>NW_024871002.1:1328750-2657500 GCF_019054845.1 Dipodomys spectabilis | reverse complement strand
ATACATAAAGAACACAAATAACTACAGAATGAAAGCAAATAACTTGCTCTGAAAATAGCTTTTACCTGAAAAGACACATCTCCAAAAACATAACATTTAAGAGCCAACACATATATAAGAAAATGCTCAACCTCCCTAGCCATAAAAGAAATGCAAATCAAAACAACATTGAGATACCGCCTCACCCCAGTTAGAATGGCTATAATCAAGAACTCTAATAACAACAGATGCTGGAAGAGATGTGGACAGAAGGGAATCCTACTCCATTTTTGGTGGGAGTGTAAAACTTGTTCAACCACTTTGGAAAATATTATTGAGGTTCCTCAAAAGACTTCACATAGAGCTCCCCTATGACCCAGCAATCCCACTTTGGAGCATTTACCCAAATGATCACAAACAAGACCATACTACAGCTACCAGCACAACAATGCTTATTGCAGCATTATTTACCATAGTTAAGATATGGAACCAACCCAGATGCCCCTCAGTAGATGAATGGATCAAGAAAATGTGGTATATATACACAATGGAATTCTATGCCTCCATCAGAAAGAACGACATTGCCTCATTTGTTAGGAAATGGAAAGACTTGGAAAAGTTATATTAAGTGAAGTAAGCCAGGCCCAAAGAAACATAGGTCCCATGGTTTCCCTTATTTGCAATAACTAGTATATGTCTGAGACAAGCAGAACAGGCCAGATAAGTTGATGCTAGGGGAAGTGAACCCCAAGATAAGAGCTCAAATGGTTTTTCTTTCTTGTTACTGTTTCTAACATATTTATAAGATATTTCTTTGTTGCTTTGTATGTTCCTCCCCCACGGTATAATCCCTGTTTTCACTGCATTTGATGTTGGTATACTTTGTGGAGGGGATGAGAAAAAGCAAATTGTTTAAATAGGGATACAGGTGGACCCATTGCAACAATGAGATGTACAAGATGTTATGTCGAAAAACACACTGTACAACTTTGGCAAGGGGGCAGAGGGGGAAAAGGGGAAAGATGGGAAGGAGTAGGAAGGGGAAACAAAGGAGGAGGCAACAATTTCTTGATAAGAAATGTACTCATTACCTTGGTCATGTAATTTTAACCCCCTCCATATAGTATGTTCACAATAAAATTTTTTAATGATGATAACACTAATGAAAATAATGCAAATTAAACTCATATTAGTTTATTATTTATGCTTTTTAGAATGTATATTATCTAAAAGATGAGAAAATAATTGTTAGTGATAATATGGTGAAGAACTGAAATGGTTACACACTCTTGGTTGGAATATAAAGTAGTAAAGCCATTATAGAAACTACGGATTTTCCTTAAAAATTAAATATTTAATTCTCAATCACACTACTGAGTATATATGCAAAAGAAATGGAATCTTTATGCCTAGGATGCATCTTTACTCTCATTTTATTATTCAGCATTATTCAGAATAACCAAAATATGTAATCAACTTAAATGTACATGAACAGAAAGATAGACAAGGAAAATACAGAAAGATAGACAAGGAAAATCTTATATGACATACAATGGAATATTATTCAACTTCAAAAAGGAAAAATAGTTTTGTCATGGCCAGGTTAGACCTAGATTAACCTGGAGGAAATTAGGTTCAATGTAATTAACCAGGCATAGAAGGACAAGTACTAATCACACAGGTGGAATCAATAAAAGTTGAACTTATGGAAGCAAAAAGTAAAACTGGTAGTTACCAGGGGTTGAGAATATGCCGATTGAAGCATATAAATTTTCAATTAGATGGGAGGAATAAGTTCAAGAGATCTATTGTACAACATGTTTACTAAAGTTAACAATGTACTCCCGAAAATTGCTATGGAAGTAGAATTTAATTGTTCTCACCACATCAACAATATGTATCTGTGGGGGGGGGAGTGAGAAATAAATACTAATTAGCTCAATTTAGACATCCCATAATGCAAATGTATTTTAAAACATCATGTTATACAATATGAATGTATAAGTTGTTCATTATTAGTTAATTAATTAGAATATGTAGTTGTACTAAAGATTATATACATATTCTTAAATTGATATTTTCAATGAAATTTAGTGTAGGAAGTCTATGTACACTATACCAATTTTAAGTTATAAACATATAAGAGGCAACGATCTAGAAACCAACACAAGGTTATAAGTGGTTTGCTCTGGGTTATAAAATTGTGTGTGATGTTTTTGTATATATTTCTGCCTCATCAGGAAATAATTACTTGGTGAGGGATGGGTAAGAATGTTAAAAGGGGTGATATTGATAAAGATATATTGTATTCATTAACTGCTTTGTTAAATGGCAACTTCTTTATACACCTACTTAAAGATAGAAATAAAAAGAGAATAGTTACTAACTTCTTTATTCAATATAAAATTTTCTCACTTCATAAGCAGGCTGACTACAGGTATTTGTTTTCTCTGCCTGCAAGTACTTTATTAAAATGACAAAAAAATGTACAAATGTCAAATATAAAATCAGAGCAAATGGAAAACTCTTTGTAGAATACAAAAGAGCAGCTAATAAAATAGAAGAATTGAAACTAAGTGATAAAACACCCTATTCACATCACATCAGAGACACTGCAGCATGTAAAACATAAAGGCAGAAATATTTTGACCTTTTTTATGATTGGCTGCTATACATTAACATCCATTTTAGGTCAAGTAGAGCTATGTAACCTGATTTGTCTGTGGTTGCTTGATTTAATTTCACTGGAATTATGCTGACAAGAATGTAATGTTTATTTTTCATTTATAATAAGAGATAGCATTTCAGGAAAATTAGTACAACTCAAGTTTTGGTTACCTGATTATGGGCAGTTGGTCTTGAGATACATTTATAGTGTTGCCTCCATTTTTTTTTCTTTAGCACAAAACATTTAACAGAATGTAAGGGAATGAAAAGGTAGCATCAGCAAATGAGCACTATTTATATGTTATTGCCAGCAGACAGAGGCACTGTTCAGTGCTCCTTCAATACCCATGCAAGGTATGGAAGAATTTTGTAGATACTAAAATCTGCAAATGCACAAGTCCTTTATATAAAATAATATAGGACTTGCACATCATATATGCATATCCTCTTGTATATTTAAAATAATCTCTAGATTACTTATAATACTTAATAAAATGTAAAAGTTAGAGGGTAAGGTTTAAACTCTATTGTTGAGGGAATAATTATAAGGAAGTCTCTGTACAGTATAAATATCTTTGTGGACACATGTATGTATGTTAATGTTGGGGTTAGAACTAAAGGCCTGAACACTGTCCTTTAGTTTTTCACTCAAGGCTGTTGACCTACCACTAGGGCCACACCTCCACTTCTAGAGTTCTGGTGGTTAATTGGAGATAAGGGTCTCATGGACTTTCCCATCTGGGCTGGCTTCAATCTGTGGTCCTCAGATATCAACCTTCTCAATAGTCAAGATACAACATAAGCCACTGGTGCCCATCACAAGTGCAGGTTTTGAAATTTTCCCCCTGAAGTTAAATCAATAGGTACATAACCCACAGATGTGAAAGACGAACTGTAAATATACAACATGATTAGATAAGCCATAGCTGGAGAAAGGATAATTATATGTGTTCATTGGGATCTCCTGACTAGTATGAACACGACCAATGTCTGTCCCACCCTTAGACATTCTAATTTAATTGGCATAGAATGACCCCTGAATATAAGAAATTTTTTAAATTTATTTACTATTATTGTAAAGGTGATACAAAGAGGAGTTACAGTTACCTAAGTCATATAAAGAGTACATTTCCTTTTGAAAAATGCTACCCCTTGCCTTACTGTGACAGTATTTCCAATGGGGCAAGGGTGAATCTATGCAACTTTTTAAAGCTGGTGAGCTGATTCTTTAAGTCCAGTTTAGGTTAGTGGGAGGGAAGGGTTGGAGGAAGATGGCCCAGGAGAGGCTAGGGTATAAGCTCTCCCATAGAAACCAGTATTAGTATTCCAGTGGAAAAATATAAAACTAGAGTAACACACCAAGTGTGTTATCATAATACAGAAAGTTTGGCCAGAGAGGAAAAACTCAGCCAGCTTAGTTAAGGACACAGATTTGAGTACCCCTGGTTCGCAGCTATAGCTACTGCAGTGGCTGTAGCCGCTAGTCGCCATATTCATAGAGGGAGCTAGGAAAAAAGCTCCAGCGGTGGTACGTGAGGGGATTCTACTCACCACCAGCAAGAACCAACAAGGAGCAGAAATCTTCATTGGGCTGACCACAGACAGTCACAGACTGTGGATGTGGACTTCCTGGAAACCAAAGAAAGTTGTGAGTATGCCCAAGACATCCTCACTCCTCATGGAGCAGTGGTGGGAAGGTAGCCCCTCCCCCAACACCAGAGAAAAACTCCATCTTTGATACTGACACAGACCCAGCTAGAGCAACTAGCATAAATCAGGCCTGGGAAGAAGACAATAGGAGCCATTGAACAAGTCAAAAGGAGCTGACCTGCAGCCCAGCTCCACACCTGGGGAAAGTTGCCCACCCCACGCAGAGGCAGCTGTGTGTGGGTGGGGCAGACTCTCCTTAATGGGTAAACAGAGCTAGAGTCTACCCTACCCAGCTGCAGCACAGGCAGCAATTCCAGCCCTAGAGCAATTGGATACTCGTTACACATAAATCCTAAGAATGACTCCAGCCTGGGCTGATTGAGTCTCTCAGGAGCTAGCCCATCCGTGAAAAGCTCCTGATTGCTAATAGGCCACAGACCTACCTACAACCTAGCACCCCTCACAGTAACTCCAAGCTAGAGGTAACAGCCACCTCGCTCTTTTGTGATACTCAAAGTCCTCCCAGTGAACTAGCCTGGGAGGAGGGACATAAACTCCTGGATAAGGCAGAGCTTCCTTCAGCCTGCTCAAACTGATTTAAGAAAACCAAGCCACAGGATAACCAAACTCCACAAGAAAACCAGAGACTCTACCACCAAGAGACTTGTTATGGACACAGGAGAGACACAAGATCTGCCCCTGCCACCCTCCCAAAAAAATTCCAAGAACTTTTTTCTACATATGTTTTTAAACTGTTGTCTATTTCTTCATTTTTATTTTATTTTTGTTGTTGTTTCTTTTTCATTTTTTTCAATCTTCTATTTATACTCTTTACCCTTTTGGTATATTAGGGTTTTTTTCCTTACATAATTGCTGTTTTGTTCATCCCCAGATATATAAATGTCTTCGATTATTAGACCTTATCCTTCATTGTGTGCATACTGAATTCAGATATCGATTACTCAATTCACAAACTCCCAGCCTTAACTCCATTAATTGTAGAACTATTTCTTTATATTATATAATTTTTAAGTGATTCATTTTAAATTTTTCTTTTTTTATGTTTCCTCTTTCTTTATCTCTTTTCTACTTTCCTGCTATCCCTGCCCTTTCTCTGAATTGCTCTCTCACTTTTTCTCTCTACATTCCTCCAATCTTATTTTCTCCTCACAATTCTCCCTAAACCTATTAATTTCTGGAATGCTTACCCCTTTCTTTTTCTTATCCTTAGCTGTTTGTTGTTGAACTAGATTGTATCTGTTGAACTACATTGTATCTGTACCCATTTTAACTGGATCAAACAAACTGTGTTACTACAGAGCTCTGGTTGATGCTTGCCTTAAAATAGTGTCCTAACTCATAATTGGTTTGGCTATCATACCCAAATGGGCAGAAAAAGAAGAAACACAAGAAAAATGGCAAGTCCAGTTGGTTCAACACTCACTCGTGACAATCAGGCCACAGAGCAGTCAATGAATAACCCAGAGGAGAGTTCTCAAAATGCTCTACAAACACAAATGGTAAACATGCTGAATGAAAAGCTTGTAAGCCTGCAAAGGTCTCCCTGTGAGCAAGATAGGGAAATGTGTAAGCATGATGAGGCTAACGAAGGATTAATACTGGAATATGGTAAGTATGATGAGGCTAATCTAAGATTAATAGAGGAATTGCATGAGAGAGATAATAGGAAAAGATTCATTGAGGCATTCATGGAATCCAGACACAGACAACTGGAGGAATCTTGGGAGGCCAAAAAGGGAATGCTGAATGGAGCCTGTCAGAAGGAAAAGGAGTCCAATGAAACGATAACCAATCAACTAAGGGATTTGAGAAAGAACACTGAAAACCAAATTAAAGAATTCCATACAAGATCTAAAACAAAGACCCAACAAAGAATTTGAAGCTATCAAATCTGACCAATTAGAAGGAAAAGAAAAAACAACGTAGAAAGTCTTGACAGTAGGTCAGACTATGCAGAAGATCAAATCTCTGATTTTTAAGACAGCCTAGATATGATAGAGAAAGAACAGACAACTATTCATGACCAATCCAAGAAATATGTTAAATCTATACAAGATCTAGAAGACTCCAGCAAAAGGACTAATTTGAGGATAATGGGGGAAGGTAAGCACATAGAGGCAGAAGTTAATGGTCTAGGAAATTTATTTAACAGTAGTAGAGAACTTCCCAAACATGCAAAAAGATTGGCCTATTCAAATAAAAGAAGCATTTAGAACCCAAATAGACCAGACCAGAGCAGGACATCCAACCATCAAATCGTAATCTGCACAGGATCAATTCAGACCAAGAAAAGGATCCTTAAACCAGTCAGGGAGAAAAGATCAATCACCTATAAAGAGAAACCAATCAGAATAATTTCAGATTTCTCAGAAGAGACAATTAAAGCAAGAAGAGCCTGGAATGATATTTACCACACCTTAAAGACAAACAGCTATCAACCAACAATACTGTACCCAAAAAACTTTTCTTCATAACGGAATGTCAAATAAAAACCTTCCACAGCAATTTGCGGAGGGGAAGGGGAAAAATAAATCATTTAAATAGGGATACAGGTGGACCCATTGCAACAATGAGATGTATAAGTTGTTATGGTGCTGGGGGGGGGGGAGCAGGGAGGATTGGGTGGGGCCGAGGGGGGGAGGATGGGAAGGGATGGGAAGGGGAAACAAAGGAGGAGGCTACAATGTTTGATAAGAAATGTACTCATTATCTTGCTCATGTAATTGTAACCCCTCTGTATAGTATTTTCACAATAAAAAACAAAAAACAAATAAAACACCTTCCACAGCAAAGAAAATTTAAAACAATATATCTCTATCAAACCATCCTTACAAAAGATAATTAAAGTTGTCCTACACATAGAAAACCAACATGAGCACAATAAAGGCCAAGAAACAGCCCCCAGAGAATCCAAGAAGCATAGAAAGAACCCAGTTGGCACAGCCCCAAGAAGGTTCATAATATGGCAGGAACTACCAAACACCTCTCAGACCTAACTCTCAGTATTAATGGACTTAACTCTCCAATTAATCGACATAGACTGTCTACTTGTATCAAATAGCAAAATCCTTCTGAGACTTCAAGAGACACACCTTGCTCACAAAAACGAACATATTCTCAAAGTGAAAGGCTGGAATAAAATCTAACAAGCAGACATCCCCCATAAACAGGTGGGAGTTGCAATCCTAATATCAGATAAAATAGACTTCAAATTAAAATTAGCAAGAAGAGATAAAGGTGATTACATACTAATTAAAGGATCTCATTCAGGATGATATTACAGTTCTAAATAACTATTCACCAAATAACAGAGCACCCAAATTTGTACAAAAAAAACACTACTTTCCCTCAAATCACACATAGATCCAAAGACATTAATTGTTGGCAACTTTAACACACCACTATCCCTGATGGATAGGTCAACCCAGCAGAAAATCAACAGAGAAACCTTGGACCTAAACAACTGCATAGATCAACTAGACTTCATAGACATGTACTGAATATTTCACCCAGCAGAATCAGAATAAACATTCTTCTCAGTAGCACAAAGAACATTCTCAGAAATAGAACACATTTTAGGTCACAAAGCAAATTTGTCCAAATTCAGAAACATTGAAATTATGCCCTGCATTCTCTCAAAACACAAATGCATAAAATTAGAATTCAACACCAAAAGCCACCAAAGGAAATCCTGTAACACATGGAAGCTGAACCACACATGGTTGAACCACCAGTGGGTCATAGAAGAGATTAGAAAAGAAATTGAAATGTTCATGATATTTCACAAAAATGAGCATACAAATCACCAACTCCTCTGAAATACAGCAAAGGCAGTACTCAGAGGCAAGTTTATAGCTCTGAGTTCTGACATCAACAAATTAGAGAGATCTGAAACCAATAATTTAACAAGGAACCTGAAGCTCCTTGAAAATGAGCAAAAGGCTAAACCCAATCCAGTAGATGGAAAGAAATAATTAAAATAACATAAGAATTAAATGAATTAGAGTCCAAAAATCAGTGGAAAGAATCAACAAAACAAAGAATTGGTTCTTCAAAAAAATTAAAAACGTTGACAGACACTTAGCAAATCTTATCAGAAAAAGAAAAGAACACACCCATATAAACAAACTCAGACATGAGAATGGTAACATCACCACAGAAACAACCAAGATTCAGAACATTGTAAGGGAATACTTCTCAAACCTGTATGCTAATCCGCTTGAGAATCTGGAAGAAATGGATGAATTTCTAGCAAATATTGACATGGCAAAACTAAATCAAGATGAGTTGAACCAATTTAACAGACCCATATCAAGCATCAAAAGAGAAATCTCCCACCCAAGAAAAGCCCAGGACTGGATGGATTTACAGCTGAATTCTCCACGACCTTCAAAGCAAAGCTCACACCAATATTCCTCTAACTCTTCAATGAAACTGAAAGAGAAAGTTCACTACCAAACTCCTATGAAGCCATCATAACCTTCATTCCAAAACCAGGCAGGACCTCATCAAAGAAAGAGAACTATAGACCCATTTCTTTGACAAACATCGATGCAAAACTTCTCAACAAAGTTTTTGTCAATCGACTTGAACAACTCATCAAAAAAATCATACACCATGATCAAACAGGATTCATTTCAGGGATGCAAAGGTGGTTCAACATATACAATTCAATTATTATAATTCATCACATCAATAAGAGCAATGATAAGAACCATATGATTATCTCAATAGATACAGAAAAAACATTTGACAAGATACAACACCCTTTTATGATAGGATTGGAAAAACTAGGAATCCATGGACCATTCCTCAATATAATAAAGGATGTGTATGACAAACCTACAGCCAGCATTATACTTAGTGGATAAAAGCTAAAGCCATTTCATCTAAATTCAGGAACGAGACAAGGATGTCCATTCTCCCTACTTCTCTTCAATTTAGTATTAGATTACCTAACAAGAGCAATAAGATGCAAACATTAAGGGAATACAAATAGGAAAAGATGAAGTAAAGCTCTCTCTTTTTGCACATGACATGATCTTGTATTTAAAGAACCCCATGTACTCCACTCCCAAGTTACTCGAACTTATTTGAAACTTTGGCAAAGTAGCATTATACAAAATTAACCCTCAAAAACCAATGGCTTTCCTGTATGTCGATAATGAGAACAGTGTAGCTGAAATCAGGAATGCAACTCTTTATGTAATAGCCCCACAAAAAATAAAATACCTATGAGTCAACAAAGAAGTGAAGGATCTCCATGATGAATACTTTAAAATCTTTTTTTTAAAAAAAAAAAGAAATTAAAGCAGAACTAAGGAAGTGGAAAAACCTCCCATGCTCCTGGATTGAAAGGATCAACATCATGAAAATGGCAATACTTCCAAAGGCTAAATCCCTCAACAACAAATCCTCAAAGAAACAATTGCCCAATTAATAAGTGGGCTAAAGACTTAAAGAGAGAATTCTCTGAAGAGGAAATAAGAATGGCCAATAGACACATGAAGAAATGCTCAACTTCTCTGGCCATAAAATAAATGCAAATCAAAAGAACACACATGTGTATGGGACATACAAAGCAATAAAAAAATCTTATAAATATGTTAGAAACAATAGCAAGAAAGAAAAAAACATTTGAGTCCTTATCTTGAGGCTCATTTTGCCTAACATCAACTTATCTGACTGTTTCTGCTTGTCTCAGACATATACTAGTTATTGCAAATAAGGGAAACCATAGGACTATGTTTCTTTGGGCCTGGCTTACTTCACTTAATATAATTTTTTCCAAGTCTTTCCATTTCCTAACAAATGGGGCAATGTCGTTCTTTCTGATGGAGGAATAGACTTCCATTGTGTATATATACCACATTTTCTTGATCCATTCATCTACTGAGGGGCATCTGGGTTGGTTCCATATATTATCTATGGTAAATAATGCTACAATACACATAGTTGTGCTGGTAGCTTTAGTATGAAAACTTTTAAAACATGAAAAAGGAAATCAAAACAGAACTGTAAAAGTGGAAAAACCTCCCATGCTCCTAGATTGGAAGGATCAACATCGTAAAAATGGCAATACTTCCCAAGGCTATCTACAAATTCAATGCAATACCTATCAATATTCCAACCTCATTCTTCAAGGTAAAAGAAGAAGCAATTCAAAAATTCATATGGAACAATAAAAGACACCGAATAGCAAAAACAATCAGCAGAAAGAACAGTGCTGGAGGAATATCAATAACAAAATTCAAACTCTACTACAAAGCCATAGTAATCAAAACAGCTTTGGACTCTCACAAGAACAGACCTGAGGACCAATGGAATACAAATGAAGACTCAAAAATGAATTCACAAACATATAGTCATCTAATCTTCGATAAGGGAGCTAATAAAATAGAATGGAAGAAAGACAGCCTCTTCAGCAAATGATGCTGGCAGAAAACTAAAGCTAGATCCCCATATATCACCCTGTACCCAAATCAACTCCAAATGTATCAAAGTCAAAGCAGACACTCTGAAAACATTACAGGAAGGAATAGGAATGGGGCTCCTTGGCACAGAACTTTTCTTAATAAAGAGCCAGAAACACAACAAATCAAAGAAATGTAGGACAAATGGGATCAAATGAATCTGCAGAGCTTCTACATGACAATGGACATAGCAAGCAAGATCAATAGAAAGCCCACAGATAGGGAGAAGAACTTCACTGGCCATACAATGGACAAGGGTCTCATATCTAAAATATACTTTGAACTCGAAAAATTAAATCCCCCAACAACAAATCCTCAAAGAAACAACTGCCCAATTAATAAGTGTTCTAAAGACTTAAAGAGAGAATTCTCTGAAGAGGAAATAAGAATGGCCAATAGACTCATGAAGAAATGCTCAACTTCTCTGGCCATAAAAGAAATGCAAATAAAAAAAAAAAATTGAGATTCCACCTCGCCCCAGTTAGAATGGCTATAATCAAGATATCTAATAACAACAGATGCTGGATGGGATGTGGTAAAAAGGAACCTTCTTGCTATTATTTTTAACATATTTATAATATACTATGTGATTTTTTTGTTTCTTTTGTATGCTCTTCCCTCAAGGTATAACCCCTGTTTTCATTATATTTGATTCCAGTGCCCTGCATATAATTTGGGGAGGGGAAGGGAGATAACAAAATACTGAAATAAGGATACAATTTGTCCCATTGTAACAATGAGATGTGCAAGACCCTATGTTGGAAATGACGTTTACAACTTTGGGGGTGGGGTGAGGGAAGATTTTGAGGAGATGGGGAGTGAAGGGATAGTAGTGGAAAAACAAAGGAGGAGGTAACAATCCTTGATAGGAACTGTACTCATTACCTTATGTAATTGTAACTTCTCTGTACAGTATTTTTTATAATAAAAAACATAAAAAAGAGAAAAAAGGAAGTGGGAGGAAAGGTATAGTAGGAAAAAAATCAAAGGAAGGAGTAACCATATTCAACAAGAAATGTACTCATTGCCTTACTCATGTAACTGTAAACCCTCTGTACAGCATCTTCACAATAAAATAAAATTAAAAAGAAAAAATAAGCTCTAAAGAAAGTTCTAGAGAAGGAAATGCTTTTTAAGTGTTAATGTGCATGTGAATAACCTGCCAGGCTTGTTAAATGCAGATTTTTATGATGGTCTGTGAATTTGCATGTCTAACAAGCAGATAGCATTGCTGGGCCAGGGACTATACTTTAATTCTCTATCCTAATACAACTTAAGTGTGCATCCACTCCATGAGTGGAGTGCTTTATAAAACACGGATAGCTGAACCTCCTCCCTAAAGTCCTGAACCTTTAAATCTAAGACAGTTGGACCTCAAGTGCTAATGGACATACTACAAACTCCAGGACCACACTTTGCGAACCATTATTTGGCATGTTCTGCTTAGTAGGAAGTGACTGTCTAAATCTCTGAAGAGGCTTTGCCCTCCACATATTAATTTTAAATTCTATATTATAAATAATATTTCTGGCTAGGCACCAGTGAATCACACCTGTAAAGCTAGCTGCTCAGGAGGCTGAGATATTAGGATCACACAGTTCAATGCCAGCTCTGGCAGAAAAGTCCCCATGAGATTCTTATCTCCAATTAATCACTCAAAACCCAGAAGTGGAGCCGTGGCTCCACTCATGATTTTGCTACAAAGTGGTAGAACACTAGTCTTGAGCAAAGAACTCAGGGACAGTGCCAGGCTTTGAGTACAAGCCCAGACCAACAAAACAAAGAAAAAAACCAAACAAACTTCTATATCCAGAATTCTAGTCATCTGGACTCATCCTTCAAATGTGCAAGTCAGGGGAACATCTCTAAAAAAATTACACATTTCTATAGAAAAGTCTTCTGAATTCATCTGAAGAAAGACAACTAAACAAGTATGAGGATTATTAATTCACTATATGATGTAAATCTTGTAAAAGTCAAAAATAAAAATTTGAAGTGGGCAGGTTGAAAAATGTTAGTGTGAGGAATCATCTGTCAAAGCAGATATAACACAAATTGGAGCTAAAAGGTGGCACTGAAGAATAATTGATTAATCAACATTTAAGCTTTTAATAACTTTTTAAACATTAAACAATCTTCTAGAAATATAATTTTTCTGTGTTAAAATACTTATCTGAATATTTGTTTTAGTTCCATTTGGTTTCTTTTTTATCTTAAATTCAAGTTGTTGGCTTGGAAGCACTCTTTATACACATCATTATCAATGATGCCAAGATGTCTCTAGTATATCAGACATACATCTGATAACATAAGAGATTAAAGGGATGGATGGTCGCCCTTGAAAGAGCCTGGAAAAATATGTTCAAAAGTGGCTTTTTTTTAAAAGAAGGCAGTTTGTGATTAAAGCACAGGACCCTCTGAGAACTTCAGGCCAAACCTATGCTTCCAAATTTCAGGGTGGTCAGGACCAGGAAGAGTGGTTCTGGCAGCCATGATAAGAAAACATCATGAAACAAAGGAGGGAGTCTGTTCCAGAGATGATGCTGGACAGTGGAGCACAAAAGCAGCCACAAAAGGCTTTGTCATGCACAAACATCTGGAGGAGTCTTTGTGTTTCTTCCTGGTCTCACTATCTTCAATTCACAGAAGATGCCATATCATGCTTATATAATTATAACTGGAGTTTTCTTCAGGCGTGGAAAACAAATTTCATTTTCTCATATGAATCCAATTATTTACGAAAGTCCCACCTCCAATTACAATCTTATTGAAGGTTAAGGTTTTAAAAAAGGAATTTTGGAAAACTCAATTCTGACCACAGCACTCATTGGGTTCCACTTGTGTTCTGTAAGTGAAAACCCTTAATCCATCACTGAAGGCACACCTCTAAACATAAACTTGCTCAAGCCTCTCCCCTCACCTTTTCAAATTCAAGTGTTTGCTCTAAGCACAAGACAAGGAAGAGACTGAATTTCTTTGTGTTCCCATACAAAGTGTGCCCATGCTCGCAAACACACACAGAGCAAAAGAAACATCATGAATGTAAATTTGCATCACAATTGTATATTCTAATCATGATTTTGCTACAATATTCACCTTTCCTGTCTGTAAGGTCAAATGTTATTTAAAATTATATTTTGCATCAAACACTTAAGGTTATTGATTTACTACTTGAAAAGGTCTCCCTATTCCTAACAGCCTTCTTTTCTGCGTTTGTTTGAATAGGCCATGGCATTTTCCTCTTGTGCTTAAGTTTAAGGATCTATAAATAATGTAAAAAGGACTGCTCGGCTTGAAATCATCTTTGCAACTATACATATGCAATTATAACCATCACATATTTCAATGTTTTATACTGCACCAAAGATACATACTCATCATTTGCATAAGCTCTATTATTTGGATATCCATTGCTGGCATGTAAAATAAAGGAAAATGCCATATTATAATATTTTAATTTGAGAAATAATTTTTTCTTGGTACATTATACTTAATTATGTGGCATTAATAAATTTTATATTTCATTCCAAAATTATCTACTCTGTTTCACTTTCATGAAGAGTTTTATCTATTTGTGCCATTATTAGCTTAAAGTAAATTTATATGCTACCCAATGGTACTTCACAGTACCTACATAGGATCCTAAATGACTTTCTGAATATTTTGAAAAATGGAAAGTCATACAGCTACAGTCAACTAACAGGTAGAGGTAAGTAAAGTCACTGATGGATGGATAAAATATTAAAACTATAGAAGAATGGTTTGATTTCAGTGCTATTTTGCTTTGGAAAATAAAATGTGGAACTATGAAACTTGAAGGGATGCATTGGGTGGAGATATATGAGAGAATGTTGAAAGGGGTGACATTGATCAAGATATAATGCACACATAAATCAACATGTTTAGTTGAAACCCTTTTATACAACTATTTAAAGACAACAGAAATGTAAATGTAATTTTATATAAAGATTAAAACTTGGATCTTGAGGTGTACCTCAGTGCTTGAGCACTTGTATATTATTCTTAAAGCCCCCACTATATAAATGTAGTGTCCTAGGTAGAGTTTTCAGCTGTTCCAAAATTAGTTGGAATTGCACTGATATAATTCAACTCCTGAAATAAAGAGGCTCAGTTATCCATTCTAGACATACGTTAATCATCTCAGAATAGTGTTTAGTATGAGAGCATGCCAAACAAGTCTGGAAGCAATTGCAGTCTGCCTTACATCAGAGAACTCCCAGATGTTTGTCTGAGGTGGGCTTCCCTGGCAGGTGTCACTATAAGATGTGGGTTGCAGCCAGGGTGCTGTCAACACTGAAAAGGCATGTCATACACCTATCCACTGAGGTGGAGAAATCAGCTATTTCCTCCAGATTAGAAACAAGGACCATATGGCATTTGTTTGTGAAAGCATGTTATTAAAGTATCTCCCAAGGTTACCAAACAATGCCCTCATCTCCCTTTTGATAATACAGTTGCTAATTCTCTCATATGGGAAGTTTCAGGGTAAAAAGTTTTCTCTTATTGTATTCCATTTCATATAACAAAACTCAGTGATTGTGTATCTTACAAGTAGGATTGTTTGAGTCTTTGATCAAAATATAGAACCAGGAAGGGAGAAGTAATTTTAAGGCAAAGAAACACAGATGCCAAAGAAAGATTTCTGCTCAAACACTGAATTTTTCGTTTAATTTTCAAATACATATTTTTGTTCCAGTGGTAATGTCCTACTGATTCTAAGAGAGAACTAGGGAAGAAATATATTTCAAAGGGATAACAAAACTCCTGGTGTTTGCTTCCCACCCACCCCACCACACACACTTCAGTTACTCAAATTCTGGACCCACAAAATTTTTTTTAATCCAATACTAGGTACAAAATTAAGCTAAAGAATATACAGTAAGTCTAGGGAACTCTACCTCAGTGAAGTTTCTGGCAACATGAATTAAAATATCCTAGGATTTTTTTTTCTAAAATGTGGTTTTCTTTATTAATCTCCACATTGCTGATATTCAAGATCAGTACATGTAGGGTGAGTTCCACTGGATTTCAGGGTCCACTATTGTATGACAAGTACTGCCCTGGGTACCTAAATGCCATTTCACACAAGTAAAATTATGAACCCAGTTTGCTCTTGAAATCCAACTATTCTCTTCTAACCAAAGCAGTTTAAGAGTTTTCTGATAAATTCACTCAGAGTGTCCCAAGGATTCAAAAAAACAGCTATAGTTCAGATATAAGTCTTACAGAACAGTTCCACCGTCAAAGTGAACCAAAAGATACTTTGCGGAAATTTGAAAGCAACCAGAGAGATGTTATGTACTGAAGATATCTGCTCTTGATAATTGCTCCCTGCATTTAACATTAACTCCTACTGCTTTTAAAATATCTTACCAGTTTTCAGCTGATAGAAAGATTATTGTCCAAAATATTCAAGATAAAAAACTCAAGATATCTTAGCTATTGTGAATAATGCTGCGATAAACACAGTTATGCTAATAGTTTTAATATAGCCTTGTTTGTGATTGTTTGGGTGAGCGTCCCAAAGTGGGATTGCTAGGTCATAGGGGAGGTCTACATGTAGTCTTTTGAGGAACCTCCATACTGCTTTCCAAAGTGGTTGAACAAGTTTACACTCCCACCAACAATGCAGTAGGGTACACTTTTTGCCACATCCCCTCCAGAATTTGTTGTTATTAGATTTGTTGATTATAGCCATTCTAACTGGGGTGAGATGGAATCTCAATGTTGTTTTTATTTCCATCTCTTTTATGGCTAGAGAGGTTGAGCATTTCTTCATGTGTCTATTGGCCATTCTTATTTCCTCTCCAACCCAGATGCCCCTCAGTAGATAAATGGATCAAGAAAATGTGATATATATATATACGTATATATATATATATATATATATATGTGACACACACATATAGATAGATATAGATATAGGTATATAGACATAGATATAGGTAAAATGGAATTGTATGCCTCCATCAGAAAAAGTGACACCTCCCCATTTGTTAGGAAATGGAAAGATTGGAAAAAAAATTTTCCTTTGTCGCTGTTGTTTATAATTTACTATCTGATTTTTTTCTTTCTTTTGTATGTTCTTCCCCCATGGTATAACCCTATTGTCACTGTATTTGATTCTGTGCCCTGCATCTTGTATATTCATTTTTCTAATTTGGGGAGGGGAAGGGAAATAACAAAATGCTGAAACAAGGATACCAGTTGACCCATTGTAACAATGAGATGTACAAGACACTATGTTGAAAACAGACTTTACACCTGGGAGGAGGAGGATTTGGGGAGGTGTGTATAGAAGGGATAGTGGGGGAAAAAACAAAGGAGGGGGTAACAATGCTCAATAGCAAATGTGATCATTACCTTACTCATGTAACTGTAACCCCTCTGTACAGTAACTTTACAAACACCAGTACTAAAAGTTTTTAAATAATTAAATAAAAAAGAAACAAAACAAAATAATAGCAATCTTTTAAAAAAACAAAATATTTATTATGCTGGTCTGTACCATTAAGGGCACCGATTCCAAGGGAAAAATAATTTTGCTTATTCTGCTTTTCTTAAAAATACTTATTTCATGTCTGTTTGGATATATTTATAAAGGCCAGTTTCTATATACACTGTGTTATAGCTGGATTATTGTGATTTTTTATTATCTTGACTTTCTATCATCTTTACATACTGCCACCAAGCCTTAATAAAACACAAAACTGTTCCAATACTTCTTGTGATTCCTCATTTCCTAAAAGAGTTGTGTAGACACAGTTGTATTTGAGTCCTGAGGTATAGCAAAAGATTTTCCTTTTCCTCTGCCAGTATAAATCCTGCTCTTTTCTTTTATTTGGCTCCTACACAGTCCATGTAAAAAGCAAATAATTTCCCAACAATATGCATTCTCCTTTATTAAATTTTTGACTTCTCAAGATCCTCAAGCAATTCTTTGTAATCCTCTCAACATTAAGAACATTGCTTAAATATTTGTTAGATAAATCAAAGATTTATGGCACTGGATTAAGCCACCAATATCCATTCTAACCCCCTGAGTTCAGGTCGCACAAAAGACTGCGTGAATTTTCTGTGGACCCAGAATAGGAGTTTAGTTCAGTTAATCACATCACAACTTACTCTTCAACTTGAATCAAAGTTTGGAGCCTTTTCCTCACACATGCAAAAACAAACAATTCTGCAATAAGGACTTGTGTTGGATAAACAATACAAAAATCTGTATCTAACTGGCTCATCTTAAAGTTTCAAATTCCAATGTGTGAAAGAGTCCTGTCTTTACCACAATGGAAAAATCTGTGATGTGAGAACTACTTGAAAATATTTTCCTTCTCAGATCAATGACTGAGTAGGACATAGAAAGCTTAGTGGCTACAGATGTGTCTGATTGAGGCATTGTAATAATTCTTTCAAAAGCAGTAAAACAAACCATGTCAGGCAATGTTTTAGTGCTTGTGTGAGTGAAACTAATTCAAATGCCAAGTTTCAGTAGCAGACTTACAAGTGTTGCTGAAAGTTAATGCTGTATTTGTTAGAAAAATATAAATTATATTTGTATGGCCAAGTCTACCCTTGTGCCTTTATTAGTATTGTTATTATCATTATTATTATAAAGTGCCAAGGGATCTGGAAAACTGTATGCATAAAAGTTTGTCTTATGCTATATCATTAAAAACTAGGATCATTAAAACAGGATTATAGGCTGGTGGTTTACACCTGTAATCCTAGATACTTAGGAAGCTGAGCTCTGAGGATCACAGTTTGAAGCCAGCCCAGGCAGGAAAATCCATGAGACTGATCTCCAATTAACCACCAAAAGGCTGCTAGTGGAGTTGTGGCTCAAATTGTAGTGCTAACCTTGAGCAGAAAAGCTCAGGGATAGCACCAGGCTCAGTTCAAGCCCTAGGACTGTTGCAAAAACACACACACACATAGCACCAAAACCCAAAAACCTTAGAGTTGGTGTCTATTTTTAATACATTTTCTTGTTGTTGTAAAGATGATGTACAGAAGGGTGACAGTTATATAAGTCAGATAAAGAGTACATTTTTAAAAATAATGTCACCCCTTCCCTAGCTCTCTCCCAGTTTTTCCCTCCCATTCCCACCCACAAGTTCATTTTCAACATAATGCCTAGTGAATATCACTGCTGCATTTGTATACCTTTGTCCCACGATTTTTGTGTCCCCTCTTTACCCTCCCAAAGATAGATAAATGAGCAAATAAGACAAAAGGAAAAGAAAAGAAAAAGCAACAAAGAAAAAGCCTCGTTTCCATCTCCTTGAGTTCATTTCAATAAATATTATTTGATATGATCAGATGCACATAGATATTGTTAATTTGTGATTCTCTCCTAAGAATATCATCCTTTGGTCTCACTGTGTGAGAATGCCTAGAGACCTGTATAATTTATAATGTCCCATTGTATTTTTTTACAATGCAGTGTGTTTACTCGTAGATTTGTAGGTATACTTATTTGACTATCTCTAACACATATGCACAAAACTTGCTTACACTTAAAATTTTTAATTTAAAATTAAAAATGAATTACATTAAAGTTTCATGTTTGAAGAAAAATTAAATATTGCAAGTGAAGTATATGTGAAGACATTTCTAATACAAATTATATACTGCAAATTAAAGGAACAGGTTAAGCTTTTTTTTTGTCAGTTGTTGGCCTGAACTCTGGGCCTGGGCCCTGTCCCTCAGCTATTCAGCTCAAGGATAGCACTTTACCACTTGACCCACAGCTCCACTTCCAGCTTTTTCTGCTTATTTGGTGCTCAGGAATCAAACCCAGCGCCTCATGCATGCAAGGCAAGCACTCTATCACTGAGTCACCTTCCCATCCCCCAGCTTGAGTTTTAAAATAGGATATTTAGCATTCTAAATGGTAAACTTTAATACTGCATAAATTCCCATTTGTCCATTATACTTCTAAATTTAACTTTGGAGTATTTTTACCTGAGAAAATAATTTCTCCTAGGATGTTTTTAGTAGACTAAAGTAACATTTAAAATAAATAGCTATTTGGAAAATATTCTCGAAGCATAATCTCATATTTGAATTTCATAAATCATCCAATAACAGTCTTTGAAATGAAATGTTTTATATCTTTTAAAAAATAAATAACTGTCTAGATTTGGCAGATACAACATTGAGCACACTGATGCTTTCATTTCCTGGATTTAATTTTACTTGACAGTTCTTTTAGTGTTTTTAGTTTTTAGTGTCTCCTTATCTTTAAAATAAGCTTAAGGGAGACAACAGTGATTATACAAAGATTGTTTCCATTCGATACTCCAGAAGCATTAAGAAAATATCTACCATTAGGAAAACTATTATTCAAAATGCTAAGATAAACTAAGTACAGTTGAGGATTAATTGTGTCTCCCAGGACCTCATGTTTTCTTTTGAGAATAAATGTCTATTGCTGGGTTTGGCTTGCTGGATGAGCTCAAGTACTTGGTAACTTGTACTCCAATTTATAAATTATTTGTTAGTTACCCTTTGTTATTTTTTAGGCTTTACAAGACAGTATGGAGAACATTCTTCTCAATTGTAAAATGTGGGAATGGTCTAAATTCAGTTTTGTTAAAAATATTGAAAGGAATTTAAAGTCCAAATTTAGAAATTATTTGTAAAATTTGCAATTTTTAAAAACTCAATTTTATTGTCAAGGTGATATACAGAGGGGTTACAGTTACATAGTAAGGTAGTGAATACTTATTTCTTTTTTAAAAAACATATATATTAAATTTGCAATCTTAAACTTGTTTAATAGCTAAGCTTTACATGGATCTCTTAAATGCAGTATTTCCCTAATACAAATACCCCCTTAATTTTCCATTTACTGTGTATAAATACACCTGTGCATATATATGTGTGTATATATATATATATATATATATATATATTAGGAAGGAAGTAGGTTTTGTTTCACTATAGGGTTCAGCTCACAATAGATTACAGTGATACAATTTATAAACTGTATACTAAAAGGTAAATGGAGTAAATTAGTGTTCTCTCACTGTCATCTTGGAGTGTTTGGGCTTGCTTGTCAAGGAATGGGATTCAGCATATTCATGTGTGCGTGTGCTACCTTAGTTAACTCTGCACATATCCTTGACACTGGGTGCATGTGCAAATGGCCTAATATCACTTTTCTTGGCCAAATGTCACTTTTGCTAGAGAGGATATGAACACCCACCATTGTTGAACAGTGTGCTACCATTGGAGCACAAGGGTGAGTGAGGTATAGCTTCTCAGGGAACAGACTATGAACCTATGAATGAAGCTGATGGTGCTGGGCAGAACCATGCTGGGATAGGCCAGTAAACAGTGTGCTGTTCTGTTATGGGGTGCTGCTGTTGTTACTGCTAGTGATGAATCTATGGACAGAGAGCCTGCAAAATAAACATGACCTCCATCCCTATTGTGCCTCATATTTTCTTCTGCCTGCCTGAATCTTACTTTAATCTACCTGAAGTGAGAACTTGCACAACAATGTACACAAAAAATGATAAAAGAATATTTGTAAACAAAGTACCTGTTACATCATTGGTGCCACTGCATTGAAATACAACTTCCCAGCCCTCCTCTCTCTTTTCCTCTCTCTCTATTTCTCTCCCTCTCTCTCTCTTTCCCTGTCCCTCTCTCCCTCTCTCTCTTGTTGGTCGTGGAGCTTGAACTCAGGGCCTGGTGTTCCTTGGGCTCTTTTGTTCAAGGCTAGTACTCAATCACTTTGAGCCACAGCTCCACTTCCAGTTTTCTGGTGGTTAATTGGAGATAAGAGTCTCATGCACTTTCCTGTCCTGGCAGATCTGTTATCATGAAGATGCTTAAGGATGTTTGTAGTTGTCTTACTGGGTCTTCAGAATTTCAAACCCTTTACAGCTGTGCCTGGTAATCACTGATAGGATACATCATTGAAAACAGAAAAACTAGCATGCTTTAAGAAAATGGTGACCACCTGAAAGATAAGAAGCCCAATAAGCCAAAAGCAAATAAGGAACAGGAGGAAGTTTGCCTTGCTCTTCTGGTGCGTAACACCTGAGAATTGCTGTTTCACCACAGGATTGTTTTTTTCTGAATAAATATTCATATCATATTAAAATAATCACCTCAAAGTGGTACACAATTCAAAGATACTTAGTACCTTCTACATGCTGTACAGCTATAACTCCATTAAGCTCCAAAACAATTTTTCACACTAATCGAAACCTCAGTATTATTATTCAGTTATATCCCATTACTCTCCTCTTAACCTTTTGCGACCTCCAATCCACCTTCTATCTCTATGAATATATCCAAATGCACTAGAGAGTTAACATAAACAGAATAATGCAGTCTGTGACCATTTATATCTGGCTTCTTTGGTTTAACATACTGCTTTTGAAGTCTATCCATCTTTCAACAGGTATCTGAATTCACTTCCTTTTAAATACTTGAATATTTGGGTTATTTATACTTTTTCTGTTTTAAATAGTGCTGATTGAAAAAGCCGAACTCATATACAGCTTTTTATTTGGCTTTTCTCTCAGTTTTCTTTTAAAGAAGATGTGTTTACTTAGGAATGGAGTTGCTAAGTCAATTTGTAATAGTGTGCATACATATTACAAAGTAGGTCTCCATCCACAAACTAACTCCAAGGTTTCCATATCTCCTATACTTGTTATATTCTATTTTCTTTCTTTTAATCATCCTAGTCTATATGGAGTTTTATTTAGCTAATTACTAATGATATTGAATATTTTTTTCATGTGATTTCAGCCACTAGCGCATTTCCTTT
This sequence comes from Dipodomys spectabilis, assembly GCF_019054845.1. Lineage (NCBI taxonomy): Eukaryota > Metazoa > Chordata > Mammalia > Rodentia > Heteromyidae > Dipodomys > Dipodomys spectabilis. Next base: position 2,634,895 of record NW_024871002.1, on the reverse strand, counting down.
GGAGCAATGACTATTCAAGCACTTTACACATGTTTTAGTTGGATTGTGTTTTTGAATTGAGGTAATTATTCTGGACAATACAAGCTCAGTAGAAATATGATTTATAGTTTCTACTTCTTTGGACTTTGATAATACTAACTCCTTTACTCTTATTTCCACATTTTACAAAATATCAATGGGTTGATGTACTCTGTCTTCATGCATGCATAAAATGCACTTCACACATATTTACCCCATCACTCTTTTCATCCTCCCCTTCCTACTGATTCTATAATCTCCCTTTTACATTTATGTCTTTTTCATTTTTAACTCAAGACTTTGCTCATCTGGGAAAAGATATGACATATATTTCTAAATGTAACTTCATTTCATATGAGGATGTACAGTTTATCCATTTTACTGTAAGCAACATTTTATTTGTCCATTCATTCATTAGTCACATGGCATCTGGTGGAATTCATAGTTTAACTATTGTGAAAAATACTACAATAAGCATGACTGTGCAGCTATCTCTATTGTATGCTTATTTTTGTTTATGCCTAAATACCATACCTCTATTGTGTCAATTCATTGATCAAATGGCACCTAGGCTGATTCCATAGTTTAGCTATTGTGAATAGTACTACAGTAAACATGACTGTGCAGGTGTTTCTACTATATGATGACTTAATTCCTTTGGTTATATGCCCAGTATTAGTATAGCAGACTGTTATGATGGTTCTATTATTCCTTTTTAAAAGAACTTTCCTACAAATTTCTATAGAGGCTACACTAATTTATATTTCCACCATCTATATATGAGGATACCTTTCCCCTATATCATTGCCAAGTATTTCTTATTGTATGTTTTTATGATAGTAATTCTGCTTGAGGTAGGATGGAACCTCAATGCCATTTTCATTTGTTTTCTCATAGAAATAATTTATTGAATATTTATTCATGTATATAATTGTATTTGATCAAATTCAGCCCATTTATTTTACCCTTTCTCAGTCCCTATCCCTCTCCTTCCTATTTCTTCTTTTTATTTTTGGTGGATTTCATATATGCACATATTATTCATATATTATGTATTATTGTTCATATAGTATATATTAATATGATTATATTATATATTATTAATTCCTGTAACCATCTTCTTTACCCCTCTCTCTACCACTTTGCTGTCCATCAAATAATTCTCCTATTATTTTTTAGGTCTAGACTACACATGTGAGCAAACCATGAAATATTTGTTTTTCTGAGCTTGGCTTATCTTGCTTAACATAATGATCTCTATTCTATTCATTATCTAGCCAATGGCAGAATATCACTCTTTATGTCTGAATAATCCTCTATTGAATGTGTGTATGCATATATATATATACACATATATATCCAATTATTGGTTGTTGGCACATATAATAATTCCAAATCTGTACTATTGCAAATAGTGTAAATATTGTAAATACTGCTGTGATAAAATATTTTTAAAAAATATGTGTCTTATATATTGATTTATATTCCTTTGGCTATATGTCCAAAATGGGCAAGATAATACGATAGTTTCAATTTTAGTTTCCTTGAGGAACCTCCATACTGCTTCACAGTGGTTAGACTAATTCAGCTTTCCACTAAAGGTATGCAAGGATTACTTCCCTCCCACCTTTTCACCAGTACTTTTGGTTGTTTGTATTCTTGTTGATGACCATTCTGATTAGAATGTTTATTCATGTATTTATGGCCATTTGTACTTCTTTTTTCAATAGCTTTTTCATTCAGTTTATTTGTTCACTTACTGAGTATATTTTGTCATTTTTTTAAATCTGGTTTTTTGATTTCTAGCAGTCAAAGATTTTCTTCTATTCTGATTCTGTCTTTTCACCCTAGTGACTGCATCCTTTACTGTGCAGAAGCTTTCTGGTTTAATGCAATCTAATTATTAAGGCTTGCTACTATTTGCTGAGCCTATGGTAATAGATTTCAATGTTTTTTCTAATATTTTCTTATAGTAATTTCAAATATTTAAACCTTACATTAAGATCTTTGATCCATTTTGATTTGGTAATAGTTCAAGGTAAGTGATAAGGATCTAGGTTCAGCCTTTTACATGTGAATATCAAGTTATCTTAGCACCATTTGTTGAAGAAGCTATCCTTTCTCTCATCTATTTAAAAATTATGAAAAGTCAGATGGCTTTAAACTGTCTGGATTTATTTCTGGGTCTTCTGTGTGGCTTCTTTTCTGTTTTTATGCCAGTACTATGCTGTTTTTGTTACTATAGTTCTATAATATAGGTCCAGAATTGTCATAACTCTAATATTGTTCCCACCCCACCACCCTGCTTCAGGGCACTGGCTCCAGTTCCTAACAAAACTGAGAAAGAAGGAAAGTAGTGAGTTTCTTATAACTCTCAGTGGGCCAAGGCAGGGTTGTTTTTACTTTGGGAACTTCACTCCTTTGTGTACAGGAAGCCACTGCTCACTGCAAGGAGCTTTGCAGCCTATGTTTGACAGGTTTTGGACCATAGTCCTCAGATCTCAGCCTCCTCAGTAGCTAAGATCACAGGCATGAGTCAATAACATGCAACTTATCTTCCTTTCTTTTTTCTTTTGATATTTTTCATTATCTTTAAGTATAACTATACAGGAGTTGCCATTTAATAAAGCAGGTTATGAATGTAATATATCTTGATCAACGTCACCCCTGTCAACATTCTCAGTCATCCCTCCCCTACCCACCCTCCCTCTTGTTAATTTTGTAAGATATACATTGGATTGTTGACTATATTCTCCCCCTCTTTTCCTCTGCATTTACCACCCCTTTCCCCACTCTTTTCAAATACTCACTTCCCATTGTTGCATTTTGCTGAACTTTGACTTTACCCTTCTAAGGAATTACACTATTTGACTTCTCCATTAAATCTACCACATATCAGTTAATAAAGTTGTATGCACTTGCATACTATCCAGTATATCTAATTATAAGTTTATAAGCTAAACATAACTTCCAAATATAAGGGAAAGCATGCATCTTTTGTCTCTCTGGACCTGATTTACTTAACAAAAATTTTCCAGGTCTTTGCATGTACAAATTGTACAATATCATTCTTTCTAATGGATAGTAAAATTCCATTATCTCTCTATATACATATATATAGAGAGACCATGAAATACATATATATGTATATATATACATATATATATATATAATTTTGCTGATTTGTCCACTGAGGGGCATCTGGGCTGATTTCATACCTTGACTATGGTAAATAGTCAAGGCTGTGCCAATGGTTTTATTGTAACATTTTTTATGATATTTTGGATAAATTCTCAGGAATGGAATTGCTGGACCATAGGATAGTTATATGGTTTATTTTTTAGGAACTTTCATACTGGTTTCCAGAGTAGTTGAACAAGTTTACATTCCCACCAACAGTGTGTTAGTGAAACGATATCTTAAACACTATTTTGAAATAATTCTTGAAATGAGACTTCCTTGGTGTCTATTTTAATTTTCTGTCTCATTTTAACTGCTGCTTGTTTAATGAATTTCGAGTTAATTCTTTCTAACTTGCATTCTTTTTTGTACTTGGATATTTGTTCAATGTAAGTTCTTTCTTTTTAGGTTACTGGTCAGCTAATGATTGTGTAGAGACTTCCTTAACTGCTTGGAACCAGCGAATCTTAATCTTTTCTAAGGGACTTGTATGAGTCAGAGTCTGCAATCAACAGTCATCCATGGAGCTTAGATCTCTGCCTCAGTATTACATTTCACTTTGCAAAATATCAAGGGCAACTAAAGATGAATATTCTTGAGAATATAGAAATGTATACGTGTTTAGCCTTCCGAATTCTCTAGGAATATTTTACAACGTTTCAATTTCTCTTATAAATACCTTATTCTCCAAATAGTTCTTTCAAATATTTTGCCAGCCTCTTGTTTGCCCCAACTAATATTTCTGTCTCAAACAACTATAATATTAAACAATTGCAACTTTTATTCTTTTTGACAAATGTATCTGGGATACGACTTTTCTGTAGGTATGCGCTCTGTCGGGCCAAATAACTACAACATATAGGGATTATTTTTTTCCCCTAGTAATCTTCAAAGCAGATCAAATAATGACAATACTCTGGAAATGGGAATGTTCTAGAAATTGGATTTTATGAGAGTTCTCCCCACTTATGTACCTGAAAGCCTGTAGATCCTTACAGTAATTATATTTATCAGGGTTCTGGCTTTTGAAGCTCCTAAAGAATTTCAAGGAACTGGAAATTCCTTAAGCAAAATATCATGAGACTTAATTTCCTTACTAAAATTTAGCCATTTTCTTATCATTTTTTTCATCTTGTTATCAACCTTTGTATTTTTTTAGAGCTCTGAAAACTTTGTGTGTCAATTTTGCTAAGGATCTGTTGCCATTATGAAAGAGAATATTTATAAAAATCCTTACTCGACCATGCAGACACTATGTGAAATGAACCCCAAGACAGTGACATAAGAGGTTTTATCTTTCTTGTGTTGTTTTTAATGTACTTACAATGTACTATGTGATTTTTTTTGTTTCTATTGTATGTTCTACCCCAATGGTATAACCCTTGTTGGCACTGTATTTGATTTTCGGTGCCCTGCATCTTGTATATACATGTTTCTAATTTGGGGAAGGGAAGGGAAATAACAAAAAGCTGAAACAAGGATAAGGGTTGACCCATTGTAACAATCAGATGTACAAGACACTACATTGAAAACAAACTTTAAAACTTTGGGCGGGGGGAGGGAGAAGTTGAAAAGGTGGGGAGGGAAGGGATAGTAGGGGAAAAACAAAGGAAGGGTAACAATACTCAATACTCGATAGGAAGTGTACTCATTACCTTAGTCATGTAAAAGTAACCCTTCTGTACAGTATCTTTACAATAAAAATATAAAAAAAGAAATTGGCTATTGAAACCTGAGAGTTTACATTACAGATCTATATATACACTAGAAGATCCTTCATTTAGTAGATACCACTTAAAGGAATAAACACTTATTTCAGTTTCTTACAGACTAAGGGCAAAATTTTCTTTGTACTTAGGTACTTATGAAGGCAAGAGAATTAGTTTTCAGTTTTGAAAAATGCATTTACTCAGGCTTAATAATGAAACAGAAATAAAATGGATCAATAAACCTCATTTGCACTTAGCTATAGTTGTCCAAGAAGTTTTATTCTTGCTTCAGTATAGCAAAAACCGTTAAGACTCTACACAGAAAATGATTCATTACCTAAGCACTTGAGTTACATCTTAGATCAACACACATAGAAGGAAATATGGAAATAGTAGCACATATGTGCCATATGGAAATTAAGACACAAACTACGGCATGCTATAATACAGAATTTTTCATATTTTATTATGCATATAAGTCACCTGAAAAATCTTGTCAAAATGCAGATTCTATATAGGCATTCTGGGACTGTGAACTGAGTGTCTACATTTCTATGAAGTTCCCATGTGAGGCAAATGTTGATGTGCTTAGACCACACATTTAGTTGTGAAAATAATAAGTATATATGTATATGTACTACACATATACATATATACATACACACACGTCATAACACATCATGTTTGTTAATTTTATCTTTCCTTTTTATTATACTATAGATCCAAGTTATCTTAAGTACTTTCTTGGACTAGAAAAGTCAGACAAATGAACATATATAAAACCACCAAAAAGTATAAATAAATATAGAAAATTAGGCATGCTCACACAGTTAAAAAACTGACAAATATGTCAAAACATGTAATACATAATGCAACCAGATGGCTTTAAAGTAGCAAATATAATATTTGTATCAATTTTGCATAGAGTACCAGAAAAAGTACTCTAGATTTGAAGTCAGATTTTCTTAGAATGGGAATCTACCTTAGCTGTTCAGAGATAAGGTCTTAAGCAGCCTCTCAACATTCTTTACCTTGGGCCCACAAGACAGAATTTGGAATAACTGACCTCCAAGTTCTCTTGAATATCTGATGATCCTTTCTCTGTTTCTTGTGAAGTATTTAGGCAAGATAGATAATTTTCTCGTTTTTCAAATCTGCTTTGGTATTTTTAAATAATATGTGCATCCCATGGTTTTAGGTTGAAGAAAATCTAAGGTAGATAACAAAACCATGACTGGTTTCCAGATAGGCAATATTAATCTGCTGGCTTCTCAACTCCTTGGTGAAGCATATGGGCTTTACTCCATTTGACAGGGAATTGGCTCCGCTATACTTTGTCTAAGGCCACATTTCTAACTGGGGGTTTTGCCAAAGGCCAAAACCTAGTCTAGAGGAAAATCCACCTCTACCAATTATCTGCCATCATAGACTGGATGATTAGTTACAGATGGAGTTTTCTGCCCTTTCAAATAAACAGAAATACAGATCAAATTGTTTAGAAGACATTTGCTGAGATTTAAAATGCAAAGAACACTTGGTGCATTCAGCAATAACATAATCGATCCTTCAGAGTATAAGAAACTATCCTACAGGTATAGAAGCATCTTTTTCTTCAAATACAATTTCAAACAGTAGTGTGGTCTGGTATGAGATTAGGCTAAAATATTTATTCTGACACTGTATGACCATGCTAAAAAAATTTCCCTAGCTAATTTCTTCCTCTGTATAGTTTGATAGTTTGGCAAATTAAATGAATTTATTTATGTCCTTGCTATTCTAAGGATAGTTAAAGGACCAGCAACATCAATATCACCTGAGTATATGTTTTAAATGCATGATCCTCCAGAGTTACTGAATAAGAATGTTCTATTTACACAAAATATATGCATATGTGATTCATATACACATCATGTTTCAGAAGAATTTCTATATGTCAAAGATTCAGCATGACTACTTCATAGTAAAGTTAGAAGCCATGGTTCTAAAAATTTTTTTCTTATTGGAGCTTCCCACCATTCCCGTGGTAGTTAATTCTAAGCTTCCTGGTTCTCTGGATTCATTATCAGGACATGCCACTGGCCTCCTCATCATAGTGTCATTTGGCCTTTTTCTGTTCTATTGTCCTATCTTCCCTCTATCTCTCCTAGTTGTTGGTTTTAGCCTACACTTGCTTACATATGGTGATTCCTTTTATGTTTTACACACTTATATATTTGCTTTCTATGTTGAATGATGTCACATGCTACTTCATATTTTAGTCATTTTGGTGAGGTTGTTGTATGTCTCTTTTTAGTTGTAAAAAAAGGTGATACGTATTGAAGGAATAAAGATTCATTTTTGCTCATTTTCAGAGGTCACCTGTCTTCTTTTTTCCTAGGCCTTTGGTGAAGCAGAACACCATGGTAGCAGAAACACATAGTAGAATGAATTGGTTCACTTCATGACAGCCAAGAATAGGGGTGATGGGTGAAAAGAACCAGGTGATAAAATTTCTCCTTATGCAACAATCACCAACTTGCTCCAACTAGGCCCAAATAAGCTGTGTAGGTATGAATTCATCAATAGCTTGATCCATTCATGAAATTAACAGTCTCATGATCAAATCACCTCTTGATAGCATAATCAACTTACTACTAAGCCTTCAACACATGACCCTTTGGGAACATTTTACCATTAGACCATAACAGTTGGTACATAAACTCTGACATTAAAATTGTGCATCTAACACTTTCTAAAAGTTTTATAACTTTGGGCAGTTACTTAACTTTTTTAATTTTCTTATGTAAAATGTAATTTATATATGGTAGTACATATGAAGTGTGCCATAGTAAGTGCATCATGCATTGCAGAACTTAGTGTTATTACCACCACCACCACCACCACAGTATTTATTATTTTCATGATTACAATATCTCTACAACTGCATTCTCAAAAAACATGAAAAACAATATTGCATCTACTTTCAGATAAATAAATGAAGTCTTAATATATAAAATAATACATCTGTTTTTTTTTTTCCGGGTAGATGACGGAGGAGAAGATGGAGGCTAAACAAGCTCTCACATAGAAAGCAGTTTTAGTGTTCCAGTGAACAGTCCTATCATACCAAGTGTGCCATTACAGTACAGAGAGTTTGGCCAGAGAGGGAAAATACAGGCAAGGAGATAGATCTCAGCACTTGCCATCAGCCGCAGCTACAGCAGCTGTGGCGGCTGCAGCGCCAGCCATAGCCACCATACCTACAACACAGAGAGTCTGGGACAAAGGCACTAGATGCAGCGGGTGAGTGGATTCTACTCAACACCTACAAGAACTGACAAGGAGCAGATATTTTCATGCTGCAAATCCCAGACCAGAGATGACCCAGGAACCAACACTCCGGCTTGAGTAGAACCCTGACATCCTCACTCCTTCTCAGGGAGCAGAGGAGTGAAGGCTGCATCTCCCCCGCCACCCACCACCACTGGAGATCTCCATCTTTGAAATAACCAAAGGTCCAGCTGAGCAGCTAGCTCCAACTCAAGCCTTAGAAGAAAAAAAAAAGAGTCATTTAGCAGGTCACAGGAACCTGACCTGACCTGCCAGGCTCAGCTCCACCCAGGGAAAGTCACCCAGCCCAGGCAGAGAGAGCTCCAACCCCAGAGGAGTGCCTTTCTTCACTGGGTAAACAGAGCCAGAGGCTACCCCTCCCTACAGCAGTCTAGTCAATCAATTGAAATTCAGTAAACATAAACCCTGAAAATGGCTCCAGGCTGGGCTCTGTGTTTCTGGAGCTAGCCCCTCAGGGAAAAGCTACGGTTTGCTGAAAGGCCTCAACTCTACCCAGAACCTAGCCTCATCACAGCATCTCCAAACTAGAGGAAACAGCCATCTCCCTCTATTGTGATACTCAAAGCAGATCTCCCTCCCATTGAACTAGCCTGGGAGGAGGATCTGTATAAAGCAGAGCATTTTTCTGCCTGCTCAAACAAACTGACTTAAGAATCCAATCAAGCCACAGAAAAACCAAAAACCACAAGCAGACCAGAGACTACACCAAGAGACTGGTTATGAGCACAAGAGAGATACAAGATCTTCTTATCCCTCCCCTCCCCCCCAAAAATCAAAGAACTCTTTTTTGTACCTTTTTGTAAAAACTTTTAATTAAAAATTTTTTTTTCTATTAATCTTTTTTTTCGTATAATTTTTATTTTAGGTGTATATGTGTGTTTGTGCATTTTTTATCTCGATTGACCTTTTGGTGTTTTTTTTCTTCTTTTCTTCATTCTTTTCATTTTTTTCTTTTTTGCATGACTTAAATGCTGTTCTGTTCATCCTCAGATGTATATCTGTCATCGATTATTAGACCTTGTCCCCCATTGTGTAAATATTTAACCCAAATAGTTATTACTAAATTCATGACCTCTTAGGCTTAAATTCTTTAACATCAGTATTACCTCTATATAATTTTGTAAGAATTTTTGTTTTTCCATTTTTTGTCTCTTTTTTAATCTCTCTCCTATTATTCTGTCCAATTCATTTCCCTCTCTGAGATTAGGAATTGGTTAAATTCACTATCCTTTTACATCTCCACGTCCCTCTAATCATACTTTTCCCCACATTTCTCCCTAAACCTAATAATTTCTGGTTCGCCAAATTCTTCCTTGCTGTTCTTAGCCTGTTAATCCATAGTTGTTTGATGTTGAGTAGATTGTGTCTGTTGAAGTAGATCGTATCTGCAGCCTTTTCACTGTACAACTACAGGACTTTGGTTAATGCTTGCCTTAAAATAGTGTTGTGGCACAAAATTGGTGTTACTTTCACACCAAATGGGCAGAAAAAGCCGGAAAAACACAAGAAAAATGGCAAGTCCAGGTATCTCAACTCCCACTCATGATAATCAGGTGACAGAACAGTTAATGAATAATCCAGAGGAGAGTTCCCAAAGAGCTCTACAAATACTTCTGGTAAACATGGTGAATGAAAAGATTGAAAACCTGCAAAAGACTCAGTGTGAGCATGATAGGGAGAGAGAGGAGACAAACCAAAGATCAATACAGGAATCTCATGAGCATGAGGAAGCTACTCAAAGATTGACACAGGAATTGTGTGAGCAGGCTGACAACAGTCAAAAAGAAAGACAGGATTTCCGTGAGCAGTTTGAGAATAGTCAAAGAGAACTACAGGAATGGCATGAATGTGAAGAAGGTAAAGAGTCATACAGGAATTTCAAGGATGGGATGAGAATAGACAAAGATCAATAGAGGCATTCATAGAATCCATAAACAGACAGCTGAAAGAATTCAGGAAGATCACAAAGGGAATGCTGAATGGAGCCCGACAGACAGAGGGGAATCCAAGGAAACCATAATCAATCAACTAAGTGATTTGAGAATAAACACTGAACACTAAATTAAGGAAGTAAAGAAGTTCATACAAGATCTAAAACAAAGTTCCAACAACGAGTTTGAAGCTATCAGAGCCAACTAATTAGAAGGAAAAGAAATTACAAAAAAAGTAGAAAGTCTTAATAGTAGGTTAGACCATGCAGAAGATCGAATCTTGGGGATTGAAGATAGCCTAGATATTATAGAGAAAGAACATACAACTATCCAAGCAAAATCCAAGAAATATGATAGATCTATTCAACACTTGGAAGACACCATCAAAAGGCCAATTCTGAGGATAATGGGTGTAGAGGAGCACCTAGAGACAGAAGTTAATGGTCTAGGAAATTTGTTTAACAGAATCCTAGCAGACAACTTCACAAACATGTAAAAAGATAGGCCTATTCAGATACAAGAAGTTTTTGGAACTCTAAATAGACCAGACCAGAACAGGCCATCTCACTGTCACATTATAACCCCACAGGATCAATTCAGACCAAGGAAAAGATCCTTAAAGTTGTCAAGGAGAAAAGATCAAGCACCTATAAAGGGAAACCATTTAGAATAACCTTAGATTTCTTGGCAGAGACAATTAAAGCAAGAAGAGCCTGGAATGATGTATGCCATGCCTTAAAAACAAACATCTATCAACCAAGATAACTGTACCCAGCTAAACTCTCCTTCAAAGCCGAAGGTCAAATAAAAGCCTTCCATAGCACAGCAAAACTGAAACAATATATCTCCACCAAACCAGCCGTACAAAAGACACTTAAAGATGTTCTACACATAGAAAACCAACAAGACCACATTAATGGCCAAGAAACCACACTCAAACTGAGAATCCAAAAACCGTAGGAAAAACCCAGTTGCCGCAGCCCCCAAGAAGATGGATAACGTGGGAGGAATTCCCAAATAACTTTCAATCCTAACTCTCAAGATTAAAAGACTTAACTCTTCAATTAAGCCACATAGACAGTCTAGTTGGATTAAAAAGCAAGATCCTTCTATCTGCTGCCTTCAGGAGTCACACCTTGCCCATAAACATAAACACATTTTGAAAGTGATAGGCTGGAACAAAATCTAGCAAGCAAATGGCCCCCATAAACAGGCAGGAGTTGCAATCCTAATATTAGATAAAATAGACTTCAAATTAAAATTTGTGAGAAGAGATAAGAAAGGTCGCTACATACTAATTAGAGGATCTCTCCTCCAGGAGAATATTACAATTCTAAATATCTATTCGCCAAACAATGGAGCACCCAAATTTATCCAAGAAACATTACTTTCTCTTAAATCTCACATAGATCCAAAGACATTAATTGTTGGGGATTTCAACACACCACTATCCCCATTAGATAGCTCAACTCAGCAAAACCTCAACAGAGAAACCGCAGATCTAAACAACTGCATAGATCAACTATATTTCACAGACATCTACCGAATATTTCACCCAGCAGCATCAGAATACACGTTTTTCTCATTAACACATGGAGCATTTCCCAAAATAGACCACATTTTAGGCCACAAAGCAAACTTGTCCAAATTCAGAAACATTGAAATTATACTTGCAATCTCTCAGACCACAAGGGAATAAAATTAGAACTCAACACCAAAAGCCACCATAGGAAGTCCTGGAACACTTGGAAGCTGAACAACACACTGTTGAATCACCAGTGGGTCATGGAAGAGATTAGAAAAGAAATACAAATGTTCATGATATTCAACAAAAATGAACACACAAATTACCAGCATCTCTGGGACACAGCAAAGGCAGTACTCAGAGGCAAGTTTATAGCTCTGAGTTCCTACATCAATAAATTGGAGAGATCTGAAAACAACAATTTAATGAGACATCAGAACCTCCTTGAATAAAGCAGCAAGATAAACCCTAATCCATTAGATGGAAAGAAATAATTAAAATTAAATCAGAATTAAACGAATTAGAATAAAAAAAAACCCATAGAAACAATCAACAAAACAAAGAGTTGGTTCTTCAAAAATAATTAACAAAATTGACAGACCCTTAGCATATCTTATCAGAAAAAGAAAACACACCTAAACAAATAAACTCAGACATGAGAATGGAAATGCACCATAGAAACAACCAAGATTCAGAACATTATAAGGGAATACTTCTCAAACCTTTAAGCTAAAAAATTTGAAAACTTGGCAGAAATGGATCTTTTCCTAGCAAAATATCGACATGATGAAACTAAACCAAGATGAATTAAACCATCTTAACAGGCCCATATTAATCATTGAAATAGAAACAGCAATAAGAGACCTCCCAGCTAAGGAAAGTCCAGGACCAGATGGATTTACAGCGGAATTCTACAAGGCCCTCAAAACAGAGCTCACACCAATACTCCCCCAATTCTTCCATGATATTGAAAGACAAAGTTCAGTACCGAACTCATCATAACCCTCATTCCCAAACCAGGCAGAGACTCATTAAAGAAAGAGAACTATAGACCCATTTCTTTGTTGAACATTGATGCAAAACTTCTCAACAAAATTTTGGCCAATCGACTTCAACAATTCATCCAGAAAATCATACACCACGATCAAACAGGATTCATTTCAGGGATGTAAAGCTGGTTCAATATACGCAAATCAATTAATATAATTCATTACATCAACAAGAGGAAGGATAAGAATCCCATGATTATCTCAATAGATGCAGAAAAGGCATTTGACAAGATCCAATACCCCTTTATGATGAAGGTCCTGGAAAAACTAGGAATCCAGGGAACATTCTTCAACACAACAAAGGCTGTATATGACAAACCTACAGTCAGCATTACATTTAATGGTGAAAAACTAAAGCTATTTCCTCTTAACTCAGGACTGAGACAAGGATGTCCACTCTCTCCACTTCTTTTCAATCTAGTATTAGAATGCCTAGCTACAGCAATAAGACAAGATGCAAACATAAAAAGGGATCCAAACAGGGAAAGATGAGGTAAAACCCTCCTTCTTTGCAGATGAGATGATTTTGTATTTAAAGAATCCCATGGACTCCACTCCCAAATTACCCAAGCTGATTCAAAACTTTGGCAAAGCAGCAAGGTATAAAATTAACCCTCAAAAATCAATGGCTTTTCTGTATGCCAACAATGAGAAAAGCGTGCCTGAAATCAGGAAAGCAACTCCATTTGCAATAGCCCCACAAAAAATAAAATACCTAGGAATTAACAACCAGAGATGTGAAGGACCTCTATGATGAAAACTTTATAAACCTGAAAAAGGAAATCAAAACAGAGATTAAAAAGTGGACAAACCTCCCTTGCTCCTCGATTGGAAGGAACAACATCGCGAAAACAGCAATACTTCCCAAGGATATCTACAAATTCAATGCAATACCTATCAATATTCCAACCTCATTTTTCAATTACATAGAAGAGGCAATCCAAAAAATTCATATGGAACAATAAAAGACCCCGAATAGCAAAAATGATCCTTAACAGAAAGAACAGTGGTGCAGAAATATCAATACCAAATTTCAAACTCTACTACAAAGCTGTAGTAATCAAAACAGCTTGATACTGGCACAAGAACAGACCTCAGGACCAATGGAATAGAATTGTAAATCCAGAAATGAACCTACAGACCTATAACCACTTAATCTTCGATGAGGGAGCTATACAAATAGAATGGAAGAAAGACAGCCTCTTCAGTAAATGGTGCTGGCAAAATTGTTTAATCACTTGTATAAAACTAAAGTTAATCCTTCTATATCACCCTTACCAGAATCACTCCAAATGGATCAAAGACCTCATAGTCAAAGTAGACACTCTGAAAACATTACAGGATGGAAAAGAAGAATCCCTAAGTCTCCTTGCTGCAGGCTGAAATTTTCTTAACATGGACCCAGAAACACAACAAATCAAAGAAAGATTAGACAAATGGGATTGCATGAAATCTCAGAGCTCTTGCATGGCAAAGGATATAGCTAACAAGATCAATAGAAAGCCCATGGATTGGGAGATCTGCACTAGCCATACAACGGACAAGTGTCTCATATCTAATTATACCTAGAATTAAAAAAATTAAATCCCCCAACAACAAATCTTCAAAGAAACAACTGCCCAATTAATAAGTGGGCTAAAGACTTAAAGAGAAATTCTCTGAAGAGGAGAGAAAGATGACCAATAGACACATGAAGAAATGCTCAACTTCCCTAACCATAAAAAAATGCAAATCAAAACAACATTGAGATACCACCTCACCCCAGTTAGAATGGCTATAATCAAGACCTGTAATAACAACAGATGCTGGAGGGGATGTGGACAGAAGGGAACTTTACTGCATTGTTGGTAGAAGTGTAAACGTTCAACCACTTTGGAAAGTAGTATGGAAGTTCCTCAAAAGACTCCACATAGAGCTCCCCTATGACCCAGCAATCCCACTTTTGGGCATTTACCCAAATGATCACAAACAAAACCATACTAAAGCTACCAGCACAGCTATGTTTATTACAGCATTGTTTACCATAGCTAAGATATGGAACCAACCCAGATGCCCCTCAGTAGATGAACGGATGAAGAAAATGTGGTATATATACACAATGGAATTCTGTGCCTTCATCAGAAAGAATGACATTGCCCCATTTGTTAGGAAATGGAAAAACTTGGAAAAAATTATATTAAGTGAAGTAAGCCAGGCCCAAAGAAATACAGGTCCCATGATTTCCCTTATTTGCAATAACTAGTATATGTCTGAGACAAGCAGGAACTGTCAGACAAGTTGATGTTAGTCGGAATGAAACCCAAGATAAGGATTCAAATGTTTTTTTTCTCTTTCCTGCAATTGTTTCCAACATATTTATGGGATGAGTTCTTTGTTGCTTTGTATGTGCCTCCCTCTGTGTATAAGCCCTGCTTTCACTGTATTTGATGTTGATATAATTTGTGGAGGGGAAGGGAAAAAACAGTTTACATAGGGTTACAGGTGGACCCATTACAACAATGAGATGTACAAGTTGTTATGTCGAAAAACAAACTTTACAGCTTTGGCGGGGTGAGGGGTGGGGAAGGTTATAGGTGGGTACGGGGTGGGGGGTGGAGAGAGGAAGGGATGGTATGGGGAAACAAAGGAGGAGGCAACAGTGCTTGGTAAGTAATGTACTCACTATCTTGCCCATGTAATTGTAACCCCTCTGTATGGTATTTTCACAATAATAATAATAAAAAAGGGTTTCAAAAAATAAAATAGTACATCTGGGAGGAATGGTTTGTGCAATCTTAGTCCTCAGAGGCTGAATCAGGTGAATCATGAGTTTGAGACCAGCCTGAGCTCCCTAGCAAGATGCTATTTCAAAAAGTAAATTAACAAGTTACCAAAAGCTATAACTAGTATAGAACCAATTTTCGAACCCAGTGTGACTTCCCACTGTATTATACTACTCCCTATTACATGAAATGAGGATCAGTAAAAAGAATGCTGGGTCTGGTACCAGGACTGTATGAAGAATACCAATACAACTATATCAAATCAACCAATCCACAGTTCAGGTTATAATGCTGACATTAGATGCCAGGGCAGGAACTACAACCAAATGGCTATAAA
Organism: Dipodomys spectabilis; assembly: GCF_019054845.1. Classification (NCBI taxonomy): domain Eukaryota; kingdom Metazoa; phylum Chordata; class Mammalia; order Rodentia; family Heteromyidae; genus Dipodomys; species Dipodomys spectabilis. The sequence goes on along the minus strand of NW_024871002.1, from coordinate 2,619,054 downwards.
CAAAGGATGAATTTCTTTAGTCCAGAGCCTTTTGAGTAAACTGGTAACACTGCTTCTTTACATCTATAACTGCAAACTTTAAGTATGGACAATTCAGGGAGATAAATGAATTAGTGGAAAATCTCTGGAAATTCTCAATTGCCTAATACCTCTTCTGACAATCTTTATTAAACAGCATTTAAACTTGATTAAAAGGGAGAAGTACATGAACACAGGTGGAGCCAGGTAAGTTCTGAACAAAAAAAATGTTCTCTTGATTCTTGAGAGACTGGAAGGAAAGTAAGAAGGATGTGTGTTTGGTAAAGTGTTGATAGTTGGAGTATTTCCCTCATGGCTTTATTGTGGCTAATGGCAGTGGAAACCAATCCAGCCCTCTGGAGAACAGTGTTTCAATATTCCTTAAAATGTTCATATTCTTTGACCCTGTAATTCTACTTGTCCTCGGGAGATGATAATAAATATCACGTATTTTTATTCTTAACAAAAGATATATGACATATCTGGGGATCTTGACAGCATGATCGATAAATGTGAAGCTTAAAAGTTTTTTCCTCTATAGGCTCCAGTGATCATCCTGAAAAGGAAGTCCAGTCTGGCAAGGACTTTACAATTTCATATTTATGTTACAGGAATATGAATCTCTGCCTTTCACCTTTCACACTTATTCTAACGCTAAGAGAAACTGCCATCCTTGAAGGATCTCATCACATGAAAAAAAAAAACAACTTTGCTACATAGTTCTTAAATATCAAGGGCAGTTCAGCTTATGGTGAAAATTTTATTTGGATGATCTATCTTCTGTAATTTCATCCTTTAAAATAATCAGGGAATGGGCAGCACTGCCAGTTGAAAACCAATCAGTAATCCTATTCCAAACCATTTTACCTTAAAGAAAAATGTTTCTCACTTTTCAGGAATATAGTTCTTTCATAAAGCTGGACATATCTGAAGTTCTTTCCTGATTTAGAGTTTGTTCTCTAAGCAAGAATTCATATACATGCTCTGCTCACTTTCCTTTGAACACATCTTAACACAGAGTGCCTTTTTCATTGTTGCAAAAATGTCTAGAACTCAGAATAAAAAACTAGATTAGGAGAAGCTAGAATACAAACTTAGCCCTTGTAATGTTAACAGTCAGAAGATATTAGAGATTATTCTGATTTGGTAGTCTTACAAAAAGGGTCTCTTACCTTTGTTATCTGAAAATATCCTTGAGTTCTAGAAAATTGATTTGTAGTTGATCTGTTTATATAATTATTGTAATTACACTATTGCATAATTAGTGTGAACACATTTAATCAGCTATAACATACAATTACATAATTGTCATTATAAAAAGTCCTTGTGAGGGGCTGGGAATGTGGATTAATGGTAGTGTGCTTGCCTAGCATGCATGAGGCCTTGGATTTGATTCCTCAATGCCACAAAAACAAAATAATTTTTTTTAAAAAACCTTGTGATATTTGATGAGGGTGCCAAAAAGCTAGGATTGAAAAAAGACAGCCTCTTCAGTAAATGGTGCTGGCAAAATTGATTAAATATCTGTAGAAAACAAAGTTAGATCCTTATATATATATCCCTGCACCAGAATCAACTCCAAGTGGATCAAAGACCTCGAAGTCAGAGCAGACACCCTGAAAACATTACAAGAAGGAATAAGAGAAACTCTAGGGCTCCTTAGTACAGGCCAAAATTTTCATAATAAAGACATAGAAACAAACCAAACCAAAGAAAGGTTAGACAAATGGAATTGCATGAAACTGCAGAGCATTGCGAAGGACATAGCTAGCAAGATCAATGGAAAGCCCATGGATTGGGAGAAGATCTTCACTAGGCATGCAACAGAAAAGGGCCTCATATTTAAAATATAATTAAAATAAAAAAATTAAATCCCCTGACAGCAAATCCTCAAATAAACAGCTGCCTGATTAATAAGTGGGCTAAAGACTTAGAGACTTAAAGGAGGAGGCTGCAATGCTTGGTAAGAAATGTACGCATTATCCTGCCCATGTAATTGTAACCCCTCTGTACAGTATGTTCACAAATAAAATTAAATTAAATTAAAAAAAAAAGAAATAAGAATGGCCAATAGACATATGAAGAAATGCTCAATATCTGTGGTCATAAAATAAATGCAAATCAAAGCAACATTGAGATTCCACATTACCCCACTTAGAATGGCTAAAATCAAGAAATCTAATAGGGCTGGGAAGGGAGGTGAAGGGTAAACAAAGGAGGAGGCTGCAATGCTTGGTAAGAAATGTATGCATTTTCCTGCCCATGTAATTGTAACCCCTCTGTACAGTATGTTCTCAATTAAAATAAAATAAAATTAAAAAGAAAAAAAAAAAAAAGAAATCTAATAGCAAGAGATGCTGGAGGGGATGTGGCCAAAAAGGAACTGTACTGCATTGTTGGTCAGAGTGTAAACTTGTTCAATCACTTTGGAAAGCAGTATGGAGGTTCCTCAAAAGATTACACATAGATCTCCCATATGACCCAGCAATCCCACTTTTGGGCATTTACCCAAATGACCACAAACAAGGCCATACTAAAGCTACCAGCACAACTATGTTTATCACAACAGTTTCACCTTGGCTAAGATATGTAACCAACCCAGATGCACCTCAATAGATGAATGGATCAAGAATTTTATGCTTCCATTAGAAAGAATGACACTGCCCCATTTGTAAGGAAATAGGCTTGGAAAAAATTATATTAAGTGAAATAAGCCAGACCCAAGGAAACATGTCACATAATTTCCCTTATTTACAATAATTAGTATATGTCTAGGATAATCTTAGCAGATGATCAGAATAGCTCAATAGTTATATACATAGGACCATATAAGATGATGTTAAGTGAAATGAACTCCAAAACATGGAAACAAGATTGTTTTCTGTTCTTGTGTCCATGGTTTTTTTTTTTTTTTTTTTTTTGCTTCTTTTGAATGTTCCTCCCCCTATGGTATATCCCTGTTGTCACTGTATGCGAATTTGGTAACCTGGTATTGTATATACATTTATTTGAATTAGGGAAGGGAAGGGGAATATCAGATGGTGAGACAAAGGACAAGGGGGGTAACCAATGCAACACAAGACAATATGTTGGAAATGATGTGTACAACTTGGGGAGTGGGGTGAGGGTAGGGAAAGTAGGATAAAAATGAGGGAAGGGGTAACAAGTTTGACAAGAAATGCAGTTATTAACCCTATTTATGTAACTATAACCCCTCTGTACATCACCTTGACAATTTAAAAAAACCTTGTGAAAGTGATTATAATGCTGTGCATATCGGTACAAGATTCATCCTTCTATTTTTATTTGGATTCATTAAAATGGGTTTTTCTTTACTTTAGAGTTGTCACCCCGCTCAATATTTGGAGATTCCACATGTGCACTGAAATGACTACAATATCAGCTCCCCTTATCTTCCCCATTCCATGTTGAGAAGCACATTTTTTCCATACCCATTATTTGGTAAGTACTAGACCATATAAAAATAGCAATCTATACAAAATTTTGAACCTAGGGATGCTCAGATATAAATGAGATGACAATAATAGGATAAGAACAGATAGGGATGCATTCCAAAACCTTTTACATATAACTGTGAACATAGATTTGGGACTAAAAGCTATTAACACTGGATTGTAGATTAGGATTATCTTTAATTTTGAATAATCTAATGGGAAAGAATTTTATTTTAATCTTTGCTTATAAAACATAGGCAACGGCATATGAGGCATTGAGAAAGTTTGAGATGACAATTTTCAATTGCACCCTATTTTTTCCTTCCATGATATGTAAGTATGAATTAGCTTGTTATTTTCATGTAATGATTAATTTTTAAAAGTTTAAAGAATATAACTGTTTTGATTAACAGACAAATCTGAATCCTTTGAGGAAGTAATTTTATTGCTAAAATTATTCAGTTAAGGGAACTTTTTCTCTTCTAGCTTTATTAAAGATTGGTAAATAAATCTTTTTATTTTATTTTATTTGTGAACATACTGTACAGAGGGGTTACAATTACATGGGCAGGATAATGCATACATTTCTTACCAAGCATTGCAGCCTCCTCCTTTGTTTACCCTTCACCTCCCTTCCCAGCCTCCCCCCTCCCCCACACCCAATCCTTCCCTCCCCTCCCCCCCCCACCAACATTGTAAAGCTCTTTTTGACATGACAACTTGTACTTCTCATTGTTGCAACAGGTCCACCTGAATCCTTAAACGACTTGTTTGTCCCCATCTCCTACACAAGTTATACTGACATCAAATATAGTGAAAGCAGGGGTTATACTGTGGGGGAGGGACATACAAAGCAACAAAGAAATAATCTTATAAATGCGTTAGAAACATATGCATGAAAGAAAAAGAAAACATTAAAATACATATTTAAGGGTTCATTTTCCTAACATCACATTATCTGACCTTTTCCGCTTGACTCATACATACACTAGATATTGCAAATAAGGGAAACCATGGAACCTGTGTTTCTTTGCGCCTGGCTTACTTCACTTAATATAATGTTTTCAAAGTCTTTCCGTTTCCTAAAAAATGGAGCAATGTCATTCTTTCTGATGGAGGCATAGAATTCCATTGTGTATATATACCACATTTTCTTGATCCATTCATCTACTGAGGGGCATCTGGGTTGGTTCCATGTCTTAGCTATGGTAAATAATGCTGTAATAAACCTAGTTGTGCTTGTGGCTTTAATGTGGTCTTGTTTGTAAACATTTGGGTAAATGCCCAAAAGTGTGATTGCTGGGTCATAGGGGAGCTCTATGTAAAGTCTTTTGAGGAACCTCCATAAGGCTTTCCAAAGTGGTTGAACAAGTTTACCTTCCCACCAACAATGAAGTAAGGTTCCCTTCTGGCCACATCCCCTCCAGCATTTGTTGTTGTTAGAGTTCTTGATTATAGCCATTCTAACTGGGGTGAGGTGGTATCTCAATGTTGTTTTGATTTGCATTTCTTTTATGGCTAGGGATGTTGAGCATTTCTTCATGTGTCTATTGGCCATCCTTCTTTCTTCTCCAGAGAAGTTTCTCTTTAAGTCTTTAGCCCACTTATTTATTGGGCAGTTGTTTCTTTGAGGATTTGTTGTTGGGGGATTTAATTTTTTGAGTTCCAAGTATATTTAAGATATGAGACCCTTGTCCGTTGTATGGCTAGTAAAGATCTTCTCCCAATCCGTGGGCTTTCTATTGATCTTGCTATCTATATGTCCTTTGCCATGCAGAACCACTGCAACTTTATGCAATCCTATTTGTCCAACATTTCTTTGATTTGTTGTGTTTCCGGGTCTCTATTCAGAAAATTTCGGCCTGAGCCAAGGAGACCTAGGGTTTCTCCTATTCCATCCTGTAATGTTTTCAGAGTGTCTGCTTTGACTTCGAGGTCTTTGATCCATTTGGAGTTGATTCTGGTGCGGGGCGATATGTAAGGATCTAGCTTTAGTTTTCTACAAGTAGTTAACCAATTTTGCCAGCACCATTTACTGAAGAGGCTGTCTGTCTTCCATTCTATTGTTTTAGCTTTCTTATCGAAAATTAAGTGATTATAGGTCTGTAGGTTCATTTCTGGGTTTTCAATTCTATTCCATTGTTCCTGAGGTCTGTTCTTATGCCAATACCAAGCTGTTTTGATTACTATGACTTTACAGGAGAGTTTGAAATTTGGTATTGATATTCCTCCAGCAGTGTTCTTTCCATTGAGGAGCGTTTTTGCTATTTGGGGTCTTTTATTGTTCCATATGAACTTTTGGATTGCCTCTTCTATTTCCTTGAAGAATGAGGTTGGAATTTTGATAGATATCGCACTGAATTTGTAGATAGCCTTGGGAAGCACTGCCATTTTCACGATGTTAACCTTTCCAATCGAGGAGCATGGGAGGTTTTGCCATTTTTTAAGTTCTGTGTTGATATCCTTTTTCAAGATTTTAAAGTTTTCATCATAGAGGTCCTTCACTCCTTTGGTTAAGTTAATTCCTAGGTATTTTATTTTTTGTGGGGCTATTACAAATGGAGTTGCTTTCCTAATTTCAGCCACACTTTTCTCATTGTTGGCATACAGAAAAGCCATGAATTTGAGGGGGTTAATTTTATAACCTTCTACTTTGCCAAAGTTTGAATCAGCTTGAGTAATTTGGGAGTGGAGTCTATGGGATTCTTTAAATACAAGATCATGTCATCTGCAAAGATGGAGAGTTTTACTTCTTCTTTCCCTATTTGGATCCCCTTTATGTTTGCATCTTGTCTTATTGCTGTAGCTAGGCATTATAATACTAGATTGAAGAGAAGTGGAGAGAGTGGACATCCTTGTCTTAGTCCTGAGTTAAGAAAAAATGGCTTTAGTTTTTCACCATTAAGTACAATACTGGCCGTAGGTTTGTCATTTACAGCCTTTATTGTATTGAGGAATGTTCCATGGATTCCTAATTTTTCCAAAACCTTCATGATAAAAGGGTGTTGGATCTTGTCGAATGCTTTTTCTGCATCTATTGTGATAACCATGTGGTTCTTATTCTTGCTCCTGTTGATGTGATGAATAATATTAATTGATTTGTGTATATTGAACCAGCTTTGCATCCCTGAAATGAATCCTCTTTGATCGTGGTGGATGGTTTTTTGGATGAATTGTTGAAGTCGGTTGGCCAAAATTTTGTTGAGAAGTTTTGCATCAATGTTCATCAAAGAAATGGGTCTGCCGAAAACACAACAAATCAAAGAAAGGTTGGACAAATGGAATTGTATAAGGTTGCAGAGCTTCTGCAGGGCAAATGACATAGCTAGCAAGATCAAAAGAAAGCCCACGGACTGGGAGAAGATCTTTACAAGCCAAACAACGGACAAGGGTCTCATATCTAAAATATACTTGGAACTCAAAAAATTAAACCACCCAACAACAAATCCTCAAAGAAACAACTGCCCAATAAGTAAGTGGGCGAAAGACTTAAAGAGAAGCTTCTCTGAAGAAGAAAGAAGGATGGCCAATAGACACATGAAGAAATGTTCAACATCCCTAGCCATAAAAGAAATGCAAATCAAAACAACATTGAGATATCACCTCACTCCAGTTAGAACAGCAAAAATCAAGAACTGTAACAACAACAGATGCTTTAGGGGATGTGGACAGAAAGGAACCTTACTTCATTGTTGGTGGGAATGTAAACTTGTTCAACCACTTTGGAAAGCAGTATGGAGGTTCCTCAAAAGACTTCACATAGAACTCCCCTATGACCCAGCAATCCCACATTTGGGCATTTACCCTAATGTTTACAAAAAAGACCACACTAAAGCTACCAGCACAACTATGTTTATTGCAGCATTATTTACCATAGCTAAGATATGGAACCAACCCAGATGCCCCTCAGTAGATGAATGGATCAAGAAAATGTGGTATATCTACACAATGGAATTCTATGCCTCCATCAGAAAGAATGACATTTCCCCATTTGTTAGGAAATGGAAAGGCTTGGAAAAAATTATATTTAGTGAAGTAAGCCAGGCCCAAAGAAACGTAGGTCCCATGGTTTCCCTTATTTGCAATATCTAGTATAGGTATGAGTCAAGCAGAAAAAGTCAGAGAATGTGATGTTAGGAAAACGAACCCTCAAATATGTATTTTAATGTTTTTGTTTCTTTCATGCATGTGTTTCTAACGCATTTATAAGGTTATTTCTTTGTTGCTTTGTATGTCCCTCCCCCACAGTGTAACCCCCCGCTTTCACTATATTTGATGTCAGTATAACATGTGGAAGAGATGGGGACAAACAAGTCGTTTAAGGATTCAGGTGGACCTGTTGCAACAATGAGAAGTACAAAATGTCATGTCAAAACCAGCTTTACAATGTCGGGGGGGGGGGGAGGGGGGGTATGATTGGGTGGGGGGGGAGGGGGGAGGCTGGGAAGGGAGGTGAAGGGTAAACAAAGGAGGAGGCTGCAATGCTTGGTAAGAAATGTATGCATTATCCTGCCCATGTAATTGTAAACCCTCTGTACAGTATGTTCTCAAATAAAATAAAATAAAATTAAAAAAAAAAAAAAAAAAAGAAATGGGTCTGTAATTCTCTTTCTTTGATCAGTCCCTGCCTGGCTTTGGGATGAGGGTTATGATGGCTTCATAGAATGTGTTCGGTAGTGAACTTTCTCTTTCAATATCATTGAAGAGTTGGAGGAGTATTGGTGTGAGTTCTGCTTTGAAGGCCTTGTAAAATTCCGCTGTAAAACCATCTGGTCCTGGACTTTCCTTAGCTGGGAGGTCTCTTATTGCTGTTTCTATTTCAATGCTTGATATGGGCCTGTTAAGATGGTTTAACTCATCTTGGTTTAGTTTTGGCATGTCAATATTTCCTAGGAAAAGGTCCATTTCTGTCAAGTTCTCAAACTTATTAGCATAAAGGTTTGAGAAGTATGACCTTATAATGTTTTGAATCTTGGTTGTTTCTGTGGTGTTGTTTCCATTCTCATCTCTGAGTTTATTTATTTGGGTGTGTTCTCTTCTTTTTCTGATAAGATTTGCTAAGGGTCTGTCAATTTTGTTAAGTTTTTCGAAGAACCAACTCTTTTTTTTGTTGATTCTTTCTATAGTTGTTTTGGATTCTAATTCATTTAATTCTGATTTAATTGTCATTATTTCTTTCTGTCTACTGGATTGGGGTTTATCTTGCTGCTCTTTTTCAAGGAGGTTTAGATGTGTCATTAAATTGTTGGCTTCAGATCTCTCCAATTTGTTGATGTAGGAGCTCAGAGCTATAAACTTGCCTCTGAGTACTGCCTTTGCTGTGTCCCAGAGGAGCTGGTAATTTGTGCGTTCATTTTTGTTGAATAGCATGAACATTTGAATTTCCTTTCTAATTTCTTCCATGACCCACTCGTGATTCAGCAGTGTGTTGTTCAGCCTCCATGTGATACCGGACTTTCTTTGGTGGCTTTTGGTGTTGAGTTCTAATTTTATTCCCTTGTGGTCAGAGAGGATGCAAGGTATAACTTCAATGTTTCTGAATTTGGACAAGTTTGCTTCGTGGCCTAAAATGTGGTCTATTTTAGAAAACGTTCCATGTGCTGCTGAGAAAAACGTGTATTCTTATGCTGCTGGGTGCAATGTTCGGTAGATGTCTGTTAAGTCTAGTTGATCTATGCAGCTGTTTAGATCTGCGGTTTCTCTGTTGAGTTTTTGCCGAGTTGAGCTATCTAGTGGGGAGAGTGGTGTGTTAAAATCCCCAACAATTAATGTCTTTGGATCTATACGGGATTTAAGGAAAAGTAGTGTTTCTTGGATAAATTTGGGTGCTCCATTGTTTGGCGAATAGATATTTAGAATTGTAATATCCTCCTGAAGGAGGGATCCCTTAATTAGTATGTAGTGACCTTCTTTATCTCTTTTCACGAATTTTAATTTGAAGTCTATTTTATCTGATATTAGGATTGCAACTCCCGCCTGTTTATGAGGGCCATTTGCTTGGTAGATTTTGTTCTAGCCTTTAACATTGAAAATGTGTTTGTTTTTATGGGTAAGATGTGACTCCTGCAGGCAGCAGATAGAAGGGTCTTCTTTTTTAATCCAACCAGACAGTCTATGTCGCTTAATTGGAGAGTTCAGTCCGTTAACGTTAAGAGATAGGACTGAGAGTTATTTGGGAGTTCCTGCCATATTATCCACCTTCTTGGGGGCTGCAAAAACTGGGTTCTTCCTATGGTTCTTGGGTTCTCAGTTTGGGTGCAGTTTCTTGGCCTTTATTGTGGTCTTGTTGGTTTTCTATGTGTAGGACATCTTTAAGAATCTTTTGTAGGGGTCGTTTCGTGGAGATATATTGTTTCAATTTTTCTTTGCTATAGAAGGTTTTTATTTGGCCTTCAGTTATGAAGGAGAGTTTAGCTGGGTACAGTATTCTTGGTTGATAGTTGTTTGTTTTTAGGGCATGGCATACATCATTCCAGGCTCTTCTTGCTTTGATTGTCTCTGCTGAAAAATCTGAGGTGATTCTAATTGGTTTCCCTTTATAGGTGATTAACCTTTTCTCCTTGACAGCTTTAAGGATCTTTTCCTTGGTCTGAGTTGATCCTGTGTGGATTATAATGTGTCGGTGGGTTGTCCTGTTCTGGTCTGGTCTGTTTGGGGTTCTAAAAGCTTCTTTTATCTGAATAGGCCTATCTTTTTGTATGTTTGGGAAGTTCTCTGCTAGGATCCTGTTAAACAAATTTCCTAGCCCATTAACTTCTGTTTCTAGGTGCTCCTCTACACCCATTATCCTTAGATTAGGCCTTCTGATGGTGCATTCCAAGTTTTGAATAGATCTATCATATTTCTTGGACTTGTCTTGGATGGTTGTATGTTCTTTCTCTATAATATCTATGCTGTCTTCAATCCCTGAGATTCGATTTTCTGCATGGTCTAACCTGCTGTCAAGACTCTCTACTTTGTTTTTTATCTCTTTTCCTTCTAATTGGTCAGCTTTGATGGCTTCAAATTCTTTGTTGAAGCTCTGTTTTAGATCTTGTATGAATTTTTTTTTTCCTTAATTTGGTGTTCAATGTTTATTCTCAAATCACTTGGTTGATTGGTTATGGTTTCTTTGGACTCCCATTCCTTCTGTTGGGTTCCATTCAGCATTCCCTTTGTGGTCTCCCTGACTTCCTTCAGCTCTTTGTTAATGGATTCCATGAATGCCTTTAGTGATCTTTGTGTATTCTCTACCTGCTCTCTCAATTCCTGTATTACTCTTTGATTAGCTTCCTCCCATTCGTGGGATTTCTGCAGTTCTCTTTGAGTGTTCTCAGCCTGCTCACGTCATTCCTGCCTTTCTCTTTGAGTATTCTCAAGCTGCTCATGCAAATCCTGTATCAGTTTTTGAGTAGCTTCCTCACGCTTATGATATTCCTGTATAAACTTTTGGATTGCCTCCTCTCTCTCTCTATCACGCTCATACAGTGTCTTTTGTATGTTTTCAATCTTTTCATTTATCATGTTTGCCAGCAGTGTTTGTAGAGCTTTTTTGGAACTCTCCTCTGGATTATTCATTATCTGTTCTGTCCCCTGATTATCAAGATTGGGAATTGAGATACCCGGATTTGCCATTTTTCTTGTGGTTTTCTGGCTTACTCTGCCCATTTGAGATGAAAATAGCACCAGATTTGTGCTAGAACACTATCTTAAGGCAACCATCAACCAAAGTCTGAATTTGTACAGTCAATAGTCTACAGATACAATCTAGTTCAACAGATACATCTATTCAACATCAAACAGCTATATGTTAATGGGCTTCGAACCGCAGAAAAGAATTTGGAAAACCAGAAATTATTAGGGTTAGGGAGAGATGTGGGTAAAAAATAGGAATAGATTGGTGTGGGGAGGCACAGGGAGAGTTAACTATGTCCTAATCTCAATGCAGGAAATAGGTTGGGTAGGATGCAAGTAGAGAGAGAGAGAAAAATAAGAAAGGGAAAGGGAAATGAAAAGAGACCAGAAAAAATAGAAAAGTAAAAATTAATAATATTATGGAGAATCAAAATCAATCTATGTAGAGAGGAACGTGAATATATTGAGGGAAGTGGAGGGACATATTTGAGATGTGAAAAACTTAAAAACTGCTTAAAATATTATATAGGTATAAAGAGGTAGTAATGCTATTAAGGTATTTAAGTCTCAGAGGTTTCGAATTCAGCAATAAATTTGTGGATTAAGTGTGTACACAATGGGGGATAGGGTCTACTAGTTAACTATGGGTTTATCTGAGGATGTGCAGGACAAGAGTTAAGTCACATAAAGAAGAACAAAAGAGAGGAAAAGGTGAAAAGGATAAGAAAGGAAGAAAAAAAGATCAGAAGTTCAGTAAAGCTAAACAAAAAACAAAAAGAAAATTAAAAAAGAAAAACAAATAGAAAGAAGACAAGAAAAGAAAGAAAAACGCACATTCACGTATCCCTAAAATAAAAATTATAAGAGGAAAAAAAAAGTTACTGGAAAACAATTTTTTTTCAAAAAAGGCAAAAATTAAAGATTAATAAAAGTTTTAGAAACGAAAAAAAGTTTTTTTTATATATATATAAGGTACCAAAAAAAAAAAAAAGAAGAAGAAGAAGAAAAAAAAAAAAGTTCTTTGATGGAAAAATCCTGTATCTCCCTTGTGTCGGTAACCAGCCTCTTGTTGGAGTCTGGTCTGCTTGAGGTCCTGTGGGTTGATTGGTTTCTTAAGTCAGTTTTTTCGAACAGGCAGAAAAATGCTCTGCTTTACCCAGGATTTTGAGATCCCCCTCCCAGGTTAGTTTGATGGGAGGCTGATCTGCTTTGAGAATCACAAAAGAGGGGGATGCAGTGATGAGGCTAGGTTCTGAGTAGAGTTGAAGCCTTTCAACAAACAGTAGCTTTTCCCTGGGGCTATTTTGTGAAAAACTCACAGAGCCCAGCCTGGAGCCATTCTCAGGGTTTCTGTTTTTCAATTGATAGTCAAGGCTGCTAGAAGGAGGGGCAGCCTCTGGCTCTGATTACCCAGTGAGGAAAGCCACTCCTATGGCTGGCGCCCGAGCTGGGTGACTTTTCCCTGGATGGAGCTGAGTCTGGCAGGTCACGCCTCCGTTAAGTTCTTGTGACCTGCTTAATGACTCGTTTTATTCCAAGGTCTGAGTTGGAGCTAGCAGCTCCTCCGAGCTTTGTCGGTATCCAAGATGGAGATCTCCAGTACTGGGCGGAGAGGGGTAGCCTTCCCTCCTCTGCTCCCTGAGAAGGAGTGAGGATGGGCTTCTACTCACGCCGAGTCTTGGTTCCTGGGTCGTCTCTTGTCTGCAAACTGCAGGAAGAAGATGTCTGCTCCTTGTCAGTTCTTGCTGGTGTTGAGTAGAATCCGCTCGCCCGCTGCGTCTGGCTCCTTCATCCCGGACTCTCTGTGACTCAGGTATGGTGCCCTGTGGTCACCGCCGCAACTGGTGCCGCCGCTGCGGTGTCTGCTGGCAAGCGCTCAGATGTGTCTCCTTGCTTTGGCTTCCCCTCTCTTGCCTAACTCTCTGTCCTGTGATGGCACACTTGGTGTGATTCTCTGGCTTAGGACTGTTCACTGGAACTCTAAAACTGCTTTCTATGCAAGAGCTTGTTCAGATTCCAGCTTCTCCTCCGCCATCTTCCCGGAACTTGTAAATAAATCTTTATATAAGATCTATAGCATGATTTTTATATCTACATGCATAGTGAATTGATTCTATAATCAAGATAATTGCTGTCTATGGCATTTCACCTACCTGCATATGTGTGTATGTGTGTGTAATTGTGTATGTGTGTGGGGGTGGGAGTGAGAACATTTAGGATTTATTCCCCTAGCAAATTTCAGATATACATTACAGTGTAATTAATTACAATCACCTGTTTACAATAGCTCCAAAACTTATTTACCCTTTGAAATAAAATAATGACCATGTTTCAATTTCAAGTGGGATCTTTTAGCACAATGATAATTTTTATATCCCTTCCAAGTCAGTTTTTATAAATGTAGGCAGATGATAAAATTGTTGCTATAATTAATGAGAAAGCAATTCACTACTGTGAATATGTCTTCAGTCCTTTTGCTATCTTAAAGAAATGAATATAAGGACAGATGAATTAATAAATTCACAGAAGATTACCTTTGATTTTGTGTATTTCCTTTACTAGAAACAATTTTATTCAGAATTAAGTCCTCATGGAAATGATAATATTTAAAAGAAAATTTCATTATGAAGGAATCTTTGTATCAATATATGGAAGTCTTATATCAAATAAATGGCTTGAAAAGTAATTTCCCTTATGTGTAGGTACAACACTATGAAAGAAATGGGCTGTTTTTTGTATCAGATTACAAAAGATATTTCCACTCTAGCAGGTACCATAAGACAAGCATCTACATCCTCATTCAAATAGCTCAGTTCCCAGATCTCCCCAATGATTCTTCCTGTGTATGTGACAAACTCCAGTTGATCTCTTATTACTCTTTTAGAAGGGCCATTAAAAGCTGATAGAAGGTCACCAAACAATAATGCCAAGTTTTCACTGTTCTTTCCTCAGTGTTGTACTCATCCTTTTTAACATGGATTAATGAGGCTTATATCACCATTTCCTGTGAGGAAAGTACATAGTTTTGTACCAATTAACCTTCACGTGTCTTAGGAATTTTCTAAATATATTTTCCATGAGGTCTTTTTTTTCTTTTGATATTATATTGTTATATTGTGTGTCTTGCACAAGTGCCAGTTGTTCTGGCTTATACTTGTACAAGTATCTCCATAGAACTAAACCTACAAAAGTCAACCATAAGCACAAGGGAAATTCTGAAACTTCAGTGACATAGACTTGAAAGGCATCAAACATAAAGCTAAATGGGGGAATGGAAAATGTAGAGGATGTTATAAAGAAGAGTAGAAAAGCTAAAACTCACAGATGGAAAGGTTTATGGGGAACCAAATGGCACCAAGTACAGGGCAAATTCCCTTCCTACTGCCTGCATTTATTTTTCTATTGTTGGGAATGGAACTCAGACCCTCATACATGCCAGACAAGAACTTGAATACTGAGCCCCATGCTCAGTCCCTTTTACTCCGTTCCTTCAGATACAAATCAGACATGAACAGTAACACAAACTAATATTTTCCTACAACCTGGAAGAACTAGGATATGCCAAGAACCTCAGAGCCCAAGGATCATTGAGGGACATTATGGCTCAAGTATAGAATTCACCTGGGGAAAATGTACTCATCCAGATCTCAAAATATCCTGTACCAATATAAAACTCAAATGTAATTACCTGCTGAAGAATTGTTAAGCAATGACGTTTTAATCAGTATTTTATTTTTGTGCTGGTACTAGGTTTTCTTGACTTTTTCACTGAAAGTTGGTGGTCTACTATTTAAGGCACACCTCTACTTCTACCATTTTTCTGGCTAATTGGATATAAGCATTTTATGGACTTTCCTGCTCACACTGGCTTCTGAGAATCATGATCCTCAATCTTAGCTTCCTGAATAGCTTGGATGATAGGTGTGAGCCACCAGCATCTGGCCAAGGAATCAATATTTTTAAGATGAATTTTCAGGACATTAAAGACAAAACTGTAGTTCAAAATGGAGCAGAAATGTATAAACCAAGTGCCCGGTTCCTACTAATGGACCAGAAAGTTTGCCATAATTAATCTGGAACTAAAAAATAATTGGACAGCACAAATAAATATTTTAATGTGTAAACAGTTTGATTCTATCGACAGTTTTGCTTTTAGGCTTTTAAATCTATGGAATTAGTCTGATAAAATATGTTTCACAAATCTTTTGTGTGTGTTTTTGTTTGTTATTATCTTTAAGTAGTTGTACGAAAGGAATTCAGTTGAACATGTCAGTTTATGCCTTTATTTATTTTTTGGGGGAGGGGTCCGGTCATGGGGCCTGAACTCTGGGCCTGGGTGCTGTCCCTCAGCTCTTCACCTCAAGGCTAGTGCTCTACCACTTGAGCCACAGTGCCACTTCCAGGTTTTTTTTCTTTTGGCTTATGTGGTGCTGAGGAATCGAACCTAGGGCCTCATGCATGCAAGGCAAGTGCTCTACCACTGAGCCACCTTCCCATCCCCTATGCCTTTATTTATAATAAAAAAAAATAAGGAATAGAAAACATCCTAAATTACTTTGCAGGGATTTAAAAAAATATAGTACATCCTTACAGTTGAATTCCTACTGAAAACAATCTATATTTGCTAATACATATAAATAAAAAGAACATGTAATAGTCTTTAAAATTTTTTAATTGATAAGAGCTGTGTATATTTATTTTAGTTACAGCATGGTATATGAAATATGTATACACTATAGAGTGGCTAACCTGGACAAATTGCCATATAAAAAGGCAGCTTTAAAAAAGTTAACAGAAGGGGCTGGGAAGGTGGTTCAGTGGTAGAGCGCTTGCCTTGCATGCCTGAGGCCCTGGGTTCGATTCCTCAGCACCACATAAGAAAAAAGAAAAAAGCCGGAAGTGGCGCTGTGGTTCAAGTAGTAGAACGCTAGCCTTGAGCTGAAGAGCTGAGGGACAACCCCCAGGCCCAGAGTTCAGGCCCCACGACCAGACACCCCCCCAAAAATAAAGTTAACAGAAAACACACAATACAAAGTTAAAAGGATAGGTTTTAACATAGTTTTAGAACTGTTATATAAGGTCTTAGTTTTGACCCACAGCACATCCTGATTCACATATCTAACCTATCATCTGTTATTTACTTGATGTTGAGCAGTAACTTATGCTTTGGCTTTTATTCTTGCTAGATGGAGAAAATAATAGTATTCAGCTTAAATTGTTTTGAGAGTTAGGTGAATTAACACTTAAAATTACCTGCTGTAACTGCTACATACATGTTAATTATTATTTATATTCTTTTAGCATGAAATATCTTTTATATCAATTATCTATCCTTCTTGGGATTTTGTGTTTTCTATGAAAGATTTTGTATATTACAGTTTATCTGTCATATGTATTATTTTCAGTTTACTAGTGATTTTTCAACCTTGAAGACAACTTCAACTTACTCTATCAAAGCATATTTTCAATTTCTTATAATTCATTTTAAATTTACATATTAATATATGAGAAAGGGAAGTCAGTCACATACCTGTGACTTCAGCTACTCAGAAGGCAGAAGACTAGGATTAGAGGCTAGCCTGGGGAAAAAGTTTTCAAGACACCCTTCAATAAAAACAAAATAACTAAGTGTGTTGATACACATGTGTAATCCATCTACATTTGAATGTTAATAGGAAGATTGCAATCTAAGCAAACCTGGGTAAAGAGCAAGACTCTAACTCAAAAACAAGAGGGAGGGACGTGGGTGGGTGGCTGGAGATTGGCCCAGTTCCTAATTTGCCTGTTCCCAAGCTTCAAAAGAAGTGAAAGGAAGAAGGAAAGAAAGAAAAAAGAAAGAAAGAAAGAAAGAAAGAAAGAAAGAAAGAAAGAAAGAAAGAAAGAAAGAAAGAAAGAAAGAAAGAAAGAAAGAAAGGAAGGAAGGAAGGAAGAAAGAAAGAAAGAAAGAAAGAAAGAAAGAAAGAAAGAAAGAAAGAAAGAAAGAAAGAAAGAAAGAAAGAAAGAAAGAAAGAAAGAGAAAGAAAGAAAGAAGGAAGGAAGGGAGGAAGGAAGGAAGGGAGGGAGGGAAGGAAGGAAGGAAGGAAGGAAGGAAGGAAGGAAGAGAGAGAAAGAGGAAGAAAGTAGAGAAAAGGAAGAAAAAAGAGAGAAAGAATGAATAAAAGTCAAATTGAAATCATGTAGCCCCACCCACCACCCCATCAAACATGTATCCCCATACAATATCCAGTTATATATGCTCTGTATATTCAGATATATAACCAAGTATATATTCAACAATGTTCTATTGAAAATCTACTTTACCTGATTAAAAACTTCCATCGCTTCTACTTTTTCTAATTCTTAAGGTTACAAATGACAGATATAATTATTATTCTGCACATAAAACTTGCAAATAAGAGGGACCAGATAGCTTCTCATCTTCATCTTTTTGTATACTAAATATGTCATTTTTGTATACTAAATATGTCAAAGGTTTTCAAGACACCTTTCCATGACATGGCTTCATTGATTCTATCCACCATTTTTCCTCTTAAAACAATCCAATTTCTGTTTATGCTTTTGTACCTTATCCTATGTGAAAACATCGTTTAACACTGTCTTAAAATTAGCTCCTCTTATTATTTATAATAGCCTATTAGGTCTTGAACTCACAACATCTAATTTTAGAAGTTTCTTATTGATTCAAAACATTTATATTTAAATACTTGTACTACATTCTATCCAGCTATCATTACAATATACAGCATGCAAAATTGGATTTATGTATTTGGTAGGGTATAGTGAACAAGCATTTATGAGATCTTTGGCTTGCGTGATATTTGGTGTTGGTCTGAAAATCATACTGATGTCTCCAATCATTTCGGTCATTTAGGACTGAAATTCTATAATCCTATGTGTGTGTGTATGAGAGAGAGAGAGAGAGAGAGAGAGAGAGAGAGAGAGAGAGAGAGAGAGAGAGAGAGAGAGAGAGAGAACAGAGAGATACGGAGAGCTATAGAGACAGAGAAGCATAGGGAGAGGATCAGAATTTGGTTTATTTATTTCTGGAATCTTAAAGCAGGCTAGAGGGTATTTCCTAGTGTCCAAGAAACTAATAACTGACAAAACATATTTCAGATATAAAAGTATATGTCATGATGAATAAATTAATCAAAATATACAAATACTATGCAGTCTCATTTGTGATTTCTAGTGAAAGCAGAACTTGTCCAACAGTAAATAACTTCATAATGTGCTTTTAAGAAAATTATTTTCTCCAAATAAGGTTGAATAAATATTTAACTACTAAGCAAAATATAGTCTAAAAACTAATTAATATGCCTTTGCTTTCCAATTTGTAAAACTATGAAACTTTAATATTTTAGTTGGGGGTATTGCTGTGATAGAATACTTTCTAAGTATGTGAGAGGCCATGGATCCAATACCCAGAATCACCAAAAATAAAAAAATAAAGTACAATTTCAGGATTTTATAATCTTTTAAGTACACATTATCATTAATATTTAACAAATATCACAATGATTTTAAAAATAAGAAATCCCATGTCAGGCAGCAGTGACTCGTACCTGTAAACCTAGCTACTGAAGAGGCTAAGAGCTGAGGATCACAGTTTGAAGCCAGTCCAGGCAGGAATGTCTGTGAGACTCTCATTTCCAATTAACCACGAAAAATCTGGAAATGGAGCTGTGACTCAAGTGGAAGAGTGCGAACTTGGAGCACAAAAGCTCAGAGACAAGGTCAAGGCCCTGAGTGCAAGCCCAGGACTAGCCAACACACACACACACATCAAAAGAAATTCTACAACTCAGGGCCAAGAGTTGATAATATTAATAAAATGCTTTATTAAAATTATTGTTCTGCCTTAGCTGTGTGTAGCTATGTGTGTGTTGCTGTGTTAAAATTATTGTTCCACCTTAGCTGTGTGTGTGTGTGTGTGTGTGTGTGTGTGTGTGTGTGTGTTTACATGTGTGTGTGTGCCATTCCTGGGGCTTGAAATCAGGGCCTGGGCACTGTCCCTGAGCTTTTTTGCTAAATGCTAGCACTCTACCACTTGAGGCATAGCTGTACTTCTAGTTTTTTGCTGGTTAATTGAAGGTGCATGTCTCAATGGACTTTCCTATCCAAACTAGCTTCAAGCCATTATCCTCAGACCTCAGCTTTTGAGTAGCTAGGATTACAGGTGTGGGTCACCATTACCCAGCAACCTTAGCATTTTAATTGTTCAAAAATCTAAAAGTGATTCTCATTTATTATATTAATTGGTTTTTTATAGTTAATATTTTTTATTGTGAAAATACTGTACAGAGGGGTTACAATTACACGGGCAAGTTAATGAGTACATTTCTTATCAAGCATTGTAGCCTCCTCCTTTGATTCCCCTTCCCATCCCTTCCCATCCTCCCCTCATCCCCCCACCCAATCCTCCTCCCCCACCACCAAAGTTGTAAAGTTCGTTTTTCCACATAACGACTTGTACATCTCATTGTTGCAATGGATCCACCTGTATCCCTATTTAAACGATTTGTTTTTTCTTTCCCCTCCACAAATTATACCAACCTCAAATACAGTGAAAGCAGGGGTTATACCATGGGGGAGGGACATACAAAGCAACAAAGAAATAGTCTTATAAATGTGTTAGAAACAATCACCTGAAAGAAAAAACACATTTGCATTCTTATCTTAGGGTTCATTTCCCTAACATCAACTTATCGAACCTTTTCTGTTTGACTCAGACATATACTAGTTATTGCAAATAAGGGAAACCATGGGACCTAAGTTTCTTAGGGCCTGGCTTACTTCACTTATTATAATTTTTTCCAAGTCTTTCCATTTCCAAGAAATGCAAATCAAAACAACATTGAAATACCACTTCACCCCAGTTAGAATGGCTATAATCAAGAACTCTAATAACAACAGATGCTGGAGGGGATGTGGACAGAAGGGAACCTTACTGCATTGTTGGTGGGTGTGTAGACTTGTTCAACCACTTTGGAAAGCAGTATGGAGGTTCCTCAAAAGACTCCACATAGAGTTCCCCTATGACCCAGCAATCCCACTTTTGGGCATTTACCCAAATGATCACAAACAAGACTAAAGCTACTAGCACAACTATGTTTATTGCAGCATTATTTACCATAGCTAAGATATGGAACCAACCCAGATGCCCCTCAGTAGATGAATGCATCAAGAAAATGTGGTATATATACACAATGGAATTCTATGCCTCCATCAGAAAGAATGACATTGCCCCATTTGTTAAGAAATATGAATTGGTTTTGACTAAGAGTATGCAATATATACACTGTATCTGTGGTTTGGATATATCTCATTTTCAGTACATTAGACGCCATTGGTTATAAACTGTCCTATCAGGTTTAACTGCCTAAGGTAGATTCAGATTTTCTATTTTAAGTTGGCCTTTTTATAATTTTGTTTTTACTATTGTAGGCATTCTCACATTATCTGGTACATGTGAAGTCTTTCTCAAACAGAGTATCATCTTTTCCACACTATGGATGCCTCTTTCAGTAGTGAGCTTCATTCTAAAACAGCAAGCCATCATATTAAAATTAAAATTGTTGCTATATATCACAATAAGTTTGACATTGGAGAAAAAATTCCTGCTCCATTGTGGGTTTCCATAACTTCTTTCCAGGTTAGCTAGTACCTTCCTATCACCACAACAACCAGGGAGATTATAGAGAGAATTTAACTTTCTATTATCTTCAACTCAATCTGGATATTTAATTCCTTATTTGATCCATCTTATCTCCTTGTGAACTCCAAGTATCTTGCTAACAATCTATTTATCATATTCTCATTTGCATTCATCCAATTTATCAAGAACGAATATTTGAGCCAGATACTACCAAGTTCATTAGCATAAGCTATGAGAAAAGAAGCACTTTAAAATGATAAGCAAGTATATTGAACAGCAAGTTGGTTTGGGACATCTGTCATAGATATATCAATAACTGTAAATGCATGATGATACCTTCACAAGAGTTAAGGAAAGTGGGAAATGTCAGTGTATGAAAAGGAAAAGATTCAGTTAAGAAAATAGGAAAAAATGGTTTTTCACTATCTAAGTCACTCCTCCACCAACATAGTCAGCACATGTAGTAAGTAATACCCCTTCCTTTGAGAAAGAAAAGGAAACTATGCTCCACATCTTGCCTCAGACAGCTGGTTAAAACAGCGTATGTCCTATTGCCACAGCCACAAAATCTGGCTTATAACTAGCAGATTAGGCCTCTAGACCTGTCTTTCTTACAGTCCTGTAGTAGTGGTCTCAGGCTTCAGACTGGACCCAGTTCTAGGTACAGCAAAATGCCATCAGGCTTCAGGTCCATTCTAGTGTCAAGTTAATAACCACAAGTCAATTCAGTTGTACCATCCTAGGCACTATATAGTACTCAGCTCTAAACTGGACTCTACTATGTTAGACTTAAGAACCACCAAGCACCAAACCAGCCTCTACATTCTTAGTCCATCTGTATAAGACCTCAAACCCAGGCACTAGGCTTGTATTAGGGATAGAGACTCCAGGCCCAATCCAGGTTTTAAAAAGACCGAAAGACAGATCAACTTACACAAATTTCAGGCCTACTGCTTATCAGATCTCCTTAATGACTCAGGTAGAAGATCAACCATCCTAAAGATATGAGCAGTAGACTTGCTCTCAGTCCATGCCAGATGCTTGCTCAGAGTCTCTGATAAAAGAAAGTATACTTCAAATTCAGAATGCTTTAATAGTATTATAGGAAGTATGAAAATCATACACATCTTTAGTATGAAGGTTAAAAGAAAAATATCAAAGTTAATAATAATTAAGATAATTTATTGATATATATATAAGATATTATGAAATGTGATATAAAAATTAAAAATAGGAGATATGAACTAAGTCCAGTTTTTTAGATGGACTCAAAGTTAAATTGCTATCAGTTTAGAGTGGGCAGTCAAAAGTATAAGAGGTTTTTATTTAAATTTCAGGGAAACTTAAAGCCAAAACCTATACACAGAAGATAAATATAAAAGCTTGAAAATATACCATTATAGAAAGCCCTCAAACCATAGGGAAAAAAGAAAAAGAGTAAGAATAGAACAAAGGATTAACAAAACAACCAAATAAACAATGGATGAAATGACAGTAGGAAGCTCTTATCTATCAATAATTACTTTGAATGTAAATGGAATAACTGTCTAATCCAAAGAGTTAGAGTAACTGAATGGATAAATAAGAAAAAAAAACCAAGATCCCTGATGCCTTAGGAGACACAGTTTAGCTTTAAGGATGCACAGACAAAAGTGAAAAGATAATTCCATGCACATGGAAATAAACAGAGAGCAGGAGTAGGTAGCTAAATTTATATCAGACAAAATACAACCACAAGCCAAAAACAAGATGTAACTAAGAAGGCCATTATGTAGTGATAAAGAATAAGGAGGGGATATTATGTAACTCAACTTTAATTTATACCACAAAGATATGCTAATCAAAGCAGCAGCATGGTACTGGCCTAAAAACTGTTATATGTGCTTGTGCCTCTTACTTGTTATCCTAGTTACTTTGGAGACTGAGATACAGATGATTGGGATTCAAGGCCAGACCAGACAGAAAATCTTAGTAGATCATCTCCAAAATAACCAGCAAAAAGAAGGGCTGCAGAGGTAAAGTTTCAGCTGAGCAAGCAAGCTACTTAAGGAGTGCAAGTTCCTGAGTTTGAACTCCAGTGTTGCCTAAACAATGATACAGAGACAAATGGACCAGAACAGATGGTCCAGAAGTAAATCCACACATTTATAGTCAATTGATACTTGACAACATTCTAAGAACATCAGAAGGGAAAAAAACAGTTGCTTTAATAACTATAGTTGTGATTGTGTGTTGTTTTGTTTTGATTTGTTGATGGTACTTGGGTTTGAACTCAATGCCTTGAGCTTGCTTATCAGTCACTCTAACACTTGAGCCATTTCCTTGGACCTTGTTTGATATAAATATTGTTTTGAAAACTGGATATCCACATGTAAAAGAATGAAAAAACTCAGTAACTAATCAAGTTGAGATGAGATTCTACTTCACACCTACCTGTTAGAGGGCCTATTTTCAATAAAAGGAAAAATAAGTGTTGGTGAAGAAATAGAAAAAAAGAGAACCCTTGTACACTGTTACTAGACACTGAAATTTGCACAGTATCGATGTTTATCAAATAATGAAAAATGAGACTATTATATGTTCTAGTAATCTCAGTCTTGGGTATATACCCAATGGAAATGAAATGAACCTGTCAAAGAGATATTATACTCTCAAATTTATTGCAGCACTATACAAAATAGCCAAGAAAGCCAAACAACTTGTGTCCATAAACTAATGAATGGATAAAGAAAATGTGGTGCAGATACACAATAGAACACCCTTCCATCATAAAGAAGGAATTGTTGTCATTTGAGCATGGATAAACATGAAGGATATTGTGTTAAGTGAAGAAGTCAGGAAGAGCAAGATAAATTTGCATGATCTTGCTTACATGTGAAATCTAAAAACATAGTATACACAGACTCAGAGTAGAATCAGTAACCAGGGCTGCCAGGTAGGTTCTGGGAGATGTTGGATAAGATTAGACAGGAGGAATTGAGTTTAACAATACAATACAATACAGTGATTACAGTCTATTAAATTGTGTCACATTTTGAAAATCCCTGAGTAGATTTTGTGCTCTCACAAAAAAGACATACATAAAGCAATGCATACATTCATCAAATCATCCCACAATGCATGCTTATCTCAAGATATACTGTATTCAGAAAATTTGCATAATTTTATTTGTATACTAAAATTGAAAAGATTACAAATTTAATTAAAAAGGCTTAGACTATTGACCGCAGCTCAGTATGGTAAAACAGAAAACAGATTGACCCATTGTAACAATGAGACATACAAGACACTATGTTGAAAACAAACTTTACAACTTCAGGTGGTGGGGGGAGGGTGGAGTTTGGGAGTTGGGGAGGGAAGGGATAGTAAGGGGAAAACAAAGGAGGGGATAAAAATGCTCAATAGGAAATGTACTCATTACCTTACTCATGTAACTGTAACCCCTCTATACATTATCTTTACAATAAAAATATTAAAAAAAAGAAAATTCCAGGTCATTGAAATCTGTAACAGGACCTGATCTTAGAAAACAAAATAGAAACTTAAACTAAGCAAGTTTTCATGTAGATGCCAGCTAGTGAAGGGAAGATACTAGTAATCACCTTGAATCCAAATTAAGCCATTCTCCTTACAGTGGTAGGACTGGGAGAACCAGAGAAAAAGACTTATAGAGAATGAAGTTACAATGTTTTCCTGAAAGTCTAAGTCAAAAGTTGTGAAATTTTACAAGTGTTTGTTAATATACAAATAAAACCAATGTAAGAATACACTAACCTCAGTTTCCCATACATGTATTCTTTGTCTTAGTAAAAGTGTAACATTGTTAGCCATTTTCTTAAGTAAGTGAAATAAATGAAATCTTAGGAGGAAGAAAAATGTAAAGAGTGTTTCTAAGGATAATTTGTAGAGTCAGGTCCTGGTAGCTTATGCCTGTAATCCTAGCTACTCAGGAGGCTGAGATCTGAGGAGCACAGTTTGAAGCCAGCGTAGGCAGGAAAGTTCATGAGACTCTTATCTCCAGTTAACCATCAAAAAAACAGAAAGGGAATTGTGGCTCAAGTGGTAGAGAACTCACCTGGAGCAGGACAGCCCCCAGCCCCTACAACCTACAAAGAAGATAGAATCTGTAGAAAGAATCCACTATTTCCATCGAAGTCTTCACATTTCTAAACATAACATGTTTTTAGAAAACATTTTCTACAAAATAATCTCAAAAACAGGTACCCAAATCAATTGTAATAAAAGCCTACACAAATTTAGATAGAACACACCAATGATTACATTCTGCTATCTCTAGTTCTTCTCAAGTAAAGTCATCTTAAAATTCTTATTTTGGGGGAAGTACCATCACCTAAAAGACAAAGAAAAGCATGTACTTTTAATTTTATCTACCACAGTGATGTGCTCATGGAGAAAAGAATTCTATTAATAAATTCAAGACTTACCAAAGTTGATTGGAAACATATTGAATAATTCTGGAAGCTAGTATTTCTATCCTTCAAACACACATATTTGAGCTTTATCTTTACCTGCTGAAAAACAATATTCTATTACCTAAGGATTTGCTTACTTTTCATTCATATCATACAACATATAAGCAAGGTTTTAAATTCAGAAGTAATAAAAAGACACATAGCAAAAGTCACGTTCACTACTCTCTTCTAGTTTCCCTATGTGGAGACAGACACTGTATTACGGTTTAGATATAATGTGCCCCCTCTTCAAGATTCATATATTGATTTCTTGATGTCCAAGACACTAATTTAAGGAGGCAGGACTTAAGAGGTGGTTAGATCATGAGGGCAAGAAGCTTATGAAAGGATATATCCATTAATGAATTCACAGCTGAATTGGCTATTAGGATGTGGGGCCTAGTTGAATGAAGTACTGGCTAGGGGAATGCCTTAGATGGGCAAATATTTCTCATGTATTTCTTCTCTCCCTTTTCACTCCTCCTCCTCCTCCTCCTCCTGCTCCTCCTCCTCCTCCTTTTCTCCCTCCTCTTCCTTCTCTCTTTGTTTCTCTCTCTCTCTGCCTCTCTCTCTCTCTCTCTCCCTCACTCCTTCCTGGATTATATCTCATATTCTCTGCCATGATATTTTCCTCACCATTGTCCAGAAACAATGGAGCAAAAAAACTATAGATTGAAACAGTAAGCCAAAGTAAATCTTTCATCCTATTAATTTATTTCAAGAATTTGTTCACAAAACTTTAACATGCACCAGTTTCTTGTGTACTTTGTGAAAACTTATGCATATTTAAGAAAATATGCTTATGGCTAAGGAGGTTGAGCATTTCTTCATGTGTCTATTGGTCATCCTTCTTTCCTCTTCAGAGAAGTTTCTCTTTAAGTCTTTAGCCCACTTATTTATTGGACAGTTGTTTCTTTGAGGATTTGTTGTTGGGGGATTTAATTTTTTGAGTTCCAAGTATATTTTAGATATGAGACCCTTGTCCATTGTATGGCTAGTGAAGATCTTCTCCCAATCTGTGGGCTTTCTATTGATCTTTCTAGCTATGTCCTTTGCCATGCAGAAGCTCTGCAGCTTCATGCAATCCCATTTGTCCAACCTTTCTTTGATTTGTTGTGTTTCTGGGTCTCTATTAAGAGAATTTCGGCGTATGCCAAGGAGACCTAGGGTTTCTCCTATTCCATCCTTTAATGTTTTCAGAGTGTCTGTTTTGACTCCAAGGTTTTTGACCCAGCAATCCCACTTCTGGGCATTTACCCAAATGTTTACAAACAAGACCACACTAAAGCTACCAGCACAACTATGTTTATTGCAGCATTATTAACTATAGCTAAGATATGGAACCAACCCAGATGCTCCTCAGTAGATGAATGGATCAAGAAAATGTGGTATATATACACAATGGAATTCTATGCCTCCATCAGAAAGAATGACATTGCCCCATTTGTTAGGAAATGGAAAGGCTTGGAAAAAATTCTATTAAGTGAAGTAATCCAAGCCCAAAGAAACATAGGTCCCATGGTTTCCCTTATTTGCAATATCTAGTATATGTCTGAGTCAAGCAGAAAAGGTCAGATGAGGTGATGTTAGGGAAATGAACCCTAAGATACGTATTCAAATGTTTTTTTTTTCTTTCATGCGATTGTTTCTAACGCATATATAAGATTATTTCTTTGTTGCTTTGTATGTCCCTCCCCCACAGTATAACCCCTGCTTTCACTATATTTGATGTCAGTATAACTTGTGGAGGAGATGGGGAAAAACAAGTCGTTTAAATAGGGATACAGGTTGACCCATTGCAACAATGAGAAGTACAAGTCGTTATGTCGAAAACGCACTTTACAACTTTGGTGGGGGGGGGGGGAGGTGGGGAGGATTGAGTGGGGAGCGAGGGGAGGATGGGAAGAGATGGGAAGAGGAAACAAAGGAGGAGGCTACAATGCTTGATAAGAAATGTAGTCATTGTCTTGCCCATGTAATTGTAACCCCTCTGACCAGTATTTTCACAATAAAAAAATAAAAATTAAAAAAAGAAAATATGCTTATATATTATGACATAGTACTGTGCTCTGTATACTGACCCACACCTTGCTTTATCCAATATCCATGATTTTAAAATTATAAATATTTAAAAAGAAGACCACATTCTTTTCTTTTTCTTCTGTTGATTGTGGGGGTTGAACTCAGGAACTGGATGTTGTCTTGAGCTCTTTTGGTTCAAGGCTAGTGCTCTACCACTTCGAACCACAGTGCTACTTCTAGTTTTCTGGTGTTCAATTGGTAATAAGAGTCTCATGGACTTTCCTGCCCAGGCTGACTTTGAACCGTGGTACTCAGATCTCAGTCTCCTGAGTAGCTAGGACTATAGGCTTGAGCCACATTATTTTATTATTGTTGTTGTTTTACAATACTCCATTCTTTGGATAGGCAACACTATATTTCATCATTTACCTTTTTCTGAAGAGTTAGGTTTTCTTCTGCATGTTTTGCTACTGTAAACAAAGCTAGAATAAATATTCTAATATTAATGATATATGCACCTATGCAAGTGTCTACATAATATAAATGCCTAGAAATAGGATTGTTCAAAATCCATGTAATTTTTATTTTAATAGAAAATATCACACACCTTTCTACAAAAATTTATCAATATTAATTAACAACTTGTAGGTTTGATTAAATTTCTATGTGATTCTAATAACCTGAAGGAGTTAAAGCCACTGTGCTACAGCATCACTAGATAATCTAGTGTTTGAAATGTGGATGTGTACACTGAATCCTTGGTCTGTTTTCCTTCAAAGCCACTTCTTCTAGGAAGCTTTCCTGCATCTTTTAGCCTAATACTCCTCAAATTTTAATGTGCATATAGATTCCTTTGATCTTGTTCAAAGGAAGATAACCTGAAATTCCCTAACAATCTCCCAGGTGAGCTAATGCTGTTGGTCAATGGACCACACTTTGAGTAGAGCTGCATTGTTCTATGGTATATGGGTCTCCTTCAGACAGCAGCACATAAATAAGCACTTGGTTTTTTTTTAGTACAGTAGTGCTCAGATCTTTTGTGTTAGAAGTCCTCAGTATTCCTGAAATTATAGAGGTTCAAGGTTCACAAAAAGCTTTATTTATATGGGTAGTATGAATTCAATTTACCACTTTTTCAAGTAAGGCTAAAAAGTCTGTAGTTGTCTATTTTATTTGAAATAGCAATAGTAAATTTAATATATATTAATAGAACTAACACTTTTCTGGAAAAAATACAAAGCAAAGGAATGAATAAAATGGCATAGTTTAATATGTTAAAAATGTCTTCATCACTGGTCTGCAATAGCCCATGCCTATAATTCTGGCCACTCAAGAAGCTAAGATCTGAGGACCACAGCTTGAAGCCAGCCTAAATAAATAGGAAGGCCCATGAGATCCTTATTTCCAATTAACTACCCAAAAGCCAGAAGTAGAGCTGTGGGTCAAGTGGTCAGATGTCAACTCTGAGTGGAAAAAGCTAAGGGAAAGCTCTCAGGCCCTGAGTTCAGGCTCCAGGACTGTCACAAAAAATTAGTCTTTATTATCTTGCTTAATAACATACTGGATTCTTGCATGTGTTTCTGCATCTAATTTGCCAAGTGTTGTGTGTCATATAGCCTTAGAAAAACAAGAGATTGTACATTTCTAAGAGATTGAAGCAGGAAGTAAATATTATTTTAGTATTATAAAAAGAGTCTTGCTTGTAAAGATACTCTGCAAGGATCTTTAGGGGGTCCTTGTGTGTCTCAAGATCATTCATGGAGAACCACTTAGTGCCTGTTCCTCTATACTATGATTTGAAATTTCTTTTTTTTTGGGGGGGGTGTCCAGTTGTGGGGCCTGAACTCTGGGCCTGGGTGCTGTCCCTCAGCTCTTCAGCTCAAGGCTAGCGCTCTACCACTTGAGCCACAGCACCATTTCCGGCTTTTTTTTCCTGCGTATGTGGTGCTGAAGAATCGAACCCAGGGCCTCAAGCATACAAGGCAAGCACTCTACCACTGAGCCACCTTCCCAGCCCCAAGATTTGAAATTTCTTAAGTATAGAGTCAATATCTTGTTTGTTATTTCCACAGATCTAATTCAGATTATATGTTGAATCAGGGCTTATTGATTTGCTATAAGAATGAGATTTTTAGGGGCTGGGAATGTGGCTCAGTGTTAGAGTGCTTGCCTTGCATGCATGAGGCCCTGGGTTCCATTCCTCAGAACTACATAAGCAGAAAAAGCAAGAAGTGGCACAGTGGCTCAAATGGTAGAGCACTAGCCTTGAGCTGAAGAGCTGAGGGACAGTGCCCAGGCCAAGTTCAGGCCCCATGACCGACAAAAAATTAAAAAAATAAAAAATAATCAGTATTTTCTTCTTATGAGCAGTTATGAATAGAAATATGGAAATATCAGTACAGGAGAAATGAGCCTCCTTCAACTCACTTTTTCCATAATGGAAAGTTCTCAGAAAGTTATATATAGAAAATAATTTCAAGCTGGATATGGTGATATGTACCTGTAATTCCAGCTACATGGGAGAAAAAAAATAGGAGAATTATGGTCTGAGGCCAGCCTAGGCCAAAGGGGGAGATTTTATTTGAAAAACAAACTGGGAGCAAAAAGACTAGAAATATTACTGAAGTGGTAGAGCATATGGTCCTAAATTCAATACTCCGTACTAAAAGAAAAAGAGAGAGTAATTCCATTTTGGCATCACAAAATACTTACAAATTATTTGGTACTAAAAAATACCCTGAACGTTAACTAGAATGTTATTATTCTTACTTTACAAATAATAATATTGAAACCCAGACCAAGTTGCTCAGATTTTTAAAGCTAGAAACTGACTACTGAGCTAAGATAGAAAAAATAGAACTCAACCTTTGATGAGGAATAAGTTGAAAGAATGATTTAATGTATTTCATTATGTACTCTTTTTGTGTTATTGGATATTAATACTGTTTAGGATTGTGAATATGGTAATGAAAATTTCAGGTTCTCTACAGGCATTTAGTCATCTGCTAAAGCTATTTATTGCCTGATCTGCTTGACTTTGGACTATAGTGCATTATTAGGTTTTCTAGGAAGTCTGTCTTGGTGTCATAATTTTCATTAACATAGTTTATTTATAATGATAGCCTTTTCCGCTACTCAACTGATGTAATTATTTCTCAGTAACCTGGTTTATTTCTCTCTCTGTTTCTGTTTCTCTGTTTCTCTCCCTCCCTCCCTCCTTGCCTCCCTCTTTTTGGAAGGTCTGGGGGCTTGAACTCATGGCCTGAGCATTGTCCCTTAGCTTTTCTGCTCAAGGCTAACACCCTACCACTTTGAACCACATCTCCACTTCTGATTTTCGGGTAGTTAATTAGAGATAAGAGTCTCACAGTTGTTCCTGCCAGGACTGGCTTCAAACCATGATCCTCAGATCTCAGTCTTCTGAGTAGCTAGGATTACAGTTGTGAACCACCAGTGCCCAGGCAGTATGTTACCTTCCAAAAGAAAAAACCAGGTCAACAATTCAGGACCTTAGAGTCCTTCAGGAGAGTAAAGGCAAGGTCAATTTTTGTTTGGAAATAGTAGTAAGGTTTATCTTCCTTAAAGAAATACATAAGCTTAGTCTAGAATAATGGTCTCCTTGAGTCCAGTTCTAATCCCAAAGTGTACAAACTGAGATCAGTGTCATTTCATTATTCCTAGTGAAATTGCATGTTTTGAACACAATGAATACTTTGGGCCCTTAAAACCCAACTAAAAATGTGCCTAGAGGTAGGAACTGCCATGCTTTTCTAAATATTCCTGAAAAATCATTTTAGAGTAAAATTATTATTTTATTTTTTAATTGTCAAAGTTATGTACAGAAGTAATGAATACATTTCTTGTCAACCTTGTTACCCCTTCCCTCATTTTTCTCCTACTTTCTGTCTCCCACACCTTCCCAAGTTGTACAGATCATTTCCAAAATATTGTCTCATGTATATCACTGTTGCATTGGTTCCCTCTTGTCCTGTGTCTCACCATTCTGTTGTTCCCATTTCCTTCTCTAACTCAAATAAACATATATACAATACCAGGTTGCCAAAATTAAATATTCTAACAGAGGATACACCATAGGGGGAAGGATGAAGAAAATGTAATATATAGATATATATACATATATATCTATATATACACACACACAATGGAAATACACACACACACACACACACACACACACACACACACACACACACACACAATGGAAATACACACACACACACAATGGAATTATATGCTTCCATTAGAAAGAATGACACTGGCCCATTGGTAAGGAAATGGAAAGTGTTGGGAAAGATCATATTTAGTGAAGTAAGCCCGAACCAAATAAACATAGGTCCCATGGTTTCTCTTATTTGCAATAATTAGTATACATCTAGGATAATCTTAGCAGATGAGCAGAATAGCTCAATAGCTATGTACATAGGACCATATAAGATGATTCTAAGCTACTGTACAGAGGTGTTACAGTTACATGATTATGGTCATTAGTACATGTCCTGTCAAGCATTGTTATCCCTTCCTTCATTTTTAATCCTTACTATCCCTTCCCTCCCCACTTCCCCAACTCCTACCCACCCCCTGAGATGTAAAGTTCGTTTTCAACATAGTGTCTTGTATGTCTCATTGTTACAATGGGTCAATCTGTCAACCTGTATCCTTGTTTCAACATTTCATTATTTATCTTCCCCTCCCCAAATTAGAAAAATGTATATACAAGATGCAGGGTACTGGAATCAAATACAGTGACAACAGGGGTTATACCATGGGGGAAGAACATACAAAAGAAACAAAAAAAATATATAGTAAATTAAAAACAACAGCAACATGTGGAGTCTTTTGAGGAAACTCCATGCTGATTTCCGAAGTGGTTGAACAAGTTTATACTCCCATCAACTGTGCAGTAGGGTTCCTTTTGGCCACACGCCCTTCAGCATCTGTTATTATTAAGTTTTTTGATTATAGCCATTCTAACTGAGGTGAGGTAGAATCTCAATAGTGTTTTGATTTGCATTTCTTTTATGGCCAGAGAAGTTGAGTATTTCTTCATGTGTCTATTGACCATTCTTATTTCCTCTTCAGAGAAATCTCTAAGTCTTTTGCCCACTTGTTGATGGGGGCGATTGTTTAGTTAAGGATTTGTTTTTGGAGGATTTAATTTTTTGAGTTCTAAATATATTTTAGATATATTTTGTCTGTTGTATAGCTAGAAGAACTTCTCCCGGTCTGTGGATTTTCTATTGATCATACTAGCTATGTTCTTTGCCATGCAGAAGCTCTGCAGTTTCCATGCAATCCCACTTGTCCAACCTTTCTTTGATTTGTTTGTTACTGGATCATTATTAAGAAAATTTTGGCCTGTGCCAAGGAGCCCTAGAATTTCTCTTATTCTTTCCTCTAATGTTTTCAACCTATCTGTTTTTACTTTGAGGTCTTTGATCCATTTGGAGTTGATTCTGGTGCAGAGCTCCCCTATGATCCAATAATCCCACTTCTGGGCATTTACCCAATGATCACAAACAAGGCCATATTAAAGCTATCAGCACAATTACATTTATCTCAGAATTATTTGCTATAGCTAAGCTATGGATCCAACTCAGATGCCCCTTAGAAGATGGGTGGATCAAGAAAAAGTGACATATGTATACACAGTGGAATTCTATGCTTCCATCAGAAAGAATGACACTGCCCCATTTGTTAGGAAATAGAAAGACTTGGAAAAAAATCATATTAAGTGAAATGAAATTAAATGAAATAACCCAGTCCCAAAGAAATTTAAGTCCTATGGTTTCCCTTACTTGCAATAATTAGTATACATATAGGATAATCTTATCAGATGAGCTGAAAAGCTCAAAAGCCATGTACAAATGACCAATGTTGCTAAATGAAATGAACCCCAAGATATGGCTACAAGAGGTCTGTCTTTTTGTTATTGTTTTAAACCTACCATGTGATTTTGTTGTTGTTGTTTCCTTTCTATGTTATTTCCATTTTTCTTGTGTTTTTCCTTCTTGTTCTGCCCATTTGGGATGAGAGTAACACCAGTTTTGTGCTAGAACACTATTTTAAGGCAAGCATCAACCAAAGTCCGTATCAAAAGTCTGCAGATATAATCTAGTTCAAGAGATACAATCTATTCAATATCAAACAACTATGTCTGAATGGCGTAAGAACAGCAAAGGAGACTTTGGCAACCAGAAATTATTAGGTTTAGGGAAAATGTGGGGAAAAATAGGATTAGAGGGATGTGGAAAGGTGAGGGGAGAGTGGAATTAACCAAGTCTTAATCTCAAAGAGGGAAATGGATTGGACAGAATGATAGCAGAGAGATAGAAAAAAAAGGAAAAAGAAAAAAAAGAGAAGAAAAAATGGAAAAACAAAAATTTTAAATTAAAAAGTGAAACCCTTAAAAACTGCAAGTTTGAAGAAGTAGTATTCGGAGAAGAATGGGGATGGGATGAGAGGAGGAGAGGGATAGAAAAGAGACATGGAAAAATAAAAAATAAAAATGTTAAAAATACTATATGGGTATAAAGAGGTAATACTGCTATTAAGGAATTTAAGTCTAAGAGGTTTTGAATTGAGTAATAAATTTCTGGATCAAGTGTGTACACAATGGGGGATAAGATCTAATAATCGATGATGGGTATATCTGAGGATGAGCAGAACAACAATTAAGTCATGCAGAAAAGAATGAAAGAGAAGAAGTGAAAAGAACCAGAAAGAAAGAAAGAAAGAAAGAAAGAAAGAAAGAAAGAAAGAAAGAAAGAAAGAAAGAAAGAAAGAAAGAAAGAAAGGAATCAAAAGATCAGTAGAGATAAAAAAAAAAGCACACACACATATACACCTAATATAAAAATTATACAAAGAAAAGAAAAAAATAGAAAGCAAATGTTTTTAATTAAAAATTAAAAAAAATTAAAATAAGGTACAAAAAAAGTTATTGGTGGGGGGAGGGATGGGAAGATACTGTATCTCCCTTGTGTCCATAACTACTCTCTTGTAGTCTCTGGTCTGTTTGTGGTGTTTGCTTTTCCTGTGGTTTAATTGGTTATTTAAGTCAGTTTGTTTGGGCAGTCAGAAAAATGCTATGCTTTACCCAGGATTTTGTGATCCTCCTCCCAGGCTAGTTCAGTGGGAGATCTGCTTTGAGTATCACAAAAGAGGGAGATGGCTGTTTCCTCTAGTTTGGAGATGCTGTGATGAGGCTAGGTTCTGGGTAGAGTTGAAGCCTTTCAGCAAACAGTAGTTTTTCCCCAAGGGGCTAGCTTCTGAGACACTCACAGAGCCCAGCCTGGAGCCATTCTCAGGGTTTATGTTTACTGAATTTCAACTGATTGTCTAGGCTGCTGTAGGGAGGGGCAGCCTCTGGCTCTGTTTACCCAGGGAAGAAAGTCACTCCTCTGGGGTTGTAGCTCTTCTGCCTGGGCTGGCTGACTTCTTCCTGGGTGGAGTTGAGCCTGGCAGATCTGGGCAGATTCCTGTGACCTGCTAAATGACTCTTTCGTTTTCTCCCAAGGCCTGAGTTGGAGCTAGCAGCTTAGCCTGGTCTTGTCAGTATCAAAGATCTCCGGTAGTGGGGTGGGGGATGTGTGGCCTTTCTATGTTCTTTCCCCTATGGCATATCCCCTATTGTTACTGTACTTGATTTTGGTACCCTGAATCTTGTATATACATATGTCTAATCTGGGGAGGGGAAGGGAAATAACAAAACGCTTAAACAAGGACACAGGATGACCTATTGCAACAAGGATACCCACAGGACCATATATTGTAAACGAACTTTACAACTTGGTGGGAGGGGAGAGATAGGATGGGGTGAGGAGTGTGGGAGGTGGGGGAGGGAAGGGATAGTGGGACAACAACAAGGGATAGTTGTCCAACATTGTCCAACAATGATGGACAAGTAATGTACTCATTGCCTTACTCATGTAACTGTAACCCCTCTGTACAGCATCTTTACAATAAAATAAAATTTAAAAAACAGCAGTGACAAAGAAAAAAACCTTGTGTTCCTACCTTGGGGTTCATTTCGCTTAGCAGCATCTTATATATGTATAGTATCTTTACAATAAAAAAAATTTTTAAGATGATGCTAAACAAAATGAACTCCAAGTCATGGACACAAGAAGTTTTCCTTTGTTGTTGTTGTTTTTAATGTACTACGTGATTTTTCATTTCTTTTGTATGTTCTTCTCCCTATAGTATATCCTCTGTTGTTACTATATTTGATTTTGGTACCTTGGTATTGTAAAATTATTTTTTGGTGCCAGTATTGGGGCATGAATCAAGGGATTGTTTGCTGTTCCTGATTTATTGTGGTCAAGAGTAGCTCTCTACCACTTGAACTATAGCCCCACTTCTGGATTTTTGGTCACTATTTGGAGACAAAATCTCCCAATCTTTCCTGTCTGGGCTTGCTTTGAGCTGTGATCCTCAGATCTCAGTCTTCTGAGTACCTAGGATTACACATGTGAGCCACCAGCATCTGGAAATATTTAATATTGTTATTTTCTCAACAGCGCTTATCTCAAGCTTCAAATATTCAATGTTTTAAATGATCAATGATAACATGGGATTTGTACATTAGGAATTAAGATTGATTTTATTGGTGGGCAGGGATTATATTATATATTTCTCTAAGTGACAATATATAGATCCTTGAAAAATAATACAGGCACATATGTGAAATAACTACCATCAGGGAATAATATACTTTATCATTTAGAATCCACTGCCTAAATAAAACTAAGGTCATTTTCTTGAACAATGATGCAGGATACAAAATTCTATAATTGTAGAGCAAGCCATAGACAAGTAATCAATGCAGGATTTATGTGGCCTGCATGCAGTACAAAAGAGGGCACAGAGAATGAAGGAGATTCTGCTTCACTGTTATTAACAAACACAAGTAATTGAAAAATATGCTTTTATGTTATAGAATTTAATTATATTAAAAGAAAATTGCCACTTTATCTATAACAGGGAAGCTAGGTTTCAAAATCCATCCTCTAATGTTGACTCCACTCTACTTGCTGCCTTCATAGAAGCTATGTTATACTGCCTGACAATTCTACCCAGGTATTGATGTCACTGTCAACTGTCTTGATATCATTATTTTTTAGTAAGTTAGTATTTTTCCTGTTCTGCAAATGAAGATACAGTATTGTACAGCACAATATGAGTAGTTACCAAAAAAAGTGCAAAATAGAGTCATAGAGTTTATGGCTTTTATAATCGATGAGGAAAACAAAAACAATCCTGACAGAAATATATAAATGTATATATATATATATATATATATATATGATACATAAGATAGAATTCTATAACTTTCTTTGGGAATAATATTTTAATTTTAATGTTGAACCTTGAATTTTTATTTTTCTTTATTATTTTAGATACTTATGAGGTATAATATTGTACCTAAGGTAGTGTGCAAGTACCATAGTGCCTGCTGAGCTATAAAGAAATGTTTAAGAGTATAAAAGAGATTGTTTAGGATACAAACTTTTAGTTGACATCAACATTTGAATCATTGAATAAATTATTATTATCTGCATCTAAATAAGTCATGTTTTATTTCAATGGTACTTTGTAAAATTATTATTCATTCAGTGTTATCATTTTATCAATATATTATTTGAGCACCTATTATGTGCTCCCAAATGAAAGAAGATACAAAATGTTTGGATAAACTACAAATCCTTTCAGTCACAACATATGTTACCATATACAGAGTGAACATTATTTCTGTCCCAGTTTAGGGTATTGTTGTGGAACATAGAAATAAATCTCATTTCAACACAAGAAAAATTGGGTAGCATCTACCATATCCAATCTCTCAGAAAAAATGTTCCAGTGTTTGTGATGATGATGAAGTCCTGGTCAGTGCCCTCGAGGAACTTACAGTTATATAAATAACTACAATAAATTAGCAGTATTGGATAAGACCACCTAAGGCACTGTAAAAAAACCTTATAATAAGGACAGTATGATGTAGCATTTTGTAAGACAGGCATAGTGGCCTCCACCCATAATACCACCTACTTGAGAAGTAGAGGGAAGAGGATGGAGACTTCAAGGCCAGTCCAATCAAAGTTAGGAAGATTTTATCTGAAAAACAATATACATATACAACATACTAATGGAAATTGGGCTCAAACCACAAGTGCTTGCCTAAGGGTAAAGCCCAATTCAGTCTTCCAAAGATAGACTTTGATATACAAATAGTATTTCAGAACAGCATTGCTGAAGCTACAGTCATTATAAAGGATAATAATTAGTTTATCTTAGTCAAAAAGCAGTAGTAAGGAACTAAGAAGGAACAAGACACCATAGTGAAACTGGAGGTATTAGCTAAAATGTTTCCCTCTATTTCCAAAGTCCCCATTTTACTCAATAACAATTTTTACTTCCCTGGGTTTCCTTTCATTACCCCAGGCTTTCCCTGATCAATGGTAACATTTAATATGTATTATATACAATTTAGTACTTAATGAACCAGTGTCTTGTCTAGCTCATAGTCACAGCTATTATTCTGGCCATGAATGGACTTCGTCTTGGTTTGCTTTCACTATAATCCAAATAAAGTCAGAGTAATAATGAAATAGCAGTTCTACTTCTAAGCTGCTTGCAATGATGAAAAGCAGTGTGTCCTCATAGCCACTCAAAGCACAAGTATAATCAAAAAAGGTATTAGCTCAATACCACCTCAAAATAAGTTTCTAAATGGCAACTATGATAGTCTTTTTACTCATTTTATATATATAAATATTAAATATCATACTGTACTACACACATATATAATATATAATCATTAGGCATAAATTAAATATTTTGTGTAATAATTTATTACATATTATCTGTTCTTTTCCAGAATTTTTTACAAAATATTGATAAATGGACATGTTGGCATATAGCAGTGGCAAATAACAAAAATAATAATTTCATCATTTTTATATTCCTTAAGAGCTGAATTGAATGTTTTGTGAATGTTAAAATCTATGCCAAGCACTTTATAGGTTTCAGTTCATTTAATCAATGTAACAACCTAATGAAGCAGGTATTGCTTATTAACGACATTTTACATTAATATATTATGGCTCCTGATTTATAGATAAATATCATGTCTAAATTTGGAGGGAAGAAAAACCTTCTTTTGTCTGATTTGAAAGCCCTCATCTTCCAGTGCTTTTCACTCACAGCTTAGCTCAAGTCTGTGATTCTTTAACAGGAATAAAATTTTAAAACCCATTAAATAAAATATGATATAAATCTGATTTGCATACATGAATACTTTGCATATACACGAAAGAGTCTCTACTGAATGGCACTGTAACTGCCCCTGTGAAAATGGCAAATTCCTCAAAGTAGCTTGGAGGGATGAAGATACTTTTTTTACAAATATTCTCCTAACCAAAGTGTCAGTTAAGAATGAGGCCACTTTTCATGGAGAACTTGCTGATGTGTCATATCTAGTTGACATTGTATTTGCTGCATGTATCATCTCAAATTTCTGATATATAATTCTAAATCCACACTTGAACAGAATATACTAAGCTTGTACTAAGAACTAAAATGATTGTTATATTAGTAAAACAAAGTCATATATTACCTATTAATCTCTTAGCTGTGAAGACATAAAGAGTGGCTATTTGAGAGAGATCTACTGGATAAACTAAAGTTGAGGTACAGCTTAACAGCAAAATGGAGGAACCTAAGAGTGTCTAGGGAGTCCTGGGACCTCTTCATTCAGAATTATTTTATTTATTTATTGTGGCTACAATAGCAATTATAATAAATTTGATGGCTTAAAAATACTAGACATTGCCAGGTTCATGCCTGTAATCCTAGCTACCCAGGGGACTGAGATCTAAGGATCACTGTTCAAATCCAACCCAGGAGAGAAAGTCTATGAAACACTGATCTCCAATGAACCATCAGAAAAACGAAAGTAGCACTGTGGCTCAAAGTGGTAGAGTGCTAGCCTTGAGCAAAAGACCTCAGGGACAGCACCCAAACCCCCGTTCAAGTCCCACATCCAACAAAAAAATATACTAGAAGTTGAGACAGATACCAGAGGTTTACACCTGTAATCCTGAGTTCTGAGGGTCATAATTCTAAACCAGCCCAAGCAGGAAAGTCTGTGAAACTCTTTTTTTGGGGGGGGGTGTGGGGGGGTCCAGTCGTGGGGCCTGAACTCTGGGCCTGGGCGCTGTCCCTCAACTCTTCAGCTCAAGGCTAGCACTCTACCACTTGAGCCACAGCACCACTTCTGGCTTTTTTTCTGCTTATGTGGTGCTGAGGAATTGAACCCAGGGCCTCAAGCATGCAAGGCAAGCGCTCTACCACTGAGCCACCTTCCCAGCCCGTCTGTGAAACTATTATCTCCAGTTAACCTCCTAAAAGCTAAAGTCAAGCTGTAGCTAAAGTAGTAGTGTACCATCACCTATGTGTAGCATTTGCTTAAGATAGTCTGATGTTCTCATTGTATTTCCATAATAATTTGGGAAGTTCTTTCTTATAATTTATCTTAATTACAAATTCTGTTTTTCTAACATATTACTATCATATAGGTATGATTCTAAAAATATGCATGATGATAAATATGAACGTATGTGTATGAGCATCTTCTCAACTGTGGGAGTACTGTGATATGTCGAATATTGCCCAGCTTAAAAAAAAAAAAGATTTGCTTGTGCAAATCCCCAGGAATTTCTAATCGTTTACCTAATTTACAAAAAGTGCTTTTCAGATGTCATAAAGTTATGCAGAAATTCACCTGTGAGACCAATCAGATGACACATATACTTTTAAGGTGGAGTAGAGTCAGGAGATGATGTAAAAACACTGTAGAAAGATATGTTGTAAAAACAAAACCAGAGGTCAGATGAAAGAGAAGATACTACAGGGCTTAACTATGGAAGAAAGTAACACACAACAAAGTATGTGGGTGGTCTCTAGAAGATGGGAAATATGATAAAAGAAACAGTTTCTATTCAATATCCTCCAGAAGGGACAAAGCCTTCTCAATATCTGCAATTTGAAGAATTGTGACCTCAATAACCATGTTGTTTGAAGTCACTAAAATTGTAATAATTTATTACAGCAGTAAGAGAAAATGAACATAGGCATGTACCTAATTTTGTTATTTCCAGTCTAGTGACTGGCACATAATTGATGGACAATACTGTTCCTCAATGAATGAATAAACAGCAACAGTCATAATGATGGCAGATTCCATTGACGTATTTGGTCCACACTGTAGGATCCTAATACTATCAAAGTAAGGAGAATGTTGTTACCTTTACTAAGCTTAGTGATATTCCAATTCAAATTTCAGAACACTGCAAACAAGACAGGAGAAAAAGATATGCTTTAAGTATTATTGTTACTTCTCTCCAACATTCCAAGTCTTGTACTCAAATCAGAAACATAAACTACAAATAGATAAAAACTGAATGTAGCAGCAAGAACATAAAATAATTCCATTGATCACCTCTGTGAAGATAAGACAAAGCAGCATAGGAAACATTTCAAAGGTATTATTTTTCAGGATTTTCCCCCAGAAATGTCCAATGGATTACTAAGTTCTCTAGCTACCTTTCGTACCCTATAGCAAGAAGCTACACAGGAACTTTCATTGAGAAAATTCATTGCCATTCTCAAACAAAAGATAGACATCCAATTTATAATCTACTATCCTTTAAGGTATAATGGGATTCTCTTCTGGGCTCTACAGTATCTGGCTAATCTCTGCCACTTACAATTTATCAGTGCTCATCTGCTCCAGACAACCCTTGGAGTTTTCCACACTCATCCTGCTACTTAAAAGTGAAAAATTAAGCTCATAAATAGAGCAACAAAAGTATTGTTGTATTTGTCAGAAAGTGTATTCCCAGAGGCAAATACTAATATAGGCAGTGAGAGTTTTATTTGATGATACTGGAGAAAGATATTGTAATATAAAACTATTCTTAAATGCATATGCAACATCAAAATGCTCCAAAACATGAAATATGCATCAGTCTTTGAGGAAGAGGTAATTAGGAAGAGTCGACTTATCTTCATACAATGATAGGCAGAAGTATTCCTGTTTCAAAATATGTGAAATTAAAATAATTTTCTAAAGCCAGGAGAAACACTTTCAAAACATCCATAGTATCAATAACTCTGAAATAAGGAGCTTTAGGCATAGATAACAAGGATTTCATTCAATCTTAGAAGCTGTGTATTGGGAAAAGATCATCGTTAGCCTTCCTGAGGCTTTTCCCCTGAATGAATTCTCAGAGGAAGTTAGAACAAAAAAGAACTAGACCTCATGAGACTGCAGGGACCCTGATTATCGAACCTGCATCTGTTAACCTTAAGTTATTTTAAAAGAGATAAGCCTTGTAGACCACAAATGGAGCTAGATATTTTTCAGTTTGAATGCCAATTGAGACGGTAAAGAAACTGAAATGTTGATAGGCCGTTCTGATTGTCAGGGTTAATGCTGTCATGGAAATCTTAGTCT
Organism: Dipodomys spectabilis; assembly: GCF_019054845.1. NCBI lineage: Eukaryota > Metazoa > Chordata > Mammalia > Rodentia > Heteromyidae > Dipodomys > Dipodomys spectabilis. The sequence continues at coordinate 2,577,279 of NW_024871002.1, read as the reverse complement.
ACTAAAAAAGAATGGGGAGAAAAGTGCAAAAAGACCATAAACAGAGAAAAGCATACAAGAATAGGTGCTACAGAAATTAGAGATTTTAAACCTATTTACCTCTGCTAGGTGAGAACTATGGAAATGACAGAGGATTTTGTCAGGCTGGCTGCAAACATAAAACCGCTCTGGACTGTTTTGCATGTTTTTGGAAGTATTGATTGTTTTGACAGAGTGCACTGAAGAAAAAAACAACAACACACTTAAAATTTGCTCTGGCCTTGGGGGAGGAGCCATATTTGAAAAGTTTAACTAGTTTTAAACCATCAATTAAAATTTATTTGTTCTTTACAATAAATGTCTTACTTACAAATTCTTATTATTTGGATTTTTTTTACTTATGCATAACTATGTCTAATCTGGAGAAAAATTGAGGAGTTAAATGACTTAACTTTAAAATTGAAGGGGAATTTTGAGGACTGAGGTGGACTTCCAGGAGAACTAAGAAGGTAAATGGAAATAAGACCCAGAGTAAGAAGTTTTGTGCTTCTTATTCCTTCCTCAAGAAAATCTACAAATGACGCATTCATATTCTTTCATATATGCATATATATATGTAGATAAGAAGATACATAGAGGTAATCTAGTTGCTCAATCTTTAAGGTAGTTGTGATGTCTGCTTTGATTTCAATGAAATAAAAAGCTTGTTTTTTTCTCACACTAACAACACATGCATTCTCCCCTTTCCCCATTAAACTTCCTGATCATTCAAAAAGTATGTAATGAGCAGTTATTGTGGGGCTGAGAGGCTAGCTCAGTAGTAGAGCTCTTGCTTTCCCTGCACAAGGCCCTAAATTCAAGTCCAACTCTGCAGATCAAACATAGAAAAAAATGCATCTATTGTATGACTGATGTAATAGACTATGTAATAGATCAAAATCAAAAACAAGCCAAATGTTTAAGAAACATTTGTAAATTTTTCCTCATATAAGCTTAAAGGTAAAGGGTGTTTGAACTGGAAACCAAACTTAATATATAATAAGACAAGTATATTTATTAAGGCATTTAATAATGGTTGAAACAGAAAGCAGTAAATGTTGAATAATAGAAGAGTACATTATGTAACTATTTAATTGCACAAACTAGTAATATTAGAATATGTGGAGACATTTCTGTAGCATTAACTGGAAAAATCAAGAAAGAATACTATATCCATGGTATGATCCAAAAGGGCATACATAAATACTACACATAAAATGTTATCTGTGCTGATATCTTTAATTGTTGATGTTATAGAGAGATACTTAAAATTTTCTTATTATTACTTCTATGCTGAATTATTCCTTGATTTTTGTTAAACTGAGTCTTACTGATAACTTTTTGTTATACCTTTAGGTGTTTCAGGGGTCTGCATTGTTTGGAGTCTCTATGGGAAAAAATCAATAAATACATGGTGACTGAAGGGAAAGTATAAGGTAAGTAGTCAGGATATAACTGGGTTCAACTAACTAGTAAGTGAAGATTTTCAGAATAATGGGTTGTAAAGTAGTGGATATGCAACTATATGAACTTTTGAGAAGATTTATTTAAACAATACTCTGAAATGCACATGAAAACATAAAACGTGATGCTGATGTATTTAGTATTGCTCCCAAATCATTAAACAAGGGCAAATAAACGAAAGTAGATGACAGAAAGAACATGGCTGATATTCATCTCCTCCCCAGGTTTGAAGGGCCTATACAAGCATTATGAAAACCAGAAATTCATGACTATTTGTACTCAGTTTCATAGAAAAAGGATTAAAATTTTTGCGATGAAAAGATATGAAAACAATAAATTTTACATACTTCCATGAAGAAATAGTTCTGTTTAAGAAGGTTGTAAAAAGAATAACTAAAACAAAAGTAAAAAAATATTTCAAAATCACCAATGTGCCAAATTAAGATTTATCTAGTAGATTATTAAGGTTTTACATGACAATAGTGTTAATATGAATTGGGTAAGACTGGTATTACAAAATATCTGTAATGTCTATAGTTTTCAAGACTTACACAGTAATTATTACTTTTATAATCAGAAAAAATGAATATTTTCTTAAAAAGTACAACTACATAGAATTTGTTTATAAATGGTCATGCATATACAATAAACATTTGCACATAATATACTTAGGCAAATTTAAGATTTAAAAAAACCTGAATGGATTGAGAAAATTACACACACACACACACACACACACACACACACACACACACACACACACACACAATGGAATTCCATGCCTCCAGCAGAAAGAATGATACCACCCCATTTGTTAGGAAATGGAAAGACTTGGAAAAAGTTACATGAAGGGAAGTAAGCCAGGCTCAAAGAAACACAGGTCCCATGGTTTCCCATATTTTCAGTACCTAGTATACGACTAGGATAATCTTACCAGATAAACAGAAAAGGTCAAAAGCAATGTACATATAACCATATAAGATGATACTAAGCAAAATGAACCCCAAGATAGGGACATAAAAGGTTTTATCTTTCTTGCTGTTGCTGTTGTGTTTAATGTACTTTGGCAACATGCCCACCAGTATCTGTTGCTATTAGATTTCCTGATTATAGATATCTAACTGGGGTGAGGTGGAATATCAATGTTATTTTGATTTGCATTTGTTTTATGGCTAGAGAAGTTGAGCATGTCTTCATGTGTCTATTAGCCATTTTTATTCGCTTTTCACAGATGTCTCTCTTTAAGACTTTAGCCCACTTATTTATCAGGCAGTTGTTTCTTTGAGGATTTGTTGTTGGGGAATTTAATTTTTTGAGTTCTACGTATATTTTTGATATGAGGCCCTTGTCTATTGTATAGCTAGTTAATATCTTCTCCCACTAAGTGGGCTTTCTATTGATCTTGCTAGTTATGTCTTTTGCCATGCAGAAGCTCTGCAGCTTCAAGAAATCCCATTTGTCCAACATTTCTTTGATTTGTTGTGTTTCTGGGGCTGTATTACGAAATTTTGGGCCTGTGCCAAGGAACCCTAGAGTTTCTCCTATTTCTCCCTGTAATGTTTTCAGGGCATCTGCTTTGACTTTGAGGTCTTTGATCCATTTGAAGTTGATTCTGGTTCAGGGTGATGGATGAGGATCTACCTTTAGTTTTCCATAGGTGATTAACCAATTTTGCCAGCACCATTTACTAAAGAGGCTGTTTTTCTTCCATTCTATTTTATTAGCTCCCTTGTCGAACATTAGGTGGCAATAGGTCTATGAGTTCATTTCTGGGTCTTCAGTTCTGTTCCATTGGTCTTCAAGTCTGTTCTTGTGCCAGTAACAAGCTGTTTCGATTATTATGGCTTTGTAGTAAAGTTTGAAATTTGGTATTGATATTCCTCCAGCACTGTTCTTTCTGCTAAGGATTATTTTTGCTATTCAGGGTCTTTTATTGTTCCATATGAAGTTTTGGATTGCTTCTTCTATTTTCTTGAAGAATGAGGTTAGGCTATTGATAGGTATCGCATTAATTTGTAGATAGCCTTTGGAAATATTGTCATTTTCATGATGTTAATCCTCCAGATCCAGGAGATGGGAGGATTTTCCACTTTCTTGGTTCTGCTTTAATTTCCTTTTTCAGGATTTTAAAGTTTTCATCATAGAGGTCCTTCACTTCTTTGTCACATTAACTCGTAGATATTTTATTTTTTTGTGGGGCTATTACAAAAGGAGTTGCAGTCCTGATTTTAGTTGAGATATTCTCATTATTGGCATACAGAAAAGCCATTGATTTTTATGGGTTAATTTTGTATCCTGCTACTTTGCCAAATTTTTTAATCAGTTCGAGTATCTTGGCAGTGGAGTACATGGGATTCTTTAAATACAAGATTATGTCGTCTGCAAAGAGGGAGATTTTTACTTCAACTTTCCCTAGTTGGATTCCCTTTATGTTTGCAATCTTGTCTTATTGCTCTTGTTAGGCATTCTAATACTAAATTGAAGAAAAGTGAAGAGAATGGACATCCTTGTCTCATTCCTGAATTTAGATGAAATGGCTTTAGCTTTTAGCTATTAAGTATAATGCTGGCTGTAGGTTTGTCATACACAGCCTTTATTATATTGAGGAATGTTCCATGGATTCCTAGTTTTTCCAGACCTAGTACCATAAAGGGGTGTTAGATCTTATCACATGCTTTTTTTGCATCTATTGAGATAATCATGTGGTTCTTATCCTTGCTCTTTTTGATGTGATGTATTATGTTAATTGATGTATATTGAACCAGCTTTGCATCCCTGAAATGAATCCTGTTTGATCATGATTTTTTTGATGAGTGGTTAAAGTTAATTGGCCATTATTTTGTTGAGAAGTTTTGCATCGATGTTTGTCAAAGATGTGGGTCTATAGTTCTCTTTCTTTTATGAGTCCCTGTCTGGTTTGGGGATGGGGGTTATGATGGCTTCATAGAAAGTTTGGTAGTGAACTTTCACTTTCAATTTCATTGAAGAGCTTGTTATTGCTATTTCTATTTCAATGATTGATATGGGTCTGATAAGTTGGTTTAAATAATTTTGGTTTAATTTGGGCGTATCAATATTTGCTAGAAATTCTTCCATTTCTTCCAGACTTTCAAACTTGTTAGCATAAAATTTTGAGAGGTATTCCCTTATATTTTTCTGACTGTTGGTTCTTTCTATGGTGATGTTTCCATTCTCATCTCTCAGTTTCTTTATTTGAGTGTGTTCTATATTTTTTTTGATAAGATTCGCTAAGGATCTGTCAATTTTGTTATTTTTTTCAAAGAACCAATTCTTTGTTTTGTTGATTCTTCCTATGTATTTTTAACTCTAATTCATTAAATTCTGATTTAATTTTAATTATTTGTTTCCATCCACTGGATTGGGATTTAGAGTGTTGCTCTTTTTAAAGGAGCTTCAGGTGCATCATTAAATTGTTGGATGAAGATGTGTCCAAATTGTTAATGTAGGAACTCAGAGCTGTAAATTTTCTACTAGGTACTGTCATTGCTGTGTCTCAGAGGTGCTGATTATTTGTATGTTCATTTTGTTAAATATCATGAACATTTGAATTCCCTTTATAATCTCTTCCATGACTCACTCATGGTTCAACAGTGTATTGTTCATCCTCCATGCATTACAAGATTTTCTTTGGTAGCTTTTTGTGTTGAATTCTAATTTTATTCCTTTGTGGCCTGAGAGAATGCAAGGCATAATTTCAATGTTTGTGTATTTTGACAAATTTCTTTTGTGACCTAAAATGTGGTCTATTTTGGAAAACGTTCTCTGTGTTGCTGAGAAGAATGTGTCTTCAGTTGCTGCTGTGTGAAATATTCTATAGATATCTGTTAAGTCTCATTGGTCTATGCAGTTGTTTAGATCTGAGGTTTCCCTGTTGAAGTTTTTGCCAGTTTGATCTATGCAGTGGGGAGAGTGGTATGTTAAGTTCCCCATTTACTGTCTTTGGATCTATGTGAGATTTTAGGAAAAGTAGTGTTTCTTGAATAAAGTAGTGTGCTCCATTATTTGGTGAATAGATGTTTCAAACTGTTATATCCTCTTGTGCGAGAGATCCCATCATTAACATGCAATGTCTTTCTTTTTCTCTTCTCACGAATTTTAATTTGAAGTCTATTTTATCTGATATTAGGATTGCAACTCCAGCCTGTTTATGATGGCCATTTCTTGGTCGATTTTGTTCCAGTCTTCCCTTTCAGAAAATGTTTGTTTTTGTGGGCAAGGGGTATCACATGAAGGCAGAAAATTGAAGTATTTTGCTTTTTGATCCAACTAGAAAATCTGTGTCTCTTAATTGGAGAGTTAAGTCCATTAATGTTAACTATTAGGACTGAGAGGTGTTTGGTAGTTCCTGCTATATTATCCACCTTCTTAGGGCTGTGCCAACTGGGTTCCTGCTATGATTCTCAGATTCTCTGTTTGGGGGCTGTTTCTTTGCCTTTATCATCCTCTTGTTAGTTTTCCATGTGTAAGATATCTTTAAGTATCTTTTGTAATATTGGTTTGGTGGAGATATAATGCTTCAATTTTTGTTTGCTGTGGAAAGTTATTATTTGTCCCTCTTTAATGAAGGAGCGTTTAGCTGAGTACAGTATTCTTGGTTGATAGTCATTCCAGGTTTTTCTTGTTTTCATGGGCTCTTCTGAGAAATATGTTGTTATTCTGATTGGTTTTACTTTATAGGTGATTGATCTTTTTTCCCTGACAGTCTTAAGGATCCTTTCCTTGGTCTTAATTGATCCTGTGCTGATTACAATGTGATGGTGAGATGTCCTGTTCTTGTCTGGTTTATTTGGAGTTCTAAAGGCTTCTTATATCTATATGGGTCTATGTAATTTATGTTTGGGAAGTTCTCTGCTAGGATTCTGTTAAATAAATTTTCTAGACCTTTTGATTCTGTCTCTAGGCCTTCCTCTACATCCATTGTCCTTCAATTAGGCTTTTTAATGGTGTCTTCTATCTGTGTAGTGGATCTGTCATGTTTACTGGATTTGTATTGAATACTTGTCTGTTCTTTCTTTATAATGTCTAGGCAATCTTCACTCCCAGAGATTCAATCTTCTTCATGGTCTAACCTACTGTCAAGACTTTCTATTTGTTTTTTTATTTCCTTTCCTTCTAATTGGTCATATTTGAGGGCTTCAAATTATTTGTTGGAGCTTTGTTTTAGATCTTGTATGGACTTCATTTCCTCCTTGATTTTGTTTTCAGCGTTCACTCTCAAATCCCTTAGTAGAATGGTATAGTTTCATTGTAGTCCCATTCCATCTGTTGGAATTCATACAGCTTTCCATTGGAGGATTCCATGGATTCCTCTAGCTTTCTGTATGTGTATTCTTTGAATCCCTCCGTTAATCTTTGGTTATTCTCATCCCACTCATGCAACTCTTCTATTAAATCTTTGCTTAGCCTCATCATGCTCATGCAATTCCGGTATTAATCTTTGGTTAGCTTCATCATGTTCATGCATTACCCGATCACAGTCAACAAAGCCCTTTGCAGGCTTTCAGTTTTTTTATTTACCATGTTTACCAACAGTCTTCATAGAACATACTGAGGACTCTTCCCTCGATTATTCATCCACTGCCCTGTTGCCTGTTTATCATGAGTGAGAGATTAGGTTGCTTGACTTGCCATTTTTCTTGTCTTTCTACAGCTTCTTCTGCTCATTTGGGTATAAAAGCAAAACAAATTCCAAGGTACAATACTACAGAGCCCTGTAGTTTTACAGATTTTTTGACACAGTCAAAATACATACAGATACAATCCAGTTCAATAACAGACAACTAGGGATCAATGAAGTAAGAAAATCAAAGAAGTAGTCACAGGACCAGAGATTAATAGGTATAGGGAGAATTGTGAGGAGAAAATAAGATCAGAGCTATGTAGGGAGAGAAAGAAAGAGAAGAAAGAAAACTAGGACCTAAATTCAGAGGGTGGAGAAAGAAAGCAAAAAAGGAGAAGAAAATAAAAAGTAAAAAATCAAATTAAAATCAAATCAAATTAAAAAAGTGAAAAATGAAAAACTTAAAAAATTATATAAGTATAATGAAATACCACTACAATTATAATGAAATAAAACTAATTAAAGGTATTAAGGTTGAGAAATTGTGAATTAATCAATGCCTACACCCAATGAAGGTTAAGGTTTAATCATCAAAGATGGGTATGTATCTGGGGATGAACAGAACAGGGATTAAGTAGAACCAAAAAAAAAAAAAAAAAAGGCAAAAGGGAAAAAGAAAATCTCTGTTTCTAAGGCCTGAGTTATCTGTTCACTGCCCTGGTCTGGTCTTTGCTAGTATCAAAGATGGTGTTCCGCTCTGGTGGTGCAGGAGAGGCTACCTTCCAAACACTGTTCTGTGAGAAGGAATGAAGATGTCTTGTGGGGTATTCATGCCTTTCACTTGGTTTTTGTCCTGTCTGTGGTCTTCGTTGGTCTGTGGTCAGCAGTATGAAGAGTTCCATTCCCCTCCCCTAATTAGAAAAATGTATATAGTATATTCAAGGCACATAAATCGAATACAGGGAAAACTGGAGTTATACTATATGGGAAGAACATACCAAAAAATCAAAAAAAATATGGTACATTATAAGTACATTAAAAACAACAGCAAGAAAGATAAAACCACTTGTGTCTCCATACTGGGGTTCATTTCACTTAGTATCATCTTATATGGTCGTATGTATGTAGCTTTTGAGCTTTTCTGCTTGCCTAAACATATACTAGTTATTCAAAATAAGAGAAACCATGGGAACTATGTTTCTTTGGACCTGGCTTACTTCACTTAATATATTTTTTACCAAGTCGTTCCATTTCCTAACAAATGGAGCAGTGTCATTCTTTCTGATGGGGAGCATAGAATTGCAATATATATATATATATATATATATATATATATATATATATATATATATATGTACATTTTCTGTGATGTATGCCTCAACAAATTACTTTTTACAGTAGAAAGATATAAGACAGAGAGGTATTAGATAATCTGTTCCAAATTTTTAACTCAGACATTCGGGGAAGATGGCGGAGGAGAAGCTGGAGTCTAAACAAGCTCTCGCATAGAAAGCAGTTTTAGAGTTCCAGTGAACAGTCCTAACCCAGAGAATCACACCAAGTGTGCCATCACAGCACAGAGAGTTAGGCCAGAAAGGGAAAATCCAGGCAAGGAGACAGATCTGAGCTCTTGCCAGAGCCGCCACTGCCGTGGCAGCAGCGGTGGTGGCGGTGGCCGAATCTGCCATACCTGAATCACAGAGAGTCCCAGACGAAGGAACCAGAAGCAGCGGGGGAGCGGATTCTACTCAACACCAGCAAGAACCGAAAAGGAGCGGACATCTTCATCCTGCAGTTCGCAGACCAGAGATGACCCAGGAACCAAGACTTGGCGTGAGTAGAAGCCTGATGTCCTCACTCCTTCTCAGGGAGCAGAGGAGGGAAGGCCACCCCTCCCCCCGCCAGTACCAGAGACTCCATCTTGGATACCAACAAAGCTCGTTGGAGCTGCTAGCTCCAACTCGGGCCTTGGAAGAAAACTAGTCATTTAGAAGGTCACAAGAACCTAAACTGACCTGACTCAGCTCCATCCAGGGAAAAGTCTCCCAGCTCGGGAGCCAGCCCTAGGAGTGGATTTCTTCACTGGGTAATCAGAGCCAGAGGCTGCCCCACCATTTAGCAGCTTTGACAATCAATTGAAATTCAGTAAACAGAAACCTTGAGAATGGCTCCAGGCTGGGCTCTGTGAGTTTCTCACAAACTAGTCCCCAGGAAAAGCTACTGTTTGCTGAAAGGCCTCAACTCTACTCAGAACCTAGCTTCATCACACCATGTCCAAACATGAGGGAAAAGCCCTCTTTTGTGATACTCAAAGCAGATCTCCCACCCATTGAACTAACCTGGGAGGAAGAGTGCAAAACCCTGGGTAGAGCAGAGCATTTTTCTGCCTGTTCGAACAAACTGACTTAAGAAACAAACCAAGCCACAGGACCACAAGCAGACTAGAGACTCTAACAAGAGCAGTGCTCAGAGGCAAGTTTATAGCTCTGTGCTCCTACATCAACAAATTGAAGAGATTTGAAACCAACAATTTAATGACACCTCTAAACCTCTTTGAATAAGAGCAGCAAGATAAACCCCAATCCAGTAGACAGAAAGAAATAATTAAAATTAAATCAGAATAAAATGAATTAGAATCCAAAAAAACTATAGAAAGAATCAACAAAACAAAGAGTTGGTTCTTCGAAAAAATTAACAAAATTGACAGACCCTTAGCAAATCTTATCAGAAAAAGAAGAGAACATACCCAAATAAATAAATTCAGAAATGAGAATGGAAACATCACCACAGAAACAACCAAGATTCAGAAGATTATAAGGGAATACTTATCAAAACGTTATGCTAATAAGTTTGAGAACTTGGCAGAAATGGACCTTTTCCTAGCAAATATTGACATGCCAAAACTAAACCACGATGAGTTAAACCATCTTAACAGGCCCATATCAAGCACTGAAATAGAAACAGCAATAAGAGACCTCCCAGATAAGAAAAGTCCAGGGCCAGATGGTTTTACAGCGGAATTTTACAAGGCCTTCAAAGCAGAGCTCACACCAATACTCCTCCAACTCTTCCATGAAATTGAAAGAGAAAGTTCACTACCGAACACATTCTATGAAGCCATCATAACCCTCATCCCAAAACCAGGCAGGGACTCATCAAAGAAAGAAAATTACAGACCCAGTTCTTTGATGAACATTGATGCAAAACTTCTCAACAAAATTTTGGCCAATCGACTTCAAAAATTCATCCAAAAAATCATACACCATGATCAAACAGGATTCATTTCAGGGATGCAAAGCTGGTTCAATAAATGCAAATCAATTAAGATTATTCATCACATCAACAGGAGCAAGGATAAGAACCACATGGTTATCTCAATAGATGCAGAAAAAGCATTCGACAAGATCCAACACCCCTTTATCATGAAGGTTTTGGAAAAATTAGGAATCCATGGAACATTCCTCAATACAATAAAGGCTGTATATGACAAACCTACAGCCAGCATTATACTTAATGGTGAAAAACTAAAGCCATTTCTTCTTAACTCAGGACTAAGACAAGGATGTCCACTCTCTCCACTTCTCTTCAATCTATTATTAGAATGCCTAGCTACAGCAATAAGACAAGATGCAGACATAAAGGGGATCCAAATAAGGAAAGGAGAAATGAAATTCTCCCTCTTTGCAGATGACATGATCTTGTATTTAATGAATCCCATAGACTCCACTCCCAAATTACTCAATCTGATTCAAAGCTTTGGCAAAGTATCAGGGTATAAAATTAACCCTCAAAAATCAATGCTTTTCTGTATGCCAACAATGAGAAAAGTGTGCCTGAATTCAGGAAAGCAACTCCGTTTGTAATAGCCCCACAAAAAATAAAATACCTAGGAATTAACTTAACCAAAGAAGTGAAGGACCTCTATGATGAAAACTTTAAAAACTTGAAAAAGGAAAAAAAAAAAAAAAGAACTTAGAAAATGGCAAAACCTCCCATGCTCCTGGATTGGAAACATTAACATCGTGAAAATGGCAATACTCCCCAAGGCTATCTACAAATTCAATGTGATACCTATAAAAATTCCAACGTCATTCTTCAAGGAAATAGAAGAGGCAATCCAAAAATTCATATGGAACAATAAAAGACCCTGAATAGCAAAAACGCTCCTCAACGGAAAGAATGTTGCTGGAGGAATATCAATACCAAATTTCAAACTCTACTATACAGCCATAGTAATCAAAACAGCTTTGTACTGGCACAAGAACAGACCTCAGGACCAATGGAATAGAATTGAAAACCCAGAAATGAACCTACAGACCTATAGCCATCTAATCTTTGATAAGGGAGATAAAAAAATAGAATGTAAGAAAGACAACCACTTTAGTAAATGGTGCTGGCAAAATTGGTTAACTACTTGTAGAAAACTAAAGCTAGAACCTTATATATCACCCTGCACCAGAATCAACTCCAAATGGATCAAAGACCTCGGAGTCAAAGAAGACACTCTGAAAACATTAGAGAATGGAATAGGAGAAACCCTAGGTCTCGTTGGCACAGGCCGAAATTTTCTTAATAGAGACCCAGAAACACAACAAATCAAAGAAAGTGTGGACAAATGGGATTGCATGAAGTTGCAGAGCTTCTGCATGGCAAAGGACATAGCTAGCAAGATCAATAGAAAGTCCACGGATTGGGAGAAGATCTTCACTAGCCATACAACGGACAAGGGTCTCATATCTAAAATATACTTGGAACTCAAAAAATTAAATCCCCCAACAACAAATCCTCAAAGAAACAACTGCCCAATAAATAAGTGGGCTAAAGACATAAAGAGAAACTTCTCTGAAGAAGAAAGAAGGATGGCCAATAGACACATGAAGAAATGCTCAACATCCTTAGTCATAAAAGAAATGCAAATCAAAACAACATTGAGATACCACCTCACCCCAGTTAGAATGGCTATAATCAAGAACTCTAACAACAGATGCTGGAGTGGATCTGGACAGAAGGGAACCTTACTTCATTGTTGGTGGGAGTATAAACTTGTTCAACCACTTTGGAAAGCAGTATGGAGGTTCCTCAAAAGATTTCACATAGAGCTCTCCTATGACCCAGCAATCCCATTTTTGGGCATTTACCCAAATGTTTACAAACAAGACCACACTAAAGCTACCAGCACAACTATGTTTATTGCAGCATTATTTACCATAGCTAAGATATGGAACCAACCCAGATGCCCCTCAGTAGATGAATGGATCAAGAAAATGTGGTATATATACACAATGGAATTCTATGCCTCCATCAGAAAGAATGACATTGCCCCATTTGTTAGGAAATGGAAAGGCTTGGAAAAAAATCTATTAAGTGAAGTAATCCAAGCCCAAAGAAACATAGGTCCCATGGTTTCCCTTATTTGCAATATCTAGTATATGTCTGAGTCAAGCAGAAAAGTTCAGATAATGTGATGTTAGGAAAATGAACCCTTAGATATGTATTTAAATGCTTTTTTTCTTTCATGCATTTGTTTCTAACACATTTATAAGATTATTTCTTTGTTGCTTTGTATGTCCCTCCCCCACATTATAACCCCTGCTTTCACTTTATTTGATGTCGGTATAATTTGTGGAGGAGAAGGGAAAAACAAGTCGTTTAAGGATACAGGTGGACCCATTGCAACAATGAGAAGTACAAGTTGTCATTTCGAAAACGAAGTTTACAATTTTGGTGGGGGGGGAGGATCGGGTGGGGGGGGCGGGGAGAGTCTGGGAAGGGATATGAAGTGTAAACAAAGGAGGAGGCTGCAATGCTTGATAAGAAATGTACTCATTATCTTGCCCATGTAATTGTAACCCTTCTGTACAGTATGTTCACAATAAAAATAAATAAATAAATAAATAAATAAAATAATAATGTGCGTCTTCTAAAAAAAAATTGCTGATGGTAGGGAAAGAGGGAGTGAACAAAAGTAAATTGCCCAGTGGCAGAACAGATGCTTCAGTTGTTTTTTTTTTCCCAGTAAAAGAAATCTGATTACTGTGAAAAAAAAATTGTTAACTCACCATAGAGCTGAAAACAGAATTAAGATCAAGGTGTTCTTAAAACTTTCTCTAGTCTTTAATTCTCTAATCAACTGTTTGTGTGCCTTTTGATCTATCTTCTCCATAGCACCATTAAATTTTTCACAGTGCCTATCAAAATTAAATGACACCTGTCACCAATGTGTTTACACCTTAAACCCTAGGTACTTAGTAGTCAGAGATGGTTGGGATCATGGTTCTAGGCCTGCCCGTGAAGTAAAAAGTACACAAGACCCTTGATCAACAAGAGCTGAATCTGGTGGTCCACATCAACCATTTGAAAACCTGGCATAAGTGGATCACACAGGCAGATTGCCCAGGGAGGAAGTAGACCAGTTTCTGAAAAATTACCAGCTAAAATCAAGGTTCTCCAACTTTGGGCTCTTTATTGTTTATGGCTAAGTGGTAACAGTGTCCACTTACAAAACTCATGATTCTGAGCTCAGACCATAGTAGTGACCCTTCCCCAAGTCCAATATTACCAAATTTAGATGCACAAATTATACTTAGAGAATTGATACCATCAGAAAGATACAATTTAAAAAAAAACATGTTTGGAAGTGTATGTAAAGAAGTCTGAGCCCTCATAAATTGTTGATTAGCATGAAAATTAATGTAATTGTTGTTGCATTATCACAACCATTGTGATAGTGCTTTAATGAGTTAAACATACAGTTATCTATTGTGTTATCTAATTGTGTGGGGTTTGTTTGTTCAAGAATAAAGTTCAGTTATTGTGGAAAAGGATAATAAAATCAAGATTTACAAAGGGATACCAAAAGCAAGAATTAAAACATGAGGTAGAGTGAACCACTGAAGAGGAGAAGGGGGAGAAAATGCAGTCAAGAATTCATTGTATATAAAATTAAGAAAATGAGGAAGGGGTAGACAAGAATGATGGAAGGGGTGACACTGATCAAGATGTGTTGTATTAATAAATTGCAGCTCTTTTGTACAACTGCTTAAATATAATAAAAATAAAAGTTTATAAAAGAAATAGAAAAACTTCAATTCAGTATTTCTTTCTTGTTGAGGAAAAAGAGTATTTTCTCTCTGGGCTCTACCATTACCAAAGATTCACTCTTCTGGTCTCTAGCCTTCAGCGCTCTATCTAACATTTACATATCCCCTCCGGGCTCTTTACTTTTTGTGGTCAGCCTGTTATGGTGTTAAAATGCTGGATCAGGGACAACTTCTGAAGTGAGGTGTAGCAGGTCTATGGAGTAGCAGCAATTTCCAGGGTTGGGTTGCTTAGTCAACAAGGCAGAGGTAGTGTGGAGTAAGTTGTAGGCATATGAAGTATCAGTGCAAGGTCAGTGGAGGGGTCTCCAAGAACAGTTAGTGGGTAAGGGGCATCTTCTGCCAAGTGTTTCCAATCTCAAAGCCTGGCCACTTCCCTTCATAGCGGATCCAGTGGCAGTTCTGGTTTGACCATAGCAAGTTATTCTGATCTTCACCTAGGTCTACAGCTTAATATTTTGTTTGCAAAGTAATAAGTGAATTGTATAGTCCGGGTGCTGGTGGTTCACCTCTGTAATCCTAGCTACTCAGGAGGCTGAAGTCTGAGGATCAAAGTTCAATCCAGCCTAGGCAGAAAATTCCATGAGACTCTTATCTCCAATTAATCACCAGAAAACTGGAAGTGGCTCAAGTGTTAGCGTGCTCGCCTTGAGCTGAAGAGCTCAGTAACAGCACCCAGGCCCAGAGTTCAAGCCCCATGAATGACAAAATAAATGAATGATATGAATACAAACATATGATAAATGAATATATACGTACATTACTGGGTTAAGCAGTATTTTAGAGCTTATCCGGAGGTGGGCTCAGCTCCTGCACATACCGTTTATCTTGGCCTAGAAACCCAGTCATTGAGTAGCTTTACCAGATTGCTGGACAGGTGCCAGATGTTAGTTTCTGTTGGTTAGCTTACTTTGCCAAAAATATTCCATAGGCAGTGGTATTGTTATCGCCATGCTAGACTAGGGGATGATCTTAGGGGTATAGCTGGATATAGGGAATTTTTCCCAGCCCCTTTGATCCAGCTGCCATGTGTTACACAGGGTTGAAGGCCACAGTCACTGGTCAGTTTCTGTCTGGTGGCTGTGGCAAGATTTGTTTGCCTGAACTTAGCCTTCTGTGCAGTTGTTTTATTTGCAGGGTGGCATGTGCCAATGACTATTGCCAGAAATAAAACCAAAGACAAACAAATAAACAAACAAATCCAGGTTTCAATTATAGAAGAATGAAGATCAAGTCCTGCTGTGGGGAACTGATTTTATGTTCTTAAACAGCAAAATACATATGAAAAATTGACACATAAATCAATTTAGATGTTAATGGCAAATGTTTTCTGGTCTCTTAAGTATGACAAAGAAAAGGAATCTGAAGCCCTTAAAAAACAGTAAGATTTGTGTTTTTGTGAATCTTACAACTTTAAAATGGCAAAATATTTTACTGGATATTATGATAGAATAGGATCCTAGGACATGTACTAGAAACTAAACAGCAAATGATGATAGAATAATATAGTAATTTGTCATAGGTGCACATTTTCCAAGTTTATTTTTCAGATATGTTGTAAAAAATACTCCCCCAAGAAAAGAATTCAATTATCAAAAGAGTTTGGAAAGTACTACATTTTTGTATGTATCTTTGAGAAATTCTTTAGTAGTCTGTTAAAATTTAAACCTAGATTTTTCTATGTATAGTTGATCAAGAAACTCAATTCCATGCAGAGTATAATGGATCCTAGCACTCTTATCTCAGCCACTCCAGAAGCAGACCGGAGAACTATGAATTGCAGGCCAATCTGAGCTATATGTTGAACTACTGAAGAAAAGAAAACAGGATCTGGTATGTCTAGCCCAAGCAAAAAGTTTATAAACCTGCTTCAGCCAATAGCTGGGTGCAATGATCTGTCCTAACAGCTAGCAGAAGCTTAGATTGCAGGTATTAAAGTTTCAAGCTAGCCTGGCCAAAATGGTTCACAAGACTGCATGTCAAAGGAAGTAACTGGGCATAGTGGTGTATATCTGTCATTCCAGCTACAACAGAAACCATTGAATAAGGTGATTAAAGTCCAAGTATGGGCCCAGGGAATGGAGACCCTATTTTGAAAATAACTAGTGCAAACAGCTCAGTGGAATAGTTCAATGACATAGCTCAGGAATAGCTCAGGGATAGAGTGTTTGCCTAGTAAACACAAGGACCTGAGTTCAAACACCAATTTCTACCTAAAAAAAAACAACAAGAAACAATAAGTAAAATTCCAGTGTCTTCTAGATATCTTCTAGTATCTGTTTACATACAATATACTTTGAAACACACAGATTAGGTGATTAATAAATAGCATAACTTTTGAATCATATATATATATGTATATATATATACATATATATATATATATATATACACTCATCAACCACGTGAAATTATCTGTTTTTCCCATAGAATGGTTACAAGGAAGGGTGCTATATGTGAAACTATGAAAATATGAAGCAGGAGACTCATGTGAGGTAAGGACCAAGGTTGCTTCATGTTGAGAAAACATGCCATTTTTATTAATAGCTTTATGGATATAGGAGTTTTCCAATGGAAAGTTAATCCATCATTAGAAGCCCTGTGAAGGATGTGGCTGAAAGTAGAAATACTCATTTCTCAGTCTAGGAAATATGTACCAATGTTGAATGAATGTGGGTATGTAAAGAGACTAATAATGCAGGTTTGGAAAAGAAGTTCCAAAACGAGCATCCAAAACATCCCAAGCATTTCACCAAGAGCAAAGAAAAACTGCATAAGGCCAGTGGGTCCTGGGCTACATTACAAAATAGATGAACACCTTCGACTGAATTTGTGTGAATAAATAACTAACCTTGGTTAATAGGAAAATGTCAGTCATGCAATCTCTATTCTGACAGACAAGTCAATGAATAACCTGATTTTCAGAAAAATGACATAAAACTCCTGTTATAAACCTCATTTCATTGGTATTATGTTTAACCAATGAAATAAAATTTTACTCTAAAAACAACAAGGAATATCTTGTTTGATGCTTGAAAAGACTTTTCAACATATGCTATTCATTTTTGTTTTGGAATCTTTTGACTAGGATGATTTTGATATTTTTCTAACTTCTTAATCCTTACAAAACAGAAGAAAAACATAGTGATTGGAAACATCTTTTGTTTTAAGAAACCATTTAGTAAAACAACAAAATAAATGCTCCCATAACTGTACTCATATTGTATACCCATGCATGGCAGAAAAGCTGCATTCCCTTATTTTATAATTCAGAACAGCAGCTACATTGTCCATTGTCAGTCATTATGCCTTTTAATGAATTTAACTATATTTTCATTCTTAGAAATACTTTTAAATTATCACTTCCTTTCTTAATGACTTTTTTTGTTTTTAATAGTTCAGTTAATAATGGTGTTCTTACTGGGTGCTGAGGCTCATACTTGTCATCTAAGCTGCTTGGAACGCTGGATATCATCAGGAAGATTGAAGTTAATGGTCAGCCCAAGCATAAACAAGAGACTCCATCTCAATCAATAGTTGGATATGGGGGTGTGTGCTTGTAATGCTAGGTACATGAGAATTGTAAATAGGTTCATTATGGTCCAGGAAAGCCCTACTGTAAACATGAGATACTATTTGAAAAATAATGAAGGAACTGAGGTATGATTAGAAATATAGAACATCTGCTTAGCAAGAATAAGGCTTTGAGCTCAATTCCAGTTTCACACACACACACACACACACACACACACACACACACACACACACACACACACACACCAAACAAAGAAACCCACAACTGTACCTGTTAAATTTCAGGCCTCTTCAAGTTGGGGGCAAGTACATTACAATGATTAGATTTTTTCCTTTCTAGTGTTTCATACATCATACCAAAAATGTGGCTGCCCCTCTGGTTGTATAGAATACTAGTTATATAAATGACTTTTAATGGTAATTTATTAAGGATGGAAGACTATCCTACTTAAAAATAAGAGGTTAATTTTCCACTGCCTGTCACAGTTTTCCTTTGGTGGCAAGCAATGCGCAATAGTGGGTGGACAACAAATGGGTTCTTTTTATAAGATCCACTAAAAAAGAAACTTTGTTCACTCTATTTTCTAAGAAAAGAGATTCCATTTTCTCCCAGATCTTCCCTATATGAGCAAGAAAAGAATACTACCAATATAGGTTAAATCATCAGTATAGGTGTATGTTCCAACCAATATCTAAATATGGCCTAAACTTGAGACATTACAAATTATGGCTGAACCTACTTTATAGAATAAATACTGATTGCATTCATTGTCTCATAAATATACACAACAACATATATTCTATTAATACAACTTTATCAAATATGTATTGCCTATAATGCTCAGAAATTCAGCACAAGCAAGGAACCTGTAGAGAAAAAATGACAAAAACTGATAAATGAGCAAACATATGCCCACTCTTAACAGGGTAACTACTACTCATCGAACACAGATTTCCACATGGGAGAAAAAATAGGTTTATTCATCTCAGTTTTCAAATGAAACTAGAAATTTAAGTTCATATTAAAATTTCCCATTTCCTAAAGCTCTAAATTAAATATAGCCTATTATTGGCCTCTTTGTGAGCCCTTCCTCTGTTGTATATTGGTGAAGAGTTTAATCTGAAGTGGCTAGGGAAGTGTCTGTCTGTTCTGGTTTTTATATGGATTGTTTTCTTTTATCACACGTATTTAGTTTTGACCATAGTCACTCTCTTGTAGATCTTAAGATTACATTATTCATGGTACATTACATAATTCATTGTCAATATTTACGTTTATGGCTTAATTTTTTTTGTTGGTCATGGAGCTTGAACTCTGGGCCTGGGCACTGTCCCTCAGCTCTTCAGCTTGCGGCTAGTGCTCTACCACTTAAGCCACAGTGCCACTTCTGGTTTTCTGAGTGGACTCTTGGAGATAAGAGTCTCACAGACTTTCCTGCCCAGTCTGGCTTTGAACTGCGATCCTCAGATCTCAGCCTCCTGAGTAGCTAGGATTACAGGCGTGAGCCATCAGTGCCCGGCTATGGCTTAATATTAATAGTTAATCTGGATGTTTGGATGTTCTTTTGTTGAAAGTTCAGCCTTGAACATTGCCTTTTACCAAAAAGAAATGCATTTCTGTGTGTATTTCTCAGCTCTTTTTTTCCTATTTACTACTGTTTGATGTATGTAGAAAGTGCTGTATCCAGAGAACTATTGTCTCTGCTAATGGCTTCCATTAAATAAGTTGTGTGTGTGTGTGTGTGTGTGTGTGTGTGTATGTGTGTAGTGTAGTGTGTGTAGTGTGTGTGTGTGTGTGTGTAGTGTGTATAGTGTGTGTGTGTGTCTGAAGCTTTTCTAGCTCAAAGCTAGTGATCTGCTGATAGCTCCACTTCCAATTTTTGGTAGTTAATTGGAGATAGAAGTGTCACAGACTTTCTTACTCAAGCTGGCTTTGAACTATGGTCCTCAGATTTCTGCCTCCTAGGTATGTAGGGTAACAAGTGTGAACCACCAGCACCTAGCTTTCTGCTGAATGGTTTGTGGAGGGGCAATGAGATGAATTTTATAACTTCCTTGACTTTAGATGAGAAAGTAATGCCTGTGTTTAGAAAACTATGCTCCCAGTGGCCCTTGTTGCCTTTAACGCTATCAAAACTGGAATTAAAATGGACTAGATGACCATATTTTCATGAGTAATTGCATTACTATATAATTTTATGGGAATTATTACTGCCTACTTTCTTTACTAGAATATGAGGGCTAAGTCAAGGACCATATTCCATTCATGTTAATACATCTAATATTGAGCAGTGTTTGACATATCATAGTCTCTGTGGAATGAATGAATAAATAACCCATTCTGTATAGATATTTCCCACCCTTCTCCTTCAGTAAGCTAAATCAAAACTATCTGGTGTTAATGATAATGAATTATTAAAATGATTCTAGCTAGAATATGCATTAATCAAAAATGAAGATGTTTTAATATGCATGAAATATCAATGTGAATGAACTAGTCTACATTAAATCTGAAGAGCGGGAAAAGGCTCAATAACAGCCTCAATGATGTGCACATTCTAATACCAGGAATTACAAACTGGTCTCTAGCATGGCAAAAGGAACTTTGCAAATGTAATTAAGTTTATAGACTTTCAGATGGGCAAGATTATCCTGGATTATCCAAATGAAATGAAACTAAACATGTCAGTTTGTAAAAGGAGAAAACACTTCCTATCTATGTTTATATAGAGATGCAAGTACAGAAACAGAATTAAAGATGTAGCATTGATGCCTTAATCCCTGTTTTCACTGTATTTGATGTTGGCATAATTTGGGGATGGAAAGGGAAAAAAACAAAATGTTTAAATAGGGATACAGGTTGACCCATTGTAACAACGAGATGTACAAGGCACTATGTTGAAAACGAACTTTGCAATTTGGGGGGGGGGGATTGTAGTTGTAGAGGTGGGAGGGAAGGGATGGTAGGGGAAAAACAAAGGAGGAGGCAACAATGATCGATGAGAAATGTACTCATTACCATGCTCATGTAACTGTAACCCCTCTGTACAGTATTTTCACAATAAAAAACTTATTTAAAAAAGGAATGTAGAGAGCTTCTAAAAGCCTTCTAGATTCTTGATAAAAGCACAGTCACATCAACATGTTAATTGAAGCCCAGTGAGATCCATGTTCAATTTTTAACCTACAGATAAAACTTGCAATTTTAAGTCATTAAATTTATTGTAATTTTTATAGCATCAATAGGAAGCTAATAATATAGCAATGTCAATGAGCATATTAAGTTCCTAGTTATCCCTATATTGCAGATTTAATTTTCTTTTATTGGATATTCATTAACTATAAGACAAAAATGATCATTAAAGTCTCTTAGGCCATGCTACAATACATAGTAATGGCATTCATGTTCAATATAATACTTTGTGTGCATCCTGTTTGTCTTTTACAACATCAATTCATAGAATAAGGTGATTAACATGAAAACATGTGACCACTGTGTACTATTATCTAGCTGGCTGGGAGTGCAAGCTCTTCAAATGATCTTGTTAACACTGATATTTATAAATTCGTATGTGAGACTCCTTAGAAAAGGATTATAATATTTAATAAGGGAACTAAAACGTAGGGTAGAAGAAAGACAGCCTCTTCAACAAATGGTGTTGGCAAAACTGGCTATACAGCTATGCAGAAAACTGCAACTATAACCTTATATATCACCTTACATTACCATCAATTCAAAATGGAGCAAAGACAGCAATATAAAACCTGAAACCATAAAACTATTACAGGAAGAAGTAGGGGGAAACATTAGAGCTCCTGGGGACAGGTAGGAATTTTTTTGAATAAAGATCTAGAAGCACAGCAAATCAAAGAAAGGCTTGATAAATGAAACTGCATTAAACTAAAAAGTTTCTGTCTGGGAAGTGGCGCTGTGGCTCAAGAGGTAGCGGGCTTGCCTTGAGCTTAAGAGCACAGGGACAGGGCCCAAGCCCAGAGTTCAAGCCCCACAACCAACCAATAAAAAGAAAGTTTCTGCCTGCTAAATGACATAGCCAACAAACTAAAAAGATAGCCTACATAGTGGAAGAAGACTTGTGACAGCTACACAGCAGACAATGGTCTAATATCCAGAATGTACAGAGAACTTAGAAATTAAACCTTCAAACAAATGAACAGTCCAATTAGTAAATGGGCTAATAAGCTAAAGAGAGAATTAAAAATGGCCAATAGATACATGAAGAAATAGTCAACATTTCTGGCCATAAAGAAAATGCAAATCAAAGCAACATTAAGATTCTACCTCATCCTAGATAGAATGGTCATTATAAAGAAAACTAATAATAATAGTTGCTGTGAAGGATGTGGCCAAAAAGAACCCCAATACACTGTTGATTGGAATGTAAACTTTATCAAACATTCTGGAAAACAGTGTGAAGTTCCTCAAGAAATTAAGCATAGAATTATCCTATGATCCAGCAATCATACTCCTAGGCATTTATACAAAAGATTACAAACCAGGATGTAGTAATGCCACCAACAGTACCACCATAGCCAAGGTATCTAATCAGCCCAGATACCCCTCAATGAATGAATGGATCAAGACCTATATTCAAAATGAAATTTTGCTTATTAGAACAAATGATATTCTATCATTTGTAAAGAAATGGAAAGAATTAGAAAAAATTGTGTTAAGTGAAATCATGTCCAGAGAGACAACAGTTGCAGGTTTTCCCTTGTATATAGAAGCTAGATTTAGATTTCATTTGCATAATTAAATACTTTGGGTAATATGCAAGTATGCAAATGTATTAACAGAAATATGCTAGATTCAAGGGAGATCTCAAATAGTGTAATTCGTTAGAAAACAAAAATCAAAGTTTAGCAAAATAAAACATCAGGAAATGGGTATTCAACAGGGATGGGGTGGAGTCAAGGGAAAAGGGGGAAATGAATGAAGAGAAGAGGAAGAAATGCAGGTAAGAATACATATATCCTACAAAATTAAGAATTGTGAGAGATACGGGTCAGGGAGGGATGGGTCAGAACATTGAAAGGGGCAGTAACGATCAAGATATGTTGTAGTAATAATCTGTTTTGTTATATGGCAAGTCCTTTGCATACTACTTAAAGATAATATATTTATAATGCTTATAATATATATAAAGAATTTCTAAGATGTGAATCCATTTTGCAAAAGTGTATTATTTCTAATACATTTTAGAAATAGGTATTTTTATTTGAGCTTGAAAGACCTCTGAGAATTGAATCAGGTGTGTGATACTCAAAGACCTCCATTATCGTGTCTTCCACATTCACTCATTTGCTTTGCCATTTTTTCCACTCTTGATATAAAACACTATGAAGTTCTCAACCTGTGTGCCCACCCTATCTCATACATCCAGAAGTAGGAGCTGAATAAACTTTTTCTATGTTTCTGTTATAGTAACAAAAATCACACTGACATAATAATCACTAACACCCCAAATGAGATGTCTTAGATGAACTTTGAAAGTTTAAATTGCCACATACATGTGAAAAATTATCATTATTTCCAACTCCTTGCAATATCCTTATTTTCCTGTTTAAATCTTCACCCAACATTCTTATTAAAATGAAAATAACAGTTCATATTTATAGAACTACTTAAGTTTTAATATTACTTTACCTACATGATCTCATTCTTTGTTAGAAGAAACTTTCACAATGGGAAGGTCATGTTTTATTAACCCAAAGATAAAATTAATAGCTGAAATTCTGAATATGGAAAAAATTGAACTGTACAATTGTGAGTGGGTTGTATGGTATATCAATCATATGTGTAGGAAACTTTAATATAGCAATCACGATTACCTAGCCTGGTGCTGGTGGCTCACACACTGGAGACTGAGATCTGAGTATAATGATTCAGAGCTAGCTTGGGCATACATATCCAGGAAATTCTTAACTCCAACTAACCAGCAAAAAGCCAGAAGTTGAACCATTTCTCAAGTGGTAGATACCAACCTTAAACAAAAAGCCAAGCAAGAATGGGAGGCCTTGATGGCAAGCAAGTACCAGAACAACAAAAATCATTATTACTGCATGCAAACTAAAAACAAAGTATCTTTTTTTTAGCAGAATACATTTTTTATTTTGAAAATACTGTACAAAGGGTTACAATTACATGGGGAAGATAATGAGTACATTTCTTATCAAGCATTGTAGCCTCGACCTTTGTTTCCCTTTCCTATCCCACCACGCCCCCACCAAAGTTATAAAGTTAGTTTTCAACATAAGGACTTGTACCTCTCATTGTTGCAATGGGTCCACCTATAACCATATTTAAACGATTTGTTTTTTACCTTCCCCTCCACAAATTATACTAACATCACATACAATGAAAGCAGGGGTTATACGGTGAGGGAGGGACATACAAAGCAACAAAGAAATAATCTTATAAATGTGTTAGAAACAATCACATGAAAGAAAAGAAAACATTTTGAGTACATATCTTAGGGTTCATTTCCCTAACATCAACTTATCTGAACTATTCTGCTTGACTCAGACATATACTAGTTATTGCAAATAAGGGAAACCATGGGACCTATGTTTCTTTGGGCCTGGCTTACTTCACTTAATGTAATTTTTTCCTAGTCTTTCCATTTCCTAACAAATGGGGCAATGTCATTCTTTCTGATGGAGGCATAGAATTCCATTGTGCATATACCACATTTTCTTGATCCATTCATCTACTGAGGGGCATCTGGGTTGGTTCCATATCTTAGTTATGGTAAATAAGGCTGCAATAAACATAGTTGTGCTGGTACCTTTAGGGTGGTCTTGTTTGCAAACATTTGGGTAAATGCCCAAAAGTGGGATTGCTGGGTCATAGGGGAGCTCTATGTGAAGTCTTTTGAGGAACCTCCATACTGCTTTCCAAAGTGGTTGAACAAGTTTACACTCCCACCAACAATGCAGTATGGTTCCCTTCTGTCCACATCCCCTCCAGCATCTGTTGCTCTTAGAGTTCTTGATTATAGCCATTCTAACTGGGGTGAGGTGGTATCTCAATGTTGTTTTGATTTGCATTTCTTTTATGACTAAGGATGTTGAGCATTTCTTCATGTGTCTATTGGCCATCCTTCTTTCCTCTTCAGAGAAGTTTCTCTTTACGTCTTTAGCCCACTTATTTATGGGGCAGTTGTTTCTTTGAAGATTTGTTGTTGGGGGATATAAATTTTTGAGTACCAAGTATATTTTAGATATGAGACCCTTGTCCTTTGTATGGCTAGTGAAGATATTCTCCCAATCCGTAGGATGTCTGTGGATCTTGCTAGCTATGTCCTTTGCCATGCAGAAGCTCTGCAATTTCATGCAATCCCATTTGTCGAACCTTCATTTGATTTGTTGTGTTTCTGGGTCTCTATTAAGAAAATTTTGGCCTGTGCCAACGAGACCGAGGGTTTCACCTATTCCATCCTGTAATGTTTTCAGGGTGTCTGTTTTGACTCCGAGGACTTTGATCCATTTGGAGTTGATTCAGGTTCAGGGTGGTATATAAGGATTGAACTTTTGTTTTCTACAGGTAGATAACCAATTTTGCCAGCACCATTTACTGTCTTTCTTCCATTCTATTTTTTTATCTCCCTTATCGAAGATTAGATGGCTATAGGTCTGTAGGTTCATTTCTGAGTTTTCAATTCTATTCCATTGGTCCTGAGGTCTGTTCTTGTGCCAGAACCAAGCTGTTTTGATTACTATGGCTTTGTAGTAGAGTTTGAAATTTGGTATTGATATTTCTCCAGCACTGTTCTTTCTGTTAAGGATCGTTTTTGCTATTGGGGGTCTTTTATTGTTTCATATGAATTTTTGGATTGCCTCTTCCATTAACGTGAAGAATGAGGTTGGAATATTGATAGGTACCGCAGTGAATTTGCACATAGCCTCGGGAAGTATTGCCATTTTCACGATGTTGATCCTTCCAATCCAAGAGCATGGGTGGTTTTGCCATTTTCTAAGTTCTATTTTGATTTCCTTTTTCATGTTTTTAAAGTTTTCATCATAGAGATCCTTCACTTCTTTGGTTAAGTTAATTCCTATTTATTTTATTTTTTGTGGGGCTATTACGAATGGAGAAGCCATTGATTTTTGAGGGTTAATGTTATACCTTGCTACTTTGCCAAAGTTTTGAATCAGCTTGAGTAATTTGGGAGTGGAGTCTATGGGATTCTTTAAATACAAGATCATGTCATCTGCAAAGAGGGAGAGTTTTATTTCTTCTTTCCCTATTTGGATCCCCTTTATGTCTGCATCTTGTCTTATTGCTGTCGCTAGGCATTCTAATACTAGATTGAAGAGAAGTGGAGAGAGTGGGCATCCTTGTCTTGTTCCTGAGTTAAGAGGAAATGGCTTTAGTTTTTCACCATTGAGTATAATGCTGGCTGTAGGTTTGTCATATACAGCCTTTATTGTATTGAGGAATGTTCCGTGGATTCCTAATTTTTCCAGAACCTTCATCATAAAGGTTTGTTGGATCTTGTCAAATGCTTTTTCTACATCTATTGAGATATCCATATGGTTCTTATCCTTGCTCCTGTTGATGTGATGAATTATATGAATTGATTTGTGTATATTGACCCAGCTTTGCAGACCTGAAATTAATCCTGTTTGGTCGTGGTGTATGATTTTTTGGATGAATTGTTGAAGTCAATTACCCATAATTTTGGTGAGAAATTTTGCATCAGTGTTCATCAAAGATATGGGTCTATAGTTCTCTTTCTTTGATGAGTCCCTGCCTTGTTTTGGGATGAGGGTTATGATGGCTTCATAGAATGAGTTCAGTAGTGAACTTTCTCTTTCAATTTCATTGAAGAGTTGGAGGAGTATTGGTGTGAGCTCTGCTTTGAAGGCCTTGTAGAATTCCGCTGTAAAATCATCTGGTCCTGGCTTTTCTTAGATGGGAGATCTCTTATTGCTGTTTCTATTTCAACGCTTGATATGGGCCTGTTAAGATGGTTTAACTCATCTTGGTTTAGTTTTGGCATATCAATATTTGCTAGGAAAAGGTCCATTTTTGCCAAGTTCTCAAACTTATTAGCATAAAGATTTGAAAATTATTCATGTACAATGTTCTGAATCTTGGTTGTTTCTGTGGTGATGTTTCCATTCTCATGTCTGAGTTTATTTATCTGGGTGTGTTGTCTTCTTTTTCTGATAACATTTGCTAAGGGTGTGTCAATTTTGTTAATTTTTTCGAAGAACCAACTCTTTGTTTTGTTGATTCTTTCTATGGTTTTTTTGGATTCTAATTCATTTAATTCAGATTAAATTTTAATTATTTCTTTCTGTGTACTGGATTGGGGTTTATCTTGTTGCTCTTTCTCAAGGAGGTTCAGATGTCTCATTAAATTGTTGGTTTCAGATCTCTCCAATTTGTTGATGTAGGAACTCTGAGCTATAAACTTGACCCTGAGTACTGCCTTTGCTGTGTCCCAGAGGAGCTGGTATTTTGTGTGTTCATTTTTGTTGAATATCATGAACATTTGAATTTCCTTTCTAAGTTTCCATGACCCACTCGTGATTCAGTAGTGTATTGTTCAGCCTCCATGTGTTACAGGATTTTGTTTGGTGGCTTTTGGTGTTGAGCTCTAATTTTATTCCCTTGTGGTCTGAGAGAATGCAAGGTACATCTTCAATGTTTCTGAATTTAGACAAGTTTGCTTTGTGGCCTAAAATGTGGTCTCTTTTGGGAAATGTTCCATGTGCTGCTAAGAAAAATGTGTATTCTGATGCTGCTGGGTGAAATATTCGGTAGATGTCTGTGAAATATAGTTGATCTATGCAGTTGTTTAGATCTGTGGTTTCTCTGTTCAGTTTTTGCTGACTTGATCTATCTAGTGATGAAAGTGGTGTGTTAAAGTCCCCAACAATTAATGTCTTTGGATCTATGTGGGATTTGAGGGAAACTAGTGTTTCTTGGATAATTTTGGGTGCTCCATTGTTTGGTGAATAGATATTTAGAATTGTAATATCCTCCTGAAAGAGAGATCCCTTAATTAGTATGTAATGACCTTCTTTATCTCTTCTCTCTAATTTTAATTTGAAGTCTATTTTATCTGATATTAAGATTGCAACTCCCGCCTGTTTATGTAGGCCGTTTGCTTTGTAGATTTTGTTCTAGCCTTTCACTTTCAAAAGTTGTTTTTTTTATGGGCTAGGTGTGACTCCTGAAGGCAGCAGAGAGAAGGATCTTGCTTTTTAATCCAACTAGATAGTCTATGTCGCTTAATTGGAGAGTTAAGTCCGTTAATGTTGAGAGATAGGACTGAGAGGTACTTCAGAGTTCCTGCCATTTTATCCACCTTCTTGGGGACTGCGAAAACTGGGTTCTTCCTATGGTTCTTGGGTTCTCAGTTTGGGTGCAGTTTCTTGGCCTTTATTGTGGTCTTGTTGGTTTTCTATGTGTAGGACACCTTTAAGTATCTTTTGTAAGGCTGGTTTGGTAGAGATATATTTTTTCAGTTTTTCTTTGCTATGGAAGGCTTTTATTTGACCTTCGGTTATGAAGAAGAGTTTAGCTGGTTACAGAATTCTTGGTTGCTAGTTGTTTGTCTTTAGGGCATGGCATACATCATTCCAGGCTC
The DNA here is from genome assembly GCF_019054845.1 of Dipodomys spectabilis. Classification (NCBI taxonomy): domain Eukaryota; kingdom Metazoa; phylum Chordata; class Mammalia; order Rodentia; family Heteromyidae; genus Dipodomys; species Dipodomys spectabilis. Next base: position 2,548,963 of record NW_024871002.1, on the reverse strand, counting down.
TTCTTGCTTTTATTGTCTCTGCAGAGAAATCTGAGGTGATTCTAATTGGTTTCCCTTTATAGGTGATTAACCTTTTCTCCTTGACAGCTTTAAGGATCTTTTCCTTGGTCTGAATTGATCTTGTGTGGATTATAATGTGATGGTGGGATATCCTATTCTGGTCTGGTCTATTTTAGGTGCTAAAAGCTTCTTGTATCTGAATAGGCCTATCTTTTTGCATGTTTGGGAAGTTCTCTGCTAGGATCTTGTTAAACAAATTTCCTAGACCATTAACTTCTGTCTCTAGGTGCTCCTCTACACCAATTATCCTCAGAATAGGCCTTCTGATGGTATCTTCCAAGCGTTGAATAGATTGATCATATTTCTTGGATTTGTCTTGGATGATTGTATGTTCTTTCTCTATAATATCTAGGCTGTCTTCAATCCCCAAAATTCGATCTTCTTCATGATCTAACCTACTCTTAAGACTTTCTGCTTTGTTCTTTATTTCTTTTCCTTCTAATTGGTCGACTTTGATGGCTTCAAATTCTTTGTTGGAGTTTTGTTTTAGATATTGTATGAACTTCTTTACTTCTTTAATTTGGTTTTCAATGTTTATTCTCAAATCACTTATTTGATTGGTTATGGTTTCCTTGGACTCCCATTCCTTCTGTTGAGTTCCATTCAGTATTCCCTTTGTGGTCTCCTTGACTTCTTTCAGCTCTCTGTTTATGGATTCCATGAATGCCTTTAGTGATTGTTCTGTATTTTCATGCTGATCTCTCAATTCCTGTATTACTCTTTGATTAGCTCCCTCAAGATCAAGCAATTCCTGAAGTTCTCTTTGACTGTTCTCAGCTTGCTCATGCCATTCCTGACTTTCTCTTTGATTGATCTCAGCCTGCTCATGCCATTCCTTTTTTTCTCTTTGAGTGTTCTCAAGGTGCTCACGCAATTCCTGTATTAATCTTTGAATAGCTTCCTCTTGCTCATGAGATTCCTGTATTGATCTTTGGTTTGCCTCCTCTCTTTCCCTATCACACTCATACAGAGTCCTTTGCAGGTTTTCAATCTTTTCATTTACCGTGTTTACCAGTAGTGTTTGTAGAGCTTTTTGGGAACTCTCCTCTGGATTATTCATTATCTGTTCAGTCCCCTGATTATCATGAGTGGGAGTTGATACCTGGACTTGCCATTTTTCTTGTGTTTTTCCGGGTTGCTCTGCCTATTTGGGATGAAAGTAACACCAGTTTTGATCTAGCACACTATTTTAAGGCAAGCATCAACCAAATTCTGTAGTTGCACAGTCAAAAGTCTGCAGACACAATCTAGTTCAACAGATATATCTATTCAACATCAAATAACTATGTATTAATGGGCTATGAACTGCAAAGAAGAATTTGGCAAACAGAAATTATTATGTTTAGGGAGAAATGTGGGTAAAAATAAGAATAGAGGGATGTGGAAAGGCAGAGGGAGAGTTAATTAAGTCCTAATCTCAAAGCGGGAAAAAGGTTGGATAGAATGATAGTAGAGAGAGAGAAAAAAGAAGAAAGAGAAAGAAAAATCACAAGAAAAAAAACAGAAAAACAAAGATTAAACATTAAAAAGTGCAACATTTAAAAATTATGCACATGAAAACATAATATTCAGAGAAGAATGCGGATAGAATAAGAGAAGGGGAGGGATAGAAAGGAGACATGAAAAATTTAAAAATAAAAATACTTAAATATTATATAGGTATAAAGAGGTAGTACTGTTATTAAGGAATTTAAGTCTAAGAGGTTTTAAATTGAGTAATAAATTTCTGGATTATGTGTGTACACAATAGGGGATAAGGTCTAATAATCGACTATATATCTGAGTATGAACAGAATAGCAATTAAATCACGCAAAGAACGAAAGAGAAGAAAAAGTGAAAAGAATGAGAAGGAAAGGAAAAATAAGGGTCAAAAGGTAAGTAGAGCTAAACAAAAAAAATTTTTAAAAAAGACAAAAAAAGCACACACACATATACCCCTAAAATAAAAATTATAAGAGGAAGAAAAAAAAGTAAATAAAAAACATTTTTTTAAAAGTTAAAAATTAAAAAAATTAGAAAAAATTTTTAATAAAAGGTACAAAAAAAGAGTTCATTGATTTTTTTGGGGGGGGGATAGGAAGATCCTGTATCTCCCTTGTGTTTGTATTCAGTCTCTTGGCGTCTCTGGTCTGCTTGTAGGGTTTGATTTTCATGTGGCTTGGTTGGTTTCTTAAATCAGTTTGTTTGAGCAGGCAGAATGATGCTCTGCTTTACCCAGGATTCTGTGATCTTCCTCCCAGGCTAGTTCAATGGGAGGGAGATCTGCTTTGAGTATCACAATAGAGGGAGATGGCTGTTTCCTCTAGTTTGGAGATGCTGTGATGAGGCTAGGTTCTGGGTAGAGTTGAGGACTTTCAGCAAACAGTAGCTTTTCCCTGAGGGGCTAGCTTCAGAAACACTCACAGAGCCCAGCCTGGAGCCATTCTCAGGGTTTATGTTTACTGAATTTCATTTGATTGTCAAGGGTGCTGTAGGGAGGGGCAGCCTCTGGCTCTGTTTACCCAGTGAAGAAAGCCACTCCTGGGGCTTGGGGCCCAGGCTGGGTGACTTTTCCCTTGGTGGAGCTGAGCCTGGTAGGTCAAGTTAGGTTCCTATGACCTACTAAATGACTCTTGTTTTCTTCCAAGGCCTGAGTTGGAGCTAGCTGCTCAGCCAAGCCTTTGTCAGTATCAAAGATGGAGATCCCCGCTAATGGGGGAGAGGGGTGGCCTTCCCTCCTCTGTTCCTTGAGAAGGAGTGAGGATGTCAGGCTTCTACTCACACTGGAATCTTGGTTCCTGGGTCCTCTCTGGTCTGTGAAGTGCAGGATGAAAATGTCTCTTCGTTGTCAGTTCTTGCTGGTGTTGAGTAGAATCCGCTCACCCACGACGTCTAGCACCTTTGTCCCGGACTCTCTGTGTTATAGGTATGGCATCTACAGCCGCTGCTGCCTCTGCCGCAGCCACAGCCACAGCTTCTGTCAAGTGCTCTGATCTGTCTCCTTGCCCGGATTTTCCCTCTCTGGCCTACCCTCTGTACTGTGATGGCACACTTTGTGTGATTCTCTGGCTTAGGACTGTTCACTGGAACACTAAAACTGCTTTCTATGCGAGAGCTTGTTTAGCCTCCAGCTTCTCCTCCGCCATCTTCCCGGAACTTCTCAAAACAAAATATCTTATGGTCTCATAAATAGTGAATTTCAGAGCTGGATCAAAAGACCCAGTCAATGATAATGACTTAGGATACAGAAGAAGAAGAGAAGCAGATTAAAAATCATTAAATCACCAAATGTCAAATCAAAGTACAATCATTTCAAGCTCTATTAAAAACTGAGCTCTTCTCAGATCACCTGCAGATTTTACATTTCATCATGCCATGATCAACTCCCCAGGCAACAAGTGAAGCCTAAACATACAGGTAAAGATTGTCAACAAACATCACTGCGAAGTAGGTCAAAGGGGAGTAGTGACCATGAAGAAGAATCACCAAAGTGCTTTCCTAATGGATTATGTTTAATGATATTTGTTCTACTTGTCTTTTACAGAATGCCCCAATGAAAGTGTCTATTTAAAGCTTATTTTGTTTCTTGTAGGAATTAGATAATTATGCAGCAAAAAGAAGCTTTATCTGTGGAAGCAATTGTACAATAATTTGAATCCCAACTTTTAACTGGAAATATAATCAGCAATCTCTTACAAAGTTACATGAAAACAAAACCTATATCTTTGATTAACCATCATTCTTCACTTTCCATTAGGAAAAAATATAAAACTTTTAATGAAACAAATATTAGGGAATTTTATGTGTAAAGCTGTGCATCAGTACCCAACCCCCTAAATGATGTATGGAGATTTTACTTCCATATAATCCCCAGTGTACACCTGATCTATGAATTGACATTTCTTTGTGAATATTTAAGCTAATGCCTGCTCTAGTCTCTTGTGCTGAATCAAATCAAACTTTTTCCACTCAACTTAAGTCGAGTGTTATGTATTTGCTTATGAACATTGCCTGGGAAAAATAGCTCATCTATTTTAAACACATTATTTAGTATCTGTACAAATGAAGGCTCCTAAAAGGCTGTGGGGAAGTTTTAATCTCAAAGAACACGTTTCAAAGAGGCTTTACATTTACTCAGACTATAGAAAGATGTCCCCGCTGGAAAATGAAAATACCATATGGTTAATTACTTCTGTTCATTATTGGAATAAAGTTGTTTGATGTGCCAGGACTATTTGAGTAAAAGATAAGTTCAACTGTCTTTCTCAGAAGATGAAGGACAATTAGTACATTTCATTATCCTTAGAGTTGTGTCATGCCCAAAGGGTATAACTTCATTGTTATGGGAAACCCTTCCTAAGTATTTTTTGTTTCAGAATTTCATATCTGTTCTCCCTATAATAATCTTATATTTCACAAACTTGGATAATTGATGTACGACTGTGCACTAATCTCTGTTTCCCAAATTAAAAAAAATTCAGTTTTGACTCAAATTTTGATTAACATTGTATTGAATCAGTCAAGCAAGTGCCTTTTCTACATATATGGTGCAGTTTTTAAATTAGTTATATTTCTCCAACATCTTTAGTATTTATACCCCTGACCCGAGTTTCACTCTCAACATACTTTTTTGAAAACTGAAATTCCTAGGTGTAAAGTTAGCTACTTTATACTAGTTATTTTAATTTGTCCCTCAGATTTTGTGAGAGAGGAAAATAAAACTAACACACAGAGAAACAAAATAAAACATCAACATAAAATAGTAAAGGGAGTTTAGAAATCATGCTGTCTGGGTTGGGAAGTTGGCTCAGTGGTAGAGTGCTTGCCTTGCATGCCTGAGGCCCTGGGTTCGATTCCCCAGCACCACATAAGCGAAAAGGAAAAAAGCCAGAAGTGGAGCTGTGGCTCAAGTGGTAGAGCGCTAGCCTTGAGCTGAAGAGCTGATGGACAGCGCCCAGGCCCAGATTTCAGGCCCACAACTGGACCCCCCCCCCCCAAAAAAATCATGCTGTCTATAATCTTATTTTACAAAGGGGGAATCTAAAATTCATAAAGACCATTTCTGTTTATTCATCTTCTGATTTTACCTGTTCCATAGATTTCTCTGTTCGAGTATTCCTCCATCTAACCATTTCCTAAATATTTCTATATTTCAAACCATTCATTTAAAAGAGAATTTTTAACTTTAGAGAAATTCTCTCATTTTCTGATTATTACAGGGAGTAGAGGGTTTGAAACACTAAAGGTTTCACACTTGCCTAGCTTCCTTGCTCAGCTGCCACCCGACCACTTGAACCACACATTCCTGGTTATTTTGGAGATGGAATCTCAAAAACTTGTCTGCCCACACTGGCCTGGAATACTGCTCTTCAAGATCTCAGTAGCTAGGATTACAGACATGAGCTAAAAAGATCAGCCCTTTTTCCCTTTATAAAAAACACGGAGAGAGTTGGAGGAAGATGGCAGAGGAGAAGCTGGAGGCTAAACAAGCTCTCGCATAGAAAGGAGTTTTAGTGCTCCAGTGAACAGTCCTAAGCCAGAGAATCACACCACAATACAGAGAGTTTGGCCAGAGAGGGAAAATACAGGCAAGGAGACAGATCTGAGCACTTGCTGGTAGCTGTGGCTGTGGTGGCAGTGGTGGCTGTGGCAGTGGCAGCAATAGCCACCATACCTGCAACACAGAAAATCCAGGACAAAGGCACCAGACTCAGTGGGTGAGCAGATACTACTTAACACCATCAAGAAGTGACAAGGAGCAGATATCTTCATCCTGCAGATCGTAGACCAGAGATGAAGCAGGAACCAACACTCCGGTGTGAGTAGAACCCTGACATCCTTACTCCTTCTCTGGGAGCAGAGGTGGGAAGGCCACTGCCCCCAACCACTGGATATCTCCATCTTTGATACTGACAAAGGCCTGGCTGAGCAGCTAGCTCCAACTCAGGTGTTGGAAGAAAACAAAAGAGTCATTTAGCAGGTCACAAGAACCTGACCCAGCCCCACCCAAGGGAAAGTCACATGATCCAATCAGAAGAAAATTAGCCCCCAGAAGTGGCTTTCTTCACTAGGGAAAAAGAGCCAGAGGCTGCCACTCCTTACAGCAGTCCAGTCAATCAATTGAAATTCAGTAAACATAAGCCCTGAGAATAGTTACAGGCTGGGCTCTGCGAGTGTCTCAGAAGCTAGCCCCTCAGGGAAAAGCTGCTTTCTGTTGAAAGACCTCAACTCTACCCGGAACCTAGCCTCATCACAGCATCTCCAAACTAGAGGAAACAGCCATCTCCCTCTTTTGTGATACTCAAAGTAGATCTCCCTCCCACTGAACTACCCTCAGAAGAAGATCACAAATACCTGAGTAAAGCAGAGCATTTTTGTGGCTGCCCAAACAAACTGACTTAAGTAACCAAAGTGCCACAAAGAAACCAAACACCAGAAGCAGACCAGAGACTACACCAAGAGACTGGTTACAGACACAAGGTATGCTCCCATCCACCACCCCCTCCCAAAAAATATCAAAGAATTCTTTTCTGTATCTTTTTTTAATTTTGAATTTTTAAAAATTGATTTCTATTAATCATTTTTTCCTCGCATAATTTTTATTTTAGGTGTATATATGCCTGTGTGCTTTTATAAATAAAATCTCTATTGACCTTTTGGTCCTTTTTTTCTTTTTCATTCTTTTAATTTTTTCTTCTTTTTCATTCTTTTTTTGTGTGACTTAATTGCTGTTCTGCTCATCCTCAGATATATACCTGTCGTCGATTATTAGACCTTATTCCCCATTGTGTACACACTTAATCCAGAAATTTGTTACTCAATTCAAAAACCTCTTAGGCTTAAATTCTTTAATAGCAGTATTATCTCTTTATACCAATATAATTTTTATAGAATTTTTATTTTTTAGTTTTTAATATATATTTTCTATCCCTCTCTTACTCTCATGCTATCCTTCTCTCAATATCACCTCTTTGACTTGCATAATTTTTAAGTGTTTCACTTTTTAAGTTTAAATTTAAAATTTTCCATTTTTTCTATTTTTTTAACTCTCTCTCCTATCATTCTATCCAATTCATTCCCCTCACTGAGATTAGCACTTGGTTAAATTCATTCTCCTTTCACATCTCCACATCCCTCTAATCCTATTTTTCCCCACATTTCTCCCTAAACCTAATAATTTCTGGTTTGCCAAAATCTTCATTGCTGTTCCTAGCCCATTAATCTGTAGTTGTTTGAAGTTGAATAGATTGTATCTGTTGAACTAGATCGTACCTGCAGCCTTTTCACTGTGCAACTACAGGACTTTGGTTAATGCGTGCCTTAAAATAGTGTTCTAGCACAAAATTGGTGTTACTTTCATACCCAATGGGCAGAACAAGCCAGAAAAATACAAGGAAAATGACAAGTCCAGGTATCTCAACGCCCACTCATGGTAATCAGGTGACAGACCAAATAATGAATAATCTAGAGAAGAGTTCCCAAAAAGCTCTACAAACACAACTGGTAAAACATGGGGAATGAAAAGATTGAAAACCTGCAAAGGACGTAGTATGAGCGAGATAGGGAGAGAGAGGAGGCAAAACAAAGATCAATACAGGAATCTTATGAGCATGAGGAAGCTACTCAAAAATTGATACAGGAATTGAAACCAGCCCTACAAAAGCTACTTAAAGGTGTCTTACACATAGAAAACCAACAAGACCACAATAAAGGCCAAGAAACCACACCCAAACTGAGAATCCAGGAACCATAGGAAGAACCCAGTTGCTACAGCCCCCAAGAAGATGGATAAAATGGCAGGAACTCCCAAATACCTCTCAGACCTATCTCTCAACATTAATGGAATTAACTTTCCAATTAAGTGACGTAGATGGTCTTTTTGGATTAAAAAGCAATATCTTTCTATCTGTTGCCTTCAGGAATCACACATTGCTCATAAAAACACGTATTTGTGTGTGGGGGGGGTCCGGTCGTGGGGCCTGAACTCTGGGCCTGGGCGCTGTCCCTCAGCTCTTCAGCTCAAGGCTAGAGCTCTAACACTTGAGCCACAGTTCCACTTCCAGCTTTTTGTTTTTGCTTATGTGGTGCTGAGGAATTGAACCCAGGGCCTCTGGTATGCAAGGCAAGCGCTGTACACTGAGCCACCTTCCCAGCCCAAAACAAACACATTTTTAAACTGAAAGTCTAGAACAAAATCTACCAAGGCCCCCAAAACAGGTGAGAGTTGCAATCCTAATATCAGATAAAGTAGACTTCCAACTAAAATTAGTGAGAAGAGATAAAGAAGGTCATTACCTACTAATTAAGTGATCTCTCCTTCAGGAAGATATTACAATTCTAAACAATCTATTTGCCAAACAATGGAGCAACCAAATTTATCCAAGAAACACTACTTTCCCTCAAATCTCACATAGATACAAAGACATTAAATGTTGGGCATTTAACATACCACTATCCCCACTAGATAGAAAAAGTCGGCAAAAACTCAGCAGAGAAACCGTAGTTCTAAACAACTGCATAGATTAACTAGATTTAACAGATATCTATCGAATATTTCATCCAGTGGCATCAGAATACACATTTTTCTCAGTAACACATGGAACAATTTCCAAAATAGACCACATTTTAGGTCACAAAGCAAACTTGTCTAAATTCAGAAACATTGAAATTATACCTTGCATTCTCTCAAACCACAAGGGAATAAAATTAGAACTCAACCCCAAAAGCCACCAAAGAAAGTCCTATAACACATGGAGGCTGAACAACACACTGTTGAATCACCAGTGGGTCATGCAAGAGATTAGAAAGGAAATTCAAATGTCCATGATATTCAACAAAAATGAACACACAAATTACCAGCTCCTCTGGGATACAGCAAAGGCAGTACTCAGGGTCAAGTTTATAGTTCTGAGTTCCTACATCAAGAAATTGGAGAGATCTGAAACCAACAATTTAATGAGACATCTGAACCTCCTTGAAAAAGAGCAGCAAGGTAAACCCCAATCCATTAGACAGAAAGAAACAATTAAAATTAATTCAAAATTAAACAAGTTAGAATCCAAAAAAACATGGAAAAATCAACAAAACAAAGATTTGGTTCTTCGAAAAAATTAATAAAATTGACAGACCCTTAGCAAATCTCATCAGAAAAAGAAGAGACCACATCAAAATAAATTAACTCCGGTATGAGAATGGAAACCTCACCACAGAAACAAACCAAGATTCAGAACATTATACATGAATAATTCTCGAACCTTTATGCTAATAACTTTTTGTACCGGGCAGAAATAGACCTTTTCCTAGCAAATATTGACATGCCAAAACTAAACCAAGATGAACTAAACCATCTTACCAGGCCCATGTCAAGCATTGAAATAGAAACAGCAATAAGAGACCTCCCATCTAAGAAAAGCCTAGGGCCAGATGGATTTGAAAGCAGAATTCTACAAGGCCTTCAAAGCAGAGTTCACACTAATACTCCTCCAACTCTTCAATGAAATTGAAAGACAAATTTCAGTACCGAACTCATTCTATGAAGCCATCATAACCCTCATTCCAAAACCAGGCAGGGTCTAATAAAAAAAAAAGAACTTATAGACCCATTTCTTTGATGAACATTGATGCAAAACTTCTCAACAAAATTTTGACCAATCGAATTCAACAATTCATCCAAAAAATTATACACCACGATCAAACAGGATTCATTTCAGGGAAGCAAAGCTGGTTCAATATATGCAAATCAATTAATGTAATCCACCTCATCAGCAATAGTAAGGATAAGAACCACATAGTTATCTCAATAGATGCAGAAAAAGCATTTGACAAGATCCAACACCCTTTTATGATGAAGGTTCTGGAAAAACTAGGAATCCAGGGAACATTCTTCAATACAATAAAGGCTGTATATGACAAACCTACAGCCAGCATTATACTTAATGATGAAAAACTAATGCTTTTCCTCTAAACTCAGGAATGAGACAAGGATGTCCACCTCTCTCCACTTCTCTTCAATATAGTATTAGAATGCCTAGCTAAAGCAATAAGACAAGATGCAAACATAAAAGGGATCCAAATAGGGAAAGATGAAGTAAAACTCTCCCTCTTTGCAGATGACATGACTTTGTATTTACAGAATCCCATGGACTCCACTCCCAAATTACTCAAGTTGATTCAAAAATTTGGCAAAGTAGCAGGATACAAAATTAACCCATGAAAATCAGTGGCTTTTCTGTGTGCCAACAATGATAAAAGAATGGCTGAAATCAGGAAAGCAACTCCATTCGTAATAGTCCCACAAAAAATAAAATACCTAGGAATTAACTTTACCAAAGAAGTAAAGGGCCTCTATGATGAAAACTTTACAATCCTGAAAAAGGAAATCAAAACAGAACTTAGAAAATGGCAAAACCACCCATGCTCTTGGATTGGAAGGATCAACATCGTGAAAATGGCAATACTTCCCAAGGCTATCTGCAAATTCACTGCGATACCTATCAATATTCCAACCTCATTCTTCACGTTAATGGAAGAGACAATCCAAAAATTCATATGGAACAATAAAAGACCCCAAATAGCAAAAACAATTCTTAACAGAAAGAACAGTGCTGGCGGAATATCAATACCAAATTTCAAACTCTACTACAAAGCCATAGTAATCAAAACAGCTTGGTTCTGGCACAAGAACAGACCTCAGGACCAATGAAATAGAATTAAAAACCCAGAAATGAACCTACAGACCTATAGCCATCTAATCTTCGATAAGGGAGCTAAAAATATAGAATGGAAGAAAGAAAGCCTCTTTAGTAAATGGTGCTGGCAATATTGGTTAATCATTTGTAGAAAACTAAAGCTAGTTACTTATATATCACCCTGCACCTGAATCAACTCCAAATGGATCAAAGACCTCGGAGTCAAACTAGACACTATGAAAACATTACAAGATGGAATAGGAGAAACCCTAGGTCTCCTTGGCACAGGCCAAAATTTTTTTTAATAGAGACCTAGAAACACAACAAATCAAATGAAGGTTGGACAAATGGGATTGCATGAAATTGCAGAGCTTCTGCATGGCAAAGGATATAGCTAGCAAGCCTACGGATTGGGAGAAGATCTTCACTAGATACACAATGGATAAAGGTCTCATATCTAAAATATACCTGGAACTCAAAAAATTAAATCCCCTAACAACAAATCCTCAAAGAAATAACTGCCCAATAAATGAGTGGGCTAAAGATTTAAAGAGAAACTTCTCTGAAGAGGAAAGAAGGATGGCATGTGAAGACATGCTCTACCTCTCTAGCCATAAAAGAAATGCAAATCAAAACAACATTGAGATACCACCTCACCCCAGTTAGAATGGCTATACTCAAGACCTCTAACAACAACAGATTCTGGAGGGGATGTGGGCAGAAGGGAACCCTACTGCCTTGCTGGTGGGAGCGTAAACTTGTTCAACCACTTTGTTAAGTAGTATAGAGATTCCTCAAAAGACTCCACATAGAACTCCCCTATGACCCAACAATCCCACTTTTGGGCATTTACCCGAGTTTTCACAAACAAGACCACACTGTAGCTACCAGCACACCTATGTTTACTGCAGCATTATTTACCATAGCTAAGATATGGAACCAACCCAGATGCCCCTCAGTAGATGAATGGATCAAGAAAATGTGGTATATATGCACAATGGAAGTCTATGCCTCCATCAGAAAAAATGACATTGCCCCATTTGTTAGGAAATGGAAAGACCTGGAAAAAATTATATTAAGTGAAGTAAGCCAGGCCCAAAGAAACATAGGTCCCATGGTTTCCCTTATTTGCAATAAATAGTATATGTCTGAGACAAGCAGAAATGGTCAGATAAGTTGATGTTAAGCGAAATGAACCCCAAGTTAAGAATACAAATGTTTTTTTTTCTTTCTTGTGATTGTTTCTAACATATTTATAAGATAATTTCTTTGTTGCTTTGTGTGTCTCTCCCCCACAGTATAACCCCTGTTTTCACCGTATTTGATGTTGGTATACTTTGTGGAAGGGAAGGGAAAAAACAAATCATTTAAATAGGGTTAAAGGTGGACCCATTGCAACAATGAGATGTGCAAGTCATTATGTCGAAAAATGACCTTTACAAGTTTGGCCAGAGGGGAGGTTGGGGGGTGGGTGGGATGGTGAGAGATGGGAAGGGATGGGAAGGGGAAACAAAGGAGGAGGTAACAATGATTGATACCTTGCTCATGTAATTGTAACCCCTCTCTACGGTATTTTCACATTAAAAAAAAAGAAACATGGTATCCGTTTACACTGGAAATTTATTCACCAGAAAACGCAAATAATTTTATCATTTTTGGCAACATGGATGAACCCAAGGATAGAATGTTCACCATGATTTTGAACTTACTAGTACTGTTTTGTTTAGTTGAAACTTGCCAAAAGAGTACATAAATGTCTTTTTCTCACACAAAATGGTAAATACCTGTGGTGATATATTATGTAATTTTTCTTTTGTGTTGACTACAGAAGTAAATACTGGGGCTTCAACCCATGGCTTTGCATTGCTCAGCCTGTTTCAATCACAGCTGATGCTCTATCACATGAGACACCTCCACTCTCCAATTATTGCTAGTTAATTGAATATGAGTCATTCAGGCTTTTATCTGCCTGGATTGGCTTCCAGCCAATATCAGCCTCCAGATTAGGATGATAGGTGTCTAGATTAATGTTAAAAATCATTTTACAATGGTTATATACACAAAAAAATCATCATGTACACCTTGGAATTATACTTCAAAAAATAGAAAAAAAATGCTGAATAAATTTTTAATAACTTAAAGTGGGATAACAAGGGTGGGAGAATGCACTCAATTCATTATATATACAAAATTAAGAAAAGTAAAGGGGTGTGTCATACAGTGGTGAGAATGTTGAAGGAGGCAACATTCATAAACTTGTTATATGGCACCTTCTTTGTACAACTACTTAAACCAAAAAAATAGTAAAGTACATCAAATAAGTTGATATACAGGACTTCATAATAACATTAAAAAAGAATCATTGCTTATTTTTGGAAGCTACCAGCAAAGAAATTTATTTTTCTATAAAATGTTTAGAGGAATCATATTCCTGTACTTTAGTTTTTACTGTAGGACCCATCATTCCAAGGTTATTTGAGAGGTAATCATTGGAAGTTTCTACTTGTGGTCATGTACATATTAATGAATGAAGAAAGTATGATAGAATGAAAATATCACCACTTGGTAATTATTAACTGAACTGATAATCATCAAAAGCAGATATCACATATTCATGAAGGTATTGTTTTATCCCTGATGAAGTAATAAAAATGTGTATGTATCTAATTGAGCCTGTGGATCAATAAATTTACAGGAAATCCAAAACACAAAAAACATATTAATAACATCATAGGAATGCAAGAAACAATTCAAACTATGAGGGCTTCCTTAGACAAGAAATTAACATTCTCAAAGAAAATTGCAAACAATTAATAAATATAATAAAAACTAGTGAATCAGAGTAAGATGGCAGAGGAAAAGCTGGTGCAAAACAAGCTCTTGCATCTAAACCACTTTTAGTGTTCCAGTGAAAAATACAAGGCTAGAGAGTCACACCAAGTTTGCAATCATAGTAGGGAGAGTTCGGCCAGAGAGAAAAAATTCAGGTAGCTTGGTTAAGGAGACAGATTCGAGCACTCCAGTGCCTGCTGCAGTGGGAAATGCTGCTACCTCCCTGGCTGCCATATCAACAGACAGTGCCCTGGACAAAGATAGAGACAGTGTACTAACAGTTTCTACTCACCATGAGCAAGAATTGACAAGGAGCAGAAATCTTCATCCTGCTGACCACAGAGAGTCACAGACAGTGGACAGCCCAGAAGCCAAGGGAAAGCCATGAGTACCCAACAAGACAATCCCACTCCTTCTCATAGAGCACCCTTGGGAAGGTAGCCCCTCCCCAACCACTGGAGAAGAAATCCTTCTTTGACAGTGACAAAGACTGGGCCAGAGCAGCTAGCACATAAATTGGGCCTTGGAAGAAGACAATGGAAGCCATTCAACAGGTCAAAGAAACCTGACCTATGGGGCTCAGCTCCACCCCTGGAGAAAGTTGCTCTTTTCAGGTAGAGATAGCCCTTCCCAATGTAGGTACTTTCTTCACTGTGTAAACAGAGCCATAGGTGGCCCCAACTCTCTGCAGCACAAGAAGCAGGAGGTAAAAGTAAAATAATAGGAAGGCTGGGAAGATGGCTCAGTGGTAGAGCGCTTGCCTTGCATGCCTGAGGCCCTGGGTTCGATTCCTCAACACCACATAAGCAAAAAGAAAAAAAGTCAGAAGTGGCACTGTGGCTCAAGTGGTAGATCGCTTGCCTTGAGCTGGAGCTGAGGGACAGCGCCCAGGCCCAGAGTTCAGGCCCCACGACTGGACCCTCCCCCCCCCAAAAAAAATAAAATAATAGGAAACTTGATAGCATAAACACTAGGAATGGCTCCAGAATGGGCTTCCAGAGTGTCTCAGGAGCTAGACCTTCAGGTTAAAGCTTTTTATTGTGGACAGGCCACAACCCTACCTATATCCTAGCTCCTTCACAGCAACTCCAAACTAGAGGAAGCAGCCATCTCCCTCTTTTGTGACACTCAGTGCTGATTGCCCTCCCACTAAACTAGCCTGGGAGGAGGGTCATAAAGTCCCCTTGCCAGTAAGGCAGAGCTTCTTTCTGCCTGCTCCAACAAACTGATTTAAGAAACCAGCTAAGCCACATGAAAACCAAAGACCACAAGCAAACCAGAGACTCCACCAAGAGACTGGTTACGAACACAGAGGAGACACCAGATACCCCCTCCCACCAAAAATCAAAGAATTATTTTTTCACCTATATTTTTTAATTTAAAAAATTGTTTTCTATTTTGTTTCATTATTTTATTTTATTTTTATGTCTCTTTTTACTCTTTTTCCTTTGGTCCTTTTTATTTTTTTGCTTTACTTAATTGCTGTTCTGTTCTTCCCATACACATAGCCATCTTAGTACACCTTATCTTTCATTGTGTCCTTACGTAATTTATACATCGATTACTCAATTCACAACCTCTCAGACTTAACTCCTTTAATTGTGGTATGATTCCTTTACACTTATAAAATTTTCAAGTGTTTCATTTTTGAACTTTTTATTTATTTTTCTTTTTTCCTTTTTCTTTAGATCTCTTCTCCTTTACTCTCTTTTTTTCCTCTCTCTGAATTAAGTCTTAGTTATCTTCCCTCTCTCCTTTTCCCACCCCACAATCCTCTAGTCTTATTTTCTCACAATTCTCCCAACACCTATTAATTTCCTGGTCCCCAGACTCCTTCTTTGATTTTCTTAGTCCTAATCCATATTCTTTGTTGTTGAAGTAGATTGTATCAGTATTAATTTTGACTGTGTCTAGCAATCTACAACTGCAGGTTGACCCTTGCCTTAAAATAGTGTTCTAGTGCGGAATTGGTTTTGCCTTCATACCCAAATGGGTAGAATAAGCCATAGAAACACAAGAAAAATGGCAAGTCCAGGTATCTCAACTCACATTCATGAAAAATAGGCAACAGAGCAGTTAATGAATAATCCAGAGAGCTAACACGCTGAATGAAAAGACTGAAAGGGCTCTGTGTGAGCATGAGAGGGAAAGGCATGTGATGAGGCTATCCAAAAATTAATAGAGGAATTGTGTGACCAGGATGAGAATAAACAAAGATTAATAGAAGCATTCATGTAATCCACCAGAAAGCTGGAGGAATCCATGGAGTCCACAAAGGGAATGCTGCAGGATGTCCCACAGAAAGAAAGGGAGTCCAATGAAACTATGCATTTGAGAGTCAACACTGAAAAACAACTCAAGAAAGTAAAGAAGTCAATACAAGATCTAAAACAATGCTCCAACAAATAATTTGAAACCCTAAAATATGACCAATTAGAAGGAAAGGAAATAGAAAACAATGTTGAAAGACTTAACAGTAGATTACCATCCAGAAGACTGAATCTCTGGGATTAAAGACAGCATAGATCTTATGGGAAAGAACAGACAAGTATTCAAGACAAATACAAGAAATATGATAGATCTATTCAACAGATAGAAGACACCATCAGAAAGCCTAACTTAAAGCTAATGGATGTAGAGGAGGGCCTAGAGACAGAAGTAAAAGGTCTAGGAAATTTAACAGGATGCTAGCAGAGAACTTCTCAAACATGCAAAGAGATAGGCCCATTCAGATACAAGAAGGCTTTAGAACCCCAAATAGACCAGACCAGAACAGAACATACCACCAGCACATTGTAATCTGTGCAGGATCAATTAAGACCAAGGATAGAACCCTTAAAGCTGTCAGGGAGAAAAGATCAATCACTTATAAAGGAAAACTATTCAGAATAACTACAGATTTCTCTGAAGACACCCTGAAAGCACGGAGAGCCTGGGATGATGTATGCCATGCCCTAAAGACAAACAACTATCAACCAACAATACTGGTTGATAAACTCTCCTTCATTACAGAGGAACAAATAAAAACCTACCACAGCAAAGAAAAATTAAAACAATAGATCTCCACCAAACCAGTCCTACAAAAGATACTTAAAGATGCCCTACACATAGAAAACCAACAAGAGAGTGATGAAGGCCAAGAAATGGCCCCCAAACAGAGAATTCGAGAATCATAGGAAGTACCCTGTTGGTAAAAAAAAAAAAAAAAAAAAGAAGGTGGATAACATGGCAGGAACTACCAAACGCCTCTCATTCCTAACTCTCAATATTAATGGACTTAACTCTCCTATTAAGTGTCATAGATTGTCTAGTTGGATCAAAAAACAAGATCCTTCTATTTGCTACCTTCAAAAAACACACCTTCTCCACAAAAAACATTCTGAAAGTGAAATGCTGGAATAAAATCTACCAAGTAAACAGCCACTATAAACAGGCAGGAACTGCAAACCTAATATCAGATAAAATTCAAATTAAAATTACCAAGAAGAGATAAACAGGGACATTTCATACAAATAAAGGGATCTCTCCTTCAGGAGGATATTACAATTTACCAAAACACTGAGCAATGAAATTTATCCAAGAAACTCTAGTTTTTCTAAAATTTCCCGTGGATCCAAAGACTTTGTTGGGGACTTTAACACACCACTTTCCTCACCAGATAGATCAACCTGTCAAAAAACACAACTGAAAAACCTCAGATCTGAACAACTGCATAGATCAACTAGATTTAATAGACATCTACAGAATATATCACCCAGCAGTATCAGAATATATCTTCTCAGCAGCACACACAATATTCTCCAAAATAGACCACATTTTAGGTCACAAAGCAAATTTGTGCAAATTCAGAGACATTGAATTTATGCCCTGCATTCTTTCAGGTCACAAGGGAACAAAATTAGAATTCAACACCAAAAGCCACCAAAGAAAATCCCGTAACACATGGAGGCTGAACAAGACACTGTTGAAGCATCACTTTGTCACAAAAGATATTAGAAAGGAAATTCAAATGTTTATATTTGGCAAATATCATAATTGAACACACAAACTATAATTCATCACATCAACAAGAGCAGGGATAAGTACCACATGATTATCTCAATAGATGAAGAAAAAGAAGTTGACAAGATTCAACACCCCTTTATGATGAAAGTTCTGGAAAAACTAGGAATCCATGGAACAGTCCTCAGTATAATGAAGGCTGCATATGACAAACTCACAGCCAGAATTATACTTAATGGTGAAAATCTAAAGCCATTTCCTCTAAATTCAGGAATGAAACAAGTATGTCCACTCTCTCCACTTCTCTTCAGCTTAGTATTAGAATGCCTACCTAGAGCAATAAGACAAGATGCAAACATAAAGGGAATTGTAATAGGAAAAGATGAAGTAAAACTTTCCCTCTTTGCAGATGACATGATCTTGTATTTAAAGAACCCCATGGACTCCACTTGCAAGACACACAAGCTGATTCAAAACTTTGGCAAAGCAGGAAGATATAAAATTAACCCTCAAAAATCAATGGCTTTTCTGTATCCCAATAATGAGAAGAATGTGACTGAAATTAGTAAAGCAACCCCTTTGGAATATCCCCATATAAAATGAAATACCTAGTAGATAACTAAAGAAGTGAAGGATCTCTATGATGAAAACTTTAAAAACCTGAAAAAGGAAATTAAAGCAGAACTAATGAAGTGGAAAAACCTCCCATGTTCCTGGATTGGGAGGATTAACATGGTGAAAAAGGCAATGTTGCAAAAGGTTATGTACAAATTCAATGCCAAACCAATCAATCCTAACCTCATTCTTCAATGAAATAGAAGAAACAAAAAAACTCATATGGAACCATAGACCTTTATCAGAAAAAACAATGCTGGAGGAATATCAATACCAGACTTCAAACTCTACTACAAAGTCATAGTAGTCAAAACAGCTTGGTACTGGCACAAGAACAGACCTGCGGACCAATAGTATAGAATGGAAAACTCAGAAATGAACCAGCAGACTTATTGTCACCTAATCTTCAATAAAGGAGCTAAAAAAAACTGAATGGAAAAAAGTCAGCCTCTTCAGTAAATGGTGCTGGCAAAAATTGGTTAAATTCCTATAGAAACTAAAGCTAGATCCTTATATATCACCCTTCACCAGAATCAACTCAAATGGTTCAAAGACCTCAAAGTCAAAGCAGCCAACCTGAAAACATTACAGGAAGGAATAGGAGAAACTAGGGCTCCTTGGCACAGGCCGAAATTTTCTTAATAACGACCCAGAAACACAGGGATGCTCCCTTCAAAACAAAAAAAATGATGTGTCCCAAAATGTTAATATTGCTGTTTGAAAAACCCTGGATTACAGAGAATTGATACAATTATTAATATACTATTGAGATTATTAACCTATTTTGATAATGAGTTTCTATTTTTAAACAAATTTTTGTGACCATGAAAGATGGTATGCCTCACTTACCTTACAACACTTTTACAAGCTAGAGCTCTTCTTGATCCAAAAGAAAGGATATAACAATGGTTGACAGACGAATACTGCAGAAAAAGGAACAATGATTTTGAAGGTCTAGACAAGGAAAAGAATGACAAGTTTTCTCTAGGAATGAGAAAAAACAGTTTTAAGCTTGTTAATATCCTACATAGAATTTAAGAAGACACGATAAGCATAAAATAAAAATAGAAATAAAATAAATCAAAGGAAGTCCTCGGGGTATGGTTCAATGTTAGAGTACTTCTCCAGAAAGCAATATGCCTTGGATTTCATCCTCCACACCACAGAAGCCAAGACAAAAACCAAAGATAAGATGTGATGCATAGGGTTTGATGATATTAAGCAAAATGAATCCCAAGATAGGGAAACAAGTGTTTTTTTTTCTTTCTTGCTATTGTTCCTAACGTATTTATAATGTACCATGTGATTTTTTTTGTTTCTATGTATGTTCCTCCCCTACCCCATAGCCCCAATTTTCACTGTATTTGAAGTCGGTGCCCTGTATCTTGGGCTCACATTTTTAATCCTAATATTCATTCAGGAGGCTGAGAGATGAGAATTGAGGTTCAAAGCTAGCCCAGGCAGAAAAGTCTGTGAGACTCTTATTTCCAATTAACCAGCAAAAATCTGACATTAGAGGTTGGGCTCAAGTAGAAGAGCAATAATAACTTTGAGTGAAAAGTCAAACAAGTGTATGAGGTCCCAAATTCAAGCTGCAGTGCACACATGGACATGTGCCCCCCCAAAAAAACGTGAAGAGAGAGAGGGGGGGAAGAGTGATGTGGTGTAAAGATATCTGGCTAAGGTAAAAGGAAATTTATTTGAAAGAAACAAAACTAGGTGAAAAATGAAAAGAACTCCATAATCCCCAAACAAAAAAAGATTGTTACATACTATTATATATTATAAATATATATGCATATATATTATATGGATGAAAATGTCACAATGAAACTCACTATTTTGTGCAATTAATATAACCTAAAAAATTGTTAAGAAAGAATTGTCATTGAGGAAAAAAAATCAATGAAATGGAGGACAAATTCAGAAAGAATAAAAAATATAGGCAATACAGTGAGAAAAATAATACAAAATTCACAGAAGATAACCGAGATTTCTAAAAAATAAGCTAAAAGTGAGTAGATATACTAAAATCTACTATAAATGACATTTTTTCTCATTGGAATAAATATAAGAATTCAAAATGCTTAAGGGTACCATTGCTATATTCATTCTGGCACATTTTTTATTTGAAAACATTAACAACAAACTTTGAGGCATACATGGGTAAAGGCAAAGCATTGTAGAAAACTTTCAAATAATGAAAACTAGGCATTTAAGGTTTTACAAATCACTGGCACATTCAAAACTACATCTTATTGTAATTTCACTGTTCAGAAAGCTGAAGCAGAGGATTGAATGTTCAAGGACAGCTTAAGCCACATAAGGAAACCCTTACCCCCACAAAAAATAAAATATTTTATGTTACTTATGCAACAACAGTGTATTATTCAGCAATAACAAAGAATGAAGCCATGCCATTTTTAGGAAACTAGATAAAATTGTAGAACACCAGGTTAGGTGAAATAAGTCAATTCTACAAAGACAAATATTGTTGTATCTCAAATGTAGGAACCTTAAAAAAAGAAAATTAAAATTTTAATATAATATTGAATTCAAATTGTAAAAATTTGGGATATAATAGATGCCAAGAACAACATAACTGCACCCCCAAAAAACTACATCTTAAAATTAAATGATATATGTGGACAATTAATAAGGATGTAATTGAGTATATGTCTAAGAATATAAACAAAATTAAGCATTACAAATGTTAATAATGTTATGAAAGTAAGAAATAGGATGTTCTAAAAAGATTAGCTTTAAATAGAATGGTTCATGAATAACTTTCTTTGGAGACTATAGGATGGCATCAGAAAAATGAGAAGCATCAGGAGAGAGGAAGAGCAATCCTGGCAACCTATGGTCAGTACTAGGTAGCATATCATGTTTGAAGTTTCAAACGTAGCTTGAAAAGCATAGTTAGGCATGGTGCTAATGAGTAAACATTCAGACTCTGATAGGCCATAGAAAATTTGTGGGGTTATTCTGGGAGCAATGATAAATTTTAAGCCAAGGAAGGATACAATCTGATTTCCTTTTCAATGGAACAGCATAATGGCTCTGTGGAAATATATGGTTTTTCATGACGCAGAGACAAATATTTTATGATTTACTGAAACTATTACAATGCCTAGAAAAACATGAATATTTCCATATAATATTTTCTGAGAACAAAATAACCTTGACACAAAAATGTGACAAAGTTAGCTCAATTAAAGAATGATATAGATGAATCTCACTGATAATATAAATATGATTGCTAATTAAAATAAGAAAGCAAATTTATGGGTCTATTATAGCAAACAATATTATGATGATTCCAAGAATGCAGGACTCATAAGGATACTTCAACATTAGAGATCTATTAATATAATCCATCAAACTAAAAAGGCAAATGAGAAAAAAACAAATAAATATCTTCAAATATGGGGAAACAAGGTATCTAACAAAATTGAAGATGTGCTACTAATTGTAATTTCCATATAAATTAGGTATAATGGCAAGTTTCTTAAGATAATAAAATTTACCAATTTCAAAACATCTCAAAAGTCATTACTGTAAAATTCTCAGAACTTCTCTGCTAGTTACACCACTGAACGTTAACAATAATAACAATAATACAAACAGCAATAGCATCATTTATAGACGACTTACCACATATGAAGTATTGGTTCCTATTGTTTTATGTAGCTTTTCCTTTTTAGCTTTTCCTAGCCATAAATTGTATTTTAATCCCTATTTACAAATGAAGTCATTGTAATGATAAAAAGAAACAACATGTATAAAGGATACAAAATTATCATTCATTATGAATGGTAGAATTATATGCCTAAAAGCCCATGAAAATTAACTTTAATTGAAAAAGAATTCAGAAAGTCACAGTATATATATTTAATACATAACTACACAGAAAAATATAATAGTATGCAAATCCCCAGAGACAAAATTAATGGATATTAGTATTTAGTATTGTGAGTTTTCATTTGTTCTCAATTAAATTCTGTATTCAAATCAATTCCAATTATTTTCTAAATTCAATAGTTTTTACTTGACAAATGGACATCAACATTTATACTAATAAATGAGTGAGGGAATTTGGAGGAAACTTGGCAAGGGAGCAGTGCTTAAAGATTTACTCTGTCTTGGGGAGGGGTAAGGTTGATTGGAATACATTGTATACATGTGTGGATATGTCACAGTGAGCACCACCCCCTACAACTAATACATGCTAATTGAAATAAAAATTAACATTGTCAGATAAAATACATCATAAATTTAAGAAAGTTAAAATTGTCATTGTAGTGGGACTATACTATCTTGCCAATAGAATGGAGTTGAAATAAAACACAAACATTAAATTATAAACCTACAGCCAGCATTATACTCAATGGTGAAAAACTAAAGCCATTTCCTCTTAACTCAGGAACAAGACAAGGATGCCCACTCTCTCCACTTCTCTTCAATCTAGTATTAGAATGCCTAGCGACAGCAATAAGACAAGATGCAGACATAAAGGGGATCCAACTAGGGAAAAAAGAAATAAAACTCTCCCTCTTTGCAGATGACATGATCTTGTATTTAAAGAATCCCATAGACTCCACTCCCAAATTACTCAACCTGATTCAAAACTTTGACAAAATAGCAGGTTATAAAATTAACCCCCAAAAATCAATGGCTTTTCTGTATGCCAACAATGAGAAAAGTGTGGCTGAAATTAGGAAAGCAACTCCATTTGTAATAGCCCCACAAAAAATAAAATACCTAGGAATTAACTTAACTAAAGAAGTGAAGGACCTCTATGATGAAAACTTTAAAATCTTGAAAAAGGAAACCAACACAGAACTAAAAAAATGGCAAAGCCTCCCATGCTCCTGGATTGGAAAGATTAACATCATGAAAATGGCAATACTTCCCAAGGCTATCTACAAATTCAACGCAATACCTATCAAAATTCCAACCTCATTCTTCAAGGAAATAGAAGAGGCAATCCAAAAATTCATATGGAACAATAAAAGACCCTGAATAGCAAAAACGCTCCTCAACGGAAAGAATGTTGCTGGAGGAATATCAATACCAAATTTCAAACTCTACTATAAAGCCATAGTAATCAAAACAGCTTGGTATTGGCATAAGAACAGACCTCAGGACCAATGGAATAGAATTGAAAACCCAGAAATGAACCTACAGACCTATAGCCATCTAATCTTCGATAAGGGAGCTAAAACAATAGAATGGAAGAAAGACAGCCTCTTCAGTAAATGGTGCTGGTAAAATTGGTTAACTACATGTAGAAAACTAAAGCTAGATCCTTATATATCACCCTGCACCTTATATATCAACTTCAAATGGATCGAAGACCTTGAAGTCAAAGCAGACACTCTGAAAACATTACAGGATGGAGTAGGAGAAACCCTAGGTATCCTTGGCTCAGGCCGAAATTTTTTGAATAGAGACCCGGAAACACAACAAATCAAAGAAAGGTTGGACAAATGGGATTGCATAAAGTTGCAGAGCTTCTGCAGGGCAAATGACATAGCTAGCAAGATCAATAGAAAGCCCACGGATTGGGAGAAGATCTTTACTAACCATACAATGGACAAGGGTCTCATATCTAAAATATACTTGGAACTCAAAAAATTAAACCCCCTAACAACAAATCCTCAAAGAAACAACTGCCCAATAAATAAGTGGGCGAAAGACTTAAAGAGAAACTTCTCTGAAGAAGAAAGGATGGCCAATAGACACATGAAGAAATGTTCAACATCCCTAGCCATAAAAGAAATGCAAATCAAAACAACATTGAGATATCACCTCACTCCAGTTAGAATGGCAAAAATCAAGAACTCTAACAACAAGAGATGCTGGAGGGGATGTGGACAGAAAGGAACCTTACTTCATTGTTGGTGGGAATGTAAACTTGTTCAACCACTTTGGAAAGCAGTATGGAGGTTCCTCAAAAGACTTCACATAGAGCTCCCCTATGACCCAGCAATCCCACTTTTGGGCATTTACCCAAATGTTTACAAACAAGACCACACTAAAGCTACCAGCACAACTATGTTTATTGCAGCATTATTTACCATAGCTAAGATATGGAACCAACCCAGATGCCCCTCAGTAGATGAATGGATCAAGAAAATGTGGTATATATACACAATGGAATTCTATGCCTCCATCAGAAAGAATGACATTGCCCCATTTGTTAGGAAATGGAAAAACTTGGAAAAATTATATTAAGTGAAGTAAGCCAGGCCCAAAGAAACATAGGTCCCAAGGTTTCCCTTGTTTGCAATATCTAGTATATGTATGAGTCAAGCGGAAAAGATCAGATAATGTGATGTCAGGAAAATGAACCCTTAGATATGTATTTTAATGTTTTTTTCTTTCATGCATGTGTTTCTAACGCATTTATAAGATTATCTCTTTGTTGCTTTGTATGTCCCTCCCCCACAGTATAACCCCTGCTTTCACTATAAAAAAAAACATTAAATTATATTAAAAAAGGCTATATAGTACTTCAGATGAGAGTAAAATTGTAGATTTTTCAATTAATTTTCCTGTTGCAACTAAGTATTTGGAAAATAATATTATGTTAGAGCCTGGCTGCTGAGTGGGGGATGTGTACACTAAAAATATATATCAAACTATTTTTAAAAAGACAGAAAAAGCTGGCAGAGGTGCAGCTTGGGTTTAACTGATCTCTCTCCAAAAAACCAGTTTTAATGTCCCAGCAAAAAGTCACAGCTAGAGACTCACACCAAGTGAGTTGCAATAGTACAGAGATTTTGGCCAGAGAGGAAACATTCAGGCAGTCTGCTTTAGAAGACAGATTTGAGCACAAGTGAGCAGTGGCAGCCACAGTCGCAGCCAGACAGAGCTGGGACAAAGGTACCAGAGACAGAGTGGTGAGGCTTTTCCCTCAGCTCCAGCTCGAACTGGGTGACTGGGATCTGAATTCCACATCCCTGTGGCCACAGACAGATGCAGATCACGGACAGTCCAAAAAACCAAGGGAAAGCACAGGCACCCTATAAAAGATAGCCTTACATTTTCTCACAGAACAGCTTCTGGAAGGTAGCCCTCCTCCCACAACCCAAGAAGAACACCATCTTTGATATTGCCATAGAGACTGTCGGAGCAGCTAGCAGAAAACTCAGACCAGAGAAGCAGTGACTATACCATTTTTCAACAGGGCAAAGGAATCTGACCAGTGGAGAATCAGCTCTACAAGGGGAATGATGCCCCACCCAGGAGGAGGAAGCTCCTCATAGGGAGGGACAACTTTACCAGGGTAGACACAGCCAGCGGTGTGCCCAGCCCTCTGAAGCAAACAAAGACATTCCAGTCATATAGCAGCTAAACCTACAGCTTAGCCAGCTGCAGGAATTAATACCAAAAAGTCTAAAAATCTCACTGGAAAAAGAAAAAAAACTGAATAGACCATTAAAGTGGAGAGCAGCTCTCAGCTGGGGCAAAGAGATTCTCAAGAGCTAGCCTCCTGGTAAAAGATACTTATTGCAGACATGCCACAACACCACACAAACTCAAACTCATTTGAAGAGATTCCAACCTTCAGAAACCAGAGACTTCTTTGCTGTGTAACACACAAAACAGATCTCTTCTCCCACTCAGATAGTCTGGGAGAAGGGACAAAGACTCCAAGTTTGCTAGGCAGAACTTTTTTCTGCCTGCTCAAACAAACTGATTTGTGAAAACTACTAAGTGACAAGGAAAACTGACCACTACAAGGTAATCCAAGGTTCAATCAAGACACTGGATAGCAGATATAGGGTAGGCACAAGGTCTCTCCATTTTTTTTCTAAGTTTAATACATATTTTTTCTATTTTTTATTTTATATACTTTTTCCCCTTTTCTCCCCACTTTTTTCACTGCCATTGTTTATTCCTAGATACACAGCATATGGTGATTACTAGGCTTCTTTCTTAATTGTGTGCATACTTAATTCAGGCTATATTTTGATTACTCAAGTTTCTATTTCTCAATCCTACAATTTTTAATTTTAGTATTAGTACTTTACATATATAATTTTTTTAATTTTTAAAATTTCTTTTTAATTTTTTTCATTCTCTGAATATAGGTCTTAGTTTTCTTCCTTCTGTTTCTTTCCTTTTCTATGTTCCTCATTTTCCCTTCCTTTTAGTTTTCATTATATCTCTCAATCTTTCTCCTAAGTTGAGCTCAACCCATTTTCCTTTACTTCTGTTCCTTTATTCCATATTCATTTTCTTTAATCTGTTGATCCCTAGTTGTTTGTCCTTGAGCTAGACTGTATTTGTATCCATTTGACCGTGATGAAGTGGCTCATCCTGTTATCTTTTTGGTTTAGATTGCTTTAAAGATCATGATAGATTTGTTCAGATTACAACTATATATAATCTCTACTCCTGAATCACAAAACCCCTCCTATAAGAAAGAAAAGGAGATATAGATAAGGGTTTGTCTATCTAAGACTGTGAACCTATAAATCTGTGCAGCTACAGGGCTCCAGGTTGCTTCTTTTCTTAACACTGTGTTCTATTGTGGTATTAGATTTGCTTTCACTCCCAAATGTCACAACAAGCCATAGAAACACAAGAAAAATGACAAGTCAAAGAACCTCAAATCTTATTCAAAATAAACAGGTAACAGAATAATCAATGAAAAACCTAGAGGATAGTTCTCAAAATGCTCTACAAACACTACTGGTAAATATGCTGCAAGGAAAGATTGAAAGCCTGCATATGGCTATGCATGAGCATGATGAGGCTAGCAAAAGATTAATAGAGAAATTCATGAATCCACAAACAAAAAGCTGAATGGCAGGAGGAAAGGGAGTCCAGATAAAGGATTTGAGAGAAGGCAGAAAATCAAATCAAGGAAGAAGTCTACACAAGATGCTGGGAATGTAGCTTTGTGGTAGAATGCTTGGCTTTCATGCATGAAGCTGTAGGTTTGATTACTCAATACCACATAAACAGAAATAAATGGAAGTGATGCTGTGGTTCAAGTGGTAGAATGCTAGCCTTGACCAAAAGAAAGTCAGGCACACTACCCAAGCCCTGAGTTTAAGCCCCAGGACTGGAAAAAAAAAAAACAAAAACAAAGTCATTACAAAGGTTCAACAGAGAAATTTGATGCCATCAAAAATGACCAATGACAAGGCAGGAAAAAAAACAAGAAAGTCTTGACAGTAGATTAGAAAACCCAGAAGTTAAAATTTCAAATTGAAGATAGTCTAGATTTTATAGTGAAAGGATAAACAAAAATTCAAAACAATTTCAAGAAAGAAGATACAGCAGAGAACTTCCCAAATATCCAAATAGATAGGCCTAACCAGATACAAGAAGCCTATAGAACCCCAAACAAACTACACCAGAAGAGGACATCCCATTGCCACATTGTAATCTGCACAGGATCAATAGAGACCAAGGAAAGGATCCTTAAGGCTATCAGAGAGAAAATATCCATCACCTATGAAGGAAAACTAATCAGAATTTAAGTACAGATTTCTCAGCAGAGACCAACTATCAACCAAGAATAGTGTACCCATATAAACTGTCCTTTATAACTGAGGAACAAATAAAAACCTTTCACAGCAAAGAAAAATTGAAACAACCTATTTCCACCAAACCATAATTACAAAATATATTTAAAGACTAGCTACACATGGAAAACCAATAAGAACAAGGCAAAGGCAGAAAAATGGTCCCTAAACAGTGAGTCAGATAATCATACTAAGATTGACATAACACAGCTCCTAAGAAGATGGATAACATGGCAAGAACTGCCAAACACCTCTCACAGTTAACTATCGAATATTAATGGACTTAAATTTCCAATTAAATGACATAGATTAACTAATTGGATCAAAGAACAAGTCTTCAAGTGACACAGCTTGACAATAAAAATAAACATATTCTGAAACTGAAAGGCAGGAACAAAATCAATCAAGCAAATGGCTCCCATGAACAGGCTTGAGTTGCAATCCTAATATCAGATAAAATAGACATACTTAAAATTAGCGACATGAGGTAAATAAGGACATTATATACTAATAAAGAGATCTCTGCTACAGGAGGATATATCAATCCTAAATATCAACACATCAAATGCCAGAACACCCAAATTCATCAACAAACCCCACTAAATACCTTATAATCTCACATAGATTTAAATACATTGATTGTTGGTGATTTAAAAAACCACTGGCACCTCTAGCTAGATCAATCTGGCAAAAAATCAACAGAAAAACCTCAGAAAACACAAACTTAACAGACTTAACAGACATCTACAGAATATTTCACCTAGTAGCATCAAAATATTACTCACAGCAGCACATGGAACATTCTACAAAATAGACCACATTTTATGTCATAAAACAAGTTTGCAAATTCAGAAATATTGAAATTCTTCCCTGTATTCTCTCAGACTGCAATGGAATAAAATTAGAGCTGAACACCAAAAGCTACCATGGAAAATCCTGCAACTAATGAAGATGGAACAACCTGTCATTTAACCACCAGTGAGTCATTGAAGAGATCAGATATGAAATTCAAACATTCATGCTAGTAAACAAAAATAAACATACCACCTACCAGTTCCTCTGGAAAACAGCAAAGGCACTACTGAGAGGAATATTTATTGTTCTGAGGTACTACATCAACAAATTGGAGATATCTCATACCAACAATTAAATGATGCATCTTAAGCTCCTTGAAAATGAGCAACTAGCCAAACCCAATCCAGGTGATGGAAACAAATAATTAAAATTAATTCAAAACCGAATAAATTAGAGTCCAAATAAGCCACAGCAAGGATCAACAAAACAAAGAGCTAGTTCTTTGAAAATTAACAAAACTGACAGATTTTAGCAAATCTGACCAAAAAAAGGAGAGAAAAAAAATCATACCCAAATACATAAAATCAGAGATCAGAATGGGAATGTCACCATAGAAAGAAAATCCTGAACATTCTATGGAAATACTTTACAAACTTTCATGCCAACAAATTTGAGAATCTGGCAGAAATGGAAGAATTTCTAGCAAATATTGATACATCCAAAATAACCAAGATTTAAACTAAATAGATAGTCACATATCAAGTATTGGAATACGAATGGCAACAAAAATGTCCCATCCAAGAAGAGCCCAGGACAAGACAGATTCACAGCCAAATTCTATAAGCTTGCAATGGAGAAATCACTCCAATACTCAATTAACTCTTCAATGAAATCGAAAGTTAGAGATTACTACCAAACTTGTCATATGATGCCAGCCTCACACTCATCCCCAAACCAGATAGTGACCCATCAAAGAAAGAACTATAGACCCATTTATTTAATGAACATCGGTATAAAAGATCAGCCAGGAAGAGTCTGAAGGTCTGTGGCTGGCATGGGATGAGGAACATATTAGTCATCACCAGCCAAGAAAGGAAGTGGGCCAGTGAAGATCTGGTTGAAGAGTAAGCCATGCCAGGGACATATCTTATCATAATCTATGACATCTATAGATCCCTGGCCATGAAAAGTTGATCTGCCCTCTTCTAAAGGGGACACAAGGTGATGAAAATAAACACACAGTGTGATGATGCAACATGTGTTTCTCTTGTCACTGTGCTGGTGGGGCGGGAGAGGGAAGGAAAGGGGAGAAGGGGGTAAGTGGAAAAGGAGGTGGTGAGTGGGAAGAGAGGGAGGTGAGTCATCTGGGGGTGGCAGTACACTGACAATTGACAGGTGCTCAGTAATCCAGACATGAGTAGCTGGCATCCAGTTTTTATATATTTTGGTTAGTGCCGGGGCTTGAACTCAGGGTCTGGGCATTATACCTGGGCTTCCTATACTCAAGGCTAGTACTCTAATACTTTGAGCCACAGCACCACTTCCAGCTTTTTCTGAATAGGTAATTGGACATAGTCTCATGGAGTTTTTCCTGCCCCACCTGGCTTCAAACTGCCATCCTCAGATCTCAGCCTCCTAAGTAGCTAGGATTACAATCATGAGCCGCTTTGTGCCTGGCTTAATTTT
Organism: Dipodomys spectabilis; assembly: GCF_019054845.1. Classification (NCBI taxonomy): domain Eukaryota; kingdom Metazoa; phylum Chordata; class Mammalia; order Rodentia; family Heteromyidae; genus Dipodomys; species Dipodomys spectabilis. The sequence goes on along the minus strand of NW_024871002.1, from coordinate 2,518,757 downwards.
TCTTATTAAAGGGGTCTTAAGGTCAGCGCTACTCGGGAGGTTTGATACACTTTATCTCCGATTAACCACGGAAAAGCTGGAGGTAGAGCTATGGCTCAAGTGGTAGAGCACTAGTCTAGAGCAGAAAAAGCTAAGGGAAGGTGCTTAAGATCTGAGGTTAAGCCCACAATATCGGCATAAGAGAAAAGGCAGGAGGTACTAAAGCTATACTCTGTTTATCTAACTGTAATTTCTGGGAGTCTTCTTCCTCAACTTTTCTTTTTGTTTGTTTAGTTCTTTTTTGTGTGTGTGAAAATACCGTACAAAGGGGATACAATTACATGGGCAAGATAATGAGTACATTTCTTATCAAGCATTGCTGCCTCCTCCTTTTTTTCCCTTCCCATCCTCTCCCATCTCTCACCCACCCTCCCCACCCCACCCCCAGCCAAAGTTGTAAAGTTTGTTTTTCGACATAACGACCTGTACATCTCATTGTTGCAATGGGTCCACCTGTATCCCTATTTAAACAATTTGTTTTTGCCCTTCCCCTCTACAAATTATACCAACATCAAATGCAGTGAAAGCAGGGTTTATACAGTCAGGGTGGGACATAAAAAGCAACAAAGAAATCATCTTATAAATATGTTAGAAACAATCGCATGAAAGCAAAAACATTTGAATACTTATCTTGGGGTTTATTTCACCTAACATCAACTTATCTGACCTTTTCTGCTTGTCTCAGACATATACTAGTTATTGCAAATAAGGGAAACCATGGGTTTAACCCTTTCTCTGTCCCACTCCCTGGACACCCACCCTCCAGCCCAATCCTGCCCCTCCCTGACTCCCAGGTGCTTTGTGATGTAATCTCCTGTCTGGCCAGTGAATGGCTTGTTGGGAGTGACTTGCTTATTTAAGGTTTACTAAGAGTATGGGCATCCTGTCCCGATGGGAGCATATTTAGATGTCCTGTGGCCGGCCGATCAAATGGCTCAAAGCTGTGAACAAGAAAGCATGGACCAAAATGTAATCCAGCGGAAGAGGTCTCCGCGCAAGAGGGCTTCACTCCCGAGAGGAAAATCAACCAAAAGAAGGTCTTTTTTTAGATCTGGCCGTAAAAGAAAGGTGAGGTGACCCACCCAATGCCTGTCCCTTTTTCCTTGACTTCTTCCCAAGATCCTTCTCACCCTACTGCCCACCTCTCGGCACAACATGTTACTCATGTTTCCTATGAGTTCCCTGTTCTCATCTACTCTGCCCTATTCTCTCTACCCAGGGCTTTCCTAACAACTTCTTGTGGTCTTTCCAGGTCCGGAGATCAGCTCGGAAGGGTCTAAAGCGCCGTGGCCGGCGTGGGATAAGGAAAAAGTAATCATCCACCACACCCAAGAAGAGAAGAGGGCCAGTGAAGATCTAATTCAAGAGAAAACAAAGCCAGGGACTTACCTGATCATCAACTACGGTATCTCTAGATCCCTGGCCATGAACTTGTCGTCTGCCCTCTTCTTTGCTTAAAGGGGCCACGGGGTGTTGAAAAATAAACCCACTGTGTCAATAATGTGATATGTATTTCTGTGTGCTCTGTGCTGGTGGGGAGGGAGAGGGATGGAAATGGGAGAAGGGCTGAGTGGGAGGGTAGGGAGGGGAGTCTTCTGGCGGTGGCTGTCTAATTGACAGGTACACAGTGAACCTGACATGGAGGAAGAGGACCTGTGGGAGGTAATGGGGAAGACAATTGTCTCCCTTAACACTCTGCCCCATAAGAAAAGAAAAGGATACTCCATTTGTGTGTGTGTGTGTGTGTGTGTGTGTGTGTGTGTGTGTGTGTGTGTGTTTAGGGAGTAAGATTCAGTTGAGCAGAGCTGTTAAGAAGTATGTTGTTAGCATCTCTCCACAAACAAGATCGATCTTATTAACAGTGTATATGAGTATGACACCAATGGTGAAACACCTTTAAAGAGTTAACATACATTAAGGTGAAGCTTGTCCTGTCTGGGATGTGGGCACTATTGGGAGGAGGGTGGACAAACAGAGAGGGTAAAGGAAGATAATTATGATCTGAATACTTCATGTATATATGTCAAAATAGTACAGTGAAACCTGGTGAGATTGGTTTGGATAGAGGGAAGGAGGGTGGAGGGAAACAGTGACAAAGGGGGAAACCCTAATAAAGACACAGTGTATGCACAAATGATCATGTCACAATATGCAGTGAATTTTCTGTGTATGGTGGTTGGATGTATGGGGAGATGTGGTATATGTGGTGGTAATATCCCTACACAAAACAGCCCACAATGTAATTGTCCTAAGGACACCTAGGTGACATGCGCAACTAAGGCCTTCAAAGGGACTGAGAATATTTTTCACAAGGTCTGAAGGAAAAGAGATGGAGGATAGATGAACGGAAAGGAAGGATAAGCAAATAAAACAATAATATTCATCCATGTAACTTGAACAAATGGATATGGTTGGGAAATATGGAGGATAAACTGACATGGTGAATTGAAATCCATTTGTATATCTACTTAATATAATAAAAAATGGAGTTGAAAACCTTACCTTGATTTCATCACTACATATTGTACACATGTATTCAACTTATCAGTTTGTAACCAACAAGTACCTGCAATTATTATAATAAAAATAATTTGAGCTGTAAATATAAACCACAAATGGTAATCATATATTGCATTATTACACAATACTCAATACATTTGTACAATTAAATTATTCATGTGGATATAAACATGTATAAACACTCAATCCAAATAATTATGTGATTTGAAGCAAGATGTTACTTCTTTAAGTCTCAAATTCCTTTCCTGATATTCATATTATGCCATTAAGAAAGGGGGAAAGTACATGAATATGGATTAACAACTTGTCATAAATTATTCACTGTGATAATGAAGTGAACATTGAATGACAACTGACTTACTTAAGCTTCTTTGACCATCCCAAGAAAAGCTAGGATCTAACAGAGTAATAGGTAAATTTATTGGTAGGAAAAGTGAATCATAATGCCCTTTTACTACAGCTTAAGAACAGTTCAGTCGCCGGGCGCTGGTGGCTCACGCCTGTAATCCTAGCTACTCAGGAGGCTGAGATCTGAGGATCGCGGTTCAAAGCCAGCCCGGGCAAGAGAGACCATGAGACTCCTATCTCCAATAAACCACCAGAAAACCGGAAGTGGCGCTGTAGCTCAAGTGGTAGAGCATTTGCCTTGAGCTGAAGAGCTGAGGGACAGTGCCCAGGCCCAGAGTTCAAGCCCCACGACCAACAAAAAAAAAAAAAAAAAAGAAAAAAAAAAGAACAGTTCAGTCACAGTATTTTATTTTAAAAAAATTCTCCTTACTTTATATGGGTGATCCTAGCCAAGTCTATATTTCTGTGTTGCTGTAGAAGATAAAATTTGTTGGATGCTTATGTCACTTGCAATTATATGACACAATTCAACTACCTTTTTCTCTGGGAATTATGGAGTATCTCAGAAAAAGTTTCAAATTATGTTGACCTTTCATGTCATTCATAAAAATAGATACTTCAATAGGAAGAACTACTCTAACAAGAGAAAACAAATCTACAAGTGCAATTTTAAAATACAGTGGAAATAATTTTATTTAAAAAGATAGCAAAGTATGGAGAGAGGAAATGTCACAGCTATAAGCTTCTTGCTACAATATTATGTGACTTAATAAGTAATTTTTAACATGAGACATAAGAAAAAATGAAATGATTTACTTATTTGAAGTTCAGATCTGGATCTGGTTTATACACATTTAAAATTATTGTTACTCAATGAATGGATATATGAATTCAAATCTTGGCTATCTAGTATTCCACTGTAAAACAGATAAAGGGGGAGCAGTCTGATGAAACGGTTGGATAGTTAGCGTCTATAATAAAAGGTGGGTATATAACCTTGTTCAACTATTCTGGAAAGCAGTATTGTGGTTCCTCATAAATTGAACATAGACTACCCTATGATCCAGAAATTCCATTCCTGGGCATTTACACAAAAGATTACAAACCAGGGTACAGTAAAGCCACAAATACAACCATTTTATTTCAGCTCTATTCACCATAGGCAAAGTATGGAATCAGTCCAGATGCCCCTCAATAAATGAATGGATCAAGAAAATATGATCTATATTCTCAATGGAATTTTGTTCATTAGAACAAATGATATTGTACTATTTGTAAGGAAATGGAAAGACTTGGAAAAATTATGTTAAGTGAAGTAAGTCAGGCCCAGAGAGACAATTGTTACATATTTTCACTATATGTGGAAGCTAGACCAAGCTTACAAACTCATAAATAAATACATTGGGTAGTATGCCAGTGTATACAAATGGATTAACTAAAATATGGTAGATTCAAGGGAAATCTCAACTGGTATGATACAAGCCAAAATCAAAGTTCAGCAAAATAAAACACCAGGAAGCACATACTGGACAAGGTTGGGTGGTGTCATAGAAAAAGGAGGAATTGAATGAAGAGGGGGAAAATTAAGACAAGAGTCCAACGTATATCCTACAAAATTAAGAAGCCTGAGAGAAGGGACAGTAGGAGGAAAACAAAGGAGGAGGTAACAATGTTCGACAAGAAATGTACTCATTATCTTACTCATGTAACTGTAACCCTTCTGTACAGCATCTTCACAATAAAATAAAATTTAAAAAGAAGCTTATGTATCTTAGTGTCTTATCTCACTCAATGGAATGATCTCCAGTTCCATCCATTTCTCATGCAAATAACATTCTTTTTTATTATCGTGTACTACATTCTCTGTACATACCACATTTTCTTAATCCTTGCAATTTTTTAAATACAATCTAGTTTCAGATCTTTCATTTCATAGTTTTTTAAAAAAAGGGTGCCTCCTTAAAGCTCAGTGATATATTCACCATACCTTACAGAACAATGGAAACATTGAAGGGACTTCTAAAAATACAGAAGTGCATGCACAAATTCATGAATACAAAAAAGAATGAGTTTAGATTATGAATAATTTTCTGGACACCCTACATCTCAAATCTCTGTCATATGAGTACTGTAATAAAATATTTTGTGTTCTAGGTTTCCAGTCCCCAGAGTATGAATAAAGAAAAGAGAGAGATAAAATCACAACCCAAAAAGTTTATTGGACTTAAACCTGAGAAGGGCATCCAAATCTTCTTCAGGTCTGAAGAAGAAATGGTGTGGTTCCCTTACAATGATGTGATTCTCTTTAAATAGAAAAATGAAGTCAGATGGAGCAGAGGTAAGGGGTAAGGCAGGCAGGATGGGAACAGGGAAAGGGATTCTTTGTACAGAGATGCAGAAGGGCTGGGAGAGCAGTCTTATCTTGAGCTAGAGAAAAGCTGGTTTTAACAGAATCTTAATAAACAGTATGTCCCTCACTTCACAAGTTATCACTTTTATAGCAGTAGGGTAGGTGAAATAAGGATTCTGGGTCCAAGTAACATCATCTTGTCCTCAACACCACCCTAGTGCCTTGATGGGTGGTGGGGGCTTTTCACCCAGTTCTGAAAAGCTTAAAGGTGCGAAATAGATCATTCTTTGAACTGCAGAGGTGTCATTTAGTTTAGCCCCAGGAAACTCCTACCAGAGAATATGCAGATATGTCTTTTTTTAGCCCAGGAAAGTCCTGTTCCTTGGTTGCTCCCCTAGATAGTTTGCATTGCTTATGTATAAGTTTTGTTAGACTTAGTTCCCCACTCTATGTGGGTTTTGTCTGTATAGGCTTTGTGCTGACTACATTGGCTACAGGTCTTTGGGACAGGAGTCCACCTGCAGTCGCTGACTTTCTAAGACTTCCAATGGAATCTCTCAAAATGTGTATCTGGCAAATGAATTCCCATGACATATGTTTGGGGAGGGAGAAAAGGAGGGGAGATGATACAGTGAGGTATGCATGCAGCAAGGGCAATTTTGGCAATTTTCAGGACGTGGTTTTCAAGGGGGGAAATAAATGGCCCCAATTTTAGTAATTTTCCATCAGGCACACCTTTTAAAAATTATATCCATGGGCCTATTGCAATGATTCTGATTCAGGAGGTCTGGGGTGGAGCTGAGGAATCTGAATTTGTAGGAAGGAAAACATCCCACTCACCTAGATAAATATGATGATTGACAAGGGAGAAAATCTTGAGCTATAGTTTGCTAAGTGAAACTCAACTCTGAAATTGAAAAGGATTTTTCCCTTTGACTTGAAGCCTGAGACAGTCTCTTGAGATCCAGGCCTAGTTCATTTGTAGCTTTACTTAACTGGGTGAGGGCTAAAGGCCGCCAGATCATTAAGGCATTTTGCCTATAGGCTTTAGGCATACACACAAGCTCAGTGATTTCTGGTCCTCTATTCTTAGTTGGAGTTCCAAGGAAGTTTTAAGAATGAGGGTAAGATAGTCATCTTTCCATGTGGCCATGCATCCCCCAGGGAATGAGCATAACAATAGGCAGAGATATTAATTACAGAGTGAACCTGATAAGAAAAATTAGCTCAACCTCAAAAGGAAAAGCCTGCCATTGCCAGAACCAGCTTGACCAGAACTAACTTGACCTTTACAAGTAATTTTTGATTGGGCTGGGAAGGTGACTCAGTGGTAGAGTGCTTGCCTTGCATGCCCTGGGTTCGATTCCTCAGCACCACATAAGCAGAAAAAGCTGGAAGTGGTGCTGTGGCTCAAGTGTTAGAGCACTAGCCTTGAGCTGAAGAGCTGAGGGACAGTGCCAGTCCCAGAGTTCAGGCACCATGACTGGCAAAAACTAAAAATAAAAAAAAAACAAGTAATTTTTGAGAAAGTGTAACTGTTGGGGTAAACAAAAACCCCAAACACCTGTGCTCTACCTAGAACTATAAAAGGATTCTATTCCTGTTGATCAGGGCTCAGACTTTGGAGTAGGAATTCCTCTGGGCCGGCTAGTATAATAATATTTCTGAGTCCTCCAATTCTCATAGTGCTGCTTGCTTCTTCCTGGACTATTTTTCATGATTTAAGCTTCACCTTCCCGCTTCCTCACCTTGAGGACATGAGGTCTCCAAGATTGTTTATGTGCTACGATTAGTCTACAGGTAAAAGGAAACTTGGTGTGTTTCAGGAACAATTTGCAAATGTTCAGCAACCAGAAATCTGGCTTACTGTATAGTTTCTATTTTTCTCAAAGTATGAAGTTGTGGTCCTATGCTTTGAAGACCAATTTTAAACTCTCCCCTTGAGATATTTTAAACAGAATAATGGGAAAATGAAGTTGCAATAAAAGAAAAACAAGTACCACACCACAACACAATTAAGAGTGAATGTAATATTTGGTCAGTATAAATTAAGAAGCTCACATAGTACTTTTTCTAGGCAGCCAGTTGGTATTTTGATGACTCACATATTTCAAGTAAAGAAACTTACTCTGATGATCGTAAGTCAGTGAACAACCTCCAGTTATCACAAAGTTTCATGTTAGCGAGTGTATTATTTCTATCAACATGAAAATAAAATTATCTAAGATACCTTAAAATAATTCTAAATAACAAGAAAACCAAACTCAAAAACATATTTTTAAATGAAACTTTCAGGTTGATTTGAAATTTCAAAGGAGAACACTTCCAAATGCAGGCATTGGGCAAGCATTATGAATGATCAAGGTCTCTCCATGCATAATTTCTGGGAAGTATTCCATCCTGTGGAGTAATTAAAGGAGCAGGGCTAGTTTGGGATGCTAGCAAGAATGTGGTGTAAGTTTTCAGAAGAGGTGAGATGGTAAAATGTAATTTTACAAAGAAAAAGGGGAGCAAAATACAGGAGAGGGTGATGATAATTAGAAACTCAACATGCAAAAGAGAGACAAGGTTAAGAATGAATTGGCTTGTTTGCTTAAAGAAAGAACATGAGTAAGTTCATATAAAAGGATGAAATCAATACAATCAATTTTGTTTAAAAAATGTCTAGTTAAACCAAGTGTAATGAGGCATTCAGGCATACAAGAGACTGAGGCAGGAAGATAGTCACTTCAAGCTGAACTCTAGCTATATAATAAGAACCTCAATCCAATATTTTTCTAGTTCACTATTGTTGATAAGACCACAACTACTCTTTGTTTCACTGTAAAAATCCCACTGATATTCATTTTGAATTATTATATTAATCCTTGTGGAACCTGTGTGCTTTACAGTGATAACCACATTAAATTTAAAAACTCATGGACCTATATAGAAAATTTAGCTCTGATATCAAACAGTTTTGGCCATGTCACTGCTTTGTGGTCTGCTATAGACCAGTATAATTAGGATCTAGGTTCTGTAATAAGACTTAGTTTGAATCCTAGGTCTGCCATTGCTCTCTGGTTTGGTGCAAAGTAATCAATCTCATTATGCTTCAATTTCTTCATCCAGAAATTTGTCATAGTATGTTTTAGGAATAAAATCTTTAAAATATCCAACACAATAATGAGTATTAATATGAGCCAATTAAGTGCTTCAATTATTATTTCTTTTCCTCTTCAAAGCCAACATGAATTGACAATTATTAAGCAAACACAAATCGAAGTATCTGATAACAAATTCAATCAAAATACATATATTTATTTCACCACAAATCTCTAGTATACAGCCAAGATTCACATCATGTATAAAAATCTTTGCAACAACCTTAGTACATAGATATGTTCTGGAATGATCTGGGTTTCCTACTAAAGAATTTGTATCTCACCCTAAAATGTATAGTACTTCCTTCTTGAAAATGTGGTGCCAATTTAAAACAGAATTAGTGAAAGAAATCGTAGGTAAACCAAATGACTAGGGACAGGCTAATGGGAAACCCTTGCTATTTGGCCAGACTAGATTAGCAAGCTAGTGGAGTATAAAATGCTGTGCTTAATTGGAGCCATAGAGACCTGGGTTGGAGTCTTACCTATTGACTTGAATTTTGTTTCTGAATTTCAGACTACTTATCAGTACTCTTTGGATAATTGTATCATGTAGGGATTTTGGAAAGTATTAAGAATTCCTACAACACTTAGTTGGGCTCAATAATAGATTACCAAGAAGGAAACTTTTATGGTAACTATGTATTTTTCTTTTTTAAATATTTGTTAATTGTATGAAATAATGAGATTCATTGTGATATATATATATATATATATATATATATATATATATATATATATATATATATATATAGTGTATTTTATACTATATTTCCAAGTTAACTGGTACTAAATTTTGTTTGGTTTTTAGCTACATTCTTTTTATGGGCTCCTACTCTGCCAAGTAAAAGAGGATTACCATGGAGCATATTACTATGTAACATTGTACAATATGTAATCATCTATTTTTTGTGCTCTTCCGGATGCTTGAACTCAGGGTCTGGTAGCTGTCTCTGAGCTTCTTTTGCTAAAGGTTAGGGCTCTACCACTTGAGCCACAACTCTACTTCTTGTTGGTGTTTTTTGGTGGTCAATTGGAGATAATAGTCTCACCAGGTCAGGGAATGTGGCTTAGTGATAGAGTGCTTGCCTACCATGCATGAAGTCCTGGGTTCAATTCTTCAGTACCATATAAACAGAAAAAGCCAGAAGTGGCGCTGAGGCTCTAGTGGTAGAGTGCTAGTCTCGATAATAGAAGCTCAGGGACAGTGCCGAGACTCTGAGTTCAAGTTCCAGGATTGGAGAAACAACAAAGAGTCTCACAGACTTTCCCACTCAGGCAGGCTTTGACTATGATCCTCAGATCTCAGCCTCCTAAGTAGGTGGGATTAGATGTGTAAGTCACCTAAACCTGATATAATCTATTTTTAATAAAATGATATAAGTAGACATAATGGAATCTCCAATAATTCTTAATTTGTTTTAGCCAATACTATCAAGTTCCCCACTGAACTTCTAAAGTTTTGCAAGAAAGAAACAAAATAAATTATCTGTTTGCAATATTTTTCTATTCTCTACTATCTCAGCATGGTGACATTCAAAAAGAATATTAGGAGGCCTCTGTGATTTGTATTTGCTTTGTCCTCTACAATGCAACAGAGCTGAAAGCTGGTGTGAAAATTTGAGGTGTTGAGGTCATGGGGGTTCTGTCCTTACAAAATGATTCATACCATTCTTGCAGGAGTAACTTAGTTCTTCTGGAAAGAGGTTAATTATCACTGGAATGGATGTTATAAAAATGAGTTTGGCTTCCTCATTCATACTTCCTCACCTATCCTTGCTCACCCATGTTCCTGCCAGCAATGCAATGCAAATTTCCTGGACTTCTCAGCCTCCACAAATGTGAGTCAACACCAAACTTCTATTTTGCATAAATCACTCAGCTTCAGGTCTTCTGCCACATAAAGTAGAAAAGAAAATACAAGAGAATTGGTTGGGAACCAGAATTTTACACTGTAATCTTAACTACTCAGAAGGCTGAAATCTCAAGGTTCACAGTTCAAAGGCAGGCTGAGCTGCTAATTCTGTGAAACTCCATCTCCCAAATAACCAGTAAAAATCTCTGGCCTGGAGGCATGGCTCAAGTGGCAAAGTGCCACTTGATGAAGAAAATATTGCTGATTTCAAACCCAGTAGCAGCAAATAATAATAATAATAATAATAAAGAAAAATCATATTTACAGACCTTCCGCTATGCAGCAGGCACTATATATACAGGATCCTCCATTATATACAGAATCTCTTCAATATGACATTCTGAAGTATATGAATTATTTGATTCCAATTTCACTAATGGGGAATTGAATGCATAAGTCATAGAGACAGAAACAAACACATTGCTTTTTTCATTATAAGGGCCTCAAGGGGCTTGCTGAAAATTCCTAGATGTGAAAAAGCCTCAGGTTTACAAGGCAATGACAGTTTCACCATCTGAAGCAAGGTATACTCTATGTCCTGCTACAATGTTCGCAGACTTGATTGAAAAACACATGGATCCATTTCATTTCTTCATTTCTCTTCATTTTCTAGGTTAGTTAGATCTTTGCTGCCCATTGTTCCCTTCCACTTATTTGTTCTGAGGATTTGCTAATTCTTTTATTCTTATGATATTGATCCTCACATTGTGCTCTAAGCCTTTGCTGATCCTGTTTCTTGAAGCACAATGATTTCCTATCAAGTTTGAATTCTTCAGTGCATTCAACTAGATCAACACCACCTTCTCCTCAGTGTTCATCTGTTCAAATTTCCTTATTAGACTTTAAGATTAGATTTTCATGCTGTCTGAACAAGGGCCTTCTATGTCTATGACATAGTGGCGTAATCTCAAGACCTTCTTCAACGAAGGTGTATATAGAGTTACAAAAGGATCACATGAACCAAGTATATTTCAGCTCAACAATTGTTAACATAGACTTACTCAACAAAACAGTTCATTATCAGTTCAAGAATCTACAACTTGGTTGATAGTATACAAACATTTTGTTTTAAATATTTGCTTTGTTGTGAACAGACAATGTAGATGAAAAATGATATAAGCCGTGCACTGGTGGATCACACCTATAATCCTAGCTACTCAGGAGGCTGAGATCTGAGGATCACAGTGTAAAGCTAGCCTGGGCAGGAAAGTCCATAAGACTCTTATCTCCAATAAACCACTAGAAAATTGGAAGTGGTGCTATGCTCAAGTGGTAGAGCCCTAGCCTTGAGGTGAAGAGCACAAGGACAGCGCCCAAGCCCAGGGTTCAAGCCCCATGACAGACAAAAAAAGATGTAAAATTGATAAGAAAAAGTGAGCAGAAATGATTCAAAATCATTCCTAGAACATGGGAATATAGTACTTCAAACAATGACATTGGAGAAATTTAATGCTACTTTTTCTGTGAAAGGTTTTCTTTTTCTTTTCTGCTATCCTACATTTGACAACTAAAAACCTATCTATTAGATTCAAGGTAGAACATGTAAAATTGAAGAAATGTCATTAGAATTAGTCACCATACTCAGAAGGAAACATTACAGTAGTTGCAACTGAGCAATGAGCTAGGAGTGAAGCATCTTCAAGATAGTAGTGAGAACAAAAGTCTGTATTTAAGCAAAGAAGAGATACTGGGGTGAAAATAGATTTATTTTTATAACAATTTAAACAAAAAGTAATTTGAAGTACTAGGGTAGAATGTTTATTTGGTATGTGCACAGCCCTAGTTTTGACCTCTAGAATCAAAAGAAACTTAAGGAGCTATCAGAAAGGGGAGTCTTTCTTGGATAAGCTAACACCTAGATTCTTTATTTTGGACAATGACCATTTTTTAGCATAATCCTAAAGTTTAGTTATTTTCATATGCCAAGTATGCTGTTTAACAGTGCATGTATAGTATCATACTTTATCAGTCCTTGAAACGATCCTGTTTGTTTACACATAGGATAATGCAGCTCAAGAAGACTGATGACTTTTTCATAGTCATACAGAACTTTAGTGATAGACTTGAGGTTCAAGTTCTAGATCCAGAGCCTATGACAGCAGACATTGTAGATAGGCTTTCAATGTAAGAAGAAAGAAACCCAGAAAAAGGATCATAACATGCTTGGATAAAGTTACAATTGATCAACTTATATTCTTAGAAAAAAGGAGGGAGGGAATATAGAATATGTTTGCTTTTGTTTAGAAAGAAAAGGAAAATTTACTTTTCACCTCTGGCAGAAGAAGTTAGATAAGTAAAAAACAAACATGTACTGATGAAAGAGATAGGAGTCAGTGACTTTCAGATGGAGAGAATGGACCAAGAGGGAGTATACAAAGTACAAGTGAAACAAAAGGCCATAAACATAAACATTTCAGATGTTAATTGGATATTGGGATAGATAAGGAGCCTATAAAATACAAGGGTTCTTGGATATAATAATGGTTTGCTAATACTAGTGTTCAGAAAACATTATGAACATGGTTTGATCATTCAATTTCACAGTGCATGATACATTCTGTGAAAAGCAAGAGGACTAACATAAATAAATAACATAATGCACTGTTATAAACATCGTTGTGCTGGTAGCTTTAGTATGCACAAAAGTGGGATTGCTGGGTCATAGCGGACCTCTATGTGCAGTCTTTTGAGGAATCTCCATACTGCTTTCCAAAGTGGTTGAACAAGTTTACACTCTCACCAACAATGCAGTAAGGTTCCCTTCTGTGCACATCCCCTCCACCATCTGTTATTAGAGTTCTTGATTTTAGCCATTCTAACTGGGGTGTGATGGTATCTCAATGTTGTTTTGATTTGCATTTCTTTTATGGCTAGGGATGTTCAGCACTTCTTCATATGTCTATTATGGATCAAGAAAATGTGGTATATATACACAATGGAATTCTGTGCCTCCATCAGAAAGAGTGACATTGCCCAATTGTTAGGAACTGCAAAGACTTGGAAAAAATTATATTAAGTGAAATAAGCCAGACTCAAAGAAACATAGGTCCATGGTTTCTCTTATTTGCAATAACTAGTATATGTCTGAGACAAGCAGAAATGGTCAGATAAGTTGATGTTAGGTGAAATGAACCCCAAGATAAGGACTCAAATGTTTTTTCATTCTTGCTACTGTTTCTAACATATTTATAAGATTATTTCTTTGTTGCTTTGTATGTCCCTTCCCCACGGTATAACCCATGTTTTCACTGTATTTGATGTTGGTATAATTTGTGGAGGGGAAGGTGGACCCATTGCAACAATGAGATGTACAAGACATTACGTCGAAAAATGAACTTTACAACTTTGGTGCGGGGGAGGGGTACGGGAGGGGAAATGGAAAGGGATGTCAAGGGGAAACAAAGGAGTAGGCAACAATGCTTGATAAGAAATGTACTCATTACCTTGCCCATGTAATTGTAACCCCTCTGTATGATATTTTCACAATAAAATAAAATAAACACACACACAAAATAACATAATTGAAAGGCATGGAATATTCTCAGAAAGGAATAAATCATCCTTCATTGAATTCTCTGACAATGAAGTGAGTTCAAGTTTAAAGTACATTAAGACTCTAAACTAGAAGACTTGAAGGAAATATGAGAGACAGAGATGATATAAAAATAAAGAAAAGTAAAAAGACAAAGAATATGAACAGAATAAAATAATAGGATGAAATAAAGGATTGAGTTTGAGATCGTACACAGCTTTCACTACATAATGTCTTCAAAATGGAACATTCTTAGCAAGAAAATATCCAAATGTAATTTTAACTGCAGTGGAAATCCACACCCCATTTAAATTCTCCATGATCTGAATTTAACCAGCATCTGTAGTCCTTTTTATCCCCATCATTTTCTCGTTGGTTCCTGCATGTCACAATAGTTAGATTAGGTCCCTTGAATATAACTATCTTCAAAGTAGAACTAAAGTATGTGAGTCTCCAAATATTTAAACCTTGTCTGTGTTAGGCATATTTCTAAAGGCTGGGGGCTTAGAATAATGAACAAAGAGAAAGTTTCTGTCTGATTGGAACATACAGTCTTAGCAGGAGAAAAAAATCAATCGAAAAGGTCATCCACTCTGGAAAAATGATGGAATAGAAACAAGGAGGCACCCAAGGTGTCTATGTCCAAAAAGAGATTTAGGGTCCCAGAACATGATTCACCTGAGAAGAGCCACACCAATCAAATTATAGACAGACATATTCTAGCAAAGAAGTATTTACACCACAGGTGTGCAAAGACAGATATCTATGAAAAGCTAGAAAGCCATAGTAATCAAAACAGCTTGGTACTGGCACAAGAACAGACCTCAGGACCATTGGAATAGAATTGAAAACCCAGAAATGAACCCACAGACCTATAGCCATCTAATCTTTTGATAAGGGAGATAAAAAATAGAATGGAAGAAAGACAGCCTCTTCAGTAAATGGTGCTGGCAAAATTGGTTAATCACTTGTAGAAAACTAAAGCTAGATTCTTATTTATCACTCTGCACCAGAATGAACTACAAATGGATCAAAGACCTCGGAGTCAAAGGAGAGATTCTGAAAACATTACAGGATGGAATAGGAGAAATTCTAGGTCTCCTTGACATAGGCCAAAATTTTCTTAAAAGAGACTCAGAAACACAACAAATCAAAGAACGGTTGGACAAATGGGACTGCATGACATTTCAGAGCTTCTGCATGGCAAAGGGCATAGCTAGCAAGATCAATAGAAAACTCACAGATTGGGAGAAGATCTTCACTAGCCATACAACGGACAAGGGTCTCATATCTAAAATATACCTGGAACTCAAAAAATTAAATCGCCCAACAACAAATATTCAAAGAACCAACTGCCCAATAAATAAGTGAGCTAAAGACTTAAAGAGAAACTTCTCTGAAGAGGAAAGAAGAAAGGCCAATAGACACATGAAGAAATGCTCAACCTCCCTAGCCATAAAAGAAATGCAAATCAAAACAACATTGAGATACCACCTCACCCCAGTTAGAATGGCAAAAATCAAGAACTCTAATAACAACAATTGCTGGAGGGGATGTGGAGAGAAGGGAATCTTACAGCATTGTTGGTGGGAGTATAAACTTGTTCAACTACTTTGGAAAGCAGTATGGAGGATTCTCAAAAGACTCCACATAGAGCTCTCCTATGAACCATCAGTCCCATTTTTGGGCATTTACCCAAATGATCACAAACAAGACCATACTAAAGCTATCAGCACAACTATGTTTATTGCAGCATTATTTGTCATAGCTAAGATATGCAACCAACCCAGATGCCCCTTAGTAGATGAATGGATCAAGAAAATGTGGTATATATACACAATGGAATTCTATGTCTCCATCAGAAAGAATGGCATTGCCCCATTTGTTAGGAAATGGAAAGACTTGGAAAAAAGTATATTAAGTGAAGTAAGCCAGGCTCAAAGAAACATAGGTCCCATGGTTTCCCTTATTTGCAATAAGTAGTATATGTCTGAGACAAGCAGAAATGGTCAGATAAGTTGATGTTAAGTGAAATGAACCCCAAGTTAAGAATTCAAATGTTTTTCTTCTTTCTTGTGATTGTTTCTAACATATTTATAAGATAATTTCTTTGTTGCATTGTGTGTCTCTCCTCCACAGTATAATTCCTGTTTTCACCGTATTTGATGTTGGTATACTTTGTGGAGGGATAGGGAAAACATTTTGTTTAAATAGGAATACAGATAGACCCATTGCAACAATGAGATGTACAAGACGTTATGTTGAAAAATGAGCTATACAACTTTGGCGGGGGCCCGGGTGAGGGTACGCGGGGGGAGGGGGTGCTGAGAGAGATGTGAAGGGATGGGAAGGGGAAACAAAGGAGTAGGCAACAATGCTTGATAAGAAATGTACTCATTACCTTGTTCATGTAATTGTAACCCCTCTGAAAGGTATTTTCACACACACACACACACACACACACACACACACACACACACACACACACAATATTAGAGTATAAATATATAAAGTAAAAAAAACCCAAACTTTACAACTTTGGAGGGGTGGGGCTTGTGGAGGATCGGGGAGATGGGAAGGGATAGGAAGGGGAAACAAAAGAGGAGGCAACAATGCTTGATAAGAAATGTACTCATTATCTTGCCCATGTAATTGTAACCCCTCTGTATGGTATTTTCACAATTAAAAAAAAAGTTTATGAAAAGCACTGCAGCCAGGTAACCGCTGCTGTGTAGCTATGAGGCTGTGCTAAGTCCTATCCAGCACAGACAGCAACACAGCTAGAGAGTCACATCAGAGAAAAAAAAAAGCAAGAAGAGGATCTTGAGACCACCACACTTGATGCAGACACCTTGCAAATTAAACTGCTGGCCAGCTCATTACCACCTCTGGGTACCATGAGTGTTTCATCAGGGACCCCTCCTCTGGGGAACTAGATTCTGTGGTGACCCAGAGTGCCCAGACCAGGTCCCCTACAAAAGAAGAGGGGACATATTTGAAGAGGGCAAAGAAGAAAGCTATTTTCCCACACTTTGCTGTCTACCCAGGAAAGACTGCTGGACAAAGCTCTGCCCCTGTGCACCAAACTACAACTCCAAACAGTCCCCCAAACTGCCACCAGTGGACAGCAACACCACCCTTGAACTGCACGCAGCCAGGAAAGAACCAGGGAAAACAATACCAGGTACTGTATCTGCCTTTGAAAAATGGCTAAAATGGAAAAAAATGGCTAAAACCGGTTATATCCCCTGACTTAGCTGGTCTGAGAGGAAACAATCTGCATACCTCCAGCAGCAATCAGAGTCACCTTACAACTAAGGAACTAGCTCTAGCGAAGCCCTAATTTGGGCTTAGAGGTGTGCTGCATAATGTGATGGGAAACAAAAAGACAACAATATTATAGAAACTGCAGTATGGAACAACCCTTATCTCTGACACACTGAGTGGAAAGCTATTTTTAGAGTAGGCAGCATTAGAGTTTAGGGTGATTGACCCAATTTCTCTTTACTTGACTTTCTTTGTCTGTGTAGAATATAAGGTTTCTCTCTCTCTCATTTGTATCCTCCATTGTGCTCATTCCTTATCCTTACTACCTCTATTCCTTCTTGTCTTGTCTAATTTCACTATGAAGTTATACCTCACTCATTCATATATATTCTGGAAAATTACCACTCTCCATCACAAACAATACTTCAAACTGATAGTCAAATTTTAGTGGTACAGTTCCACACCACAACTGAACTCTACATCTTCACTCAGTGGTCTCAGCTCTGAACCCAGATAAGTTAATCTCAATGAAGGAACAGAATAGAAGCTGCCTAGTCAACCAAGAACAAAGAGTCTATTTAGAAGATCACAGATTCCCCAAAGATAAAACCAAAACAGTCTTCAAATGTTAGAACACATCACAGAAATATGCAAATTCAAGGAAATACAACACTAAGAGAAAACAACCAGACAACAGAGTAGGAAAACAGGGACCTAGAAGACATTTCACAAGATGTATTAAAAACATTGTTGATAAATGTAATTACTGAAAAGTTTAAGATTATATACCAAACAATTCATGAGTGTTCCAAGACTAACCAAAAACAATGGAAGAATTCATGGAAAACATAAATAAGAAGTTAAATGAAGTCCAAGAGAAGGTAAAAGAGTCCAGTGAAAAGCAGCCATTCAATTAAGGAAGTTTAAGGAAAATACAAATAAGATCAGTGATGTAAAGAGCTCCTTCAAAATCTTTAAAAATACTTCAAAAATGAGGAAGGATATATTTATAACCACACAGAAAACAGAGAAATAATAAAATAAAAAGTCTTTGTCACAGAATAGTGGAAGAGAGTCTCAGGGCTAGAATATACAGCAAATATAATAAAGTTAGAGGAGGTAATTATGTAGAACAAATCCAAGAAACAAAAGGGAGTTTGCAGGAATTTCAGGACTAAATTTGAAAACTTAATTTGTAACTGATAGTTATCAAAGAAGAAGAGAAGGCAAATAAGGGGATAGGAAACGTATGTCACAGGATTCTACTAGAGTACTTCCCAAATATCCTTTTAACAATGACCATTCAGGTATCAGAAGCCTTTAGGAGACCCAACAGACCATATCCTACCATCACATTATAATCTACACTGAATCAATAGAGACTGAGGAAAGGACCTTTAAAGCTGTCAGAGAGAAAAGACTGATTACTTATAAAGTAAAACCAGTCAGAAGAACTACAAGTTTCTGAGCTGAGACCATAATAGCAAGAGCCTTGTATGATATATTCCAAACCCTAAAAGCAAACAATTTCTAAAGCACAATACTGAACCCTGAAAGTTCCCCTTCAAAACCAAAGCACAAGTTATAACATTCCATAACAAAGAAAAATTGAAACAATTTATCTCCACCAAAGCAGAATTGCAGAAGACACTTAACGATATACTTTATACAGAAAATCAACAAGAATATGATATTGGTAGAGAAAATACTCTTTACCAAGAACCAGATAAATATAGTAAAAAATAGATGAGGCACAACCTCTGAGAAGGTGGATAACATGGTAGGGGTTACCAGACACCTCTCAATCCTAACTCTCAACATCAGTGGACTTAGCTCTCCAATGAAAAGAAATGCATTGACTAGTTGAGTCAGAAAGCAAGACATGTCCATCTGTTGTTTATAAGGGAAATATTGACCACAGAAGCAGACACATTCTAAAAATGAAAAGGAAGAATAAAATCTCCCAAGGAAATAGCCCTAATAAACAGGCTGGAGTATCAATTCTTATGTCAGATAAAATAGACTTCAAATTAAAATTAGTGAGAAGAGACAAAGGATATTACCTACTAATAAAGGGAAATCTACAAGAGGATATGACAATTCAAATTAACTACACACCAAATATTGGAGCAACCAAATTCATGAAAAAAATACTACTTAACCTAAATAGATCCAAATACATTGATTGTTGGTGACCTCAACAGATCATTGTCACCTCTGGATAGATCATCCAGGCAAAAACCCAGCAAAGAATCCACAGACATCAATGATTGCATTGACCAACTAGATTTAACAAACATTTACAGAATATTTCATCCAACAGCATCAGAATATACATTCTTTTCAGAAGTATATGGTACATTCTCCAAAATAGATCACATATTAGGTGACAAAGAATATCTGTGCAAATTTTAAAAAATGAAATTATTCCTTCCATCTTGTCAGACCACAATGGAATAATTCAAGCTCAACAGCATAAACTATCACAAAAAAACTCCCTAAGTCATGGAAACTGAACAACAAATCGCTGAATGATCACTAATCATTGAATAGATTAGAAGAGAAATTCAAACATTTATGGGATTTAATAAAAATGAACACACAAGACACGTGTGGAGCAGGACTGCGGGGCAGGTGGGGCTGACTGGCTCTGAAGAGAAGTGGCTTCTGCAGGTGGTGGCTCTAGTACTGGAGCTGACAGCACCCCGGGGCATCTGTAGCTGCGCTGGTCTCTTCGGCCAGGCAGGATTATGGTTGATGCTTGCTTTAAAATAGTGTTCTAGCCCGAAATTGGTTTTGCTTTCATACCAAATGGGAAGAACAAGCCAGAGAAACACAAGAAAAATGGCAAGTCCAGGTATCTCAACTGCCACTCATGACTATCAGGTGACAGAGTAGGTAATGAATAATCCAGAGAAGAGTTCCCAAAATGCTCTACAAACATGAAAACATTGAAATCCTGCAAAGGACTGTATGTGAGCCTGATAGAGAGCAACATGGGACTGACCAAAGATTAATACAGGAATTTTGAGAGCATGAGGAGGCTAACCAAAGATGAATACAAGAATTTCATGAGGGTGAGGAAGCTAATCAAAGGTTAATATAGGAATTGTATGAACAGGCTGAGAATAGACAAAGATTAATACAGGATTGGGTGAGCAGGATGAGAATAGACAAGGATCAATGGAGGTATTCATGCACTCAAAAACAAGACAGCTGAAGGAATCCAGGAAGACCACAAAGGGAATGTTGAATGGAGCCCACCAGAAAGAAATCAAGTCCAATGAAACCATAACCAATCAACTAAGGGATTTGAGAAGAAACACTGAAAACCAAATTAAGGAAGCAGAGAAGTTCATACAACAACTAAAATAAAGCTACAACAAAGAATCTGAAGCCATTAAAGTCAACCAATTAGAAGGAAAGGAAAGGAAAGAAAAAACAAATTAGAAAGTCTTGACAGTAGGTTAGACCATGAAGAAGATCGAATCTCTGGGATTGAAGACAGCCTAGATATTACAGAAAAAGAACAGACAACTATCCAAGACAAAATCAAGAAAGATGATAGACTTGTTCAACATTTAGAAGAAGCTATCAGAAGGCCTAATCTGAGGATAATAAGTGTAGAGGAGAACCTAGAGAGAGGAGACTAAGAAATTTATTTAACAGGATCCTAGCAGAGAATTTCCCAAACATACAAAAAATAGGCTTATTCAGATACAAGAAGCTTTTAGAACCCCAAATAGACCAGACCAGAACAGGATATCCCACCATCACATTATAATCCACACAGGATAATTCAGATCAAGGAAAGGATCCTTAAAGCTCTCAAAGAAAATAGATAAATGACCTATAAAGGGAAACCAATTAGAATCACCTCAGATTTCTCAGCAGAGACAATTAAAGCAAAAAAAAAAAAGCCTGGAATGATGTATGCCAAGCCCTAAAGACAAACAATTATCAACCAAGAATACTCTACCCAGCTAAACTCTCCTTCATAATGAAAGGTCGAATAAAAGTCTTCCATAGCAAAGAAAAACTGAAACAATGTATCTCTACCAAACCAGTCTCACAAAAGACACATAAAGATGTCCTACACATAGAAAACCAACAAGAGCACATAAAGGCCAAGAGACCACATCCACACTGAGAATCCAAGAATCATAGGAAGTCAAAGCAGACACCTGAAAACATTACAGGATGGAATAGGAGAAAACGTAGGTCTCCTTGGCATACGCCGAAATTTTCTTAAAAGATACCAGGAGCACAACAAATCAAACAAATGTTTGACAAATGGGACAGCATGGAATTGCAGAGCTTCTGCATGGCAAAGGACATAGCTAGCAAGATCAATAGAAAACTCACAGACTGGGAGAAAAATCTTTACTAGCCATACAAAGGACAAGGGTCTCATATCTAAAATATACTTGGAATTCAAAAAATTAAATCCCCTAACAACAAATCCTCAAAGAAACAACTGCCTGATAAATAAGTGCACTAAAGACTTAAAGAGAAACTTCTCTGAAGAGGAAAGAAGGATGGCCAATAGACACATGAAGAAATGCTCAACCTCCCTAGCCATAAAAGAAATGCAAGTCAAAACAACATTGAGATACCACCTCACCCCAGTTAGAATGGCTATAATCAAGAACTCTAATAACAACAAATGCTGGAGGGGATGTGGACAGAAGAGAACCTTACTGCATTTTTGATGGGACTGTAAACTTGTTCAACTACTTTGGAAATCAGTATGGAGGCTCTTCAAAGGACTCCACATAAAGTTCCCTGTGACCCAGCAATCCCACTTTTGGGCATTTACCCAAAAGATCACAAACAAGACCATACTAAAGCTACCAGCACAACTATGTTTATTGCAGCATTATTTACCATAGCTAAGATACGGAACCAACCCATCAAGAAAATGTGGTATATACACACAATGGAATTCTATGCCTCCATCAGAAAGAATGACATTGCCCATTTGTTAGGAAATGGAAAGACTTGGAAAAAGTATATTAAGTGAAGTAAGCCAGGCCCAAAGAAACATAAGTCCCATGGTTTCCCTTATTTGCAATAACTAGTATATGTTTGAGATAAGCAGAAAAAGTCAGATAAGTTGATGTTAAGCAAAATGAACCTCAAGTTAAGGATTCAAATGTTTTTTTTCTTTCTTGCTATTGTGTCTTTTATATTTATTGGATATTTCTTTGTTGCTTTGTATGTCCCTCCCCCACATAATAACTCCTGTTTTCACTGTGTTTGATGTTGGTATAATTTGTGGAGGGGAAGCAAAAACAAATTGTTTAAATAGGGATACAAGTGGACCTATTGCAACAATGAGTTGTACAAGATGTTATGTCAAAAATGAACTTTAAAATTTTGGCACGGGTGGGGGGGTAGAGGGAGTGGCGATGGGAAGGGATGGGAAGGGGAAACAGAGAAGGAGGCAACAATGCTTGATAAGAAATGTACGCATTACCTTGCCCATGTAATTATACCCCTCTGTACGGTATTTTCACAATAAAATAAAATAAAAAAGCAAGATCCTTCTATCAAGTTCCTTTAAGAGACACACCTTGCCCATAAAAACAAACGTTCCGAAAGTGAAAGGCTGGTATAAAATCTACCAAGCAAATAGGCCCCATAAAAAGGCAGGAGTTGCAATCCTAATGTCAACTAAAATAGACTTCAAATTAAAATTAGTGAAAAGAGATAAAGAAGGTTGTTACATACTAGTTAATTGATCTCTCCTTCAGGAAGATATTACAAATCTAAATGTCTATTCACTAAACAACGAAGCACCCAAATTTATCCAAGAAACATTACTTTCCCTCAAATCACACATAGACCCCAAGACATTAATCGTTGGGGACTTTAACACACCACCAACCCCACTGGCTAGATCAACCCAGCAAAAACTCAAGAGAGAAACCACGGATACAAACAACCATATAGACCAACTAGACTTAACAGACATCTACCGAATATTTCACCCAGCAGCATCAGAATACATATTCTTCTCAGTAGCACATAGAATATTCTCCAAAACAGACCACATTTTAGGTCACAAAGCAAACTTGTCCCAATTCAGAAACATTGAAATTTTACCCTGCCTTCTCTTAGACCACAAAGGAATAAAATTTGAACTTAACACCAAAAGCCACCAAAGAAAGTCCCATAACACATGGAGGCTGAACAACACACTATTGAACCACCAGTGGGTGGTGGAAGAGATTAGAGAGGAAATTCATATGTTCATGATATTCAACAAAAATGCACACACAAATAACCAGCTCCTCTGGGACACAACAAAGGTAGTACTCAGAGGCAAGTTTATAGCTCTGAGTTACTACATCAACAAATTGGAGAGATCTGAAACCAACAACTTAATGAGACATATGAAGCTTCTTGAAAACTAGCAGCATGCTAAACCCCAATTCAGTAGATGGAAACAAATAATTAAAATTACATCAGAATTAAATGAATTAGAATCCAGAAAAAAAACAGATAGAATAAATAAAACAAAGAGTTGATTCTTCGAAAGTTACCAAAATTGACAGACCCTTAGCAAATCTTATCAGAAAAAGAAAAGAACAACTGCAAATAAACAAACTCAGAGATGAGAATGGAAACATCACCACAGAAACAACCAAGATTCAGAACATTATAAGGGAATACTTTTCAAAATTTTATGCTAATAAGTTTGAGAATTTGGAGGAAATGGATGATTTCCTAGCAAATATCGACATGCCAAAACTAAACCAAGATGAATTAAACCATCTTAACAGGCCCATATCAAGCATTGAAATAGAAACAGCAGTAAGAGACCTCCCATCTAAGAAAAGCCCAGGACAGATGGATTTACAGCGGAATTCTACAAGGCCTTCAAGGCAGAGCTCACACCAATACTCGTTCAACTCTTCAATGAAATTGAAAGAGCAAGTTCACTACTGAACTCATTCTATGAAGCCATCATAACTCTCATCCCAATACCAGGCAAGGATTCATCAAAGAAAGAGAAATATAGACCCATTTCTTTGATGAACATCAATGCAAAACTTCTCAACAAAATTTTGGCCAATCGACATCAACAACTCATCAAAAAAAATCATATACTATGATTAAACAAGATTCATTTCAGGGCTGCAAACCTGGTTCAATATATGCAAATAACATAATTCATCACATCAAGAACAATGATAAGAACCACATGATTATCTCCATAGATGCAGAATAAGTATTTGACAACTTCCGACACCATTTTATGATGAAGGCTCTGGAAAAATTAGGAATCCATGGAACATTCCTCAATATAATGAAGGCTGCATATAACAAACCTACAGCCAGTATTATACTTAATGGTGAAAAGCTAGCTAAAGCCATTTCCTTGAAACTCAGGACAGGACAAATACATTGAAAACAGGGGTTATACCATAGGGGAAGTACATACAAAAGAAACAAAAAAATCACATAATACATTATAAGTATGCAAAAAACAATAGCAAGGAAGAAAAAAATCACTTGTGTCCCTATCTTGGGGTTCATTTTGCTTAGCAATGTAATTATATGGTCATGTGTATATAGCTTTTGATGTTTACTGCTTTTCTAGATATATAATAGTTACTGCAAATAAGGGAAACCATGGGACCTATGTTTCTTTGGGCCTGGCTTACTTTACTTCATATAATTTTTTCCAAGTCTTTCCATTTCCTAACAAATGGGGCGATGTCATTTTTTCTGATGGAGGTATAGAATTCCAGTGTGTGGTGTGTGTGTTTGTGTGTGTGTGTGTGTGTGTGTGTGTGTGTGTGTGTATAATACCAAATTTCACATTTTCTTGATCCATTCATCTACTGAGGGGCATCTGGGTTGGTTCCATATCTTAGCTATGGTAAATAATGCTATGATGAACAGTTGTGATGGTAGCTTTAGTATACCCTTGTTTGTGATCCCTTGAGTAAATGCCAAAAGTCAGATTGCTGAGTCATAGGAGAGCTTTTTGTAATCAGGAAAACAGCTCTATTTTTAATAGTCTCAAAAATACCTAGGAATTAATTTAAACAAAGATGTGAAGTGCCTCTATGATGAAACCTTTAAAAAAAAAAAAAAAAAACAAAATTTGAAACAGCTTTAATGAAATAGAAAAACCTTCCATGCTCCTGGATGGGAAGAATTAACATCTTGAAAATTGCCAAGAGCAATTTACAAATTCAATGTAATACTCATCATATTCCCTACAAGTTTTTTCAAAGATATAAAGCAATCCAAAAACTCATATGAAATAAAAAAGACACCGAATAACAAAAACAATCCTTAGCAGGAAATTGTGTTGGAGGAATATCAATACCAAACTTCTAATTCTATTATAAAACCATAGAAATAAAACAGCTTGTTACTGGCACAAGAATAGGCTTGGGGACCAATGGAACAGCATAGAAGACCCAGAAAAAAACCCACAGTTAAACCTCAGGACCAACAAAATAAACCAAAAAGAATGCAAAGTTTCTATTGTCTCTCTTGTTCGTGGCTATTTTCTTCCGAAGTGTTAACTTGGGATATGTTGGTATTCTATAAGGAAATGTATGTCTTAGGAAGTTCCCTATTTCTTTGTGATTTTTTCCCCCTGTACAGTATTTTTACAATAAAAATATATAAAAATTAACAACCCAATTAATAAATGGGATAAAGACTTAGTCTTCTGAGAAGAATGTCCAATAGACTCATGAAGAAATGCTCAACTTTCTGGACATAAAAGAAATGTGAATCAAAACAACATTGATATTCTACCTTACCCAAGTTGGAATGGCCATTATCAAGAAAAATAATAATAACGAATGCTGGAGTGCATGTGGCCAAAAAGGAACTGTACCACACTGTTGGTGGTAACATAAACTTGTTCAACTACTCTGGAAAGCAATATGGAAGTTCCTCAAAAGGCTACACATAGAGCTTCCCTATGACCCAGCAATTCCTCTCCTGGGCATTTATCTAACAGATCATAAAGAATGCCACAATAAAGGCAATAGCACAACTATGTTCCTTGATGAACTATTTACCATAGACAAGGTATGGAATCAGATGCCCTTCAGTAGATAGATGAAGCAATTGTGGTATACATACACAATAGAATCCTACTCTTCCATCTGGAAGAATGATACTTTACCATTCCTAAGGAAATGGAAAAACTTGGAAAAAATTACATGAAATGAAGTAAGCAAGACGCAAAGAAACATAGTTTGCATGGTTTCCCTCATTTGTGGTAATTAGAATGTTGAGTAAGGACTCAAAGCTTTGAGTTTTATCCTTCAACTGATATTATTTTAAAAGAAAATAAGAAATTCTGTACTATGGGATACTTTAAATAAGACAGATGTCTTACTTGGTAAGCTGAACTTATAGTTAATCTCTCTCTCTCTCTCTCTCTCTCTCTCTCTCTCTCTCTCTCTCTCTCTCTCTCTCTCTGTTTATCTATCAATCTATCTTAAAATTTAAAGTAAGGGGAATTTTAATGCCCATCTGTTTTCAGGAGAGTAGAATGAAGAAAGTGGAAAACTCTGGTATACTTTGGCATATGAACATCTGACATTGCACTTTGCTAGGTGAACATTAGTTAGTTTATCCTTTCCCTAATTGAATATGCTTTCCTAACAGTTTCAAAGAAAGAAATAGTGAAGGAAAAAACATTGAATTTGTGCTAGATTTCTCCATACACTGAGCCAGTGTCATGATCAAGCTAGTATGTCATCTCAAATGGTATACAAATGCCAAGTAGTAGTTTAGATGCAGTGTGAAATTTTCTCTAGTGGTGTGCTTTGAGCTTTACCTTTTCAGCTTTTTGGCATCTATTACATATTCGTGTTTTAGGTGACTATGAAGCTTACAGAAATATGTTATAGCTTTAATAGGTTACTCCCCTGATAACAATTCACTTTTGCTAATCTGTTATACACCTTTAAGTATTGCTGTACCAATCCTCATATTTTGTTATTGATATTACAATTTAAATATTTTATACTGTATATACCTAAAGAAATTATTACAGATATTAATATTTTAATTGTTTTATCTTCCACCTTCATAACAAAGATAGAAGGAATTTATAGACCATTAATTCTGTGCTAATCACTTCCACATTGATTTTAAGAGATCACTGAATGTATTTACCCAATGTATAAAAGAGACAAATTAGAATACAATATCTCAAGGAGTATACATGCAAGAATCCTAAACAAAATACCAGCAAATAAAATTAAGCAGCACAGTAAAATGATTGTTTCACATAATCAACCTGAATATATCTCAAAGATACAGGATTATTAAATCTAGAAATGTGAAAACTGCATCAACAGAATGAATGATAAGAATATAATCATCTTGTTAGATGCAGAAAAACTTGTCAAAATTTGACACTCCTTCATGGAAAAATTAGTCCCCAAAATTAAGTATAGAAGGAATATGCTGAAACTAACAAAGGCTATATATTAGAAACCTAAAACAAACATTATGATTATTCTTGAAAATATGAAAGCTTCTCAGGATCAAGATATGGATACCTACTTTTATCACTTTTATTCAACTTTTATCACTTACAGAAGTCTTGACCACAGCAATTAGGCAAGAGAAAAATCCCAACCAAGAGGATTATAATAATTGCCCTTTTATAGATGGCATGATTTTATTGTATAAATAAACCTAAATATGCTAGCAGGAGCTGTTGAACAAATGACTGTTGAAGAATGTAAAATCTCTTGTTCTACATAGTAAAAAATGAGCTATCAAAAAAGAAAACAATCCTACTTATAATAGGTCCACATATAAGGGAAATTTAATTAAAAAGGGGAGAAATGTGTGCAATAAAAACTATACAATATTGATGAAAATATTGAAGAAGACAGAAATGAATAGAAAGAATTCCTGTGTCCATGGATTGGAAGAAAAGATCTTGTTAAAATATCCACAGTATGGCAAGCTGTCTGTTGATTCAATGTGACCCAACAAATTTTCCATGACACATACTGAAAGAAAACAGTCTGTTCTAAAATTCATTCTCTAGAATACACACACACACACACACACACACACACATACACACACACAGAGCAAAAAGCAGTCATAGGCAAATAGAATAGACCTGGAAATATCACAGTATGTGAATTCAAATTTGACCACAATAGAAATATAATGGAGATAATTTTTTAATGAAAAATCAACAGAGAAAAATCACTGCATTCACAAGTGTGTTCTTTGAGAAAACTAAGTTGATAAATTGTGAAAGTTATAAGATAAGGAAACAAAGAACTAATTCTGTTGCAAGCAATATGAACCATTTCATATGCAATTTTGAACAAATGTCACAATAAAACAGGATACCCTGGATACAGTTCTAATTTAGAGTTTTTTTAATTTTAATTTTTTGTGAACATACTGTACAAAGGGGTTATAAGATTATTTCTTTGTTGCTTTGTAATTTACAGTTTTTTAAGGCCATGACACGTTCATTTGGATTTTTATGTTTAACCTCTTAATTATAATCAGTGAAACAGTTTTAACTTTGTTATGATCAGGTAGTACTAGGTATTACGGTTAGTGTTAATAATTCATTTTTATTATCTTTAGTTGTACAAAAGAGTTGCTATTTAACAAAGCAGTTTATGAATAAAATGCATCTTTATCAGTGTCAACACTTTCCACATTCTTACTCACCCTCCTGACCCACCTCCAATTTACACAGTTTCAAAGATAGAAGATAACACAAGCTTATTAGAACTCATAACAGTGGCTGTAATTTTGGAGCAATGATTACTGACAGGATACGGGTATCTTGATAAGAGTTGTGTGAGACATGTTTACTTTGTAAAAAAGTAACTTCAGATTTATGAATTTTGCTTTATAGATTTGGTTTTAGTTCAATCTTTTTTTAACTAAGTCCTACATAATATTGGAGAGTATTTTGGCAATACATATTAATATAAAAACAAATATCTTAGGCTTCATATCTATTAGCATTATCTTTATGGTCATATGTATATAGCTATTGCACTACTATGATCCTCTGCTAGGACTATCTTAGACATATAACAAATATTACAAATTAGGGAAAACATGGGATCTATGTTTCTTTGGGTCTGGCTTATAACACTTGATATGATTTTTTTCCAAGTCATTCCATTTCCTTACGAATGGGGCAATGTCATTCTTTCTGATGTGTGAAATTATTTCCTTTTTCCTTTTGTTCTTTTTTTTTTCATTTTGTTTATCCCCTGTTGTCACTGTTTTAATTTTGGTACCTGTGTCTTGTATATATGTTTATCGCACTTGCAGACACAAATGGGAATCACAAAATGGTGAGACAAATGAAAAGGGTGAACCAATGCAACAGCGATACTCAAGACACGGATGTTGGAAATTAACTTAACAACTTGGCTTGGGGGGAGTCGTGGTGGGGAGGAGGGAAAGTGGGAGAAAACAAGGGGTGTTAACACTGGTCAACAAGAAATGCATTTATTACCTTACTTATGTAACTGTAATCCCTCTGTACATCCCCTTTACAAATATATATATATATATATATATATATATATATATATATATACATATACACACAAGCCAAACAACTTAAAATCCTTTAATCAGAGTGGGAGGTATAAATTTGTTGTATGAAACAAAACAAAAGCAGTTTAAATGAATTAACTAAACTTTTATGCTCATGAATACATTTCAAAGTCAACATTTTGATTCACAAACTCATATCATTTTGTATATAATAACATGGCATTTAGAAAATATTAAATATGATATATATGGCTTCTTATTATGTACAAATGTATTTATATATATTTATATATAATATGAAAACATAGACTCCAGAAATATATATCAGATTCATGATGTTATCTAGGTAATTGCCTCTGGGGTATGTGTACTTAGGTTAGCAACATTTTCAATATATAATTTTGATTCTCTTATGTGAAATCTAAAGCAGAAAGAACAAATATAAGTATTTGTTAATGCTCAGTGGTAGGTGTATAGATGTCTGATGCATTATTCTATGTGTTTCTCTATTTAAAAAAAAACTTTTCAAGATCATAAAATGAAATCAATGATGACAGCAACTTGAAGGATAAAGGTTGAAACAGGTAGAAAAATCCCCTAGGCTAGAATATGTTTACAAGTGGGCTTCAGAGAAGATGAAAAGTAACTTACTAGTAGGAGGTCTGATGAGACTTTCATCTCCATGTGGGCTGTGTACAGTTAGTGTTTTCTCTCAAATAAAAACAAAAAGAAATATTTGGGGAATACTAAGACTTCTAGTATGAATGTTGAAACCCTATAGCAAGGATTCTAAAACTTTAGAGTGCATCATATCATTTGTAGGGATGTTTAAAAACACATGGTGTCCCTTTACTTAGACAGTAGTGAGAATTGTAATTTCATAATGGAATAAAATACATGGGGAGAAGGACAGCATGACAATCATTGATCATCCTGTCCTGGGACGTAAGGTTGAGACTGATTGCTCTTAAAGTTTTCTTTGTTGGTCATGTGTGCACATTTTGCCCTTGCCTGTACTTCCTAACATTTGATATGGCACATTCCATCACAAACAGATGTATCAGTAACGTTATACTGAGGAGAAACATCAAGAAGGAAAAGTTAGCCTTCTTTACAATAATCATGATAACCCCTAAATTGTTGTTCAAGTGCTCAACAGCCAGATATTGCATACTGGTTACTCCTTTAGACAAAGCCAATTATTACTATCATTACAAACAGCTCAATAGTACAATGTTGTTTTGGGAGTTTGGTTGCATTTCTTCCACTACAGTGTTAATATGGGAAAAAAAATCAGTGAAAATTGTGTGATCTCAAGCCAGGAAATAGCCATAATAACATCTCAAAATTTCCTAATTAATAAGGGAGTTAACCACATGCAATGGATAAAATATTTGTGATGTCTCCAAATGTGTAAGTTGATATTTTTGTTTTGTAGTGACGATAGCCTTAGAACTAATTTCAATAAGATATTCCTCATTTCCATCTAAAACTTCATCAGGATGTTCCATTAATATCCATATATCTTCCAGCATTCTGGTAAGGTTGAAATTGTAGCTGTATAATTTGAGCTTTGACCAGTATTACCCAAAATACTCTATTCATAAACCATCTCGGATTTTTTTTTTTGCTAGAATGGACTCCAAACTCTCCAGCCTTTTTCACTTAATTGCAAAGCTGCTTTCACATTTCAAATATTCTTTATAGCAACATCAACTTCTTGATGCCATTTCATTTTGCTATAACAAAGCACATGTGACTCAATAACTAAGGACAGAAGTTTATTTGCTTACCATCCTTCAGGGTGGGAATTCTGAGATCAAAGCACTAGTATTCATTCATCATTAGATGAGGGACCTCTTGTTGCATTTATGTGATGGAAGGTAGAGGGCTAAAGTGCTAGCTAGTTGCCTCATGCCATTTTATATAAAGCCACTTAATCCCATTTATGAAGATGAAACCCTCGTGGATTAATCAGTAAAAGCTCCACATCTTAAAACTGTTGCATTGGGGATGGTCAAAATGCATTTAGAAGAGGATACAGATATTAAAATCATAGCAATATTCAATTAATTTTGAACAAGGACACCAATAATATGCAGTGAAGAATTATCTCTTCGATAAATAGCAATGGGAAAAATAGATGTCCTCATCCAGAACAATGAAATTAAACTGTTTCCTTACAGTATACATACAAGTCATTTTCAAAATGCATTAAAGACTTAGGAGCCAGGTGTCAGTGACTCACACCTACAATACTAGCTGTTCAGGAAGCTGAGGTCTGAGGATTGCAGTTTGAAACCAGCCTGAGTAGTAAAGTCCATGAAGGTCTTATCTCCAATTAACAACCAAAAAGTTGGAAGTAGAGCTGTGGCTACCCTTAAGTGACAAAACTAAGGGAAAACACCTAGGCCCTGAGTTAAAGCCCCAGTTTAGACACAAAAATAGCATATATATATATTTATATATACACATATATATGCATACATATGTATCACAAAGTTAATAAAAGATTATCCAACTGAAAATTAGAAAATAATCTCAAAATAGACATTTCTCTAAGATCCACAAATGGCCATATGAAAAAGTAGTAAATATCATTAGTAATCAGAGAAATACAAATTCAAACTAAAATGAGATATCATAACAAGTATTGGTAAGGATGTGGGGAAATAGAATCTTATACTACACATTGTAAATGGCAATGGAATATAGTGTGAAGATTATTTAAGAAAATAAAAATAGACATGCTATATGATCCAGCAGTCTACTTAATGATGTATGTCTAAATGAATTGAAATCAGTACTTTAAATAAATGTCTGGTGAGGACATGCTCTCTGTTTTAAAATAGTAATATTGATGTTTTGTATATGTACAATAGATCTAATTATACTGTTCAGGTCCTTCATGTCCTTATTGATTTTTTGTGTATCTGTTCTTTGTGTCACTGAAAGTAGGGATATTAAAATCTACAACTATTAAAAATTCAAACAAAATAAGCAAAACAAAATGGTACTACTTGTATCTTCAGATGATATAAAAGGTGAAAAAGACACAGATGCTTTCTTGACTTTCCTTCAAAAGATGTTTCAAGTCTTGTATGCATAGTATATTTATTTGTACACAGAGTCGACCATTAATTTAAATACTGTCTTTTAAGTCGGAAATGGTGTCTAGGACAATTTTATAAGCATTGGGCTTCATATTGATGCTGGGTGATCTTTACAGGGAATAAACCCAAGGAAATTTAACAAAATATCATTAACTTACATTTATACCTTCATTTAAAATTTAAGATTATGTTTCTATTCACAAACAGACAAAGTCAATCATTCTTCCCAGTTTTATAGGTTGAGTATCCAAATGACTACCCACATTGTTTCAGATGTCAGATAGTTTGCATGTTTTGGATATGTGCATATGAAATTGGCTGCAAGGCTAATCAAGAAATACATTGAGGTCTCACATATGTCTTACATATATAACAAGAAGGTAATTACATAGAATTTTTTAGAGCATATGTCTTCTGATTGTAACAGGTCACATGAACGTAAGTGTGGGAAACTTTTATTTGTCTCATAATGGCACCCAAAAAGTTTTAAATTTGAGCCATTTCAGATTTTCAGATTAGGAATCCTCAATCTATTTATGGATCTGGAAATTTCTACAATACAAGATTTTAAAATATCATCATAACAAGCAAACAGGAGCATAATGCCAGCCACAGGAATAATTAGAACACAAAACCTTTTAAAGAAAAAAATATGACCTAGCTCCAGTAGCTCATACCTGTAATCCTAAAATCAGGAAGCTGAAATCTGAGGATCATAGTTCAAAACCTTCTCAGGAAGAAAAATCTGTGACACTCTATCTCCAATTAACCACCACAAAGCCAGAAGGGGAGCTGTGGCTCAAGTGGTAGAGTACTATTAAGCAAAAGAGCCCAGGGATAGTGTACAGGCCCTGAGGAGGAAGAGAAACATATGCTTATTAATATTTTTCGTGTGTATGAATGAAACTCAATACAATAGGTATTAAGCTAATATTATAAAATGTGTTGAGTTCCAAATATTATGTACATTTTTTTGTGACAAAGCCTCACTCTGCATCCTAAACCAGCATTGAATTCAGTATCTTCCTGTCACCATCTCCTGATCGCTGGCATTACAGGTATGAACTTCCCATTATATTATTTCCATTACTAGTACTATAAAGATATACACTATAAAGTGAACTCTAATTTTTTAGAAATGGAAAACAGTGGTATAATTTTTGAATTTCTTTAGTAAACTACAAAAATGCTTAAAATGCTTTTAGAATCACAGGGTGAAAATAGGATACATACATAATCATCCAATTAGGAGAAATGTAACTTTTAGGGAAAGAAGGAGTATTTCATGATGATAATATGATCCATTATATATTTTTTAACTTAATATAAACAGCCAAAGTCACTGTCTTGCACATGTGTGTGCTTGGGCACATACAAAGTACTTCCTAAGGACCTGAGACATCATGTTTGGCAGCATTTTTTGTTCATTTCTCTGATTGTAAAACTTAATTCTAAGTAAGTTTGACTGTCTCACTATAATTTAACTCTGTGGGTATCTGGGGATTTGATGACAAAGTTATTCATTAGAAATATTTGTGAAGGATAATGTTAATTATGTAGAATAAATGTAGAAATGAAAACATTGCAAGCAGAATAGTGAAAAATTAAATGACTTGGTATACCCTAATGAGAACAATTGGAGATAAGGACATTCCTTTTTCCCCACACCCACCCACACCTAAAAATAAACAAATAGGAATTGGCAAATACATCTACAAATTTATGGGGTAAAAAGTCTACAAAACAATACAAGTATCAAACATACCATATGAGCCATCTCTATAATTTGGTAATCCCTTAAAAACTCTTGAATGTAAACATTTTCTAGTAGCAGATCTGATTGTCTCAAGACAAGACAAGAAAATCTTCTCTGAATCCTAGACAAAAGGCCAAAAAGCAATTAGACAAGGAGTTTTGAAATGAACTTTCTAGCACATTTCACTTGGTGCTCTCCCTTTTTCTTTCTAGTATATTCCTATCACCAGTACTATATCAAGAAAGTAGCCAATAGTTTCTACCTGTGATTGCTACGTACTGTAATACATCCCTGGTGAATGTCAAGTAAGCTGCCAAATCTCAAGCAAGATGATATAAAAGTATATCCAATTTAAGAATATTCTAGAATTTTATACTGAACTGGGGTCAATCTCATCATACTGCACACAGAGAAGGGTCAAGAAATGTGTGGCTTGTTTTCCTTCCCCCAACATACTTACTCTCTCCGGATCCCTAAAATTGCTATAAATCATTGTTATTTCAATCAAGCCCTTCTTGGAGAAATCCTAATGAAAGACCTTTGGCAGTCAGTGATGGAAGTTCATTTTTTTTTTTTATTCTGCTACTGTTATCTCTCTCTGCTATTGTAGTTTGCTACTTGAGCAATCTAAATTGAACCACGTTGAAGTTTAAATGCTTTCTTTGATCAAATAACTCAGAGCACTTGTATCATGCCCTGGAAAAATTATCACATTTGCCAAAAGCAGTACATAATTAAAAAGTAGCCATCTCTGAAATTTGAAAGATCTGTCATGCTAAATGAATTTTGTGTCTTTACTTATGGTCACTACATACTTTGAAAACCCCAAAGTGAGTTCTATACTCCTACCTAAGGCCTACACAAGCTATCTCATCATTTAGTACACATTGAATCCTTGCATCAAAACAATACCAGAATCCTTTCTGATATAAAATTTTGAGAAAAATAGCCCTAGAGAGCAACTTCTCTCAACAATTTCCAAAAATAAACAGAAAATATTCCACATTGTTTCGTGGGCATTGTAAATTCCTCAGCTGCATCAAAACTGGGTTTTGGCTTCCCTACCATCATAATATCTATTTTAGTCTCAGTGGCTCTGAACAATCAGACTTTGTAAAGAAACTACCATTCTTTAATTGAAACATTAGTGAGCAAATTTCCAAACAACAAAAACAATTTCTTGTTTAGAAAATGCTCATTCTCCACAAACCATGCAATTATACATTAAATATAGTAACAAAACTTAGAATTTAAACTTAAATTTATCTAACATTTTAAAATGAAGTTTTAATTTTAGCATAACTGCAGATTTACAGAAAAATTCTGAAGATAGTATAGAGAATTCTGATACAACTCACACCCAGTTTCCTTTATTAATTTTTGCATCAATCTGGTGTATTTAGCATAATTAATGAACCAGTAATGATCCATAATTTAGTAACTTAAGTTCATAATTTAGAATTTGTTTTTTTATCTGTGTTCTTTTCTGGTCCAACTCTAAGATACCTCATTACAATTAGTTGTCATATCTCCAAGTCTGGGATATACATTCTTAGATTTTCTTTGTTCACGACCTTTATAGATTTGAGATGCAATGGTTAGATATTTTATGGAATATGACTTAACTGTGATTCATCTCATGATTTTCTCATTATTGGATTGATCTATGGTAAGAATGAGATCTTACCCTAAGAATAATATTTTAGGGTAAGAATATCCCAAAGGTTAAAGCACTATTTTCACAGCATATCAAGAAGATATCCCATCAAAATGATTCATAACTGTTGATAGTAACTTTGTTTCTTTTTTTATTGTGAAAATACTGTACAGAGGGGTTACAATTACATAGGCAAGATAATGAGTACATTTCTTATCAAGCATTGTAGCCTCCTCCTTTGTTTTCCCTTCCCATCCCTTCCCATCCTCTCCCCGCCCCCCTACCCAATCCTCCTCCCCCCATCCCCCCCCCCCACCAAAGTTGTAAAGTTCGTTTTCAACATAACGACTTGTGCATCTCATTGTTGCAATGGGTCCACCTGTATCCCTATTTAAACAATTTCTTTTTTCCCTTCCCCTCCACAAATTATACCGACATCAAATACAGTGAAAGCAGGGGTTATACCGTGGGGGAGGGACATACAAAGCAACAAAGAAATAATTTTATAAATGTGTTAGAAACAATAGCATGAAAGAAAAACAAACATTTGAATACATACCTTAGGGTTCATTTCCCTAGCATCAACTTATCTGACCTTTTCTGCAAAAAACATGGAACGCTTCATGAATTTGCATGTCATCCTTGTGCAGGGGCCATGCTAATCTCTGTATCGTTCCAATTTTAGTATATGGGTTGCCGAAGCAAACACTGTTGATGGCAACTTTGATGACCTAGCTTAAGATAGTGTTAATTAGGTTTCTCCACTCTAAGCCTACTCTTCTGCCTACCACCTTCTCATACTGGGAGAAAGCTACCACAGATAGCCGCAGATAAAAATAAATTATATGTTATAATATATGCATCCACCACAGATAGCCACAGTTAAAAATAAATTATAAGTTATAATATATGCATCCTTGAAGAAAGTGTACCAATATAAGTACTTGGAATAGTTCATGGCAAAATTTCTATTTCCTCATTTATTAATTTACATTTGTAAATACAGACTTTAATCCAGTGCCACATAGATCATCATAGCATTGTCCTATTGTTTGTCTATAATCTCCCATCCCAATCACGTGAAACTCAATCTCCACTATATCAACTTACTTGTTTAGTTCTTTTTTTTTCTTTTTTTTTTTGGGGGGGGGGGGTCCGGTCGTGGGGCCTGAACTCTGGGCCTGGGCGCTGTCCCTCCACTCTTCAGCTCAAGGCTAGCGCTCTAACACTTGAGCCACAGCACCACTTCCGGCTTTTTTCTTTTTGCTTCTGTGGTGCAGAGGAATCGAACCCAGGGCCTCATGCATGCAAGGCAAGCGTTCTACCACTGAGCCAACTTCCCAGCCCTTGTTTAGTTCTTATATACCAGATAATACATTCAAAAGTTAATCCATACTTGTGTGGAAAGAAAATTATCAACTAGAGTACAGAGAATATGAGAAGTTTCTTTGCTTTTAGACTTACAGTCTCATTTCCAAAACAGCTAGGTTAGCACTTGTTTTCCCTTATGTCCCTCAAAGAAGGGCTATAACCATATAAATTTTCACAAAGGAGCCAAAATGCATTGTAAAAAAGACATCTTTTTCAATAAATGACATTGAGAAAATTAGCTATTTGCAGGATGCTGAATCTAGCTGTGTATTTCTAACCCTATGCAAAAAGCAATTCCAGAGCTGACCTATTCATAATACAGCAGGTTTTTTTGTTACACCCTGAGAGGTTCTGGCCACATATCATATATATCATATATATATATATATATATATATATATATATATATATATATCACGTATATATATGATATTATATAGATATCATAGATATCATATGTGTGTGTGTGTGTGTGTGTGTGTGTGTGTGCACATATTGAATTTCAGTATTTGTGCTATAAAATTCTATGGATTTTTACAATAATACAATGCCACAAGTTTAGTTACAATGATATTTTAATTGTTACACTGTAAAGGTTAAACTACCTTAAAATACAACTTATGCTTCATCTATCCAACTCTTCTTTTTCTTCCCCAAATCCCTAAGATCATCTTACTATTTGCTCTCTCTTTACTTTTACCTTTTCCAGAATAGCATATAAAAGCAATGACACAGTATTTAGTTTTTTCAGGCACTCCTCCTTTAAATTAGAAAAACAGATTTTAAATCCATTCATGTTTTTCCATGGGTCTATAATGCTGTCTTGTTTTCCTAATGAAAATTTTCACATGCAATTGTAAAAATAATACATAAATGCAACGTGCCTTTTAAGTAGTAACAAGATTCAGAATTATTGTAGATATATCTACAACCTGACATTTGTAGCAATGAAGTTACAGAATATTTCCATTGCTGGGGCTGGGAAGGTGGCTCAGTGGTAGAGTGCTTTCCTTGCAGGCATGAGGCCCTGGGTTTGATTCCTCAGCACCATATAAGCAGAAAAAGCAGGAAGTGGGGCTGACACTCAACTGGTAGAGTGCTAGCCTTCAGCTGAAGAGCTGAGGGACAGCACCCAGCCCCCACGATTGACAAGAAAAAAAAAGAAAGTAAGTTTCCATTGCCATATTAAATCTTCATGTTGCTGTTCATAACCAAATTCACCACATTCAGTCCCTCCTAAGCCTCTGAAACAACATTCCTCTATTTTACATTTCTGCAAATTTGTTGCTTTTAGAACATTATGTAAATGGAGTATTTTTTCATACAGCATAAATCTTTGAAAATTATCCATGTTATGTATAATAACACTTTGCCCCTTTTTATTGATAAATATTATGATATGGTATAGATTTAAGATGTATTCTTCTTTTGCAAAATTACTGTCATATATTAATAATTGGTAAACAATATTAAAGTCATGACTACACAGTTCAAATTTAAATACATATAGTAAAAATGAATCTTTAATAATCTTTATTACATTAAATTTCTGGGTTTGTATTCCGTGAATTTTCCTTGGTTAAGTGTTTTTATGTTAGTACCATGTTTTTGTAACAATGGTTCTGTAGTATAGTTTGATTTCCAATATAGGATATACGTTTGCGTTGCTCATTTTTTAAAGGATTACTTTTTATATTCAGGCTCTTTCACGTTACCAGTTCAATTTTCAGTTAATTTTTCTGATATAATTGGCAGTCATCTTTGAAACAACCCCTAAGGACCAACAGAGACTTGCAAAGCAGACCATTCCCAAATGAGGACAATTACCTACGATGTTCAGGCTGCATTCTGGAGCTAAGGAAGACATTTCATGGAAACCAGATTGCTTTCCACAAGTGATGACAATGATAAATTCTTCAGAACCTGGGACATATACTATTGAGTCTTGAACTCAAGGTTTTATGGTCGTGCATAAATTTTTGTTATTTTAAGTAGTCGTACAAAAGAGTTCCAATTTACTTAAGCAGATTATGAATACAATGCATCTTGGTCAGTGCCACCTCTTTAATCTTACACAACCCTCTCACCTTACCC
This sequence comes from Dipodomys spectabilis, assembly GCF_019054845.1. NCBI lineage: Eukaryota > Metazoa > Chordata > Mammalia > Rodentia > Heteromyidae > Dipodomys > Dipodomys spectabilis. The sequence continues at coordinate 2,479,100 of NW_024871002.1, read as the reverse complement.
TTTCACCCACATTTTTAACTTTTTTATTTTTATTATGAAGGTGATGTACAGAAGGGTTCCAGTTATGTAAGTCAGATAATGAGTACATTTCTTTTTTAACAGTGGCATCCCTTCCCTCACTCTCTCCCAGTTTTTCTCTCCCCACCCCCTGACAAGTTGAATAGGCTATTTTCAACAGAGTGTCTAATGAGTTTCATTGCTGCACTTGTTTGCCATTTGTCCCAACGTTTCTGTGCTTCTCCCTTACTCTCTCCAAATCGGATAAATTTACAAATGAGGCAAAGGGCACAAAAACCAAAAGGCAGCAACAAAGGAAAAAAAGAAAAACCTCTTGCTTCTATTTTCTGAAGTTCATTTTGATAAATATCATTTTGTATGTTCATATGCACATAACTATTGAGCCTTTGTGATTCTGTCCTAAAAATACCCTTCTTTGGTCTCACTGTGTGAATGTTTACAGATCTGTATAATGTATTATGTCCAAGTGTATTTTTTGTCTTTTTACCATCCATTGAGTTTACTTATAGATTGATAGGCACATTCTAGTAATAACAAACAAGGGAAATCAAGCAACCTGTGTTTCTTCAGATCTGGCTTACTTACATAATTTATTCCAAGTCTTTCCATTTTCTTAGGACTAGTACAATATCATTCTTTCTGATGGAAGAGAAGAATGACACACACACAGACACACATATATACATACATATATATATATATATATATATATATATATACACACACACACACACATATACACCCATACACACACATATACACCCATACACACACACACACACACACACACACACACACACACACACACACACACACAAAACATTTTCTTGATCCATTTTTCTGAGGGCCATCTTGGTTGATTCCACATCTTGGTTATGATAAACAATGCTGCAATGAACATGGTTATGCTGGTGGCTTTAGTGTGGCCTTGTTTGTATTATATTGGAAAAATGTTCAGGAGTGGAATTGCTGGGTCATAAGGAAGCTCTATGTTTAATCTTTTGACAAATCTCTATACTCTTTCCAAAGTGGTTGAACAAGTTTACATTCCTACTAACAGTGCAGTAGCATTTCTTTTTGGCCACAATATTCCTCAAACTCTCCAATGATTCAGAAATGGAAAGATCACTACCAAATTCATTCTATGAAACCAGAATAACCCTCATTCCCAAACCAGATAGGGACTTATCAAAGAAAGACTGATAGACCCATCACTTGGATGAACATAGAAGCACAACTTCTCAATAAAATTCTGGCCAACCAAGTTAAACAACTAACCAAAAACCTCATATATTATGATCAAATGGAATTCATTCCACAGATCACAGCTGGTTCAATATACATGTCAATTAATGTAATTCAACGCATCAACAGTAGCAAGGCTAAGAACCACATGATAACTCATCAGATGCAGAAAAATATTTACAAGATTCAACACCCCTTGATGATAAAACTTCTGGTGAAGCTAGGAATCCACGGAACATTACTCAATATCATAAAGGCTTTATATGACAAACTGAAGCCAACAATATATTTGAACATTTATAGCTATTTACTCTAAAACCAATAATGAGACAGTAATGTCCACTCTTGCCAATCCTCTTCAATGTAGAACTACAATTCTTACCAAGAGCAATAAGGCCTGGGAAAAACTTATAGGGGATCCAAATAAGGAAAGAAGAAAGAAAACCATTTTTCTTACTTTTGTAATATATATGTTGAATTCATGACTTCATTCTCCCCTTCTGTTCCTCTTTATTTGTCTACGTCTCTCCCCTTCACCCTGCCTCACCTCTTTCACATAACTGTTGTTTATACATTTTTTCAGTTAATATTTTCCAAAGCAATCTGCAAATTTCATGTAATGCCCATCAAAATCTCAACATAATTCATCACTGAGAGAGAAAACAATCCAAAAACTCATTTGCAACCAGAAGGCAATTCTGAGCAGAAAAAGTAATGCTGAAGGCATACCAATACCAAAATTCAAACTCTACTATGGAGCTGAAGTAATGGAACAGCTTGCTACTGGCACATAAACAAGTCTGAGAACCAATGGAATAGAATAGAGGAATCAGAAATAAACCTGTACACCTATAGCATCTCATATTTGATAAGGGAGCCAAAAATTTAAGTTGGAAGAAAGCCTCTTCAACAAATGGTGCTGGGAATACTGGATATCTATATGCAGAAAGTGGAAACTGGTGATAGATCCCAATCTCTCACTTTGCACTAACATTAATTCAAAATGGATCAAAGACCTCAATGTACAACCTGAACCCATGAAATGATTAAAAGAAGGAGTAGGGAAAGTAATAGGACTCCTTGACACATGCAGGAACTTTCTGAATAAAGATCTAGAAACACAGAAAAACAGACTTGAAAAATGGAATTGCATCAAGCTAAAAAGTTTCTACACAGCCAAAGATAGAGCCAACGAAATAAAAAATAAAAGCTTAAAGAATGGAAGAAGATTTTTTTCTAGCTATGTTTCAAACAAGTGCCAAATATCAGGATACACAGATTAACAAATTAAACCATCAAAGAACCAACAAACCAATTAATAAATGGGCTAATGAGCTAAAGAAAGTCTTCTCAGATGAAGAAATAAAAATGTCCAATAGATTCATGAAGAAGTGCTCAACATTTCCTGACATAAAGGAAATGTAAATCAGAACAACATTGACTTTGAATGGCCATTATCAAGGAAACAAATATTAACAGATGCTGGTGACGATGTGGCCCAAAGGGAAGTCTAATTCACTGTTGGTGGCAATGTAAACTTGTTCAATCACTCTGGAAAGCAAAAATTAAATGCAGAACTACCTTGTGATTCATAAATTCCACTCCTAGCCATTTATCCAAAGATTACAAACCAGAATACTCTAAAGCCACCAGTACAACCATGTTCACTGCAGCACTATTCACCATAACCAAGGTATGGAAGTAGACTAGTTGCCCCTCAATGGACAAATGGATCAAGAAAAAGTGGTATATGGGGCTGGGAAGGTAGAACGATTGACTTGCATGCATGAGACTCTGGGTTCAATTCCTCAGCACCACATAAGCAAAAAGAAAAAAGCTGGAAGTGGCACTGTGGCTCAAGTGGTAGAGCACTAGCCTTGAGCTGAAGAGTTGATGGACAGAGCCCAGGCCTCACGACCGGACCACAATGGAATTTTACACAGCCACTGGAATGATATTGTAAAGTACTGAAAAGATCTACAAAATATTATGTTAAGTCTAGTAAGACCAGGACAGAGAGAAAAAGGTTGCATGTTTCCTCTTATATGTGTAAGCTAGAATTAGCTAATAAACTTATCATCGTAGTATGTAAGTATATGCGAATGTATTAACTGCTCAGCTTTTTTTTTTTTTTAATTTTATTTTATTTTTTTTTTTTTGTGAACATACTGTACAGAAGGGTTACAATTACATGGGCAGGATAATGCGTACATTTCTTATCAAGCATTGCAGCCTCCTCCTTTGTTTACCCTTCACATCCCTTCCCAGCCGCCCCCCCACCCCCTCCCCCAATCCTCCCCCCTCCCCCCCCCCCCCCCCCCCCCCCCGCACCAACGTTGTAAAGCTCGTTTTCGACATGACAACTTTTACTTCTCATTGTTGCAACCGGTCCACCTGTATCCTTAAATGACTTGTTTTTCCCCATCTCCTCCACAAGTTATACTGACATCAAATATAGTGAAAGCAGGGGTTATACTGTGGGGGAGGGACATACAAAGCAACAAAGAGATAATCTTATAAATGAGTTAGAAACAAATGCATGAAATAAAAAAGCATTAAAATACATATCTAAGGGTTCATTTTCCTAACATCACATTATCTGACCTTTTCCGCTTGACTCATACATATACTAGATATTGCAAATAAGGAAAACCATGGGACCTATGTTTCTTTGGGCCTGGCTTACTTCACTTAATATAATTTTTTGCTCCGCTTTTTTTTTCCAGGTTAGTATTCTACCACTTGAAGCACACTCCCATTTCCAGTTTTTACTGGTTAATTAGAGAACAAAGTCTCTCAAATTTGTCTTCCTTCACTGGCTTCGAACTTCTAGACTCATAACTCATCCTCCTATGTAGCTAGGATAACAACTCTGAGCCACCAGCTCCTCTGCTTAGAATTTTGAGTATGTAAAATCTGTCATTCTATGGCCAATTTCATGATATTAATTCTGAACATGGGATGTCTATGGAAAAATCAACTTGACTCAAGTGCTGGTGGCTCATGCCTGTAATCTTAGCCACTCAGGAGGCTGAGATCTAAAGACCACAGTTCAAAGCCCAGCCCTGGCAGGACTCTTACCTACAATGAAGCATTAAGGATCTGGAAGTGGAGCTATGGCTCAAGTGGTAGACCACTTGCCTTGAACAAAATTCTCAGGGATAGTGCCCAGATCCTGAGTTCAAGCCCCAAGACTGGCACAAACACACACATCACATGCACATGCACACACACACACACACACACACACACACACACACACAAATCAACTTGAAATAGATGAAAGATATTAATGTAACATTGAAAACTTTGAAGCTACTATAAGAAAATGTAGGGAAAACTAGAAGATATAAGCATAGGTTTAAAATAATTTAAAATAACTCATTGCTCAGGAAATAAGCTAAAGATTTGATAAATGGGGTTACATAAAATTAAAGTATCTCTACAAATAAAAGTAAACATATTTTCAAAGGAGTATTTACAGAATGGAAGAAAATCTTTAACAGTTATTCACTGAATAAAGGATTCATATCCAGAATATACAGAGTTTGAAAATATTAAAAAAACAATTAATAAATGTGCATTGCACTTAACACAGTTCTCAGAAGAAATATAAATGACAAATAATAGATACATAAAGAAATGTTCAACATATTTAGCCATAAAAGAAATGTATATCAAACTGGGCTCATACTTTTAATCCTAGTTACTCAGAAACCTGAGGCCTGGAAAACCCAGGCTAACTCAGGCAGAAATGTTCACTTGACTCCATCCCCAAAACAGAAAAATGCAGCTGGAGGTACAGCTCAAGTGGGAGAGTACCAATTATTTGTTGTGAATATCTGATTCCTCTATCACTAGCTGTTGAAAAGTAACTTTCTTCCAGGCACCAGTGGCTCATGCTATAATCCTAGCTACTCAGGAGGTTGAGATCTGAGGGTCGCAGTTCAAAGCCAGCTCTGGCAGGAACGTCCATGAGACTCTTATTTCCAATTAACCAACAGAAAACCAAAAGTGGAGCTGTGGCTCAAGTGGTAGAGCATGAGCCTTGAGGTGAAGATTTCAGGGACAGTGCCCAGGCCCAGAGTTCAAGCACCACAATGGACAAAAAAATAGTAACTTTCCTTCATATGTTCATTTTTCAGTTTTGTAATAAAGTATGTGGACATACTTTTATGGGTTTATTATGGTTATATTTTCTATTCATTTGACCTATGCGCCTATCTCTCTGTCAACAGTACACTGACTTGGATAATATATCTGTATATTAAGTTTTCAAATGGATATACTTATTTCTCCTAACTTATTCTTTTTCCTTTTTTGTGGGGGAGGGGTACTGGGGTTTAAATTTAGGACCTTCCTCTTGCTTTTCTTGCATGGTAGGCTGGTCTCTATCACTTGAGTCACACTTCTGCCTACTTTTTGCTAGTTATTTTGAAATGGAGTGTAACAAACTTTTCTGACCAGGATGGCCTTGAACAACCATCCTCCAGATCTCAGCCTACTGAGTAGACAGGATTATAGGAGTGAGCCACTGCCATCTAGCATTATTCTTTTTTCTTATATTTGGTTTAGCCATGGCTCAGAATAACCATTTTCCAGATCTCAGCCTCCAGAGTTAACAGAATTATAGAAGTGTGCCACTGCCATCCAGCATTATTCTTTTTTCTTATATTTGGTTTAACCATTCTAGTTGTTTTATAGTTTCATAAAAACCTTAGCATAATCCCATCAAATATACAAATATAAAATGCTAGGAAGATAGTGGAGAAGCAATAGTGAATTTCCCTAGACCTCTCTGATCAAACAGAGATTTAGGTTGCCAATATGCAATTCACCTCAAGAAAACTGCAACAAGAAATATATTGACGGATAGAGAATCACAAGAATGAAGAAGAAGAAGGATAGAAAACTGTGAAAAGTCTTCCCTCACTCCCCCTCCCCTCCATCCCGTGCCTGTTGCATGGCCAAGCTGTGATAGCAGCCCTGTGGCTATGCCATGACTCTGACCAGCAAGAACAATGACATATCAGAAGACCAGGGTTAAAGATCTTCTGATGTCTAATAAGTCAGCTGCATCTAGATGCTGAAAACATTCACTACAACACCAGTGGTCAGCTCAAAGCCAAAGCAAGGAACTGAAAACCCTACAGGGGACCTCTCCCATAGGAGACTAACAAGGATGTTGACCCAGTGCTTGGCTGGGATCCCCCAACCTTCCATCTGAGAAGGGATGCCATACTTGAAAAGTGCAGAGGCCAGAGCCCTTTTTCCCATCCTTTCCACTTCCTTCGGGAGACCACAAAGACACACCCTGACTCTGAGCCAGAACACAACAGCTACCATCAGCCACTGGGACCAATATTGCTTGGGCTCTAGGACCCTGCATTCCCTACAGGTGTCGCTGTGGAAAAAAAAAACCTGACCCGATAAAAGGCAATGGTGACAATCTCCCTGTACCACCCTGTGGGATCCCACAACTTCAGAAGCACATGCTTTGTCCCAGAGGCCTGAACACAGCCCCACACCCCATGGGAAGCAGATGACAGTCTAGGACTCTAGTGTGAAACGGTCTGAGACTCAAGCAGGGATGATTTCTTTGCCCCACCTTGTGGGAAGCTACCGCCTCCAAGGTTCATGCCTGTCTCAGGGTTCAAAAGTATTTCCCCACTCCCTGGGAAGCAAATACCAGTCCAAGACTAATGTCGGGATGATTTCCCTGTCTTGCTTGCAGGAATCAGCCCTCCAAGGCTCATGCCAGTACCAGAGGAAGAACACAACTTGTTACCCATGGGAAACAGAAAAAACTAGAAGAAACCAAATGCAAAACTACTAGATGAAGAGAAATAGCAAAGACTAGGACAGAAAATAATAAATTAGAGACTAAAAAACTATATATAAAATCAATGAAAAGCCCAGGACCAGATGGATTCACAGCTGAATTCTACATGGCCTTAAAAGTAGAACTCACACCAATATTCCTCAAAATCTTCAATGAAATTGAGTTTTCTTTTTTCTTTTCTTGGTCGGTTGTGGGGGCTTGAACTCTGGGATTGGGCACTATCCTTGTGCTCTTCAGCTCAAGGCGAGCACTCTACCCCTTCGCTTCAATGAAATTGAAAATGAAAGTTCACTACCAAATTCATTCTATGAAACCAGCATAATCCTCAACCCCAAAACAGACAGAAACTCATCAAATAAAGAGAACTATATACCCATTTCTTTGATGAACATAGAGGCAAAACTTTTCAACAAAATTGTAGCCAAGAATTCAACAATTCATCAAAAATCCATGCACTATGATCAAACATGATTCATTCCAGGGATGCAAAGCTGGTTCAATATAAACAAGTCAAATAATATAATTCATCACATCAACAAGAGTAAGGACACGAACCACACAATTATCTCAATAGATGGAGGAAAAGCATTTGACAAGATCCAATACCCCTTTATGATGAAAGCTCTGGAGAAACAAGGAATCCATAAAACATTCCTCAATATAATGAAGGCTGTGTATGACAAACCTACAGCTAGCATTATACTTAATGGCAAAAAGCTAAAGCTATTTCCTCTAAATTCAGAAATGAAGAAAGGATGTCCACTCTCTCTACTCCTCTTCAATATAGTATTAGGATGCCTTGCTAGAACAATAAGGAAAGATGCAAACATAGAGAGGATCCAAATAGGGAAAGATGAAGTAAAACTCTTCCTCTTTGCCAATGACATGATCTTGTATTTAAGGAATCCCGTAGATTCCACTCCTAAGTTATTCAAGCTGACCTGAAACTTTGACAAAGTAGCAGGGAATAAAACTAACCCTCAAGAGAGTTCGGAGGAAGATGGCAGAGGCAAAGCTGGAGGCTAAACAGGCTCTCACATAGAAAGCAGTTTTAGTGTTCCAGTGAACAGTCCTAGGCTAGAGAATCACACCATGGGTGCTATCACAGTACAGAGAGCTTGGCCAGAGAGGGAAAATCCAGGCAAGGAGACAGATCTGAGCACTTGCCAGTAGCCATGGCTGCAGGGGCTGTGGCTGCAGAGGCAGCGGCAGTGGCCATAACCACCATACCTACAGAGAGAATCCGGGACAAAAGAGCCAGACGCGGCTGGTGAGCAGATTCTACCCAACACCAGCAAGAACAGACAAGGAGCAGATATCTGCATCCTGCAGATCACAGTCCAGAGACAGTCCAAGAACCAAGACTCTGGAGTGAGTAGAACCCTGACATCCTTACTCCTTCTCAGCTTCTCAGTGAGGAGAGGAGGGAAGGCTGCCCCTCCCCCACCACCAGAGATCTCCATCTTTGATACTGACAAAGGCCCAGCTGAGCAGCTAGCTCCTACTCAGGCCTTGGAAGAAAACAAAAGAGTCATTTAGCAGGTCACAGGAACCTGTCCTGACCTGCCAGGTTCAGCTCCACCCAGGAGAAAGTCACCCAGCAAAGGTAGATGAGCTTGGATCCTGGAGGAGTGACTTTCTTCACAGGGTAAACAGAGCCAGAGGCTGCCCCTTCCTACAGGAGCCTAGACAAACAATTGAAATTCAGTACACATAAACACTGAGAATGACTCTAGGCTGGGTTCTGTGAGTATCTCAGGAGCTAGCCCCTCAGGGAAAAGCTACTGTTTGCTGAAAGGCCTCAACTCTACCCAGAACCTAGCCTCATCACAGTATCTCCAAACAAGAGGAAACAGCCATCTCCCTGTTTTGTGATACTCAAAGCAGATCTCCCTAGCACTGAACTTAGCCTGGGAGGAGGATCACAAAATCCTGGGTAATGCAGAGCATTTTTCTACCTGCTCAAACAAACTGACTTAAGAAACTAATCAAGCCACAGGAAAAGCAAACACCACAAGCAGACCAGAGATTCCAACAAGAGACTGGTTATGGACACAGGGGAGATACAGGATCTTCTCATTCCCTACCCCCACAAAAAAACATGAAAGAACTCTTTTTTGTACTTTTTTTTTTAATTTTTGTTTTTTTTAAGTTGTTTTCTATTAATCTTTTTTTCCCCTCTCATAATTTTTATTGTATGTGTATATGTGTGTGTGTGTCCTTTGTTAAAAAAATCTCTTTTGACCTTTTGGTCCTTTTTATTTTTATTTTTTGTATTTTTGTTCCTTTCCTTTTTTTTCTTCCTTTTTTTGCATGACTTAATTGCTGTTCTGCTCATCCCCAGATATATACCCATCATCAATTATTAGACCTAATTCCCCATTCTATAAATACTTAATCCAGAAATTTATTACTCAATTCATAACCTTTTAAGCTTAACTTCTTTAATAGCAGAATTATCTCTTTATTCCTATAAATTTTGAAGTAACTAATTTTAAGAATTTTTACTTTTTAGTTTTTCATGTTTCCTTTCTATCCCTTCCATCCTCTCATCCTATCCTTTTTTCTCTCAATATCATTTTTATATTTACATAATTTTAAGAGTTTCACTTTTCAAATTTAATTTTTTTTCCATTTTTTCTTGTTCTTTTTTTTTTTAAATCTCTCTCCTATAATTCTGTCCAATCCATTTCCCTCTCTGAGATTAGGGCTCTCCATTTACCTCTCCACATCCCTCTAATACTATTTTTCCCCACACTTCTGCCTAAGCCTCATAATTTCTGGTGTGCCAAATCATTCTTTGCTGTTCTTAGCCCATTAATACATAATTGTTTGATGTTGAATAGATTGTATCTGTTGAAATAGATTGTATCTGCAACCATTTTGAATGTGCAGCTACAAGACTCTGGTTGATGCTTGCCTTAAAATAGTGTTCTAGCACAACAATGGTGTTACTTTCCTACCCAATGGGCAGAAGCTGGAAAAACACAACAAAAATGTCAAGTCCGGGTATCTCAACTTCCACTCATGATAATCAGATGACAGAACAGTTAATGAATAATCCAGAGGAGAGTTCCCAAAAAGCTCTACAAACACTACTGGTCAACATGCTGAATGAAAAGAATGAAAACTTGCAAAGGACTAAGTGTGAAAGTGATAGGGAGAAAGATGAGGCAAACCAAAGATTAATACAGGAATTCCGTGAGCATGAGGAAGCTACTCAAAGATTATTACAGAAATTGCCTGAGCAAGATGAGAACAGTCAAAGACAAATAAAGAAATTGTGTGAGCACGCTGAGAACAGTCAAAGAGAAAGACAGGAATTGCGTGAACATGAAGAAGCTAATCAAAGAGTAATGCAGGAATTGCGAGAGTGGAATGAGAATAGACAAAGATCAATAGAGGCATTCACGGAATCCATAAACAGCTGAAAGAATTCAGGGCGAACACAAAGGGAATGCTGAATGGAGCCCAACAGAAGGCATGGGAGTCCAAGAAAACAATAACCAATCAACTAAGTGATTTGAGAATAAATATTGAACACCAAATTAAGGAAGTAAAGAAGTTCATACAAGATCTACAACAAAGCTCCAACAAAGAATTTGAAGTCATCAAAGCTGACCATAAAAAACAAAGTAGAAAGTCTTGACAGTAGGTTAGATCATGCAGAAGATCGAATCTCGGGGATTGAAGACAGCCTAGATATTATGGAGAAAGAACATACAACTACACAAGACAAATCCAAGAAATATTATAGATCTATTCAACATCTGGAAGACACCATCTGAAGGCCTAATCTGAGGATAATGGGTGTAGAGGAGCACCTAGAGACAGAAGTTAATGGCCTAGGAAATTTATTTAACAGAATCCTAGCAGAGAACTTTCCAAGCATGCAAAAAGATAGGCCTATTCAGATTCAAGAAGCTTTTAGAACTCCCAAATAGACCAGGCCACAACAGGACATCCCACTGTCACATTATAATCTGCACAAGATCGATTCACACCCAAGAAAAGATCCTTAAAGCTGTCAAAAAGAAAAGATCAATCACCTATAATGGAAACCAATTAGAATCACCTCAGATTTCTCAGCAGAGACAATTAAAGCAAGAAGAGCCTGGCATAGTATATGCCACGCACTAATGACGAACAACTATCAACCAAGAATACTATACCCAGCTAAACTCTCCTTCATAACCGAAGGTCAAATAAAAAACTTCCATAGCAAAGAAAACTAAAACAATATATCTCCAACAGACAAGCCCTACAATATATACAAGACCACAATAAAGGCCAAGAAACCACATCCAAATTGAGAATGCAGGAACCATAGGAAGAACCCAGTTGTCACAGCCCCCAAGAAGATGGATAACATGGCAGGACCTACCAAACACCTCTCAGTCTTAACTCTCAACATTAACGGACTTAACTCTCCAATTAAGCGACATAGACTGTCTAGTTGGATTAAAAAGCAAGATCCTTCTATCTGCTGCCTTCAGGAGTCACATCTTGCCCATAAAGACAAACATATTTTGAAGGTGAAAGATGAACAAAATCTATCAAGCAAACAGCCCCCATAAACAGGTGGGAGTTGCAATCCTAATATCAGCTAAAGTAGACTCCAAACTAAAATTAGTGAGAAGAGATAAAGGAAGTCGCTACATACTAACTAAGGGATCTTTCCTTCAAGTGGATATTACAATTCTAAATATCTATTCGCCAAACAACAGAGCACCCTAATTTATCCAAGAAACACTACTTTCCCTCAAATCTCACATAGATACAAAGACATTAATTATCGGGGACACCACTATCCCCATTAGAAAGATCAACTCAGCAAAAAGTCAACAGAGAAACCACAGATCTAAACAACTGCATAGATCAACTAAATTTAACAGACATCTACCAAATATTTCACCCAGCAGCATCAGAATACACATTTGACTCAGCAGCACACAGAACATTTTCCAAAATAGACCACGTTTTAGGTCACAAAGCAAACTTGTCCAAATTCAGAAACATTGAAGTTATACCTTGCATTCTCTCAGACCACAAGGGAATAAAATTAGAACTCAGCACAAAAAGCCACCGAAGAAAGTCTCACATGGAGGCTGAACAACACACTGTTGAATCACCAGTGGGAGAAGATCTTCACTAGCCATACAACAGACAAGGGCCTCATAACTAAAATATATTTAGAACTCAAAAAATTAAATCCCCTAACAACAAATCCTCAAATAAACAATCAACCAGTTAATAAGTGGGCTAAAGACTTTAAAAGATAGACTTCTCTGAAGAGGAAATAAGCACAGCGAATAGACACATGAGGAAATGTTCAATATCTGTGGTCATAAAAGAAATGCAAATCAAATCAGCATTGAAATACCATCTCACCCCAGTTAAAACGGCTATAATAAAAACAGATGCTGGTTGGAATGTGGCCAAAACGGAACACTACTGCATTGTTGGTGGGTATATAAACTTGTTCAACCACTATGGAAAGCAATATAGAGATTCCTCAAAAGACTACACATAGAGCTCCCTTATGACCCAGCAATACTTCTGGGAATTTATGAAAATGACCATAAACAGGGCCAAACTAAAGGTAGCAGCCAAACTATGTTTATCAAGCATTATTTTCCATAGCTAAAATATGGAACCAACCCAGATACTCCTGAGTAGATGAATGGAACAAGAAATGTGATGTGTGTGTGTGTGTGGGGGGGGTGTGAAATGGAATACTATGCTTCCATCAGAAATAATGACACAGCCCCATTTGTTAGGAAATGGAAGGATGTGGAAAAAATTATGTTAAGTGAAGTAATCCAGACTCAAGAAACATGCACCATGGTCTCCCTTATTTAGAATAATTAGTATACATCTAGGATAATCTTACCAGATGAACACAATAGCTCAATAGCTATGTATATATGATCATATAAGATGATGCTAAGTGAAATGAACTCCAAGACATGAACTCAAGCAGTTTTACTTTTTTCTTGTTGATCTCAATGTACTATGTTATTTCTTTTTTTCTCTTGTATTTTCCTCCTATAGCTCATCCCTTGTTGTCACTGTTGTTGAATTTAGTACCCAGGGCATTGTATATATTTTTATCTGAACTAAGGAAGAGGAGCGGAACAAGAAATGGTGAGACAAAGTACAAAGTGGGAACCTATGCAACAGTGATACTCAAAAGATAATATGTTGGAAATGATTTTTACAACTTGTGGTGGTTGGGGGAGAGGGAAATAGGGAAGTAAATGAGGGAAGGGTTGTTAGACAAGAAATATATTCACTATTTTACTGATGTAACTGTGACATCTCAGTATTTCACCTTGATAATAAAATTAAAATAAAAAACAATGAAACAACAAGCTAGTTCTTTGGGAAAAAAAAAAAGGCAATAAAATTGACAGACCACTAGCTAGACTGACGAAGAGAAGAGATTCAAATCAATTAATTTAGAGATATCACAGGAACCATTACACATCCAAGAAATCCAACTAGTTATAAAGGATTATTTTCAAAACCTATACTCAAATAATATGGAAAACAGTAGAAATGGAGACATTTCTAGAGATATACCGACTGATAAGCTCAACCAATAAGATAAAAGTCCATTAAACAGACCCATACCATGAAAGGAGAAAGTAATCAGAAGTCTTCCAACAAGGAAAAACTCAGGTCCAGATGGATTCATGGCTGAATTCTGCAAGACTTTTAGGAGAGTCCTGAGGAAGATGGCAGAGGAGAAGTTAGAGGCTAAACAAGCTATCACATAGAAAGCAGTTTTAGTGTTCCAGTGAACAGTACTAGGCTAGAGAATCACATCAAGTATGCCATCACAGTACAGAGAGTTTGGCTAAAGAGGAAAAATCCAGACAGCTTGGAAAAGGAGGCAGATCTGAGCACTTGCCTGTGTCTGCTGGGGCTGGGGCCGTGCCACCATATCAACAGAGAGAGCCCAGCACAAAGGCACCAGATGTGATATGCAAGCAGATTCTACTTACCATGAGCAAGAACTGAGAAGAAGCAGAAATATTCATCCTGCTGATTGCAATCATGAATGGCCCAGAAACCAGGAATCTGGCTTGAGTACACCCAAGATATCCATACTTGTTCTCAGCGAGCAGCAGTAGGAACGTAGCCCTTCCCCCACCACCAGAGAAGAAATCCATCTTTGATATTGACAAACGGCTGGCCACAGCAGCTAGCTCCAACTCAAGCTTTGGAAGGAAATAATGTGTCACTCAACAGGAATCTGCCCTGCCCTGCTCACTTACACACAGGGGAGAGTTGCCCTTCCCAGGCAGAGGAAGTTCTTATCCTGGAGGAGTGACTTTCTTCACTGGGTAAACAGAGCCAGAGGCTGCCCCTCCCCACTGCAGCCTATGCCACAGACTCAGCAGCAGGAGGGGTAAAAGAAAAACTATTGAAACTCAGTAAACATAAATCCTGAGAATAGCTCCCGGCTGGGGTCTGTGAGTGTCTCAGGAGTTAGCCCCTCAGGGAAAAGCTACTGATTGCTGATACAGGCTTCAACACTACCCACAACCTAGCTTCATCATAGCAACTCCAAGCTAGAGGAAGCAGCCATCTACCTCTTTTGTGATACACAAAGCAGATCTCCCTACCACTTAACTAGCCTGGGAGGAGGATCACAAAGTCCTGGGTAAGGCATAGATTTCTACCTGCTCAAACAAACTAACTTAAACCAATCAAGCCACAGGAAAAATAAACACCACAAGCAAATCAGTGACTCCACCAAGAGACTGGTTACAGGCACAGGGAAGATACAAGATACCCCCCCCCCAAATATCAAAGAACTTTTTAAAAAATATTTTTATTGTGAAAATATTATACAGAGGGGTTACAGTTTCATGAGCAAGGTAATGAGTACATTTCTTATCCATCATTGTTGCCTCCTCCTTTGTTTTTCCCCTACCAACCTGTCCCTCCTACCCATTACCAATGGGTCAATCTGTATCTCTATTTACACATTTTTTTTTACCCTTTCCCCTCCCTCAATTATACCAACATCAAATACAGTGAAAAGAGGGGCTATACCATGGGGGAGGGATATACAAAGCAACATAAAAATCACATGGTACCTTATAAATATGTTAGAAACAATAGCAAGGAAGAAAAAAACCACTTGTGTCCCTGTCTTGGGGTTCATTTCACCCCGTTTCACCCCATTTCACATCTTGGGGTTCATTTCACATCATCTTACCTGAGATTTTCTGCTTGTCCCAGACATATACCAGTTATTGCAACTAAGGGAAACCATGGGACCTATGTTTCTTTGGGCTTGGCTTACTTCACTTAATATATTTTTTCCAAGTCTTTCCATTTCCTAACAAATGGGACAATGTCATTCTTTCTGATGGAGGTATAGAATTCCATTGTGTATATATACCACATTTTCTTGATCCATACATCTACTACGGGGCATCTGGCTTGGTTCTATATCTTAGCTATGGTAAATAATGCTGTAATAAACATATTTGTGCTGATAGCTTTAGTATGGTCTTGTTTGTGATCATTTGGGTAAATGCCCAAAAGTAGAATTGCTGGGTCATAGGGGAGCTCTATGTGTAGTCTTTTGAGGAACCTCCATATTGCTTTCCAAAGTGGTTGAACAAGTTTACACTCCCACCAGCAATGCAGTAGTGTTCCGTACTGGCCACATCCCATCCAGTATCTGTTGTTATTAGAGTTCTGGATTATAGCCATTCTAACTGGGGTGAGGTGGAATTTCAGTGTTGTTTTGATTTGCATTTCTTTTGTGGATAGGAAGGTTGAGTATTTCTTCAGGTGTCTATTGGCCATTCTTGTTTCCTCTTCAGAGACGTTTCTCTTTAAGTCTTTAGTCCACTTATTTATCAGGCTGTTGTTTCTTTGAGGATTTTTTGTTGGGGGATTTAGTTGTTTGAGTTCCAAGTATATTTTAGATATGAGACCCTTGTCCATTGTATGGCTAGTGAAGATCTTCTCCCAATCCGTGGGCTTTCTATTGATCTTGGTAGCTATATCCTTTGCCATGCAGAAGCTCTGCAATTGTTTGATGTTGGATTAGATTGTATCTGTACAAATGGATTGTATTTGCAGCTATTTTGCCTGTGTCAATCAATCTGTGCAACTAAAGGACTCTGGTTGAGGTCTGCCTTAAAATAGTGTTCTACATGAAATTGGTGCTACTTTCATACCAAATAGGAAGAACAACCAGAGAAACACAATAAAAATGGCAAGCCCAGGTATCTCAATTCCCATTCATGATAATCAGGTGACAAAACAATTAATGAATAATCCAGAGGAGAGTTCCCAAAAAGCTCTACAAACACTACTGGTAAACATGGTGAATGAAAATATGGAAAGCTTGCAATGGACTCAGTGTGAGCTTGATATAAAGTGAGACAAGGCTAACCAAAGATTAATACAGGAAGTTCGTGAGCATGATGAGGCTAACCAAAAATTAATACAAAATCTCGTGAGCATGAGGAAGCTAATCAAAGATTAATACAGGAATTGCATGGGCAGGCTGAGAGCAGTCAAATGGTAATACAGGAATTGTGTGAGTGTACAGAAGCCAATCAAGGAGTAATACAGAAATTGTGTGAGTGAGATGAGAATAGACAAAGATCAATGGAGGCATTTATAGAATTCATAAACAGACAGCTGAAAGAATCCAGGAAGGCCACAAAAGGAATGCTGAATGTAGCCTGTCAGAAGGAAAGGGAGCCCAATGAAACCATAAACTAGTAACTAAGGGAGGTGAGAATAAACTTTGAAACCCAAATTAAGGAAGGAAAGAAGTTCACACAACATCTAAAACAAAACTCCAACAAAGTATTTGAAGTCATCAAAGCCGACCAACTAGAAGGAAAGGAAATAAATAAAAAACAAATTAGAAAGTCCTGACAGTAGATTAGACCACGGAGAAGGGATTGAAGACAGCCTAGGTATTATAGAGCAAGAACAGACAACTATCCAAGACAAATCCAAGAAATATGATAGATCTATTCAACATTTCGAAGACACAATCTGAAGGACTAATCTGAGGATAATGGGTGTAGAGGAGCACCTAGAGACAGAAATTAATGGTCTAGGAAATTTATTTAACAGGATCCTAGCCGAGAACTTCCCAAACATGTAAAAAGATAGGCCTATTTAGATATAAGAAGCTTTTTGAACCCCAAATAGACCAGAGCACATCAGGACATCCCGTCATCACTTTGCAATCTGCACAGGATCAATTAAGACCAAGAATAGGATCCTTAAAGCTGTCAAGCAAAAAAGATCAATCACCTATAAAGGGTAACCAATGAGAATCACCTCATTTTTCAGCAGAGACAATTAAAGCAAGAAGAGCCTGGCATGGTATATGCCACGCACTAATGACGAACAACGATCAAACAAGAATACTATACCCAGCTAAACTCTCCTTCATAACCGAAGGTCAAATAAAGACTTCCATAGTAAAGAAAAACTGAAACAATATATCTCTACCAAACCAGCCCTACAAAAGATACTTAAAGATGTCTTACACATAGAAAACCAACAAGACCACAATAAAGGCCAAGAAACCGCACCCAAACTGAGAATCCAGGAACCATAGGAAGAACCCAGTTGTCACAGCCCCCAAGAAGGTGGATAGCATGGCAGGACCTACCAAACACCTCTCAGTCCTAACTCTCAAAATTAATGGACTTAACTCTAGAATTAATCAACATAGACTCTCTAGTTGGATTGAAAAGCACGATCCTTCTATCTGCTTCCTTCTAGAGTCACATCTTGCCCATAAAAACAAACATTCTGAAGCTGACAGCCTAGAATAAAATACCAAGCAAACGGACCGCACAAATAGGTGGGTGTTGCAATTCTAATATCAGATAAAATAGACTTCAAATTAAAATTAGTGAGAAAAGATAAAGAAGGTTGCTACATACTAATTAAGTGATCTCTCCTTCATGAGGCTATTACAATTCTAAACATTTATTCACCAAACAACGGAGCACCCAAATTCATCCAAAAACACTACTTTCCCTCAAATCTCACATAGATCCAAAGACATTAATTGCCGGGACTTTAACACACCATTATCCCCATTAGAAAGATCAACAAAACTCAACAAAGAAACCGCAGATCTAAACAACTGCATAGATCAATTACATTTAGCAGACATCTACCTAATATGTCACCAGTAGCATCAGAATATATGTTCTTCTCCGCAGCACATAAAATAGTGTCCAAAATAGACCACATTTTAGGTCACAAAGCAAACTTGTCCAAATTCAGAAACATTGAAATTATGCCCTGCATTCTCTCAGACCACAAGGGAATAAAATTAGAACTCAACACCAAAAGCCACCAAAGAAAGTCCCATAACACATGGAGGCTGAACAACACACTTTTGAACCACCAGTGGGTCATGGAAGAGATTAGAAAGGAAATTCAAATGATCATGATATTCAACAAAAATGAACACACAAATAACCAGCTCCTCTGAGACACAGCAAAGGCAGTACTCAGGGGCAAGTTTAGAGCTCTGAGTTCCTACATCAACAAATTGGAGAGATCTGAAACCATCAACTTAATGAGATATATGAAGCTCCTTGAAAAAGAGCAGCAAGCTAAACCCCAATGCAGTACATAGAAACAAAGAATTAAAATTAAATCAGAATTGAATGAATTAGCATAAAAAAACATAGAAAGAATCAACAAAACAAAGAATTGGTTCCTTGAAAAAATTAACAAAGTTGACAGACCCTTACCAAATCTTATCAGAAAAAGAAAACACCCAAATAAACTCAGAAATGAGAATGAACACATCACCAGATAACCAACCAAAGTTTGAACATTATAAGGGAATACTTCTCAAACCTTTATGCTAATATGTTTGAGAATCTGGAAGAAATGGACGATTTCCTAGCAAATTAACAACATGCTGAGTGTTATTTACCATAGCTAAAATATGGAACCAACCCAGATACCCCTCATTAGATGAGTGGATAAAAAAATGTGATATACGTATATATATATATATTGCAATTCTATGTTTCTATCAGAAAGAAGGGTACTACACCATTTGTTAGAAAACAAAAAGACTTGGAAAAAAATATATTAAGTGAAGTAAGTCAGGCCCAAAAAACATAGTTCTCATGGTTTCCCTTATTTGCAATAACTAGTACATGTCTAGGACAAGAAGAAAAGGCCAAAAGCTATGTACATATGACCAGATAAGATGTTGTTAAGCAAAATGAACCCCAAGATAGGGACACAAATATCTTTTTTTCTTTCTTGCTATTTTTTTCTAACGTATTTATAATGTACCATGTGATTTTTTTGTTTCTTTTATGTTACTCCCCCATGGTATGACCCCTATTTTCATTGAATTTGATGTTGGTGCCCTGCATCTTGTATATACACTTCTCTAATTCGGGAAGTGGAAGGGAAAAAACAAAATGCTTAAATAATGATACAGGTTGACCCATTGTAACAATGAGATGTACAAAACACTATGTTGAAAATGAACTTTACAACTTTGGTATGGTGTGAGTGTGGGTACAGTGTGGAGGTGGGAGGGAAGGTATGGTAAGGGGAAAACAACAGAGGCAGCAACAATTATCAATAGGTAGTGTACTCATTACCTTGCTCATAAAACTGTAACTCCTCTGTACAGCATTTTTACAATTAATAAACATACAAAAAGTAAAACATAAAAGATAAGACTTTTAAAGATGAACTAACATCAATACTCCTCAAACTTTTCCATGAAATAGAAACAGAAGGATGTATTCTAAACTCATTCTGTAAAGCTAGCATCATTCTCATCCTCAAGCCAGAGAAGGACCAACACAAGAGATTATAGACCAGTTTCTTTGATAAATACATATGCAAAGCTCTTCAATAAAATTCTAGCCAACAAAATCTAGAAACTAATAAAAAATCATACATTATGATCAAGTACACTTCACCTCACAGGTGCAAGCCTGCAATAACATACATAAACCCATAAATGTAATTGACCACATCACCATAATCAAAGAACCACATGATCATCTCAATTAATGCAGAAAAATTCTTCCACAAAATACAGCATCCATTCATCTTTAGAGCTTTGGAGAAGCTAGGAACAGGAGAAACATTCTTTAAAATAATAAAGGCTATATATGACAGACCAACAGCAAACATTAAACTGAATGATGAAAAACTAGAACCATTTCTCCTATAATCAGGAACAAGGCAAAGATGTCCATTCTCTCCACTCCTCTTCAATATACATCTGGAATTCCTAGCCAAAGCAATAAGGTAAGAAACGGATTCACATGAGGAAAGAGAAGTCAATCCCTACTTACAGATAACCTGATCTTATAGCTACAGGATCCAAAAAACTCTATCCCCAAGCTCTTAGAACTGATAAACTACTTTGGCAATGTAGCAGGATACAAAATTAATCCACAAAAATTGGTAGCCTTTCTGTATGCCAACAATGTACAAGCAGAAAGGGAAATCGAGGAAACAATACCATTGGAAATAGTCCTAAAAACTAAAAAACTAACCAAAGATGTAAAAGATCTTGCAAGCGACTATTAAAATATGAAGAAAGAAATCAGACATGTCAATTGGAAATGGAAAGACCTTCCAGGTTCATGGATAGGTACAACATTGTGAAAATGGCCATCTACCTAAAATGATATACAAATTCAATGGATTCCCCATCAAATCCCTATGGAGCTCTTTACTGAATTAAAGAAAATAATCCAAAAATTCATATGGAACAACAAAAGACCTACAACATCCAAAACAATTCTAGGCAAAAAAAAGCAATACTGGTAATATCACAATACTGACCTCAAGCACTACTATAGAGCTATGATAACAAAAACAGCTTGGTACTGGCACAAAAAGAGACCCAAAGATGAATGGAACAGATTAGAAGACCCATAAATAAAACCATACACTTACAGTTATCTGACATTTGATAATGTACCAAAGACATATAGTGGAAAAAATAGCCTCTTCAATAGTTGGTGCATATGGGCACCCATATGCAGAAAATTGTCTCCCTGTTTGTCACCTTGCCTTATTATCAACTCAGTTGATCAAAGAACTCAACATTAGACCTGAAACTTTGAAATTACTATATGAGACAGTAGGAGAAACATTAGAACTTATACACATAGTTGAAAAAACTTCTTGAATAGAGTCCCAGGGGCACAACCAATAGGAGAAAGATTTGACAAGTGAGATGACATTAAAATAAAAAGGTTTTACACAGAAAAGGACATTGTTACTAAACTAGAAAGACAGCCAGCAGACTTGGAGAAGGTATTTACCAACAATACATCAGAAAAAGGCCTAATATCCAAAATATACAAGCAACTCAAGAAAATAATCTCCTCAATATCTAGTAATCCAGTCACTAGATGTCTAAGGGAGCTAAGGAAAAACTTCTCAGAAGAAGAGTTAAAAAATGGCAAAGAATCATGAGGAAATGCTTTTCATCCCTGGCCATAAAAGAGATGCAAATCAAAATAACTCTACTCCATCTCACCCCAGGTAGATTGGCCAACGTTTTGAACTTGAACAACAATGTTGGCAGAGATGTGAGGGAAAGGGAGCCCTACTTTACTGTTGTTAGGAATGTAAACTAACACAACCACTCTGAACAGCAGTCTGGAGGTTTCCCAAAAAACTAAACATAGATCTTCTCCATGACTCAGCCATACCACCACTCCTGGGCATCTACCCTGAACATCATAAAGCAAGACCTGCACATCCATGTTCATCCACACTATTCACATTAGTCAAGAAATGGAAACAGCCCAGATGCCCCACAATAGATCCAAAAAATGTGGTACTTCTACACAATGGAATTTTACACAGGCATTAGAAAGAAAAATATATAACTTTCAGGGAAATAGAACTAGCACAAATCATGTTAAGTAAGGTAAGCAAGATCAGAGTGCCAACCACGATGTTCCCTCTGACATGCAGAAAGTCGATCTAAAATAAACTGGAATATGATAAACTCTACAAGACTATAGATACTGATTCTAGATGCTAGATCGTCACACACAGTGAGACCAAAAGAGGATACTATTAGGAGAGAAACACATATGTGCAATTCCTACATGCCTCTTTATATTTATATAAAATCATATATACATATATATGTATGCATATATATTGAAATGAACTCCAAGATATGGAAACAAGAGATCTCTTTTTATATGGCCTTTTTAAGCTTTTGATTATTCTGTCTTTTTGTTTATGTATAGTGTATTCACATGTATATCTTTGGGAGGGTTGGGAGAAGGTTCAGAACTCAAGGGGGAAAAGGAGGAATAAGTGCAGCAATGGAGCTCACTGGACACTGATGTAAGTAAATTATACAACTCATGGATAGAGACCAGAAGGAAGGACTAGGCCAGAGTAAGGGAAGAAAAGACTGAATGAGAGGAAATATAGCCATTACCTGACTCGTTATTGTAATCCTTCCGCACATCACTTTTATAGTAACAATAAATTATAAAATAAATAATAAATATAGAAACATTTTTTCTGAGCCATTTATATGAACTGTCTTAAACTTGTATAGTTATTTGGCCAAAACTGACCTTTGCTATGTTAACCTTCCCCATAATAACAGACACAATAATTAATTAATGGAGAGATTCCAGTATTTAATTCAACATTCTGCAATTTCAAACTTAAAAATCTATACATGCTATACTAGATTCATTCCTAAATAATTCATTCTTTTGAGTGGCTGAATTCTTTAAAATCTTGGTATGTGTATATCATTGCTAATGTATGTGTATATCCTTCAACTTGCTGAAATAATTCGCTCTAGAAGGTAGTTTTCAGAGCATTTCTTGTGACTCCTTTTATTATACATATAGTATCAGGTCATCTGAAATATAAAGTTTCTTTTTTTCCTTTAAAGTTGTATTACTTCTTTTATTTTCTTGATTTACTGCATTAGACTTCAAGAATATCGTAAATAAATAGTTAAAATAGACTTATTTTTGTGTATGCGTCATCTTAATGGAAAGAATTCTGTGTTTCAAAATTACATACAGCATTAGCTGTAAGTTGTTTTGGATAATCTTTATAAAACTGACAAAGTTTACTCATGTTCCTAATTTTCTCAGTGTTTCTATAATTTACAGGTGTTTAATATTTTTCAGTGCTTTATTTTTATTATTGAATATCATTGATTTTCTTCTGTATATTATTAAACATCCTTGAAATAAGCAAAACTTGGTCATGTTGTGCAATCCTTTTATACATTGCTAAATTCTATTTGTCAATATTTATTAAGGATTTTAATTTTTACTGTAGAAATTCTTTTTTGTTCACTGTCTTTTTCAGGTTGCTATTAAGTTGTAATACCGACCTCATAGGTTTGGAAGCAGTGCTTCCTCTCATACTTTTGGCAAGAGATTGTGCCAAACTTGTATTAATTTTCCCTTAAATGTTTGGTAGAATTCTCTAGTGAAAACACCACAAACTATAAATATTTTCTGACTGTTTTCCTTAATTATGAAACCAACTTTTTTTTTGTCAGTCATGAGGACTGAACTTTGGGCCAGGGCACTGACCCTCGGCTATTCAGTTCAAGGATAGTGCTCTATCACTTAAGCCACAGTACCACTTCTGGCTTTTTTTTCTGCTTATGTGGTGCTGAGGAATCAAACCCAGGATCTCATGCATGCAAGGCAAGCACTCTACCACTGAGCCACCTTCCCAGCCGTAACCAACTCTTTTCATACTTATTCTACTTATGCTGCTGCTCAAATCCTTTCATATTCATTGAACTGTGGTATTTTATATTTTTTAAATGATTAAACCATTTCTTCTGGGTCACCAAAGGTATACATATAGAGTTTATATAATTTCCTTATTTTCCTTGAGAGTCTAGAGTTCAACCTTACATTTAATTCTTAACATTGATGATTTGTAGGATTTTATTTTCTGTTTTTTTGGTTTAGTTTACCAATTTCATTCATTTCTTTTAAGGCAAAGTCATGTCTTATACTGTTTCTCCATTGTTTTACTGCTTTGAATTTCATTACTTTACACAACTGTGTTTATTAATTATTCCTATGTTTACACTGGGTTAGTTTGAATTTCTTTTTCTAGATTCTTTGAGGAGGAACTCAAGCTATTGAGTTGAGGTGAAAACAGTTGTACTACCCATGGTTGCTACCATATTGCACAACTTAGAGAAGCACTAAAGTGTTCAATGAGAAAACTGTCCATTAGGAATGTGCTACACAGTGGTCCTACTGCTTAAGAGTATAGGAAAACTAAATACTAGCAAATGTGTTCAACAATAAAATTATATACCATTAAACTAGTGAAAATTTGAGTATTACCTTCTTTTTACTTCAAAACGAATAAATCTATTCAATTCAGAAGTTAACATGGCATTTCTAAAAATATTTCAATGAAAAATAGTATATCTCATAATTTCATGGAAAATATTGATCCATTCAAATCTTTGTTGGCTTTGATAAATAAATGGAAATTTCCCCCTAATATTTCTTGTGCAGATTTTTAAAAATATCTAGTTTTATAATAGAAAATGTAATTTATACTTCAAAATTGGTTGTGCTAAACCTTTCTCCTGCCTGCATCTAGTCCTAGAGTGCAAATTGACTATTTCAGCCAATTAAAAACCTTTTCCCAATCTTAAAATCCATCAAAAGTGTTGGTATAAATGGAAGGGTAGGAGAAGTAATTGCTTTAATAGTTGGCTTCCAGGAAAGAGAACACTGTAAAACTAGTTACTAGGCAATTTCCTACAAATTATGTGGAGTTACAATTGATGTAACTTGGCAAGGGATTGCTTACATAGACAAGGAATGAGAGAAGTCAAAGATAATTCGAAATTTTTAATTCAGAACCAAAAGGTGTTTGAGCTGTTTAACAGTTAGGAAATACATAAAAGAGCTAAAGAAGTGGGCATGAGGCATAATATCCTTATAGAAATAGTAATTTCATTGGGTCTTTGTAAGACACCACCAAAAGTATATAATTAATAATTTCAAAAACATGTATTAGTTAGTTATGTCAATGCTGTGCTCTGTTCCAGAATTCATTTTTATAAAAGTTAGACTTGGAGTTTCTGTCACTGGATAATACTATTTGGCAAAAATATAAGAAGAGACTATCACTCATAATTTGGATATTGGAAAAGAAAAAGAAGGAAAAAAAATGAGAGATAACACATGAACCAGAGAATGCAATGTAATAGGAACTAAAAGAGAATTTCAGATAAAGATTAACAGCAAGAGACAACTGGGGGAGTACTAACAACAATAAGCCCCAAAATAAAAAAATCCATTGTATTTTGTATGGGTGGCAACTTATATTAACATTACTGAACATTTACTGAATATTAGGTGCTTCCTATGCATTATATAATTTGATCCTAATTATGACTTTATAAGGAAGAATCATATTCAATTGGTTCATAATTATACACATATATGGAATACAACATGTGATTTTAGTTCATGCATACAATGTGCAAAAATGAAATCAGGGTAATAAGCTTATCTGACACCTCAAATGTTTGTTACTTCTTTGTATTGGAAACATAAAATTCTTCAACTAGTTTTTAAAAAATGTATAAATTATTTTTTTAATTTAATTTAATTTTATTTGTGAACATACTGTACAGAGGGGTTACAATTACATGAGCAGGATAATGCGTACATTTCTTACCAAGCATTCTAGCCTCCTCCTTTGTTTACCCTTCTCATCCCTTCCCAGCCCCCCCCCCATCCCAATCCTTTTCCTACCCCCCCCCCCACCACCGACGTTGTAAAGCTTGTTTTGGACATGACAACTTGTACTTCTCATTGTTGCAACAGGTCCATCTGTATCCTTAAACAACTTGTTTTTCTCCATCTCCTCCACAAGTTATACTGACATCAAATATAGTGAAAGCAGGGGTTATACTATGGAGGAGGGACATACAAAGCAACAAAGAAATAATCTTATAAATGCGTTAGAAACACATGCATGAAAGAAAAAAACATTAAAATACATATCTAAGGGTTCATTTTCCTAACATCACATTATCTGACCTTTTCCGCTTGACTCATACATATACTAGATATTGCAAATAAGGGAAACCATGGGGCCTATGTTTCTTTGGGCCTGGCTTACTTCACTTAATATAATTTTTCCAAGTTTTTCCATTTCCTAACAAATGGGGCAATGTCATTCTTTCTGATGGAGGCATAGAATTCCATTGTGTATATATACCACATTTTCTTGATCCATTCATCTACTGAGGGGCATCTGGGTTGGTTCCATATCTTAGCTATGGTAAATAATGCTGCAATAAAAATTGTTGTGCTGGTAGCTTTAGTGTGGTCTTGTTTGTAAACATTTGGGTAAATGCCCAAAAGTGGGATTGCTGGGTCATAGGGGAGCTCTATGTGAAGTCTTTTGAGGAACCTCCATACTGCTTTCCAAAGTGGTTGAACAAGTTTACATTACCACCAACAATGAAGTAAGGTTCCTTTCTGTCCACCTCCCCTCCAGCATCTGTTGTTGTTAAAGTTCTTGATTTTTGCTATTCTAACTGGAGTGAGGTGGTATCTCAATGTTGTTTTGATTTGCATTTCTTTTATGGCTAGGGATGTTGAGCATTTCTTTATGTGTCTATTGGCCATCCTTCTTTCTTCTTCAGAGAAGTTTCTCTTTAAGTCTTTTGCCCACTTATTTATTGGACAGTTGTTTCTTTGAGTATTTGTTGTTGGGGGATTTAATTTTTTGAGTTCCAAGTATATTTTAGATATGAGACCCTTGTCTGTTCTATGGCTAGTGAAGATCTTCTCCCAATCCGTGGGCTTTCTATTGATCTTGCTAGCTATGTCCTTTGCCATGCAGAAGCTCTGCAACTTTATGCAATCCCATTTGTCCAACCTTTCTTTGATTTGTTGTGTTTCTGGGTCTCTATTCAGAAAATTTCGGCTTGAGCCCAGGAGACCTAGGGTTTCTCCTATTCCATCCTGTAATGTTTTCAGAGTGTCTGTTTTGACTTCGAGGTCTTTGATCCATTTGGAGTTGATTTTGGTGCAGGGTGATATATAAGGATCTAGTTTTAGTTTTCTACAAGTAGTTAACCAATAAAAAAATGTATAAATTATTATTTATTATGTTCACTCTTTTGTTCTATAGAACATTAGAATTCAATCCTCCTCTAACTGTATGTTTGTACCTACAAATCAAATATTTCCCAGAATTTTTTCTACAGCTAGACTGAAGACAATAGCATATCTAAGGAAATTAGGCTAGTGGAAAACATGCCCCATAAGATTCTCTCTAAAGATTGATCAAGGAGTTGGGCGCCGGTGGCTCACGCCTGTAATCCTAGCTGCTCAGGAGGCTATCTGAGGATCGCAGTTCAAAGCCAGCCCGGGAAGGAAACTCCATGAGAATCTTACCTCCAATACACCGGAAGTGACGCTGTGGCTCAAGCGGTAGAACACTCACCTTGAGCTGAAAAGTGCAGGGACAGCTTCCAAGCCCAGAGATCAAGCCCCACTACCAACCAAAGGAAAAAAAAAGATTGATTAAGGAAGATACAGTAACTTTGATGAAGGAAAATAGTAGAACACCGATGTTTAGTTTCACCTCCATCTATTCAGAGATTAATCTTCTTATCTCTAGAATGAAGTATTTCAGCCAAAGTGCTCTGAAGACAGAGAAGGGGCTAATGTAGTGATTCCCAAACTTCACTGTGTCCTGTAAATAAACACTGAGTACCACTGTTTAAATTGCAATTCCTAAATTGCAATGGTCATGTTAACTAAATCAGGTTGTCCATTATCCTGTTAAAATCTCAGTAGATTTTAAAGCCTCTTTAAAATTTAAAGTTTAAAAGTTAAATTTTTTAAATTAAAGTTTGAGAACCATTCAGCTAATGAGGAAGTCAAAAGGACACAGTATAAATTATATCTTCAAGATATTTGCTGCTAACAAGAAGGGTATTAGATCTAAGTTAAAAATGTTAGAGAAAAGTAATTAAAAGAAACACAATCTTTCCATATAGGTAGGAGAGAAAGAAAAATAGTTTTGTTCTTGTGTAAAAATTAAGGGAGAATGTGATCTATAGTGCAAGCAATCTGTTAAGACACTGTAGGGTTGGAAAGAAAATTTTACTGTCTATATAAGCTTTTAGATGAACAATAGCTAGTTCTCAAGATGACTTCTTGGCACCTTTTGACATGACAGCCACAGGGATGTGTAGAGGGAGGATAGGATCTAAGGTCTCTGATAGAGAATGTCATTGTAATTAAGCTTTTCAGCCAGCATTAGGTAGCCGACCAAGGCCACAATGTCACAAGATTTTTTCGTGTGCGCACTCCTTCCACCTAAGGATTAATGATTGGCTTCATTGCAGCGTAAGTTGGGTTAAAAAGTTTTTAATTCAACAGATCTTTAACTTAATTACTGAGGCTAGTAAACCATAGTTTAGAGGTCAAATGTTATTCAGTATTCCCCAAATTGAACAATGAACAACGGGAAGATGTAAAGGCAATCTAAAATGTAATTAAAGTTCCCAACACAGAGACCCTATAGACTGGACTAGGGCTAGGAATTTCTCACAGAGTATCTCAATAAATATGCAAGCTCCAAAGGCTGATGTTGTTATAACCTTGGAGATAATCCACTTTCAGTCTATTCAAAGTACTTCAAATCATTTTTGGCTCTCATGAATTAACTAAGAACAAGAGAAAGGTCTGGCATCTGTGATTCTATTTTGTGTTAATCATTGTTCTAAGCTGTTCTCCCCAAAGTCACTTTGCAATCATATTGGATTACAACTTTGTAGAAAGGGCTAAAGCCACCCCTAAGGCAAAACACCTCCAAATAAGGAAAATTACCCGTGGTGTTCAAGCTGTACTCTAGCACTAGAGAAGTCATCTCATGTAACCCAGATTGATTTTCACAAACAATGATAGTGATAACTTCTCAAGAACCTGGGAGAACCAGAACTGAAATCACAGCCAGCCAGGCAGTGGGACTCTTATTAAACTATGAATATCTTTGTTGGGGCCCCTAATTTGCTCTACACAAACTTAATGCTCAGGTTTGTATACTGATGATGTCTGAGATGAACTAAAGTGCCAGTTTCCTGTGGCATCCTGCCAGGCCATCTCATTCATCTGCCATATTTCTTTTCTAATAACTTCTCCTATTACTTTCATGATGTTCATATCTTGCCTGAATCCCAGTAACATCACTTTCAGTACATTTGCAACTTGTCTAAACTTTTCTCTTGCCAGATGCAAGGACCAAGGTTGGTAACCATGCTGACTTTCTGTTAACACAAAATACGTCACAATTTCATCATAAATATTTGGGAAGACTCCTATATTGCATGGTTGGCAGGAAAATAAATATTCCATGTCTTAATGACAGGTGGTAGTTTGAAAATTGAAGGAAGTTGTCACAGATCTTCTTCCCTCCAGAGGTGAGGAAAACATCCTCTTTGCAGACTAAATTTCAAGAGGATGGCTCCTAGGTCTGTGAAGAAATATTCTTGAGTCCTAAGGGCTCATGAGAATTTTATTCAGTCATAATAATTAAGACTTGAAATATCTTTGGAAAGGGCAAAGGAAGAAATTCTGAAAGAAAAGAGAATGACAAGAAAATGGTCTTATTTTTAATAGAGAAAATTGTGTCTTATTCCCAATTTATATCTGTATCACAGGGTACATGGTAGTGTTCTAGACAAGAGGCCCAAATCAAAGGGTTAAAATATCATTGTCAGGTCCAGTCACTTACCCCAAAATGTCCAATAAAAATATGAGTAGTGGAGTTCCGGGAAGATGGCGGAGGAGAAGCTGGAATCTGAACAAGCTCTTGCATAGAAAACAGTTTCAGAGTTCCAGTGAACAGTCCCAAGCCAGAGAATCACACCAAGTGTGCCATCACAGGACAGAGAGTTAGTCAAGAGAGGGGAAGCCAAGCAGACACATCTGAGCGCCTGCCAGCAGCTGCTGCTGCGGCGGCAGGGTCGTGGCAGCGACCACCGCCGCGGGGGCACACCTGAGACACAGTCCGGGACGAAGGAGCCAGACGCAGCGGACGAGCGGATTCTACTCAACACCAGCAAGAACCGACAAGGAGCGGACAACTTCATCCTGCACTTTGCAGACCAGAGACGACCCGGGATCCAAGACTCGGCGTGAGTAGAAGCCTGACTTCCTCACTCCTACTCTGGGAGCAGAGGAGGGAAGGCCACCCCCCCCCCCAGCACCGGTGATCTCCATCTTGGATACCGACAAAGCTCGGAGGAGCGGCTAGCTCCAGCTCAGGCCTTGGAATAAAAAGAGTCATTTAGCAGGTCACAAGAACTTAACGGCGAAGTGACCTCACAGACTCAGTTCCATCCAGGGAAAAGTCACCCAGCTCAGGCGCCAGCCATTGGAGTGGCTTTCCTCACCGGGTAACCAGAGCCAGAGGCTGCCCCTCCCTCTAGCAGCCACCACAATCAATTGAAAAACAGAAACCCTGAGAATGGCTCCAGGCTGGGTGCTGTGAGTTTTTTTCACAAAATAGCCCCAGGGAAAAGCTACTGTTTGTTGAAAGGCCTCAACTCTACCCAGAACCTAGCCTCATCACTGCATCCCCCTCTTTTGTGATTCTCAAAGCAGATCACCCTCCCAGTAAACTAACCTGGGAGGGGAATCTCAAATCTTGGGTAAAGCAGAGCATTTTTCTGCCTGTTCCAACAAACTGACTTAAGAAACCAATCAAGCCACAGGACCTCAAGCTGACCAGAGACTCCAACCAGACTCTGGTTACAGACAGAAGGGAGATACAGGACTCTTCCCACCCCTCCCAAAAAAAAAATTCTTTTCTTTGTTTTGTTTTCTTCGTTTTTTGTTACCTTGTATATATAAAAAAATTTTTTTTTGCTTTTCTAAAACTTTTATTAATCTTTAATTTTTGCCTCTTCTGAAAAAATAATTGTTTTCCATTAACTTTTTTTTTCTTTCTCCTCTTATAATTTTTATTTTAGGAATACGTGAATGCGTGTTTTCCTTCTTTCCTTGTCTTCTTTCTCTTTTTCTTTCATTCTTAATTATCTTTTTGTTTTTTGTCTAGCTCTACTGAATTTCTGATCTTTTCTTCTCACTTTCCTATCTTTTCCATCTTTTCCTCTTTGTTCTTCTTTATGTGACTTAACTCTTGTCCTGCACATCCTCAGATGAACCCGTAGTTAACCCTAACCCCCATTGTGTACACACTTAATCCACAAACTTATTACTCAATTCAAAACCTCTGAGACTTAAATTCATTAATAGGAGTACTACCTCTTTATACCTATATAATATTTTAAGCATTTTTTAAAAGTTTTTCACATCTCCTCTATGTCCCTCCCTTTCCCTCAACATATTCATATTCCTCTATAAATAGATGGTCTTTTAATCTCTAAAATAACATTAATTTTTACGTTTCTATTTTTTTTTCTGGTCTCTTTTCATTCCCCTTTCCCTTTCTTCTTTTTCTCTCTCTCTCTACTTGCATCCTACCCAACCTATATCCTGCATTGTGATTAGGACATAGTTAACTCTCCCTGTGCCTCCTCACACCAATCTATTCCTATTTTTTACCCACATCTCTCCCTAACCCTAATAATTTCTGGTTTTCCAAATTCTTCTCTGCGGTTCGAAGCCCTTTAACATATAGTTGTTTGATGTCGAATAGATGTATCTGTTGAACTAGATTGTATCTGTAGACTATTGACTGTACAAATGCAAACTTTGGTTGATGGTTGCCTTAAGATAGTGTTCTAGCACAAAACTGGTGCTATCTTCATCTCAAATGGGCAGAGTAAGCTGGAAAAACACAAGAAAAATGGCAAATTCGGGTATATCAATTCCCAATCTTGATAATCAGGGGTTAGAAGAGATAATGAATAATCCAGAGGAGAGTTCCCAAATAGCTCTACAAACACTGCTGGCAAACATGATAAATGAAAAGTTTGACAACGTACAAAGGACTCTGTATGAGCATGATAGGGAGAGAGAGGAGGCATCCCAGAAGTTTATACAGGAATATCATAAGCGTGAGGAAGCTACTCAAAAACTGATACAGGATTTGCGTGAACAACTTGAGAATACTCAAAGAGAAAGGGAGGAATGGCGTGAGCAGGCTGAGAACACTCAAAGAGATCTGCAGGAATCCCACGAACGGGAGGAAGCTAATCAAAGAGTAATACAGGAATTGAGAGACCAGGTAGAGAACACACAAAGATCACTAAAGGCATTCATGGAATCCATTAACAAAGAGCTGAAGGAAGTCAGGGAGACCACAAAGGGAATGCTGAATGGAACCCAACAGAAGGAATGGGAGCCCAAAGAAACCATAACCAATCAACTAAGCGATTTGAGGACAAACACTGAACACCAAATTAAGGAAATAAAGAAATTCATACAAGACCTAAAACAGAGCTTCAACAAAGAACTTGAAGCCATCAAAGCTGACCAACTAGAAGGAAAAGAGATAAAAAACAAAGTAGAGAGTCTTGACAGCAGGTTAGACCATGCAGAAGATCGAATCTCAGGGATTGAAGACAGCCTAGATATTATAGAGAAAGAACATACAACCATCCAAGACAAGTCCAAGAAATATGATAGATGTATCCAACACCTGGAAGACACCATCAGAAGGCCTAATCTAAGGATAATGGGTGTAGAGGAGCACCTAGAAACAGAAGTTAATGGTCTAGGAAATTTGTTTAACAGGATCCTAGCAGAGAACTTCCCAAACATGCAAAAACATAGGCCTGTCCAGATACAAGAAGCCTTTAGAACCCCAAATAGACCAGACCAGAATAGGACATCCCACCGCCACATTATAATCCACACAGGATCAACTCAGAACAAGGAAAAGATCCTTAAAGATGTCAGAGAGAAAAGGGTAATCACTTATAAAGGGAAACCAATTAGAATCACCTCAGATTTCTCAGCAGAGACAATCAAAGCAAGAAGAGCCTGAAATGATGTATGCCATGCCCTAAAAAAAAACAACTATCAACCAAGAATACTGTACCCAGCTAAACTCTCCTTCATAACTGAAGGCCAAATAAAAACCTTCCATAGCAAAGAAAAATTGAAACAATACATCTCCACCAAACCAGCCCTACAAAAGATTCTTAAAGATGTCCTATACATAGAAAACCAACAAGACCGCAACAAAGGCCAAGAAACTGCACCCAAACTGAGAATCCAAGAACCATAGGAAGAAACCAGTTTTCGCAGCCCCCAAGAAGGTAGATAACATGGCAGGAACTCCCAAATACATCTCAGTCCTATCTCTTAATGTTAACGGACTGAACTCTCCAATTAAGCGACATAGACTGTCTAGTTGGATTAAAAAACAAGACCCTTCTATCTGCTGCCTGCAGGAGTCACATCTTGCCCGTAAAAACAAACACATTTTCAATGTTAAAGGCTGGAACAAAATCTACCAAGCAAACGGACCGCATAAACAGGCGGGAGTTGCAATCCTAATATCAGATAAAATAGACTTCAAATTAAAATTCGTGAAAAGAGATAAAGAAGGTCGCTACATACTAATTAAAGGATCTCTCCTTCAGGAGGATATTACAATTCTAAATATCTATTCGCCAAACAATGGAGCACCCAAATTTATCCAAGAAACACTACTTTCCCTCAAATCCCATATAGATCCAAAGACATTAATTGTTGGGGATTTTAACACACCACTCTCCCCACTAGATAGATCAACTCGGCAAAAACTCAACAGAGAAACCGCAGATCTAAACAGCTGCTTAGATCAACTAGACTTAACAGACATTTACCGAACATTTCACCCAGCAGCATCAGAATACACGTTTTTCTCAGCAGCACATGGAACGTTTTCTAAAATAGACCACATTTTAGGCCACAAAGCAAACTTGTCTAAATTCAGAAACATTGAACTTATACCTTGCATTCTCTCTGACCACAAGGGAATAAAATTAGAACTCAACACCAAAAGCCACCAAAGAAAGTCCGGTATCACATGGAGGCTGAACAACACACTGCTGAATCATGAGTGGGTCATGGAAGAGATTAGAAAGGAAATTCAAATGTTCATGCTATTCAACAAAAATGAACACACAAAATACCAGCTCCTCTGGAACACAGCAAAGGCAGTACTCAGAGGCAAGTTTATAGCTCTGAGCTCCTACATCAACAAATTGGAGAGATCTGAAGCTAACAATTTAATGACACATCTAAACCTCCTTGAAAAAGAGCAGCAAGATAAACCCCAATCCAGTAGACGGAAAGAAATAATCAAAATTAAATCAGAATTAAATGAATTAGAATCCAAAAAACTATAGAAAGAATCAACAAAACAAAGAGTTGGTTCTTCGAAAAACTTAACAAAATTGACAGACCCTTAGCAAATCTTATCAGAAAAAGAAGAGAACACACCCAAATAAATAAACTCAGAGATGAGAATGGAAACATCACCACGGAAACAACCAAGATTCAGAACATTATAAGGGAATACTTCTCAAAACTTTATGCTAGTAAGTTTGAGAACTTGACAGAAATGGACCTCTTCCTAGCAAATATTGACATGCCAAAACTAAACCAAGATGAGTTAAACTATCTTAACAGGCTCATATCAAGCATTGAAATAGAAACAGCAATAAGAGACCTCCCAGCTAAGAAAAGTCCAGGACCAGATGGTTTTACAGCGGAATTTTACAAGGCCTTCAAAGCAGAGCTCACACCAATTCTCCTCCAAATCTTCAATGAAATTGAAAGAGAAAGCTCACTACCGAACACATTCTATGAAGCCATCATAACCCTCATCCCAAAACCAGGCAGGGACTCATCAAAGAAAGAGAACTATAGACCCATTTCTTTGATGAACATTGATGCAAAACTTCTCAACAAAATTTTGGCCAACCGACTTCAACAATTCATCCAAAAAATCATACACCACGATCAAACAGGATTCATTTCAGGGATGCAAAGCTGGTTCAATATACGCAAATCAATTAATATTATTCATCACATCAACAGGAGCAAGAATAAGAACCACATGGTTATCTCAATAGACGCAGAAAAAGCATTCGACAAGATCCAACACCCCTTTATCATGAAGGTTTTGGAAAAATTAGGAATCCATGGAACATTCCTCAATACAATACAGGCTGTATGTGACAAACCTACAGCCAGCATTATACTCAATGATGAAAAACTAAAGCCATTTCCTCTTAACTCAGGAACAAGACAAGGATGCCCACTCTCTCCACTTCTCTTCAATCTAGTATTAGAATGCCTAGCTACAGCAATAAGACAAGATGTAGACATAAAGGGGATCCAAATAGGGAAAGAAGAAATAAAGCTCTCCCTCTTTGCAGATGACATGATCTTGTATTTAAAGAATCCCATAGACTCCACTCCCAAATTACTCAACCTGATTCAAAACTTTGGCAAAGTAGCAGGTTATAAAATTAACCCCCAAAAATCAATGGCTTTTCTGTATGCCAACAATGAGAAAAGTGTGGCTGAAATTAGGAAAGCGACTCCATTTGTAATAGCCCCACAAAAAATAAAATACCTAGGAATTAACTTAACTAAAGAAGTGAAGGACCTCTATGATGAAAACTTTAAAATCTTGAAAAAGGAAATCAACACAGAACTTAAAAAATGGCAAAACCTCCCATGCTCCTGGATTGGAAAGATTAACATCGTGAAAATGGCAATACTTCCCAAGGCTATCTACAAATTCAACGCAATACCTATCAAAATTCCATCCTCATTCTTCAAGGAAATAGAAGAGGCAATCCAAAAATTCATATGGAACAATAAAAGACCCTGAATAGCAAAAACGCTCCTCAACGGAAAGAACACTGCTGGAGGAATATCAATACCAAATTTCAAACTCTACTATAAAGCCATAGTAATCAAAACAGCTTGGTATTGGCATAAGAACAGACCTCAGGACCAATGGAATAGAATTGAAAACCCAGAAATGAACCTACAGACCTTTAGCCATCTAATCTTCGATAAGGGAGCTAAAACAATAGAATGGAAGACAGACAGCCTCTTCAGTAAATGGTGCTGGCAAAACTGGTTAACTACATGTAGAAAACTAAAGCTAGATCCTTATATATCACCCTGCACCAGAATCAACTCCAAATGGATCAAAGACCTTGAACTCAAAGCAGACACTCTGAAAACATTACAGGATGGAATAGGAGAAACCCTGGGTCTCCTTGGCTCAGGCCGAAATTTTCTGAATAGAGACCCGGAAACACAACAAATCAAAGAAAGGTTGGACAAATGGGATTGTATAAGGTTGCAGAGCTTCTGCAGGGCAAATGACATAGCTAGCAAGATCAATAGAAAGCCCACGGATTGGGAGAAGATCTTTACTAGCCATACAATGGACAAGGGTCTCATATCTAAAATATACTTGGAACTCAAAAAATTAAACCACCCAACAACAAATCCTCAAAGAAACAACTGCCCAATAAATAAGTGGGCGAAAGACTTAAAGAGAAGCTTCTCTGAAGAAGAAAGAAGGATGGCCAATAGACACATGAAGAAATGTTCAACATCCCTAGCCATAAAAGAAATGCAAATCAGGCTGGGAAGGTGGCTCAGTGGTAGAGCGCTTGCCTTGCATGCCTGAGGCCCTGGGTTCGATTCCTCAGCACCACATAAGCAAAAAGAAAAAAGCCGGAAGTGGCGCTGTGGCTCAAGTGGTAGAGCGCTAGCCTTGAGCTGAAGAGCTGAGGGACAGTGGCCAGGCCCAGAGTTCAGACCCACGACCGGACCCAAAAAAAAAAAAATTAAAAAAAAAAAAGAAATGCAAATCAAAACAACATTGAGATATCACCTCACTCCAGTTAGAACAGCAAAAATCAAGAACTCTAACAACAACAGATGCTGGAGGGGATGTGGACAGAAAGGAACCTTACTTCATTGTTGGTGGGAATGTAAACTTGTTCAACCACTTTGGAAAGCAGTATGGAGGTTCCTCAAAAGACTCCACATAGAGCTCCCCAATGACCTAGCAATCCCACTTTTGGGCATTTACCCAAATGATCACAAACAAGGCCACACTAAAGCTACCAGCACAACTATGTTTATTGCAGCATTATTTACCATAGCTAAGATATGGAACCAACTCTGATACCCCTCAGTAGATGAATGGATCAAGAAGATGTGGTATATATACACAATCGAATTCTATGCCTCCATCAGAAAGAATGACATTTCCCCATTTGTTAGGAAATGGAAAGGCTTGGGAAAAATTATATTAAGTGAAGTAAGCCAGGCCCAAAGAAACATAGGTCCCATGGTTTCCCTTATTTGCAATATCTAGTATAGGTATGAGTCAAGCGGAAAAAGTCAGAGAATGTGATGTTAGGAAAACGAACCGTCAAATATGTATTTTAATGTTTTTGTTTCTTTCATGCATGTGTTTCAAACGCTTTTATAAGATTATTTCTTTGTTGCTTTGTATGTCCCTCCCCCACATTGTAACCCCCCCGCTTTCACTATATTTGATGTCAGTATGACATGTGGAGGAGACGGGGACAAACAAGTCGTTTAAGGATTCAGGTGGACCTGTTGCAACAATGAGAAGTACAAAATGTCATCTCAAAACCAGCTTTACAATGTCGGTGGGGGGGGGGAGGGGGGTGTGATTGGGTGGGGGGGAGGGGGGAGGCTGGGAAGGGAGGTGTAGGGTAAACAAAGGAGGAGGCTGCAATGCTTGGTAAGAAATGTATGCATTATCCTGCCCATGTAATTGTAACCCCTCTGTACAGTATGTTCTCAAATAAAATAAAATAAAATTAAAAAAAAAAATATGAGTAGTGCTGAAGAGCAGAGAAAGGAGATTCATTGCATAACATGGGCACACTGCTAGAAGAGACAACGTAACTTCATCCCATCTTCCGGGGTAAATATATGACCTTTAGGTTCAAATACAGGAAGAACTGAAGCAGCCCTGGTCTAAATGTGGGCTGAGTGTTAACTCAGTTCTAGTTCTTAAAAGGGTTCTGGGAAATTGTTACCACTGTCATCACTTGAGGGGATCAGTCTGGTTCCCATGACATGATTACTCTTGCTGCATTGTGTAGCTTCATCATTATAATCAGCTACCTTCATTAAAGGAATGTCTTTGAGACTCTATTGTTCTGTTCCTTGTCATGAATATGTTGTTATCAGTCAGTCCTGCCCTTGTGAAATGCAAGGTGATTGTAGTAGAGAGACTCAGAATAAAAGGGACAGATGTAGAATGAAGACAGAGATGACAATCTTTTCTCATGCTCTTAGTTAATTTGTGGGCCCAAGTAAGGAGTCAGTGCTTATTTTTTTTTTTAGCAAAAGTAGTTTCTAAGTATCTGTCATAACATCAAAATTAAAGAAAAAAGTCTCTGTTTGCTTACAGAAATTGAAAAGCTGAAGGTTTAAAAACATGTACAAATGAGGCATTGGATATGTAAAAGAATACTGGTATTGATAGAGCAAGGTTCTGGAGCAGCAGAAATGTGACATTGTAAGGTATTTGAAACTTTAACTCTGATTTTTGGAGGCTCCTTGAATAACTTGAGACTAAAGAGGTCAGTAAGACAACATGCATACAAATTCATGACATGTCATATACATGGAAAACTTGCACAATTTAAGAACAAAAGAGGGGCCAGATGAATAAAGTTTATTATCAGGCACACCTCGTTTTATAGCACTTCATTTTATCGCATTTCCTCAAAACTGAATTTTACAAAAGGAAGGTTTGTGTCATTTTTTAACTGACAAGTGCCTTCAATTTAGGGTAATTAGCATATTCAAATACTATTCTTTAGAGATCCCCATCTGTTATCAAAATCTAAATCAATCATGCACCAGTGGTTATTGCCTGTAATCCCAAGTTGAGATCTGAAGATAAAAAATCAATGGCGACAGAAAAGTTCAAGTTCCATTAACTGGAAAAATACCAGACTGAAGGCATGACTCAAATTCTAGAGCACCAATTGTGAACAGAAAGCTAAGTGATGCCCCAGTATTGGCACATGCACACGTGCACACATGCACACACCCACCCCCACCCCACCCCACCCCCACAAATCTAAATGAAGAAATAAATACATTTGGGTCCACAGGATGGAAACTTTTTCCCTGAAGTGAAAAGGAAAGATGCCATGATATGGCATGGATCAAAAGAGTAATCAATAGCAATTCTCTAATCATCACCCTCCTATGAGGAAAGGTCTAATAGCCAATGTCAATGACTTATTTGAATCTGCTTATTTTTCTATCACCAAAATACACTGTAGTCAGTATCAGAGGCTTTTCATTCCTAAGTAGTATTGCAGCTTTTTGTTGCTATGACAAATACTCAATATAAGTATGCAAAGATTTAAAGAAGTAAAGATTTATGTTGACTCCTGGTTTCAGAGGTTTCAGTGATATGGTAGCCCTGTCATTTTAAGCATGGTAAGGATGTATTGTAGTGGGGAAAATGTAGTAGAACAAATCTATTCACCTCATGAATGCCATGCTCTCAAGGACCTCACTAGCTCCAACTATACCTCGCCTATTAAAGTTCCACCTGTTTCCAAATAGCAACATATTTTTGAATACCAAGGTTTCAATTCAAAAGTTTTAGTGTAATATTTAAAATCCAGACTATACCAGGAGCTATATACAAAGCCTTGTAACAACAAAATGGTGAGAAAAAGGACAAAGGGTGAACCAATGCAACAGTGATACTCACAAGACAATATCTTGGAAATGAACTTTACAATTTGGGGAGAATTAGGTGGTGGGAAATTGTGAGAAATACGACAGGGGGTAAAGATGTTCAACAAGAAATGTACTCACTATCGTACATATGAACTGTAACATTTCTGTATATCACCTTGACAATAACATAAAATTTAAAAATAACAGTAGAATGTGTTAGAGCCAAATCATTTTGATAGAGAACTTTTGATATTATTTATGACTTGTTTTATAAATATAAGATATCAAACAGAATCAGCCCTGGAGGAACCCACAATAAATAAAGCAAATGCAACTCAAGGAGGAGTTTATTTTCTTTTCCTGATGCTATCCTGTACTTTCATTCATTAAATATCAAAAATATCATATTCAATGTCACATAAAGAATATTATTAATTACTCCAGGCACTATTTGTATTTTTATCTATGTATATGAATTGATTGGAGATGTTGAAGGTAAAATCTTAGATGGAAAGCAAAAATTGTATAGATGTATGTGATTATGTGCATTATGATGAACTGAAGGAAGAAACCACAAACCCTAACAGGATTCAATGACAGCTTGAAGTGTATAGCAAAAGCATCTAATAGCTCTTCAATAATATTAATGGGGTGATGTGGTGTAATGCCATGAGTGAAGCCTTCTGGGTTTTAGTTTCCTCATGTGTGAGGAAAAGTAACAAAAAGTTACTTTTTTAACATATTATAGCAAAAAGTGTTGAAAAATCAGTGTTCAATGTATATACTGGGATTAGCATTGCAAATCTTGGATACTTTTAAATAGGAAGTGCTTTATAAAATAGGAAAATTCTAAGCTGGGCGCTGGTGGCTCACGCCTGTAATCCTAGCTACTCAGGAGGCTGAGATCTGAGGATCGCGGTTCAAAGCCAGCCCGGGCAGGAGAGACCGTGAGACTCCTATCTCCAATAAACCACCAGAAAACCGGAAGTGGCGCTGTAGCTCAAGCGGTAGAGCTCTCGCCTTGAGTTGAAGAACTGAGGGACAGCGCTCAGGCCCAGAGTTCAAGCCCCACGACCGACAAAAAAAAAAAAAAATAGGAAAATTCTATGTAGAAAATAGTTTGTGGATTAAGGTAGAAAAGGTTCATTTGATGGTCCTTCCTGGCTGAGAAGATAACTGATGGTTTTATCAATAAATAAATATTCTCCAGAAGACAGCTTCATGGTGGAATCAGAAATGTCTGACTCATATAGCATGGGTGAGTAGTACCTACTGAGGTCCAAAAGCAACCAGACCACTACAGAGCTCTAGATTCGTCTCCATAACATTAGCATTTTTACGGCTTTATGATCCATCCAATCCATATAAAAGTGATTTACTCCCTTGGTTTGTGCAATATAATACCAAAGAATTATCACCAGAATAGCCTCAGGGGTCAATTAACCCAAACCCAGAATTCTAAGTGATACAGATTAGTTTTTGGAATGTCTCCCAGTAATTAAATCTAGTAAGGAAAGTGATTAGAACACTTTCCTAAGTACTTCTTTCTCAAGTCTTTAAACTATCACTGAGTCTAATTTCTACATGTGTATAAAAATTACTTAAGGAAGGTTATAAGTATATTCACAGAAATGCTATTCAGGATTGTTTCTGTGTATCCTCAAGAGTCCCAGGAGAAACAGTGACCCCCACAAAATTATATTTGTTGGGTGTGAGGCTGAGACAAAGACTCCCTATATTGCCTAACAGATGACATTTTAATCAGCAAAATGTTCTTAAAGTCCAATTTGAGCCTGAATGTGAGTATATATGTATATATATGATATATGTCTATATATCATATATATATGCTAAGGGAGAAGGAACACTTTTACATAAATTTATATTTTGAATTCAGACAAACAGAATAGTGGAGAACTTCCCTTATATCTCAAATAGTGGCACATTTCAGGGTAGTATAACCTGTCAATCCCATAGCTAGCAACAAAGGTATTAATCATGAAATAACACAGATATTTTCAACCATTCCGAGGAGAAACTAATAGAGAAAAAGAACAGTCTAGTTTTTATGTACCATAGATGACTAGATTATATAAAATATAGAAAGAGATGGAGTGGTGGCTAGGAAACAATCTATAAAAACCTTGTCCTATGATCAGTTAGCATCTAAGGTGAAATAATTTTTCAACGTTAACACTGTCCTATCCTAAAAACTTTCACCTCCAAAGGATGATTCAGCATCTTTGGCAAAGTAGAAGGAATACAGGCTTTCCTAGAAAAAGAAATAAAAATTAGAAAGAAGTGATAAGTTGTAAAAGTCACAGAAGGACTGAGAGTATGGCTCACATGTTAGGATTACTGCTTAATAAGCACAAAGCCCAGAGTTCAAACCTCTGTACTCCCTGTACCAAAAAGAGAATATTGTGTAATTTTTAAAGTATAGAGATGTAGTTTAAATGGTGGACTGACAGCTTAGTAAAGAAAATGCTTTAACTTCAAACTATGTCACTGCAAAAAAAATAAACACAGATTTATAGAGGTGGAAAACAGAACTGAAAATTTTCTAATACCTTGCCTGATGAATATTATTGTTTCTGTATATATGGTTCCAGTGACTATAACTCTTTTGGAGTAGGACACTGAGAAAATATTCATTCTTTGGCCAGAAAGTTTTCTTCATAATTTCCAATCATTGAGTTCCATCCCAAGAAGCTTCAAAAGATACAAATATTATGCAACTTTCATGGGACAGTTTTTGAAATAGTTAAAGGCAGACCAATTTATCTAGTAGAGAGATAATTTAAGAATTAAAATGTTTAAAGTCTGCAATGAAGTATTGTTTAGAGTGCAATATGCATATACAAAGTTAAATGTCACCTCAGATATATTCCAGCTAGCATAGTCCACAACAGATTAAGATTTCCTCTTAAGAGAATTCTATTAACTTTGCCCAAAATTGCCCATTTTAACCATAATTAACACTGATGGCACACATCAACTAATTCTAGTGTTTTCAAAATGTAACTAGATCAAAAAATCCATATCTTATCATAATCTTAATTCCTTGACTTTTTTTGTGCTGGTACTGAGGCTTCAATTCAGGGCCTGGTCAGTGTTCCTTAGCTTTGTCACTCAAGGCTGTTGCTTATATCACTTGAGCCTCATTTCCAGATTTTGGTGGATAACTGGAGATTAGAATCTCACAGGGAGAGTGGACTGGCTTAAAACTGTGATTCCCCAGATCTCAGCTTCCTGAACAGAGAGGATTACAGGTATGATACACTAACACCTAACTTAATTCCTTGTTGTTTAATGAAACACATTGTAGACAACACTGGGCCTTGTATTCCTGGAAATGAGAGAAGGTGAAAGAAACCTTTACTCTTTTGGTTAGAAGAAATATTTATTAAAAAACAAGGTCCTTTTCCATGTGGTTTAGATAAGAATCATATGATTCCACCACATACCTATAACAAAGATGCAAATACCCATATGGCCATTCTTTGCCTTATAAGTGGATTATCTTAACTGTTCCCACTGATCATTTAAAACAAAATGCTTATCAATCAACATTTATGATTTTACTCTTCCTTTAAAACTGCACATTTTTGGCTCAAATCTCAGCCTGAGTCAGAATAAACCACCTTCTTAAGGAGCCTCCTTGGAAATTAGACTAGTCTCAGGGCAAGACATTCTCTGATCTACTCTTCAATCCCTCTACCCCCTACATAATTTTCTATACCTGCTCTTTCCACCTTTCTATGCCTCATCTGACAAAGGCAGGCAAAAATCATTGAGAAGAACAAAGGAAATTTTATTGTGAAGTACTTAGTCTACATATGTGAAAGTCGAAAAATGAAGCTTGTTGAGAATGGTTTGGGAAGAAATGAGGGGAGGAGGGTTGAAGGAGAATGCCAGCAGAGGTGATCTTGATTAAAAAGTAAAAGCATTGTCTTGTGAAGGTCAAGGAGAAGAAAGATAGATGAATGGAGGTCATATACAGTTATAATCAACCATGTAAATTGTTGGTATGGATGGGGATGGGAAAGATGGAGAATGATGCAAGGGGTGGCATTGATCGAGATGCCTTGTACTCATAAAGGGACATGGTGAACTGAAACGCTTGTATAACTAACTAAAGACAGTAAGAAATTTAAAAATAAAAAAGCAAAGTTCAGTTTCTCAAACTAGAAAATCTTGGTCTCCCATTCATTCCAGAACCTTCCTCCCTATATCCCCTGACCCCCATGCCCCACAGGAGCCAGGAAGGTGCTTTGAGTGTATTAGCCACTAGCCCTGGCCAGAGATTAGGGAAGTGGCTACCTAACCCAACAAAGACAAGTGGCATGGCTATTCTGTCATGATGGGGATATATCTGGGTAGACTGAGGTCTGGAAGTCT
This sequence comes from Dipodomys spectabilis, assembly GCF_019054845.1. Taxonomy (NCBI): domain Eukaryota; kingdom Metazoa; phylum Chordata; class Mammalia; order Rodentia; family Heteromyidae; genus Dipodomys; species Dipodomys spectabilis. The sequence continues at coordinate 2,434,823 of NW_024871002.1, read as the reverse complement.
GAACCCTGAGTCTGAGAAGATGAAGCCATGGCTAGAACTATGATCACACAGAGGAGAGCTGCCAACAAAAAGACCTCACTCCTTGGAGGGCCATCGAAAAAAAATGTGGGAGAAAGAACAGAAAGGCTCTGTCCATACCCGGATCAAAATTAAAGGTGAGGTGACTCACCCCAGGTCCCCTCTTGTTCCCACTGACTTCTTCCCCATGATCCTCCCTGTCTTCCTCTGGTACAAAATGTTCCCAGGTCTCACCTCTCCTGTAAATTCCCTGTTCCCATCTCCCCTCCACCCTCTTCTCTCCATCCAGTCCCTTCCTAAAAACTTCCTGTCATCCTTCTAGGTCCAAAGGTCAGCCCAGAAAGGTCTCAAATGCCTTGGCCTGCATGAGATGAGGAACAAATAAGCCACCACCAGATCCAAGAAAGGAAGAGGGCCAGTGAAGTTCTGGTTCAAGAGAAAACCAGGCCTGAGACATATCTCATCATAATGTATGGCATCTCTAGATCCCTGGCCATGAACAATTGGTCTGCCCTCTTCTAAAGAGGATACAAGGTGATGAAAATAAATACACAGTGTCAGTGATGCAACATGTGTTTCTCTGTCACTGTGCTGGTGGTGCGGGAGAGGGAAGAAAAGGGGAGAAGAGGGTCAGTGTAAAGAGAGGGGGGTGAGTCATCTGGGGGTGACTGTCCACTGACAATTGACAGATGCTCAGTAATCCAGACATGAATAGAGCTGGCATCCAGTTTTTATATTTTTTGGTTAGTCCTGGGGCTTGAACTCAGGGTCTAGGCCTTATACCTGGGCTTCCTATCCTCAAGGCTAGTACTCTAATACTTTGAGCCATAGCATCATTTTCAGCTTCTTCTGAGTAGGTAATTGGACATAGTTTCATGGACCTTTTCCTGCCCTGTCTGGGTTCAAACTGCCATCCTCATATCTCAGCCTCCTAAGTAGCTAGGATTACAATCATGAGCCACTTAGTGTCTGGCTTAATTTTTCATATTAAAGGGGTCTTAAGGTCAGCACCTGTGGTTCACACCTATAATCCTAGCACCTCAGGAGGTTTTGGATCTGAGCATACACAGTTAAAAGCCAGCCAAGGCAGGAAAGTCAATGATACACTTTATCTCCTATTAACCACCAAAAAGCTGGAGGTAGAGCCATGGCTCAAGTGGTAGAGCACTAGTCTGGAGCAGAAAAAGCTAAGGGAAGGTGCTTAAGATCTGAGTTTAAGCCCACAGTATAGGCAAGAGTTGTTTTGTATGTCCCTCTTCCACCGTATAACCCTTGTTTTCACTGTATTTGATGTTGGTATAATTTGTGGAGGGGAAGGGAAAAAGCAAATTGTTTAAATAAGGATACAGGTGGACCCATTGCAACAATGAGATGTACAAGGAGTTATGTCGAAAAATGAACTTTTGGGGGGGGGGAGGGGTTTTCACTGTATTTGATGTTGGTATAATTTGTGGAGGGGAAGGGAAAAAGCAAATTGTTTAAATAGGGATACAGGTGGACCCATTGCAACAATGAGATGTACAAGGAGTTATGTCGAAAAATGAACTTTGGGGGGGGAAGGGGGGCGGAAATGGGAGGGCAAGGAGGGCAGGGATGGTAAGGGGAAACACAGGAGGAGGCAGCAATGCTTGATAAGAAATGTACTCATTACCTTGCCCATATAATTGTAAACCCTCTGTATGGTATTTTCACAATAAAAAAAAAAACTTAAAAAAATGCAGGAGGTACTAAAGCTATACTGTTTATCTAACTGTAATTTCTAGGAGTCTTCTTCCTCAACTTTTAACCCTTTCTCCCTCCCACTCCCTTGACACCCACCCCCAGCCCACTCCTGCTCCTCCCTGACATCCAGGTGCTTTATGATGTAATCTCCTGTCTGGCCAGTAAATGGCTTATTGGGAGTGACTCTCTTATCTAAGGTTGACTAAGCGTACCGGCATCCTGTCCCGATGGGCGCATATTTAGATATCCTATGGCCGGCCAATCAAACGGCTCAAAGCTGTGAACAAGAAAGCCTGGACCAAAATGTAATCCGGCGGAAGAGGTCTCCGCGAAAGAGGACTTCACTCTGGAAAGGGAAATCAACCAAAAGACGGTCATTTTTGAGATCTGGGCGTAAAAGAAAGGTAAGGTGACCCATCCAATGTCTGCCCCTTGTTCCCCTGACTTCTTCCCAAGATCCTGCCCACTTTACCGCCCACCACTTGGCACAACATATTCTTGCCCCTCATGATTCCTGTGAATTTCCTGTTCCCGTTTACTTTGCCCTATTCTCTCCATCCAGTACTTTCCTAACAACTTCCTGTTATCCTTCCAGGTCCGGAGATCAGCCCGGAAGGGTCTCAAACGCCGTGGCCGGCGTGGGATGAGAAACAAGTAAGCCACCACCATATCCAAGAAAGGATGAGGACCAGTGAAGATCTAGCTCAAGAGACAACAACATCAGGGATGTACCTCATCACGTATGACATATTTCGATCCTTGGTCGCTAGCAACTGGCTCGTCCTCTTCCTTTCCCAGGGGTACATGGGTTGATGAAAATAAACCCGCCATGGTGATGATGCAATGTGTTTCTGTGTGCTTTGTGATGGTGGTGAGTTGATATTAATGCAAAACTCTGCTTCTCCAACCAGAAATGCTTGGCTTCCTCGTCTAGAAATTTCCCTCTCTTTCCCCTCTACATCTCTTCACTCCCATCTCCCACAGGAGTCATAGTGCTTTGTGATGTGTTAGCCCCTCCCTGGTCAGTGATTGGCTGGCTAGGAGTGACTTGCTGACCTAACAATGACTAAGGGCGTGGCCACCCTGTCATGATGGGTATATATTTGGATGTCCTGTGGCCTGGCAGTCAGACCGCTTAAGACTCCGAACAAGAAAGCATGGCGATGATCACACGGAGCAAGTCTGCAACTGATGCTCAGAAGGGGACCTCACTCCATCGAGGGCGATCAAACAAACATGGGAGAAGGAACAGCCTCGCTTTAAGACCTGGGAAAGGAAAGGTGGGATGACTCACCCCAGGTCCTCTCTTGTTCCCACTGACTTCTTCCCCAAGATCCTCCCTGTCTTCCTCAGCACAGAATGTTTCCAGCCCTCACCTCTCCTGTAAATTCCCTGTTCTCATCTCCCCTCCAGCCTGTTCTATCTAGTCCCTTCCTAAAAACTTCCTGTCGTCCTCCCAGGTCCGGAGATCAGTTCGGAAGGGTATCAAACACCGTGGCCGGTATGGGATGAGGAGCACGTAATCAGCCACCAGGCCCAAGAAAGGAAGAGGACCAGTGAAGATCTAATTCAAGGGACAACACCAACAGGGACATGCGTCATCATCGTCTACAACATTCTAGATCTTGGCCATGAACAATTGGTTTGTCCTCTTCTAAAGTGGACACGGGGTGATTAAAAAATAAACCCACCGTGTCAATAATGTGATAAGTGTTTCTGTGTGCTCTGTGCTGATGGGGAGGGAGAGGGAAGGAAAGGGGAGAAGGGGTCAGTGGGAAGAGAGGGAGGTGAGTCCTCTGAGGGTGGCTGTCCATCCACAATCAACAGGTGCACAGTGAAGAAGAGATGGAGGAATAGGACCATGGAAGTTGAGAGGGAAGACTACTTTCTCTCATCACTCTGCCCCATAGGAGAAGAAAAGGATGTTCCTCTGTGTGTGTGGATGTAGGGAGTGAGATTCAGGTGAGCAGAGCTGTCAGAGGTGTGGTAGTGAATCTGATTAAAATACTGTGCATGGGTAGGTGAACAATGGTGAAGCACTATATTTTGCCAGTCCTGGGGCTTCAACTCAGGATCTGGATGCTGTCCCTGAAATTTTATGCTTAAGGTTACCCCTCTACCATTTTAGCCATAGCTCTACTTCCAGCTTTGTGATGTTAAGTTAATTGGAGATAAGAATACCATGGACTCTCTGGCCTGGGCTGGCTTTGAGCCATGATCCTCAGATCATCCTCAGGAGGCACCTTGCTAGAAACTTTTTTTTTTTTTTTCTGGTCATGGGGCCTGAACTCTGGGCCTGGAAACACTTTTAAAGAGGTAATTTACATAAATGTAAAACAAGTCCTGTTTGAGATGTGGCCACTAGAGGGATAGGGGAGAACAGAAAGTTTAAAGGAGGATGACTGTGATCTGAATACTTTGTGTGCATGTGTGAAAATGGAACAACGAAACGTGGTGAGATTGGTCTGGTTATGGATCAGAGGAGAGAGTGTTATGGGAGAGAAACAGGGGATGAGTGCAATCAAAGCACTGTGTCTTCATATATGGATGGACGTTTCAAATTAAACCATCTTATACAATTAAATGGTTAAGAAAAAATGTGAGAGTAAAACAATGAGAATACAATCCAGAACACAGAGGCACAGACCAAGATGGTTTCTGGTATATCTAGAGAACAAAGAAAAGTTGAGATTTTTTTTTTTGGTCCAGTCCTGGGGTCTGAACTCTGGGCCTGGGTGCTGTCCCTCAGCTCTTCAGCTCAAGGCTAGCGCTCTACCACTTGAGCCACAGAGCCTCTTCTGGCTTTTTTTCTTTTTGCTTATGTGGTGCTGAGGAATCTAACCCAGGGCCTCATGCATGCAAGGCAAGTGCTCTACCACTGAGCCACCTTCCTAGCCAAAAGTTGAGATTTTATTTAGACAAATTTGTGCAAATCATTATGAAAAAAAAATCCTTAACCCTTTCCTTGTTTTAGAGGGCTAGTATTCCCACATTGACAAACACCAGCAGTTACTATGAAAAGCCAGTATTAAGGCCATAGGTGGCAGTTCTAGGGATAGTCACAAAAATATGCATACTCTTAAAGACCAAACAGGCTATTTGAGTACATTGGCCTAGTGCGGACACATTTGTGATCTAAGTTTTTTCTACCTATAACCTCTCAGCTCTATTAGATGTGTTTAGTGAGAACACCTTTGTTTCTGTGCTGTTTCTCTAAAAAAAGAAAACGTTGAAAAGTTTTACAGATCTTATCATCATAATATTCTCCTAGTATAATAAATAGAACATCTTTTTGTTGACATAATCTTTTTGAGTAGTCTAGATTTGTTTTTCTTTGATGTTAAATATACATTTTTAAAAATTTCACATTAGCTTTAGTTGATCATTATGACCAGAATTTTTGAATCTCAACTGTTATTGGATATCATAAATTTTATGTCTTTTGTAAATTTAAGTGTTTCTTCTATGTCTTCCTTCAAACTTCTGACAAAAGTGTTAAATAGGACTCATGGTCTCCAACACTACTTCATTCTATCCCCTCTCCTTCCTGAACTATTTTCATACTTGTACACAAAGTATATTGTATTTTATGTTGGTTCAGGCTGAAGTTTGAACCATAGATCTGCAAATAGGTTCCCTTCCATTTTGACAAACCATTTTGACAAAGTCAAATACATAGAGGACATGTTTTTAATTGTTGAACTTCCTGAATTAACCATTTGCCATTCAGAAAATTTTGTTTTTCCACATTATTAACATCAATTAGTTGTACAAGAGGATTCCACACAATGTGTCTTGATCATACTGTTCCCCTCCATCATACTTTATCTAGCCTCCCTCTTTTTAAACCAATTTCAACAAGCTTCATTTTGACCACATTCACTCTCCTTTACCCTCCACAGTTATTATCTTGTCTCCCACTAGTACCCATACTTTGGACGGCACTAATTATAATTCCTAAAATTCATGCTTTTAAAGTGTATGCTAAGTATTCAAAATACTTTAATCAAATTGACTTTCTCAAGCACTCTCATTTTCCCCATCCCCTTATCTCATACCATTCAACAGCTTTCAGTGAGCTTTGTTTTGCCATCTGTATTTACAATGTATATCAGTATTGTTTACACTCTATCATTCTCTTTCAGCATGCCCTACTCTAATCCATTCATACTCCCATAACAGATAGACAGATATACAGGTATAGAGATAAATATAGATATATATTTCAGGGGCTTGTGCTGCTGCTTGGCTTTTGTACACAAGGCTGGTGCTCTACCACTTGAGCCACACTCCACTTCTAGCTTGTTTTCCTAGTCAATTGGAGAAAATTCTCACAGACTTTTTTTTTTGCCAGGCTGGCTTCCAACCACAGTCCTTACATATTAGCCACCCGTGTAGCTGGAATTACAGATGCGAACCACTAGTACACTATAGTTTGAAGTCTGTATTGTTTTCAGGTTTGTTCTACTGTTTTGGCTATATGGGTCTTTTATTTTTATTTATTATTTCAAGCTATATAGGTCTTTTAGGTGACATTTAGGATCTTTTTTTCTTTGTCTCTGAAAATTCTCATTGGAATATTCATAGGGATTGCATTGACTTTATAGATGATTTCAAGTTGTATGCTCATTTTGTTATGTATATTATTGTTATCATAAAGGGGATGTACAGAGGGGTTATAGTTATATATATATATATGTATATATATATATATCTTTTGGGTGAAGATGGGAGGGAAAAACTGGGAGAGAGTGAGAAAAGGGGTGGCACTGTGTAAAAATAAATGTACTTATTACTTCCCTTATGTAACTGTATGTTCATATTAATACCTATAACTCTTCCTATTTGTGAATATGACATCTCTTTTTGTGTCTTCTTCAATTTCCTTCATCAGTGCTTTTAATAGATTTAGTGTTTATCTATTTGACTTCCTTGATTGAATTTCTTCCTAATTATTTTGTAATTTTTCTAGAAATGAGATTTTTAAGTAGTTATTTTTCAGATAGTACATTGTGTATATGTTGAGACAATAAACATGTTGTAGAGTCTAGGCTTTTTTGGATATACAAAGTAATGTCATCTGCAAATAGATACAATTCCATTTCTTTCTTTCAGTTTTGTATGTCTTTTCTTCCTTTCTCTTGCTTCATTGCTCTATGTGGAATAGAAGTGAATACTATCAATGTGCTTCTCTTGTTTCTGATTTTAGAGGATCTGATTGATTTTTATCTGTGATTTTTAAGTCTTTGAAAATTACTGTTTTCAGTTGAAACTTCCTGGGATTAAGGTATTTTAAATCACTGATTTATGTGGGTGTTAAGATGATGGTAGAAAAAAATACTTCAGAAATCTTTCCTAATTTGTCATATTATAGCAAAATATTATTTTTTAGTGCATAAAGCATCCAGATGCAATTTCATTTACTTACATTCATACTGGCTTTATAGTGCCTTCAATTATTTATTCATCAATCTTATTAAAATGCTAAGGTATACTATAAGTATTGAATCCATTTTTTCAAATTAATAGATCATAACAAGATGAGAAATGACAGACAAAAATTTCAATTCCAGGATAATTATTATGGAAGAATAGAAGAACATCAGTTATTTTGTAAGCTCAAAATGGAATTATTTCTATAAAATTTACAGAGAAGCCAGGAATGCAAACAAGAATTTCCAAAACTTCAACTTCCCTTTTTAAAGGGTATTGATTGCCTATTTCCTGCCCTGGATATGGCTCATAATAAAATGCACACAATAAAATACATGGACCATCTGATAGGTAAAGTTCTTTGCTTCCTATATATCTACTTAGGAGAAAAAAATTACAGTATCAGATAATTCACTAAATTATAAATTGTCCAATTTTGAGCTTTCTACTTCAGATTTGTATGACTTCCAGCCAGATGAAAACAGCAAGCTCATGGAACAAAATGGTAAGTGGTAGTATAGTTTCAAGGAATTGATTATTTAGGATATTTGGCTAGGTTTGCATGGGTTTGATTTGATAGTGAACATTTGGGATGGTGAATGTGTTTTACTGGTACTAAAATTTGAGCTCTTGCTTACATTTTTGCAAGGCTGCCATTCTACCATTTAAACCATGCCTCCACTTTTAGCATTTTGCTGGTTAATTGGAAATAACAGTCTCTCAGATTTGTCCATCCAAGGCAACTTCAAACCATGATTCTTAGATCCCACCCTTTCTGAGTAGCTAGGAGTAGCTGAGTCAGTGGCACCTGGCATTGACTGTTGACTCTTAAACCATCATAAAGACAAGGATGGCTTCATTTTGATTAGACAGAAGGATTTTAGTGTTATTTTAAATTTACCTCTTTTTTTGCAATTATTCCCTAATAAATTAGTGAAACTTCAAGCTTACTACAGCTCTATTTAGTGAGAGATTTTACTGTTTTTTGTTTTTTAAAAAAATTGTACATTTTTTATTGTTTTTCCCCTACCATCTCTTCCCTCCCACCTCCACAACTACCTCCCCCCTGCCCTGCTAAATTTGTAAAGTTTGCTTTCAACATAGTGTCTTGTACATCTCATTGTTATAATGGGTCAACCTGTATCCTTATTTAAGCATTTTGTTTTTCCCCTTCCCCTCCCAAATTAGAAAAATGTGTATCCAAATGCAGGGCACTGGAAAAGCTATGTACATATGATCATATAAGCTGATTGATGCTAAATGAAATGAACCCCAAAACAGGGACACAAGAGATTTTATCTTTCTTGCTGTTCTTTTTTATGTACTTATAATGCACTATGTGATTTTTTGTTTCTTTGTATGTTATTTCCCCATGGTATAAACCTTGTTGTCACTGTATTTGATTCCAGTGTCCTGCATCTTGTATATATATTTTTCTAATTTGGGGAGGGAAAGGGAAATAACAAAATGCTGATATAAGGATACAGGATGACCCATTGTAACAATGGCATGTACAAGACACTGTTGAAAACAAACTTTACAACTTTGAGGGGAGGGAGGGAGGAGTTGGGGAGGAAAAGGATGATACGGAAAAAAGATGGGGGTAACAATGCTCAATAGGAAATGTACTCATTACCTTGCTCATGTAACTGTAACAACTCTGTACAGTATCTTTACAATAAAAATATATATTTAAAAATTTACCTTTTTGCATCTTATCCAATATATCTTTAGGTGTCAAATGTTATAAAATTGATTGAAATTACCCAGATTCTCATTGTTAGGCATAGTAACAACAAATTATATTTTCTTTATTTTATTCCTAATATGTAAAAAGAAAAGCAGTGACAATATAACCAAAAGGCAATTTTTATTTCTTTACTCCCCCAACCCATTCTCTCTATCATGTAGATATACAAATAATGGCTAGAAAAAGACTGCAAATGCATAAGATTGATTTGCAAGTACACAAATTGAAAGATTTAAAATAAAATCTGTCCTAACCGTCTTCCCCCCAATTCTTTAGTTTTGTCCTTTTGTGCTGTTATTTATGGCCTCTCCTTAGGTGGGGGTGGGAATTAAGATAAGTCACATATAGATTAAACCACTGAAAAATGAGGACTGTGAGACATATTCAGTAATGTCCTGTAAAAGAACTCATTTCAGCACCATAATGAGAAGTCACTGATATTTGGCAAAGCTATTCCATAGATTTATAGCTTCATCATCTGCCTTACTGATTGCTAGTTTCTCAAGGACAAATACCCAAGATAAAACAATGTTATGTTTATTCTGAATGGCTAAGCCATAATTAGGGGAAAAGTTGCTAAATAAACTTAATTGAGCATTTCAAAAACTATATAAACTGTTCCTATTTATTTCTTCCCTAGAGGATTATACTGGGTTTTTATTTCAAAACATCATCTAATCTTTCATTGGCTATCTCTTCCTATTTACAGGCACATTGCTTGCTTGCCAGTTGGGAAAATCTCACCATTTTCCCAGAGATATGTAACTTTACACACAACCCCTAGAGTTGTCTTCTGCTTTCTATCTAGTAATGAAGGAGCTTGACAAAGACTAAGTCCTTCACATGTGAGATGAAGGACAGTCAGAATTTGAGAGAAACACAAAAGCCTTTAAGGAGAAAACTTTGGAAAAGAAGACATGGTTCTGTTGAACCCTTAGGGCAGGGGAAATAGATTAGAAATGAGAGTGAGTACTGATTAAGCACTGGTGATTCCTTTCAATCACCTCTTGACATTTATATGGTATAACACCTCTGATAACTCTTCTGATGAAAACAAAGAATGACAGAAAATTCTCAGCAATTTATTTATGAAACAATAGGCAAGTCTGGAAATGGAAAGCATGTGTTGGAGTTACTAAAACAGAGAAATTGAGCTGTAGGAATGCCTATTAGGAAAGCAGTACACATAATCATAGCAGTATGGAGGGCTTGATGGACACTTAAGCTGTTTCTAGCTTTTGGAAAATATAAAGATGGCTTCAAACAGCCTTGTATGTGCATCTTTGCTCAACTGGGTGAGCACTGTTGTAAAGAAAGTTTTCTAAGTATAGAATAGGTGGATTCAAGGAGATGGACATTAACAATGTTGATAGATGGAAGTAAATTGTTTACTAAAAAGGTGGCATGGTATATGACTACCATCTTCATAGAGAATTTAATCTAGTGCAATCTTATGGGGGAGGGGATGGTACCTATCTATTGCTTTATTTTACATTCATTACAATTACATTCATTACAAATTACATTTCAATATTCATTCAGTAAAATCATTTTACATTTCATTACTTACTTATCCATCTCAGATTCCTATTTGTCTTGAAAAATATCTTTTGAAAGATTTTCAAGGCTCCTGAAGAACAGTTTTTGAATACAATATAATCTCAAGTTTTGAAGTTTTATAAATTTTTTCTGTGACTTAACTTGACATTACCTAATCCGGGGCTGAAGTCCTTTCTCCCAGTTGTTTTTCAAGAAGACTTCATTTTAAAGAGCCTTTAACTACTGTCACAGATGTGAGTTTTGTACCACATCTACTATCCTCCCTTCAGCTGACATTGAAGAAAAGAATACGGATAGAAAAGGTAAAAAGATCAGTAATAATATCAACAAAAATACTGCTGCTACTCTAATACATCAAATAGCACAAATGTTGGCACCAGATGTTGGGTCTCTGTCCATCCCACAAAAGACGGATGGGGTCGGAGGAAAGGTAAGTGCGGTGCTCTCCCGTTCCCCAGCGCCCCTCAGCCCGGGAAACAATCAGACACAGTGGAGAGCCAAATCAAGCAGGAAGAAAACTCATTTATTAACACAGAGCAGCCCTCTTTAAAGCCAAAAAGGGCAGGTGGCATGGCAGGGGAGGAAGAGGAACCAATCACTGTCACGGTCACACCCTATCATGCACCTAAGCTTTCACGGGTTGGTTACGCACTGAACGTAAGGTAAATTGGGCTCAGCCCACTTTACTCTCTCTCAGCACCATCTTTGCTGCCCATGTGCCCTGCAGATTCCCCCCCCCCTTTTTTTTTTGTTTTAACAGGATTACATTGGTAAGAATAGCATTGGCCACGCAGGGGGTTCAAGGCAAGTCTGGGGGTCGAGATTCACCAGACAAGGTTAGGGAGGTCCCTTGTGCATGATCCAAGAGCCCGTCCCAGTTACCTCACATCCCCACCTAGCACAGTAATAAACATCAGTCCCACCACAGTTAGAAATGTCCGAAGCAGTTCAATTAATTCCTGGGCATATATAAAAGTCCGTATCTCATAAGATCGTCCTCTTCAGAACATGGGAGCAGCCTGGGTATTGGGAGTTCCACACATGCAGCACGATGCATCCTCGTGGGCCCCCACACTCAGGCCATTCTACTATAGTCCAGAAAAACAAGGAGAATTTAAAACAAACTCTGCAGACATAGCAAAGCAATCCTGGGTACCTGGTGTCTTTTAAGTAAGCCAGTTCCTTGTATGTGCCTTTAAGCTAGCACAGGGGTCAAGATGACCTTTGAACTTTACTGTCAGCTCCCAATGGCTCCCAACATCATCTCCCCCATCTTTGTTTAAAGAAATCTGCCTGTCTTAGGTTGGGTGGATCGCCTTGTCTGCCTTACCCGTTATCAGGAACTTCTTCAGAGCAAAGCTGAAGGCTTGGTCAGACTGACACCCCCTCTTACCGGTCTCTGGCTACGATTCCTCTCAGGGGGAAATTCATTCATTTGGAGCTTAATCTTATGTAACTGGCTGGCTAAGCTCCTAAGAGTTTTGCAGTGCATGTATAATGCAAGGAAGGCATAGAAAAACCATCAGCAAAAGCATTACCAGGCCAGGAAACGTCATTACCAGTCCTTTAACATTAGTCAAGGATGGGATAGCAGTCTTTGCCATTTTATAGTCCAGAGGTGGGGATTGATCTAATCCAGCTATTTGCCAGTGGGGTTGGAAAAGATCAAAGCATAACAAAAGGTGGTTGTTTAACAATAAGTATGGATTCAATGCCGCTATACAAGCAATTAGTAAAAGAACAATTAAAGCAGGTAACATTAAAATAATTAGCTCCTACAGAAATATTAAACAGTCTATACATAATGACATAGGGTGGTGATCAAAATGAAGGTCAGGCCACCAGGTCGAAGGGACAGCTTCTCTTGTGGTGCTATTGATGATTTCTGCATTGCCAGCGTTGATCATTGCCCAGGTCACCCGTTGAGGTTGATGCAGATTCCATAGGGCCGTTGCCGGGACTGGGAGGGTTAGGGCAGCCAACAGCTGGAGTATCGCCATCTGCAATTGTTAGAGAACACAAGAGCTTCTCAAGGGCTGGTTGCCCTTGGGGATGGTTAGTAGTTATCCTTCTGGTTTTTCTCTTTTAAACACAAGCCTCGGCCATGGCTGTTTTTCTTTCCTTGTTGGTTAGTTTATCCTTGGGCATCCTCCTGTATAGAGGAGATGGGTAAAATCTTAAGGTTCCTGGCAGGGATCCAAATGGGAGCTGTCTCTCCTATGGGAAAAACACATCCAAATTCCCTGCCCATAGTAACTAGGGGGTCAGGTCCTCTCCATTGTTGTGTCAGGGGGTCCTTCCACCTGAATTTCACTTGGGGCTTAGGGTTTAGTTGTCCCCCAGTGCTTCTGAAATCTGGATTCAGTTGCCTCATTTGAAAAATTTTAAATGTTAGAAAAAAATCAGGGCTGGGAAGGTAGCTCAGTGGTAGAGCGCTTGCCTTGCATGCTCGAGGCCCTGGGTTCGATTCCTCAGCACCACATAAGCAAAAAGAAAAAAAGCCGGAAGTGGTGCTGTGGCTCAAGTGGTAGAGCGCTAGCCTTGAGCTGAAGAACTGAGGGACAGTGCCCAGGCCCAGAGTTCAGGCACCATGACCGGACCTAAAAAAAAAAAGAAAGAAAAAAAACAATCTTTAATATCAATCACAACCAAGGTATGCCTCTTAGGGGCGTTCCTACTAGCTCCATCCTATCATTTAGGTCTTGGAGCACATGCCAAGCCCCAGAGGCTTTTTGAATAACAAATATGGGTGTGTTAGGTTTGGTCAATGGCCACTGATCCACCCAGATTGGCTTCCCGGCTTCCACCTAATGGGAGGTACTGGGAGCAGTGGCCTTTTAGGATTGTGGGTGCACCTGAGTGGGTCCCCTATGTTCTTCTCTGTAATTATGAAAGTTAAAAAAAATCCTTTTCCTTAATTCCTTTTGGATCCTGTTTAAGCCTTTGTACTTCTTCCCCATCCAGGATATCATGATAAGATGCTCCATGGTCTGTAGTGACCATGGCATCCATTTGTCTTAGCATGTCTTGCCCTAGTAAATTGGCAGTGAGGTTCTTTGCCACTAAAGGGTGTATCTTTCCTTGTTCTCCATCTGGGCTAGTCCATGTCATAAGGGCAACCGTCTCTTTGGACTGGGAGTTGCCCCCTATCCCCAATATCGGGGGCCCAGGTGCAAGCTTCCAGTCCAAGGGCACTCCTCCTCCCGGAGTATGGTTGGATCTGCCCCAGTGTCTATTAAGCAGTGAAACCTCTTTCTGCCTATGAGAATACTCATTTTAGGGTGGAGTCCTTCCACCAGGGGGATGGTCCAATGGGCCTGGGTCACCCTGCCACGAGGCTGCCTGGGCCTCACAGCAGAGGGGGTTCCTCCTTGAGTTAATGGGGCTGGAGAATGCCCCTCCCCAAGTTTAAAAGCTTCCCATCTAAATCAAACTTGTATCCCTCCCTGCCCCTGGGGCAGGGTATAGGGAGCGGTTTGCCCTCAGGCAGGTTGGTGGGGGATTGTTGTAAATAGCCCCTCTTGAAGTGCCCCTCCTGCCTGCATTTAAAACAAATCCCTCTTCCCAATGGTCTTGGGGTTCCTTGGCCCTGGGCTGCCAGCTCCTGAGTAATAGCCTCAGTCATTGCAGATGTCTGAGCCTGTAAAGCTAAAGCTAATGATTGGGACTGGTGCTGTTGTGTTCCCACATCCTGTGAGGCCACCACCCATCTGTCCAGGGAACTCTCTCTCAATCCCATGCAGGCCATGCAGAGGTCTGCATTCATCCATTCCCAGACCAGCAGCTTTACAAACTGATATCGGAGGTTCCCTGCTGGCAGCTTGCGGTGAACGCTCTGTTGGACTCGGTCTATGAAATCCGGTAGAAGCTCACCCGCTTTTTGTCTCACTCCTACTATGGGGGACTCAGTGGGCCCATCATCCAGTTTGTACCACGCGGCAAGTCCTGCCTGCCTCACCTGGTCAGGATACGGGCCAGGTATTGCAGCCTGTTGGATGCCAGTGGAGTACCCTTCCTCCATCCCCGTTAACATGGCATAAGTAATAGGTATCGCGGGTTGAGCCTGCCAGTTATTCTCCACCCGCACTCTGCATTCCTCCTTAAAGAAAGCACACCATTTAATAAACAGAACTAGTAAGGATGGCTTTGGCCACATCCAGCCAGTCCTTAGGGACACACGGGTGATAAGCAATGTCCTGTAGTAGGGTTTGGGCCCAAGGAGAGTTTGGACCATCCTCCGCCACTGCCTTGCGGAGCTCTTTAAGATCCTTAGCTTCCCATGGATACCATTCCAAGGGCCTGTTAGCTCCTGGTGCCAGATTGACTGGATATGCTTGGGGAAGCGAATCCTGTGGCCTAGGGTCCAGGCTCTTGGGTGGCCTTTCCCTTCCAGGGTAGGCCTCCGAGTAGGTTACTTCCCCAGCCCTCGGCCCATCCATGGAAGGTTGTTGGTAGGGGTCTGGGTCTTGCAAGTCCCTCTCGCAGGTCTCGTAGGGTGCCGTACCTCCCTTCCAATCGGGAGAATAGGGAGGGGGCCTAGGACCGTCAGGATCACCTGAGTCAGAGGCGGTAACTTTCACCCTTGTTTTGACTTCCACTGTGCATGCTTCAGTGTGTTCTCGGTCGAATTTGACCCGTTCTTTTTACTTCTCACTTCCCAAGTCCTCCTGTACTCCTTGTAGGCCTAATGTTGCCTCTTCCTTCTGTGATATAGCATTACCCATACTAAGGGTTTCACTTATCCCGAGAGACTGCTTAGCCTCAGCCGGTATCTTTTCCTTTCTATTACTCTGTCTTTTATATATATTATCTTATTTAATTCCCATAAGAATTATTTATTTTCAATTAATTTTTTTTATTGTGAAAATACCGTACAGAGGGGTTACAATTACATGAGCAAGGTAATGAGTACATTTCTTATCAAGCATTGTTGCCTCCTCCTTAGTTTCTCCTTACCATTCCTGCCCTCCCAGTTCCCCCCCCCCCCCCGCCTCCCCTCCTTCCACCAAAGTTGTAAAGTTCGTTTTTTGACATAACATCTTCTGCATCTGGTTGTTGCAATGGGTCCACCTGTATCCCTATTTAAAAATTTGTTTTTTTTCCCTTTCCCTCCCCAAATTATACCAACATCAAATACAGTGAAAACAGGGGTTATACCGTGGGGGAGGGACATACAAAGCCCATAAGAATTATTCTTTTATTGAGGATACTGATTCAAAGAAGTTATATCCACTAAGTAACACAACTGAAATACATATAAAGAAGAATAAAATGTTTAAGATATATACTTTAAGCTACTGTTGTAGTCTGTACCTTTAATCTCAGCACTTGAGAAGCTAAGGCAGAAGTTCCAAGAGTTTGAGGCCATACTGGATTACATAGTGAGACTTTGTATCAAAAAAAAGTACATTTCATAGGCATTTTGCCTAAGATTTATTAACTGTGTGACCATAGCCACATTGCATAGCTAATCTATTCTTGTTTCCAAATGTGAATATTAATATAATGGTACTACTCATCCCATGGGATTGTCATGAGGATTATATTAGTTTCAATGTACAAAAGGTTTAGATTATCTCTCTAGTACATTATTATAATTATGGAAGTGTTAACCATTATTATCCAAATTCTATGCCTTTCAAAAACATATCCTAGACCATTAGTTCTTCATATTCCAAATGTAGTATTGATTGAAAAAGTCTGATACAGTCAAACATGAGGTGCACAACACTGCTTGCTTCTGAATCCAAATAATATTACTCGTCCTTTTCCTCTCAGCCTTTGCTTCACACTATCAAACTTCAACTGTATGTGAGCACTAATAATAAATTTGAAATCCAAGAACTATTTGAATCTTCCCACTATTAAGGGAGAAATCCTCATCCCTTCACTCAGAAGCAAATCACAACCACAATTATCACTTAGCTACAGGTCAACAAACATCCTGCTCAACACACTTTATTTCTCAGACACTTCCAGGAGAACTAGACTTATTCCTACATTTGGAAGTAAAGTTTGCATTATCTCACCAACTGACAGAATTTTTTGACACAGCAGCACTAAACATTTAGATGGGCATATGAAATTATAAACCCCCTTGTGCACCCTTTGAAGTTGAGAAAAATATAAATTTAATTAATTTTTAAAAGAATTTCAAGAGCATCTTAGCTAGAGACAAGACAATGAATGATGATAGACAGACAGTTCTATATGGTAAAAAAAAGATAACTGTTTTATTTTTTTATTTTGTATTTGGTGCTTGAAGAGAAGAGAAGGAGATGTAGAAGGAGTGAAGTGTTATTGTACAATGGTGAAGAACTGGATATCATACAGGGTGAAGACCAGAAAGAAAACTCCTCTGGGAAAATTTAGGTTTTTTATTCACTTTTTTTACATTATACTGGGGACTTGGGACCTTGTGTTGCACTTGTAAGGCAGGTACTTTACCAGTTTTTCCAGGCCTCCTGCCCATTTATGCATTGATTATTTTTGAGATAGAGGTCTCACTTTATGCCCAGGTAGGGTCTAAGCTTGGATCATCCTAATTGTTTTCATTGGATTGCTAGCTGACAGCTATGCCACTGCACCCAGCCATCATACTTCCCTTGTAACTGGAATAATAGGCATTAACTACCAACCAGTCCAACCATTGGTTGAGATGGAGTCTCACAAATTTATTTTTGCCTGAGATACTTCAAACTACAAGCCCATGATACATACATCCTAAACAGCTTGAATTACAGATGAGCTACTGCACACCACCTCCATAATTTTTCTATAATTAATTATTCCTCACATACAACTGTAGAAAGAATATGGATATATCTCATATGACTTTGCCAAGTTTCCCCAAGGACAAGTTTGGCAAAACTCTAGAATAATATCACAACAAATATATTGATATCCGCTCCATTTATATTTAACAGTGTTTTTGTGCATGATATATCACTTGATCTAGCCCTTCAGCCTAAACTTTTGGATAGAAATTGCCCCTTTTATAAGTCACTGAAATGAAAGGATGTTCTAGACTTAATGGAGTTGAATAAAGAATTATTTGGAAAATTTATTTGAGAAAATTAATCCAGAACATAGCACTAAAGGGATGGTAATTTTAAAACATCTGAAGGGGAAGGGAAATAACAAAATGCTAAGACAAGGATACAGGTTGACCCATTGTAACAATAAGCTGTACAGGACACTACCTTGAAAACAAACTTTACAACTTCTCGGGAGGAGGGGATTGGGGAGGGAAGGGATGGTAGGGGAAAAACAAAGGAAGGGGTAACAACGCTCTATAGGAAATGTACTCATTACCTTACTCATGTAACTGTAACCCATCTGTACAGTATCTTTACAATAAAAATATATATTTAAAATCTGAAGGATTGATTAAGAAATATGAAGTATAGAACAAGAATTTTCAACATATATGTCCTAAACTTCCTAGAGAAAGGAATGTCAAAAATGGAAGGAAATCACTCTTTGAAAATACAATAGTTGAAAACAATTTTCAGAACCAAAACAGCTCCTAAGATCGAAATTGCAAGTGCCAGACAGGCTATGTAAAAATTAAAAATGAGACTCTACCTAGGCACATCTGCAGAGAAGCAAAATTAAAGAGAGATTCTTAAAAGGCAACAGAAAGAAAAGGCAGATGATTTACCAAAGATTGAGCTGGTTTCTTAAGTTAAAAAGAAGAGTCCACAGATAATGAAATAATACCTTAAAAGTATTGAGAATGAGATGTGATTTTATACTTAATTGAATTATCATTTATAAGTAAGGACAAAAAAGGCATTTTCAGACATGTGAAGATTGAGTTTATTACACATTCTCATTAAAAGAATTACTAAATTGCATATTTAAAAATAAAAGTAAATAGAGAGAAGATATTACTTCTGAAAAAATTTGAATACAAATTTGATCAAATGTGTCACAATATTTGATATTACATTACCAAAAAGTATAACTACTCTTAAATCTAAAACTGTATTTATAAACCAGAGCATGTAAATGGCCAAATAAATAATAATTTACCTGTTCATTTATTAATTTCAAATTTATTTTAATGCACAAATAACATTTTAATATGTACAAGATGATATTTGAAGTACATATGCATCGTAAAGCAGTAACATTTACCTTGTTAAGTGAATTACCTTAGTTGTTTTGTGTTGTGTACATAAAATCTGTGCTAACATTTTTTTAGAATGCAATGCCTCATAATTAAGTATAATTACCCTGGTGTGTGGTCACTCTATTGAAATGTATTACTTCTATCTAAATGTCTGCTGCAGATATGCAGGTCTGTCATGAAGGGTAAAAATAGTTATAGACAATATGTAAATGAATGAACAAAGCTGTGCCCAACAAAGGTATCCATTAAATGTTTATCAGCTAGTACCATAATAGGGTAGTTGCAAACAACGCTGTTTGGGAATAGGACATAAGAAAGAAATATGCCAGAGATACTCATAGAAAGATGGGACTCAAAAAGCATTTTTTCTATATGGTCCTTTACCCTAGGTATGACTGTAAGGTCTTACTACAATGATAATGAATCATAAATTATTTTTGGTTAATTAATTGTCATTCTTCTGTTAGGTTGGGCTTAGACTTTCTTCTTGTCATTAAGTCTGGGTGAAATGTTCCCCTTATTTGCCTCCAACATTTTTGTGGCTATTTTTTAATAGAAAATGAATTCTGTAAATGGAGATGCCATATTCTATCTCATCCACTACTATATCCTTCATGTCAAGACAAAACCTACCACAGAGAAAATGCTTACAAATGCTTGTTCCAGGAGTATGTGAACAAAAATCTGCATCTCTTGAATTAATTATACAAGCATATGCCAAAATCTGTAGTTTTTGTTTCTAGGGTTACTATATCTCTTTATCTTTTAAATTCAACCAGGAAATAATAAATTAGCTTTTATTGCAGGCAAAGTACAATTCTAAATGTTGAGAAGAAAAAGTAGAGAACAACATGGACTAGGTCTTTGCCTCATGCAGTTATACTTTGGTGGATAAAAAACAATAATAGTGTTCATAAGTGAAAAAATTTGATCACAAATGAAAGCTTAACTTAATGACTTTCTTTAATAAATTAAAACATAGTTCTTTCCTGTAGACTTTGTCTTAGGAACTAGTTATTATGTTTTAGAATAAAGCTTATCAAATCCATAACAAAATGTTTTAAACATCACTAAAGAGTCTTCCATATACTGTAGAGGGTATTTCTATTGCATTTGAAAACAGTTGATTTTATCATTTTAAAGTCTTCTTTCAGTTCTAAATATTATTATTTTAAATATAAATAATTTTATCTCAATAGATTCCAGATATTTTTTCAAAACACGTAACATCTTTATTTAAATAACAAATGTATTAAAGAATGCTTTAATGATTCAAAATTAATAAAACATATACTTTCCTTGAATTTATAATTTCCTTCCATTAACTGATACGTTCAATTCTGCAAACCATGCAGTGACAAAAGGAGGATATTCTTTAAAAAATTATTGTTCCTAGTTAGAGCAATAAGACAAGATGCAAATATCAAGGGGATCCAAATAGGGAAAGATGAAGTAAAACTCTCCCTCTTTGCAGATGACACGATCATGTGTTTAAAGAACCCCATGGACTCCATTTGCAAGTTACTAGTTGATCCAAAACTTTGACAAAGTATCAGGATATAAAATTAACCAGCAAAAACCAATGGCTTTCCTATATGCCGATAATGAGAAGAGTGCAGCTGAAAATCAGGAAAGCAACTCCTTTTGTAATAGCCTCACCAAAAATAAAATACTTAGTTATTAACTAAAGAAGTGAAGTACCTCTATGATGAAAACTTTTAAAACATGAAAAAGGAAATTAAAGCAGAGCTAAGGAAGTGGGAAAACCTCACATGTTCCTTGATTGGGAGGAATAACATCATGAAAATAGCAATTCTGCCAAAAGCTATCTAAAAATTCAATGCAATATCCATCAATATCCCAACCTCATTCTTCAATGAAATAGGAGAAACAATTCAAAAACTCATATGGAACAATAAAAGACCCCGTATAGCAAAAACAATTCTTAGCAGAAAAAAACCAGTGCTGGAGGAATATTAATACCAGACTTCAAACTCTACTACAAAGCCATAGTAATCAAAACAGCTTCTTTTGGCACAAGAACAGACCTGAAGACCAGTGGAATAGAACTGAAGACCCAGAAATGAACCCACAGACCTATAGCGACATAATTTTCAATAAAGGAGCCAAAAAGTGGAATGGAAGAAAGACAGCCCCTTCAGTAAATGGTGTTGACAAAATTTGTTTAACACCTGTAGAAAACTAAAACTAGATCCTTATATATCACCCTGCACCAGAACCAACTCCAAATGGATCAAAGACTTCGAAGTCAAAGCAGACATCCTGAAAACATTACAGGACGCAATAGGAGAAACTCTAGGGCTCCTTGGCACAGGCCAACAAATGAAAGAAATGAAAGAAAGGTTGGACAAATGGGATTGCATGATACTACAGACCTTCTGCATGGCAAAGGACATCGCTAGTAAGATCAATAGCAAGCCCACAGACTGGGAGATGATCTTCACTATCTGTACAACAGACAGGGGCCTCATATCTAAAATATATTTAGAACTCAAAATATGAAATCCTGCAAGAACAAATCCTCAAAGAAACAACTGCCCCATCAACAAATGGGCTAAAGAAAGAGAAACTCCTCTGAAAAAGAAATAAGAATGGTCAATAGAAACATGAAGAAATGCTCAACTTCTCTGGCCATAAAAGAAATGCAAATCAAAACAACATTGAGATCCCACTTCACCCCACTTAGTATGGCAATAATCAAGAACTCTAATAACAACAGATGCTGGAGGGGATGTGGACAGAAGGGAACCCTATTGCATTGTTAGTGGGAGTGTAAACATTGTTCAACCACTTTGGAAAGCAATATGGAGGTTCCTCAAAAGAGTACTCATAGAGCTCCCTATGACCCAGCAATCCCACTTTTGGGCATTTACTCAAATGATCACAAGCAAGGCCATACTAAAGCTACCAGCACGACTATGTTTATTGCAGCATTATTTACCATAGCTAAGATATGGAATCAACCCAGATGCCCCTCAGTAGATGGATCAAGAAAATGTGGCATATACATATATATATATATATATATATATATATATATATATATATATATGCATACACACATATAATGGAATTCTATGCTTCCATCAGAAAGAATGACATCATCCCATTTGTTAGGAAATGGAAAGACTTGGAAAAAAGTCATATTAAGTGAAGTAAGCTATACCCAATGATATGTAGGTCCCATTGTTTCCCTCATTTGCTATAATTAGTATGTGTCTAGGATAATTCTATCAGATGAGCAGAAAATGCTCAAAACCTATGTACATATGACCATATAAGATGATGCTAAGAGGAATGAACTCCAAGACATGGACACAAGAGGTCTTTCTTTGTTGTTTTTTAAATGTACTATATGATTTTTTTGGTTTCCTTTGTATGTTCTTCCCCCTATGGTTATCACTGTACTTGATTTTGTTACCCTGCATCTTTTTTAAAATTTTACTTTATTTTTATTATAAAAGTGATATACAGAGGGACTGCAATTATGTGAGCAATTAATAAATGAGTACATGCAATTAATGAGCACATTCCCCCCCCCCTCCTTTTTTGACAGTCCTGGGGTTTGAACTCGGAGCCTGGGAACTGCCCCTGAGATTTGTGTTTGTGTGTGTGAAAATATAGTATAGAGGAGTTACAATTACATGGGCAAGATAATGTGTACATTTCTTTCTTTCTTTTTTCTTTTTTTGGTCCAGTCGTGGGGCCTGAACTCTGGGCCTGGGCGCTGTCCCTCAGCTCTTCAGCTCAAGGCTAGCGCTCTACCACTTGAGCCACAGCTCCACTTCCGGCTTTTTTCTTTTTGCTTATGTGGTGCTGAGGAATTGAACCCAGGGCCTCAGGCATGCAAGGCAAACACTCTACCACTGAGCCACCTTCCCAGCCCGGCATTTTTCTTTTTACTTATGTGGTGCTGAGGAATCGAACCCAGGGCTTCAGGCATGATAGGCAAGCGCTCTACCACTGAGTCACCTTCCCAGCCCCAACAATTACATTTCTTATCAAGCATTGTTGCCTCCTCTTTGTTTCCCCTTCCCTTCCCATACTTCCCCCACCTCCTCCCCCCATCATCCCCCCCACCAAAGTTGTAAAGTTCGTTTTTCAACATAACAACTTGTACATCTCATTGTTGCAATGGGTACATAAAAAAACAAAGTTTTTAAATAGGGATACCCTGCATCTTGTGTACACATTTGTCTAATTTTGGGAGGTGAAGGGGAATAACAAAACACTGAACAAGGACACATAATGATCCACTGCAACAATGATACCCACAAGACCATATATTGGAAATAAACGTTACTATTTTGGAGGTGGGGAAGGAGTTAGGAAGGTGGAGGAAAAAAGAATAGTAGGAGACCCACAAGGGAATGGGTAACAATGCTCAACAAGAAATGTACTCATTGCCTTACTCATGTAACTGTAACTCCTCTGTACAGTATCTTTACAATAAAATAAATTTTAAAAAATATTGTAAAGGTGATGTTCTGAGGGGTTACAGTTACATGAGATAGGTAATGACATTTCTTTTTGAATAATGTCACCTCTTCTCCCCATTCTCTTCCCAAATTCCCTCCCCCTCAAATTGTAAAGTTTATTTGAAATAAGTATCTAAGTTTATCTGTTTAAAGTTTATTTGGAAATAAATATGTAAGTTTATCTGTTTTCATGAGAGTAAGAAGGGGAACAGAAATGATAGGACATAGAGTGAATTAATGCAGCAGTGACACTTGACACTATGTTGAAAATGAACTATGCATCTTGTAGGGGAGGGGGTTTGGGAGGGAAAACTGGGAGAAAACAATGGAAGAGGAGACACTTCAAAATGAAATGTTCTCATTACCTTACTTATGATACTGCAATCCCTCTGTACATCACCTTTACAATAAGAATAAAAATTATAAAACAAATAAATGAATAGAAAATGTTCATGATAAAACATGTAGTGAACTTATAAGCACTTATAATTAGCCCTATTTTACTGCAAGAAAATGAAAATGGGTTTTAAGTGGTATGCCATAAATCACTCCCAAGCAAAGAGACACACTAAAGAGAGTAACTCCTGTACACCTAAATGCCATGCCCTTAATTTTCTAAGGAAAGAAAAGTAATATAAATTTGGTAAAAAGGAGCCTTGAACTAAAACTGTTTAAAAAATTAGGTTGTATTCCAGTCTTGTTACCACTTAGGTATGTGAATTTGGGCAAAACCTTGCCCCACTTGGATCTCAATTTTCTAATCTTAAAAAATGAGCAAGGTAGGTCCCTCAGGCGGCGCCACCCTAGTGGGCACTCGCTTGGGCAGCGCTCGTGTCCTGCGCTCCCCTCCTCCGCCTTTCATTCCCAGCTGCCAAGATCTTGGAAGCTTTGGAGCTTAGCAGAGAAGGGAAATCCATTGAGAACAGTCTGTAAAGAGTTTCCAGGAAGATGGCGGAGGAGAAGCTGGAATCTGAACAAGCTCTCACATAGAAAGCAGTTTTAGAGCTCCAGTGAACAGTCCTAAGCCAGAGAATCACACCAAGTGTGCCATCACAGGACAGAGAGTTAGACAAGAGAGGGAAAGCCAAGGCAAGAAGACACATCTGAGTGCTTGCCAGCAGCCGCCGTGGCGGCGGCGGCAGCAGGGTCGCAGCGGAGACCACAGCCGGGGGCCATACCTGAGCGCTCACACAGAGAGTCCTGGAGGAAGGAGCCAGACGCAGCGGACAAGCGGATTCTACTCAACACCAGCAAGAAGGAGCGGACATCTTCATCAGTTTGCACACCAGAGACGACCCAGGATCCAAGACTCGGCGTGAGTAGAAGCCCGACGGCCTCACTCCTTCTCAGGGAGCAGAGGAGGGAAGGCCACCCCCCCCCCCCCAGCACCGGTGATCTCCATCTTGGATACCGACAAAGCTCGGAGGAGCTGCCAGCTCCAACTCAGGCCTTGGAATAAAACGAGTCATTTAGCAGGTCACAAGAACTTAATGGCCGCGTGACCTGCCAGACTCAGCTCCATCCAGGGAAAAGTCACCCAGCTCAGGCGCCAGCCATTGGAGTGGCTTTCCTCACTGGGTAACCAGAGCCAGAGGCTGCCCCTCCCTCTAGCAACCTCAACAATCAATTGAAAAACAGAAACCCTGAGAATGGCTTCAGGCTGGGCTCTGTGAGTTTTTTTCACAAAATAGCCCCAGGGAAAAGCTACTGATTGTTGAAAGGCCTCAACTCTACCCAGAACCTAGCCTCACCACTGCATCCCCCTCATTTGTGATTCTCAAAGCAGATCACCCTCCCATTAAACTAATCTGGGAGGGGGATCTCAAAACCTTGGGTAAAGCAGAGCATTTTTCTGCCTGTTCGAACAAACTGACTTAAGAAACCAAACAAGCCACAGGACCTCAAGCTGACCAGAGACTCCAACAAGAGGCTGGTTACAGACAAAAGGGAGATACAGGATTCTTCCCACCCCTCCCAAAAAAATCGAAACAAAAAAAAAATCAAAGAACTTTTTTTTTTTTCTTTTTTCTTTTGGTACCTTATATATATATAAAAATTTTTTTTCCTTTTCTAAAAATTTTATTAATCTTTAATTTTTGCCTTTTTTGAAAAAATAATTCTTTTCCAGTAACTTTTTTTTTTCTCTTATAATTTTTATTTTAGGAATACGTGAATGTGCGTTTTCCTTTCTTTTCTTGTCTTCTTTCTCTTTTTCTTTCTTTCTTAACTATCTTTTTGTTTTTTGTCTAGCTCTACTGAACTTCTGATCTTTTTTTCTCCCTTTCTTATCCTTTCCACCTGTTCCTCTCTTTTGATCTTCTTTATGTGACTTAACTCTTGTCCTGCACATCCTCAGATAAACCCGTAGTTAACTAGTAGACCCTATCCCCCATTGTGTACACACTTAATCCACAAAATTATTACTCAATTCAAAACCTCTGAGACTTTAATTCCTTAATAGCAGTACTACCTCTTTATACCTACATAATATTTTAAGCATTTTTTTTAAGTTTTTCACTTCTCCTCTATGTCCCTTCCCTTCTCTAATATACTCACATTCCTCTCTAAATAGATGGTCTTTTAATCTCCATAATAATATCAATTTTTAGGTTTCTATTTTTTTCTGGTCTCTTTTCATTTCCGTTTCCCTTTCTTCTTTTTCTCTCTCTCTCTACTTGCATCCTACCCAAACTATTTCCTGCATTGGGATTAGGACATAGTTAACTCTCCCTGTGCCTCCCCACACCAATCTATTCCTATTTTTTACCCACATCTCTCCCTAACCCTAATAATTTCTGATTTTCCAAATTCTTCTCTGCGGTTCGAAGCCCATTAACATATAGTTGTTTGATGTTGAATAGATGTATCTGTTGAACTAGATTGTATCTGTAGACTATTGACTGTACAAATGCAAACTTTGATTGATGGTTGCCTTAAGATAGTATTCTAGCACAAAACTGGTGCTATTTTCATCTCAAATGGGCAGAGTAAGCTGGAAAAACACAAGAAAAATGGCAAATCCGGATATCTCAATTCCCAATCTTGATAATCAGGGGTCAGAACAGATAATGAATAATCCAGAGGAGAGTTCCCAAATAGCTCTACAAACACTGCTGGCAAACATGATAAATGAGAAGTTTGACAACTTACAAAGGACTCTGTATGAGCGTGATAGGGAGAGAGAGGAGGCATCCCAGAAGCTTATGCAGGAATATCATAAACATGAGGAAGCTACTCAAAAACTGATACAGGATTTGCGTGAACAACTTGAGAATACTCAAAGACAAAGGGAGGAATGGCGTGAGCAGGCTGAGAACATGCAAAGAGAACTGCAGGAATCCCATGAATGGGAGGAAAGAGAACTACAGGAATCCCATGAACGGGAGGAAGCTAATCAAAGAGTAATACAGGAATTGAGAGACCAGGTAGAGAATACACAAAGATCACTAAAGGCATTCATGGAATCCATTAACAAAGAGCTGAAGGAAGTCAGGGAGACCACAAAGGGAATGCTGAATGGAACCCAACAGAAGGAATGGGAGTCCAAAGAAACCATAACCAATCAACTAAGTGATTTGAGAACAAACACTGGACACCAAATTAAGGAAGTAAAGAAATTCATACAAGACCTAAAACAGAGCTTCAACAAAGAGCTTGAAGCCATTAAAGCTGACCAATTAGAAGGAAAAGAGATAAAAAACAAAGTAGAGAGTTTTGACAGCAGGTTAGACCATGCAGAAGATCGAATCTCAGGGATTGAAGACAGCCTAGATATTATAGAGAAAGGACATACAACCATCCAAGACAAGTCCAAGAAATATGATAGATCTATCCAACACCTGGAAGACACCATCAGAAGGCCTAATCTAAGGATAATGGGTGTAGAGGAACACCTAGAAACAGAAGTTAATGGTCTAGTAAATTTGTTTAACAGGATCCTAGCAGAGAACTTCCCAAACATACAAAAAGATAGGCCTATTCAGATACAAGAAGCTCTTAGAACTCCAAATAGACCAGACCAGAATAGGACATCCCACCGTCACATTATAATCCACACAGGATCAACTCAGACCAAGGAAAAGATCCTTAAAGCTGTCAAGGAGAAAAGGGTAATCACCTATAAAGGGAAACTAATTAGAATCACCTCAGATTTCTCAGCAGAGACAATCAAAGCAAGAAGAGCCTGGAATGATGTATGCCATGCCCTAAAAACAAACAACTATCAACCAAGAATACTGTACCCAGGTAAACTCTCCTTCATAACTGAAGGCCAAATAAAAACCTTCCATAGCAAAGAAAAATTGAAACAATACATCTCCACCAAACCAGCACTACAAAAGATTCTTAAAGATGTCCTACACATAGAAAAACAGCAAGACCACAATAAAGGCCAAGAAACTGCACCCAAACTGAGAATCCAAGAACCATAGGAAGAACCCAGTTTTCGCAGCCCCCAAGAAGGTGGATAACATGGCAGGAACTTCCAAATACCTCTCAGTCCTATCTCTTAACGTTAAAGGACTGAACTCTCCAATTAAGCGACATAGACTGTCTAGTTGGATTAAAAAACAAGACCCTTCTATCTGCTGCCTGCAGGAGTCACATCTTGCCCGAAAAAACAAACACATTTTCAATGTTAAAGGCTGGAACAAAATCTACCAAGCAAACGGCCCCCATAAACAGGCGGGAGTTGCAATCCTAATATCAGATAAAATAGACTTCAAATTAAAATTCGTGAGAAGGGATAAAGAAGGTCACTACATACTAATTAAGAGATCTCTCCTTCAAGAGGATATTACAATTCTAAATATCTATTCGCCAAACAATGGAGCACCCAAATTTATCAAAGAAACACTACTTTCAGTCAAATCCAATATAGATCCAAAGACATTAATTGTTGGGGATTTTAACACACCACTCTCCGCACTAGATAGATCAACTCGGCAAAAACTCAACAGAGAAACCGCAGATCTAAACAGCTGCATAGATCAACTAGACTTAACAGACATCTACCGAACATTTCACCCAGCAGCATCAGAATACACGTTTTTCTCAGCAGCACATGGAACGTTTTCTAAAATAGACCACATTTTAGGCCACAAAGCAAACTTGTTTAAATTCAGAAACATTGAAGTTATACCTTGCATCCTCTCGGACCACAAGGGAATAAAATTAGAACTCAACACCAAAAGCCACGAAAGAAAGTCCGGCATCACATGGAGGCTGAACAACACACTGCTGAATCATGAGTGGGTCATGGAAGAGATTAGAAAGGAAATTCAAATGTTCATGCTATTCAACAAAAATGAACACACAAAATACCAGCTCCTCTGGGACACAGCAAAGGCAGTACTCAGAGGCAAGTTTATAGCTCTGAGCTCCTACATCAACAAATTGGAGAGATCTGAAACTAACAATTTAATGACACATCTAAACCCCCTTGAAAAAGAGCAGCAAGATAAAACCCAATCCAGTAGACGGAAAGAAATAATCAAAATTAAATCAGAATTAAATGAATTAGAATCCAAAAAAACTATAGAAAGAATCAACAAAACAAAGAGTTGGTTCTTTGAAAAACTTAACAAAATTGACAGACCCTTAGCAAATCTTATCAGAAAAAGAAGAGAACACACCCAAATTAATAAACTCAGAGATGAGAATGGAAACATCACCACGGAAACACCCAAGATTCAGAACATTATAAAGGAATACTTCTCAAAACTCTATGCTAGTAAGTTTGAGAACTTGACAGAAATGGACCTTTTCCTAGCAAATATTGACATGCCAAAACTAAACCAAGATGAGTTAAACTATCTTAACAGGCCCATATCAAGCATTGAACTAGAAACAGCAATAAGAGACCTCCCAGCTAAGAAAAGTCCAGGACCAGATGGTTTTACAGCGGAATTTTACAAGGCCTTCAAAGCAGAGCTCACACCAATTCTCCTCCAACTCTTCAATGAAATTGAAAGAGAAAGCTCACTACCGAACACATTCTATGAAGCCATCATAACCCTCATCCCAAAACCAGGCAGAGACTCATCAAAGAAAGAGAACTATAGACCCATTTCTTTGATGAATATTGATGCAAAACTTCTCAACAAAATTTTGGCCAATCAACTTCAACAATTCATCCAAAAAATCATACACCATGATCAAACAGGATTCATTTCAGGGATGCAAAGCTGGTTCAATATACCTAAATCAATTAATATTATTCACCACATCAACAGGAGCAAGAATAAGAACCACATGGTTATCTCAATAGATGCAAAAAAGCATTCGACAAGATCCAACACCCCTTCATGATGAAGGTTTTGGAAAAATTAGGAATCCATGGAACATTCCTCAATACAATAAAGGCTGTATATGACAAACCTACAGCCAGCATTATACTCAATGGTGAAAAACTAAAGCCATTTCCTCTTAACTTAGGAACAAGACAAGGATGCCCACTCTCTCCACTTCTCTTCAATCTAGTATTAGAATGCCTAGCTACAGCAATAAGACAAGATACAGACATAAAGGGGATCCAAATAGGGAAAGAAGAAATAAAGGTCTCCCTCTTTGCAGATGACATGATCTTGTATTTAAAGAATCCCATAGACTCCACTTCCAAATTACTCAAGCTGATTCAAAACTTTGGCAAAGTAGCAGGTTATAAAATTAACCCCCCAAAATCCATGGCTTTTCTCTATGCCAACAATGAGAAAAGTGTGGCTAAAATTAGGAAAGCAACTCCATTTGTAATAGCCCCGAAAAAAATAAAATACCTAGGAATTAACTTAGCTAAAGAAGTGAAGGACCTCTATGATGAAAACTTTAAAATCTTGAAAAAGGAAATCAACACAGAACTAAAAAATGGCAAAGCCTCCCATGCTCCTGGATTGGAAAGATTAGCATCGTGAAAATGGCAATGCTTCCCAAGGCTATCTACAAATTCAACGCAATACCTATCAAAATTCCAACCTCATTCTTCAAGGAAATAGAAGAGGCAATCCACAAATTCATATGGAACAATAAAAGACCCCGAATAGCAAAAACGCTCCTCAACAGAAAGAACACTGCTGGAGGAATATCAATACCAAATTTCAAACTCTACTATAAAGCCATAGTAATCAAAACAGCTTGGTACTGGCATAAGAACAGACCTCAGGACCAATGGAATAGAATTGAAAACCCAGAAATGAACCTACAGACCTTTAGCCATCTAATCTTCGATAAGGGAGCTAAAACAATAGAATGGAAGAAAGACAGCCTCTTCAGTAAATGGTGCTGGCAAAAATGGTTAACTACATGTAGAAAACTAAAGCTAGATCCTTATATATCACCCTGCACCAGAATCAACTCCAAATGGATCAAAGACCTTGAAGTCAAAGCAGACACTCTGAAAATATTACAAGATAGAATTGGAGAAACCCTAGGTCTCCTGGGCTCAGGCCAAAATTTTTTGAATAGAGACCCGGAAACACAACAAATCAAAGAAAGATTGGACAAATGGGATTGCATAAGGTTGCAGAGCTTCTGCAGGGCAAATGACATAGCTAGCAAGATCAATAGAAAGCCCACGGATTGGGAGAAGATCTTTACTAGCCATACAACGGACAAGGGTCTCATATCTAAAATATACTTGGAACTCAAAAAATTAAATCCCCCAACAACAAATACTCAAAGAAACAACTGCCCAATAAATAAGTGGGCGAAAGACTTAAAGAGAAACTTCTCTGAAGAAGAAAGAAGGATGGCCAATAGACACATGAAGAAATGTTCAACATCCCTAGCTATAAAAGAAATGCAAATCAAAACAACATTGAGATATCACCTCACCCCAGTTAGAATGGCAAAAATCAAGAACTCTAGCAACAACAGATGCTGGAGGGGATGTGGACAGAAAGGAACCTTACTTCATTGTTGGTGGGAATGTAAACTTGTTCAACCACTTTGGAAAGCAGTATGGAGGTTCCTCAAAAGACTTCACATAGAACTCCCCTATGACCCAGCAATCCCACTTTTGGGCATTTACCCAAATGTTTACAAACAAGACCACACTAAAGCTACCAGCACAACAATTTTTATTGCAGCATTATTTACCATAGCTAAGATATGAAACCAACCCAGATGCCCCTCAGTAGATGAATGGATCAAGAAAATGTCGTATATCTACACAATGGAATTCTATGCCTCCATCAGAAAGAATGACATTGCCCCATTTGTTAGGAAATGGAAAAACTTGGAAAAAATTATATTAAGTGAAGTTAGCCAGGCCCAAAGAAACATAGGTCCCATGGTTTCCCTTATTTGCAATATCTAGTATATGTATGAATCAAGCGGAAAAGGTCAGATAATGTGATGTCAGGAAAATGAACCCTTAGATATGTATTTTAATGTTTTTTTCTTTCATGCATATGTTTCTAACGCATTTATAAGATTATCTCTTTGTTGGTTTGTATGTCCCTCCCCCACAGTATAACCCCTGCTTTCACTTTATTTGATGTCAGTATAACTTGTGGAGGAGATGGGGAAAAACCAGTTGTTTAAGGATACAGGTGGACCTGTTGCAACAATGAGAAGTACAAGTTGTCATGTCCAAAACGAGCTTTACAAAGTCGGTGTGGGGGGGGGGAGGGGGGAAGGGGGGGAAGTAGAAGGATTGGGATTGGGGGGGAGGGGGGAGGCTGGGAAGGGATGTGAATGGTAAACCAAAGGAGGAGGCTGCAATGCTTGGTAAGAAATGTATGCATTATCCTGCCCATGTAATTGTAACCCCTCTGTACAGTATGTTCACAAATAAAATTAAATTATATTTAAAAAAAATAAAAAATAAAAAAAAATAAAAAATGAGCAAGGTAGATGAGATATTTTCACAGATTCCTTTCAGTTTTCAGGTTTTCTGGGTCTGGAAGTATAGATTTCTTTCTAAAAGCAGAAGCAAATGAATGTATCTTTTATGCAGAATTGCTCAAATAGAAGTCTTTGTTTCTAATTTAGCAAAGCAATGCATTGGGCTATCTGCCTGGATGTAGAAATAGCCTTACACTTCAAAACTGTATGTTAGCAGAAGGTCAGGATCTCTTCCTTTTTCTCTCTTCCAAAACAGGATATAACAATTACACATGTATAATAAACTTGATATATAATATTTTGATTATTTACTTACTGCTCTCCTCAAGAAAAAAGGCTGACCACCATGTGGTTGGACTTGCCTTTAAAGGGAATGAATATTTTTCACACTCCCATTAGTCTGGAATACTTAGGTATTTTATTTTTGACATACAGCCAATTTTTCCAGGTTTCATACCTCAACA
The DNA here is from genome assembly GCF_019054845.1 of Dipodomys spectabilis. Taxonomy (NCBI): domain Eukaryota; kingdom Metazoa; phylum Chordata; class Mammalia; order Rodentia; family Heteromyidae; genus Dipodomys; species Dipodomys spectabilis. The sequence goes on along the minus strand of NW_024871002.1, from coordinate 2,402,399 downwards.
ATCCACCATTTTCGATACCTCTCTATAAAGAACATAAGTTCTTTGCACATAAGTGTAAACATAAGTTTTTTTTCCAGCTCAGTGAAATGCCATGAGTGGTAGGATCCATTTGTGCCATAAATAATCGATCTGAAAAAAAAAACCTCTTCTCCACATTTGAAGAAATAACAAATAAAACCTAAGTAACTAGGTTCTTTCAAATATGTATTTAAAGGTACAAGGATAGGTCTTTGTTTCAGTATGTTAAGAAATCAATGGTAAGAAAGCCAGTCTCAAAACTGTCAGAGTTTTTTAAGTATATATATATATTTATTGTAAAGATACTGCACAGAGGGGTTACAGTTACATGAGTAAGGTAATGAGTACATTTCCTATCCAGCATTGTTACCTCCTCCTTCGTTTTTCTCCTACCATCCTTTCCATTTCCATCTCCCCAACTCCTCCCTCCCCCAACCCCTAAAGTTGCAAAGTTTGTTTTCAACATGTCTTGTACATCTCATTGTTACAATGGGCCAAACTGTATCATTATTTCAACATTTGGTTTTTTCCCTTCCCCTACCTAAATTAGAAAAATGTATATACAAGATGCAGGGCACGGGAATCAAATACAGTGAAAACAGGGGTTTTACCATGGGGGAAGAACATACAAAAGAATACAAAAAAATCACATAGTATATTATAAATACATTAGAAACAACAGCAAGAAAGATAAAACCTCTTGTGTCCCAATCTTGGGATTCATTTCGCTCAGCATCATCTTATATGGTCATCTGTACATAGTTTGAGAGCTTTTCTACTTGTTCTCGACATATACTAGTTATTGCAAATAAGGGAAACCATGGGACCTATGTTTCTTTGGACCTGGTTTACTTCACTTAATATAATTTTTCCAAGTCTTTCCATTTCCTAACAAATGGGGCAATGTCATTCTTTCTGATGGAGGCATAGAATTCCATTGTACATATAGACCACATTTTCTTGATCCATTCATCCACTTAGGGGCATCTGGGTTGGTTCAATACCTTAGCTATGGTGAATAATGTTGTGATAAACATAATTTTGCTAGTAGCTTTACTATGGCCTTGTTTGTGATCATTTGGGTAAATGCCCCAAAGTGGGATTACTGGGTCAGGGGGGAGCTTTATGTGCATTCCTTTTTTTTTATATGAGCATTTTTTTTTATTGTGAGAGTACTGTACAAAGGAGTTACAATTACATGGGCAAGATAATGAGTACATTTCTTATCAAGCATTGTTGCCTCCTCTTTGTTTCCCCTTCCCAACCCTTCCCATATTCCCCCCACTTCCCCCCACCCGATCCCCCCCACCACCAAAGTTGTAAAGTTTGTTTTTCAACATAAAAACTTGTACATCTCATTGTTGCAATGGGTCCACCTGTACTCCTAGCTAAATGATTTGTTTTTTCCTTTCCCCTCCACAAATTATACCAACATCAAATATAGTGAAAGCAGGGGTTATACCATGGGGGAGGGATATACAAAGCAACATAGAAATCATCTTATAAATATGTTAGAAACAATTGCATGAAAGAAAAAAAAAACATTTGAATACTTATCTTAGGGTTCATTCCCCTAACATCAACTTATCAGACCTATTATGCTTGACTCAGACATATACTAGATATTTCAAATAAGGGAAACAATGGGACCTATGTTTCTTTGGGCCTGACTTACTTCACTTAATAAAATTTTTCCAAGTCTTTCCACTTCCTAACAAATGGGGCAATGTCATTCTTTCTGATGGAGGCATAGAATTCCATTGTGTATATATACCACATTTTCTTGATCCATTCATCTACTGAGGGGCAAGTATCTTAGCTATGGTAAATAATGCTGCAATAAACATAGTTGTGCTGGTATCTTTAGTATGGTCTTGTTTGTGATCATTTTGGTAAATGCCCAAAAATGGGATTGCTGGGTCATAAGGGATCTCTAGGTGGAGTCTTTTGAGGAACTTCCATATTGCGTTCCAAAGTGGTTGAACAAGTTTACACTCCCACTAACAATGCAATAGGGTTCCCTTCTGTCCACATTCCCTCCAGCATCTGTTGTTATTAGAGTTCTTGATTATAGCCATTCTAACTGGGGTGAGGTGGTATCTCAATATGTGTATTCTTTTGAGGAACCTCCATATTGTTTTCCAAAGTGGTTGAACAAGTTTACACTCCCACCAACAATGCAGAGAGTTTTTAAATGCTAGTCTTATTACATTTGATTGGAGTTTCATTTCAACTGTTGTACAGTGCTAGATTTTGTTTTGCTACTAAATCTTCAACACAATCTCACTGGGTGTAGAGCATATCTTCCTTAGTGATGCTGATGGCTCTAGGGAGTAAGGAATTGGGGGTTTTGGGGTTTTTTTATTTTCTGTTTATTTATTGTCCATAATTATTTTATTTGAGGAGAACAGAGATTTTCTGAGGTTTTACAGTTACAGGTCATGAGTTTTCAGCCAGCTAAACCAGCAGGGAAATTAGGTAAAGATCCCTGTGGAAAACTGAAAGGAATAGTTCTCACAAAATGACATTCTAGTGGTCATGAATAAACTATGTATTAGGAATAATGAAGGTTCAATATTGTAAGTTATTCAAAACCCTAAACTATACATATAAATCAATATTAAGATATGTTTCATATTAACCACCATAGATCCCCTAGTCCAATGGAGTGATGAACCTAAGATCAAACAGAACTGCTCATTTAAATCAATACTTTTAGTATTGATTTAATCAGTACTAAGAAGTTGAAAAGTAAACATTTCTAATTTTTTGTAGTACTAGGGTTTAAACTTGTAGGGAGATTTGAATATAATTAAAGTACAGGCTTAAGCTACTTTTTAAATTTTTTTGGGGGGGTCCGGTCGTGGGCCTGAATTCTGGGCCTGGGCGCTGTCCCTCAGCTCTTCAGCTCAAGGCTAGTGCTCTACCACTTGAGCGACAATGCCACTTCCGGCTTTTTTTTCTGCTTATGTGGTGCTGAGGAATTGAACCCAGGGCTCATGCATGCAAGGCAAGCGCTCTACCACTGATCCACCTTCCCAGCTCCATTTTAAATTTTAAATTGACACATAACAATTGCCCATATACATGAGTCAGCGGGAACATATCATAACATTTCAACATCTGTAGGTGACGTGATGTGTAATGATCAGATTTTGCATAGAAATATTTCATGTTTTAGAAAGTAGACAGAAGAGACAGGAACTTAAGACCTATTTAAAAAAATTATATGACATAACTCAGCAAAACAGAAGACCATGTAGTTGAGTCCCAGAGTGATAAGGATAGGGAGTATAAGTCAATAGGGCTTTATTTGGAAGTTATCCAAGGCAAGTTATCCTGGGTCAGCAAGTCTCAGGAGATGGTACTTAGCACCACCATCATGGCAACATGAATTAAAGGCCATATTCTAGGTCTTCTTTTTTGTCTTTTTGTTGTTGTTGTTGTTCGTAGGGCTTGCACTCTGGGCTTGGGTGCTGTCCCTGCTCTCTTCAGCTCAAGGCAAGCACTCTACCGGTTGAGCCACAGCACCACTTCCCCTAGGTCTTTAAATATTGTTACCTGTCCTAACAAAGTTTCTGACAATGAAATCTATAATTAGAACACATCATCTTTGTTATTAAAGGTTAGCTACCTGGAATAGAGAATTGGTTTGTGGACTTTCCTTATGAGTTGCATTTCATGAAAGAAATAAAAAGAGTATAAACCATTTAACAACAGCCATGTTGCCAATGTCACATTGTTCCTGATGAGTGGTACAAAAGGATCTGCACATGCTGAAATTGAAACCACGTAAAAGTAAATTTGTAAATATTAAAAACTTACACAGAGAGTTCTAGAAGGCATCAGAGTGAAAAGGTTCAATAAATGTGTCACTAAATCATGTAAAATGTAGCAAGTAGTCACAAATTCATAGGGCTCACTTTATTCTCTGCTACATAAAGCATCTCTCATTATTAACAGAGCTGGAAAGCTATTGAAGGTGTCATTAATCTTAATAAGTTTTTATTTATTTTTTTCTTGGTGAGGACAAGAGCTAAGATGAGAAAGACAAGGAGCAAAATGCATCACTATGAAATCCCATGCATTATTTCCAGGGATACATTTATTGTTTATATGTGTTAGGTATAATAGAGAGGAGAAGGCATTAAATAAGAAACTGATTGTGTAACTAAACTATTTTAATTTAAATAGAAATTCTGGCTTGTGAAAGAAGGCTATAAGAAAAGTTCATTCACCACATTCAAAAGCATTTCAAGACCAAAATTAATGCTAACAATTTAGGAATTAATTTCCACAGTATTTAACAACTTGAAATATATGTGCTAATTATGTAAATCTTGAAAATATTCAACTTTGTATTTCTCCTTTAAGGTTTGTCAGAAAAGAAGCAGAGCAAATGGTTTTAGACCAAATGAATATTTGGTCTTCTCTGAGTATCACAGATTTTCCATTTGATTTAATTTCTATTAGTAAATGTGATAATGAATGGATTCTTTATTAAGTATGCTTACCATGCAGCATTAAGACAGACATGCTCTATAATGACCACATAGTTTCAAAGCAAAAACAGAGGAAGTAGAATTTCATTCATATTTACTGAAAACCTACTATGTGGTGTTATGGTAATCCCTGAAGGTAAAGATATAAATGAGGCTGAGTGGCTCATAAAGGACCTACTTATAAGGGACTGACTGAGAAAGAAATCAACAACTACAATACTGTAAGTATATAATAAACTCAGTTTGCATTGCAATAATAGAATACCACAGAGCAACTGACATTTTTTTTTCACAGTTCTAAAAACCAAAAGCCCAGGAAAGTTCTCAGCGTGGCTTGGCTTTTAGATGGTGGTGGTGGTGATGGTGGAGGTGGTGGAAGTGGTGTGTGTGTGTGTGTGTGTGTGTGTGTGTGTGTGTGTGTGCGTGTGACCTTTTCTCCGTGCATGTACACAAAGGGAGAGAATCAGCTCCAGTATCTCACTTTCTTCTTATATGGATTTGAGTTCTAGTGTGTGACTTCCACCCCTTTATGACTCCATTTCAGCTTAGGAGTCCTTAAAAGTCCTCTCTCTAAATGCATTTATTTGGAGGGTTAGACTTTTAATATATGAATATACACGGTATAAAACTTGCTCATAACCGGGTGCCAGTGGCTCACGCCTGTAATCCTAGCTACTCAGGGGGCTGAGATCTGAGGATCGCGGTTCAAAGCCAGACGGGGCAGGAAAGTCCGTGAGACGCTGATCTCCAATAAACCACTAGAAAACCAGAAGTGGTGCTGTGGTTCAAGAGGTAGAGCGCTCTCCTTGAGCTGAAGGACACAGGGACAGCGCCCAAGCCCAGAATTCAAGCCCCATGACCGACCAAAAAAACAAACAAAAAAACAAACAAACAAAACTTGCTCATAATAAATTTTGATACATTCTGCAAAAACAAATCCATAAGTTACAGTATAACAGCATGCCTATGAGTGTGATACTATACTTTTTACTATATTATATATGCACATATTTATACTATATTATATATTTATATATTACACTTTAGAGGGTAAAGGAGCATTTCCTGAAGTTGTTTATCCCCCCCTTGAATCAGTTTAGCTTGGACTAAGAAAAGAGAGTAATTTAAAAAGCAGCAGCAACATATACAAAGATTACAAAATATGGCACATTTAAACAAATAAAATAACTTCAAAGTAGCTAGAACAGAGTGTGGAAATGTAAAACTGATTTGAGACTAAATAGGCTGGCAGAGTATAGTTCACTGTATAAATTTCATGAGAGGGTTTAAATCTACTCTAAGGGCAATGAGAAACTCTTCTACTCTTCAGTAGGGGTAGGGGTTGTCTACCTCAAAAAGTTTATTCTGGCTACAATGTGTGTGTGTGTGTGTGTGTGTGTGTGTGTGTGTGTGTGTTGATGTGTGTTGGTGGTTCAAGTGGTAGAGTTCCTTTCACAGCAAGTGCACGTTCTGTAGTTCAAACACCAGAACCACCTAAAATGCCCATTTTCTACTACAAAAATGCTTCCCATGTACTCCTAGGAAAGACTGGATACTTATGACCCTCCCTCTCTTGGAGCAAAATGGAGAGATGAAAGGAAAAGTAGATGGTACCCTTGGCTTAACCCATTCTCCCTTCTCTCATTCAAAGATATTTAAAATGTGTATTTAAAATATAGAAAAATAATTAATATTGAGTAATCACATATTGTGTGTGGGCCCCTGTGGTACTTTAACTGGTTATTTTATTTAATCCTTAAATAATCTGATGATACAATAGTATTTTTATATTTTATAGATTACTGAAGTAGGTGTGTTTTTTGTGTGTTTACAAGGTTTAAACTTAGGGCCTCATGGTATGACTCATGCTCAGCTGGTTCTCTACCACATGAGCCATACCTTCAGCCCAGCTTTGTGCTGGTTAGATTGGAGATGGAGTTATGTAGACTTTTTCCCGCAGGCTGGCCTTCAAATTGCAATCCTCTGGATCTCAACATTCTAAGTATCTCACTTTACAACAGTGAGTCACTGGCACCCAGCAAAACTATGGATTTGAATGTGGTTACATAACATTCCACAGACAGCAAAGCTATACAGTAATAGAGCTGTGATTCAAATTGCATCATGGAAATCTACACTTTGTACTCTTCAGCAGTAGAGTGTGTTAGCTATCAGTGACAAATCCAGGCTCAGCCTTAGTAGCAACACACAGTGAGGACTTGCAGAGATGAAATGCATCCTGTTCTTTGTTCACATTGCTACATTCCCAATTACTGCCTCTGTCTTGAAGCATTTCAACAGATTATGGAAACCACTAATTATCATCTACTTGAGAAAGAATGTTCTCCTTAGTTTATCATCCTGTGGAAACAATATACAAATCCAAGAGTACAAAGTTCCTCAGCCTTACTAAATGGAAAAGAACAAGGGAGAGTATGGATTTTTTTTTGGTTAATGCAATTTTATTGAAGAAAAATAAATCAATTACTAGCAGAGCTATTAGTTGATCACTCATCCATTAACAACTTGCATCATTCATTCAGTGCTATATTAAACAGTGTATTGGAAGATAGATTAACTAATAGCTCCAAGCCTCCTAACAATTTAAATGAAAATCACAAAATGTTTGAGACCCTATTTTGGAATACAAAGGGTGTTTGACTTCCAATTTCCATTCTCTGTAGAACAAGAACAGGTCATTCCTTTATTGACATGCATAAAATACATCACATTTTCTGTTCTGCTGATGCTATAAATTCAATACCAATTCTCCAGCCACATCTGTTATGAGCATAAAGTATATCATGTAACCTCAAATCTCTAAGAGTGGAAGGCTTAAACAAAAATAGATGCTGCAAGAATGTTGTTTCCTTTGATGTGACAACTGAGCATCCATCTCCCTCCCCCTCAGATGGCTTCTTCAGCATGTTAGAGCAGTGAGGAATGGTTTAGTCTCATAACTGAGTTAAAAGTGAAGATATTGGCCACATAATACACATGCTCCATTTTTTTTAACAAAAAATCTGAATCTTGGGCAACTGTTCTCTTGTAACTAATTTACAGTTATTGTCCAAAGCTTGAAGAACTTAAGTCTTCTCAGATGAGCATGTGAGTGAATGGAGGGAGATAAACAAAAAATAAAATTTAAAAAAAAAGATGAGTTCTGATAGGGGAGCAGCCAGATAAGAAATAAAAAAGGAACAGTAATTTAAAGTTTATTCCAGCTATAATGCAGGTTATTCTGACTTTAAGGTAGCATCACATGGCGCCATAGTCTGTGCTTTTCACTTAGTTCTTCACTATATCTCGTGTGTGCTCAAAGGGGCCAGTCAAAACTCTTGATTATCTGGGCGGCTGGGGAAGGACTGTATCTTCATCTCACACCGGTTCTGCCAGACACAGGCACTTGGTGTCGAGGTGAATCTCGCAAGAACCTCGTGACCGGCTAACTGGAGTTGTAGCTCTGCAGTGAGAGTATGGATTTTTTTCGTACTGTCTATTATTCAACATAGATTTCACCTTATCAAGTAGAAATCCACCTGGTCCCATATTCCAACTACAAAACAATTAAAAATACAATAACAGAAAATTTGAGAATGACTTTCCAGAGTTTATTTCTGAGTTAAAGTACAGATTGAGTCTTCTAATTTTCTTAATGGCATAACGCTAGCCTAGCAAATTATTGACAGTTTGGATTTTATTTAAATATTTGGTAATATATTTTATTAAGCGCATATTTACTGGAGCACAAGGCAGCCTATAGTAACAAGCATTAAAAGTCTATTTTACTGCCCATATTATGAACAGATGGAGCATAGATGATGAAAAATGCCAAACCTTTTGATTAAGAGCCTGATTACAGTCAGATCAGAATGAAGAATAATGGCCTTATCCAAAGATGCTCTGCATTTTAAAATAGCAATGGATTTTTTCCTTGATTTCACTGAAATCAGATAATAAAGTTTTAGAAATTTGGAATTGGGGAAGCAAAAATAGAGTTCAACATTGTTAACCTAAGCAAATATTAGGAAACAACTTGTTTTCACCAAACTATCATGGACTTTTTTCCATTGCTGCCATATTAATGAGTTATACTGTTTTCAACTAACAGGGGAAAACCTTGACATGCAATGAGTTATCAAATAACAGGCTGAAGATTAGAGTATGTAAGTATGTGGTTTTGGTTAATAAGATAATAAAACCAGAACAATCTCGGGAAGAGTATTTCTGCTCTTCTAACTTCATACTTCAAAAGATGGAAAAGTATAAGGGCTCCTAGTCCTGTTGACAATTGGCATTGTTTCGAACAGCATACCAATTGTTAGGGCTGATGTCTCCTTATCCAAGTTCCAAGAGAGTTACTATTCCATTAGAATTTTTCCAGTATGTTCAAGAACATATCCCAAGTACAATAAGGTGGAACTGATAAAAAAAAAAAAAAAAGTCAACCTAGCAAGGAGCTTTTCCAGAAGCACTGAAGAGATATATGTCAAAGTCTTCAATATGAAAAGCAGGGGGCTGAGAAGTTGGCTCAGTGGTAGAGTGCTTGCCTTGCATGCCTGAGGCCCTGGGTTCGATTCCTCAGCACCACATAAGCAAAAAGAAAAAAAGCCGGAAGTGGCGCTGTGGCTCAAGTGGTAGAGCACTAGCCTTGAGCTGAAGAGCCGAGTGTCAGCGCTTAGGCCCAGAGTTCAGGCCCCACAACCAGACCCAAAAAAAAAAAAAAAAAAGCGGTATGATATAGTAGAATACAGGTTTTGAAGTCTGTTAAGATTAGCCTAATAACCCACTTGTGAAATTTATCAGACTGCATAATCTTGGGTAAATTACAGCCTTGTTTTCATTGTCCATAAAATAGTATCAGCTTCATAGGAGAGTTATGAGGATTACATAATGCCAAAAGCCACACATATATTCAGTATTTGATATTTTCTTTTCCTTCCTTTTTCTTTCTTTTTTTATGGTACTACTATTTAAACTCAGATACTCTACGACTTGAGCCATACTCCTCTACTTTTTTTATATTCTTGGTTTAATTTAATTTCTTTCTTAATTTTTAAATTTTTAATATTTTTTGTAAAAATACTCTACAGGGGTTACAGTTACATGAGTAAGGTAATAAGTACATTTCTTATTGAGCATTGTTACCACCTCCTTGGTTTTTTCCCTACCATCTCTTCCCTCCCCACTTCTCCAACTCCTCCCTCCCCCCACCCCTAAAGTTGTAAAGTTAGTTTTCAACAGTGTCTTGGACATCTCATTGTTACAATGGGCCAAACTGCATCATTATTTCAGCATTTTGTTATTTGCCTTCCCCTCCCCAAATTAGAAAAATGTATATACAAGATCCAGGGCACTGGAATCAAATACAGTGAAAACAGGGGTTGTACCATGGGGAAAGAACATATGAAAGAAACCCCCCCAAAAATCACATAGCACATTATAAATACATTAGAAATAACAGCAAGAAAGATAAAACCTCTTGTGTCCCTATCTTGTGGTTCATTTTGCTTAGCAATATCTTATATGGTCTTAATGTATATAGGTTTTGACCTTTTCTGCTTGTCCTAGATTATCATGGGAACTATGCTTCTTTGGGCCTGGCTTACTTCATTTAATATAATCTTTTCCAAGACTTTCCATTTCCTAACACATGGGGCAATGTCATTCTTTCTTTTATTTTTTTAATTGTGAAAATACAGAGGGGTTACAATTACATGGGCAAGATAATGAGTACATTTCTTATCAAGCATTGTAGCCTCCTCCTTTGTTTCCCCTTCCCATCCCTTCCCATCCTCTCCTCGTCCCCCCAATCCTCCCCACCCCCACACCAAAGTTGTAAAGTTCGTTTTCGACATAATGACTTGTACATCTCATTGTTGCAATGGGTCCACCTATATCCCTATTTAAATGATTTGTTTTTCCCCTTCCCCTCCACAAATTATACCGACATCAAATACAGTGAAAGCAGGGGTTATACTGTGGGGGAGGGACATACAAAGCAACAAAGAAATAATCTTATAAATGTGTTAGAAACAATCACATGAAAGAAAAAAAAAAAACATTTGAATACATATCTTAGGGTTCATTTCCCTAACATCACCTTATCTGACCTTTTCTGCTTGACTCAGACATATACTAGATATTCAAATAAGGGAAACCATGAGACCTATGTTTCTTTGGGCCTAGCTTACTTCACTTAATATAATTTTTTCCAAGCCTTTCCATTTCCTAACAAATGGGGCAATGTCATTCTTTCTGATGGAGGCATAGAATTCCATTGTATACATACCACTACTTTTTTAAAAGCTACTTTTGGAATAGAGTCTGTTTATGACATGGGCATCCTGGACCACAGTCTTCCTATTTATAACTTCAACATAGCTGGGATGACAGAGTATATCACCTCCAGCAACACATTTGGTTGGGACGGGGGTTTTGCCTTTGGCCTTATTTGGCCTGGAACTTCAAACCTCCAGACCTTTGCTGTATGAATTCTGGTACTAACTCCTTTTCCATTTCCTCTCTATGTGCCACATTTATTTAGTTTCTTTGTGGATAAGTTTCCCTCTTTGAGGATGATAATAAGAGTACCTTAGTGATATTGTGAAGATTATGTGAATTAATACATTTAAAGAACTTGGCACATAACAAGCACTGGATACATGTTTGATGTATTTTTTTCTTTTGTTAAATAACTTAAGACTCAGATTTACTACCAAATGTTTCTGCTGCCTTCTTCTATTGGAAGAACTAAGAAGTATATTTAGAGACAAAGGTTTCATGTTTTCTCTCACATGTGGAAGCTAGAATTAGTTTATAAATATCTCAGTAAATGCACTGACTGGTATGCAAGTGTATACAAATGTATTAACTGAAATACAGTAAATTTAGGGGAGAACTCGAATAGTGCAATCCCTTAGAAATGCAAAATCCTAATTCAACACCAGAAAACAGGTACTTGGCAAGGTTAGGGAGGGGTTAGGGGAAGGGAGTAGACAAATGAAGAGAAAAAGGTGGGAAGATACAGTCAAAAAATTCAATGTTTACCCTACAAAATTAAGAACAGTGAGGGAAGGACAGGGGAGGGAAGGGGGAAGAATGAAAATGTTGAAAGCGTTAAAATTAATCAAGATATATTGTTTTCATAAACTGCTTTATGAATGGCAACTCCTTTGTACAACTACTTAAAGACAATGAAAATACTCAAGAAAAAAGTATACTCTGATGTAGTATATGAAACAAATGGCAATGATCCCAAAGTGGAAACAGCAGATCCCTCAGGGTCATAGTTACTGCAGGTGACATTGGCAGTCATGGCTGCTTTGCAGCCATCTTTCTATAAAAAGTGATAACTTTCAAAAAGTCTACTAGGGATATATTTCAAATTTTAGATATTAGGAAAGGGTTGTGAAGCCAGGCATCAGTGGCTCACCCAAAGTTGAGATCAGAGGATCACAGTTTGAAGACAGCCAGGGGCAGGGAATTCCTTGAGACAATTACATCCAACTAAGCACCAAAAAACACATAAGTGGAGGTGTGACTAAAGTAGCAGAGCACAAGTATTGAGCAAAAAAAGCTAAGGGACAGCCAGCTCAAGTCCTTAGTTTAAACCTAAGTACAGGCACAATAGTAAAAAAGGGGGAAAAAGAAATGCAAAGGAAAGAAAAGAGAAAAGAGGAAAGAGGAAAGAGGAAGGAAGAAAGGAGGGAAGGAAGGAAGGAAGGAAGGAAGGAAGGAAGGAAGGAAGGAAGGAAGGAACGAACGAACGAACGAAGGAAGGAAGGAAGGAAGGAAAGAAGGAAGATAAAAGAAAAAAAGCTCTGATATAAATGTGTATATGGAAAGAAGAAAATGGAATCTACAGGCAGAAGTTGTATATGATTAAAGAAAGAGAAATTGAGCCAGGCATTGGTGACTCACACCTTAATCCTATCTACTCAGGAGGCTGAGATCTGAATATCACGATTTGAAGCTAGCCCAGGCAGGAAAGTCTATAGGACTCTTATCTCCAACTAACCACACACAAAAAGCTAGAAATGGAGCTATGGCTCAAGTGGGAGAGCTCTAGTCTTTAGTGGAAACACTCAGGCCTGAGTTTAAGTACCAGGACCAGAACACACACAGAAAGAAATTGATAAATATGCGGATATTAAATATGTGGCTACATACAAACACTGATTAAATGTTTGAAATAATCAATGGAGATGGAAGGGTAAAGAAAAATTATTAAAACAAAATTCTACCCAAGGATAATCATAATTGAAAAAATCGGAAACCTTCACAAACTTCAAAAATAAATATACTGGTTATCTATAGAACTTGGAAAGTTAAGAGTGTGCATTATGAAACATGGACATACCCTACAACCCAGCCATAACACTCCTAGTTATCTACCATGAGCAACAGGACCCAGGATATGATAAGGATACCTGTACCTCCATGTTCATTGCTGTACTGTTCACAATAGCGAAGATATGGGAACAACCCAAATGCCCCATACAGGTGAATGTATCCAAAAATTTGATACCTATATACAATAGAATTTTATACAGCCATTAGAGAGGGTAAAATAATGGCATTTGCAGAAAATGGATGAAACTAGAAGAAATCATGTTGAGCAAGACAAGCAAAGATCAGAGACAAGTGGCACATGGTCTCCCTGATAATGCAGATGGTAGATTTAAAATGCAAGGAGATATGACAAAGATACTGATACACAGCAAAGCCAAAAGAAGTCATTCTTGGAAGAATAACACCAAATTTTGATACCCAAGCGCCTACTTTTTCATATGTGCATAAAATAATATACAGTCTGAAAAGAATCTGAAAGACAAGGAAACAAAAGACCTCTTCTTAATTTGTTGTATCATATTTAGATAATTCTATATTTTTTTGTTTATTTTCTTTTTTATTTATTTTTTCTGAACATACTGTACAGAGGGGTTACAATTACATGGGCAGAATAATGCATACATTTCTTATCAAGCATTGTACCCTCCTCCTTTGTTTACTCTTCAAATCCCTTTCCAGCCCTCCCCCCACCCCCACCCAATCCTCCTCCCCCCCCACACCCAACACCCCACTCCCCCCCCCTCGACACTAACGATGTAAAGCTCGTTTTCGACATGACAACTTGTACTTCTCATTGTTGCAACAGGTCCATCTGTATCCTTAAACGACTTGTTTTTCCCCATCTCCTCCACAAGTTATACTGACATCAAATATAGTGAAAGCAGGGGTTATACTGTGGGGGGAGGGACATACAAAGCAACAAAGAAATAATCTTATAAATGCGTTAGAAACAAATGCATGAAAGAGAAAACATTAAAATACATATCTAAGGGTTCATTTTCCTAACATCACATTATCTGACCTTTTCTGCATGACTCATACATATACTAGATATTGCAAATAAGGGAAACCATGGGACCTATGTTTCTTTGGGTCTGGCTTACTTCACTTAATATGATTTTTTCCAAGTTTTTCCATTTCCTAACAAATGGGGCAATGTCATTCTTTCTGATGGAGGCATAGAATTCCATTGTGTGGATATACCACATTTTCTTGATCCATTCATCTACTGAGGGGCATCTGGGTTGGTTCCATATCTTAGCTATGGTAAATAATGCTGCAATAAACATAGTTGTGCTGGTAGCTTTAGTGTGGTCTTGTTTGTAAACATTTGGGTAAATGCCCAAAAGTGGGATTGCTGGGTCATAGGGGAGTTCTATGTGAAGTCTTTTGAGGAACCTCCATACTGCTTTCCAAAGTGGTTGAACAAGTTTACATTACCAGGAACAATGAAGTAAGGTTCCCTTCTGTCCACATCCCCTCCAGCATCTGTTGTTGTTAGAATTCTTGATTTTTGCCATTCTAACTGGAGTGAGGTGCTATCTCAATGTTGTTTTGATTTGCATTTCTTTTATGGCTAGGGATGTTGAGCATTTCTTCATGTGTCTACTGGCCATCCTTCTTTCTTCTTCAGAGAAGTTTCTCTTTAAGTCTTTAGCCCACTTATTTATTGGGCACTTGCTTCTTTGAGGATTTGTTGTTGGGGGATTTAATTTTTTGAGTTTCAAGTATATTTTAGATATGAAACCCTTGTCTGTTGTATGGCTAGTGAAGATCTTCTCCCAATCCGTGGGCTTTCTATTGATCTAGCTAGTTATGTCCTTTGCCATGCAGAAGTTCTGCAACTTCATGCAATCCCATTTGTCCAACCTTTCTTTGATTTGTTGTGTTTCTGGGTCTCTGTTCAGAAAATTTTGGCCTGAGCCCAGGAGACCTAGGGTTCCTCCTATTCCATCCTATAATGTTTTCAGAGTGTCTGCTTTGACTTCGAGGTCTTTGATCCATTTGGAATTGATTCTGGTGCAGGGTGATATGTAAGGATCTAGCTTTAGTTTTCTACATGTAGTTAACCAATTTTGCCAGCACCATTTACTGAAGAGGCTGTCTTTCTTCCATTCTATTGTTTTAGCTCCCTTATCGAAGATTAGATGGCTATAGGTCCGTAGGTTCATTTCTGGGTTTTCAATTCTATTCCATTGGTCCTGAGGTCTGTTCTTATGCCAGTACCAAGCTGTTTTGATTACTATGGCTTTATAGTAGAGTTTGAAATTTGGTATTGATATTCCTCAAGCAGTGTTCTTTCCGTTGAGGAGCGTTTTTGCTATTCGGGGTCTTTTATTGTTCCATATGAATTTTTGGATTGCCTCTTCTATTTCCTTGAAGAATGAGGTTGGAATTTTGATAGGTATCGCATTGAATTTGTAGATAGCCTTGGGAAGCATTGGCATTTTCACAATGTTAATCTTTCCAATCCAGGAGCATGGGAGGTTTTGCCATTTTCTAAGTTCTGTTTTGATTTCCTTTTTCAAGATTTTAAAGTTTTCATCATAGAGGTCCTTCACTTCTATGGTTAAGTTAATTCTTAGGTATTTTATTTTTTGTGGGGCTATTACAAAGGAGTTGCTCTCCTAATTTCAGCCACACTTTTCTCATTGTTGGCATACAGAAAAGCCATGGATTTTGGGGGGTTAATTTTATACCCTGCTACTTTGCCAAAGTTTTGAATCAGCTTGAGTAATTTGGGAGTGAAGTCTATGGGATTCTTTAAATACAAGATCATGTCATCTCCAAAGAGGGAGAGTTTTATTTCTTCTTTCCCTATTTGGATCCCCTTTATGTCTGTATCTTGTCTTATTGCTGTAGCTAGGCATTCTAATACTAGACTGAAGAGAAGTGGAGAGAGTGGGCATCCTTGTCTTGTTCCTGAGTTAAGAGGAAATGGCTTTAGTTTTTCACCATTAAGTATAATGCTGGCTGTAGGTTTGTCATATACAGCCTTTATTGTATTGAGGAATGTTCCATGGATTCCTAATTTTTCCAAAACCTTCATCATAAAGGGGTGTTTGATCTTGTCGAATGCTTTTTCTGCATCTATTGAGATAACCATGTGGTTTTTATACTTGTTCCTGTAGATGTGATGAATAATCTTAACTGATTTGCATACATTGAACCAGCTTTGCATCCCTAAAATGAATCCTGTTTGATCGTGGTGTATGATTTTTTGGATGAATTCTTGAAGTCCATTGGCCAAAATTTTGTTGAGAAGTTTTGCGTCAATGTTCATCAAAGAAATGGGTCTATAGCTTTCTTTCTTTGATGAGTCCCTGCCTGGTTTTGGGATGAGGGTTATGATGGCTGTTGGGTAGAGAACTTTCTATTTTAATTTCATTGAAGAGTTGGAGGAGTATTAGTGTGAGCTCTGCTTTGAAGGCCTTGTAAAATTCCGCTATAAAACCATCTGGTCCTGGACTTTTCTTAGCTGGGAGGTCTCTTATTGCTGTTTCTAGTTCAATGCTTGATATGGGCCTGTTAAGATGGTTTAACTCATCTTGGTTTAGTTTTGGCATGTCAATATTTGCTAAGAAAAGGTCCATTTCTGTCAAGTTCTCAAACTTATTAGCATAAAGTTTTGAGAATGTTCTGAATCTTCCTTGTTTCTGTGGTGGTTTCCATTCTCATCCTTGAGTTTATTTATTTGGGTGTGTTCTCTTCTTTTTCTGATAAGATTTGCTAAGGATCTGTCAATTTTGTTAAGTTTTTCGAAGAACCAACTCTTTGTTTTGTTGATTCTTTCTATAGTTGTTTTGGATTCTAATTCATTTAATTCTGATTTAATTGTCATTATTTCTTTCTGTCTACTGGATTGGGGTTTATCTTGCTGCTCTTTTTCAAGGAGGTTTAGGTGTGTCATTAAATTGTTGGTTTCAGATCTCTCCAATTTGTTGATGTAGGAGCTCAGAGCTATAAATCTACCTCTGAGTACTGCCTTTGCTGTGTCCCAGAGCAGCTGGTAGTTTGTGTGTTCATTTTTGTTGAATAGCATGAACATTTGAATTTCCTTTCTAATCTCTTCCATGACCCACTCATGATTCAGTAGTGTGTTGTTCAGCCTCTACGTGTTACCGGACTTTCTTTGGTGGCTTTTGGTGTTGAGTTCTAATTTCATTCCCTTGTGGTCAGAAAGAATGCAAGGTATAACTTCAATGTTTCTGAATTTGGACAAGTTTTCTTTGTGGCCTAAAATGTGGTCTATTTTAGAAAATGTTCCATGTGCTGCTGAGAAAAATATGTATTCTGATGCTGCTGGGTGAAATGTTCGGTAGATGTCTGTTAAATCTAGTTGATCTAAGCAGCTGTTTAGATCTGCGGTTTCTCTGTTGAGTTTTGCCGAGTTGATCTATCTTGTGGGGAGTGTGGTGTGTTAAAATCCCCAACAATTAATGTCTTTGGATCTATGTGGAATTTGAGGGAAAGTAGTGTTTCTTGGATAAATTTGGGTCCTCCACTGTTTGGCGAATAGATATTTAGAATTGTAATATCCTCCTGAAGGAGAGATCTCTTAATTAGTATGTAGCGACCCTCTTTATGTCTTCTCACATTTTAATTCGAAGCCTATTTTATCTGATATTAGGATTGCAAATCCTGCCTGTTTTGGGAGGCCGTTTGCTTGGTAGATTTTGTTCCAGCCTTTAACATTGAAAATGTGTTTGTTTTTACAGTCAGGATGTGACTCCGGAAGGCAGCAGATAGAAGGATCCTGTTTTTTAATCCAACTAGACAGTCTATGTCGCTTAATTGGAGAGTTCAGTCCGTTAACGTTAAGAGATAGGACTGAGAGGTATTTGGAAGTTCCTGCCATGTTATCCACCTTCTTGGGGGCTACAAAAACTGGGTTCTTCCTATGGTTCCTGGATTCTCAGTTTGGGGGCAGTTTCTTTGCCTTTATTGTGGTCTTGTTGGTTTTCTATGTGTAGGACATCTTTAAGAATCTTTTGTAGGGCTGGTTTGGTGGAGATATATTGTTTCAATTTTTCTTTGCTATGGAAGGTTTTTATTTGGCCTTCAGTTATGAAGGAGAGTTTAGCTGGGTACAGTATTCTTGGTTGATAGTTGTTTGTTTTTAGGGCATGGCATACATCATTCCAGGCTCTTCTTGCTTTGATTGTCTCTGCTGAGAAATCTGAGGTGATTCTAATTGGTTTCCCTTTATAGGTGATTGATCTTTTCTGCTTGACAGCTTTAAGGATCTTTTCCTTGGTCTGAATTGATCCTGTGTGGATTATAATGTGACGGTGGGATATCCTATTCTGGTCTGGTCTATTTGGAGTTCTAGGAGTTTCTTGTATCTGTATAGGCCTATCTTTTTGCATGTTTGGGAGGTTCTCTGCTAGGATCCTGTTAAACAAATTTCCTAGACCATTAACTTCTGTTTCTAGGTGCTCCTCTACACCCATTATTTTCAGATTAGGCCTTCTGATGGTGTCTTCCAAGTGTTGGATAGATCTATCACATTTCTTGGACTTGTCTTGGATGGTTGTATATTCTTTCTCTATAATATCTAGGCTGTCTTCAATCCCTGAGATTCGATCTTCTGCATGGTCTAACCTGCTGTCAAGACTTTGTACTTTGTTTTTTTATCTCTTTTCCTTCTAATTGTTCAGCTTTGATAGCTTCAAATTCTTTGTTGAAGGTTTTTTTTTGATCTTGTATGAACTTCTTTACTTCCTTAATTTGGTGTTCAGTGTTTATTCTCAAATCACTTAGTTGATTGCTTATGGCTTCCATGGACTCCCATTCCTTCTGTTGGTTTCATTCAGCATCCCCTTTGTAGTCTCCCTGACTTCTTTCAGCTCTTTGTTAATGGATTCCATGAATGCCTTTAGTGATTTTTGTGTATTCTCTACCTGCTCTCTCAATTCCTGTATTATTCTTTGATTAGCTTCCTCCCGTTCGTGGGATTCTTGTAGTTCTCCTTGAGTGTTCTCAGCCTGCTCACGCCATTCCTGCCTTTCTCTTTGAGTATTCTCAAGCTGCTCATGCAAATCCTGTATCAGTTTTTGTGTAGCTTCCTCTGGCTTATGATATTCCTGTATAAACTTTTGGATTGCCTCCTCTTTCTCCCTATCATGCTCATACAAAGTCCTTTGTATGTTTTCAATCTTTTCATTTATCATGTTTGCCAGCAGTGTTTGAAGAGCTATTTCGGAACTCTCCTCTGGATTATTCATTATCTGTTCTGTCCCCTGGTTATCAAGATTGGGAATTGAGATACCCAGACTTGCCATTTTTCTTGTGTTTTTCTGGCTTACTGTGCCCATTTGAGATGAAAATAGCACTAGTTTTGTGCTAGAACACTATCTTAAGGCAAGCATCAACCAAAGTCTAAATTTGCACAGTCAATAGTCTGCAGATACAATCTAGTTCAACAGATACATCTATTCAACATCAAACAACTATAAGTTAATTGGCTATGAATCGCAAAGAAGAATTTGGAAAACCAGAAATTATTAGGGTTAGGGAGAGATGTGGGTAACAAATAGGAATAGATTGATGTGGGAAGGCACAGGGAGAGTTAACTAAGTCCTAATCTCAAAGCAGGAAATAGTTTGGGTAGGATGAAAGTAGAGAGAGAGAAAAAAAGAAGAAAGGGAAAGGGAAAAGAAAAGAGACCAGAAAAAATGGAAAAGTAAAAATTAATAGTATTATACACAATCGAAAACAATCTATGAAGAGAAGAACGTGAATATATTGAGAGAAGGGAAGGGATATAAAGGAGATTTGAAAAACTTAAAAATAAAAATGCTTAAAATATTATATAGGTATAAAGAGGTAGTACTGCTATTAAGGAATTTAAGTCTCAGAGGTTTTGAATTGAGTAATAAATTTGTGGATTAAGTGTGTACACAATGGGGGATAGGGTCTAATAGTCAACTACGAGTTTATCTGAGGATGTGCAGGACAAGAATTAAGTCACATAAAGAGAGGAAAAGGTGAAAAGGATAAGAAAGGAAGAAAAAAAGATCAGAAGTTCAGTAGAACTAAACAAAAAACCAAAAGATAATTAAAAAAGAAGAAAAAGAGAAAGAAAACAAAAAAAGAAAGAAAAACGCACAGTCACGTATCCCTAAAATAAAAATTATAAGAGGAAAAAAAAAAGTTACTGGAAAGCAAATTTTTTTCAAAAAAGGCAAAAAATAAAGATTAAAAAAAGTTTTAGAAAAGAAAAAAAAATTTTTTATATAAGGTACCAAAAAAAAAAAAAAAGAAGAAAAAAATTTCTTTGATTTTTGTGGGAGGGGTGGGAAAAATCCTGCATCTCCCTTGTGTCCATAACCAGCCTCTTGGAGTCTCTCGTCTGCTTGTGGTCCTGTGGCTTGGTTGGTTTCTTAAGTCAGTTTGTTCAAACAGGCAGAAAAATGCTCTGCTTTACCCAGGATTTTGTGATCCTCCTCCCAGGCTAGTTCAATGGGCGGCAGATCTGCTTTGAGTATCACAAAAGAGGAAGATGCAGTGATGAGGCTAGGTTCTGGGTAGAGTTGAGGCCTTTCAACAAACAGTAGCTTTGCCTGGGGGCTAGTTTGTGAAAAACTCATAGAGCCCAGCCTGGAGCCATTCTGAGGGTTTCTGTTTACTGAATTTCAATTGATTGAGGAGGCTGCTAGAGGGAGGGGCAGCCTCTGGCTCTGATTACCCAGTGAAGAAAGCCATTCCTAGGGCTAGTGCCCGAGCTGGGTGACTTTTCCCTGGGTGGAGCTGAGTCTGGCAGGTCACGCCGCCATTAAGCTCTTGTGACCTGCTAAATGACTCGTTTTATTCCAAGGCTTGAGTTGGAGCTAGCAGCTCCGCTGAGCTTTGTCGGTATCCAAGATGGAGATCTCCGGTACTGGGGGGGGGGTGGCCTTCCCTCCTCTGCTCCCTGAGAAGGAGTGAGGACATCAGACTTCTACTCACACCGAGTCTTGGTTCCTGGGTTGTCTCTGGTCTGCGAACTGCAGGATGAAGATGTCCGCTCCTTGTTGGTTCTTGCTGGTGTTGAGTAGAATCCGCTCTCCCGCTGCATCTGGCTCCTTCGTCCCAGACTCTCTGTGGCTCAGGTATGGCTCCTGAGATCGCTGCCGCCACTGCTGCCGCTGCAGCCGCCGCTGTGGCTGCTGGCAAGAGCTCAGATCTGGCTCCTAGCCTGGATTTTCCCTCTATGGCCTGACTCTCTGTCCTGTGATGGCACACTTGGTGTGATTTTCTGCCTTAGGACTGTTCACTGGAACTTTAAAACTGCTTTCTATGCGAGAGCTTGTTTAGACTCCAGCTTCTCCTCCGCCATCTTCCCGGAACTAACTCTATATTTTTTACTTCATATATGGTATATACATGTGCACATCTGAGGGCAGGCACAAAGGAGGATGGCACAAAATCAGAGGAAAATGGTTTAAAAAATACAACAAAGGGGACCATTAGTTGCACTGGACATTGATGAAAGTGAACTAAGCAACTCAAGGGCTGTAATGGGAGGGAGGGAATGAGAGAGAAAGAGGGAACAGCTGACACTAAGCAAAGGAAAGAAATGTATATATCACCCAATTTGGAAGAAATATTTTTATTGGTAAGGTTGGAGAATTCATAAGCTTTGTAAATTAAGATAATGATAATTATTCTATCAGAAAGAGGCACAAAATTCCATTATATATACATATGTGTGTGTGTGTGTGTGTGTGTGTGTGTGTGTGTGTGTGTGTGTGTGTGTGTATATATATCACATTTTCTTGATCCATTCATCTACTAGAGGTATCTGGGTTGGTTCCGTATCTTAGCTATGGTGAATAATGCTATGATAAACATAGTTGTGCTGGTAGATTTAGTATGGCCTTCTTTGTGATCTTAGGGTAAATACCTAAAAGTGGGATTGTTGGGTCATAGGGGAGCTCTGTGTGTAAAGACTTGAAAAAAATTATATTAAGTGAAGTAAACCAGGCCCAAAGAAACATAGGACCCATGGATTCTCTTATTTGCAATAACTAGTATATGTCTAGGACAAGCAGAAAAGGTCAAAAGCTATGTACCTATAACCATATGAGATGATGCTAAGGAAAATGAACCCCAAGATAGGGACACAAGAGGTTTTATCTTTGTTGCTGTTGTTTTTAATGTACTTATAATATACTGTGTGATATTTTTGTGTTTTTTTTGTCCGTTCTTCCCCCATGGTATAACCCCTGTTGTCACCCATTTGATTCCAGTATCCTGCATCTTGTATATACATTTTTCTAATTTGGGGAGGGGAAAGTAAATAACAAAAAGCTGAAATAAAGATAAAGGTTAAACCATCATAACAATGAGATTTACAAGACACTATGTTGAAAATGAACTTTACAACTTTGTGGGGATGGGGGAGGAGTTGGGGAGGTGAGGAGGGAAGAGATGGTAAAAGAAAATCAAAGGAGGAGGTAACAATGCTCCATAAGAAATGTACTCATTACATTACTCAGGTAATTGTAACCCCTCTGTACAGTTTTTTTTTAACAAAAATATACAAAAAATTTAGAACTCCACACTATCAAAACTAGAAATAATGGAAAAATGGAAACAGTAACCTCACTTCAAAGCAAACAAGGGGAAAGAAAAATGCATAAAAAACACCAAATAAATAAAAACATAAAAAAAATAATTTTATTATATATATTTTATATCACATATATTATTATATATTTTATTATATATTTTTATTGTAAAATATTGTATAGACGGATTAGTTACATGAGCAGGGTAATGAGTACATTTCGCAGTGAGGATTGTTACCTCCTCCTTTGTTTTCCCCCTACCATCACTTCCCTCCTCACTTCCCCAACTCCTCCCACCCCCCAGACCCTGACATTGTAATGTTCATTTTCAACATAGTGTCCTGTACATTTCCTGGTCAAAATAGTTCAACCTGCATCCCCATTTAAGCATTCTGCTATAGTCCTTCCTCTCCCCAAATTACAAAAATGTATATACAAGATGCGGAACACTGGCATCAAATTCAGTGAAAACGGATTATACCGTGAGGGAAGAACATACAAAAGAAACAAAAGAATCACCCAGTGCACTATAAGTATATTAAAAACAATAGCAAGTAAGAAAAAAATACTTGTGTCCCTTTCTTGGGGTACATTTTACTTAACATTATCTCATGCAGTTATATGTACATAGCCTTTGACCTTCTCTGCTTGTCCTAGACATGAACTAGTAATTGCAAACTAGGGAAACCATGGGACTTATGTTTCTTTGGGCCTGGTTTACTTCACTTAATATAATTTTTTCCAAGTCTTTCCATTTCCTAACAAATGGGGCAATGTCATTCTTTCTGATGGAGGCATAGAATTCCATTGTATACTATTTTCTTCATCTATTCATCTACTGAGGGGCATCTAGGTTGGTTCCATATCTTAGCTATGATAAATAATGCTGCAATAAACATGGCTGTGCTGGTAGCTTTGGTTTGTGATCGTTTGGGTAAATGTTCAAAAGTGGGATTGCTGGGTCATAGGGGAGCTCTATATGGAGTCTTTTGAGGAACCTCCATACTGCTTTCCAGAGTGGTTGAAAAAGTTTACACTCCCACCAACAATGCAGTAGGATCTCCTTTTGGCCACATCCCCTCCAGCATGTTACTAGTAGATTTCTTGATTATAGCCATTCTAACTGGGGTGAGGTGGAATCTCAATGTTGTCTTGATTTGCATTTATTTCTTTTATGGCAGAATCCCTGAAAACATTACAGGAAGGAATAGGAGCTCCTTGGCACAGGCCGAAATTTCCTTAATAGAGACACAAAAAAAACAAATCAAAGAAAGGTTGGAAAAATGGGATTGCATGAAGTTGCAGAGCTTCTGCAAGGCAAAGGACATAGCTAGCAAGATCAATAGAAAGTCTATGGATTGGGAGAAGATCTTCACTAGCCATTCAATGGACAAGGGTCTCATATCTAAAATACACTTAGAACTCAGAAAATTAAATTCCCCAAGAACAAATCCTCAAAGAAACAACTGCCCGATAAATAAGTGGGCTAAAGACTTACAGAGAAACTTCTCTGTAAAGGAAATAAGAATGGGCAATAGACACATGAACAAAATAAAATTTATAAATTAAAAAACATAAAAACCCACATAAACATCTTGCCTAACCATGATATTTTTATGAAAACTATAATATCATATATTATATATAGAAATATTATATATATATATATTCTCTACCACCAAGTAGTAGACAGTAGACTGTATATCTGGTATTTGGGCTGCCTTTGTCAACTTTGATTTGCATCCAGTAGAGATGCTATGGTATTTGCTAAAATATTGCTGTACATTTATCCAGTGACTGAGCAATAACAAAGAATGAAAAGCAATAAAAAAAAATACCATCAAACCACTGTTGGAAAGGAGATAGCAAGTGCAACAAACCAGCCAGAGACACCTCCTAATTGTTATTCCAAACACTAACCCATTTTCTAGGTGGATTAAGGTAATAAATATGGAAGACAGATCCTCGGGAATTCAAACTCCCCATATTTCAACCTACTTGATATATTATTATGTTGTTTATTATATATAGTATATATGTTGATATAATTATATATATTTATAATATATGTAATATAACTATATATATAGGTATAGTATTACTAAATATAGGCTTTACTAAAATTTCACCAAATTTTTCTCTACTGTCCTACTTTCTGTACTAAGATTCAAGTCAGGATCCACATGGGAGTTTGTCAGCCTATATCACTAACCTTCTAGAATCCATGACAAATCATCTAGCCTTTTTTCCTTTAATGATCTTGACACTTTGGGGAGAATAATGATCAGTTTTTTCTGAAATAATTGTCAGGCAATTCTCTGCATTTATCTGATATATTTTCATGCTCTATTACACTGAAGAATACATTCTCAGTGCAATATATCAAGAAGTACATAATATTAATGTTGATCAATGGGTAAGATGCTGTATGCCAGGATTCTTCATTGTAAGGTTACTACTTGTTTATTGGTAATCTATAATATATATGTTTATATATGTATATATGTATACATATGTGGGTATGTAAACATGCCAGTTTTTTCATCTAACCTCCAAATATACTCCATGTACTTTTTATAATTACTTTTAATATTTAATACAAGTGCTATGCAAGTAGCTTATGTACTAACAACAAACAATCCGTACATGTTCAATACAGTTTTTCTTTTCCTCTGGCATTTTGAATCTAGTTGTCTCAAGTCATGGACATAGAGCTCAAAAATTTAAAGATCAATTACACAATACAAAAGTATATATTTCATGTTAATTTTTTATACAAATATCTCTGTGTGTTTTTTAGAATGGAATTCTGACTGAATATTCTGAGCCCAACCCAGCACCACAAAGTTCATTCTACATTCCTGATTTTCCTGACAATAAGAAAACCTGGACTCATTATCTACCTGTATTTAATTTTTTAGTCCCACTTTGAACACAGGCTCAGAACTGCTACCCTGTAGACCTACAAAAATAAGATTAATCAATTTTTGTAAACACCAAAATGCTTCTAAGAGGTATACAAGTCCTAATTAATTTATGCAAAGGTATCTGTGACTAATTTGTGTCAATTTTGTTAGAGATAAATTTGAGCAGTAGAAAGAAATAATTGGGGTAGGGTCGAGAACAAGGATGGAAGGAAGGGCATTGAAAATCAGACAGAATATTACCTCCTTCCTCCTTTGACTGGGGTACAAATTTAATCATATGGATCTTATCACCTAGCCATCTCTAAACTTCCCATCATCTTAATATCAACCCAGTCAAAGAGAACTAACAGCAAATACCTGTCTTTTAGAAAACACATGGCATTCTACCAAGTAGTAGACAGTAGGCTATATATCTGTCTCTGGTACTTTGGCTGCCTTTGGCAACTTTGATTTGCATCCAGTAGAGATGCTATGGTATTTGTTAAAGTATTGCTGTACATTTATCCAGTGACTGAGCAATAACAAAGAATGGAAAGCAATAAAAAATACTATCAAACCACTGTTGGAAAGGAGATAGCAAGTGTAACAAACCAGCCAGAGACATTTCCTAATTGTTATTCCAAACACTAACCCATTTTCTAGGTGGATTAAGATAATAAATATGGAAGACAGGTCCTAGGGAATTTAAACTTCCCATACTTCGACCTATTTAGACTTTTTTATGCAATTGAAGCTGGTTAGTAAAAAATGAACAAACAGGTTATTTCTGTAAACTCCAAGTCAGTAGTTGTCTCCTATTCTCATTATCACATGTCATATTCCAGCCTTTCCCCTGTATATACTCTCAGGAAGTCCTATAACATTGCAAGAATAGTTTTCAGTTGTTGGAAAATATGGCCCTTTTTAAATCATACACACTTGGTTTCAAATCTGAAACATTTGCTCCCTGTAGTCCATAAAGCCTCAGTTTCCTTATCTAGTACTCATCTCATTTTGTGGCAGAGAATGGCTAGATGCTGACTAATCCCATCTACAGTTCATGACCATAGAAGAAAGCTACATTTCTCAGACGTCCTGAAATCAGGCTTTGATATTTGATTGGGTTATAAGCAATTCATCATAGGCAGAAATAATGTATATCGCATACAAGCTTGGCTATTGAACAAGTTATGGTATCCTCCACAGAATTTAGAACTGAATTCTGATAAATTTGTTTGGGAATCATTAAATAGAGTCTGTGTGCCTGAGTCACTCTATAGAGGAGATCTCTATGCATTCATTGATATCTGAATACATGGAGACATAAATGAAATGAAATTATAATTTTATGATTTATAAATATGGTGGTAAGATTATTATATAACTTAAGTTGATTATTAAATACTTATTTCTATTACACAATAAAATATTGTTGATGAAGAAGCTAGTAGCCTAATGCCTGAAAGATTAGTAGGGACTTAACATTTCTTAAGGTATTATAAGTGTAACTTGACATCAACTATAGACTGTAAGCAAAAATTAATTCAAAATGTGTTCATAGAACGAGGACAATGAAACTATATTCCTTCAACATTTCCTCTGCTTTTTTAATTACTGTGCATAGAAAGAGCTAGAGATTTAGATTTCTAAATTATTCTGTCTTACTTACCTAACTATAGATTTCCAGAGAATGCTGAAATTGTCATTTCTCCTATTTGATATTTATTTTTATCTAAAAATTGTGAGGAATATTAAGAAGATAGAGACATGTTTGTTGTCTAAATGTCAGATGTAGTTTCCCTAACTGTAGGTCATATCAGGTTCTTCTTTCACCACCTCTTAAATATTATCAATCACAGGTTTATCTGACCCTGGTTTTATCTCCAGCCTTTAGGTTGCAATTGCATTTTGAATTGCCCTAGATTATTATCATATAGTGAAACACCAGCCAGACTAGTTATATCATTGGAACATTTCATATTATTTTAACCACAGAAGGCCTTGAATTTTATCTTAGCTATCAGGCATAAGTACTACAATTAAAAAAAAACTTTTCAAACTGTTCTGCACAGATTTCAGATCTTTTCTTTCAAAGGCATTGTTCTCCTTCTGTCTACAAGGCTGGAGGAAGAGAAAGACTAAAGGGTAAAATGGTTCTTCAGTCACTATGTTTTTGTTTTTCAGAGAATTCTAGACTTCTGCTATTTTTGTTTTCACCTGAGATACATGGGCAAATTTTTCTATGGGACAAAAAAATCTTTCAGAAGTATCAAAACATTGGCTCTGAAGGTTTGACAATTGACAAATTGAAATATGAGTTCTAGGTCAAAGGTTCTAATATGTCCAGTCTGACCACTGACTAATATGCCAAATAGAGAGATGAACAGTGCTGATGGGGAGAGAAAGGACATTGATACACAACACGGGCACAATGCCAGAAGAGGCAAAGTAAGAACTTTAGACCATACTCCAGGATACAGATATGACCTTTGGATTCAAATAGAGGAAGAACTGAAGCATTCCTGGACAAAGTATAGCCTGTGTGTTGTCTCAGTTCTATATCTTAGAAGGGCTCTAGGAAATTGTCATCACTATCATCACCTGAGGGGATCAATCTGGTTCTCATGAGATAATTACTGCAGTGGGTAGCTTCTTTATTATAGTCAGCTGCCCTCATTGGAGGGATATCTTTGAGTCCTTACAGTTCTTTTTTTTGGAGTAGTTTCAGTCCCTTCTCACAAATACATTATCAATCAGTCCTGCCCTTGTGTTATGCAAGGTGATCATAGGAGAGAGAGAGACTCAGAGTAAAGGAGACAGATTTAGAATAAAGGCATTGATGCCATGATTTTCTCCTGCTCTTAGTTAATTTGAGGGCCCAAGTAAGGAGTCAGTGGTTTTTTTGTTTTTTTTTTTTAGCAAAATATAGTTTCTAAGTACCTGTTTTTATGTTGCCCAAGTGAAAGTGTTACATACTGATCAGGTTTTCACTTACGTGAAGCAGAATATTTGGTATCACTGAATAAATAGTGAAGCAATATTAGGAGACAAATAGGATTTAAGATTGCACAACATGACTTCATTGTTCAATGTATCACTGATAAATTTTTTCCATTCATTAATAAAGCTATAGAAAGCCTGCCCAAAATATCTTAGAGCAGTGATTCTCTAGGTATGCTTTCTGAACCATTAGTTATCAGTTGCATGTAGAATTTGTAGAAATACAAATTCTTATGACTTGCCTCAGATCTGAGTCAGAAGCTTAGGGGTTTGGGGCTCAATAAGTTGTGCTTTAGCTAGCATCTGGAAGATTTTGATACAGACTAAAGTTTGAAGATGATCATCTTAGGTAGTATTGTGAAAATAAGACAATATGCATCCCTCACTATTCATAGGGAATTGACTCCATGAACCTATTCTTCATGCCCATATCTATAGATGCTACAGTCTTATTCTATAATTACTTTAAATTATCTTTCAATTACTTGTGATGCTCAATACAATATGAACAGCTATTATGCTGCATTGGTTATGGGATAATGATGCTGCAAACACACACATATGTGCTGATAGATAAATTTTCCTAATGTTTTCAAGTCTTGGTTGTGTCCATGACTGAGGAATCTGATGTTACAGAGGGACTTCATGGTAATGATGATGATCATCATCATAATAACTGATACAAAGTAGATGCTATATACAGGCATTCTGTTAGCCACTTTCAATTAGTCTATTTAACTACCATAACTCTAAAGGTAAGTATTATTGTTATTATTATTATTATTATATTGCAGATGAAAAAATATCAAGGGGAAGTAGTTTTTACCAGGTCAGATAGGTATTAACTGGAAAACTAGTTGAAAAACCAAGTATGTCTTTAAAGTGCAGTACACTAACCAGTATAATGTTTCATGTGGTTGTTCTGTGTGATTATTAAAGATGTTTAATCCTGGCATCTGACATCAGGGATTGATAGTTATAAAGGATTTAACCTGTACATGGAATTTCTGTGACACAGTTTCTCCAAAGCTATATATAGTCATTATTCTAAGGAGTATAACCTTCTTCAGTTATGATAACTGCTTTCTGTTATATTTTCTATTCTTCAATAAATAATGCTAACACTTGCACTTTCAATTTTTCTGCAGATTAGTCTTTCTGTTAAGCATTGGCTAATCTGCAGATAAATGTGGAGATACACAGTGGAGTTCAGAAATTTTCTGTAATTATTTAATAGTGTGAAAACTTTTGAAATGCAAATAATTGACCTCTCTTTCTCAAATGTTCTTTAAGCTGAGCATTGCTTTATAGTATTCTGACTAATAATAAAAGGTTGAAAACAATGTTCTTGAACAGAATAATGTTGTTCATCTTGGCAAAACAGAACTGCATGATGTCTTTCAAAAATTAAGCTTGTGTTCAGCCTCTGACAGTTCACAAGCACTTAACCATCTGAAAGTGAGGAGTGTGTGAACGATTGCTCTTTTTTAGCCTACTTTGTCTGAGTGATAGTTTGCCTTGCTGGGTGCTAGAACCCTGATAAACACCCTAAATATTTCAAGGGAAGAAATAACGGTACTTCTATCCACCTCTCATCCTAGGCCTTAATCCATCAGTACCCTAAATGCTTATACTTATATGAAACATTAACTTACAACACTGGGTTTATCATTATAATCATCATAATTACACTGCAGGGGAGACTTTCTCTTAGAGAAGGTCATGCAGGCTACAGAGCAAAAAGCAAGGGCAACATAGTCCCTGAAAGGTTCCATTCATAAAGTAGGGTAGGTGTGAATGCATCATTATTCTGTCTAGTGAAGTTCTGAAAAAGTTGACCTCAGTGGAATGGATGCAAATTTGCATAATACTTCATTTCCTTAGAGCAACTCAAGGGTTGGTAACCATTACATAAGGCCAGACAGCATCACAGGGAAGATTAATGGGACCAAGGTATCATTACTTTCAAACAGAGAAGAGTCATGCCAAGGTCATGGCAAGGTTTATCAAGAAAAAGATGTTTGCACATTGGAATGGGTGACTCATCTCTCAGGCTGATGTAGTAAAAGGAAATCAATTGCATGTAACTAAATATTAAGCTTTCCAGTAAGGCACCGTCATGATAAGCAATATAACTGGAACAGATGAGATTTATAAAGACCTTCTGGTTTATATCACTTGGCAAGGACCAAAAAAGAGTTATTTGTTCCTCTGTTGTGACAGAAAGGAAATAAAAGGGAGGAAAAAAGCACTGTTCCTCTTAACTACTTGCTCAACTTCTTTGAGTGACTAGTAGATTGATACAGTGGTCAATTAGACTGCTAACATAGCATTTAAAATAGTTTCAGGGGGCTTAAGTGGAACTGAGATGGAGAACTTAACGAAAACCACTTCAAGAAATATCCTTAACAGACAAATCTCTAACAAGAAACAGTCTTCCAAAGATGTAAATGGCTCTCCACTCAGAGAGATTCTTTTGTTTTTTTTTACTTTAAAAATATCTTTAAGTAGCTGTACAAAGGGATTTCAATTCAACATATCAGTTTATGAGTACAATGCATCTGGATCATCCCCCTTTTCATCTTTTTCCTGCATTCCTCCCAACCCCAACCATCCACTGTGAGATAATTTTCTGATCATAGACTCTTCCTGCTATATACCCTTTATCCTGGCTTATAATCAAAATGACAGAAACGATGTCAGCTTCTGACTAAATTTATGGATGATGAAGCTCAAGATATGCAAGGAGAGGAGAAAAAGAAGCAGGTAAAACACCAAAACTAATTTGTAAAGGAGAGACCAAGATTACTTGTGAAGGACAGTTTGAATTAACATCAGCATGGAGGAAGAGAAATAGACACAACTCTCCTACCTACTTATAGGAGAACATTGCTGTTGTAACTTGTTTGGACAGAAATTATTGCAATACTCAAAAGAACAGTCACAGGCAGTGAAGTGTCCTGAATTCAATTCCTAGTAGTAAAAAAATCCTCTAAATGATCATGGGACATTCAGATCAGGGGACACTAAAAATGACCTTGAGACATGGTCTGGGAACAATTGTGGTTCAGACTATATAGAAAAGACTTTTTTCATAAAAATGTGGCTGAGCAGAGTATGGTGATCCATAACTGTAATCCTAGCAGTAAGGAGGCTAAGGAAGGAAAATCATGAGTTAAAGGCCACACTGAGTTATATTATGAAACCCTGTCTCAAAAGAAAAAGAATAATGCAGTTAAGATTTTGTAGCTCTGCATCCTTAAATTTAGAAACCTGAACTTCCTAGATAACTAGGATAGTTTTTGAGGGTTTTCAAATTTAAGATAGATAGATAGATAGATAGATAGATAGATAGATAGATAGATAGATAGATAGATAGATAGATAGACAGAGACTTCACTTTTGAAATGAGAGGTTAAGATCAGAACTCCAAACAAACTTCTGAACATTTATATTGTCTGCTATTAGATATTAGAGTCAATTTGATATTTATCATTTGAAATTTCTTTTTTTGAGGATTGTGGGGCTTGAACTCAGGGCTTGGGCTCTGTCCCTCAGCGTGTTTGTGCTCAAGGCTAGCAATCTATTGCTTGAACCACAGCTCTACTTAGGGTCTTTTCTGAGTAGTTTATTGGAGATAAGAGTCTCATGGACTTTTCTGGCCAGGCTGACTTTGAACTGCGATCCTCACAGCTCAGCCTCCTGAATAGCTAGGATTACAAGCGTGAGTCACTGGCATCTGCCTATCATTTGTAATTTCAAGACTCCCACCCACTATGTCTCTGTCTCTGTGCCACTTGAATCTTGCCTTTTGACATTTTTGCTCTAGTTTCATGATAGGGGCCCACTTTTTTACCCAGGCCAGCCTAGACTCAATTTTCCTATTTATACTTTCTACCAGAGCTGAGATTTTTCTGTTGAGATGGAATCTTGTGACATTTTTCTGCATAGGCTAACCTGAAACTTGATCTTAGCATCATGAATGGCTGGGTTAACAATTATGTGCCAACACACCCAGTGATTTATTGGGAAAGAATCTTGAAAACTTTTCTCCCAGGCTGGCTAATGAACCATGATCTTTCTGGTCTTTACCTCCTGAGTATCCTACAATTTATAAGCATGTACCATCAGTGCCCAGCCTTAAGATTAATTTTTTGTCGGCCTTGGGGCTTGAACTCTGGGCCTGGGTGCTGTCCTTCAGCTCTTCAGCTCAAGGCTAGTGCTCTACCAGCTAGTGCCACTTCCAGCTTTTTCTGTTTATGTGTTGCTGAGGACTCGAACCCAGGGCCTCATACATGTGCGGCAAGCAATCTACCACTGAGCCACTTTCCCCGCCCAAGTTTAATTTTCTCTAATGGCCTCATATTTTACATTTTCATCTTTAAGAGAATGTTAGCAGGGGGAAAATACAACAGAGGGGCCCATCAACTGCACTGGACATTGATGAAAAGCAACTCAAGGGCAGCAAGGGAGGGAGGGAATGAGAAGGAAAGAGGGAACAGCTTACACTAAGCAGAAGGAAAGAAATGTACATATCACTCAATTCAGAAGAAATAGTTGTATTGTCAAAGCTTATAAAATTCACAAACTTTATAGACCATGACGATGACAATTTGCCTTGTGAAGGTTAAAATGCATTTGTGACTTGAAGTATCACAATAGTGTGAAATTTGTGAAATTTATGTAATCACTTAATCTCAATAAAATTATTTTTTAAAAAAGAATGCTAGCTACAATGGAAAAATGAATTAGGCTAAGATTAGTTTATGCTAAGCATAAACTCTTAGAAAGAAAATCATTTTGGTGAGGCGCTGGTAGCTCATGCCCACAATCAGCTACTCAGGAGGTTGAGATCTGAGGATTATGGTTTGAAGCCATCCCAGGCTGGAAAGTCTGTAAGACACTTATCTCTAATTAAGCACCATAAATTCTGTGAGTAGAGCTGTGGTTCAAGTCGTAGAGTGCTAGATTTGAGCAAAAGAGTTCAGGGATAATACCCAGGCCTGCATCCAAACCTCAGAACCAGCACACACACACAAAATTAGAATGAAATAAAATAATTTAGAACAGATGATTAGCACTTTGAGAGCAGGATTTATATTACAATGAATTATCAAATGGCCTAGAAAACAGAAAGCTCTCAGTAATGATTTTTGTGTAACTGAGTGGATAAACGGATACATACAGCATTGTAAGCATGTGGAGCTAATTCTCACCTAAATACTACAAAGATGTTTGAGTTATATCCACTTATATATCTAAACTAATTTTTATTTTTAGTCACTGAATACTTCCTGATTATTGAGTTGCTTGACCAATAATGTAAGTAAAAGGCTTGGTGAGTGGTTCCTAGGAGACAAAAAGCCATATGAAGCTCAATTGTAGTAGAAGGGATGGAGATTAAAATTACCCAGTATTTAAAAATAGAATCATTTGATATTTTTTATTCTCTCTATGGTATTTATAATAGTCAATAAATGGAAACAAAATTTTCTCTCACTTTGGTTTCTTTTCTATGACTAATGTGCTGCTTTTGCCTCTGGTTTTTCTTAGTGTAGTTCTCAATCCTTTTTATTGACATTTTAATTTCTCAAAACCAAGTCCGAACCTTGTTCAGCCTCTGTGATAGCACAGACACTACACAAACATAAAATATTTGGCATGATTTATTTTTAGGCTATTGTCAAAGACAAGGGATTTACATATCTTTCTATTCCATATTCTTTTTAAATTTTCATATATAGGGTCAGGTATGTTGGTTGAGGTCTATAATCATAGCTACAGAAGAGGAAGAAACAGGGGGATTATGGTTTAAGAGCAGCCCAGGCAAAAATTAGCATGAACCTATCTCAAAGAAGGTCAAGAATGGTAGTTCACATGTATATCTCAGGTACTTGGAGACAAAGTTAGGCAGATAGGTATCCATGGCTATAGCCTAGACAAAAGTAAGAGCTTTTATTGAAAACAAACTAAATAAAAATGTTTTAGGGTATCTCAGGCTGTTCTAACACTTCTTACTGACATTTTATAAAATATTTCCTTCCCTTACATTGTTTTAGCTACTGTTCTTTAAATTATAATATTTATTGTCTGGGATTCATTTACCTCATACATTTGGCACATTTCCAGATGTAACAGTTAAGATATGAAAAAAGTTAGAATGTCAAAATCATGTGTAAATCTATAGGTAAGCCTATAAATAGTCTTCCACCACTGTCAGTGAGAATGACCAGATACAAGAACTCTCTAAATAAATGCTTCAAAGTAATAACCACAGACAATCAAATAAACCACTCCAAGGGAAACAAACAATTTGGTTGGTATACTTCTACCTCTCTAGTGTCTGTGATAAATGACATGACAGAATTTCTCTACTATCAACTTAATATTGAACATTAATTAAAGCAAACATTGTACATCCTCTCCAACTTACCATTTAATGGCTTTCCTAGTGCAGAGACTTTTCCAGTTTGATTACATAATCTGTAACTGACTCCTCGCTGTCCAAGAGGGACCTGAACAAATAGTTGAATGCAGCCCCGGGATCATAAAGAAAAGAGGAGGAAATTTTATCAATTTTTTCCTCTTCTGCTCTCACTTCTCATTCTATTATCCTGAAGAAAACATTAAATTTTTAGTTGTAATTAGCAGTGATAATATATTCCTCTTCTTCAGTGAACCATCTCTTCAATAACTTTCACTACTGATTACTTGAATTTCTTAAACTTGGACTGTCATTTTGTTTGTTTGTTTGAGATCTCAATCCCAAGTACCCTTCATTTCAGTTGCTATAGTGAGGCTGCAGGCTAAACTCTGCTTGTATGTGGCAAATGCTCAGCTATATGTACAGGCAGCTACATAGAAGTTACATTACATAAGGAAGAATGGGTCTAGAAGTCCTTGTAGAATTTCCCTAAACCTCAGTTCCTATGATTCATACCTATGCATTGCAAACCTCAATCTCTGCTTTCTCTCCATGATATGGTTTTAGAGTCCCTCTGAGAGGTTTTCAACACCTTCTCTAGAATTCCCCCTCCTTCTTCAACACTTGACATTGCTCCTCTGGATGTTTATTGTATCTATTGGCCACAAATGCTCCTAATATGTACCCAAACTTTACACACTACACTATAAGATTTATATAGTTCAAAATAATCTAATATATAACTTTCCAGTTACTTCACTTCTGAGATTCAATCCCATTAAGTCTAATATGTGCATGTCTCACAAGCAGTGTTATGGTCTGAATGTTTATGCACCCTCAAAATTCATTTGTTGAAACCTAATACCAAATTCAAAAATATTATTACATAGAGCCTTATGGAGATGGTTAGATCCTGAAGACTCCACCCTTATACATAGGATCAGTGCCCTTGTAAGTGAGGTCTGATGGAGATTGTATACCCTTTTCACCATGTAAAAACCTGTCCAGTATAAGCTATGAGGAAAGGACTCCATTAAATACTGAATTGTTCTGGATTGATCTTGAACTTCCTGGTCTCTGAAATATATGATTGTATGGAAATAACCCTTTTATGCAATAAATACATGCTAGTAAAAAATTGTTTATAAATTACACCGTCAAGGTGCTTTGTAAAAGCAACCTAAGCAAACAGTAAAATAAACACATTGTATCTAAAATTAAACTCTTCATCTTCTCAACTTATCCTGTTCTTCAATATTCTGGAATACAGGACACTGCCTTGTGTTCTCCCACATCAGTATATAGTAATGTGTACACTATCTTCATTGCTCTGAGAAAGATCTTTCCATAGTCTTCTCTGTTGACTGATAGAATCAAATTACTTTTTATGTATATTTGACAATAGAATATGGGCACTCATTAAAGTTGTTAAAAAGAATGAGGCAGAGAATAATAAGAATAATAAGTACAAATAATAAGAAAGACCAATGTCCAAAGTACATTACAGTCATTCATTGACTTATTATATTGAAACTCCTTCCACCACTAATATACACTATTCAAGAAGTAGATTTTGTTTAGGATGACAAAAATTCTGAAATTCATGAAATCCAGTGGTCATGTACCATCTTTCACTATTATTTCTGATTCATTGTGTGAACTACACTTGTTCTTCTGCCCTATTATTCCCACTGCCTATACCGCACTTCAGCTCTTAATTTCCCTGGACAATTCTTACTTGTTCCTCAAATAAACAACTTAGGTACTTCATGCTCTCTGAAGTTCATTCCCCTAAACACTGAGACTTGGTTAATGCACTTTCATTGTACATCCATTCTACAATATGTGTACATGTTGTAACATTTTTGATACTTTATCACAATTACCTAATTTTATGTCTCTACCAATAAATGTGGTATGCCTTGAGTGTAGGATCTATTTCTGTTCCTTGTAGCCCCAGAGATATACTTCAGTATGTAGCAAGTAATGTACAAGTCAGATAAAGGTGTAGTGGATAAATAATGTGACCAAAGCATTGTGATAGGAATAGAAATATTCACACAAAATGGTTCTACCATTTAATGTAAGTATTGAAAATTATCTAAAGTTATTTCTGTGGCCTGCTAATAGTTTGCTAGGACTGCCATACAAAGTACCATAGATGAGCTGTAGAGTTTTAACAATACATTTTTATTTTTCACAATTCTAGAGGCTATAGTTTGCAATTAAAATGTCACCAGAGCTAGTTTCTTTTGAGGCTTATCAACTCCTCTACTATGTGACTACTAGATGTCTGTTTTGTGCTTATCTTCTTTATTTTACTGCACATTTATAACCTAACTCATTTTCTTATAAGAACACTAATAATATTGGATTACAGCTTATCATATTAGCCACACTTCACCTTAATTATCTCTTTATATCCTTTTTCCAAATACAACCACATTTGGAAGTGCTAGGGATTAGGACTTTAACCTATAAATTTTGTGTGGGCATAAATCAGCCTAGAACAGACTTTAAAGTTACAAAGCAGTGCAATAATGTGAATTGTTGCAGTTTAGTCCACAGTACATTCCCTGTGTTAGTCTGTATTCAGTTACTATAACCGAATACTTGAAACTAGATAATTAACAAAGAAGAGGTGTTTATTTTGGCTCATAATTCTGAAGGTTGAGAAAGAATGATAGTGGTAAGGGCCTCATGTTGCTTAAACTCATGGCATAAAATAGAAGGAAAGTGTACACCTACTAAACAGAAGTCACATGACAAGATAGGAAACAGAGTAGATGAAACTGAAATAATTTCTTGTGAGAACAAAACTATTCATACAAGAAGGCATTAATTCCTCATGATAACAAATTTCTTCTGACACAAATGCCTCTTAAAAGTTCTCACCACTTCTCAATATCATAAATTGGAAACTAAGCTCAAACATGATTTTTTGGGGGGTCAGTTGTGGGGCTTGAATTCAGGGCCTTGGCTCTGTCCCTAAGCTCTTTTATCAAGACTAGCACTCTACTACTTTGAGCCATAGCACCACTTCTGCTTTTCTGGTGGTTAATTGGAGATAAGAGTCTTCCAGACTTTCCTGCCCTGGTTGGCTCTGAACCATGATCCTCAGCTCTCAGTATCCTGCATAGCTAGAATTACAGGCATGAGCCACTGGCACCCAGCAGACATGAATTTCATTGAAGATAAATCATAGTGTTCTGAGAAGTCTTAAAAATTCCTGGCTTCATGCCCTTTTTACTTACTACCTACATCTCCCTTTCGCTGACTCCTGAAATATATTGCCTATGTATGCAGTTGTTTTATGAATTGTGAATTTCTATTCTCACAGTCAATTGATCCTGCTGATATATATGATGGCTAAATTCAACAGAAAAGCTAGGCTAGAGTCATCAATTTGGTTATAAGGCCAAGGGTCGTAGTCTTATTTGAAGCTATGAACACTCCAAACCTTAAAAGATTTTATCCTAACATTTCCATTACAATCACGTTTTATCCCAAGTCAGAGTTGAAGAAAAGCCAACTATTCAGACAACTGAAATTTAAGGCTGATATTCAAATATATTTAAAACCTCCAAAACCTCATAAGTAATAATTATTTTATTACAGACTCAGCATCTATCACAATTATTGTTACCATATTCTTTTTTCCTCCTATATCAATAGAAATGCCATCCCTTTTCCAGTCATATGATCCCTACAAAGCCTTCCTTCTCTAATATATATCCTCATTTTACAATAAGAGAGATGACTTTTTTGAATGACTGGGATAGAGTATATTATACATGTAGCAATTTGAGTTTTATTACACTGCTGTATTCAAACCTACTGTTTTAAATTTCTTTTTCAGGTTCCCTTTTCCTTTTAAGTAACTGGCTATAGTTATCAAATAGCCACATTCATAGAAAAATCAAAAGATTTATTTATTTTTGTAAATCAGTTTTGGTGCTTGAATTCAGGGCCTGGGCATGGTACCGGAGCTCCTTTGTTCAAGACTAGTGCTCTACCCCTTTGAGCCTCAGCTCCACTTCCAGTTTTATTGAGTGCTTAATTGGAGATAAGAGTCTTACAGGATGAACTAATGAAACAATGATACTCACTATACACTGTGCTGGAAATGAACTTTACAGTTTGCGGGGGAGGGAAGTGGTAAGCAACAGAAACTGAGGGAAGGGGTAACAGTGCTTAAAAATAAATGTACTCATAACCTTACTTATGTAACTATAACTCCCCCCCCCCCATTCATCACCTTTACAATAAAATAAAAATATATAAATAGAACAAAAGTCTTACAGGGACTTCTCTTCCTGGGCCAACTTTGAACTGTGATCCTCAGATCTCAGCCTCCTGAGTAGCTAGCATTACAGGTATGAGAAACTAGTGCCTGACTCATTTAATCTATTTCAAAATGTAATATTTTTATCAACAACAGCCACTGTGATATACAATAGATCTCTTGTGCCTATTGTTAGTTTTCTCAATTGAGTTATTTCATAATGTAAATGTATTTTAAAGCATCGTAATTCTGCAATAAGCAATTTTATTTATTTAAAAAATAAATTGAATTTTAGAAACTTTATCAAATGATTGTTTAACAGTGTCATAGAACATTTAATGAAATAATTTACCAGAAATAAAACTTGAAGACAGTAAAAAAAATCCAGTCTGATTTGCATTTAAAATTTCCATTTCTTTTCTAATTTCACAGTTTCACAGTCAGCTGGAGGTTAGCCACCAAATTTTATAACAAGCTATAAGGAAAGAAAGCACTGTCTATTCCTTTTTTTTCTTCTTTTCTTTTGTGTTTTAATCCCGCCATTCACTGTATTGCCTCCCTTTGACTTCTATGGGATTGGTGTAAGATGAGAAAGAAGACAAAGAACAATAGTGAAAGATCCAAGTCTTTGTTGGTGCATCATAGCTGGTGAGTACTGTTATGGGACATTCTCTACAGAGGCTGACTTAGTCCACCTTCTCAGCTTGTACACTGTAATAGCATCACTCTTACCTCCAAGCAGTTTCTTTCTGCTGAGTTTAACTGACTCTTTCAACGGGTCTTTAAGTACATTTCTAATATGGCTTCTTACCTTGATGTCTTGTTAGTCAACAGGCAAACACTGAAAACTTGCCCCACCATTTTTGGAAGTGTAGCTTGTACCCAGAGGCATCTCCAAACTCAATTCCTGAACTCCAAGTGCTGAACAGCAAGTGCTTCAGAAGTCATTTTCACAACACTTCACTCTAGGACCTTGGCAGCACTGGAGCCCAAGAAAACCCAGCATTTGTCTTGAGGTGGAAATTGAAAACAATACTTTTCTCTCTTGTAACTAACTTTTAGTGCCCTATCCCTTATAATAAGCTCAGAATTCCCTTTGTTAACATTCTTTCTCAATAATTTTCTACCAGTTTTCATTTGTATTACTGACAAGGTTGAGGTATATGATGGAGGAATAGTTACATAACATGTTTAGGAGCCATCTCCTAGTGAATCTTACAGATGTAGTCTTCTGTGTAGAATATGGAAGATCTTATCATTAATTCTCTGTTTGGGGGGGAAATTTAGAGACAAAAATGTTATGTACTATGTAACATCATGCCACAAAAGTATATTGAGGCCTTGCTTTACTTACTTGGAATTACACAGTTATTGGAAGATACAAGAGACAAATAAATATATTGCAAAGATAATTTTATTACTAAATTTTTTTCAAATGATTCGTTTTCAGATTTCATCTGTATATAGCCAATTTCTCTATTGACACGCTAAACCCTTTGAGGGATGGAATGATATCAAATTCACCCTTAACATTAACCACCTATCTCTCCAAACATATACAAGAGCAGTTCAAGGCAGGACAGCAAGTTTATAAATACAGAGTAGATGTTCAAATATGTGTTTAAATTGATAGTACAAGTCAGTAGGAAAAACAGTTTTTTAAAAACCTTCCCTTTGTTATGGTGATTTTACCCATGTATTGATTCTATATGACATATTGAGTGAATACTAACGTAAGAACCTAAATGCTTACATTCACAGAATTGCAGCAATCTTAGAATATCCCATGTGGAAATTATCTTAAAGACTAGTTATACTAAATTCTTCATCTTGTAGAAGCTATATTGATGTTCAGAGTGTAAAGCTAATTGCGTGAAGTCACATAGTAAATTAGTGGATGATTCAAACCCATATGGTTATTTGTATACAGTTGCTAATTTATAGCAACTGCCAAAGATTGTTATCAACTAGCATAGAATTTACATCTTTTTGATATTCATACTTTCATATTTTTGTCATTTTTCTTAATTCTTTATCCAATTTAGTGCAATCAAAGTAAGTTATATACATTAACGGCTCTACTACTGATTGAAAACTTAATTAATACCCTTATCACAAACATGCCTTATGCTTACATTGTTTAAGCGAAATGACAAAATCAGAAAATCACTCAATTTGGAGTCCTTTTGATAAAGCTACTCAACAAGTCAGCAATCCCTCTACTTGCTGTGTGCCCAAAGGACAAAATCACTACTTCATAAACACATCTGCATTATGTTCATTGCAGCATTATTCATAGTAGTCAAGAAAGAGAAGAATGTGTCATGTACAAATTGATAAAAATGTGGTAAACATTTATACTGAAATGATATTCAATCATAAATATCATTTGACAAACATTGATGGACCTAGAGGACATGCTAAATGAAATAAGCCAGACAGAAGAAAATTTCATTTATAGTTTGGATTTTCAAAAAGTGGTCTAACATATATATATATATATATATATATATATATATATATACACACATGCATGTATACATATAGTGTATTTATATATATTATACAAACACATGCATATATATGTACACACACACTATATATATATGTATATGTATATATATATATATATATATATATATATATTATGTAATCAGACAGTGATTACCAGATGGGAGAGAAGAGGTAAGGGGGAAATGTAATTCAAGTGATGGTAGAAATAATATAAATGTTTAATGTACATCACAAGGAATAAAGTTAACAACATTGCACTAAAATAGGAAATAAGTAGGTTTTAGTGGCCACTGGTGTACATGAAAGGAGATTATGTAAGTTGATGCCTATGTCATTTTGCTTTATCTGTCTATGTATTTATCTATCCATCTATCTATCTATCTATCCTGTCACATCCTGATGTAAGTATCAATATATATAATAAAGCATTGTTAAAATTATCTTTCTGTAATTATCTTGTTCTAGATTAAAAATAATTCTCTGGTCCTTGGAAATGAGGATAATAACTACCTCATGGTATAGGTAAAAGGATTAATTGATTTTAGGTATATTCATTTGAACCCCATCCCATGTTGTAGGTAAAAAATAATCATATCTAGAAATTTTATATCTTAAGTCTAA
Source organism: Dipodomys spectabilis (assembly GCF_019054845.1). Lineage (NCBI taxonomy): Eukaryota > Metazoa > Chordata > Mammalia > Rodentia > Heteromyidae > Dipodomys > Dipodomys spectabilis. The sequence continues at coordinate 2,360,220 of NW_024871002.1, read as the reverse complement.
TATCTAGAGCTCTATTCAGAATCTAGAATAAGCTCAATAAAGGGTGACTATATATTAATTTAAAATAATGACTGATTTGTGAAGTACACACATGCAAAACACAATTTTTTCTAAGTTCTTTTCAATCTATAAGAAATGTAGTGGCTCATGCCTATAATCCTCAAAGCTCAAGAGGCTAAGATCTGGAAAGCTGAAGTTCAAACCTAGCCTAGGCAGAAATATCTGAGTGAATCCACGTCTAATAACTAGCAAAAACCATGCTGTAGGTATGGCCCATACCGTAGAGCACCAGCCAAGTAAGCTGAACAAGTGTAAAGTCCTGAGTTTAAATGCCAATACTGCTCAAAAAAGAAAGGAAGGGAGGGAGGGAGGCAGGAAGGGAGGGAGAGGGGGAGAGAAGGAAAAGGAGCAAGAGAAATGCTTTTGAGTTCATATAAAAGTAATTTCTGAAATTTTGTGAAGTAGGATTTGTGGGAATTGGGAGATGCCAGTATTTAAGGTTTTTGTTTTTCTTTTCAGATTCCCAAATTCACTCATGAAATGGTATAGTGCAGTTTCCCATAGGTAGCTTTAAAAGCCATAATGAAATTCATTAACAGCTTTTAGATATTCTGCTTTGCATCAAGAGGACAAGATCAGTGGCACCAACAAAACATAAATGACAAGTAGGAAGGTTTTCTAGTTTTCTAAGGATGAATTTGTTTATTATTTAAAAATGTATTTTCCCAGGAAAATGCACATGTTATAATATCAACTATCTTCTAATTTTTGGTATAACTACATTTTTATTACACTCATTATCTATGTGAGTCTTCTGATTTGCATTTTATCATAACTGACTTATGCTCTTGAATTAAATCCCATCAAATGTAGTGATCAAAGAAGCATGTTTATTCATGTACTAAAGTAAAACCTTATTCATTTGTAGGAGAGCTAAAAACGTTTCTATCATATCAAACATTTCTGTAAAATCACCTGGTACTTTGGGAGTGTCACATTCTATCACACATTGCAATTCATATTTAATAAGAAATCAACCTTGTGGAGAAATTGTTTATAGAAAAACTATGTACCATGAAACTGGAACAAAATGTCAAATCCACATAAGCTAAGACCACGGGATATAGAATGATTTTAGGTGCTTCTGTCTTTGTCAAGAAAGCAAGGACACTCCCCCTCGCAAACAAAAACAAAAACAAAAAAAACCCTTCACTTATATATGGTAAAATCACATTAGTAATTTACTTGATTCAAAAGGTACAAAACAAGCATAATCCTTAGCAATGAAAAATATAAATATAAACTGAATCAATTCAAAATCAAAAATAGCAAGACTGCCTTGCTTCTGAATATGTACTCTTTTTAGATTTCCTTTAGTAGAGGTAGTTCAGTAGTTTGAGGGGAGGCAATGTGTTTATAGGGCATAGTGCTGAATTAGCTATTGTTCTGAAGGAGAAATTATGGTGAACTAGAGAACCAGGGCAAATTATCTGACAGGCTATTCTATTGCCTTACTTTTTGAATAGTTTAGACTGTTAAACTTGGTTTTAAGTCCCTCCCCCACAGTATAACCCCTGCTTTCACTGTATTTGATGTCGGTATAATTTGTGGTGGGGAAGGGGAAAAACAAATCGCTTAAATAGTGATACAGGTGGACCCATTGCAACAATGAGATGTACAAGTTGATATGTCGAAAACGAACTTTACAACTTTGGTGTGGGGGAGGGGGGAGCAGGGAGGATTGGGTAGGGGAGCCGGGGAGGATGGGAAGGGATGGGAAGGGGAAACAAGGGAGGACGCTACAATGCTTGATAGGAAATGTACTCATTATCTTGCCCATGTAATTGTAATCCCTATGTACAGTATTTTCACAATAAAAAAAAGAACTTTCAAGTGACAGAGAATCTATTAGCTGTCTTCAGCCCAATGGATCTCAATCTTAGCTACACATTAGAAACAACTGGGAAAATTCTAAAAGTCCAATCCCTAGATAACATACGAAAGCAATCAGAATCTCCAGAGGTGGACCCAGACATAATAGAACATTTGCACTATGTTTAAGTAGTTGTTCAAAGAAGTTGCCACTTTACAAAACAGTATATAAATACATACAGTGCATCTTGATCGATGAAATCCCTTTCAACATTCTCACCTATCCCTCCCAACCTGTCATTTCTCTCACTTTTCTTAATTTTGTAGGATATACAATGAATTCTTGACTTCATTTTCCCCCCTTCTCTTTAATCATCTGTTCCTCTCGCCATGACCCCACTTCTACTTTTAAGTATCTGTTTTCTCGTGTTCATATTGTTGAACTTTGACCTTACCTTCCTAAGGAATTACACTATTTGAGTTCTCCCTTGAATCTACTATAATTCAGTTAGCACACTTGTGTACACTTGCCTATTACCTAATGTATTTACTTAGTAGTTTGTAAGCTAATTCTAGCTTCCATATTGAGGGAAAACAATGCAGCCTTTGTTTCTCTGGGCATGACTTCATTTAACATATATTTTTCTAAGTCTTTCCATTTCTTTGCAAATGGTAGAATACAGATTCTATATTCTTTTTTATTTCTTTTTTTAGATGCTATATTCTTAAAGTTTCCTTAAGAAATCCGAATGTCCAAAAGTGGGATTACTGGGTCATAGGGCAGCTCTATGTGTAGTCTTTAGTGGAACCTCTATTCTGTTTTCCAAAGTGGTTGAACAAGTTTACACTCTCACCAACAATGCAGTAAGGTTCCCTTTTGCCACATACCCTCCAGCATATGTTGTTATTAGATTTCTTGATTATAGCCATCCTAACTGGGGTGAAATGGAATCTAAATGTTGTTTTGATTTGCATTTCTTTTATGGCTAGAGAGGTTGAGCATTTCTTCATGTTTCTATTGGCCATTCTTATTTACTTTTCAGAGAAATCTCTCTTTAAGTCTTTAGCCCACTTATTAAGCAGGCAGGTGTTTCTTTGAGGATTTGTTGTTGGGGGATTTAATTTTTTGAGTTCAAAGTATATTTTAGAAATGAGGCCTTTGTGTATTATATCCCACTTTTGGGCATTTACCCAAATGATCACAAACAAGGCCATACCATAACTACCAGCACAACTAGGTTTATTGCAGCATTATTCATCACAGCTAAGATATGGAACCAACCCAGTTGACCCTCAGTAGATGAATGGGTCAAGAAAATGGGATATATATATAGATATATAGATCTATGCATCTATACATATATATATATATATATATATATATATATATAATGGAATTCTATGCCTCCATCAAAAAGAATGACACCACCCCATTTCTTAGGAAATGGAAAGACTTGGAAAAAATTATATTAAGTGAAGTAAGCCAGGCCTAAAGAAATATAGGTCCCATGGTTTTTCTCATTTGCAGTAAGATAATCTTACCAGACAAGCAGAAAAATACCAAAAGCTATGTACATATGACCATATAAGATGGTATTAAGCGAAATGAACCCCAAGATAGGGACACAAGACATTTTTTTCTTTGTTGCTGCTGTTTTTAATATACTATGTGATTTTTTGGTTTCTTTTGTATGTTCTTCCCCATGGTATAACCTCTGTAATTGATTCCAGTGCCCTGCATCTTGTATATACATTTTTCTAATATGGGGAGGGGAAGGGAATAACAAAATGCTGAAACAAGGATACAGGTTGACCCATTGTAACAGTGAGATGTACAAGACATTATGTTGAAAATAAATTTTACAACTTTGGGGGAGGGAGGGAGGAGTTGGGGAGGTGGGGAGGGAAGGGATGGTAGGGGAAAAACAAAGAATGGGTAACAATGTTCGATAGGAAATGTACTCATTCCCTTACTCATGTAACTGTAACCCCTCTGTACAGTATCTTTAAAATAAAAATATATATTAAAAAATCTTGATGTGAAAGAGTTGAGATCAACATGTCTGACACTATTGAGCAATGGAACACTGTATTTGTCTCATAGACTATTTCCTTTTTATGTGTTGGTGTTGGGATTTGAATTCAGAACCTTGTACACTTGTTGGGCATTTAAACTCACAGCTCATGATCTACCACTTGACTCATTCCTCTAGTTCCTCCATTCTGGGGGTTAGAGATAAATGCATCAAGAATTTGTGAGCCTGAGCCAGCTTCGAACCATGATCCTCATAGTTTGGTCTCCTTGAGAGTTACTAGAATTATAGGCAAGAGCCACTGGTGCCCAGCCACATTAACTATTTCTAGAACAAATCTCTAAGCTACTTTTAGCAATGACAACACTGGGACAAATGATCTAGGCTCCCAAGTTGATTAACTTTAAAGAGCAGTGTTTATTAATATATACATATGGTGTTAATCCTTTCTCATACATAAAGTATGTGTTTCTAAGCAATTCAATGTAAATTTAAAATGGTAAGGAATGGAAATCAGAGGAAGATGGCGGGGGGGGGGGGGCTAACTGAGCTCTTGCCAAAAGGTATGGTATATGGGGCCCTAGGGGGTTAATAAATAAAAAGTGTAATGATAATTCCTAAAATGGACATCCATAAGTATTCTTTCTCTTCACTACATTATAAATTCAAGATGTTGAACTTAAGGTATTGAATGTCTGATTTAAATATATGCTATTAATTTAAGTACTGAATCCTAGCTGTTATAGAACAAACAGCTTTTGTAAAGAAGTGACTCCCTTTTCTGTTTGTCTGCTCCAACAATGATATTTTATTTTTTTCTTCAAAATCTAATAGCATCTTTCATCATAGAAAAAGAATGATGCCATGTCCACAACTACAGAAACCAACACTTAGAGTCTAGACAGAAACAAATTAGGGTCAAAAAGGCAGTATGATACAGTCTTTTCCTGTAGAAGTCCATTTGCTTTATTCCTTATAATTTTGAGGAATACATGAGGCCACAATAGCATATACTTTCTTTATGTAAAGAGAAACCATGGTAAAATTGTCAAACTAAAAGTAAACATTCACTTCTCTCACATTAAAAATATGATAGTTAACCCTGGAACAACCAGGACTGATTATCATAGAGGGGATTCAATCATCAGATAAGCCACTGGACAAGGTAAACCATAATATTCCTGCCAACCAAGAAGATCACAATTCTAAAGAAATATACTCAGAACTTAATCCTAGCAATATAAACAAAACTGTTATGTTATTTTCCACCTGGAGTTTTATAGCAAATGTTTATCTCATGCTAGTTTCAATGTTATTTGAGTCCCTGAATACCATCAAACTAGGGAATAAATATAAAAATTTGCTTTCAGTATAAGTCCCTTTATTCAAATTTAGAAGATATGCCTCTTTCCTATAATCTTTGTGACTAGCTCCAAAGTTTCAACAACAAAGCTTTATGTAATGGTTTCAAACAATGATTCTTAATGTAAGGATTACAGCTGGTCACTGGTGGCTCACACTTGTAATCCTAGCTCCTCAGGAGGCTGAGATTTGAAGATCGAGGCTCAAAGCCAGTCCAGGCAGAAAAGTCCATGAGACTCATCTCCAATAAACCACAAAAAAAACCCAGAAATTTCACTGTGGCTCAAGTGGTAGAGCACTTGCTTTGAACTGAAAAGTTGAGGGACAGCACCCAGGCCTATAGTTCAAGCCTTTCCATGACCAAACCAAAAAAAAAAAATCTAAGAATGATAGTTGAGTTTCTGGTTAATCTATATGTAATGTAGGGTTACTATGGACATTTTTTCTGGGCCTGTGGTTCATAGGTTTCATATGATTGTGTAAGGCATCAGTGAACCTACGAATGTAAGTCATACTGGTCTTACAGAGCACCATGTAAAGTAATTAGTAGCTAAAATACCAGGAATAAAGAAACAGGAGTCAATAGGCAGTTTAGATAGGAAAGACCTGATTTCTGGTGTTTAGTAAATTTTCATTGTCTAAATAGAGTTGAAAAGAAATCTGTGGAGGAAATTTCTGAGACTGATACAAATGTTCTTAAGTCATCCAAAGAGACTGAATGAAGGAAATAATACAACTTCATCTGCTACAGCTCTAAAAATAGGGATTTCAAGAAAATATTTAGATATAACAAAGATACAGACACAATAAACTGTATATAAGTAATGATTAAACACATTTGACATGCTTTATATGAAAATGAAATGTATTAATCTATGCAATTTGGATCTATTGCCTTAGATTAAATTCAAATCTGTTTCAAAGTGAAAGCACTGCAAAAAATCAATCCAAATTTGTAATTCAGTCCTCTTTAATGCATAGCTATCTGTTGTATCTTTGTTTATCATTTATTAAATCCCTACATTGTTCTTTAGAGAAATAATATAGATATGGTCCTGCAAGTGATCTCTTGTTGGTGATAGAAAGGTAAGGCTATATTGATCTCATTGTTCAATTGATTCATTAAGCACCTAGGTATGACATTTATAAGAACTAGAGAAATTCATGAAAGATCAATGCATAACTTGGTACATTATGGATGATAATTGAACTGAAAAGGCATTGATTTCTTCGTAGCTTGTTTGAAAAGTAGTATCACTGCACCCAAGGAAAGGGCATTGCATTCCACCTCACAATATAATTCTCATTGCAGATGCATTCAATAGACTTGGCATCTGAATACTTCATTTATAACCTTCCAGGTTCATACAATATACTATGATATTACAGGTCAAACCTCTGCCCATATTTTTGTCAGTTACATGCTTTTTTTTTCCAAAAGGATAAATATCACTTAGCCATATATATATATATATATATATATATATATATATAATACATATATATTCAAAGACAACACACCCCCAACCCCTTAACCTGATATATAAAAGTTGATATTAAGAATGTTGTTATTGGGCTGGAAAGGTGGCTCAGTGGTAGAGTTCTTGCCTTGCATGCCTGAGGCCCTGGGTTCAATTCCTCAGCACCATATAAGCAAAAAGAAAAAAGCTGGAAGTGGCACTGTGGCTCAAGTGGTAGAGTGCTAGCCTTGAGCTGAAGAGCTGAGGGACAGCACCCAGGCACAGAGTTCAGGCCCCACGACCGGACCCCCCCCCCAAAAAAAGAATGCTGTTATTATATCATAATCAATACAGTCTTAGGAATGTAAATGAGTGTACATTACCAAAATTCAAAAATAATTTCTTTCCATTAGATAAATATGTATGTTATATTACCAAGTTATTGCATTTAAAATGTAAAAATATTTCAAGAAAATATATCTCTTGAAAGCAATAGATGGAAAGAGAAATAAATCTGAAACCAAAAACATGTTTCTGTATCTTGAGCTTCTGTCTTGTGCTTCGAAAAGTCAGCACATCTGATCCTTGTCCCTGAGTAATCATTAGAGGAAGCCTTGTGAATGACTGTGGAATGGACTATTTATCTATTAGTCATTTATTCCAGAAGCTTGGCACAGCATATAATGCCTTTAGTTCTCATTCATATTGGCCATAACTCTCCTTCAAATTTCCTTCATACTCGAGGATGAGTATAAACTCACTTCTCAGATCTCACCCAGTCAAACAAGCCATTTGAATGTTTTCTGTAATCTTGATTATTCCTTGATATGTAGCACATTCAGTCATACAGTCTTACAAAAATTACGGGAGACTGGAAGAAAATGGCAGAGATATAGCTGGGCTATCTATATGTGAGCTCTCTCCAAGAAACCAGCTTTGCAGTTCAGGGAAAATCCCACCAGGGAAAATCCCATCAAGTGAGCCATAATAGTACAGAGATTCTGCCTAGCAAGAAAAAAATTCAGGCAGTTTGCACCAGAAGACAGCACAAGTGAGTGCCGCTGACAGTAGCAGCTACCATGGGACCAGCTAGACAACTCTGAAACGAATAACTGGAGACAGGGCCGCATCTCTTTACCTACCTCCAGTGTGGACTGAACGATCAGGAGCAGAACTCCACATCCTGCTGACCACCGACACTGATCTGAATGGGCCGAAAAGCCAAGGGAAACTGTGAATATCCCCATTCCCAATGACAGAACAGCTCAGGAAGGCAGCACCCGCCTCCTGTCCCCGCCTCCTGCCACTGAACGCCATATTGGATAGACTCAGCCATAACTTGGGACACAAAAGTAGCAGGCAGCACCAGCACCATCTTTCTTCAGGGAAAGGAATTGGAACTATAAGAGTCGATCTGCCCAGGAGAAGGCTGTCCTGCCCAGGAGGGTGGATCAATCTTCACTACCTGGTAAGCCCAGAGAGGCAGCCATGACCACCTGCAGGCAGCAAAGAAATTCCACCCATACCTCAGCCGAACTGACAGCTCAGCCGACTGCAAGAATCTCACTTAAATTCATTAAAAATAATAAATAATAACTGGGCAGGTTACAAAAGCCGAGAGAGCTTAAAGGTGAGTAGCCCAAAGGGGGCTCCCCAATTTGGGAAAAACCACTGACTCCAGACAGGCCAAAACCCCAAACATGCCCAAGCTCAGTTCCAACAGCAACAAACTGCAATCTCCAGTCTCTTCCTCCCGGCAGCACAAAGAAAAAAACCAGCAATTTCTGCTTTTTAGTCTGGGAAGAAGGTCGCAAAGTCCCCAAGCCTGTAAAGCAGAACTTTTTTCTGCGCACCCAAACAAGCTGATTTGAAAAACTAACCAAGCAACTGGGAAAACCAACCACTGCAAGCAGATCAAAGAAGCCATAAAGGGACTGGAATGTGGACTCAGGGGAGACATAAGAGCCCCCAAATAAATAGAAGATACTTTTTTTTCTTTTTCCTTTCCCCTCAATTATATGTATTATTTTTTTTTCAATTTTTAGCTTCTTTAAAAAACGTAGTGGGGTTTTTTTGCTCCTTCTCCTCCTTCTAGTTTTTGCAACTATTTTAACTCTATTACCTTTTTTTTTTTTCTTTTTCGGTAAGCTTTTTTTTTTGTTTTGTTTTTATTGTCAGTTGTGAGGCCTGAAATCTGGATCTGGGCACTGTCCCTCAGCTCTTCAGCTCAAAGCTAGCACTCTACCACTTGAGCCATAGCACTACTTCCTCTTTGTTCTACTTATGTGGTGCTGAGGAATGGAACCCAAGGCCTTATGCATGCAAGGCAATCACTCTATCACTGAGCCACCTTCCCAGCCCCTCTGTCACCTTTTTTAAAATGTGTTTTTGTTTTTAGTTTTGTTTTCTTGTTTTTTATTTTTGCAACAATCCTGTTGATTTTTATTTTTTTCCTTCCTCATTGTTGTTCAGTTCATAACTGGATTCACAGCCCACAGTGACAACTAAACTTCCTCAATAGCTGTATATATACTTACTTCAGAGTATATATATTGATCACCAAATTCCCTATTGCACAATATTAGTATTCTTAATCTTATTACTATTCAGTACATACATAACTGTTCTAATTTTTATTTTTATGTATGTATTTTTCTTCTTTCCTTTTTGTGTTGGTTTTGGTTTTTATGTTTTGTGTTTTGTTTATTTTTTCTTGTTTTGTTTTAATTTTTCTTCTCTTTATCACTTAGAAGTTAGGTCATAACTTTCCTCCCTCTGTTCCTTTCTTTTGCTTCATCCATCTAATCTGATTTTTCTCCTTCTATATTTAATTGTATCTCTAAATCCTTCCCCTAACTACATCTCACCCATTTACAATTATTTCTACTCCTTCATTCCCTCTTTTCTTTCTTTACTCTGTTGATCCCCAAGTGTGAAACATTGAGCTAGACTATATCTGTAGTCAATGAGACTGTGCTAAAGTAGCTCAGGGTGTTATGCCTTCAGCCCCAACTACCCTAAGCCACAGAACAAACATCCTCACTGATTGCAACTGTTTATAATCCCCACTTCTGAACCACAATACCCCTCACCTGACAAAAGCAGAGAGGTAAAAAAGGGATTACCTATTTATGTTTGGGAACCTCTATAATCAGTGCAAAGACTCTGCCCAGTTGTGGATTTTGTCTTAAAACTGTTCAGTGGTGATTCAGGGCCTACTTACATATCCAGTAGAGGAGAGATAGAGGGAAATATCTATTTGAATTGTGTACCTCCAAAGTCTGCACAACCACAGGGCTCTGAGTTGGTGTTTATCTTAAAATTGTATGCTGGTGAGGAACCAGATATACTTTCATCTTCAAAAAGGAGAACTATAGGGAAAACACCTGTCTTTAAATGAGAACCTCCAAAGTATGTGCACCTGAAGAGCTTTGGGTTCAGACTTGCCATAAAATTGTGTTCTGCTGGTGAAGTGGATATATTTGCAGTTCCAAAAAGGAGAAAAAGAGTGAAAATACCCATTTTGAGTGTGAAACTCCAATTCCTGTGCAACTACAGGGCTCTGGGTGGGGGCTTGTCTTAGAATTGTGATTTAGTGTGTAATTGATGTAATCTCACTCCCCAAAAAGGTGAGATACCGTGGAATTTCCCATTGTTGATTGTAAAACCCCAAAGCCCTTGCTACTACTGTACTCTGGGTAAGTTCTAGTCTTAATTGTGTGGTGTGTAATAGGATATAATCACGCTTCCAGAAATCTGAGATAGAATGAAAATACCTATCATTGATTGTAAACTCCCAAAGTCTGTGCAACTGCAGGGTTCTGGGTAGGTGTCTGCTTTAGGATTGTACTCTGGTATGTAATTGGATATATACTCACTCCAAAAAAGGTGAGATAGGTTGAAAATACCCATCGTTAATTCTAAATCTTCAAAACCTGTATAACTACAGGGCTCTGGATTGGAACTTGTGTTCTAGTGAGAAATTGGATTTGCTTTCACTCCCAAGTGGGCCAAACAAGCCACATAAACATAAGAAAAATGGTAAGTCAAGGAATTTCAACCCCCACGCAGGATAAACAGGCAACAGAGCAGTTAATAAAAACTCCAGAGGAGACCTCTCAAAATGCTTTACAAACACTACTGGTAAACATGCTGAATGAAAACATAGAAAGCCTACATTAAGTCTATGCAAGAACATGATGAGACAAACAAAAGATTAATAGATGAATTCATGGAATCTACAACCAGAAAGCTGAATGAAGGAAAGGAGTCCAGTGAAAGTATAGCCATTCAACTAAGGGATCTGAGAGTGACCATGGAAAACAAAATCAAGGAGGATAGAAATCCATATAAGATCTAAAACAAAGCTTCAAAAAGTAAATTGAAGCTTAAAGAGAAGCTTCTCTGAAGAAGAAAGAAGGATGGCCAATAGACACATGAAGAAATGTTTCACATCCCTAGCCATAAAAGAAATGCAAATCAAAACAACATTGAGATATCAACTCACTCCAGTTAGAACAGCAAAAATCAAGAACTCTAACAACAACAGATGCTGGAGGGGATGTGGACAGAAAGGAACCTTACTTCATTGTTGGTGGGAATGTAAACTTGTTCAACCACTTTGGAAAGCAGTATGGAGGTTCCTCAAAAGACTTCACATAGAGCTCCCCTATGACCCAGCAATCCCACTTTTGGGCATTTACCCTAATGTTTACAAAAAGACCACACTAAAGCTACCAGCACAACTATGTTTATTGCAGCATTATTTACCATAGCTAAGATATGGAACCAACCCAGATGCCCCTCAGTAGATGAATGGATCAAGAAAATGTGGTATATCTACACAATGGAATTCTATGCCTCCATCAGAAAGAATGACATTTCCCCATTTGTTAGGAAATGGAAAGGCTTGGAAAAAATTATATTAAGTGAAGTAAGCCAGGCCCAAAGAAACATAGGTCCCATGTTTTCCCTTATTTGCAATATCTAGTATAGGTATGAGTCAAGCGGAAAAGGTCAGATAATGTGATGTTAGGAAAACGAACCCTTAAATATGTATTTTAATGTTTTTGTTTCTTTCATGCATGTGTTTCTAACGCATTTATAAGATTATTTCTTTGTTGCTTTGTATGTCCCTCCCCCACAGTTTAACCCCCATTTTCACTATATTTGATGTCACTATAACATGTGGAGGAGATGGGGACAAACAAGTCATTTAAAGATTCAGGTGGACCTGTTGCAACAATGAGAAGTACAAAATGTCATGTCAAAACCAGCTTTACAATGTCGGTGTGTGGGGGGGAGGGGGGTATGATTGGGTGGGAGGGAGGGGGGAGGCTGGGAAGGGAGGTGAAGGGTAAACAAAGGAGGAGGCTGCAATGCTTGGTAAGAAATGTATGCATTATCCTGCCCATGTAATTGTAACCCCTCTGTACAGTATGTTCTCAAATAAAATAAAATAAAATTTAAAAAAAAACTGAGCAATTAGAAGGAAGGGAAATAATAAAGTAGAAAATCTGGACCGTAGGCTAGAACATGAAGAAGACTGTATCTCTGGGATAGAAGACAGCATAGACATTATAGAGAAAGAACAGAGAAGTATTGAAAACTAATCCAAAAAATATGATAAATCTATTTAACATATAGATCATCAGAAGGCCTAATTTAAGGCTAATGGGTGTAGAAGAGGGCCTAGAAACATAAGCCAAAGTTCTAGGAAACTTATTTACCAGAATCCTAGCAGAGAACTTCCCAAACATAAAAAAGGTAGGCCCATTCAGATACAAGAAGGCTTTAGAACCCCAAAGAGACCAGACCAGAACAGGACATCCCAACGTCACATTGTAATCTGCCCAGGATCAATAGACCCCAAGGAAAAGATCCTTAAAGATGTCAAGGAGAAAAGATCACTCACCTATAAAGGAAATCTAATCAGGATTGCTACAGATTTCTCAGCAGAGACCATGAAAGCAAAAGCCTGGAATGAAGTAATCCATGCCCTGAAGACAAACAATTGTAAACCAAGAATAATGTACCCAGTTAAACTCTCCTTTATAACTGATGGAAAAGTAAAATCCTTCCACAGCAAAGAAAAACTGAAATAATATGTCTCCACAAAATCACCACTACAAAAGATACTTACAGATGTCCTACACATAGAGAACCAACTACAACATGATGAAGGCAGAGAAACAGCACCCAAACAAAAAATCAGGTAAACATAGGCAGAACCTAGGTGGCACAGCCCCTAAGAAGGTAGATAACATGACAGGAATTTACAAACATCTCTTAATCCTAACTCTCGGTATTAATGGTGTTAACTCTCTAATCAAACAACATAGAATCTCTAGAATCTCAAAATTCAGGATACATCTATCTTGTCTTCAAGAGATGCATCTTCCCCACAAAAACAAACATACTCTGAAAGTGAAAGGTTGGAATAAAATCTACCAAGCAAATGGCACCCACAAACAAGCTAGAGTAGTAATCCTAATTTCAGATAAAATAGACTTCAAATTAAAATTAGTGAGAAGAGCTAAAGATGGATATTACATACTGATAAAAGGGTCTCTACTACAGGAGGATATAACAATTCTAAATATCTACTCACTAAATATTGGAGCACCCAAATTTATCCAACAAACACTACTTTCCCTAAAATCACATATACATTGATTGTTGGTGACTTTAACACACCAATTTTCCTGCTGTATAGATCAACTTGGCAAAATCTCAACAGAGAAACAGCAGATCCAAACAACTACACAGAACAACTAGACTTAACAGGCCTCTATAGAATATTTCATCTGTCAACAACAGATTACAAATTCTTCTCAGCAATACATGGAATATTCTCCAAAATAGACCACATTTTAGGTCACAAAGCAAAACTGTCCAAATTCAGAAGTAATTAAAGTGTGCCCTGCATTCTCTCAGACAACGAGAATAAAATTAGAACTCAACACCAAATGTCACCAAAGAAAACCCTATAACACATGGATGCTGAACAACACACTTTTGAACCATAGATAGGTCATGGAAAAGATGAGAAAGGAAATTCAAATGTTAATGATAGTTAACAAAAATGAAAACACAAACTATTGGCTCCTCTGGGACACAGCAAAGTCAGTACTCAAAAGGAAATTCATAGCTCTGAGTTCTTACATCAACAAATTGGAGAGATCTCAAACTAACAATTTAATGATGCACCTGAAACTCCTTGCAAAAGATCAACAAGCCAGTAGATGAAAACAAATAATTAAAATTAAATCTGAATTCAATGAATTAGAAACCAAAAGAACCATTATCCAAAAGAACCATACAAAGAATCAACAAAACAAAGTGTTGGTTCTTCAAAAAATTAACAAAATTCACAGACCCTTACCAAATATTATGAGAAAAAGAAGAGAACACACCCAAATAAAGAAACTCAGAGCTGAGAATGGAAACATCACCACAGAAACAACCAAGATACAGAACATTATAAGGGACTATTTCTCAAACCTTTATGCTAATAAATTTGAGAATCTGGATGAAATGGACGAATTTCTAGCAAATACTGATATGCCCAAACTAAACCATGGTGAGTCAAACCAACTTAACAGACTCATATCAAGCAGTGAAATACAAACAGCAATAAGAGACCTTCCATCTAAGAAAAGCCCAGGACCAGATGGATTCACTGCTGAATTCTACAAGGCCTTCAAAGCAGAACTCACACCAATACTCCAACTCGTCAATGAAACTGAAAATGAAAGTTCACTACCAAACTACTTCTATGAAGCCTCATAACCCTCATTCCAAAAACAGACAGGGATTCCTCAAATAGAGAGAACTATAGACCCATTTCTTTGATGTACACAGATACAAAACTTCTCAACAAAATTTTGGCCAATCGACTTGAACAACTCATCCAAAAAAACATACACCATGGTCAAACAGGATTTATTCCAGGGTTGCAAAGCTGGTTCAATATACGCAAATCAATTAATATAATTCATCACATCAACAAGAGCAAGGATAAGAACCACATGGTTATCTCAACAGATGCAAAAAAAGCATTTGACAAAATCCAACACGCCTTTATGATGAAAGCTCCGGAGAAGCTATGAATCCAGGGAACATTTCTCAATACAATAAGGTCGGTGTATGACAAGCCTACAGCCATCATCATACTTAATGGTGAAAAACTAAAGCCATTTCCTTTAAACTCAGGAACAACACAAAGATGTCCATTCTCACCACTTCTCTTCAACTTTGTATTAGAATGTCTAGCCTGAGCAATAAGACACGATGCACACATAAAGGGGATCCAAATAAGGAAAGATAAAGGAAAACTCTCCTTTTTTGCAGATGACATAGTCTTGCATTTAAAGAACCCCATCGACTCCACTCCCCTGCTAATCACTGATTCGAAACTTTGGCAGAGTAGCAGGATAGAAAATTAACCCTCAGAAAACAATGGCTTTCCTGTATGCCAATAATGAGAACAGCACAGCTGAAATCTGGAAAGCAACTCCTTTTGTAATCGCCCCACAAGAAATAAAGTACCTAGGTATTAGTTTGACTAAAGAAGTGAAGGACCTCTATGAAGAAAAAATTAAAAACCTGAAAAAGGAAATTAAAGCAGAACTAAAGAAGTGGAAAAGCCATGCTCCTGGATTGGGAAGATTAACATCATGAAAAGCAATTCTGCCAAAAGCTATCTACAAATTCAATGCAATACCCATCAGTATCCCAACCTCATTCTTCAGTGAAATAGAAGAAGCAATCCAAGAATTCATATGGAACAATAAAAGACCTGAAGAGCAAAAATAATCCTTAGCAGAAAGAACAGTGTTGGAGGAATATCAATACCAGACTTCAAAGCCATAGTAAGCAAAACAGCTTGGTACTGGCACAAGAGTAGTCCTGAAGACCAATGGAATAGAACTAAGACCAAGAAATGAATCCACAGACCTATAGCCACCTAAACTTTGATAAAGGAGCCAAAAATGTAGAATGGAAGAAATATAGTCTCTTCAGTAAATAGTGTTGGAGAAATTGGTTAAACACTGGTAGAACACTGAAACTAGATATTTATATATCACTGCACAAGAATCAACTCCAAATGGATCAAAGACCTTGAAGTCAAAGCAGACACCCTGAAAACATTACTGGAAGGAATAGGAGAAACTCTATGGCTCCTTGTCATAGGTTGAAATATTTTAATAAAGATCCAGAAACACAACAAATCAAAGGAAGGTTGGACAAATGGGGCTGAATGAGACTGCAGAGTTTCTACATGGCAAAGGACATAGCTAGCAAGATCAACAGGAATCCCACAGACCTGGAGAAGATCTTCCCTAGCTATACAACAAACAAGGGCCTCATATCTAAAATATACTTAGAACTAAAAAAATTAAATCTCCAAAAACAAAGAAACAACCACCCCATCAGCAAGTGGGCTAATAAGTGGGCTAAAGACTTAAAGAGAGACTTCTCTGAAGAGGAAATAAGAATGGCCAGTAGACGTGTAAAGAAATACTCAACTTCTCTGGCCATAAAAGAAGTGCAAATCAAAACAACATTGAGATTCCACCTCACCCCAATTAGAATGGCTATAAAAACCTATTATATGACAAATGCTGGAGGGGATATGTCCAAAAGAGACCCCTACAGCCTTGTTGGTGGGAGTGTAAACTTGTTCAGCCACTCTGGAAAACAGAATGGACGTTCCTCAAAAGACTACACATAAAGCTCTCTTATGACACAGCAATCCCACTTTGGGGCATTTACCCAAATGATCACAAACAAGGCCATACTAAAGCTACCAGCACAACTATGTTTATCACAGCATTATTCATCATAGCCAAGATATGGAACCAATCCAGATGTCCCTCAATGGATGAATGGATCAAGAAAATCTGGTACATATATACAATGAAATTCTATGCTTCTATCAGAAAGAACGGCACTGCCTCATTTATTAGTAAATGGAAAGACTTGAAAAAAATTATATTAAATGAAGTTACTCAGTCCCAAAGAAATTTAGGTCCCATGGTTTCCCTTATTTTCAATAATTAGTATACATATAAGATAATCTTATCAGATGTTCAAAGAACGTGTACAAATGACATATAAGATGATGTTAAGTGAAATGATCCCCAAGATATGGACACAAGAGGTCTGTCTTCATTGTTATTGTTTTAAATGCACAATGTGATTTCATTTTTTTTGTTGTTGTTTCCTTTGTTCTTTCCCCTATGGCATATCTCCTGTTGTCACTGTACTTGATTTTGATACCCTGCATCTTGTATATACGTATGTCTAATATGGGAAAGGGAAGGGTAATAACAAAACACTGAAACAAGGACACAGGATGACCCATTGCAACAAGGATACTCATAGGACAATATGTTGGAAACTAACTTTACAACTTCTTACTGGGAGGGGGGAGAGGAGGATGTGAGGAGTGTCAGATGCAGGGAGGGAAGTGATAGTGGGACAACAACAAGGAAGGGAAGGGGTAACAATGATCAACAAGTAATGTACTCATTGCCTCACTCATATAACTGTAACCCCTATGTATAGCATCTTTACAATAAAATAAAAAATTAAAAAGAGAAAAAAAGAAAAAAATTATGAAGCTCTGCTGTTTCTTCATCTTTAAAATAGGCCTAATAATATCTAATATTAAATGAGGTTAAACTATGTAAAGATTTTTCAAGTGCCTTGCATAAAATAGGCATTTGGTGAGTTGCAACTACTAATATGACTATTAATAAAAATCACAATCTTATATTAGAAATAGCACTCTAATAGCATATGGAATATAATAGAATAATCTCTTATATGCAATCCATAGATTTCTTTGCATAACCAACATTAATTAGAAAAATTAGAATGATATGACAGGTCTAAATATTAAATTTACTTATTTTTAACCTGTGATGTTCATCTTTAAGCCATTTTTGAAATTATCTTGCATTTGTAATTTTAAAGCAATCTAAAGAAATGGCAATATATATTCTCAATTGCCAAATAAATTTGAGAGATTTTGAAGATGAGGAAATTATATTTTCAAGAACAGTTGTAATTCCTTCTCTGATAGAATCTGTGTTCATGATTTATTTGACTATACATTTAATTCTTGCATAGACTTCATTCCCCTTATAGAGTCTTCTTTTTCTATGTAGGGCACTCAGTATCACCCAAGAACAAAATCTGTGTGTGCCTTCTCAAATGAACATACTTTCCTCTATTCAAGTATTCCTTGTTTTTGATAACTATCTCAATAAAGTTCATACTCTGTACCAATAAGGCATTATATTAACTATTGCACACACATTTTGTTTAACTTAATCCATAAAGAACGTTTAATGCTATGTATGATAATAGACACTTGTAATCCCAACATTTTGAAAGCTTCAGCAGGAGAGTCACAAATTCCAATCTAAAGCCTGGGGTCTTTATTGAGATATTGTCAAGAGAAGATGGAAGGAAGGAAGGAAGGAAGGAAGGAAGGAAGGAAGGAAGGAAGGAAGGAAGGAAGGAAGGAAGGAAGGAAGGAAGGAAGGAAGGAAGGAAAGAAGGAAGGAAGGAAAGGAGGGAAGGAAAGGAGGGAGGGAGGGAAGGAGGGAGGGAGGGAGGGAGGGAGGGAGGGAGGGAAGGAAAGACAACAAATATAAAAACCAAAAGATATAAAAGAATCTCTAGAGGAGCAAGATGATAGAGTAGGAAATTATAACCTTTACTTTCCCACAAAATTACCCTATAACAAAGATAAACAGACCAAGAATCCAATTAAGAAGTCCAAGCACTTCAGGTATGCACAAAGAAACTTTCTCTTTTCCTATACGTCGATTAGATATCATGTCTCAATATATCACTATCTAGCCATATAGAACAGCACATTATTTCTTCCAACTCGCTCATTACCTGCCAGATGGAAATAGCCAAGTTACTTGGAGGCAATCTAACCTTGTGTTCTTTCCATCTCCCATTTAAGCTCAGATTACTGATACTTTAAGCAGGTCTATCTCCTCCCCAACAGAGCTGTCACTCAACTTGTCAAGGCACTATCTATAAAAGAAAGACTAGCTATTTGAGTTGACACTTCTTTGAAAAACAGAATCAGAGTTATTCCTATTTATTTATTTATTTATATAACATCTGTCTGGCACTTGTCACAACCCATTCAGAGTTTTATATAGAAATAAGATAAACATTTGCAATTTAGTCAGAACATTTTGAAAGCAAACTATACATTGTGACTGCTGATTAATGTTCAGTTCATAATTATGAAAGATATTCATGACCCAAGGCCCATCTTTTGTTTTCTTAAAGTTGTTTTATGTATTCCAGTTTTCTAGCAAGATAGTTTCCCAGAGAATTATACGAAATCAATTTAGCCACTTCCCCTTCAAGGGACAAAAAAATTTCTCTGGTGTTTCAAAACATACATGAAAGGTGTCACAAGTCTAACTGAGAGGCAAACAGTACAAATTGTGTTCACCCATGCAATCAATTTCAAAAACCCATTGCCCCATCTAAAGGAAGAAACTATAAACTTGTCTTTGATCCATCATTCTTAGGTGAATGTATTTGTGTTAATAGTAATATTTTTAGTAAAAATTATCCATGTCTAGATTTCTAAAAGCTTCCAGTTTATTGCTTGCACATTGTACTTAGAAGAAAATGCATCATGACAAGGTTTAATTTGGAAAACAGTTGCAAACCAATGAAACACAGACTACTCAGAGGCCCAAGCAGAATGAGTTCACACTGTGACTTCAAATGCTTGAGTAATCCCAGCTAAGTATCCATTTCCTCAGTGAGTCAAATGGGTAAAAACGCCCTAACTCTAGAACCTGTACCAATGTTTAAGAGTCAGAGTGCCAGGCTAATATATTAGAGTTGGGACATTCATTTGGTTCTTCATTTCCGCAGATGGAAGGATAGACACTGAACTTTGTTTTACTATGGCTTAAGAAACCCTTCTAAGTCATCCAAAACAACAAAAACAGTGAGGCCTAATAAGCACATTCACAGGATTATACCAATGAGCATGTTTATAGCTTTCCATAATTTTAACTGTTCTTTCAGTATATTAAGCCTCATCATCACTGTGAAGGGAAATCATTCTTAGCTCCATTTTCAGAGACTAGGAAACAAGGCTTCCAAAAGATTTATTAACCTGCTGTTTCAATGTGATATTAATATAGTTCTCAAAAGACTTCTGAGGGCAGATACCCATTCTTGTTTCACATCTATATCCCTACAGTGATTCTGATGGTAAAGACAACTCTTTCATTATATAAACAAGTATTTGCTAAAGAAAATAAAAGAACTATTGGAAATTCATTAATCATTACCTTTCAAACATAATTACAGTCTATCCTTTTTTATTTTTCTCATATTAACACATATTAATAGGACAAAGGGTTTCATTGTGATAATTCTGTAGATGTTAATAGTGATGCCACACATACTTCTAATGAACAAATTTATTCTATTTCTTGATTATTTGGGAAAATATAGAATTCACATCTCTGATCTTAAAATTAAAGATGTATGTAAACCAAATCCTTTCTTTCTGTGATAACCCAGAGGAGAACAAGTTGCACCTGTAAGAGTCCTAAACAATTGAACAAATGGACATATTAAGGATGATTTCCCAAAAGTCCATACTTTGCTAGTGATATGCTTTTTATTCATGTTGTTTTTCTGTCCCTTCTTGTTATTGAACTCCTACCTAACCATCTAGCTCCATTTGAGTATTTTCTTCATCACTTCTTTTCCACTGCTTCCTCAAAAGGAGACTGATATCTACAACAAATAATATCATCCTTTCCCTCTCCCTCTCTCACTCCATCTCCTTTTACTTTTTTCTCTCTCCTCCTCTCTTTCTCCCTCTCCTCTTTCTGCCTAATGCTTCTTTCCAATAGTCCATTCATTACGTCTTACATTGCAGAAGTATGGTTAGTTATACCAAATACAAGGTTCAGACTAGATAGCAAGAAATTAGTGTTCATTGTAGGTACCAAATAGACCATTGTTGGATTAAATGACTGTGACACTAAACTCATCTATCAATCACTAATAGAACCTTGATTTTCCATATTTTATTTTTGCCACACATTGATAGTTCTTTCATCTTCCCATGCTGTTGTATATTCATTGTTTCAAGCTGAGAAAAAAATGAAAAAATATAATTTATTGCTTGCAGTTTCTGTTATTGTTTTCCTAATCGATTTTCTTTTCTGCATGATTAATTCTTCTCTCTTCAGCATTTGCAATGCAGGGTTATCTTAAAGTTATTTTGCATCGGTTTGCTTAAGAGAATATACTAACAACTTTTATCAGTGTCAAGCCACACATCTACATATATGTTTCTGTATATGAAAATATATTTCTCTTACACTTTATATGTAAAGCATTTAAATTCATATTCCTCAATACATATGGAGAAATGGGATTTCTATTTTTGTCAGCCATGGGCCTGGACTCTGTGCTTATGCACTGTCCCTCAGCTCTTCAGCTCAAGGCAAGCGCTCTACCACTTGAGCCACTGAGCCACTTCTGGCTTTTTCTGCTTATGTGGTGGTAAGGGATCTAACCCAGGGCCTCATGCATGCAAGACAAACACACTGTACCACTGAGCCACCTTCCCAGCCTGAGAAATGGGGTTTCTGAACAACAGGAGAACTAATGGAGGAAATACTTCCTGGGGGCCCTTGAACACTAACTGACTCTATTTTATTTTATTTATTTATGCAGCCTCACAATGCTGAGTACCTGAAAAAAAAAAGATGTGGCCAACAAGAAGCATGAGAACCTGATGTCTATAAATATTCCATTAAATTTTAGTGCACGTGTTATTTAATCCTTCATAACCAAATTTCATATTAGTCCATTATTTCATAATATAAATAAGTATCATAGAGTGGGTAATTTTTGAAGAGCAACAATTTATTTCCTGCCATTTTGATGGCAGGGAGGTCAAATAGCATGGTGTTAGTATTTTGTGGGGGCTTTTGGCTACATCATAACATGATAAAGGGGACTGGATAGAAAAAAGAAAAGAAAAGGTACTCATTATCTTACTTTCATAACTGTCTGAACATCACCTTAACAACAAAATAAAAGTAAACTAAAAAAATAAAGTCTATGTTCGAGAAAAATTCAGGTTTAACTCACTCTTCTATGATGACCCATTCCTGGGATAGCAAACCAGTCTCTATGATAAGGACCTTAATCCATTCATGAGAATGGAGCTCTTGTGACCTAATCACATTCTAAAGGTCCTACTTTTAAATGCTGGTAAATTACCAATTATAGTTCAGCTTGAATTTTGGAGGGGGTATTCAACACATGGCATTCTGCTTGGGTCTAAACAAAACTGAATGTCTTTCTTACAAACCAAATACATTTGTTTCACTTCAATAACTTCAAATGATTAACTCCAACATCTAAAGTTCAAAGTTTTATCCATATCATATATGCATGAACTAAAACAATTCATCATGAAGAAAATTTCTTTCATTTCTGAGACTATGAAATCAAATGGAAGAGTTCAGAGGAAGATGGTGGAGTAGAAGATGGAGGCTCAAAAAGCTCTCGCATAGAAAGCAGTTTTAATGTTCCAGTGAACAGTCCTAGGCTAGAGAATCACACCAAGGGTGCCATCACAGTACAGAGAGTTTAGCCAGAGAGGGAAAATCCAGGCAAGGAGACAGATCTGAACACTTGCTGGTAGCCACAGCTGTGGCTGCCGCAGCCATAGCTACCATACCTAAAACAGAGAGAGTCCGGACAAAGGCGTCAGACAAAACAGGCGAGCAGATTCAACTCAACACCTGCAAGAACTGACAAGGAGCAGGTATCTTCATCCTGCAGATTGCAGACCAGAGATGGACCAGGAACGAAGACTCTGGCCTGAGTAGAACCCTGACATCCTCATTCCTCCTCAGGGAGCAGAGGAGGCAAGGCCGCCCTTCCCCCACCAATAGAGATCTCCATCTTCCATACTGACAAAGACCCAACTGAGCAGTTAGCTCCAACTCAGGCCTTGGAAGAAAACAAAAGTCTTTTAGCAGGTCACAGGGACCTTCACTGATCTGCCAGGCTCAGCTCCACCCAGGTGAAAGTCACCCAGCTCAGGAAAAGAAGGTCTGCCCCTAAAGGAGTGACTTTCTTCACTGGGTAAACAGAACCACAGGCAGCCCCTCCCTACAGCATCCTAGACAATCAATTGAAATTCAGTAAACATAAACCCTGAGAATAGCTCCAGGCTGGGCTCTGTGAGTGTCTCCGAAGCTAGCCAGTCAGGGAAAAGTTATTGTCTGCTGAAAGGCCTCAACGCTACCCAAAACCTAGCTCCATCCAGCAACTCCAAATTAGAGTAAACAGCCATCTCCCTCTTTTGTGATACTCAAAGCAGATCTCCCTCCCACTGGACTAGCCTGGGACCAGGATCACAAAATCTTGGGTAATGCAGAGCATTTTTCTGCCTGCTCAAACAAACTGACTTAAAAAACCAATCAAGCCAAAGGAAAACCAAACACCGCAAGGAGACCAGAGACTCCACCAAGTGACTGGTTAGGGACACAGGGGAGATACAAGATCTTCCATTCCCCCTCCCACCCCTCTAAAAAACACAAAGAACTCTTTTTTTGTAACTTTTTATTTTTAATTTTTTTAAATTGTTTTATATAAATCTTTTTTTTTTCCTCTCATAATTTTTATTTTAGGTGTATGTGTGTGTGTGTGCTTTATTTTATCTCTTCTGATCTTTGGTCCTTTTTTATTCTTTTCATTTTTTTCTCTTTTTTTCTTTTTTGGGTGACTTAATTGCTGATCTGCTCATCTCCAGATATATACCCTTCATCGATTATTAGACTTTATACACCATTGTGTACATACTTAATTCAGAAATTTATTACTCAATTCAAAACCTCTTAGGCTTAACTTATTTAATAGCAGTATTATCTCTTTATACCTATATAGTTTTCAAGTAACTAATTTTAAGAATTTTTATTTTTAAGTTTTTCATGTCTCCTTTCTATTTCTACCCTCCTCTCATCCTATCCTTTCCTTTCTTCTCTCAATATCATTACTTTAACATGATATATTTTTTAAGTGTTTCACTTTTAGAATTTAAATTTTGGTTTTCCCAATTTTTCTTTTTGCTTTCTCTCTCCTATCATTCTGTCAAATCCATTTCCCTCTCAGAGATTAGGACTTGGTTAAATTCACTCTCCTTTTTCCTCTCCACGTCTCTCTAACCCTATTTTTCCCCACATTTCTCCCTAAACCTAATAATTTCTGGTTTGCCAATTTCTTCTTTGCTGTTCTTAGCTCATTAATCCATAGATCTTTGATGTTGAATAGATTGTATCTGTTGAACTAGATTGTATCTGCAACCATTTTGACTGTGCAACTACAGGACTTTGGTTGATGGTTGCCTTAAAATAGTGTTCTAGCACAAAATTGGTGTTACTTTCATACCAAATGGGCAAAACAAGCCAAAAAAGCACAAGAAAAATGGCAAGTCCAGATATCTCAACTCGACTCATGATAATCAGGTAACAGAACAGTTGATGAATAACCCAGAGGAGACTTCCCAAAAAGCCCTACAAACATTACTAGTAAACATGGTAAATGAAAAGGTTGAAAACCTGCAAAAGTCTCAGTGTGAGCATGATAGGTAGAAAGAGGAGGCAAACCAAAGATCAATACAGGAATCTCGTGAGAGTGAGGAAGCTACTCAAAGATTAATAAAGGAATTCCATGAGCAGTTTGAGAATAGTCAAAGAGAAATACAGGAATGTGAGGAACCTAATCATGAGAAGTAGAGGAATTGCGAGAGAGGGAGGGATAAGAATAGACAAAGATCAATAGAGGCATTCATGGAATCCATAAACAGACAGCTGAAAGAATACAGGGAGACCACAAAGGGAATGCTGAATGGAACCCAACAGATAGAATGGGAGTCCACAGAAACTATAACCAATCAACTAAGTGGTTTGAGAATAAACACTGAACACCAAATTAAGGAAGTAAAGTTCATACAAAACAAAGCTCCATCAAAGAATTTGAAGCCATCAAAGCTGACCAATTAGAAGGAAAAGAAATTAAAAAAAAAGTAGAAAGTCTTGACAGTAAGTTAAACCATACAGAAGATCGAGCCTAGGGGATTTAAGACAGCCTAGATATTATAGAGAAAGAACATACAATTATCCAAGACAACTCTAAGAAATATGATAGATCTATTCAACATTTGGAAGACACCATCAGAAGGCTTAATCTGAGGATAATGGGCATAGAGGAGCACCTAGAGACAGAAGTTAATGCTCTAGGAAATTTGTTTAACAGGATCATAGCAGAAACTTCCCAAACATGCAAAAAGATAGGCCTATTCAGATACAAGAAGCTTTTAGAACCCCAGATAGACCAGAGCAGAACAGGACATACCACTGTCATATTATAATCCCCAAAAGATCAATTCAGACCAAGGAAAAGATCCTTACAGCTGAAAAGGAAAACGATCAGTCACTGATAAAGGGAAAGTAATTAGAATCACCTCAGATTTCTCAGCAGAGACAATTAAACCAAGAAGAGCCTGGAATGATGTATGCCATGCCCTAAAGACAAACAACTAGCAACCAAGAATACTGTACCCAGCTAAACTCTCCTTCATAACTGAAGGTCAAATAAAAACCTTCCATAGCAAAGAAAAACTGAAAAAATATAACTCTACCAAACCAGCCCTACAAAAGATACTTAAAGATGTGCTACACATAAAAAACCAACAAGACCAAAATAAAGGCCAAGAAACTGCACCCTAACTGAGAATCCAAGAACCATAGGAAGAACCCAGTTGTCGCAGACCCCAAGAAGGTTGATAACATGGCAGGAACTCCCAAATACCTCTCAGTCCTATCTCTCAACATTAATGGACTTAACCCTCCAATTAAGTGACATAGACTGTCTAGTTGGATTAAAAAGCAAGATCCTTATCTCTGCTGCCTTCAGGAGTCACACCTTGCCCATAAAAACAAAAATATTTTGAAAGTGAAAGGCTGAAACAAAATCTACCAAGCAAACGGCCTACATAAACAGGTGGTAGTTGCAATCTTAATATCCGATAAAATAGACTTCATATGAAAATTAGTGAGAAGAGATAAAGAAGGTCATTACATACTAATTAAGGGATCTCTCCTTCAGGAAGATATTACAATTCCAAATACCTATTCACTAAACAACAGAGCACCCAAATTTACCCAAGAAACACTACTTTCCCTCAATTCTCACATAGATCCAAAGACATTAATTGTTGGGGACTTAAACACATGTCAATATCCTCACTAGATAGATCAACTCTGCAAAAACTCAACAGAGAAACCACAGATCTAAACAACGGCATAGATCAACTAGATTTAACAGATATCTACCGAAAAATTTCACCCAGCAGCCTCAGAATATACGTTTTTCTCAGCAGCACATGGAACATTTCCAAAATAGACCACATTTTAGGTCACAAAACAAACATGTCCAAATTCAGAAACATTGAAGTTATATCTTGCATTCTCTCAGACCACAAGGGAATAAAATTAGAACTCAACACCAAAAGTCACCAAAGAAAGTCCTGTAATACATGGAGGCTGAACAATACACTGTTGAATCACCAGTGGGTCATGGAAGAGATTAGAAAGGAAATTCAAATGTTCATGATATGCAACAAAAACGAACACACAAATTAACAGCTCCCATGGGACACAGCAAAGGCAGGAATCAGAGGCAAGTTTATAGCTCTGAGTTCCTACATCAACAAATTGGAAACCAACAATTAAATGAGACATCTGAACCTCATTGAAAAAGAGCAGCAAGATAAACCCCAATCCACTAGTTGGAAATAAATAATTACAATTAAATAACCAATTAGAATCCTAAAAAAGCATAGAAAGAATCAACAAAACAAAGAGTTGGTTCTTTGGAAAAATTAAAATTGACAGACAGCAAATCTTATCAGAAAAAGTAGAGAACACACCCAAATAAATAACCTTCAGAGATGAGAATGGAAACATCACCACAGAAACAAACAAGATTCAGAAAATTGTAAGCAAATACTTCTCAACCCTTTATGCTAATAAGTTTGAGAACTTGGCAGAAATGGACCTTTTCCTAGCAAATACTGACATGCAGAAACTAAACCAAGATGAGTTAAACCAACTTAATAGGTCCATATCAAGCATTGAAATACAAAGAGCAATAAGAGACCTCCCATCTAAGAAAAGCCCAGGACCAGATGGATTTACAGCAGAATTCTACAAGGCCTTCAAAGCAGAGATCACACCAATACTCCTCCAATTCAGTACCGAAGTCATTCTATGAAGCCACTATAACCCTCATCCCAAAACCAGGCAGGGACCCATCAAAGAAAGAGAACTATAGACCTAATTTTTGCTGAACATTGATGCAAACTTCTCAACAAAATTTTGGCCGATCAACTTCAATAATTCATCCAAAAAATCATACACCAGGATCAAACAGGATTCATTTCAGGAATGCAAAGCTGGTTCAATATATGCAAATCAATTAATTCATCACATCAACAAAACAAGGATAAGAACCACATGGTTATCTCAATAGATGCAGATAAAGCATTTGACAAGATCCAACACCCCTTTATGATGAAGGTTCTGGAAAAACTAGGAATCCAGGGAATATTACTCAATACAATAAAGGCTATATATGATAAAAACTACAGCCAGCATTATACATAATGGTGAAAAACTAAAGCCATTTCCTCTTAACTCAGGAATGAGATAAGGATGTCCACTCTCTCCACTTCTCTTCAATCTAGTATTAGAATGTCTAGCTACAGCAATGACAAGATGCAGACATAAAGGGGATCCAAATAGGGAAAGGAGAAATAAAATTCTCCCTCTTTGCAGATGACATGATCTTTTATTTAAAGAATCCCATGCACTCCACTCCCAAATTACTCAAGCTGATTCAAAACTTTGGCAAAGAAGCAGGGTATAAAATTAACCCTCAAAAATCAATGGCTTGCTGGGTCCTGGGGGCTGACGCCTGTAATCCTAGCTATTCAGGAGGCTGAGATCTGAGGATCGCGGTTCAAAGCCAGCTCAGGCAGGAAAGAGTGTGAGATTCCTATCTCCAATAAACCACCAGAAAAGTGTAAGTGGCGCTGTGGTTCAAGTGGTAGAGCGCTCTCCTTGAGCTGAAGAGCTGAGGGACAGCACCCAGGCCCAGCGTTCAAGCCCCACGACTGACCAAAAAAAAAATCATTGGCTTTTCTGTATGCCAACAATGAGAAAAGAGTGGCTGAATCAGGAAAGCAACTCCATTTGTAATAGCCCCACAAAAAATAAAATACCTAGGAATTAACTTAACCAAAGAAGTGAAGGACCTTTATGATGAAAACTTTAAAAACTGAACAAAGAAATCAAAACAGAACTTAAAAAGTGGAAAAACCTCCCATGCTCCTGGATTGGATGGATCAACATCGTGAAAATGACAGAATTTCCCAAGGCTATCTACAAATTAAATGCAATACCTATCAATACTCCAACCTCATTTTCCAAGGAAATAAAAGAGGAAATCCAAATATTCATATGGAACAATAAAATACTCAGAAGAGCAAAAATAATCCTTAAAAGAAAGAACAGTGCTGGAGGAATATCAATACCAAATTTCAAACTCTACTACAAAGCCATAGTAATCAAAACAACTTGGTACTGACACAAGAACAGACCTCAGGACCATTGGAATAGAATTGAAAACCCAGAAATGAATCCACAGACCTATAACCATATAATCATCGATAAGAGTTATAAAAAAATCGAATGGAAGAAGATAGCCTCTTCAGTAAATGGTGCTGGTAAAATTGGTTAATCACTTATAGAAAACTAAAGCTAGATCCTTCTTGATCATCCTGCACCAGAATCAGCTCCAAATGGATCAAAGACCTGGGAGTCAAAGCAGACACTCTGAAAACATTACAAGATGGAATAGGAGAAACACTAGGTCTCCTTTGCACAAGCCGAAATTTTCTTATAAGAGACTCAGAAACACAACAATTCAAAGAAAGTTTAGACAAATGGGATTGCATGAAATTTCAGAGCTTCTGCATGGCAAAGGACATAACTAGCAAGATCAATAGAAACCCTATGGATTTGGAGAAGATCTTAACTAGCCATACAACAGACAAGGGTCTCATATCTAAAATATACTTGGAACTCAAAAACTTAAATCCCTCAACAAATCCCCCAATAAAACAACTGCCCAATAAATAAGGGAGCTAAAGACTTAAAGAGAAACTTCTCTGAAGAGGAGAGAAGAATGGCCAACAGACACATGCAGAAATGTTCAACCTCCCTAGTCATAAGAGAAATGCAAATCAATACAACACTGAGATACCACCTCACCCTAGTTAGAATGGCTATAATCAAGAACTCTAATAACAACAGAAATGCAAATCAATACAACACTGAGATACCACCTCACCCTAGTTAGAATGGCTATAATCAAGAACTCTAATAACAACAGATGCTGGAGTGGATGTGGATAGAAGGGAACCCTACTGCATTGTTGGTGGAAGTGTAAAAGTCCAACCACTTTGGAAAGTAGTATGGAGGTTCCTCAAAAGACTCCACATAGAGATTCCCTATGACCCAGCAATCCTACTCTTGGGTATTTACCCAAACGATCACAAACAAGACCATACTAAAGCTACCAGCACAACTATGTTTATTGCAGCATTATTTACCATAGCTAAGATATGGAACCAACCCAGATACCCCTCAGTAGATGAATGGGTCAAGAAAATGTGGTGTATTTACACAATGGAATTCTATGCCTCCATCAGAAAGAATGACATTGCACCATTTGTTAGGAAATGGAAAGACTTGGAAAATTATATACATATACATACATACACACATACATACATACATATATGTATATTGACGGTCATGGGCCTTGAGCTCTGGGCTTGGTTTCTGTCCCTGCTCTCTTCAGCTCAAAGCGAGTGCTCTACCACTTGAGCCACAGCACCACTTCTGGTTTTCTAGTGGTTAATTGGGGATAAGATTCTCACGGACTTTTCTGCCAGATCTCAGCCTCCTCAGTAGCTAGGATTACAGGCGAGGTGCCCAGCTGGAAAGTATCATATTAATTGAAGTAAGCCAGGCCCAAAGAAACATAGGTCCCATGGTTTCCCTTATTTGCAATAAATGTTATATGTCTGAGACAAGCAGAAATGGTGAGATAAGTTGTTAAGCAAAATGAACCCCAAGATAAGGATTCAAATTTTTTTTTCCTTTCTGGCTATTGTTTCTAACATATTTATAAGATATTTCTTTGTTGCTTTGTATGTCCATCCCCCATGGTATAACCCCTGTTTTCACTGTATTTGATGTTGGTATAATTTGTGGAGGGGAAGGGTAAAAACAAATTGTTTAAATAGGGATACAGGTGGACCCATTGCAACAGTGAGATGTACAAGATGTTATGTAGAAAATGAACTTTACAACTTTGGCATGGGGGCAGGGGGTGGGTGGGAGGAGGGTGTGGGGGAGTGTGGGGAGATGAGAAGGGATGGTAAGGGGAAACAAAGGAGGAAGCAACAATGCTTGATAAGAAATGCACTCATTACCCTGCCCATGTAATTGTAACCTCTCTGTATGGTATTTTCACAATAAAAAAAAGATATTAAAAGGAATTTTCTACTTCCAAAATATCCAACTCACCATTGTAAGGTAGGCATTAGACATTTCCATTCTACTAGCTAGGGTACAGTGTCTGATAACAAGCTACTCACTCCTTCCGCTCCAAAGCTCACATTAAACTGGAGGCCTAGGTTGAAAAGGGAAAAATTCACTATGGACAAGCCAGAGTACACACTCCATTCCCAGAGCAGGGCAAAGGATGGCTTCCAGTGTGTCAGAGTGTTTTCTGATCCACTGTGTTCAGACCCCACGCTGTCCCCAACTACTGGCTGACAAGCTTAGAACCATCACCACTGATTCCCAACAGGATAAACTAGCTTGCCTGGGAACACCCCATCAGCTGCTCTTATTCCATATAATTGACCAAAGAATATTGCAGCCAGGAATATATATGTTCAACCCAGGTCCCAAGGGTTAACAATCTGAAGAAAGCAGCCAATCATTCTCAACAAGGAAGAAACACTAACTTTAGAGGGATTTTTTTCATTCATTTATCTCCTTTTATATTGCTTTTTTTTCCTCTTTGTCTTTTCACTTTTTCTATCCTTCAGGTATAAGTCATTCTATTAGTGGTTTATATTACCTCCTGCTTTCTTTCTTTCTTTCTTTCTTTCTTTCTTTCTTTCTTTCTTTCTTTCTTTCTTTCTTTCTTTCTTTCTTTCTTTCTTTCTTTCTTTCTTTCTTTCTTTTTTTTTTTGGTCATGGGACTTGAACTCTGGGCCTGGGCTCTGTCCTGCAGCTCTTCAGCTCTGGCCTGGGAAGGTAGCTCAGTGGTAGAGCGCTTGCCTTGCAGCTCTTCAGCTAAAGGCTAGCACTCTACCAGTTGAGCCACAGCCCCTCTTTTGGTTTTCTTGTGGTTTATTGGAGATAATAGTCTCGCAGACTTTCCTGCCTGGGCTGGCTTTGAACTGCAATCCTCAGATCTCAGCCTCCTGAGTAGCTAGGATTACAGGTGTCAGCCACCGACACCCAACTTCTTGCTTTCTTTATTCTTTATTCTTTATTCTATGTCATTGAAATCCCTGATGACATCAACCTTCTCCCCAAGTGAACGACTCATACCCATAGCCTTCATATTCCACTCTCCTCCTCTCCATCCTCCCTTTCCTTCCCTCACTCTCATTTTTACTATGTAATTTTTAACTCTTATACAAATACATTATAATCCCCTACTGTACCATATAAGAACCTTAGTCTTATATGTGTATACATATATTTATATGTTATATATATACATATATATATATATATATATGTGATTGCTGCATATTAAATGCTGCCAGTGCTATTTTACTTTATGCAAATATAGGGTTTGGTTTCAAATTAGTGAATGTGTTATGACTTACACTTTCAGACAAGTAATGAGAAAGGAAATCTCAATCCTGCCAATATCTAGGCCTGCCTGAATGCAGAGAATAAGCCAATGGAAAGATTCAGATAACTAAAATCTTAAGCCATGAATTGACTTCAGATGAACAATATTTACCCTCAAGTTAGTTGGTTTTTGAGCCATCTGCTTTGATAAATTTTTTGCCCACACTATATATGGATTTATTTTGGAAGTCAAGCAAATATTCAAGACTTGTCTTGAAGCTACCTCTGCATTTGTGGCTTACAGATTATTCTTATGTCACTACCATATGTATATCAGGACTAGAGAAGTACTGCATAGGGGAGGGTTGTAATGATGTAACTCCTTTGAACAACAAACTTACAATTTAACAAAATGATTAACAGGAGGATGTAACACGTGTTGTGAAGGGGATCAAGGGGAAGGAGGGCAGACAAATGGGGATGGAAGGATGAGTAAATACAGTCATAATATTCAATGTACATATATGACAATTGAACCAGGTAACGTGAGGGTGAGGGAATCGGTAGGGTTGGGAGAGATGAGGGAGAGCAACAGAAGTAGTAACATTGATTAAGATGCATTTTACTCCTAAGATAACATGTTGAATTATAACTACTACTACTTAAGGATAATAAATAATAACCTATATATAATATTGTAAACCAAAACTAAAGAGAAGTACTTCACAGAAACATCCCTCCAACTATAAGCACATTATGCTTCATATGTAATTTAATTTTGACACAGAATTCACCTTACTCCCTCAAAATGGTTGTCTCATACTGTGATTTTTGGCTCTCGGGATATTACACAATTTCTGCTTCTCTGATGGGAAAACAAGATTTACATTTTTATATGATTATAGCAATGAAATTATCATCAGAAAACTGATACATTTAATAGCTGCCCCAAAGAGTGAAATTGTGTATGAACCTCAGAGACACCTATTATTTATAAACCCCTGCAACCTACTAGAGGCACCAGTTAACAGAATAAATGTCATTATTATTTTGATCGAGAGCGCTGTGCCATTTAAAATTTAGGAGAAAAAGATGTTTTTCAGCTAGACCTGAGAGCATCCAATTGACTAATAGTAACTTCATGTTGCTTTTAATTTGTTCAGGGTTGAATATTTTTGCATTTTAAGTGCCATCAAGAAAATGTACTCCTTATCTGGGGTAGATTATAAACAATGTGTCATTATGGTTAGATTAAGTAACTACATTTTTAAAATCAGAGATTTGCTCAATGTACAATACCCATTTAATCATTGATAAAAGCCCTTGACCTTTTATCTCCTTTCTGACTATCTACAAGCAGCAGATTTTCCATTCCAGTTAACCAACTATTGCTATTGGAAACAGAAAGGACCCACTCATCCTCTTCAGTAAAATTATTGGGTCAGAGAGGTTTGCCTCATGTCCCATACATTCAAAGCTTGCTCTTTAAGTGTGTACTTGAAAATAACAAGGAAAGGGAAAAAGATACTTGGGATAACTTTTCTTTCTCCTTTCCCTTGAAAATGTTCCATATTATTTCTCCTCAAGGCATAAAAACTCTTATAGGAACTACTAAACATAGTGAATGAGTATATGAGTGTGTGAATCATAGATTCACCTTCTGTGAATTAGGGGTAATGTAAGAAGTGCTTAAAACTGTTTTTCTTTTTTCCTTTCCTTTTCTTCTTTCTTTCTTTTTTCTTTTTCTTTTTGAGAAACATTGGCTCTTTACTCTGGTCTATGAATTACCCAGGAGTAGAAAAAGGCTAACATAAGCATACTAGACTCCTCCATTTTATATCTATGTCTTTTGTCTTGAGCCATTTTCTTCTGCAGTCACTTTGTAGCCATGTTGGATACCAGAAAGGACAGGACCACCTGCCAGACATCAATGACTTATTGTAACAAGGCATCATTAGAGCAATCCTGAGGCAATGGATTGTCAGATAGCCCAAAGCCAACCCTGAACACACTGAAAACTTGGGACTATTTTAACTACACATACTTTCTCCCTCCCTGCTTCCAGTTCTCCCTATGTCAAGGTATGTACCTCTGTTTTGATGGCTAAAGATGTACTTGAGCGCATCTTTCCATGGCTGCCAAATTTTAAAAAAAATCTCTTTTCTCTGCTCCTTATGTCTCTTTATATGGCATTGAGGGATGAGTGGCCAGATATAATATGTAGAACTCCTGAGAGTTGGGCCTAGGGTTTCAAAATTATTTTAGTTTCAGTAACTATTCATTCAGTACTCAGATCACAAAGGAGCTTTGAAGAAGTTTTAGAATATTTGCCTTAAATTATTCTTGGACTTGAGTTAAAAGCTTTCCAGAAATTTTTCATTTATGTGTATATACATGCATGTGTACACATACATGAATGAGCATACATATATGCATGGGTCTTTTAGTATACTTCCCATATCTTTGCTGTTTACATCCCAAACCGGTCCCATGGCCCTTCATTGTACTTGAAAAACATCTTTGATAGTAGCAGAATTGGAAAAGAGGTTTACAAGATCCAGTACATTTTGGGGCCTATCTGAAAGGACTTTCCTCATTGGTATAACTTTCTATTTCTGTTTTCTTTTCTTTTTTTTCTAAACCAGACTTGGCCTGCTCCACAGTTCTTTGGCCTTTGACATTCTTTTGTGCCTGTTATAAAGCATTACTAAGCACATTTGGGGATTGGACCAGAACCCTCATTTCTTATCTATATACCCTCTGAGAAAAAAGGGAACTGAACTCTTTTTTCTGAAAAAAAAAAAGAAATATTGCATATACTCTATGTATGTATGGAAATGTTAAATTAACATTAACATATAGAAATGAAAAATAATACAAAATCAGTTCTCCTTTTCTTGAACCCTGTTCTGGCCTTCCAATTATTATATGACTTATTTACATTTACACATTTTTATGCAATTGTAGTTCTCCAAACCCTTATTTATGATTACTTCTTTTGCATGTTTCTCTGTTTTCCCCATGAGTTACTTAAGATGAGATACTTTAACTCATTACAACCTTTACGTTAGTGCTAATACTGTGTCTGGAATATTGACATTCTCATCTTGTGATGAATCAATGAATAAAACTGCAGTATTTAAACATAAGAAAAAGGAATCCATAAAATTATTTCAAGCTTCTGTTAAAATTCTTTCTTTTCTACTTATTAAAGTTTTGATGTAGGTCCAACCACTCCTTTCTTAAATTCTTATATTCATACTACTTCAATGTTTTAATATACCTTTTCTTAATTTTTAGGACTCTTGGTTGGAAAAATTC
Organism: Dipodomys spectabilis; assembly: GCF_019054845.1. Taxonomy (NCBI): domain Eukaryota; kingdom Metazoa; phylum Chordata; class Mammalia; order Rodentia; family Heteromyidae; genus Dipodomys; species Dipodomys spectabilis. Next base: position 2,325,120 of record NW_024871002.1, on the reverse strand, counting down.
ACAAGTACTTGGTGTGGAATTTTTCCCTTTATATGGTTCATAAATTCTTCTTCATTGTGATTCACAAACTCCATTGCCCATCTATGATTACAATTACTTCAAATTTTTCTTTCTTTCTCATCATACAGAGGCCAAGAAGCTATGTTTCTTGGATGATCTTTCCAGAGTGGCTCATTTCTCTTTCTGTCTGGCACAGGTTTTGTTTCTCTGATTCTTCATTCCATTGCCACTCAAAAATGCAAAAATGCATGATTTTGCATCATCTTTAATTTGTATTGTTTTACACTACTGTTGTAATATTAAAGTCAGCAACCAAATATAAAAAATGTATTATTTGTGGTAACTTTGCTATATTCTTGAGAAATCATTTATTTACAGATGTATGTAACAGCTGCAGAGAGAGAAAAAGAAGAGAGAAAGAAGAGCTAGCTTGCTGAGCTTTGGTTTCAGTCAAAATAGGATTTTTCCCCCATACTCTTCACTGAATGAGAGCAAGACCTTGGGTCAAGAGTAAGTAAGCAAAGTCAAAGTCAAACTACAACTGAACTTACAATGGCAATAAACTGCTCTGAGGGTATATTGGAAGATTTATAAGAATGAACTAAGACAATAGCAAATGTAGAGTTAAAACCCCTCTTGGAGAAGTAATAGCTTAAAATATGAACTTTCAGCTGTAATCCTGGCAACTCATGAGGCTAAGATGTGAGGATCACAGTTCAAAGCCAGCCAAGAAGGTAAACCCTTATTTCCAATTACATAGCAAAAAGCCAGAAATGGACAAGTGGTTCAAGTGGTAGAGTACCAGACTTGAGTAAAAAAAGAGCTCAAGGCCCTGAGTGCAAGCCTTAACAATAGTGCATTAACACACACACACACACACACACACACACACACACACACACACACACACACACACACAAACCATAAAAATTCAACCTTCCATATTGGAAGAAATTAGCCTTTCCATGTGAAAAATCACTCTGTGCCTATTTGCCTATTCTTCTAATTATGTGAGAATAACAGCATAATTTATCTTCTCTTTATCCTTCTCCAAAAATTGTCCCCAAACTGTCCCATGTTGCCATGTAGATAGGACTTGACATTGAAATGCATCCCTGGAAAAAACAGCTGGAGCCAAAAAGAAGAAAGTGAAAGTAGGGAGCTGTCAGCAAAACATAAGAAGTAAAGTAAAATTTGAACTTTGGAAGTTGTTTGATAATCAAACTGGCTGATCTAGAAAAATGTCATCAAAAACACTAGGTTTTCAGCTCATCTGATAAGATTATCCTTTATGTATACTAATTGTTGCAAATAAGGAAAATCATGGGACTTAAATTTCTTTAGGACTGGGTTACTTCATTTAATATGATTTTTTTCCAAGTCTTTCCATTTTCTTACAAATGGGGCAATTATATTCTTTCTGATGGAACCATAGAATTCCATTGTGTGATATATATATATATGTGTACACACACACACACACACACACACACACACACACACACACACACACACACACATATACATACTCTTGATCCATTCATCTGTTGAGGGGCATCTGGGTTGGTTCCATATCTTAGCTGTGGTGAATAAATATAGTTGTGCTGGTAGCTTTAGTATGACCTTGTTTGGGTAAATGCCCAAAAGTGGGATTGTGGGTCATAGGGAGCTCTATGTGTAGTCTTTTGAGGAACCCCCATACTGATTTCCACAGTGGTTGGACAAGGTTACACTCCCATCAACAATGCAGTAGGGTTCCTTTTTGGCCACATCCTCTCCAGCATCTGTCATTATTAGATTTTTTGATTATACTCATTCTAACTGGGGTGAGATGGAATCTCAATGTTGTTTTGCTTTGCATTTATTTTATGGCTGGAGAAGTTGAACATTTCTTCATGTGTCTATTGGAAATTTTTTGTTTTGTCAGTCATGGGCCTTGAACCCTGGGCCTGAGTGCTGTCCCTCAGCTATTCAGCTCAAGGCTAGCACTCTACCACTTGAGCTACAGTGCCACTTCCGGTTTTCTGGTGGTTTATTGGAGATGAGAGTTTCACGGACTTTCCTGCCCGGACTAGCTTTGAATCGTAATCCTCAGATCTCAGTCTCCTGAGTAGCTAGGATTACAGGCGTGAGCCACAACCGCCTGGCTATTGGACATTCTTATTTCCTCTTCAGAGAAGTCTGTCTTTAAGACTTTAGCCCACTTTCTGATGGGGAAGTTGTTTCTTTGAGGATTTGTTTTTGGGGGATTTAATTTTTTGAGTTCTAAGTATATTTTAGATATGAGCCCTAGAGTTTCTCCTATTCCTTCCTGTAATGTTTTCAGGTTGTCTATTTTGACTTCGAGGTCTTTGATCCATTTGGAGTTGATTCTGGTGCAGGGTGATATATAAGGATCTAGCTTTAGTTTTTTACAGGTGTTTAACCAATTTTGCCAGCACCATTTATTGAAGAGACTTTCTATTCAATTTTTTTGCTCCCTTATCAAAGATGAGGTGGCTATAGGTCTGTGGGTTCATTTCTGAGTCTTCTATTCTTGTGCCAGTACCAAGCTGTTTTGATTACTATGGCTTTGTAGAGTTTGAAGTCTGGTATTAATATTCCTCCAGAACTGTTTTTTCTGTTAAGGATTATTTTTACTATTTGGGATCTTTTATTGTTCCATATGAGTTTTGGGGTTGCTTCTTCTATTTCACTGAAGAATGAGGTTGGGCTATTGATGGGTATTGCATTGAATTTTAAATACCCTTTGGCAGTATTGCCATTTCACCATGGTAATTCTCCCTATCCAGGACCATATGACCATATAAGTTGATGCTAAGTGAAGTGAACCCCAAGATATTGATACAAGAGGTTTGTCTTTTTGTTATTGTTTTTAAATGTACCATATGATTTTATTTTTTTTTGTTTCCTTTGTATGCTCTGTCCTCTATAGAATATTCCCTGTAGCCACTGTACTTGATTTTTATATCCTGCATCTTGTATATACATTTGTCTTATCTGGGGAGGGGAACGAGAATAACAAAACACTGAAACAAGGACACAGGCTGACTCATTGCAACAAGAATGCACACAGGACAGTATATTGGAAATGAACTTTACAACTTAGGGTGGTGAGTGGGGGTATGTGGAGGAGTTTTCGAGGTGGGGGAGATAAGGGATAAAATGGGACAACAACAAGGGAAGGGTTAACAATGATCGACAAGTAATGTATGCATTGCTTTACTCATGTAACTGTAACCCCTCTGTACATCATCTTTACATTAAAATAAAATAAAACACTTGAGGATAAATGTAGTGGGTAAGTAGCTAGTATTTTGTTGAACATTTGTATTCATTATCTTTTTCTAAATGTTCTATAGTAAGTAACTGCTCAACTACACATGTTCTTTTCTTCACATGTTCTGTGTTTCAATCAGACATCCCTATTTAACCTATTTCTCACCACCAGTGATAGACTAGCTAACGTCTGGGATAGATCCTTAAGCTAATATAAAGTGTGCATGATGATTTCTGGCTGGGATAGCTATTCACAGGAAATTCAAAATCCCTTTGTGCTAGTTTCAATGATGTTTTCAAATCTGTTTTGCCCTTTTTGCTCTTCATTGCTTGAGGCTCTTCTGAATATGGCTTTTTGCCCTCCTGCTGGCTTAGTTTGCAAAAAAATATTTGATCTTTAAGGTGTGTGCTTTTCCCCAGATTATTGATTCATTGCTCTGACCTTTTATTTTCATGAACTGTTAGACTCTAGATTTCCTCTATCTTCTAAGCACATCAGCATGGAAAGAAATTGAGTTTAAATCCAGGCTGTTCTGTCCCTTCCCAGATCTGTGATATTGGACAAGATAGTTGCCCTCTCAGAACTTTACTTCCTTTATGTGATGACTGAAGGACTGGCTTGTGCTGGATATTAAGTATACAAAAGGTCAAGTACAAGTCAGGAGCCAGCTGCCTGTAATTCTAGCTGCTCAGGAGGCCAAGATCTGAGGATCACAGTTCAACGGTAGTCTAGGTAGGAAAGCCTGTTGAGATTTTTATCTCCAATTGAGCCCTAAAACGGCTGGAAGTAGAGCTGTGACTCAAATGGTAAAGTGCTAGCCTTGAGCAAAAAAGCTCAGAGACAGTACCCAGACTCTGAGTTCAAGTCCCAGGACCAGAACCAAAGAAAAGGCCAAGTACATATCACTGATATTTGAAAGAATCAGAACTCCAGGAAAAGTTGGAGCAACAATCAACAGGGATTTCTTCGGATCACTATAACCTAACTCATCCAGCCCTAACTCCTTGCAGATTGTGTTCATGCTGTTCCTTACAAATGTTTCCATTACTCTATGGAGTACTGCAAGTTGTTCCAAAAGGAATTTAAAATTGATTGTAGTAAGACTGACACAGAATAAAAGTCCAACAGATATAATTTTCCTTTCCATGTGCTATAGACATGAATGGGATTTTTCCCTTAGAAAAGATATCCCATAGGACATTCTCACACCTTCTGCCATGTAAAGGCATGGCAGTAGCATGGGTCTCTATATGTGAAAACTGAGCCCTCTCCAGACAACAAATATTCCATTCTTGAGCATTCTTGTCTCCTGAATTGTAAGAAATAAGTTTCTGTTTAATATAAGCCTGTCTATCCATTATAATTTTGCTATAGCACTCCAAATGACTTGTATACTGTTAGAATGCATCTAATTAATCATGCTTCTTCTAACATGCAGTTTGAGTAGAAAACAAAGTGAGACCTAGATTTAAATTGCCTTAATTCATACCTCATCTCTTCTACTCACTAGCTTTATGATTCTGAGCAGTCTACCAACTCTCTGCCTCAGTTCCCCTAAATGAAAAATAGACATATTAATATTATCTAATCCATACAATGTATACAAGTATATGAATTAATATAGCTTCACACCATGTTCCTGGTTGGTATTGCTATATGCCAGGCACATGGTATGAAGGTATATTCAGTTGATGTTAACCTTTTCTTCTCTTTCAGAAGTGGAATGTCACACTTTTGTATGTGTTTGGGTTCTTCATGTGTTTGGGTAAAGATAGTATAAGACAACTCAAAAAGGAAGCAAGTGTACATTGAATTCTACCTTCTCAGGTTATTTGGATAAAACTCACACATACACAAAAGAATAAATAAACCATACCATTTCTGGCTTAATTTTAATATACTTTTTCTTTCCCAGTCATAGTTTCCATACTGTCTCTACATTCTGTTACTTATGGTTTTAATGTCAAATTTCTCTAGGCTGCTTCAAGAAAATAACTGTAGCACATCTAAAAGCTCTGATAAGACACCATGTTTACAGAGCAATATTAAGTTTCAAACCCCTACACCATAAGCCTGGTGATTCTTACTATAAAGTCTGGGAAAGGAAAGCTAAAGCTAGCAGCACACACAGTCCAGACTAAGGAAGAAGATAGGGAGGCAGAAAGGCAATATAATCTAGAGAAGATAGAACACACTGTAGAATTCCATGGAGAGTAGGAATAAACAGTCTATCATTTCACAAACAGTTTTGCTTAAAGAAACATTCAGTTGGGGGCAAGCACTAAAAACAGAAATATAGGGCTCACCGACAAAACATTATTATAGACTTTTCAAATGCATTTGGAAATTTCCCTTGTGCAGTCATAGCCTGGGAGTATGGGTGAGCTAGAATCAACAACTCCCAGGCTCTGTTGTAACTTTGGCCACACACTTGACGTGAAGCTCTGGAATAGAGTTCTCTCACCACCCCTTATATTCATCACTCAGGAACAAGGAGAGTTATTGCTATGGTATGAATGTTTGTGTTTGCCAAAATTCACATTAAAATTTAATTCTGAATGCTTTAGTATTGGGGAACATGATTAGGATGTTAGCTCTGAACCTTTATGAATGGAATTAGTTTCTTTTTGCGGTGGGGAGTCCAGTCGTGGGGTCTGAAATCAGGGCCTGGGCGCTATACCTCAACTCTTCAACTCAAGGCTAGCGCTCTACCACTTGAGCCACAGCGCCACTTCTGGCTTTTTTTTCTTTTTGTTTATGTGGTGCTGAGGAATCGAACCCAGGGCCTCAGGCATGCAAGGCAAGCTCTCTACCATTGAGACACCTTCCCAGCCCCTGGAATTAGTTTCTTTAAAAGGGGTTTAAGCAAGCTTGTTCTCCATTTTGTCATGTGAGGACACAGACAGGAATCACAGAGCAAGTTCTTTGAAGCATAGAGCAAGCTCTTACACTGAATATGATGGTAGCTTGATTTTGGACTTCCCAGTCTCCAAAACTATAAGTAATAAATGCATCTTATTTATAAATTTTTTAATCTAAGGCAGCAAATGGATTAAGATAACCACCCTTGACTCTGAAACATGTTAAAGAACACAAATAATTGGCAAGGCTTGCCTTTACATGTAAGAGCAAAAATAGAAAGGGGGTTTCCTGGTCTTAATTGATGGACTACAGTCATAATCTCAGTGACTTATCTGTGACTCATTTGTTAATGGTATGATTCCTTCTAACAAACTGTTCTTTAGGAATGATATAAATAGTAATTAGTAAACCAAGGTTAAGCAACAGATTCTGTTACTCACTAACATATATGACCTTGAGAAGTTAATTTTTCTTTGGTGGGCTTCATTTTTATTCTCCCTGTGAAGTAAGGGGAAATGTAAGACTTACTGTAAAGAGTTTTTGTGAGGTTTGAGGTAATGCATATGACTTAATTTTCTTAGTGTTTACCACAGAGTGAATGCTAAAACAAATGTGAATTCTAATTATAATTTAGGCATATATTATCCTACATCTGGAAAAGTCAACAGAAACAGCAACAGAAGAGAAAGACTAATACAAAGAAAAGCATTACATGAGTTGTTGCATTGGTTGGGCTCAATGTCATTGAGGACTATTTACTGTTATAGTGTGCAACTTGCTAAAGTGAGAACATATCTAGGATAGGGAAAAGCAATGTCAGAAGCAGTTAGGATTGGAATTTATAGAAGGTAGACGAAACCAAAATGGAATGCATTGGATTGTTTGTTCTAGGAGGCCTATAATTGAAAGATGGAAAAAATTTGTTAATTAGCACCATATAGGCAGAATTTCTTGTAAGAAAGTCCACTGTAAAGGAATGAAGGAAACTGATGAAGACAAAACTCTTGGTAAAAACCTGCTTGCAAATCAGTGTAAGCTTCCAAGGTTAAAGGTGTTCTTCATTTAGTAAACATAAGTAGGATATCTGCTATGATTTTCAATATTTGTGTCCCCTCAAGATTCATATGTTGATCTGAAAGTAGTAGAGCACATATATAATTCTAACATTCAGGAGACTGAAGCAGAAGGATCCCAAGCTCAAAGCCAGTGTGGGTTGCTTACTTAGTTCTGGGCTACCCTGGGCTACATAGTGAGACTCTGTCCCTAAAATATATCATTCTGAAGTGTGGTACTAAGAATACAAGGTGTAAGGTGTTGGGAGTTAATTAGGTCACAAGTATGTAATTCTTATGAATGAAATTAATATAATTACAAAAGAGTCTCTTGTCTTTTCACTATGTGAAACACCTTGAGCAGAATCTACATATGAATCTAGAAATGGGCCCTCATAAATACCAACTCTGGAAGAATCCTGATCTTGAACTTCCCAGCCTATCACACTGTGAAAACTAAATTTCTGTTGTTTGTATGTTACCCAGTTTAAGCTAGATCACCATTCACATTCCTCCTCATTCATACAATTAATAGTAATTGGTATTAGGCAAGAACTAAATATGCAAATTATGCATGTTTCCTTTTACATGTTGAACCTAGAATTAATTTTAAAATATATAAGTAAACACTTGAAGGCGGTATGCAAGTGTACATAAGTACACAATACAAGTCAATTAACTGAAATATAGTAGATTCAGGGGAGAACTCTGTGTAATTCCTTAGAAAGGATAACTTACAGTCCAATTCCAAGAAACCATTACGTGAAATGGGGGTTGAAGTGAAGGGGTAGAGATACAGAGAAGAGAATGTAGCCATAAAATTCCATACATAACCTACAAAATTAAGAAAATTGAGGGAGAATGGGGGAGAATGCTGAAAGAGGTGGCATTGATCAAGATGCATTGCATACATAAACTGCTTTGTTGAGTAGTAACTGCCTAAATACAATTTTTAAAAGGCTAAAAAGTAAAAGGAACAAAATTTCTTTTTGAAGCAAACTGTTTTGGCCTCTCTATTGAAAGGCCTACTTTACTGATCACCCTGTCTGGACTTTGTCATGAGTACTTATTATCAATCGAGTAACTAGTGTTTCCACTATTGTATCATCCACTAAATGACTGAATATTCCTATGAATCATGGAACTTGCTGATATAATTAGCCATATTGACAGAAAATGCTGTTTTATTACAAATTACAGTTTTCTTTTCCTCTGCTTTACTTTCCTAACTGAATATCTTATAATAATACTTCCAGAACAGACACCTCATTCGGTCAAGGGCTTTACAAATGACTTCAAAGAACTGTAAGATTCTTCAAAACAGATGTGGTAGCTTTGAAATTATTCAATTTATTTCACAATAATTATGCTTTAAACAGTGTTGAAAAGGTAGTAAAAATACTAACACACTGCAATGGAATATATGTTAAACTGAAATGCATTGAAAATCACTACAATATTAGCTTGTGTTATCAAATGGATTTTCTTTCTTTCTTTTTTTTTTTTTTTTTTGAGTCCGGTCGTGCGGCCTGAACTCTGGGTCTGGGCGCTGTCCCTCAGCTCTTCAGCTCAAGGCTAGCGCTCTACCACTTGAGCCACAGCGCCACTTCCGGCTTTTTTCTTTTTGCTTATGTGGTGCTGAGGAATCGAACCCAGGGCCTAGAGCATGCAAGGCAAGCGCTCTACCACTGAGCCACCTTCCCAGCCCCTGGATTTTCTTTTTTTGGGGGGCGGTCATGGGGCTTGAACTCTGGGCTTGGGCCCTGTCCCTGTGCTCTTCAGCTCAAGGCGAATGCTTTAACGCTTGAGCCACAGCGCCACTTCTGGTTTTCTTTTGTTTTTTTTTGTCTTAAATATATATATTTTTATTGTGAAAATACTGTACAGAGAGGTGACAATTACATGGGCAAGATAATGAGTACATTTCTTATCAAACATTGTAGCCTCCTCCTTTGTTTCCCCTTCCCATCCCTTTCCATTCCCCCTACATCCCCTCTTCCCTCCCCCCACCCCCTCGCCAAAGTTGTAAAGTTCAAGTCATTATGTTGAAAAACGAACTTTCCACTTCCGGTTTTCTAGTGGTTTATTGGAGATAAGAGTCTCACGGACTTTCCTGCCCGGGCTGGCTTTGAACCGCGATCCTCAGATCTCAGCCTCCTGAATAGTTGGATTACAGGCATGAGCCACCGGTTCCTGGCTTCAAATGGATTTTCTTGGGGTGCACACCTTGACTGTTAGCTACTACTACCATGTCTATTGAATTCAATTGTCCTCTGAGATTGCATGTTTAGCTGTCCAAAATGCTGTTTCTATTTGCAATTTATCTGCATGATTAGGAATGTGCTTACACTGTGCAAACAAATCCTTATAGAAAATTAAATTAGATACTCAAATTAAACATAAAAATACAAAGGCATCCATAAGACCCTACTTCAAAGGTTTATATTCATCATAACTTCCTTCATATACTAACTGTATGCTAAGTAAATGACATAAAATTGAATTTAATATAGTCTAGCATGTGTATATATCTTTTTTGCAAGATTCTATATTATTAAAGGAAATTTGGTATGGAAAATAAAACTTCGAAGCCACTGTCCTAAGTAAACTTTGAGCTGCTCATAAAGTGTCATTGAACAAAGACACTATACAAGCAAACACATGACATTTCATTGAGGAGGCTATATAAGAGATGCTAGGAAAGGATGGATACCTACTTTTCCATAGCAATCCACTGGGCTTTTTCATTGAGTTGTGTGCCACTGTTAAGGCATTTAAGCCTCACATCATTCTTGTTATAGGCACTGTCCACATTTGGGAAACATGCTACTTCTCGTAAACCTACTGCAAGTAAAATGGGCTCTGTTTTCTTTCCATATCAACTATTTACCTCTGAAGCAGTGAATAAATATCTTGATGAGTATGAAGTGCAAATGCTTCTCCACCTATGATGAACTTGTATCCTGATAGCTCCTTATAAGCAGAAAACATAAAAGGAAATGCATTTCACACATTTAACTTATTGAACATCAAAGTTTAGAAACATGGTACAGTTGCTTCCATTCCTCCTTATATAGCCGACTGGGATTGTGGCTCATAGCCATTGCACACATCACAACAGAGAGTCAAACTTCATATGACTAGCCTGCAAAAGATTAAAATTCAAAACTGTAAATATGTTTTCTATGGAAAGAGTATGGCTTTCATAACACTGTAAAGTGAAAAACAAACATAAGTTAGAACAAAGGTACAGGTTACCATAGATTTTTAAATCTACATGAAGATGGCTAAGTACCTAGCAGATGGAAAAGAATATGAACCTCAGAATTGACAACACATTGCTATGCCTCAACCAATGTCCTTCCATCTGCCCCACATAAATTTCTTAAGATTGGGAATTTTGGTACCATTCAAGTGTTGGTGCAATGTATTCAACTCAGAAGTATTCATCTTTCTTTGTTAATTCTTTTTCTTGTACATTCCAGCTGGTCAATCATCCTTAGGCTTCTTCATTTCTTCTCGACTGGATTGATCGAGGCCCTTATTAGCTTCAGTTCTATTTTCTGCTCTGGCCCTACCTTTTTTTCACTATTTTTAACTTTATTGTTCACTAAATAGCTTAGCAAATAATTTATCTTCCTGATTCTTTTCTTATCTTTTTCTAAATTTTTTTTTGGGGGGTCTGGTCATGAGGCCTGAACTCTGGGCCTGGGCACTGTCCCTCAGCTCTTCAGCTCAAGGCTAGCGCTCTACCACTTGAGCCACAGCGCCACTTCAGGCTTTTTTCTTTTTGCTTATGTAGTGCTGAGGAATTGAACCCAGGGCCTCGAGCATGCAAGGCAAGCGCTCTACCACTGAGCCACCTTCCCAGCTCCTCTTTTCTTATTTTTTAATGTAACTTATAGTCAAAGTGATGTACAGTTACCTATGTAAAGTAGTAAGTACATTTTCTTGTCCAACATTGTCATCCTCTCCCTTGTTTTTCTCCCACTTTCCCTTCTCCCCAATCACCCCCTCAAGTTGTAAAGTTTATGTGCAACATATTTTCTTGTGAGTATTGCTGTTACATTGGTTTGCCCTTTGTCCTTTGTTTCACCATTTTGTTATTCCCCTTCCCTTCAGATAGACATATAAACAATACACAGGGTACCAAAATGTTCATCGCAGCATTATTTATCATAGCTAAGATATGGAACCAACCCAGATCTCTCTCAGTAGATCAATAGATCAAGAAAATGTGATTATTTACACAATGGAATTCTATGCTTCCATGAGAAGAATAACATTGTCCCATTCACAAGAAAATGGAAAGTCTTCGAAAAAATCATATTAAGTAAGTCAGACATATGTTTCTTAAACATAGAATCCATGGTTTAACTCATTTGTAATAATTAGTGTATGTCTAGGATAGTCCCAGAAGAGGATCACAATAGCTCAATAGCTATGTACATATGACCATTTAAGAAGATGCTAAGCAAAATATGGAAACAAGAAGTTTTTCTTTGTTGTTATTGTTTTCAATGTACTATGTAAAGTTATTTCTTTTTTCTTTTGTTTTCCTGCCCTATGGTTTATCCACTGTTGTCATGGTACTTGATTTTGGCTCTAGCTTTTGTTCCTTGCCTCAGTCTCTACCATTTTGGGTTAAAATAAATAAAAACGGATATCCAGTTGTGTTTTGTGTTCTTCTGGAGGCATGAAGATGAATCTATCTTTTATCAAAATTGTAAAGTGAAAGATGGTATACAAATACATTTGAAAACAGTAATTTAGACTGCCTATTTTCTTGATCCGATAAACAAATACCAATAACACTGGAGAAAAATGGAATAAAAATAATATAGTTAACAATTCAAATAAATCCTTTGAGCCTGGGGTTCTTCAAACATATTTTATTTTACTGTCAGCTTACATATCCAGGTGCCTCTACTCTCTGCTTGTTGTTAACTGCATTTTGCTTGTTGTTCTTTTCTCCCTAAATTTCCAAAGCTCCTTTCCATACATTATTTATATTTCTAAAAGCCTGATTATCATTTAAATTACATCTAAAAGCATCTGACTGTGTTCCATTTGAAGTATAAATGGAAAAGGAGAATGGACAGGTTCTGGGGTAAATCCCATCATGAACCTCCCTTCCTTTCTTCCCTTCAAATACATTAGTCCAAATGAAATAACATTAAGGTCAATATCAAAAACATTCTTAGGGGGCATGGCAGACAAAAAATTTGCAGTCTCTAGGGGTTTTGTGGAAATAGGAAGGGAAAAATGCTTTCAGAATTGATGTTGGCTTAGGGGAGGTGGTTTCAAGTGTACATGATCTTTATACAAAACTAAGCAAATGAGTTGTCATTAGTATCACCACCATGCCATAGACTACTACTTTCTCAATGGGCATTCCGCTGGCCAGCTGTCTTGGCAGAAAAGGCATCTACAGGAGGGAGTAATGGTAAAGCAAAAGTTCCAGTAAACTGATACTTCACTATAATGGAAAGCTCAACGAACATTTAAACATGAAAGTAGATTTACATGCTAATCTGGAAATAGAGCAGTTATAGTGTCTCATGCTGTAATACCAGCTGCTCAAGAAGCAGCAATGAAGATGATTGGATTTGGAGTACAACGCAGGGGAAAAAATATTGAGCTCTTCATCTCAATAAATAAACAGGATGTGGCATCACATGCATGTAGTAGTAGCTACTAAAAGATCAAAGATAAATGGATTGTAGTGTGAAGTAAGACCCTGACAAAAACATATGGGATCCTAACTGAAAAATAATGATAACAAATGGCTGAGAGTGTGTTTCAAAGGATACAATGTTTGCCTAGCAAGTCTGAGGCCCTGAGTTCAAACTCCAATACTGTCAAAAATTATCAGAAAATATTACATAATAGAAGAGGCCTATATCATTATCGATATTCTTACCTAATACCATGATATAATTTACACATTAAATCCCCCAAGGTTGTGCACAGAATGTAAAGGAAGTGAAGGAAAGGTGAGTAGTACACACATTATTAACAATGACTGCCTTTGGAAAGACAAGTTGGTGAGAATTGAGAGAGACTTTAATTTCTTATTTAACATATTTAGAGGAAATTTTACAAGTGATAATTGATTTTATAACATACACAGAAAGAATAAAAGGAAGGTAATTTCAGCATTAAAGAAAAGACCAGTGTGATCATGATAATCCTCAATCCAATCCTCTGCTCTTCCCATCTATCCACACAAATTCAAAATAGCTCAGTCTCCAGACAACCAGCTAAGCTCTTCAAAAGATCCATGCTCCTCCAAGCTATCATCATAATTTTTTTAGCCTAGAATACTCTTCTTTTCCTTATTCCTTCATTTCCACATGCTAATTTCCTTCTTTTCCTAAGATTTATTCTTAAGAGTCATTCCTCCAGAATGAAGTCCCCACACTTTACCTTGTATAAAATCCTCTAGTTGTCTACTTGTCCTTATAAGCCAAGGCTGAATCAAGGCATGAGCCAGGTAGATCATCAGTTAGCCTAGTAATATGTCAAACTCAAAGGGAAATGCAAAGTTTAAGGTACTATCATAGGAGAATTACACTTTGAAAGTGAGTTTTCCCCAAATGCCTGATCTTGAGAGATGCATTATACACACCCAAGAAAGTTGGACTTTGGTCTCCATAGCACCTATCATTTAGAACTGCAATTGTCTGCCTGTTTGTCTCTGACTAAAATGAAGATGCTATAGTTGTTATGGAAGAATATTAGTCCTTCTTCTTCTCCATTATAATTCAGAAATACCCCAGTTAATAGTAAATATTTATTCAAAAGATAAATGAGTAAATAAAAACTTTTGATAGTTTAATCAATAAAAGCAATATAGACAGAAAAAATATTTTGTTCTTTACAGTAGGGACTGTAGATAACCCTAATGGTAGGACAGAGAATCAAGAGGAACTAACCAATTCTGCACCTCAAGCATATCTATCTATCTATCTATCTATCATCTATCTATCTATCTATCTACACACATATAAACACATACACACATTTTTTTTTTGTCAGTCATAGGGGCTGAACTCTGGGCCTGGGTGCTATCCCTCAGCTCTTCAGCTAAAGGCTAGCGCCCTACCACTTGAGCCACAGGGCCACTTGCAGCTTTTTTTTTTTTTGCTTATGTGGTGCTGAGGAATCGAACCCATGACCTCATGCATGTGAGCCAAGCACTCTACTACTGAGCCAACTTCCCAGCCCAAGTGTATATATTTTTTATGATTTTAAGTATGTTTTATTTTATAAACATCAGTTTTTAAATCAAGTACTAGTGAAAATAAGCTCAACCCTTCCTCTAATTCAAATTAGTGAATAAATATAGAGAATTATGTAATTAAAAATGTGTCATATAAGGAGGATTATTAGGATGTGTAGAAGGAAGTACTATATTCTTAAACATGATAAATCATAATGAAATTGGAGTAAGGTTGGAAATGTTTTTGATAATTTTATATTTGTGTAATAGAAATTAAACATTTTCCCTGCTACAGTCTTCTTTTTTCATTGTAAAGATACTGTACAGAAGAGTTACAGTTACATGAGTAAGGAAATGAATAAATTTCTTCTTGAGCATTGTTACAAACTCCTTTGTTTTTTCCCAGCCATCTCTTCCCTCCCCATCACCCCAACTCCTCTGTTCCCTGCCCCAAAGTTGTAGAGTTCATTTTTAACATAGTATCTTGTACAATTCCTTGTTACAATGGGTCAGCCTGTATCCTTGTTTCAGCATTTTGTTATTTCCCTTACCCTACCCAAATTAGAAAAATGTATATGAAGATGCAAGGCACCAGAATCAAATACACTGAAAACAGGGGTTATACCATGGGGAAAGAACATACAAAAGAAACAAACAAAATCACATAGTACATTATAAGAACATTAAAAACAACAGCAACAAAGATAAACCCTCCAGTCTCTCTATCTTGGTGCTCATCTCAGCATCATCTCATGTGGTCATATGTGCATAGATTTTGACATTTTCTACTTGTCTGGTAAGGTTATCCTAAACATATACGAGTTATTGCAAATAAGGGAAACCATGGGAACTATATTTTGGGGGGTATGGTTTATTTCACTTAGTATATTTTTTCTAAGCCTTTCCATTTCCTAAAAATGGGGCTGTGTCATACTTTCTGATGGAAGCATAATATTCCATTGCATATATACCACATTTTCTTGATCCATTCATCTATTGAGGGGCATCTGCGTTGGTTGCATATTTTAGCTATGGTACATAATGCTGCAATAAACATAGTTGTGCTGGTAGCTGTAGTATAGCCTTCTTTGTGATCGTTTGGGTAAATGCCCAAAAGTGGGATTGGTGGGTTATAGGGGAGCTCTATGTGGAGTCTTTTGAGGAAGCTTCATACTAGTTTCCAAACTGGTTCAACAAGTTTACATTCCCACCAAAAATACAGTGCGGTTCCCTTTTGGCTACATCCTCTCCAGCTTCTGTTGTTATTAGATTTCTTGATTATAGCCATTCTAACTGGGGTGAAGGGAATCTCAATGTTGTTTTGATTTACATTTCTTTTATGGCTAGAGAAGGTGAGCATTTCTTCATGTGCCACTTATTTCTTATTAGTTATTTCCTCTTCAGAGAAGTTTCTCTTTGTCTTTAGCCCACTTATTTATCTGGGAGTTGTTTCTTTGAGGATTTGTTGCTTGAGGGATTTACTTTTTTGAGTTCTATGTGTATTTTAGATACGAGACCCTTGTTCTTTGTATGGCTAGTGAAGATGTTCTCCCAATCCGTAGGATTTCTATTGATCTTGCTAGCTATGTTCTTTGCCAGAAGAAACTCTGAAGTTTCATGCAGTCCCATTTGTCCAACCTTTCTTTGATTTGTTGTGTTCTGGGTCTTTATTAAGAAAATTTCGACCTGTGCCAAGGAGCCCTAGAGTTTCTCCTATTCCTTTCTGTAGTGTTTTAAGGGTGTCTACTTTGACTTGAAGATTTTTGATAAATTTGGAGTTGATTCTGGTGCAGGGTGATATAGAAGGATCTAGCTTATTTTTCTACAGGTGCTAAACCAATTTTGGCAGCACCATTTACTGAAGAGGCTGCCTTTCTTCCCTTCTATTTTTTTAGCTCCCTTATCGAAGATTAGCTGGGTATGGGTCTGTGGGTTCATTTCTGAGTCTTCAGTTCTATTCCATTGTTCCTCGGGTCTTTTCTTGTGTGAGTACCAAGCTGTTTTGATTAATATGGTTTTATAGTGGAGTTTGAAGTCTGGTATTGATATTCCTCCAGCCTGTTGTTTCTGCTAAGGATAGTTTCTGTTATTCGAGTCTTTAACTGTTCCTTATGAATTTTTGGGTTGCTTGTTCTATTCCATTGAAGAATAAGGTTGGGATATTGATAGGTATCACATTGAATTTTTAGATAGTCTTAGAAAGTATTGCCATTTTTACGATGTTAATCCTCCCAATCCAGGAGCATGGGAGGTTTTTCCAATTCCTTGCTTCTGTTTTAATTTCCTTTTCAGGATTTTAAAGTTTTTATCATAGAGGTCCTTCACTTCTTTAGTTAACTCCTAGGTATTTTATTTTTTTGTGGGGCTATTACAAAATGAGCTACTTTCCTGATTTCAGCTGCACTCTTCTCATTGTTGGCATACAGAAAAGCCATTGATTTTTGAGGGTTAATTTTTTGCCCTGTTACTTTGCCAATGTTTCAAATAAGCTCAAGTAATATGGGAGTGGAGAACATGGGATTCTTTAAATACAAGATCATGTCATCTGCAAAGAGGGAGAGTTTTATTCATCTTTCCCTATTTGGATCCCTGTTCTATTTGCATCTTGTCTTATTGCTCTAGCTAGGCATTCTAATATTAAATTGAAGAGAAGTGGAGAGAGTGGACATCCTTGTCTCATTCTGGAGTTTAAAGGAAATGTATTTAGCTTTTTGCCATTAAGTATAATGCTGGCTGTAGTTTTGTCTGCTGAATCTTCCATGGATTCCTAGTTTTTCCAGAGCTTTCATCATAAAGGTGTGTTACATCTTGTCAAATGCTTTTTCTGTGTCTGTTGAGATAATCATGTGGTTCTTATCCTTACTCATGTTGATGTGATGAATTATATTAATTGATTTGCATATATTGAACCAGCTTTGCATACCTGAAATGAATCCTGTTTGATCATGGTGTATGATTTTTTGATGAGTTGTTGAAGCTGACTGACTAAATTTTGTTGAGAAATTTTGTATCAATTTTCATCAATGAAATGGGTCTATACTTTTCTTTCCTTCATGAGTTCCTCCCTGGTTTGGGGATGAAGGTTTTGATGGCTTCATAGAAAGAGTTTGGTAGTGAACTTTCACTTTCAATTTCATTGAAGAGTTGGAGGAATATTTGTGTGAGTTCTGCCTTGAAGGCCTTGTAGATTTCAGCTGTAAATCCATCCGGTCCTGGGATTTTCTTGGGTGGGAAGTCTCATTGTATTTCTAATTCGATGCATGCTATGAGTCTGTTAAATTGGTTTGACTCATCTTAGTTTAGTTTGGGCATGTTGATATTTGCTAGAAGTATTCCTAAATCTTGGGTGTTTGTGAGGTGATGTATTCATTCTCATTTCTGATTTTCATTATTTGGGTGTTTTTCCTTCTTTTTCTAATAAGATTTGCTAAGGTTCCATCATTTTTCTTAATTTTTTTGCAAAACAAACTCTTTGTTTTGTTGATTCTTTGTTTGGTTCTTTTGGATTCTAATTCATTTAATGCTGGTTTAATTTTAATTCTTCGTTTCTGTCTACTGGATTAGGGTGTAGCTTGCTGGTTTTTACAAGGATTTTCCAATGTCTCATTAAATTGTTGGTTTCAGATCCTGCCAACTTGTTGATGAAGGAACCCAGAGCTATAAACTTGCCTCGGAGTACTTCCTTAGCTGTGTCCCAGAAGAGCTGGTAATGTGTATGTTCATTTTTGTTAAATATCTTGAACATTTACATTTACTTTCTAATCTCATCCATGACCTAGTGGTGGTTCAACATTGTGTTGTTCAACCTCCATCTGTTACAGGATTTTCTTTGGTGGCTTTTGGTGTTGAATTCTAATTTTATTCCCTTGCAGTCTGAGAGAATGAAGGGCATAATTGCAATGTTTCTGAATTTGGAGAAATTTGCTTTGTGGCTTAAATGTGATCTATTTTGGAAAATGTTCCTTGTGCTGCTGGGAAGAATGTGTATTCTGATGCTGCTGGTGAAATATTCTGTAACTGTCAGTCAATTCTAGTTGGTCTATGCAGTTGTCTAGATCTGAGATTTCTCTGTTGGAGTCTTTGCTGGGTTGATCTATCCATTGGAGATAGTGATGTGTTTAAGTCTCCAAAAATTACCGTCTTTGAATCTATGTGAGATTTCAGGGAAAGTAATGTTTCTAAATTTAGGTGCGCCATTGTTTGGTGAATATATATATTTAGAATTGTAATATCCTCCTGAAAGAGAAATCCCTTAGTTAGTATGTAATGATCTTCTTTATCTATCCTCATTGATTTTAATTTGAAGTCTATTTTTTTTCTGATATTAGGATTGCAACTCCCACCTGTTTATAGGGACCGTTTGCTTGGTAGATTTTATTCCAGCCTTTACTTTCAGAATATATTTGGTTTTGTGGGCAAGGTGTGTCTCTCTCTTTTTTAAAAATACATTTTTATTGTAAAAATACTGTGCAGAGCGGTTAGAGTTACATGAGCAAGGTAATGAGTACATTTCCTATCAAGCATTGTTACCTCCTCCTTTGTTTTTCCCCTACCCTCCCTTCCCTCCCATCTCCACAACTACACTCCCCTTCCACCCTCCTCCCCACCTAAATTGTAAAGCTCATTTTTCAACATAATGTCTTGTACATCTCATTGTTACAATGGAAGGTGTGTCTCTTGAAGGTAGAAAATAGAAGGATCTTGCTTTTTGATCCAACTAGATAGTCTATGTCATTTAATTGGAAAGTTAAGTTCGTTAATATTGAGTGTTAGGACTGAGTGGTGTTTGGTAGTCCCTGCCATGTTAGCCACCTTCTTGGGGGCTGTGGCAACTGAGTTCTTCCTATGCATCTTGGATTCTCTGTTTGGGGGCTGTTTCTTGGCCTTTATTGTGTTCTTGTTGGTTTTCTATGTGTAGGACATCTTTAAGTATCTTTGGAAGGGCTGGTTTGGTGGAGATACATTGTTTCCATTTTTCTTCGCTGTGAAAGGTTTTTACTAGTCTTTCTGTTATGAAGGAGAGTTTAGCTGGGTACAGTATTATTGGTTGATAGTTGTTTGTCTTTAGGGCGTGGCATTCATCATTCCAGGCTCTTCTTACTTTCATGGTCTCTTCTGAGAAATCTGAAGTTATTCTGATTGCTTTCTTTTTTCCTTGACAGCTATTTAAGGATCCTTTCCTTGGTCTTAATTGATCCTGTGTGGATTATAATGTGGCAGTGGGATGTCTTGCTCTGGCCTGGTCTATTTGGGCTTCTAAAAGCTTCTTGTATCTGAAGAGGCCTGTCTTTTTGACTGTTTGGGAAATTCTCTGCTAGGATTCTGTTACATAACTTTCCTAGACCATTAACTTCTGTCTCTTCGTATTCCTGTACACCCATTATCCTCAGATTAGGCCTTCTGATGGTTCTTTTAAATGATGAATTGATCTATCATATTTCTTATGTTTGTCTTGAATAGTTGTCTGTTCTTTCTCTTCTAGACTCTCTTCAATTCCAGAGATTCAATCTTCTGCATGGTCTAACCTACTCTCAAGACTTTCTACTTTGTTTTTTATTTCCTTTCCTTCTAATTGGTCAGCTTTAATTGTTTCACATTCTTTGTTGGAACTTTGTTTTAGATCTTGTATGGACTTCTTCAATTCCTTAATTTGGTTTTCACTGTTCATTCTCAAATCCATTAGTAAATTGATTATGGTTTCATTGGACTCCCTTTCCTTCTGATGGGCTCCCTTCAGCATTCCTTTTGTGGCCTTCCTGATTTCCTTCAGCTGTTTGTGGTTTCCATGAATACCTATATTGATCTTTGTCTATTCTTATCCCACTCATGCAATTCCTGTATTAGTCTTTGAATAGCTTCCTCATGCTTGGGAAATACCTGTATTAATCTTTGGTTAGCCTCATCACTCTCATGCTTTTCCCTATCCCACTCACATATTTCCCTATCACGATCACACAGAGACCTTTGCAAGCTTTCAATTTTTTCATTCACCATTTTTGCCAGTAGTGTTCGTAGATCATTTTGGGAACTATCCTCTGGATTATTCATTTACTGCTCTGTCGCCTGATTATCATGAGTGGGAGTTGAGATATCTGGACTTGCCATTTTTCTTGTGTTTCTCTGACTTGTTCTGCACATTTTATATGAAAGCAAACCAATTTTGTGCTAGAACACTATTTTAAGGCAAGCATCAACCAGAACCCTGTAGTTGCATAGAATGTTTGACACAGTCCAAATGAATACAGATATAATCTAGTTCAATATATATCATCTAGTTCGACAACAGACAACTATGGATTAATGGACTAAGAATGACAAAGAGGGAGTCAGCAGACCCGAAATTAAGAGGTTTTGGGAGAATTGTGGGGAGAAAATAAGATTAGAGGAATGTGGAGAAGGAAAAGGAAAGAGGGAAAATAACCAAGCCATAATTTCAGAGAAGAAATGGCTAGAAGGAAAAAAGGAGAGAGACAAATAAAGAAAAATGAAAAAAATATAATTAAAAATTGAAAAATGAAATGCGTAAAGATTACATAACTATAAAGAAATAATACTGAAAGAGGAAAAGGATAGAAGGAAAGTAGAAGAGAGATAAAGAAAAAAGGAAAAAGGAAAAAATAAAGTATTTAAAAATGAAGCACTCAAAAATTATATAAGCATAAATAAATAATACTATTATTAAAGAAGTTAAGGATAAGATTTTGTGAATTGAGTAATCAATTTCTGAATTAAGTGTACACACAATGAAGGATAATGTCAAGTAATCCAAGGTGGGTATATATCTGGGGGTGAACAGAACAGCAATTAAGTCACAAAAAAAAATGGAAAAGGGTAAAAAAGGTTTAAAACACACACACACACACACACACACACACACACACACACACACACACACCCCTAAAATAAAAAATGAAAAAAATAGAAAACAATTTTTAAAATAAATTTTAAAAATTATGTAGAAAAACGAGTCCTATGAATTTTTTTGGGGGGGAGGTCAAATCGTGTGTCTCCCCTGTGTCTGGAGTCTCTGGTTTGCTTGTGGTGTTTGCTTTTGCTGTGGCTTGATTAGTTTCTTGAGTCAATTTTTTTGAGAAGGTAGAAAGACGCTCTGCCTTATCTAGTACTTTATGATCCTCCTCCCAGGCTAGTTCAGTGGGAGGGAGCTATGCTTTGAGTATCACAATAGAGGGAGATGGCTGCTTCCTCTAGCTTGGAGTTGCTGTGATGAGGCTAGGTTGTGGGTAGGGTGGAGGCCTGTCAGCAATCAGTAGCTTTTCCCTGAGGGGATAGATTCTGAGACACTCACAGAGCCGAGTCTGAAACCATTCTCAGGATTTATGTTTACTGAGTTTCAATTGTTTTTCTTTTACCTTCCTGATGCTGGGTCTACTGCCTAGGCTGCAGTGGGAAGGTGCAGCTTCAGGCTCTGTTAACCCAGTGAAGAAAGTCACTCCTCTGTGGGTGGAGCTTTCTCTGCCTGGGAAGGGCAACTTTCCCCTGGGTGGAGTTGAGCTGGGCAGGTAAGGTTCCTGTGACCTGTTAAATGACTCCTATTGTCTTCTTACAAGGCCTGAGTTATGTGCTAGCTGCTCTGGCCAGGTCTTTTTCAGTATTAAAGCTGGAGTTCCTCTCTGGTGGTGGAGGAGAGGCTACTTTCCCATTGCTGCTCCTTGAGAAGGAGTGAGGATGTCTTGGAGTACTCATGCCTACCCCTTGGTTTCCAGGCCATCCTCGTTCACGGTCTGCTACTATCTATAGTCAGCAGAATGATAATTTCCACTCCTTGTTAGTTCTTGGTGATGGTGAGTAGAATCCACTCACACACCGCCTCTGGCAACTTTGTCCAGGGCTCTCTCTGATGATATGGTGGCCGCGGCACCATATCATCAGCAGCTGATGCCACAAATAACAGTAAATGCTCAAATCTGTCTCCTTAACCCAGATGCCTGGATTTTTCCTTTTTGGCCAAACTCTCTGTACTCTGAGGGCACACTTGGTGTGACTCTCTAGCCTAGCACTGTTCACTGGAACACTAAAACTACTTTCTATGTGAGAGCTTGTTTAGTCCCCAGCATCTTCTCTGCCATCTTCCTCCAGCTAAATGATAAGGTTGCTTTTGTTATTCGTGGTTCTCTAAAGAAAAACACCAACAGTACAAGATGATGCACACACAAGTACATGTGTACATAAGTATATGAAGAGATGTATTATAAGATTTCCTGAAAACTTCTACAATCTGCAGTCCACAAGCTGGAGATTAGAAATAATAAAGACAGAAATAAAAGAAACCAAACTGGTGATATAGTTCAAAAGCCTGAAATTCAAAGTTCCAATAAATTAGATTCCAGTCAAGGCCTGAAAGACTGTATATCAGGAGCACAGAAGTTGGGAAAAGATCAGTTTCCTACCTCAAACAGAGAGTCAGAATTAATTTGACCTTACTCTGCTACTCTGCCTGGTCACTCTCTTAAACCCTTGATATATTGGGTGAGACTCAACCCATCACATCAAACATCTGCATTATTCAGCTAACCAATTCAAATGCTAATCTCTTTCAGAAACACCATAACAAACATAAGCAGAGATAATGCTTAAGCAGCTATCTGTGAATCTCTGTGGACCAGTCCTTGGATTGAACTCAGGGACTGGGTACTGTCCCTGAGCTTTTAAAAAATTAGTTTTGATTGTGAAAATACTGTACAGAGGGGTAACAATCACATGAGCAAGGTAATGATTACATTTCCTTTCAAGCATTGTTACCTCCTCCTTTGATTTTCCCCTACCATCCATTCCCTCCCATCTCCAAAACTACATTCCTCCCCTCCCCCCACCCTGCCTAAATTGTAAAGTTCGTTTTTCGACATAGCATCCTCTACATCTCATTGTTGCAATGGGTCAAGCTGTATCCATATTTAAACACTTTGTATTTTCTCTTCCCCTCCACAACTTATACCAACATCAAATACAGTGAGAACAGGGGTTATACCGTGGGGGAGGGACATACAAAGCAACAAAAAAAATCACGTGGAACCTTACAAATATGTTAGAAACAATATCAAGCAAGAAAAAACCACTTGTGTCCTTATCTTGGGGTTCATTTTGCTTAACACCATCTTATCTGACCTTTTTTGCTTGTCTCAGATATATACCAGTTATTGTAAATAAGGGAAAGCATGGGACCTATGTTTATTTGGGCCTGGCTTTCTTCACTTAGTATAATTTTTTCCAAGTCTTTCCATTTCCTAACAAATGGGACAATGTCATTCTTTCTGATGGAGGCATAGAATTCCATTGTGTAGATATACCACATTTTCTTGATGCATTCATCTACTGAGGGGCATCTGGCTTGGTTCCATATCTTAGCTATGGTAAACAATGCAGCAATAAACATAGTTATGCTGGTAGCTTTAGTATGGTCTTGTTTGTGATCATTTGGGTAAATGCCCAAAGGTGGGATTGCTGGGTCATAGGGGAGCTCTATGTGGAGTCTTTTGAGGAACCTCCATACTGCTTTCCAAAGTGGTTGAACAAGTTTACACTCCCACCAATAATGCAGTAGGGTTCCCTTCTGTCCACATCCCCTCCAGCATCTGTTGTTATTAGAGTTCTTAATTATAGTTATTCTAACTGGGATGAGGTGGTATCTCAATGTCATTTTGATTTGCATTTTTTATGGCTAGAAAGGTTGAGCACATCTTCATGTGTCTATTGGACATTCTTATTTCCTCTTCAGAGATGTTTCTCTTTAAGTCTTTCGCCCACTTATTTTTGGGGCAGTTGTTTCTTTAAGGATTTGTTGTTGGGGGATTTAAGTTTTTGAGTTCCAGATATATTTTAGATATGAGACCCTTGTCCGTTGTATGGCTAGTGAAGATCTTCTCCCAATCCGTGGGCTTTCTGTTGATCTTGCTAGCTATGTCCTTTGCCATGCAGAAGCTCTGCAATTTCTTGCAATCCCATTTGTCCAACCTTTCTTTGATTTGTTGTGTTTCTGAGTCTCTTTTAAGTAAATTTCAGCTTGTGCCAAGGGGACCTAGGATTTCTCTTATTCCATCTTGTAATGTTTCAGAGTGTCTGTTTTGACTCCGAGGTCTTTGATCCATTTGGAGTTGATTCTGGTGCAGGGTGATATATAAGGATCTAGCTTTAGTTTTCTACAAGTGATTAACCAATTTTGCCAGCACCATTTACTGAAGAGGCTGTCTTTCTTCCATTCTATTTTTTTAGCTCCCTTATCGGTGATTAGATGGCTATAGGTCTGTAGGTTCATTTCTGAGTTTTCAATTCTATTCCGTTGGTCCTGAGGTCTGTTTTTGTGCCAGTTCCAAGCTGTTTTGATTACTATGGCTTTGTAGTAGAGTTTGAAATTTGATATTGATATTCCTCCAGCACTGTTCTTTCTGTTAAGAATTATTTTTGCTATTGGGGTTCTTTTATTGTTCCATATGAATTTTTGGATTGCCTCTTCTATTTCTTTGAAGAATGAGTTTGGAATATTGATAGGTATCGCATTGAATTTGTAGATAGCCTTGGGAAGTACTGACATTTTCACGATGTTGACCCTTCCAATCCAGGAGCATGGGAGGTTTTGCCACTTTCTAAGTTCTGTTCTGATTTCCTTTTTCCGATTTTTAAAGTTTTCATCATAGAGGTCCTTCACTTCTTTGGTTAATTCCTCGGTATTTTATTTTTTGTGGGACTATTGCTTTCCTAATTTCAGTCCCACTTTTCTCATTGTTGGCATACAGAAAAGCCATTGATTTTTGAGGGTTAATTTTATACCCTGCTACTTTGCCAAAGTTTCGAATCAGCTCGAGTAATTTAAAAGTAGAGTCTGTGGGATTCTTTAAATACAAGAGGGAGAGTCTTACTTCATCTTTCCTTATTTGTATCCCCTTCATGTTTTCACCTTCTCTTTCCCTGAGCTTTTTTACTCAAGGCTAGCAATATACCACTTGAACTACAACCCACTTCTAGCTTTTTGGTAGTTAATTGGATATGATTCTCCTGTACTTTCCTGCACAGGTTGGTTTGCAACCTCAATATACAGATTTCAGCTTTTTGAGTAGCTAAGACTATAGGCATGAGCCATTAGCATCCAGGTATAACTGTGAATCTTGTCGTTCAATTTAGTTTACTCTTATAATTAATCCCAGTGGGAAAATATAATATGTTTTATTCCTAATTAAACAATTCTTTTTGCAGAATGCAGTTTCTTAACATTGATGACACTGATATTTAGAGATGAATATTTCTTTGTTGTAGGAATCTGTATGCATTGTAAACTGTGTTGCAGCATCCCTGCTGTACACCCACTTTGATGCTAGTAACACAATGCCCCATATTTTGGCAATGAAAAATGTATCCAGTATTTGCCAAATGTGGCATGGGAGATAAACAAATTGACATGGGGTTTTTGTGGATAAAAAAGATCAGAATGATATAGCATAGACAATAATGCATTCCTGTTCCTATGCACCTATTTTTAACAGTTTGGTCTTTGTAAGCAGAACACTCAGTTGAATAATTGCAATTACTTGGAAAATGTGGTCTTGGACCAATAGACTTGTCTTAACCAGGTGACAAAGGGTTAATGTATAGCCAACCTTCACTAAGCATTCACAAGACTCAAATTCAGTTCTCATTACTCTCAGGTAATTCTGAAGGTTCATGACATGTAGTCATTTGTCAGTGTACTGAAGCATGAAATTGTACCATGTACATTCCGGCTAGTATGTGGCAGTGAGTTACTTAGCGAGTGAACCTAGCTTATCATTCACAACTAAAATCATTTCTTATTAAGTGCCTTCATCTTAACATGCCATTGTTGTTCTCCATTGGAAATGGGTGACAGTAATTTTAAGGAACTAGGATTGGGGGGTAACATTAAAAAGTCTGTACAAAGAGTGCTAGTTTGCAAATATCAGCAATGTAAGTAAAACCATCTAGAGTATAGTGGCTCTTATTACTTGTATACTTTATTTCCAAAGTTTGTTATTATTTTATACCTATAGCTATTGGACTGTTAAAGACCCAAAGGATTAGTTTGAGACTTTCACTTATTCAATACATTTTATGAGAATATTTCATGCTACTATGTTATATAGGAAATCAAGAATCTGCAAAGATTCCTGACATAATTGTGCCAGGCATGGTGGCACATGCCTTTAATTCCAGCACGTATGATGGTAATACAGGAAAACATGTGTTCAGGGCCAACCTAGGCTAAATAGCAAGATCCTGCTTCAAAATAAGACATAATTGTGGCCTGGGAAGATGGCTCAGTGGTAGAGCCCTTGCCTTGCATGCATGAAGCCCTGGGTTCGACTACTCAGCAAACATAAGCAAAAAGAAAAAAGCTGGAAGAGGCACTGTGGCTCAAGTGGTAGAGTGCTAGCCTTGAACTGAAACACTGAGGTACAGCGCCCAGGCCCAGAGTTCAGGCACCACGACTGGACCCCCCCCCAAAAAAAAAGTAATAATTGTGTCTCTTCTTGGTACTATGACATTGTATTTGGTGATATAAACCAAATTCAATAAATTTATCAGCAAATAGACAATCTTAACTTACATAGTGGAATTGTCTCTGCATAAAAATTAATTACTAATGAGATTTTTATTTTTTATTTACAGTAAAGCTCTAGTAAAGATTATTTATTCAACAGTAGTAAAATAAAATGTACATACTTCTTTCAAATAATAATAATAAGCTGAGGGTTTGAGAGATGTGAATGCATATAGTTTTACAAACAACTCATCTAGTTAAATTTGTTGCTAAAGATAAAATTGTGTGTAGCTACTAGGGAGAGTCTACTGTGATATTTAAACCACAGAAGATCCTAAATTTAGCAGGGTATCTTGATGTTGCTAAGTGCATGGGTATTTTATACCTGAGTGTTTTTCACATATGTGTTTACTCAACATATATTAATAAAGCCAATTTAAAGTGTTTAAATACAAGATCATCATAATGATTCAATTATTTAACTAAAGCAGTTTAAAATTTTATATAGTATACTATAAATATTCCAAAATAATTTCTAAAGCAAGAGATTATCTAAAGACTTTGAAATACCATTATCAGTAATTGTTTTCTGTGACTACTACTATACTCTTCTAAACTCTTTCCAATATGTTTCTAGGGATTTTCAGTATATTTTCAAATACAAATGAGCTTTCTCAAAAAATGCTTATTTGTGCATTCATAACTTCAGATTTACGTGTTCAAATGTTCAATCAACATTTCCACTGCCAAGAACTTTCTCATTTGAGAACAAATCTTAGAAAAACAAAGTTCTCTGTGACATTGGGGAACATGGAATCCATAACTGGTTTTAATTTTTCCCCTAATCCTGTCTCTTTTTTGACACAAAAGAACAATTAGCTCAAGAGAATCTGTGCCTCAAGCTTTCCTTAAAATATAATGTCCTTACATAAGTCTTGATCTCCCCAGTTACATTACACAATATCTGATGTGCCTGACCCTGTGTCTATATGTGATCATATTCAGCTTCAGGAAGTTGGTAAAGAGAAAAGAGATCACCACCATCATCAGTAATCTCTACCAAAGTCTGTATCAGGTTTAACATCTCCCCTATGAGGTTCACAACTGTGCTATATGCATAAAGATGGTATTATAACTGTTATCTGAACAGTCAAGAACAATAAAAGCTCTCAGTCAGTGACCTTGAATAAAACTCAACATTTAACTTAGTACCATCTTCGGATAGCACCACCTGCACAGAGATATTAAAGATGAGCAGGTTGTTCCATAGCACAGGTTCTGGAGTTAGACTGCCTGAATTTTAGTTGAGACTCAAATAATTACTTGTTGTATATTCTTGGGCAAGTGAAACTTTCTGAGCCTCTGTTTTCTCTGTAAGTAATAATAACAATATCTATCCCATAAAGTTATTGTGAGGACTACAGGAGTTAATACATATGCTTAGTAGTAAAAAGTGTGGATTAATTTTTCTTTTTTTATGAGGCAAGTCCTTACTGTGTAGTAAAGGTTGATCCTGAACTCACCAATATAGCTCAAACTGACCTCAAATACACCATCCTACTGCCCCAAACTCCAGAGTGCTAATACTTCAGGCTTAACCATCATGCTCATGAGTTTAGATGAAGATGATAAATTCTAATTATTCACTAGATGTCCAATAACTAAGAATTTAGCTACTCCATAATAAGAAGCTATACATCTGTCCTTAGAGAAAAAAGCTTCAATATTGAATGGAAAGAGATAGTTGGTGTCTTATATCCTTAGACAAACATTAGATGCCTTTCTAAGTTTTAAAATATTGTCCAACGTGTATATTTTCCCCTCAATTAAACACATGTTGCCAGCACTCCCTGTAATTACCCTTTTCCTCTTGCACTCATCAGGAAGAACATTGATAAACAAATGTAACAAATTGTTATGGAGAATGAAACTCCTCTGGAACTCTTGACTTTAAGAAATCTACTTGCATCAAGGACTGGTATAATGTTGCATGCCTGTAATTCCATCTATTCAGGAGACAAACTGGGAAAATTTCAGTTCAAGTCAAGCCCAGGCAAAATATTAGTAACTCTTCATTTTCAAAAACAAGACAGGCATGTTGATTCATGTCTGTAATCTCAGTTACATGAGGGGCATAAGTGGGAGGATTGTGGTCTGAGGCTGGACTTGGGTAAATACATGATATCCTACCTGAAAGGTAACTAATGCAAAAATGGGCCGGGGGGCTGTAGCCCCAGTATTAGAGAACCTAAATAACAAGTGTGAGGCTCTGAGTTCAATGCCCCCTACTGACAAAATTTATGAAGGAGTATTATTAAGTTATGTTGAAAACATTGTACTTGAAGAGATCTCTGGTTGTTTATAGGTATCCATAGAACCTTTTCACATCTAGAAATTCGGGTTCTAACATAAGAATACTCAAATCTTTTTGAATCACTGAGATATACTAAGAATTGTGTTGGCAGCAAATAGTAAGAAAAGTATTCACAAAGCAAAATAAAAATGTGTACTCTTAATGGTTTAATAACCCTAAATCATCTTCCTGGAAATACTTTGTGAGTATAGAACTTACATACTACAGATGCCAGGATCTGCGAAGCATAAAAGATCTGATCTACTTATTATATTCCTACATTCAGAAGATTATCCACATTTGACAAAGGTAAAAGCTAACAACATTTCAAAAGGTATGATTAGATTACTTCACTATGTTGCTCAATGTATTAGTATTATTACTGAAGATCACATTGAGTATGGCACCCCCAATATTCCAGTTACTATTGCTCTATAAAAATCACACCAAAACACAATGATTTAAAGCAACCACATTCTTTCTTTTCCTTTTCTTCTCTCATTGTGTCTGTGGGTCAGGAAATGGAGGAACGGCTCATCTGGATGATTCTGATCCAGAGTCTACATGTGACTGTGCTCAATAGTGATTGGAGGCAGAAGTGCAGGAACACGAAAGCAGACAGTCACTTCCTTCACTGCATACACGTTCATCACCTCTCCATGCGATATCTCCATATGGCATATATTGAGCCTGCCCCCATGATGCTTTATGGAGACCTCCCAAGAGTTGGATTGTTTGCATAGTACCTTAGGATTCTAAGTAAGTATTCAAAAAACCAGTCAGATATTATATCACTTCTTAACTCCTTGTTTCAGAAGTCACATTGCATCAATTCTGCTGCAGTAATAAGTCCACCTAGATTTAAGTGGAGACAAGATCTTTCCATGAGAAAAATGTCAGCATTGCTTTGTATAAGGAACATGTGAGAAGGGCAATATTATTTCAGACAGTTTTGGAAAATACAATCTGTTAAACTTGGCAATTACAGTGCTTTACATATTGTTGACTTATGCATTATATTTAAACAATTTTTTGAAGATTTGATGAGTGGCTTGTTTTCATAGAAAAGACATAATTGGATTGATAGGCATACTTTCCTGTATCCCTCCACAACTACAGAAAAGGAAGTTTTGGCTAGGAACACACACTAAAGGACCACTAGACAATAGTTTTCTCTTATAGGAGCTTTCACTTTACATCATTTCAATTGCTTTGGGTCAAATACTGTCTGAAAATACTAGATTGAAGTTTCCATAAGTAAAGAATTTTTAAGGTTTATATTTCATGATCTCCTTAGTAGAACAAATGAATTTCATATGCTCCTGCTATATTCTCCCTAGGATGTAAATTGCCATTTGTGCTATGTGATCAATCATTACATTATCAGAATGTTCAAGTAACCTTTATATAGTAGCACAATGCTATATTATTACAATGCTTATCTCATTTACCTCACTTTCTCTCTCTGAGTAGGCACTGCATCATCAAATATCATCAAAAAAGGTTGAGTTTGACATAATAAAATATTCCAAGGAAGACTATATTCATCAGGCATTTATTAAAGTTTATTATAATTATTCTATTATGTTATTAGTTTCTTACTGTGCTCAATTTATGAAGTAAATTTTATTGGGCATATGTATGCACATACATACATACATATGTTTAGGAAACTATTAACATATATGAGGCTTGTTATTTTCCATATTTCACTTATCTATTGAGGGTGTCGTGGACTATAAACTCCACAAATGTATTCTATAGATAGTTTTCCAAATCTACTTTTTGTGTAGTTAAAGCCCCAGTACTAGGCTGAGCTTTTTTGCTCAAGGCTGGTACTCTATTCGTTGAGCCACAGCTCCACTTCCATGTTTTTTATGAATAGTTAAAGATAAGAATCTCACAGACTTTCCTGCATAGGCTGGCTTTGAACCAGGATTTTTAGATCTGAGTAGCCACGATTATAGTCATGGTTTACTGGTGCCAGGTCAAGCTTACCTTTTACATAGAACTGATAGTTATATTAAATGAAGCAGTATTAAATGGAATATAGCTTGAAACATTCTGTTATGAATTAACAACACTATTCTTTGAATGATTATAATTTTTTTTTTTTTTGTCGGCTGTGGGGCTTGAACTCTGGGCCTGGACGCTGTCCCTCAGCTCTTCAGCTCAAGACGAGCACTCTACCACTTGAGCTACAGCGCCACTTCCAGTTTTCTGGTGGTTTAATGGAGATAGGAGTCTCACGGTCTCTCCTGCCCGGGGTTGGCTTTGAACCACGATCCTCAGATCTCAGCCTCCTGAGTAGCTAGGATTACAGGCGTGAGCCACCAGCGCCCGGCTGAGTGATTATAATTTTAAACTCATACGTATATCTTTTTAAATAGTATCAATGGTAAGTAGGAGGATCATGGTCCAGGCCAGCACAGAAAAATTATGGGAGACCCTACATGACAAATACCTAACACAAAATGGACTGGGAGTGAGACTTAAGTAGTAGATTACCTGCCTAGCATGAACTAGGCTCTGAGTTTAAGCAACAGTACTGAAAACTAACTAAATAAGTAAATATATATTATAACAAGAAATACATTCTCACTATATGTGAATAGATAACATTTTTTCTGTTGAGATTTATTTCTGGATAATATATTTGCCACTGATAATTGAATTTCCTAGTTGAATCTCCTATAAATTGACATTCCCAGTGAAGGGGGTAAAAATGAGAAATCATTGCTGAATATCAAACAAGATATTGCCTTAGTTTAGTCATGATTCATTCTACTTCATTCAGTTTCAAAAATGATGAGTATATCCCTGATGACACCAAAACCTTGAAAAATGAGATTTTTTAAATGATTACTTAATTGCAGAATATAGATCACAACACTTAAGGGAAAGCAAATGAAATAGAGCATTTACTATTTTAGAGCATGTTAGCTAGAGAGTAATTTAAAATGTTTTAAAATGTTTTAATTGATATCTTCAATGTATTTTTGTTCGATTAGAGATTTAAATGAGACTGGAGAGCAATGGTGACCTTTAAATATCCTATTCATATTAAGACTGCAGTAGATGATTTTAAACCAATTATAAGCATTATAAGTAAATGAGTTATTAGCATTCATGAATCTTATAACAGCCAATTTGTTCCTGTTCCCAAACCCTTGAAGTGCCTATTTTATAATTTCACAGAGATGTAACCATAGGAACTAAGTGGTTGCCAACATAAACCTTTATAATTAATGAGGGTAAATTTTCACCTCTTTGAATCATATTGAAATGTATACACAGAACCCAGGTAACATACCTCAAGGACTACTGTTTTGTTCAAAGTGAAAAAGTTGTTTTACAGATATCTATTTCACGAAGCATTTACCATAAAAAGGAACATTTATAGAGTATATGCTTTGTGGCAGGTATTTTGTTAGACACTGTGAGGAATAAAATAAGAATTAAACACGCTCATCATCCAGGAGCTTAAAACATCAGAGGAGAAGTGTGACAATTACAGACAATTACAGAGGTTAGTGTGTTATCACACCAAATGCACTGTCATAAAAGAGGAATAGAACATGTTGTGTCCTTGTCAAAATCATTTTTACACAACTGAGAGTATGTAGTAATTTATTATGCCTACTACTTCCTACCCTAGAAATAGTTATGTAAATGCAAATGAAATATCGTTGATCTGTGCTTCTGGAAAAACAGGAAAATCTAAAAAATGGATTAAAGTTTTGACCAAGAAAAGCTTATCAATTTTCCCTTTCATTTGCAAATGATCTAACGTGAGAATTTCTTGTCTTCATCTCTTTCTCTTTACCTCCCTGCATCCCTTTCAACTAAACTAACCATTCTTCCATCTTGGGGTCCGGATATATCCATATGTCTATTTAGGTCTATATGTATTTGTTTACTTGTTTAAATCTATCTCTATAGATGATAGATAGATGGATAGATAGAGAGATAAATAGGATCTAAAGGAAAGAGTATGGTATGGATGTGAATCTATATTCATATTTACAATATGTGTGTGTGCATATATGGAAAAGAAGAAAAGAAGGGAAAAAGTAGTAAAACACAGAGACTGGGTCTGGTACCTTTCTAGAATCAGAGAATTGAATGATATACAAGTGAATAACCACATTATTCTTTCTCTAAAACCACTGTTACTATCTGAAAGGCATGACCCCATAATCTCCATAACTTAAAAAAGCTATCGAAGTAACAGTTGATCATTAGGATTAGAGTTTCAATTGTACAAACAATACTTGTACACACAAAGGGCTAGCTATATAAAATACTTAATCATGCTGCTATATTTGTATAGATATCTTTAATTTGTACATAATCTGTCATATAATTTCACCAGATAAACTTGCATATAATCTAACATACAAGTATAGTTGTGGTGTTTCACCCTAAATCACTACATTTTGGGATTAAGCAAGAAAGTCAATATATTAACAATATTTACTAAATAGTCAGTGGAGTTGTCAGAAAAGAGCTAATTCATGTTTTGGACAAAAAATTTCCCTTGTAGTTCATGGAACTGAATTTATGTACTTGCATCAATTTTAGACATAAAAAATACAAAATAGATTCTTCATGAAAGACACAATGAAACCAAATAAATACAAGGGTTTTCCAGAAGGTAATGGCTCATGCTTGGAATTTTAGCTACTCAGGAGTCTGATATCTAGGAATTAAGGTTTGAAGCCAGCCCAGATATGAAAGTCTGTAGGATTCTTATCTGTAACTAGCAGAAAAAGCTGGAAGTGGAGATGTAGCACTAGTGTTAGAGCATCAGCCTCGAACAAAAAGCAAAGAGAAGAATAAGGCCCTGAGTTCAAGGCATACACACACACACACACACACACACACACACACACACACACACAAATACAAAAGTCACAAAGAAAAATTTGTAATCACATGACATACAATTTGAAATTGAGTATCAAAGGAGAAATGATGCTTTCCTGACATAATGCTAATACTTTTAAAATACTGAATATCAAAGGAGAAATGATTATTTCCTGACATAATGCTAATACTTTTAAAGTATATTGCTTAAACTTTTTCATAGTAAACAAATCTTTGGAATCCCTAGTAATACAAAATAAAACTCTCCCAACTTCATTAACTCTACTATAAAAAATATAAACTCATATCAACCAATGATGCTTTCTCAAGTTTGTAGGGTTGGATATATAGGACCCCTTTCTTAACCATTTTGTCAATGCTGCTGGCATAATTCTAAATGTAAACAGAGGAGAGAATGGTTAATTAAGCAGGGAAAATGTAAGGCAAGCAACCAACAGAAAGTGCAATACAGAAATATACAAAAGGAAAAGACAATTCTTTTAACAAAAAAGTATTAAGTAGGTAATGGCTAGAAGTTAAGAAGTGGTCCTGGAAATTTAAATGACTTTATCATAAAGGAAGACAAAAAAAATCAATGAATTTCCCAGAGAGTATACTATGGATTATATCAAGCTCTGAACTTGAGATCTCTTAAAGTTCAGATTTCTCATTATCAGGGCTCCATTTAGTAAGAATCTTTTTTCCATCTCAAATACTAAAAGCTTCTCATTTACTAAATGTCATTTAACCTACTTCTTGGCAGAGACTTGTTTTATGAATTCAAGAGACCTTTTCTTCCAACACTGAATTCCCTTGCATCCACTTTGATATTGATTCAAATAGTTCTGTAAAGTTACCCCTTTAGCTGATTTAATTAACACATAAGTTTGGGAAATTTTACTTTCATACAGTTTGATCTACTCATTATCTGAGAGAAGGTTTCTGGAAAGCTTAACATATAATACTCAGGCAGATGAGATCAGTATCCTTGCAGAAACTGTGACTTTTGGTATTCTGTCTCAGGGTAAAATTTCAGAGATCTAGTGAACCCAATATACACAGAAGTCTTTCCTATCATCTTCTGGAATTAGCCAGAAAACCTTTTCTCTAGGTATGAAAGTTCATCCAAGTTTTTCATTTTTCAGGTGATACCTCCCTGAAATGTTAGAGCACAGTGCTCAGCAAAGAGCTAAATTATGACATTGAACACACAACCACTGATATCCAATGCAAACCAAAGTTTCAGGCTTCCTTTACTATTTTCCTTCCCCATCTTGATTTATAGTGGTTTAGTTTTCCAGATCTGGCCAATCAAACATTAAATTGAAGTTACAATCAGCTCCTAAGGATGGGTTTCTGACAGCAGTGAAAGTTAAATCCATATTTGAACCATTTTTATTCTTAGCTCAAGAATGCCCTTTCTAAACAACCCAAAAAGACAGTTAAAATGTTACCAATGGAGATTATACTAAAGGATGAGGGGAGGGAAAGGAAAGACAGGATAATCAACCAATTCTGAGCTTTACTTATAGAACTTATTAATGTTTATAAATAGATTTGTTTTTAATAACCTTTATATTACAAAGTCTCTATCTAAACTTTGTTCTATTTCCGTATAATCTTAGGCTTATAGAATCATCAGAGATAGTACAGCATTACTGTATACTCCACACCTACTTTTCTTTCTTGTAATATATGATCTTCATAGGATATATATGCCACAATTATGAGTCAATGTTGATGCATTATTAAACTGAAGTTCATACTCTATTCACATTTTTGTTAGTGTTTTTCTATTCTAGGATTCCATTAAGATATCACACTGCATTTAGTTGTCATATTTCCTTAGATCTTCTCAGTTGTGAGAGTTTCTCAGATTTAACTTTCCTCATTTTAAAAAATCTTGACACTTTTTGAAGAATATGGGTCAAGTGTCTTGTGTAGTATCCCTCAACAAGTATTTTTTTGATATGTCTCTCTTAATTGGGTATGGGTTTGGGGTAGAAATGCTACAAATGTAGTGTTATATGCATTACAATGTGTCAAGGATAGTCTGTAAGACAGGCCTTGCTTCTCACTATGGTGTTTATCTTGACATTGCTGAGGTAATATTTGTTAACTTTCTACACGCTAGATTTATTATTTTTCCCACTTTTCTTCGACAGAAAATCACTATATAAAGCATACCTACTTAAGGAGAAAATATCTATATAAATAATTAAGAATTCTTCTGCAAGAAAGATGGAAAAATTATATTAAGTGAAGTAAGCCAGGGCCAAAGAAATATAGGTCCCATGGTTTCCCTTATTTGCAATAACTAGTATAAGTCTGAGACAAACAAACTGTCAGACAAGTTGATGTTAGTCGGAATAAACCCCAAGATAAAGATTCAAATGTTTTTTTCTTTCTTGCGATTATTTCCAACATATTTGTAAGATGATTTCTTTGTTGCTTTGTATGTACCTCCCCCAGGGTATAAGCCCTGCTTTCACTGTATTTGATGTTGATATAATTTGTGGAGGAGGAGGGAAAAAACAAACTGTTTAAATAGGGTTACAGGTGGACCCATTAAAACAATGAGATGTACAGGTCGTTATGTCGAAAAACGAACTTTACAACTTTGGTGGGGTGGAGAGTAGAGGGTCAGGGGTGGTAGGGGGTGTGGGTGTGGGGGGGGGAAGGAGAGGAGAAGGGATGGTATGGGGAAACAAAGGAGGAGGCAACAATTCTTGATAAGAAATGTACTCACTATCTTGACCATGTAATTGTAACCCCTCTGTATGGTATTTTCACAATTTAAAAAAATGATCTGTCTTATGTACAGTTACTATTAGTCTTTAGCTATTTATCAGATATTTATCAGAGGCTATAAATCTCAGAATATTTAAGTTTGAAGAATAAGTAAAGAGAGGTCTCTGAAATTCTCTAGCTCTAAGACACCATGCTACCTGTTAGGTTATTATTGCTCCCATCTCCCAGTTGAATGCATTAATATGAAAGTAGCATCAGGGAAATTAAAATCAAATGAACAACATGCAAAACCAGCTGAGAAGAGGCCAGTTTGTGAACTAGGGGGGAGTTTTTATATCCAGAGTACTAAGGACAAAATGGCACATTTCATATTCCCCTCTTCCTCAATCAGACAAGTCTGACTTCATATTCTTAATTGTCTTGTTTCTGTGATCTCTCTTTCCAAATCATTTTCTTCCTACAAAACTACTGCTGGTAAAATCATGTTATTTTTCTGTTAAAATAGTCTTTGCTAGTTCTCTCCTCATTTCAGGACCAATTACAACCTCTGTTACTTGCCTCAAACACTGCCTTTGTATATCCTACAAAATTAAGAATAGTGAGGGAAGGAATGAGTAGGGGAGAAATGGGTGAGAATGTTGAAAGAGATGACATTGATCAAGATATATTGTAGTCATAAACTACTTTGTTAAATGGCAAAAAAAAGGTTACTACATTCCTCTCTTCTATTAATTATTAAAATGGACAAATAACTTGAAACATGCCCTGTGTTTTCATGACCTTTATATACCATATTATTGCCAAATATATACCTGTGGGTTTACTTTTGGGGTCTTAAATTCTATTCCAGTGGTCCTCAGGCTTATTCTTGTACCAATACCAAGCTGTTTTTATTACAACTTCATAAAAGAGTTTGAAGCTTGGTATTGATATTCCTCCAGCACTATTCTCCCTGCTAAACTTTGTTTTTGTTATTCAGGTTCGTCTATCATTCCACATGAATTTTTGGATTGCTTCTTCTATATCATTTAAAATGTTGTTGGAATTTTGATGGGTAATGCATTGAATTTGTAGATAGCCTTTGGACCATATTGCCATTTTAATTATGGTAATCCTCCCAATCCAGTGGCATGAAAGGTTTTTCCAATTCCTTAGATCTACTTTAACTTCCTTTTTCAGGTTTTCAAACTTTTTATCATAGAAGGCCTTCACATGTTGGTTAAGTTAATTACTAGGTATTTTTGAGGCTATTACAAATGGAGTTGCTTTCCTGATTTCAGCCTTGCTCTTCTCATTATTGCCATACAGAAAAGCTACTGATTTTTTGTAGGTTAATTTTATACCTTGCTACTTTGCCAAAATTTCAGATCAGTTCAAGTAGCTTGGGAGATGAATTTATGGGGTTCTTTAAATACAAGATCATGTCATCTGCAAAGGGGGAGAGTTTGACTTCTTCTTTCCCTATTTAGATCTCTTTTGTATTTGCCTCTTGCCTTATTGGTCTAGCTAAGAATTCCAGTACTATATTAAAGAGAGTGGAGAAAGAGCATCCTCGTCTCACACCTGACTTTAGAGGAAATGGTTTCAACTTTTTACCACTAAGTGTAATGCCACTAAGTATAATAAAGTTTTTATTATATTGAGGAATGTTCCATGGATTCCTAGCTTCTCCAGAGCTTTCATCAAAATGGGGTGTTGGATCTTGTCAAATGAGATGATCATGTGGTTCTTGTCCTTGCTCCTCTTCATGTGTTTAATTATATTGATTGACTTGCATGCATTGAACTAGCTTTGTATCCCTGGAATGAATCTCATTTGATCATAATGCATGACTTTTTTGGTAGTTGTTGAATTTGGTTTGCCAGAATTTTATTGAGAAGTTTTGCGTAGATGTTCATTAAAGAAATGGGTCTACAGTTCACTTTCATTGGTGTGTCCCTATCTGTTTTGGATAAGGGTTATGCTGCCCTCATAGAACTAGTTTGGTAGTGATCTTTGGTTTTCAATTTCATTCAAGAGTTTAAGGAGTATTAGAGTGAGTTCTCCTTTGAAGGTCTTATATAATTCGGCTGTGAATCCATCTGGTCCTGGGCTAAACCTTTTTGGTTTAGGTTAGGTATATTAAACTTTTCTAGGAATTCTTCCTTTTCTTCCAGATTCTGTAATTTGTTAGCATAAAGGGCTGCAAAGTATTCCTGTGTAATGTTCTAAATCTTGCTTGTTTCTGGCATGATGTTCCCATTCTTGTCTTTAATTTTATTTATTTTGGTGTGTTCTCTTTTTTTTATCAGATTTACTAAGGATTTATCAATTTTGTTAATTTCTCCAAAGAACCAACTCTTGGTTTTGTTGATTTTTTTTAGTTCCCTAATTCATTTCTGTTTTGAGGTGTTTACATTTTTTTGGGGGGGGGGGGTCCGGTCGTGGGGCTTGAACTCTAGGCCTGGGTGCTGTCCCTCAGCTATTCAGCTCAAGGCTAGCACTCTACCACTTGAGCCACAATGCCACTTCCAGCTTTTTTTTCTGCTTATGTGGTGCTGAGGAATTGAACCCAGGGCCTCATGCATGCAAGGTAAGCACTCTAACACTGAGCTACCTTCCCAGCCCCTCATTTCTGCTTTAATTTTGATTGTTTCCATCTACTAGTTTGGGGTTTCACTTGTTTCTCTTTTTCAAGGAGCTTAAGGTGTATCATTAAATTCTTGATTTGAGATTTCTCCAATTTGTTGATGTAAGTACTAAGAGCTATAAATTTTCCTTTGAGCATTGCATTTCTATGTCCTAGAGGACCTGGTATTTGTGTGTTCATTTTTGTTAAATTCCATAAATGTTTGAATTTCTGTTCTAATCCCTTCAGCACATTCAACAATGTGATGTCCAGTCTCCATGAGTTAGACAATTTTTTATGGTGGCTTTTGGTGTTGATCTCTTACTTTGTTGTGGTCTGACAGAATGAAAGGAATAATTTCTTTTTTAAATTTTTTTTTTTTTGGGTCCGGTCGTGGGCCTGAACTCTAGGCCTGGATGCTGTCCCTCAGCTCTTCAGCTCAAGGCTAGCGCTCTACCACTTGAGCCAAGCGCTACTTTCGGCTTTTTTCTTTTTGCTTATGTGGTGCTGAGGAATTGAACCCAGGGCCTCATGCATGCAAGGCAAGCGCTCTACCACTGAGCCACCTTCCCAGCCCTCTTTTTTAAATTTTTTTTATTGTGAAAATACTGTACAGAGGGGTTACAATTACATGGGCAAGATAATGAGTACATTTCTTATCAAGCATTGTAGCCTCCTCCTTTGTCTCCCTTTCCCATCCTCCCATTGTCCCCTCACCCAATCCTCCTCACTACCTCCCCCCCTCACCAAAGTTGTAAAGTTCATTTTCGACAAAACGACTTGTACATCTCATTGTTGCAGTGAGTCCACCTGTATCCTTATTTAAACGATTTGTTTTTTCCCTTCCCCTCCACAAATTATACTGATATCAAATACAGTGAAAGCAGGGGTTATACTGTGGGGGAGGGACATACAAAGCAACAAAGAAATAATCTTATAAATGTGTTAGAAACAATTGCATGAAATAAAAAAAAAATTGAATATATATCTTAGGGTTTTTTCTCTATTTTCCTTCTATCTTTTCATTCAACATTTTTATCAGAAGTGTTTTTAAAGCATTTTGAGAATTATCTTCTAGATCTTTCAATAACTGCTCTATTGTCTGGTTATTTTGAGTAGGAGTTGAGGTCCCTTGACTTGCCATTTTCCTCATGTTTCTATTAATTTTTTCTACCCATTTGGAAACAAAAGCAAATTGAATACTAGAACAGAACACAATTTTTAGTCAAAAACTATCCTAGAGCCCTGTAATTGCACAGACTTTAGAGTTTCAAAATCATAGATATTCCCCTACATATTCCTCCTTCCCTTTGTTTGGGGAGGGGTAGTGTAGTTCAATAAAAGAGAGTATATATACTTGTAGCCAGTGAGCAAATATAGTTTTAGCGATAAAACATTCTGGATGAAAAGGATAACTGGATTAGCCAATTAAACAGAGTCAAAGTGGAAATAAATACAGTCTAAGTCACAGACAAAAAATTAGGGATCAATGGACTAACGAATATGAAGGAGAGAAGGTTCACAAATGAAAGAAAGCAAGTTAAAGTGAAATTAAACAAAATAAAAGAAAATACAATAAAAAGTAAAGGGAATAGCAAATAAGAATAGAGGAATAAAGGAAAGGAAAGGAAAAGAAGGAATAACAAAAGACCTTACAACAATTATATTTATGATAATAGTAAAGTAAAATAAAGAAAAATGAAATAAATAAAAATTAGAGAAATAGAAAATTGAGCATTCAAAAATATAGCCAGAATTAAGTATGCATACAACTAAGAAAAAGGCCTAGTAATCATTGTGAACTCTATATCTAAGACTAAACTGGATAAAAATGAGCAAAATAAATCAAGACCTAGGAAGAATAGAAAAATAATGGTTCTCTAATTTGTTTTGGTGACCTTGTGCCTCCCGACATCTGCCATGCAGTCTCTTAGTATAGTCTTCTGTTTCCCTGCTATGTTCATCTTTCCTTGTGGTCAAGGTCTGGGCAGCACCAGGGATGTGGGATGGGGCCATTGAGTTCCTCATTTCACAGGTAGGAAGCCTCTGTTTTGTTTGTAGTTTGGGATCTGCACTGTTTAAGTGTATGGGATTGGGGTGCAGTTGGATTCAGAAGCCTTCTTGATATGGGGACATGGCTGTTACCATTCAAGATTGTCTGAACCTTATTTATAACCTTAAGGAAACAGATGAATTCTCAAATCAGTTTTTTGAATGTTAGGTGTCCTTGCAGGTCTCCTCCCAGCCTAACTTAGGCTGCATTGGAAGTGGGAGTGGCTTTGTGTGCTGGAACAAGAAGGAGGTGGCTGTTATCTGCTGCCCAGACTCGCTGCAGCACACTTGGTTGTGGGCAGGACTGTGGCTATCAGGAATCAGTGGCCTTCCCCGGGGGCAGTGTGACTAGCTCCTGGAACTCTACTTTTAGCCCAGCTTGACATCACCTTCAGCTTTTACAACCTGTCCAGTTTTGTTTTGTTTTGTTTTTCAGTGAGATTTTAGAGACTTTCAGTTTTGTAGTTCCAAAGTACTTGGCTGACTACAATCAGGCTGCATTGTGTCTACAATGCTGAGCTTGTCCTTGCTCACTTCTGAGCTGCTAGGCTGCCTCTCCCTGGGTGGGTTTTTTGTTTTCTGCCAGAGAGGGGTGGTGCAAGGGTATCAGGTTCCTTTGCCTTCTCCAAAAACGGTGCTGATTGTCCAGCAATTTTTCCAGCCAGGTTCACTGGCAAGATCGTTGCCACTTTCAAAAATGGTGTTCTTCTTCAGTAGGAGGAAGGGTTCCCTTCAAAATGCTGTTCTCTGTGAAAGAGAGTGGATGTCTTTTGTGGGGTACTTACGCTTTCCCTTGATATTTCAGACCATCCCCTCTGTGGCCCATTGGGCTGTGGACTCCAGTTCCTGGACTTTAAATTCAGGCTAAAAGTATATGGAAAGCCAGCAGGCTCAGCCACAGCTACCACCACCATAGCAACCACTGCCACTGCCACTACTGCAGGCAGACAATTAACGCTGTCTTCTTATGGAGGCAGTTTATAATTTTATTCTTTGGTATAAATCTCTGTATAACTATGGCTTATTTGGCGTGAGTCTCTACACATGGGCAAACTGATGGGAACCTAAAAACTCTCCTTCTTCTCTGCTTCTTCAGAGAGAGCTTAGTTGGTTCCGTTATCTTTCTGCCATCTTCGATGCACCTCCCTACTCCTGCTTTTTTTTGCCTTCCATTTGCATGGCATATCTCATTTAATCTCCTCACTTTCAACTCTTTGTAACTTATCAGTGAACTGAGTTCTTTATTAAACCATATAGACAAGGCTTTTTATAAAAATCCATGCAATCACTGTATACCTTTAAATTGGAGAATTTTATTTTCTTATATTCATGGAAACTACTGATAAATAAGACCTTATAAAGCCATTACATATGTTGATTTGTAGTTTTGTTATAATTTTTTTTTCCTATCACTTGTAATAATTTTTTTATTGTGAAAATACCTTACAGAGGGGTTACAATTACATGAGCAAGGTAATGAGTACATTTCTTATCAAGCATTGTTGCCTCCTCTTTTGTTTCCCCTTACTATCTCTTCCCATCTCCCCCTCCCCACCTTGAACACCTGCCCACACACTGTGCCAAAGTTATACAGTTCGTTTTTCAAAATAACGTCTTGCACATCTCATTGTTGCAATGGGTCCACCTTTATCCCTATTTAACTGACTTGTTTTTTTCCCTTCCCCTTCACAAATTATACAAACGTCAAAAACAGTGAAAAGAGGTGTTATACTGTGAGAGACATACAAAACAACAAAGAAATATCTTATAAATACATTTGAAGCAATAGCAAGAAAGAAAAAAACATTGGATACCTTATCTTGGGGTTCATTTTGCCTAACATCAACTTATCTGACCGTTTCTGCTTGTCTCAGGCATATACTAGTTACTGCAAATAAGGGAAACCATGGGACCTATGTTTCTTTGGGCCTGGCTTTCTTCACTTAATATAATTTTTTCCAGGTCTTTCCATTTCCTAACAAATGGGACAATGTCATTCTTTCTGATGGAGGCATAGAATTCCATTGTGTAGATATACCACATTTTCTTGATCCATTCATCTACTGAGGGGCATCTAGGTTGGTTCTATATCTTAGCTATGGTAAATAATGTTGCAATAAACATAGTTGTGTTGGTAGCTTTAGTATGGTATTGTTTGTGATCATTTGGGTAAATGCCCCAAAGTGGGATTGCTGGGTCATAGGAGAGCTCTATGTGGAGTCTTTGGAGGAACCTCCATACTACTTTCCAAAGTGGTTGAACAAGTTTACATGCCCACCAACAATGCAATAGGGTTCACTTCTGTCCACATCCCCTCCAGAATCTGTTGTTATTAGAGTTCTTAATTATAGCCATTGTCACTGGGGTGAGGTGGTAT
The DNA here is from genome assembly GCF_019054845.1 of Dipodomys spectabilis. Classification (NCBI taxonomy): domain Eukaryota; kingdom Metazoa; phylum Chordata; class Mammalia; order Rodentia; family Heteromyidae; genus Dipodomys; species Dipodomys spectabilis. The sequence continues at coordinate 2,281,186 of NW_024871002.1, read as the reverse complement.
CACAATGTTGTTTTGCTTTGCATTTCTTTTATGGCTATGGAGGTTGAGCATTTCTTCGTGTATCTACTGGCCATTATGATTTCCTCTTCAGAGAAGTTTCTCTGTAAGTTTTTAACCCACTTATTTATTGGGCAGTTGTTTCTTTGAGGATGTGTTGTTGAGGGATTTAATTTTTTGAGTTCCATAGTAATCAAAACAGCTTTGTACTGGCACAAGAACAGACCTGAGGACCAATGGAATAGAATTGAAAACCCAGAAATGAACCTACCGACCTATAGCCATCTAATCTTCGATAAGGGACCTAAAAAAATAGAATGGAAGAAAGACAGCCTCTTCAGTAAATGGTGCTGGCAAAATTGGTTAACTACTTGAAGAAAACTAAAGCTAGATCCTTATATATCACCCTGCACCAGAATCAACTCCAAATGGATCGAAGATTTTGGAGACAAAGGAGACACCCTGAAATCATTACAAGAAGGAATAGGAGAAACTCTAGGTCTCCTTGGCACAGGCCGAAATTTTCTTAATAGAGACCCAGAAACACAACAAATCAAAGAAAGGTTGGACAATTGGGATCGCATGAAATTGCAGAGCTTCAGCATGGCAAAGGACATAGGTAGCAAGATCAATAGAAAGCTCATGGAGCCGGGCGCTGGTGGCTCACGCCTGTAATCCTAGCTACTCAGGAGGCTGAGATCTGAGGATCGCGGTTCAAAGCCAGCCCGGGCAGGAGAGACCGTGAGACTCCTATCTCCAATAAACCACCAGAAAACCGGAAGTGGCACTGTAGCTCAAGTGGTAGAGCGCTCGCCTTGAGCTGAAGAGCTGAGGGACAGCGCCCAGGCCCAGAGTTCAAGCTCCACGAATGACAAAAAAAAAAAAAAAAAAAAAAAAGCTCATGGATTGGGAGAAGATTTTCACTAGCCATACAACGGACAAGGGTCCCATATATAAAATATACCTGGAACTTGTAATAATTTTGTTAGTCATTCCTACTGGTGATAAGTTAATATCAACATTTTGATTAGCACTTCCCTAATGATTAGTAATGTTGAGAGTTTTTATTTTCCTTTATCTGTTGGTTATTTGTATGTTTTTGACATACATTTGAGAAATGACTATTGAGACCTATTACTCAGTTTTAGTCAGATCACTTGCTATTTATTTATTTAAGCTTTTGTAGTTCCTTGCAAGTTTTGGATATCAACCCCCTTGTGCAAATATTTCTGGCATGGTAATCCTGATTTAAACATTATAAAATATTCAAATGTATCAAAGTAGCACATGAAAATTTATAATTATAGACTGATTTTTTGGTCATAGAGCCTGAACTCTGGGTGTAGGCACTGTCACTCAGCTATTCAGCTCAAGACTAGCATTCTACCACTTGAGCCACAGCACCACTTCCAGCTTTTTCTGCTTATGTGGTGCTGAGGAATCAAACCCATGAATGGAAGGCAAGCACTCTACCACTAAGCCTCATGCATGCAAGGCACTGAGCCACTTTCCAAGCCATAGAATGCTTTTATGAATCAAAACACATTTAAAAGTTCTCATTGTGTGTTTCAGGCTGTTTTGTTGACACTACACTGTATGATTTAATTTCTTACTAACATATTTTTTGATGAAACTGAAATGTAGGCTAACAAAACAGACACCACAATGCTTACATGTCAAATTTAAAATAAAAATAAAAGTAAAAATGATTAGAATCAAAAGAGAATGTTTAACAGTCTCTGAATACAAGATAAATGCTAAAACATGAGAAAATACAACCTGTAGTTTTACTTAACTCCATCAATTTCTTATTTTTCCAAGTCTAATTTCAGTATATTTTCTATCTCAAGTATTTAGAGTAGAAATTTGTTTCTTAAAAAATGTTCAAACAGTTTGGAGGAAGATGGGGGAGGAGAAGCTGGAGGCTAAACAAGCCCTCGCATAGAAAGCAGTTTTAGTGTTCCAGTGAACAGTCCTAGGCCAGAGAATCACACCAAGTATGCCATCACAGTACAGAGTTTGGCCAGAGAAAATCTAAGCACTTGCTGGTAGCCGCGGCGGAGGCAGCCATAGCCACCATACCTACAACACAGAGAGTCTGGGACAAAGATGCCAGACACAGCAGGGGATGGGATTCTACTCAACACCAGCAAGAACTGACAAGGAGCAGATATCTTCATCCTGCAGGAACCAAGACTCTGGAGTGAGTAGAACCCTGACATCCTCACTCCTACTCAGGGAGCAGAGGTGGGAAGGTCGCCTCTCCCCCGCCACAGGAAATGGGAAATCTCCATCTTTGATACTGACAAATGCCCAGCTGAGCAGTTAGCTCCAACTCAGGCATTGGAAGAAAACAAAAGAGTCTTTTAGCAGGTCACAGGATCCTGACCTGACCTGCCAGGCTCAGCTCCACCCAGGGAAAGTAACCCAGCCCAGGCTCAGTAAGCTCTGCCCCCAAAGGAGTGACTTTCTTCACTGGGTAAACAGAGCCAAAGGCTGCCCCTTCCTAAAGCAGCTTAGACAATCAATTGAAATTCAGTAAACATAAACCTGAGAATGGCTCCAGACTGGGCTCTGTGAATGTCTCAGGAGCTAGCCCCAGAGGGAAAAGCTACTGTTTGCTGAAAGGCCTCAACCCTACCCAGAACCTATCCTCATCACAGCATCTCCAAACTAGAGGAAACAGACATTTCCCAGTTTTGTGATACTCAAAGCAGATCTCCCGCCCACTGAACTAGCCTGGGACAAGGATCACAAAATCCTGGGTAATGCAGAGCATTTTTCTGCCTGCTCAAACAAACTGATTTAAGAAACCAATCAAGTCACAGGAAAACCAAACACCACAAGAGACCCACACAAAAAAAAATCATACAACTTTTTTTGTACCTTTTTTAAATTTTTATTTTTTTAAAAAAATTGTTTTCTATTAATCTTTTTTCTCTTATAATTTTTATTTTAGGTGTATATGTGTGTGCTTTTTTAAAAAAATCTTTTGGCCTTTTGGTCCTTTTTTTATTCTTTTCATTTTTTTTCTTTCTTTCTTTTTTGCATGACTTAATTGCTGTTCTGCTCATCCCCAGATATATACCCATTGTTGATTGTTAGACCTTATCCCTAATTGTGTACATATTTAATCCACAAATTTATTACTCAATTCACAACATCTTAGGCTTAACTTCTTTAAAAGCACTATTACCTCTTTATACCTATATTATTTTCAAGTAACTAATTTTAAGAATTTTATTTTTTAGTTTTTCATGTCTCTTTCCTATCCCTACCCTCCTCTCATCCTATCCTTTTCTTCTCTCAATATAATTTCTTTATATTTACATAATTTTAAGGGCTTCACTTTTCAAATTTAAATTTGGGTTTTTCCATTTTTTCTTGTTTTTTTTTTAATCTCTCTCCTATCATTCTGTCGAATCCATTTCATGCTCTGACATTAGGACTTGGTTAAATTCACTCTCCTTTTACTTTTCCATATCCCTATAATCATATTTTCCCCCACATTTCTCCCTAAACCTAATAATTTCTGGTTTGCCAAATCCTTCTTTGCTGTTCTTAGCCCACTAATCCATAGTTGTTTGATGTTGAATAGAATTGGATCTGTTGTACTAGTTTGCATCTGCAGCAATTTTGACTGTGCAACCACAGACTCTGATTGATGCTTGCCTTAAAATAGTGTTCTAGCACAAAATTGGTATTACTTTCATATCAAATGGGCAAAACAAGCCGGAAGAACACAAGAAAAAAATGGCAAGTCTGGGAATCTCAACTCCCACTCATGATAATCAGGTGGTAGAACAGTTAATGAATAATCCAGAGGAGATTTCCCAAGAAGCTCTCCAAAAACTGCTGGAAAACATGGTGAATGAAAAGATTGAAAACCTGCAAAGGACTCAGTGTGAGAGTGATAAGGAGAGAGAGGAGGCAAACCAAAGATCAATACAGGAATCTCGTGAGCAGTAGGAAGCTACCTAAAGATTGATACAGGAATTGTGTGAGCAGGTTGAGAATACTCAAAGAGAAATAAAGGAATTGCATGAGCAGACTGAGAACAGTCAAAGAGATAGGAATTGCATGAGTAGGCTGAGAACAGGCAAAGAGAAAGTCAGGAAGGATGTGAGCACGCTGAGAACAATCAAAGAGAACTATAGGAATTGGGTGAACCTGAGGAAACTAATCAAAGAGTAATACAGGAATTGCGAGAGCAGGATGAGAATAGGCAAAGATCAATAGAGGCATTCAGGGAATCCATAAACAGAGAGCTGAAAGAACTCAGGGAGACCATATAGGGAATGCTGAATGGAGCCCAACAGAAGTCATGGGAGTCCAAGGAAACCATAACCAATCAACTAAGCAATCTGAGAATAAACACTGAACACCAAATTAAGGAAGTAAAGAAGTTCATACAAGATCTAAAAAAAAATCACAAACAAATAATTGGAAACCATCAAAGCTGACCAATTAGAAGGAAAAGAATTAAAAATCAAAGTGGAAAGTCTTGACAGTAGGTTAGACCATGCACAAGATCGAATCTTGGGGATTGGAGACAGCCTAGATATTATAGAGAAAGAACATGCAACTATCCAAGACAAATGCAAGAAATATGATAGATCTTTTCAATATTTGGAAGACACCATCAGAAGGCCTAATCTGAAAATAATGGGTGTAGAGGAGCACCTAGAGACAGAAGTTAACGGTCAAGGAAATTTGTTTAACAGGATCCTAGCAGAGAAATTCCCAAACATGCAAAAAGATAGGCCTATTCAAATACAAGAAGCTTTTAGAACCCCAAATAGACCAGACTAGAACAGGATATCCACAGTCACATTATAATCCTCACAGGATCAATTCAGACCAAGGAAAAGACCCTTAAAGGTGTCAAGGAGAAAAGATCAAGCACCTATAAATGGAAACCAATTAGAATCACCTCAGATTACTGGGCAGAGACAATTAAAGCAAGAAGAGCCTGGAATGAGGTATGCCATACCCTGAAGACAAACAACTATCAACCCAAAGTACTGTAACCATCTAAACTCTCCTTCATAACTGAAGGTCGAATAAAAAACTTCCATAGCAAAGAAAAACTGAAACGATATATCTCCACCAAACCAGCCCTACAAAAGATACTTAAAGATGTCCTACACATAGAAAACCAACAAGACCATGATATAGGCCAAGAGACGGCACCCAAACTGAGAATCCAAGAACCATAGGAGGAACCCCGTTGCCACAGCCCCCAAGAAGGTGGATAACATGGAAGGAACTATCAAACACCTTTCCGTCCTAACAACATTAATGAACGTAATTCTCCAATTAAGTGACATAGACTGTATAGTTGTATTAAAAAGCAACATCCTTCTATCTGCTGCCTTCAGGAGTTACACCTGGCCCATAAAAACAAAAAACTTTTGAAAGTGAAAGGCTAGAACAAAATCTACCAAGCAAACGGCCCACATAAACAGGCAGGAGTTGCAATCCTAATATCAGATAAAATAGACTTCAAATTAAACTTGGAAAAAATTATATTAAGTGAAGTAAGCCAGGCCCAAAGAAACATAGGTCCCATGGTTTCCCTTATTTGCAATATCTAGTATATGTATGAGTCCAGCGGAAAAGGTCAGATAATGTGATGTTAGAAAATGAACCCTTAGATATGCATTTTAATGTTTTTTTTTCTTTCATGCATTTGTTTCTAACGCATATATAAGATTATTTCTTTGTTGCTTTGTATGTCCCTCCCCCACAGTATAACCCCTGCTTTCACTATATTTGATGTCAGTATAACTTGTGGAGGAGATGGGGAAAAACAAGTCGTTTAAGGATACAGGTGGACCGGTTGCAACAATGAGAAGTACAAGTTGTCATGTCGAAAACGAGCTTTACAACGTTGGTACAGTGTGGGGGGGGGGGATTTGGGTGGGTGGGGGAGGCTGGGAAGGGATGTGAAGGGTAAACAAAGGAGGAGGCTGCAATGCTTGGTAAGAAATGTACGCATTATCCTGCCCATGTAATTGTAACCCCTCTGTACAGTATGTCCACAAATAAAATAAAATAAAATAAAATGAAAAAAATAGGCTTCAAATTAAAATTAGTTAGAAGAGATAAAGAATGTCACTATATACTCATTAAGGGATCTCTCCTTCAGGAGGATATTACTATTCTAAATATCTATTCACCAAACAATGGAGCACCCTAATTTATCCAAGAAACACTACTTTCCCTCAAATCTCACATAGATCCAAAGACATTAATTGTTGGGGACTTTAACACACCACTCTCCCCACTAGATAGATCAACTCGGCAAAAACTCAACAGAGAAACTACAGATCTAAACAACTGCATAGATCAACTAGATTTAACAGACATCTACCGAATATTTCACTTAGCAGCATCAGAATACACATCTTTTTCTCAGCAGCACATGGAACATTTTCCAAAAGAGACCACATTTTAGGTCACAAAGCAAACTTGTCCAAATTCAGAAACATTGAAGTTATACATTGCATTCTCTCAGACCACAAGGAAATAAAATTAGAACTCAACACCAAAAGCCACAAAAGAAAGTCTTGTAACATATGGATGCTGAGCAACACAATGTTGAATCACCAGTAGGTCATGGAAGAGATTAGAAAAGAAATTCAAATGTTCATGATATTTAACAAAAATGAACACTTTGCAGGGACAGAGCAAAGGCAGTACTCAGAGGCAAGTTTACATTTCTGAGTTCCTACATCAACAAATTGGAGAGATCTGAAACCAACAATTTAATGAGACATCTGAACCTCCTTGAAAAAGAGCAGCAAGATAAACCCCAATCCATTATACAGAAGGAAATCATTAAAAATAATTCAGAATTAAACTAATTGGAATCCAAAAACACCCATAGAAAGTATCAAGAAAGCAAAGAGATGGTTCTTAGAAAAAATTAACAAAATTGACAGACCTTTAGCAAATCTTATCAGAAAACGAAGAGAGCACACCTAAATAAATAAACTCAGAGATGAGAATGGAAACATCACCACAGAAACAACCAAGATTCAGAACATTATAAGGGAATACTTCTCAAACCTTTATGCTAATAAGTTTGAGAACTTGGCAGAAGTGGACCTTTTCTTACCAAATATCGAAATGCCGAAACTCAGATGAGTTAAACCAACTTAACAGGACCATATGAAGTATTGAAACAGAAAGAGCAATAACAGACCTCCTATCTAAGAAAAGCCCAGGACCAGATGGATTTACAGCAGAATTCTACAAGGACTTCAAAGCAAAGCTCACACCAATACTCCTCCAAATCTTCAATGAAATTGAAAGAGGAAGTTCATTACCGAACTCATTCTGCGAAGCCATCATAACCCTCATGCCAAAACCAGAGAGGGACTCATCAAAGAAAGAGAACGATAGACCCATTTCTTTGATGAACATTGATGCAAACTTTTCAAAAAAATTTTGGCCAATCGACTTCAACAATTCATCCAAAATATCATACACCATGATCAAACAGGATTCATTTCAAGGATGCAAAGCTGGTTCAATATACACAAATCAAAAAATATAATTCATCACATCAACAAGAGTAACAATAAGAACCACATGGTTATCTCAATAGATGCAGAAAAAGTATTTGACAAGATCCAACACCCCTTTATGATGATGAAGGTTCTGGAAAAATTAGGAATCCAGGGAACATTCCTCATTACAGTAAAGGCTGTATATGTCAAACCTACAGCCAGCATTATACTTAATGGTAAAAAACTAAAGCCATTTCCTCTTAACTCAGGAACGAGACAAGGATGTCCACTCTCTCCATTTCTCTTCAATTTAGTATTAGAATGTGTAGCTACAGCAATAAGACAAGATGAAAACATAAAGGGGATCCAAATAGGGAAAGATGAATTTAAACTCTTCCTCTTTGGAGATGGCAATTTTTGTGTATAAAGAATCCCATGGACTCTACTTCCAAATTACTTGAGCTGATTCGAAACTTTGGCAAAGTTGCAAGGTATAAAATTAACCCTTAAAAATCAGTGGCTTTTCTGTATGCCAACCAGAAGAGCACAGCTAAAATCAGGAAAGCAATTCCATTCGTAACAAACCTACAAAAAATAAAATACCTAGGAATTAACTAAACCAAAGAAGTGAAGGACCTCTATGATGAAAACATTAAAAACCTGGAAAAGGAAATCAAAACAGAATTTAGAATGTGGAAAAACCTCCCATGCTCCTGGATTGGAGGGATCAACATCATGAAAATGTCAGTACTTCCCACGGCTATCTACAAATTCAATGCAACACCTATCAATATTCCAACCTTATTCTTAAAGGAAATAGAAGAGGCAATCCAAAAATTCATATGGAAGAATAAAAACCCCGAAGAGCAAAAACTATCCTTAACAGAAAGAACAGTGCTGGAGGAATATAAATACCAAATTTCAAAACTCTACTACAAAGCCATACTAATCAAAACAGCTTATACTGGCACAAGAATAGACCTCAGGACCAATGGAATAGAATTGAAAACCCAGAAATGAACCCACAGACCTATAGCCAACTAATCTTCAATAAGGGAGCTAAAAAAAATAGAATGGAAGAAAGATAGCCTCTTCAGTAAATGGTGCTGGCACAATTGGTTAATCACTTGTAGAAAACTAAAGGTAGATCCTTATATATCACCCTGCACCAGAATCAACTCCAAATGGATCAAAGACCTTGGAGTCAAAGCAGACACTCTGAATTCATTACAGGACAGAATAAGAGAAACCCTAGGTCTCCTTGGCACAGGCTGAAATTTTCTTAATAGAGACCCAGAAACACAACAAATCAAAGAAAGGTTAGATAAATGGTATTGCATAAAATTGGAAAGCTTCTGCATGGCAAAGGACATAGCTAGCAAGATCAATAGAAACCCTACGGATTGGGAGAAGATCTTCAGTAGCCATACAATGGACAAGGGTCTTATATCTAAAATATATCTGGAACTCAAAAACTTAAATCCCCCAACAACAAATCCTCAAAGAAACAACTGCCCAATAAATAAATGGAATAAAGACTTACAGAGAAATTTCTCTGAAGAGGAAAGAAGGATGGCCAATAGACACAAGAAGAAATGTTCAACCTCTCTAAAAGAAATGCAAAGCAAAACAACACTGAGATAAAACCTCACACCAGTGACAATGGCTATAATCAAGAACTCTAATAACAACATATGCTGGAGGAGATGTGGACAGAAGGGAACCCCACTGCATCGTTGGTGGGAGTGTAATCTTGTTCAACCACTTTGGAAAGTAGTATGGAGATTCCTCAAAAGATTCCACATAGAGCTCTCCTATAACCCAGCAATCCCACTTTGGGGCATTTTCCCAAATGATCTCAAAAAAGACCATACTAAAGCTACCAGCACAACTATGTTTATTGCAGCATTGTTTACCATAGCTAAGATATGGAACCAAGCCAGATGCCCCTCAGTAGATGAATGGATCAAGAAAATGTGGTATATCTACACAATGGAATTCTATGCCTCCATCAGAAAGAATGACATTGTCCCATTTGTTAGGAAATGGAAAGACTTGGAAAAAAATTATATTAAGTGAAGAAAGCCAGGCCCAAAGAAACATAGGTCCCATGATTTCCCTTATTTGCAGTAACTAGTATATGCCTGAGACAAGCAGAAAAGGTCAGATAAGTTGTTAGGCAAAATGAATCCCAAGATAAGGACTCAAATGGTTTTTTTCTTTCTTGCTTTTGTTTCTAACGTATTTATATTTCTTTGTTGCTTTGTATGTCCCTCCTGCATCGTAAAACCCCTGTTTGCACTGACTCTGTTTGACGTTCGTATAATTTGTGGAGGGGAAAGTTAAAAACAAATTGTTTAAATAGGGATACAGGTGGACCCATTGCAACAATGAGATTTACAAGACATTACGTCAAAAAACAAACTTTACAACTTTGTTGGCCGGGGGGGAGGTGGGGGGGAGTGGGGGCAGAGGGAAAGTATGGTAGGGGAAACAAAGGTGGAGGCAACAATACTTCTAAGAAATGTACTCATTACATTGCTCATATAATTGTAACCCCTCTGTATGGTATTTTCACTATATATGTGTATATATATATATAAATATATATATATACATATATATATATGTATATATATATATGCTCAAACTGTGATTCACTGATAAAAAGTATGAAGATAAAGAGAGATTTTTCAGAATTGTACTTTTTCTTTAAAACATGCGCTAGTTTTCCAGTTAAAGATAGGAGATAAATTCAATAACATTTCATTATCATGTCAAGCCACTCAAATATCTCTATTTTAAAACCAATGAGCTAAGATTATAGGCCTTCTGACTTAGTAAAAAAGTGATTTTCACAAGCACTTAATTGTTAGACTTACAAAGTTTCTATCTTAGAGTGAACATTTGATACAGAATATAGCCCATAAAAAGTATCCAAAACATTAACAGAACAAGGGTTTAGTCTGACATTAATCTTTGTGTCACTTTGCCCAGGGCCTGAAATTCCTATGTATTTCTTATCTACAAATTATGTGCTTGACCTACTGGGTTTTATTGTTCTTCCCATTTTTAAATACAAAAGCAAATATCAAATGATAAATTCAAAAGGAAACTACAGAATTAGGTATTTTCATTTTCAATTTCCATAACTATATATCAAATAGTATCTAGGGACTGAAGTATGGGTCTGGGTTAGAACATTTGCCTAACAGCTGTGAGACCCTGGATTTGATCATAGAGCCACAAAAAAAGAACAAAAATATATGTAGATCACTCAGCTTTTTTCGTATAAGAAGAACCTATTGGATTTTTCATTAGTAGTAGTAGTCTTATGTAACTGTTGATACTTTTGGTAATACTAAAGATTAAACTCAGAGTCCCACAAATCACTTGCTTGGCTGCTGTTCTACCATCTGAGCCACACTTCCAGTCTGGAATTTTTTTGCCAGTCCTGGGGCTTGAACTCAGGACTTAAACTCAGGGTGCTGTCCCTGAGCCTTTTTGTCTTCAAGACTACCACTCTTAACACTTGACCCACAATGCCACTTCTTGCTTTTTCTGGGTAGTTTATTGGAGATGAGAGTACTATGGACTTTTCTGCCTGGGCTTGCTTGGAACTATGATCTTCAGATATCAGTCTCCTGAGTAGCTAGGATTATAGGCATGAGTTACAGGTTCCTGGACAGCCTGGATTTTGATGGCTATTTCAGAGATGGAATCTTGTGTATTTCCTGCCTGTGCTGGCTTTATATCATGATCCTTTGGATCTCAGCTTTCTAGCTTTCTGAGTAGCTAGGATTACATGCATGTCAATGACACCCAAATTGCTACTTATATTTTTATATCCTCTGTGTGAACACTTACAATCATTTCAAATTAAAGCTAACAGCTATTTAACTCTTAAAGTTCAGAAAAATGGAAAGTTCCATAAAAGCACAAAGTTATCTTACTTCAATTCTAGTATCTTATGTTAGTGACAGTTTCAAAATTGTAAAAAGCCTCTTAGTTTTACAATTGAGTGCTATACTTTCAGAGTTACAAACATGGTTCACTGTAAAATTATTTAGTCTAAAGGCTCTGTAATAATTTTCCTTATAAGTCTCTTAATAATAAACAGGTCCAGCTTCCGAGTTCAAGTTTTAACTTAATGCCCTCAAGTAAGGTTTTCTGCATATTTAAAGTAGTTTCATCATCTGTAAAAGAAAGATGCTACTAGCATTTACTTATTAAAGTTCTGGCAATCAATTCTAACATACATAAAGTTCCTGATACAGTAAACAAGCAAAAAGTATAACCACTGCTTTTGTTAACAACAGAATAATTGTTGACTCAGCAGATATTTCAATTTAATCTAAGAAGCTTTACCTTTTCTGTATCCATGTCACAGAATGTAGCTCTAGTAGTTATTTTAAGCCACTGTCATCCTATGACATTAATCAATGGGATTGTGGCATCTAAGATGGCCAAATTTGCTTCTGTTTGCAACAGCAAATAATAAGCTATTAGAAGCCATCTTGAATCCAATATCAAACAATAATAATAAAGACGTTTAAAGATATGACACAGGGAAGTAGATTGTCTTATGAAAGTAAAACAAGGAAACCTGTTGAAATTGTTTTAGGAAGGGTGTAAGAGAACGGGAGAGTGATGATACAGGGATTGAAATTGATTGTTGTATAAAGTGTGTGTGTGTGTGTGTGTGTGTGTGTGTGTGTGTGTGTGTGTGTGTGTGTGTGTGTGTAAATGTCAAAATGAAAAACCCCTGGTATATGTATAATATCATTTATGTAACACATTCAAATATTTAATCAATCTCTTCAATATAGTTGATAACAAATTCACTTGAAATGTTTTAGTTAATTTTTATTTATTTGCTTAATTAAAACCAACTGGATGACTTCTATATGAAGGTGAAATATCTTTGTAATCTGTAAAATATGATACAAATATAGGCTATCATTAACAGTAACATCTTTGGAAATAAAATTTTATCTTGTTTTTGTTTTCAATTCATATTGTTATTATAATTACTTCTTGACATGTTCCATATTAAGTAAATAAAATGAGTGATAACAATCATGTGACCCATTATTTTAAAACCATTACTAAAAACTTTCATCTCAGTATTAATACATTTGTACCTTCATTATACTCTTTTGTTTTTATTTCAGCTCTTTCCCTGGCTTCTATCATTTTTCTCATATGTAATGCTATTACCATATAATATGTTATAATTTATATGTGCCTTCCTTTAGTTTTACTCCAAAATAACAAGAGAAGATTCTCAAGCAACTAGATTTTAATTCATCTCTAGAAACTTTCATTAAGGTTTTATATTTTCAATTTCATTTTCTAAGAATAGTGTTTTCACTCAAGATTATACAGAATCAAGGTCAGGGTAGCTTGAATTGAATCCTTCCATCATTTTCCCCATCCTTTCAGAATTTCCTTGTCCTGTTTACCTTGTCCTTTCTTGGAAGGTCCATATACAGTGATTTCAGCTGTGACTGTAGGCATGCAAGCCCCACTTAAATAAGATAACTCCATAAAGCTTAATCTCTGAAATGCAATTTGCACTTATAAGCTCATAGGATAGCACCCCAGATTCATGTATAGGATATTGCTTTCCAGAATTCTAAGTGAAGAGTAAGGGGGAATAGTTATCTCACAATTCTAATAAAATAATCAGTACCCAGAATTTGGCTTCAATTTTTTTTATAAATCTATTAACATCTCAAAATCCCCTGCGATAAGGAAATGCACACTTTCTTTTATTCTTCATTTATGCTCAGTCCCTCCATAGAACTATCTTTGCATTGCAGTTACTGTACTACAAAAAGAATAGAGAGAAATTATAAGACAAATATTTGCTTATATATAATTATATATATATATATATTTAAGTAAAAGAGATGGGATATTACTAGCATGATCCCACTTACAAGCATCTCATGACTATTCAAATCTGCAAAGAGAAAATTAATTCTTCTTAGAGATACTTCCTTCAAGATTCAGATGATGTTTAAAAGCTGTAAAGAATAGAGAAAAACTATATGCTTTGTAAATTTACTCCTTATCTGTCTGTGCTATTGCCTTTTTCTCTTCCTCCTCCTCCTCTTCTTCTGTCTCCTCCTTCTCCTCCTTTTTCTCCTTTCTTTTTTCTTTTTCCTTCTCCTGCTGGTCCTACTGCTTCCTTACCTAAATGAGGAAGCAGAATTATTCGAGGGACAAAAATGCAAATGAATATTCATTTAGGTGACAAATCACCAAATGATTTCTGGAACTTTTGTTGAATTATTTCTAAAAGCTTCCAGAGGTTAGGATGGTGAGTACTTTTTAAAAAAAAATCACTTGTTTGCTGAATTGTCAAGTCTTCCTTTTGGAGGCACACACTCACCAAATTTGACTACTTAGTCTCTTAGCCACTTTCAAAAATAGACCATATTATTTAAAAATTTAAAGATTAAAATATCCAAATACAAATTAACCAATTTAAGAAGATCTAGAATCTTTAATGGTATATTGAAAATTAACTATCTTGGATATAGAAAAAGATGAAGGCATACTAATGAGAGTATACTTTCTAGAGTAAAGACTTTAAATCTAAGATAATATAAACATGAATTCCTGCCTATACCACTTTGTACAGGCATACCATGTCTGTATGTTCTTTTTGTTTCTGAGCTGAGATGGAGACTGTTTTGAAATTATTAGCATGTTCAAAAGACATGGGAAGTAATCTGTGTTTCAGGGAGAAAGAAAACAGCACACAAAGAAGATGGTATATGGCTCTGAGGATATTGCAATCTTGCCCAGGAAAGATAGACCAATAGTCAAGATATTATACTTCCTAGATGCAAGAGTTTAAAGCAAACAAGTTAGAATTTACAACTCCAGTTCAATGAAGAATTAGGACAAATCTTAGGAAAATTGGGGCAATAGACTTTAAACAGTAAAAATGTACATCTTCTTACAATCAGTATATATTAGGCAGTCTGAGTAGCTAAAGAAGAAATTGAGAGCATTTAGTAAATACAAATGTTCATTTTCTTTTAACTCATTAACATTGGGTAGGAAGCAAAGGATATAAGAATTGTAAAGTCAAATTTAGATAGCACTTGCCAATGTTGATTAGATCAATACAGCTTACTTTTAGATAACAGATTTTTTTCAGATTTAGATAGAAAGTTAGTCAATAATACATTCAAATTTGGAAAAATGATCACCTTTATAAGTTATATCATGTTAAATATGGCATTTTTCTTCTCTGAGCTTCAAGTACCTAGTTTAATAAGTCATATGGATAGAATAAATTATTTTTCCAAACATTCTTTTTTTTAATTTAAATTTAAATTTTGTTATTGTGAACATACTGTACAGAGCGGTTACAATTACATGGGCAAGATAATGAGTACATTTCTTATCAAGCATTGCAACCTCCTCCTTTTCACATCCCTTCCCAGCCTCCCCCCAACCCCCCACCCAATCCTCCCCCCCCCACCAAAGTTGTAAAGTTCGTTTTCGACATGACAACTTGTACTTCTCATTGTTGCAATGGGTCCACCTGTAACCTTAAACGACTTGTTTTTCCCCTTCTCCTCCACAAATTATACCGACATCAAATATAGTGAAAGCAGGGGTCCAAACATTCTTAGCCATACCTAATGATACATATTTGTAATCACTTGGGAAGCTGAGGCAACATTATGAGTTTAAAGCCAGCCTGAGCTACTAGCTCATATCTTTAAAAAAAAAAAACCCAAATGCATCTAGAATAATTTAAGATTTCCTTAATAGTTACAGAGATAATTCAGAGGCTTCCCATATCTCTCTTGTAAAGTTTCACCTATTGATACTATGCTATATCATAATAGTATATTTATCTAAATGAAAACTTCAATAGTAGCAGAAGCTACATTCTACACACTACTCAAACATCATCAATTTACTCACTTCTGTTTCATTTTTCATGCTGGGATCCAATGCAATGTCTTAAGTTACTATGTCCTCAGAGATTTCTAGTAGTCTCAGTCTTTTCTCATTTTGCGGGATGGATTTCCGGTCGTCTGCCTGAACTCTGGGCCTGGGCGCTGTCCCTCAGCTCTTCAGCTCAAGGCTGGCGCTCTACCACTTAAGCCACAGCACCACTTCTGGCTTTTTTTTCTGCTTATGTGGTGCTGAGGAATCGAACCCAGGGCCTTATGCATGCAAGGCAAGTGCTCTATCACTGAGCCACCTTCCCAGTTCATCTTTTCTTATTTTTTTGTGACCTTGATAGTTTTGTGGGGTACTGGTGAGATCTTTTTAAGAATGATTCTTATTTGTAGTTTGCTCAGTGTTTTTCTTGTGTACAGATATAATTTATAGGTTGCCAGTAAGGATATTGCAGAAGGGAAGTGCTTTTATCATCACATTATATCAGAAAGTATGTGAGATTTGTATGATTTATCATTGTGAGCTATTCTTGCTCATTTGGTTAAAGTAGTCAATATGTCTATGGCTGACATAACAAATTGCCAAAATTCCATGGTTGATAGCAACACAAATTTATTACCTTATAGTTCTGGATTATGGAAATCTGAGATATGTCTTGCTCGGCAAAAAGGCACTGTGTTCCTTTCTAGGGGATCAGGAGAATTCTATTTTATTTTTTTTTTCAGCTTGTAGAGACTGTCTGCAATCACAGCCCTCTGCTCCACTCTGACACAACTTCTACACTTATATCTTCCTCTGATTTTTTTCCAAACTTCCTCTTCCACATCTATGTGCTCTTGTGGATATATTAGACTCATCTAGATAATCTCCATGTTCTAAGATAAGATGGTTAGCAGCTTCAAGTCCATCTGCAGCCCCAATTCCCTTTTGCCATATAACATATTCACAGAAACCAGCCATTCACATGAACACATATTGGGGAGAGCATTTTTTTTCAAGTCATGTGTAGACTTTACCAGATCCTACTAGAAATGTATTGATTTTATCTTTCCATATCCTTTTCCTTTGTAAGGCCATATTTATTGTAGTTGGAACATGTGTGCCACAAATGTGCACATGTATACACAATTCCTTACAATTTGTAGTTGTAAGGAAGATTTGTCTCCTCTGTTTATTCAGCTGCTTATTTGCCTCATTGTTGACACTTATGTGATTATTTTATACTTTGGATTATAATACAAATATTTATTATTCATTGCTGAGATGATATCTTCTTTCCTATATTTTTGTTGTTTAAATGACCAAAATTGTGTACAGCTCTTAGGTTAAAAAACAATAAGTATATTCCCTGACCGTGATGGCTCATGCCTGTAATCCTAGCTATGCTATGGTCTGAAGCCAGACTGAGCAGGAAAGTCCATGAGATTTTTTTTAACACCAATTAATCACCAAAAGCCTAGAAGTGGAGATGTAGCTCAAGTGTTAATACTGCTATCCTTGAAGGAAAACATTCAGGAACAGTGCTTAAGGTCTGAGGTCAAGCCCTAGGACCATTATAAACGAAATGAAACAAAACAAACAACAACAAAAAACCCAATCAGTATATCAATGTGTATTGTAAAAGCTCAATGCCACTTTTATTCTTTTTCATATTTCTCATTAATTTTTATTATTGGTTTGTATATGAATTATTTTTCTCTAATTGTGGAATAATTTGGCTATAATAAATATATAAATACACAGAGAAGGCCCTTTTTCTACTTTGCATAGAATTGTGTTTCATATAATGTTATGCAATTCTCTTATATAGCAAGGTTGTTTAAGAGACCACTGCATATCAGTCCAGTTACAAGTGCTTGCTCTATTTATTTTAATGGTTATACAGTATCTCCTTTGCCTGTATATGTCATTCAGTTAGCCTATTCTTTATTTGTATACTTTTAGTTTATTTCCAGTTTCCCATATTGCAAACAATGTTGCAAGGAACTATTATGAATGTTTTGTACTATGTGCTAATATATCTGTAGGGTCAAAAGTTTTCTGTTCCTTTCTAGTTGTACAGGCCCAAACAATGTGGTCAGATTTTCAATGGGAGGCCTCTTGAAAAGAGAACATTTCAAAAATGAAGCATACCTAGATTCAGTCAACCTGAATAGTAAAAGAACTTTAAAGTTTTGGGGAATCAAGATAGGTGAGAATGATGGAAGAGGTAACAAAATCCAATTGTACAACTACTTAAAAGAATATAAAATTAAGGCCATCTTATATGGTCATATGTACATAGCTGTTAAGCCTTTTCTGCTTGTCCTAGACATATACTAGTTATTGCAAATAAGCGAAACCATGGGACCTATGTTTCTTTGGGCCTGGCTTACTTCACTTAATATATTTTTTCCCAAGTCTTTCCATTTCCTACCAAATGGGGCAGTGTCATTCTTTCTGATGGAGGCATAGAATTCCTATATATATTATATATATATATATATATATATATATATATAATATATAATATATATACACACACATATACATATATATGTGTGTATACATATATATGTATATATTTTTTGCTGTTGTTTTTAATGTATTCATAATGTACTATGTAATTTTTTGTTTCTTTGTAGGTTCTTCCCCCATGGTACAACCCTTGTTTTTACTATATTTGATTCCAGTGCCCTGCATCTTGTTTATACATTTTTCTAATTTGGGGAGGGAAGAGAATTAACAAAATGCTGAAACAAGGATACAGGTTGACCCATTGTAACAATGATATGTACAAGACACTATGTTGAAAATGAACTTTAGACTTTGGGAAGAAAAGGAGGAGTTCAGGAGGTTGGGAGGGAAGACACGGTAGGGGAAAAACAAAGGAGGGGGTAACAAGGTTTGATAGGAAATGTACGTATTACTTTTCTCATGTAACTGTTACCCCTCTGTATAGTATCTTTACAATAAAATATATACAAAAATGAATATAAAATTATAAATAATAAGGGATAGTTATGTACAGGTAGAATGAGCCATTGGAAATAAATATATATGTATATATATATATATATATATATATATATATATATATTCATGCCATTTCTTTGCTTAAAATCTTCCAAGGGGGTAGCACATATATGTTGGGTTTCCTGGCAAATGCCCACACACATATACACATAAACACCCAACAGACCTCAATTCCTTCAGTAGAATTATGGGTCAATATACTTAGAATAAAAGTCTTTTTTTCATGACATACAAGGCTCTAAACTTGGGCTCCTTCCTACCTCTTTGCTCTCCTCATGTACCATATCCCTCCTCTTTCACTGTGCTTCAGCTACATGAGTTTCTTTCATATGTTGTAATTGTCAAATGTTTAGTTCCCTCTGAGACACTCTTCATTATAATTTTTAATTGGTTGGCTGATTTAACAAGTGGTTTGCTCTTATGTTTCAAGTATCAGCTTAAAGGTCACCTTTTCAAAGGGTCTTAACCTGGCTGTCTAATTTCAGGTAGACCCTTACTTTCTGCCACTTCTTACAGCTTTTGTAAGTTAAGTACTAGGTGCACCTTGCTCACAGTCAAGGATGAACATAATAGTTATTGAATGAATAGTTATTAAAGTCACTATGAACAAACAACGTATGAGTATTTATTTTCTCACAAATCTGATAGTATGCTATGAGGAAGTTGGAGTTCCCCATGATGCATGGCTACCTATAGAGTACAATTCCATTGCTCTAGAAAAAAAATGTATGTAGTTAGCTAGGGTAAGCAAAAGTGATGGCTGGGGGTGGGTGTTGTTTACAGATATTGGTTTAGGCAAAGATCTTTGTAATCACATATGTTATATCAAACAGATACTTTTCAAATCAGGATATAAGCTGGAGAGGTATTTGGTTGCCTTTCTCAGACCCTGTGAAAAGTATTAGCTAATCTAGTAATATAGGCACACTTGCCAAAAGCATCATTTTAGTAGTTACATCACAATGAAGTTCAGTTATGTCTGGAAAATAGTTTACTAGTCCTCATCCTCAAGCTAATGAAACAGCAGTCTCCTATTTAACACAATTTCCTACAAGTCTTTCCCCCTATTCATGTAGAAGTTAGCTTGTCAGCCAAAATACAAGTACTCAGTGAATTCAAGGAATAGAAATAGCAGATTCACCTTTTACTACAAATGCCAAAAGAGAGAAAGATCACACAAGAAAGCCATGCAATAACTTGCTGGAACTGAAAAATGTTGGAATTTAAAGAGACAGTGCAAAGTATCCATTGTAAATGCCAATAGGTCCAGTAGCGTACAAAATCAGTGTTGGAGACTGAGAGGAAAATTCAAATGGACCGTCTCAATTCTGAGAATGACTAACAATCTTAAAGTAGATTAGATGAAATTTTAAGACTACAACTACATGGCTGTGAAAGAAAAAGTAAGCAAGTATGGTAAAAAGAAGGGATTACATAATTTAATACATCCCAAGCTTATTTTCAATGCAATCTGATTTGAGCTATTTCCTAGGACAGACAGTTAAATAACAGATAGAAAATTTGCAGCATATAACACAGAAAACCTAGATTCTTTAATAATATAGCTTGTATTGTCCTTTGTTCAAGTAATTCATTCCTTTTATTAGAGCAACATGCTTAATACATAAGCATAGTCTTAATTAGCCTAATAGGAAAAAAGTGTAAACTAGAAAAATCAAATATACCAAAAATAAATTTGAGTTTTGAATTACAGCCCTTCACAAAAACTACTGGTGTACAATGTCATTTGTTTAATGCTATATTTCTCATCTCTGACTGCATCTAAGAATGTCCAAAGGTATATAAGAAGAGGAAAAAATAACAGGAAAGTAAGCATGAAGGGAAAGAAGAATCAGATCATGTCTGCTATGTACAAAATTAAACAATAAATGACTGAAACAAAAATTTGTTTCTAGATACATTAACCCCAAAGAAGTTTACAGAGAGTGAAGGAACAGATGACACTGTATGAAAGGAAATTACTCATTATTTGACATCTAATTGAAATATCTCTCTGTATATCACCTCTATAACAATAAAGTAAATTAATTATAAAAGATAAATAAAAATGTTCAGTGCAATAGTTTTAGTATACTAATTTGTGCCACCATTACCACTAATTTAAGAATATTTTCATCACCCCAGAAAGAAACCCTGAACTCATTAGCAGTCACTATTCTCGCTGTCAGCCTCTGACAACTGAAAAAACAAAATTTCACAAAGGAAATAAATTCTAGTTCCTGTGAGATCAGGCTGGGTTAGTTTTTATGATGTGTCTGACCAAGTGCAGCCGAACAGATCAGTTAGCTGCAGTATTATGCTCAAAAGGTGGAGATCATGGATTGAATTCGCAATTCACGCATACATCCCATTCAGCCAAACACAAAGAATTTTGAGAACCACCTGAGTTTAGCAAAAAGCCATGGATCTATAGTAAGAAGGCTTGAATTTCTTCTTTATTTCTTTCTTCTTTCTCCTTTTACTTTTTCTCTTTCTTTCTTTTTCCTTTTTTGGAAGTACCTGAGCTTTAACTCATGCACTTGCACTTGCTGGGAGGGCTCTCTACCACTTGAGGCATACCTCTAGCCAGGTATTTGCTAGTTATTTTGGAGACAGAGTATTATGGACTCTTTTCTTCAGCTGGCTTTGAATCATGATTCTCCAGAGCTCATCCTCCTATGTAGCTAAGATTACAGGGGTGAGAAACTAGTGGCCCTAATAATTTTTAAGTAACTCGACACTGAACAAGTGAATGAAACATTCAGCATCTCATAAAATGGTCACATCCTCAGCTTTTCTGCTTGTCTTGCAGGACTAGTATGAGATCATGAATGTCACCAGCCTACAACAAGCACCTCTCACAGGGGACCGTCTATTCTATTTCCTCATGTTGAACCTGGAAAAATGTGCAGTTTGGGCACTGGGCTGCAAAAGCTAAGAAAAAATCAAGAAACAAAAGGTAAAAAGAAGAGTTTGTCCTATGTTCAAGGAGTACATAAAAGGTGGATTATATTCATTTATTTAAAGGAGCATAAAGCATGATGTCCAAAGATTGTCCTGCAAGAGCAAACTTTCCATCTGGGCTTCTCAATCCCATTTAATTCAACCTTCTTTAGAACTTCAATTTCAACTTCAGATGATTCTTTTCCTCAGTCTTACAAATATGTTTCAGTAACTTTCCATCATCTTCAAAACAAGGCCGAATTTTATGACACCAAAAAGCCTTCCATTATGTGGCTTTATCTTCCTATTTCATGCATAATTCTGTGCCATCATCTATAACTCTAACTGCTTTATAGTTTTCTTCACACAAAATGTTCCTTCCCAAAATTGTTGTCTATTGTGATCTATGCTGCTTAATATGACCTTCACCTTGACTCACTACACTTGTCTAAATCCTTCACTTCAAATGAAATTTGTGTCCCTTTTTTTCAAGTTGTCCTCCTCAACATCTTAAGAGAGGTTAATTACCCATCCTCTATAAATACTTTCTTGTTATTACAAATACCACATTGTGGTCTAGCAACACTTTCTTACTCATATGTTTCTTACCTTCACAACTACGTATCTATTTTTATTTTTTTATTGTTAAGGTGATGTACAGAGAAGTTACAGTTACATAAACAAGGTAATAAGTACATTCTTTTCAAACTTGTTATCCCTTCCCTCATTTTTTCTCCTGCTTTCCCTCCCCTAACCCCCAAGTTGTACAGATCATTTCCAACATATTGTCTTGTATATATCACTGTTATATTGGTTTCCCCCTTGTCCTTTGTCTCACCATTCTGTTGTTCCCCTTCTCTTGCCCAATTCAAATAAATAAACATGCAATCTACTAAGAGTTGGACTCAGCTGTCTTGTTCTGCCAGGTCAAATGATCTGGCATTTAGCAATTACTTTGACTAGGTAGGTGAAGATATTTAAATTTGACAAGGCTATGTGGACAAAAAGGAACTCTAAGTCACTGATGTATCAGAATGAATAAATTAAAAATTACCTTTCTTTTATTGAACAAGTGAAATAAGCTGTGCCAAGGAAATAAGAATTTTGATTAGGTCAAAGATTCATAAATAAATGACTTTAATACATGGGACATTTGGAATTTTAATGAAGGGTTAGGCAAATTACCATAATAGAAACACTCATCAGAACCAGGGGAAACAGTGAAGGCTTAGTGACTCAGGATATGACCTTAGCTAAGGAGCTACTTAACCCCTACCCCTCATAAAGCTCAAAGATTTAAGGTATTAAGATCAGCATAGGTCTGGGAGATCTAATACTTGTGTAACCCTCCAAAAAAGCAGAAAAGTGCAATAATTACAGTAAACAGCCTAATTCTCCCATAAGAACCTTCCTCCTTTCCCGAGGGTTGTACGACTCATAATGACAGCCATACTCAACATTAGTAAATAATTCCCAAGTCCTTACAGAAGGTCAATGGTATCATCTTCAATATTAGACATATTTTCTTTAATTTTAGTATGGCAATAGACAGAGATCAAATGTGTTTATTTGTTTATTAGTTAGCCAGATATTCAATTTCACTGACAGACAGCTGCTGTAGCAGCCCTAGGACATGCCTCCTAAGCTGAAGTATAGAGTGTGTCATTCAGCAGTGTCATTAACAAATGTAACAAAAATCACTATGTGAGCTGCAGCCATTTAATGAAAACATTGGGGCAATTAGTCTCTTCACTTGTTTATCTGAATCTCCTGCCTCCTCTTCAGATTGCTTATCACATTACAGCTCATAGGTTGAATTATAACTTTTCTTAAGCATGTTTTTTGGAAATGGCCAGCTTTCCTCAAAACCATTCAATTATCAATGCATACTTCTCAAAAAGTGATTAGGAGTTCCAGGAATATTAAGTGACCAATGACTCTGAATACACTAAAGGATAGATTCATTACTATGAATTTGTAAAATTCTATACTAATGAATTACAGATGATAATAATAATAGTCATTATTCATTAAGTGTTATGAGCTACAATGAGTTTTACATATACTATGTCCCCATAACCCTGGGACATATGATTATTATCTCCATTACATAAATGAGGAAGCTAGGAATTGAAATGATTATTAGTCACACAGAAAACAAATACAGAGGGGACTTGAAGATAAATGAGTACAATTCCAAAGCCTTTGCTTGTTACCAATGATGCTACACAGTCTATTATGTATACTTTTCCATACCTTCCACAAAGTTAGAGAGCACTTATGTATTATTTAGTAATACCATTTAAATATCACTTAAAACATGAGACACATTTACAATTTCTCTTTAATTTAACTTTATAATTTTTGTGGAATACTTTTTGTTATTGTATAAGTGATATACAGAGAGGTACAGTTATATAAGTCAGGTAATGAGTACATTCCTTTTTAAACAGTGAATTCTTTTTTAAAATATAAGAAACTGACTGATACTGGGGAAACAAACTCTAGTCCCTATCCTCAAGGATTGATAAATTATACAACTTTCACAAACATACTATTCACGTACTGTAGAATGGTCTGGTAGAAAAGTACAAAATCTTCATTTAGGAAAGTATTAAACAAGGAGAAATTACTTCTTGATATGGAAGGGAATCAGGCTTCAATAAGGAGATAAATAGAATTTTAATGGATACTTACAATCTATCCCCCCTCATTTATTACTCATTAAATTTAATTTTTTTTAAATCATCATTTAAAATGTCAATAAAACAACACACAAAAAAGTACAGTGAACATTTTGTAGTATTTTCTTACAGCTTTATTCCCTGTCAATCACTGTTTTAAAAAGCTGAGTTTCTATTGTGTGTCTTATATTCAGCATTTTCCCATGCTATTCCAGGCACTGGCCTATTTCACCTAACTTTTGTGTTGCCTGAATACCAAAATAACTATCATTCTAGGAGCTGCAAATTGGTAAACAGTCCCTATGAATAGGAGAGCCCCACCGGGGAGTCACAGGTTAAAATTAAGTATTCACTTAGTACAAAAATTTGACATTTTTTTTTTGTACCAGTAATGGGGCTTGAGCACAAGGCCTAGACACTGTTCCTTTGTTTTTTTGCTCAAGACTGGTGCTATGCTACTTGAGCCATAGTCTCACTTCTGTATTTTTGGTGGTTAATTGGAGTTAATAGTCTCATGGAATTTTTTTCTAGGCTGGCTTTGAACTGTCACACAGGTCACAGCCTCCTGCATAGGTAAGATTGAAAATGTGAGTCACTAGCACTCAGCTAGACCAATTTTATATTTACTTTATTGTTATCATAAAGGTTATATACTGAAGGATTACAATTACATGAGCCAAGTAATAAGTACATTTCCTTTCATAGTGTCTTCCCTTCCCTCACTCTCTCCCAGTCCCTTCCTCCCATCTCCACCCATGAGTTGTATAGTTCACTTTTATCCATGTCCAGTGAGCTTCACTGTTGCACTCTCATCCTTTTTCCCTTGAGTTCTGTCCCTCCCCTCCAGAAGATATACACTCAAATACAACATACATGAGGAAAAGTAAACAGAATAATCAACAAAACTACAACAACAAAAGATCTCTTCTTTCTGTATCCTGCAGTTTAGCTATATGTGTGTGTGTGTGTGTGTGTGTGTGTGTGTGTATGTGTATATATAATTTTATATAAATATAAATAGGCACTTAGGCATTGCACCTTTGTGTTTTCCTCCTAAGAGCATCCTCTTTTGGTCTCACTGTGTGTAGAGTCCTGTATAATTTATCATATCCCAGTATATTTTAGATCTAATTTCTGCATATCAGAGAAAACATAGACCAAATATTTTAATGTAACAGAATATAAAAATTCAGGTATTAGATTTTGCATTCCAAAGCTTAATGGAACTTTGAGAACAACCACTTGTTGAGTTCTGATGTAGTGTGAAAGCAACAGTGTTCAGCAGAAAAGCCAAGGAACAGTGTTCCAGGCCTTGAGTTCAAGCCCCAGTAAAAGCACACACACACACACACACACACACACACACACACACACACACACAAACACAAACACACACACATACACGCAAACACACACACAGTGAATATTGAAATCAGTAAAAGAGGACTGTTGATGTCATCCATAAAGATAAACCCATCAGAATAACTGCAAAATTATTAGCAGAAATTCTAAAAGACAAGAATATATGAAATGAGTTAATCTATTGAAGATTAATCTAGAAGTAGCATAGCATAGAGGATTGTTTAGAGGAATAAGAGTCTAGAGTGAAGAAGATCCCCATCTGAGTAAGTAACAGGACAATAGCACCACTAGCAGAAACAGAAAAGCTTCATTAGAGAACTGTTGGTTTAACTTGGTCATTCTGTGTGCATGAGACCATGGTGATGTCCAATACCATATGACCTCTTGAAGCTGTTGAAGCCAATAGTCAGTCAAGTATAGTTAATTCAGTAGCAATAGATAAGTCAACAAAAATATAAAATCCAGAAGAACTAGATTGCTTTAGTCTAGTTGATTATCAGAGTAGAGTGAGAGAAAGTCTGCCTTTCTTTTGAAATCTCAGGGTTCAGATACTAGTCCCTATCTTACATAATTATGAAAAGAATGTATAATAACCCTCAGTGACTACTGGGTCTTATGTAGGCAACTGAAAATTCAACTTCTGCTTTATATTCTTTAAAAATGCAAATATAACAATATTAGGATATAAGATAAGACTAGGAAATGATAATCTGCATTTAGAAAAAGGCATTTCTGAGTTTGGGAAAAGATGAGGTATGGAGAAAGAAATAAGAGCATGGAAAATTCACAAAAAGTACATTCAAAAGAAATGTAGCTATTGTGCTAAAATAGGTTCATATTTTTCAACATTTTCCCCAATTTCTATCACTTATGTTTCATTTATGTCATTTACTTTAATAAACACACTTTTAAAACTTAGCACCACAATTTGTCATAATATATGACACAATGTGAATTTTACGTGTGAGTGAGGCAATTAAATTTTAATATTTATACCTGGACCATTTGAAATCCAAGTGGTAAACATATTGTCTAGGTTAATAGGAATATACATAGAATATGAAACAATTACAGTTGTAGAACCACAGTTCAGAAGCATTATTTTCATAATTGGTGCTTTCTTCTGAGAACTAAGCTGTTTTCAAGTTTTCACTCAAAGTAGTTGAACAGTAAGAACATTTCCTTGGATTTTTCCAGCAGAAGGTTATTGAAAACCTCTTATAACAGGGCCTGGCAAAATACAGACAATAAGGCAAAGTCAGCACTTTCCTATTAGGGCAAGTAAAAGTCTATTGGCACACAGCCAAAGACAGTTTGTTTACATAATATTTATAGCTGTTTTCACACTACCAAGATTGAGTTGAGTAGCTGTAACAGAGACCAGATGGCTCACAAAAACCTAAAAATATTTACTTTGTAGAATTTTAACAGAAAATATTTGCAGAGTTATTTCAGCAGTCTGAATGTGTCTCCCCCCTGCCAGTATTCAAATGCTGATCACTAGTGTGGAATGATCTAATTGGTAAGGGCTTTCGGGTGTCATTAAGTCATGAGATTGGAGTCCGTGTGAATGGCATCATGACATATAATAAAGAAACAAGACAGTTTTTTGCCCCTTGTACCTATGGACATGCAGAAAAAGGTGCCATCTTTGAAGCAGAAGCTCCCATCATATATCAAATCTCTGAGTGCCTTGATTTAGGACTTCCTAGCTTCTTGAATTTTAAGCAATAAGTAGCAATTGTTATAAATGCCTCAGTTGTATTACTTCTGTGTTGATGAGACCAAAATACACAAGAACAACTTCAAGAGTTTATTTTGGCTCACAATTTCAGAGGTTTTAGTCTATAGCCCTTGGCTATATTGATTCTAGTTTTGTGGGAGCATCTGGAAGAAGCTTCTCACTTCAAGAAAGAGAGGAAGCAGAGAGAGAAAGAGAGAGGGGGTGGAGGGAGGGAGGAAGAAGGGTTCTGGGACAATTATTTCCCAAAGCTTACCTACTTATTCAAGCTAGGTACCACCTCCTAAAGTTCCCAGAACCTCTTGAGGGAAAAGACTTTATATATAAACCATAAGACTTGAGTAAAGTATTTTTCTATATTCTAAGATACCTGAGTTCTAGGGTAGTAGTTTTCATATTTTTTCTGCCTTATGAAGTCATTTTCTCGATTGAAAATTTATGAAGTGAGAGAAAGAGAAAGAACAAAGCAGAGGGTGAGAGTGAGAGGTAGTTAAATTTTTGAAAACTACTTAAGAACAATGATTTGGGGATGAAGTGGGAAGACATAAGTTCATGGCCAACTCAAGTAAAATATTCAAAACATATCTAAATGAACAACAGAGCCAGCTGTGATGATGCACACTTGCAATCCTGTTTTGCAAGATGTACATAGGAGGATCATAGACTTAGACTGGCACTGGATAAAAATGTGGAACTCTATCCCCAAAATATCACTAAAGCAAAAATAGCTAAGGCTGTGGCTTAAATGGCAGAGCACTTGGCTAACAGGCATGAGGTTCTGATTTCAATCCACAGTGTTACCAAAAAGGAAAAAAAAAAAGATTTTCAAAGTGTTTCCTTAGAATTGTACAAGTACTTCCAGATTGACAATAAAAATGTTACTTAGCACTCAGTATATTGCAACTAACAGAAATCCAGATCAACTTAAGCAAAAATATTAAAAAAAAAAACATGTGATATGAAGATTAGGGATATATGTAGCTCATTGCTGATCAATATCTCTCCATCCCTCTATCGCCCTCTATCCATTTGTGCTCGTTTATGATCTAGGGTGTCAATCTTCAATATCATTACAAAACAACAATGAGACCTCCAATGATAAAGGAAGAAAGGAAAATATTATTCAGTCATATACTATTTTTTCATTATTCCAAAGTATACATCAGGGGCTGGGAAGGTGGCTCATTGGTAGAGTGCTTGCCTCATATGCATGAGGCACTGGATTCCATTCCTCAACACCACATAAACAGAAAAAAAAAGCCAGAAGTGGGGCTGTGGTTCAAGTGGTAGAGCGCTAGCCTTGAGCTGAATTGCTGAGGGACAATGCCCAGGCCCAGTGTACAGCCCCACAACCGACAAAAAAAGTATACATCAGATAATAATCTTGAATACAAATAGGGAAATATTTTCTAAAACAGGAGAAAAGCAGAAATGTCCTTATATTTGGAAAAAGCTTATATTTGAAGACCTTGTACTTCTCTAATTACTCATTTAGTCTACGAGGAGAAAAGAGTAGAGGAAAACTACTCCCATGGAAAATTTGATAGTTGTATAAATCTATTGCTAGAAAACAATGAGAACCCAAATTAGTTAAAAGAGGATGAATTTACCAAAGTTAATCCAAATCAAAATAATTCAGTGCTTAGCATCCACAGATTAGAAGTACAGAAAAAAAGATAGTGAAGTTAATGTAGGACTGGATGTTGATAACAAGGGAAGAATATGGTGACTTAATTCTACTTCCTTATGTACTGCATGCATTGTACTATTATTCATCTAGTAACCTAACCGACGCATTTAGGAATCATAGTTGATTCTCTTCTTTATGCTATCTACCACTAATGTCACATCTACAAACAAAACCTAATAAGTCCACCTTTAAAATAATGTAGCTTTTCGGGCTGGGAAGGTGGCTCAGTGATAGAGCACTTGCCTTGTATGCTCGGGGCCCTGGGTTCGATTCCTTAGCACCACATAAGCAGAAAAAAAGCCGGAAGTGGCACTGTGGCTCAAGTGGTAGAGCGCTAGCCTTGAGCTGAAGAGCTGAGGGACAGCGCCCAGGCCCAGAGTTCAGGCCCAAGACTGAACACCCCCCCCCAAAAAATAAAATAATGTAGCTTTTTATCACTTATCACTTCTACTAATATGACTCTAGTCCTAGCCATTATCATTTCATGTTTTGAATACCATAAGTAAAGGTTTTTTTTAAAAAAAAGAAAAGAAGAGTAAAGAAAAAACTACATCAGGTTGATACCTTTTTTGGACCTACCTTTGATAGAATATTTTTATCTATATCTCATATTTATATATATATCTACATTATATTTATGAAATGCTTAATAGGAGTCTAGGAGCAATGGTCCATGCCTGTGGATATTGATCACAGGCTTATGAGGACAAAAATGAGACCCCAGCTGAAAAAATAATTAAACCACAAAGGAGCTAGGAGTGATTTAAGTGGTAGAGCATTTGCTTGGCAAGCACAAAGCCCCAAGTTCAATTCTTCTAGGTAACTCATTTTATTTAATGATCCTATTATAGAGGTGAAAAGTGAGGAGTAGATATGTCCCAATGTATAATTTGCCCAAAGATTCCACAATACGAAAACCAAGATAAGCCAAAAACATACACTGTCATCCTATTTCATCACCCTCTACACTGACTAAATTCACAATCATTCCTATTTAATTCTTAAAACTAATGGCATACTGAGGCTGAGCTTATGTAAGAGAACAACTCCTGTGTTGTATAGTTTCTCTGATTACTCAGAATAATGACAAGTTCAGAATAATGACAAGTGGAGAGTATATCATTAAGACAGGCATTTCAAAAAGATTTAACTCTTGGGGCTGGGAAGGCGGGTCAGTGGTACAGTGCTTGCCTTGCATGCATGAGGCCCTGGGTTCAATTCCTCAGCACCACATAAACAGAAAAAGCCAGAAGTAGCACTGTGGCTCAAGTGGTAGACTGCTAGCCTTGAGTTGAATAGCTGAGGAACAGTGCCCAGGCCCAGAGTTCAAGCCCCACAACCGACAAAAATAATTAACTCTTGTAGTATAGAGAAATTTTGATGGATGGTCCAAAGATGTAGGTGTTTCTGGATCAGAGAGTGTAATTTAAAACATCTCTGTTGCCAAATTTTGAAATCCAAGAGGGTTTTCAGAATAATCTGAACACACACAATAGGTTTTATAAATATGCAAAGCACATGGTAAATGATCCATATAAGTTTGTTAAAAGAACTGAATTCAAGAGAGGGTTACCAGCATCCTGAAGTCATGTATTCGCCCTAGTTTATAGAACAGGTGCAGTTACTTAACAGAGATGGGCATGCTGCTAAAAGCTACACTTCTAATCTTTGCCTGTTGCTTTGGAAATAAAGACATATCACCAATTAGCTTATGCTACATTTAAGCTTTTGCCATTTGGAAAATGTCCATTATGTCCTCAGGCTTTATCTACATGCTGCCAAGCATCTGGATAAACAGTGATAGGCTCAGTTACTTGTTTGGATAATAATAAGCTCTTCCATTTTGATCATTCTTGTATGGTTTTAAAGCAGTAACACGCTTATGGTCTCATTTGAACAAAATAATTGGGCATCATTTAAACTATTTTAATGGTGGAGACTCAGGCTATAGAGGGAAACAGCCAGCCCTCAACTCCTCACTCCTACATTTGCTAGTAGTGTGACTTGTGATAAGCTCCTTACACTTTCTGAGTATTACTGCATTGGCTTTAACTTGAGAATAATATCTCATCAGACTGTTAAGATGATTAAGTTTTTATGCAGGTCAAGTACTGAGCACTGAGTCTGGGACCCAGGAAATGTTCCATAACCATTACCTACCATTATAAAAAATGAATGACTGCGATCTACAGGATGAAGATTTCGTATGGTATTTTCACAATAAAAAACATTAATAATAAATAAAATAAATGACAATAATTGCACTGGTATTGGTGGCTCACTTCTGTAATCCTAGCTACTCAGGAGGATCTGAGTGTTATAGTTTGAAACCATTTAGAGTGAGAAGGCCCTGAGTTCAAGCCCAAGAACAGTACAAAAATTATTTACTAAGAGATACTATGTATCTTATTTTCTAATTTTACATACTTTCTTGGTATTCCAATGTACCGTTCAGGTAAACCACCAAATTCTGATGGGGAAGAAAGAGGGATTTGTTACATTGCTTAAATACAACAACTAAGGGGGGATATTTCAGATGGTCAAGAACTGGAAACACCTTGTACTCATAAAATTAACAGTTAACTAAGTGCTAGAGACTGGTGTCACCAATGGCATACAAGATAATTCTTACTACCACAAAAGATAGTACCAAGAGAAATGTGTAGACAACCCCCTTCCTTTTAATCTTTTTTGGCTTAAATAGTTTAAGCATAATAAAAAATTCATTACTAAATACCTACTATTGATAGCCCAAAATAATTTTATTAACATATTTTTATTTATATTTGTATTTATTTATTATTTTATTGAATAAAGGAGAAAACAGAAATCAAATAACTTACACAAGGTCATATTGTTAGAAGTAGGTAGAGTTAGGACTAAAATGCTTATTAGAGTCCAACCAAACTAATACTATCCCTATCCTTTCATGTGGTCATTCCTCAAGAAAACAATAACTTCTAACAGTTCATGTAGAGTCAGTTAGGATTTCCTGCTCCATCATGAAAAATCAGTGGCCTTTAAACTAATCTGGAGTTGGCATGGATTTATACTCAGCTATAAAATGTTTCCAACTTTGTGGTGAAGGAAAAAGGATTCGGGTGGGAGGTCTTGGGAATAAGAGTGACATAGCATTCCACAGACATCTATAGAAATTAGAAGGAACCTTAGAAATGGAAAATAGTCTTTATTTTTGTTTTTTTCATTTTTTTATTTTTATTGTGAAAATGCTGTACAGAGGGGTTACAATTACATGAGCAAGGAAATGAGTACATTTCTTATCAAGCATTGTTGCCTCCTCCTTTGTTTCCCCTTATCACCCTTCCCATCTCTCCTACCCCCCTCCCTCTCCCCCCCCCCCCCCCCCCCCCCCCGCCATTGACCACCACCCCCAACCTGTGCCAAAGTTGTAAAGTGCGTTTTTCGACATAACATCTTGTACATCTCATTGTTGCAATGGGTCAACCTGTATTCTTATTTAAACAATTAGTTTTTTTTCCTTCCCCTCCCCAAATTATACCAACATCAAATACAGTGAAAACAGGGGTTATAGCGTGGGGAAGGGACATAAAAAGCAACAAAGAAATCATCTTATAAATATGTTTTTATTTTTAGTGTGACAATATTGTCACACTAATAATGCAGGAAAGCTCATTCATTCCTTTATTCATTTTTTTGGGTCCCTTACAACATGAGAAATAGCATCTTAGGATGAATTTACTCACTTAGATAGCATAATTTATCACACTGAGTAGCCTTAGAAGGTAGGGATAACGAGGTTGTATATCAGACAGCATCTATTATCTGTGCATGTGAGAGAGTTGTACAAATGTGGTTTGACTAGTGAATTACTAAGACTGCCATGAGAAAGACAAATGTTCCCCAAATCAAGACATAGAAAACTAGATACCATATGACTTACTTATAGGAGAGGTATAAAACTAGGCTGAGGTTTCATGTGTTGAATGGAATATGCCTTTCTCTTAGGGAGCTGAAGTAAGCAAGAGATAAAAGAAAGGACAGGGGAAAACGCTGACTGCTCTCTACTAGTCTCTATTGAGAGGACATTGTGGCACATAATTCACAATGATCTGGATAGTAGGTTTTACAGTACAAGTAAGCCAGTTAACAGACTTATATAAAACTGTAGTTCTCCTTAACCAAAAGAAAATGATATAGATAGATAGATAATAGATATAGATAGATAGATGGATGGATGGATAGATAGATAGATAGATAGATAGATAGATAGATAGATAGATAGATAGATAGATAGATAGATAGACCACATTAGAACAAAGTAGAATTAATTTTTAGAAAGACATACAGTGACACTTCAGGGCCATTATATCCTGCCAATAAAGACCATATTAAAGTATACAATGCACTAGGAATAGTGCAATATGGAAAATGCTTGAGGCAATGGATAATGTAAATTCAGCAGGTAATTTGCAAAAACAAAGTGCATGGACAATTCATCAACTTCTAACAGTTTTTCTTGAAATAATGCTGCTGGACAGATTTATCACTTAATTTGATCATTTTTTCCTAAAGGAAATTTTTTCCTTTTTCTTATTAGCTTTACCTGGAATAATTGACAAGTGTATATATTTAAAAGGGACAAGATGACTCATTGTAACATTGATACTCACAAGACACTATGTTGGAAATGAACTTTACAACTTCTGGGCAGAGAAGAGGGGGAGGAGGGGGAGGGAATGGATAATAGGAGAAAAACAAAGGAGGGGGATAACAATGCTCAACAAGAAATGTACTTATTACCTTAATCATGTAATTGTAACCCCTCTATACAGCACCTTTACAATTCAATAAAAATTTTTTAAAAAGATTCTTTAAAAAAGTGACGCTATGCTTAGTACACCTATATGCTGTAAAAAGACAAACATAATAAATAATAATAAATATGATTACTCTTTCTGGGGAAAGTACTGAAGATTTATTCTCCTAGTAAATGGCAAATCTACAATGCAGTATTATTAACAATACCTATCAAGCTGTAATATTACATTTCCAGAGTCTTTTCTACCTAAATGAAGTTTTGATACATGGCTCCCTACTTTCCCCACTCCACCCCCATTCTATTCTCTGCTTCTATTAGGGATTTTGGATTGCACATAAAAATGAAATGATGTAGTGTTTATTGTTCTAGGCCTGGCTCCTGTTATAGGAGAAAGTCGTCCACATTTATCTATGTTGTACCAAATAACACACTTTTCTTGTCATATATACCTGAATCATTCTATTGAAACATATTTTTCATCACTTTCTCTTTATCCATAGATTAAGGATTGAATAATGTTGCAACAAACATATAGAACCAACATATAGATAATCTGTGTAAGACACTGAGTTAATTTCACTTGGATATTCACACAGAAGATTACTGAATCAAATGGTATTTCTGTTTTTAAGTTTTAGCAACCTCTATACTGTTTTCCATAGTGGATATATTAGCTTACATTTTCTACAACAAAGTGCCACTGTTCCCTTTTCTAGATAGTCTCCATATCCTTGCTAATATTTATCTTTTGTCTTTTTAAAGAACTGATGCAGATTTGAACTCAAGACCTCACACTTACATGGCTTGCTTGAATGGAGCTCTATCATATGAGCCATGCCTCTAACCTGTCACTTTTCTAGTTATAGTGAAGATGGAGTATTTCAAACTTTTCTGCCCAGGTTAGCTTTGAATCCTGATCTTCAAGATCTCAGCCTCATGAGAAAGTAGGATTATGGGTATGAGCCACTACTAGCACCTTACCTCTTTTGGTCTTTGTATCTTAATTTTCAATTTTTTTAAATTTTTCAGCTAGGGATTCATTATTTACCCTATGCTGGCTTAGGATTGTTTATATAGCCAAGACTGCCTCCAACTCATGGTGTTCCTCCTTCAGGGTGGTAGGATTACAGGTTTTGTACCACCATACCCAGATTTTTCTTTTTCTACAATATACATATAACAGCTATGAGGTAATACTTTGTTGTGGTTTTTATTTGCATATTTCTGATTCTAAGTGATCTTCTAAATGACATTTCTCAGTCAAGTTCTTATCATCATATTTTATTTTTTATTTTTATTTTTATATTTTATTTTATTTTTATTTTTTTGGTTCCGGTTGTGGTGTCTGAACTCTGGACCTGGGCGCTGTCCCTCAGCTCTTCAGCTCAAGGCTAGCGCTCTACCACTTGAGCCACAACACCACTTCAGACTTTTTTCTTTTTGTTTATGTGATGCTGAGGAATCGAACCCAGGGCCTCAGGCATGCAAGGCAAGTGCTCTACCACTGAGCCAACTTCCCAGCCCTCATATTTTAGAAATATTTATTTAGATAATTTGCTTATTCAGTTGTTTTCTTGCTATTGAGTTGGATTTCTTATAAATTTGGGATATTAACCATTTCTCACATGCATGATGTACAATGTTCTCCTGTTATGTACTTTGTCTTTGTCCTTGGTTGATTATTTTACTTCCTGTGTAAAATGATTTTACTGTAATTTAATTAACCTATATTTGCCTTTATTGAATGTAATTTTGAGATCATATATAAAACCTCATCAACAAGACCAATGTAAAAGAGCTGGTTATTTTCTTCCACCAATTTTACATTTTAAGATATTACATTTGAGTTGAGATGTTTTTGTGTGGGTATAATTTCTTTCTTTCACATGAGGCTACCAGTTTTCCCAACCCCATTTTTGGAGATATTTAAATTTGAACTGAGGGCCAAACACTTATTAGACAAGTACTGTATTGCTGAGCCACACTTTCAAGCCCTGTTATTCACTGGATATTTTTAAGGTATTTGCTGCCCCGGCATGTACTTAGACAAAAATCCACATATTTAAAGCTTTACATTGTTGCTGAGATTGTCATATTCATTGTCTTGATACATTGTCAGGTGCATACCTTGATATCTATCTTCCCTATGTTGAGATGAAGTCCCAAAGATTTTTCTGCCAGGTTTGACCAGATTCAACACCATTAACTGAAGATATGTCCCCATTATGTCTTCTTGGTCAAAGATTAACAATAAATGTATTGATTTATATTTGGGCTCTCTTACCTGAAAGTAAAGACTTTTCCTGAGTTTCTATGAGCCATTCAACTTAATTTTTGAACCTAGAAAGAGAGGTTATAAGAATCTGTGTTTATAGCTGGTCAATCTAAGCTTTTGAAGTGGGAAACAGTCTTTTGAGCCTGAGCTCTTAACCTGGAAGTTATGGATCCAACACTAATATGTCTAAGTTCAGAGTTATGTCATATAATGTCATATGTCCTATAATCCATGTCTCATAGAGAACTGCTTGGTTCAAAGAGAAAGTTTCAACTGTTTCGTTGGCCAGGAAAAAATTTTTTTCTGTCTTTTAAAACATGATTTAAGTATTCTTTCTCTTTTATACATCCACTATAATTTTTTCTTTGTATCATGAGACTATCATAAGGTATCTTATAACTTTAAGACCATAGTTAAGCTGATAATTTCCATCATATACAAAACTCTGCACTTTGTCTTATACTTTATCTTGCATCTACATATATATATATATATATAGTTGATATCACAATTTACATCTTTTTATATTGTGTACCCATTAACAATTTTTCATAGTACTATTCATTTGAATAATGTCAAAGACAAAGTTTATGTGTGTATACCTATTACATTATTGAATATTCTAAATTTGGTTACATTATTATTTTTATAATAAGGTTTTATATTTTTATATGTTCCATAGATTAAAAAGCTAACATTATTTTATTTTAACCTAGAAGATTTTCTTTGGTATTTCTTGCAAGGGAAGTCTATTAGTGATGAATTCTTTTAGCTTTTGTTTATCTGGGAAAATCTTTATCTCTTCAAATCTGAAGGATAGTATTGTCAAGTAAAGGATTCTTGATTGGCAGGGTTATTTTTCCTTTCAGCAGTGTGAGTGTATTGCCCCTTTCTCTAGGCCTTCAAACAGTTCTGTTGAAAAAATCCACTTACTGTCTTATGGAGGTTCCCTTCTTTGTAATGAGTTGTTTTTCTGTAGTTGCTTTCAAAATTTACTTTGTCCTTGCTTTTTCAGAATTTGATTATAAAGTATTGCAGTTAAAATGCTTTTATGTTTAATGTATTTCAGATCTTCAGTCCTTACTGATCTGACTGTTAATTTCTGTCTCTATATCTGGGAAGTTTTCTATATTTACTTCTCTAAGTAAGATTTGTTTTTCAAATGTGTCTATTGATTTACTTGATAATATACTATAAGGCATAAAGGCTTATAGTATATTATAGCATTAATATACTTTTTTCATTCTTTTTTGTTATTTTTCCATTTAATTTCAACTCATGTCTTCAGTCTTCCTGATTCCTTCTTTTGATGATTGAGTCTCTTGGAATCTTTGAATTTAGTCACTGTATTTTAGGTTTTGGTTATATGCTAGTACCAATGTTTGCTGTCTCAGCTTGCTTGCTCACAGCTGGTGTTCTATCCCTTGAGACACACTTCAGTCCCACTTTTTGCTAGTTAATTTGAGGTGGAATCTAGTAGACTTTTCTGCCTGGATTGGCTTCAAATCATAATTCTCTAGATTACAGTTTCCTGAGTAGTTAGGATTACAAGGTGAGCTAGCAGTGCACAGCTGCCATTATTTGTCAGCTCAGTTTGTTTAGTTCTTTGTAAAATGATTCCTATCTCTGTTGAATTTAATTTTGTTCATATATCATTTTCTTGATTCTATTTATTTGGATATCTGTATTCTTTGTACTTTACTGAACTGTTTAAGAAGATTATTTTGAATTTTTTGTCAGGCTGTTTGTAGATTGTCATTTCTTGAGAATATGAAGTTGCTGCCTTATTTTCTTTATTCATTAAAATGTTTTCCTTACTACTTGTGCTTCTTGTGGCCTTTGTAGTGATATCTATACTTATGAAAAATAAGTACCTCTTATAGTCATTTTTGCCAGTCCTGGGGCTTGAACTCAGGGCCTGGGCACTGTTCCTGAGCTTCTTTTGCTCAAAGTTAGGACTCTACCACTTGAACCACAGAGCTACTTCCAGATTTTTCTATTTATGTGGCCCTGAGATTGAACCCAGAGCTTCATGCATGCTAGACAAACACTCTTTCACTAAGCCAAATTCCCAGCCCCTCTTCTAGTCTTAACAGATGACTTTCAACAGAGAAATCCCTTAATAGTCATTTTTGTCTGAGATTCTGGGTGGCCAGAAGGTGCGGTATATAGGTAGGCTTGCTGCTGAAGTACTTAGGCCAGTTGAACCATTTCCTGGATTATAATAGGTCCACAGCATTTTATGTGGCTCCTGGGGTCATAAGAAATGGAGCTTAGACTTACTAGGGAAGACCTGGATCTCAAGTCTTGTCTTTGGGACCATCCTAATGCGAAGGTCCACTGAGGTGGTCCCTATGGGACCTTGGTCTACAGGGATAGGCCAGGATACTGGATCTGAAGTTCTCATGACTAGATCCACAAAATATTTCTGATTCTGAGTCCATAGGGGATAAAGTAATGCTGACATCTGGTCACCAGCTCCACATATTGGACCTGAAACCCAGGTCTATATACCTGGTTTGGTACTTTATTAATCCTGGAGCATGGGTCTATTAAAACAGCCATGGGTCTTGGGTTTTCAGGGGGCAGCCTGGAGTCTGTGCCCATGTGGTAATTCTGATACTACAGTGGGCCTCAAGCCTAAGTCTACAGAAGTCACCCTGACAATGGAACAGTACTAGAACCTGGCCCTGTGGCTGCCAAAGCTGGTGATCAGGTTTACTAGGCCAAGCTTGTTGTGTTAGTTCAGCAAATGCAGGTGCTTAGTCTACTCTTCTCCTACATGGGGG
This sequence comes from Dipodomys spectabilis, assembly GCF_019054845.1. Classification (NCBI taxonomy): domain Eukaryota; kingdom Metazoa; phylum Chordata; class Mammalia; order Rodentia; family Heteromyidae; genus Dipodomys; species Dipodomys spectabilis. The sequence goes on along the minus strand of NW_024871002.1, from coordinate 2,242,434 downwards.
TATATTGTTTGACATTGCATTACATGGGCTTAAGGGAAATGTTACATAGGTAATGTGAAACTGCTCTTGCAAAGTTCCCTAATACATCTTTTCTTATTTCTGTCTTCTACTCAAGTGCTATATTCTGTCATGTGGATTCTTTACCTTTCATGAGTCTATAGGGAAAATCTTGGGTTCTGGTTTTTCAGGAGTCAGGCTGGAATATTTGGCCAATAAGCCAAAGTACATTTGTCCTTGGATGCTTTACAAATTATGTATCTGTGAAGGAAGGGGTGCTAGAAACGTATTTTCCACCATCTTGCTAATGTCATTTTCTTTAAAGAAATCTTTAATTTCATATGTTCTTAGGATGAGTTCATAGAGATATGGGAAATCTCATAAAATAAATACATAATTTACTTAGCTATATTGCTTCAGGGTGAACACATAATATGCTTATGCTCCAGTATAGCCCTTGGATGCCCATATAATTGTCTCTTCTCCCATTTCTGATTTCTAAAGATCCTCAGAGATTCTAACTATACGAATCACCAAAGATACTTCTCAGCAGATCTTTCTCTTACATTCTAACCCATTACATTTCCTGAATGTCTCCAACTAAAATACAGCTTCCTTTTGCATAATGCTATTCAAAACATGTTTCAAGTTCAGTCATCTGATGATAAAAATTATCCTATTTAATATTTCAATTGCCACCCATACTTGATGCACTTTGAACACTCAACCAGATTTCATTTGTTAATTGACTTTATTTTCTAATTCTTTAGCTTCTTTTTCCTCTTTCATTTTCAAACTTAATGAAATAAATTTAGTAGGCCATTTCTAATTATTTATTTATCTTTCCAAAATCTCAACAACTCATACCAATCATCTAAATCTAAAAATTAAATGCATACCTATGCCAAAATAAACATAGAAACGAAGTTCCTTTAGAATACAAAAATATCTACTTTTAGAAATATATAGGAATACTTCAAGATGCAATTTCCTAGTCAAGGATACAAAGATGAGTTTCTGAATAACCTGGAGATACATTACATATAAGTGAACTACAATTGATTTTATCCCTTTTCGGTCCCCTTCTACATTCCTCAATTCACTGGAAAGTATTGATAATTTTGTCATAAGTAATTATTGAATATGATTGGTTACCTGTATCCTCAGTGATACACAATCCAAGTTACCATTGTTTCCTAGTTAAATTGTTACAACAGCTTTTTCAATGGCTTTTTGTTTTCATTCTTGAGTACTGTGGTAAGTTTCTTGATGCCCACTAAACACACACACACACACACACACACACACCACACACACACAGAAAGATAGATCTGCACACTAATCCTAGGAATATATGCACATTGTATATGTGTTACTCTGTATAGTATAGAGGATTTTGTCACTTTGCAAGTAACAAAGGTTTTATAGATGTGATCAAATTAATGATCTTGAGATGAGAAGGACATTATTATCCGCCATCTAAGTTGTATCAATAAAACCAAAATATCTTTATGCAAGAGAGGCTGGACAATAACAGTCAGAAAGAGAAGATGTAATGATTGGAGCTAAAATCAGAATGGATAGAAGATGCTAAGCTCCTGGTTTTGAAAATGGAGGAAAGAGCCACAAGTCAAAGAATTCAAGTGTTGCCTAGAAGCAGAAAAGATAAAGAAATGCATTCACTCTAACAATGTCCATGAAGAAAGGCTCTGTCTTAATCTTATCCTAGTAAAATTAAGTTTGGACTTCTGACTACTAGGACTGTAAGTTTTTATTTTTATGTTACTAAATTCATATTTGGTTGTTACAGAACTAAGAAGAAAGTAATATAACCACCTACAAGAGACTCTTCACAGAGAACAACATTTAACAAACTGTAAATTCTCTGTGATAGCCCTAAGCTCTTAGGAAAGAATTGAATATTCGTATGCCCTTTAAAAGTCTATGTGTTGTGTTGACTGGTGTTCTTGTCAAAATCAGTATACTGAAGCCCTAACCCCCAGTACCTGAGAATGTAATCTTCTTTGGTGATAGTGTTTTTACATAGGTAATATTACTGTTGCCCTATAAAACCAGGAAATATTGATACAGAGATTCATAGATGCAATGAAGATAATTTGAAGAAATAGAGAGAGTATATAAATACAATCCAAGTAGTGAAGCCTCATACAAAGCCTTTACCAAAACCCTCAGAAGAACTAACTCTCCTGATTCCTTGATTTTGGAGTTCTAACCTCTAGAACCATAAGATGGTAAAATATTATTGCTTACACCACCCAGTTTATAATACCATGTTTACCATACCTAGAAAAGTAATATATTCTGTATGACTGAATTTTTAAATCTTTCCAGGTGTCTACTGAGTTGTCCTAACTTCTCTCTCTGTATTTAGGCACATGAACCTTTCCCCGCTATGCCTTTGAGTATGTTACATGTCACAAATCTCCCTCCTATCACTTATTATTTGGTTAATACTGACTCAATTTTCAGGTTTGTCTCAACTCAAATATCACTTTCTCAGAGATATTTTCTGACCATCAATCAAACTATGCCACCAGTCTATAATATTCATTCATATATCCTGATCTTTTCTGAAGTTTTTGCTTACAAAAATTTTTAAATTACAAATGCACTCGGAAGATTATTTTACTAATGTCTCTCAGTAACCATTTGTACAATGTTAACTGCTATATACTAGACTGAGAATAGTGTTTAACAGATAATCAATAAATATTTGTTCAATGAGTGGATAAAGTCATGTCCTAAGACAAAGGATCTCTGACAAAACCTTCAAATTAATTTTTCTTTGTCTAGATCTTGTGACCTAAAAACCTAAAAGGCCTTATAGCAGTGTTGGCAAAATGTCCCAGAATTAAGATTCTCTATTTCTTGATCTTTACCTTGTATAGCAAGAATTCCAAATCTCAGCCAAACGGACATTAGTATTGACAACTGATGATATTTAGTCCTGCTATAAACCTCCACAAATACCTCAGCTTTCTGTGAACCCAGGATGATAATATTTCTGCTCTGGACAAATAAGAAAACACACAGTGAAAGAAATGGAACTATCAAACATTCATCATTAAGAAATACTCATTTAAAAAGGAAATTCAAAACGATGAGTTTTTAAAAGTTAATTCTCTTCAGATTTAAATTTTTCATAAACTGTATAATTTTACTCATTTCAAGAGATTTACTTCATCAGAGACTGCTTGATGTTTGTGTCAAGCTTCCATTTTACCTATGTTGTATAGAAAGTGCCAGTCACTATTTGTGCCCAAAGTCATAAAACTAGATCATTACTAAGCCTTAATATATGTGTATGTGCTGCTCCATTTGTTAGGATATGGAAAGACTTGGAAAAAATAATTATTAATTGAAGTAAGCCAGACCCAAAGAAACATAAGTCCCATGGTTTCCCTTTGCAATAACTTGTATATGTCTAGGACAAGCAGAAAAGGTCAAAAGCTATGTACATATGACCATATGAGATAATGCTAACCAAAATGAACCCTAAGATAGGGACACAAAAGGTTTTACCTTTCTTCCTGCTGTTTTAAATGTACTTATAATGTACTATATGATTTTTTTATTTCTTTTGTATGTTCTTCCCCCGTGGTATAACCCATTTTCACTGTATTTGATTCTGGTACCCTGCATCTTGTACATACATTTTTCTAATTTGGGGAAAGGAAGGGAAATAACAATATGCTGAAAGAAGGATACAGGTTCACCCATTGTAACAATGAGATGTACAAGATACTATGTTGAAAATGAACGTTACAACTTCATGGTAGGAAGGAAGGAGTAGGTGCAGAGGTGGGGTAGGAAGGGATGGTAGGGGAAAAACAAAGGAGGGGGTAACAATGATAGATAGGAAATATACTCATTACCTTACTCATGTAACTGTAACCCCTCTGTACAGTATATTTACAATAAAAAATATATGTTAAAAAAAGAGTAGGGGACTTGGTGAAAGAATTCACCAAGAGGCAGAGTGGCAAATATGTGTGTGTGTGTGTGTGTGTGTGTGTGTGTGTGTGTGTGTGTGTGTGTGTTTCTTTCTTAACATTGACCTTTCTTTGACAACTATTAATGCTATTCATTTCTATAAAGTTAAAATATTAAGTGGGTAAAATTTTGCTTCAGTATATTAGAAAACAAGTAATAAAGGTATCAATTTACAAAGAGTCCTTTTAAAAATTGCTCTTGTGTGACAAGCTTATGAGTCACAATATTTCAGCTATAAATTCATTATAGATTCTCATATCACAGCCTATCATCATTTTAGCTTGGCATGCTTTCAAAGACTTTCAATATCACTAACAATTTGTTTTCTTTCTAGCTGCTTTAATATCCTACTCTTTAGAATGTTGATTTGCATTATGGAAAATTTGAAAATACCCTCAATTAAACTTGTCTAATGCAATATTAATGATGAACTAGCCATCACATTCCAGGATGCCAGCTGAATCTGAAAGATAAGGGTTTAAAGTTTCTACATTTATCTCTCTCTTTGAAAAGTTGGATAGTGTTAACATATCACCATTGATCCAGTTATTTTCATGGTTGAATTGGTTGTTCCATTATTACAATGAATCATCTGGTCTTTTTGGCATTTAGCAAAACCAAATAAACCACTTTTCAATCACTTAGAAATCAACTTATAACATGGTCAATATAATTAATCCAGTCAATCCAGTCTCAGACCTGCGAGAAAGGCTTCCAAACCCCAAACCTCCAGGAAATACAGATTACTTTTCCATAAGATAGTGCAGAATAATACTTTGACTTTTATGGTAAAGGTATGTTTAATAAATAATGATAGTTCAGTGTATATGCTGGTTTATTTCCATTTTTTAAAATTCAAAGTTCACAAATAAGCCACTTTTAAAATACACACACACACATACATAAACACACACACATACATGTGCATTTATTTTGGTTAGCAATAAAATTCCATGTGTAGCATTTATGTGACTAGAATCTTAAAAAATTCATTGCTAAGAATAACATGAGGTAATAAACAGAATGACATACATGAAGGCAATTGATAGATTATTGAATTCAAAAATACTTTCTCAATTGTAAATTACTTGGACAAATATATGTTGGAGGAATTAAAAAATGAACTTTGAAAAATATGTATATTCGTAGTAGTACAAATAAATAAAAAAAAGTGTTGGCTGAAACATTTTAAAGAATTAAATTGAACTGTTTTTCTACATAGAACTCTCATTGTAAGTTTTTCCAGAACTCAATTTCAGTAAATAACATCTGCAATATGTGCAGATGAGATGAGGAGCTCATAATCATATGTCCATCTTATGCTTTTTCATTGCAGAATCTGTGTAAAGTCTTAATGTGTTATTGAGTATGTCAATCTAGCTACATTATAAACTTATAAAATTGAAATATTCTATTTTATATCTTAGAATTCAGCCATTTCAGCCAGAAACCTTATACTAAACTGTAGTTCCTTGACACATATGCAGAGTTGTCAAAATATTCTCAGCAGCTGAGTAAATGTTTACTCAGAACAAAAAAACTACTTGGAGATCAGAAGTACTCCAGAGACTATCAATAAACCTACACATTGGAATAAATATGAATTAACTGATATGAAATAGTCTGTGGCACATATATACACACACATACATAAACAAAGGGATATGCAATGATATTCTGACAGAGAGGGACAGGACTCTAATAGCTCAAAAATAATGGAAAAAGTTGACAAATGTGATTACATCAAATTAAAGACTTCTCCAAAGCAAAAGAGATAATTTTCAGAATGAAGAGACAGCTTAAAGAATGAGTGGGAACACTTCCAGCAATTCATCAGACAAGGTAATACATAAGGAGGACAAAAATTAAGTACCAAATAATCCCTGCCAGCATTTCTTACTGTTAGTTTTCTTGATAATGGCAATTCTAACTCGGATGAGATGGAATCTTAATGTTGTTTTGATTTGTACTTCTTTTAGGCCAAAGATATTGAAGATTTCTTCATGTGTCTGCTGGCCATTCTTACATCTTCCTTTAAGAAGCCTCTAAGTCATTAGCCCATTCTTAACTGGGTTGTTGTTTCAGAGTTTATTTTGGAGGGGGGATTTAATTTTTTGAGCTATAAGTATATTTTAGATATGAGGCCTTTTCTGTTGCTTACCCGGTAAAAACATTCTGTAGTCTTTCTATTTATCTAGTTAACTATTTCCTTTGCCATGCAGAAACTCTTCAGCTTTATACAATCCATTTATCCAGTCTTTCTTTGATTTGTTGTGATTCTGGATTTTCACTTAGGAAGTTTCAACACTGCCTAAGAGCCCTAGTGTTTCCCTTACACTTTCCTATAATATTTTCATAGTATCCCTTACTTTTGAAGTCTTTTTGGATCCCTTATAAAATACTAGATGGCTATAGGTATGTGGCTTCAATTGAGTCTTCTATTATGTTCCATTGGCCCTGGGGCCTATTTTTGTGCCAGTAGCAGGTTGTTTTTATTACTATAGCTTTGTAATATAGTTTGAAGTTTAGTATTAATATTCCCCCAACACTGTTCTTCCTGCTAAGGATTGTTACGAAAAAAAAAAAAAACTAACAATAACAAATAATGGTGGGGATGTGGCCAAAAGGAACTCTACTATACTGTTAGTGGAAATGTAAACTTGTTCAACCACTATGGAAAGCAGTATGGAGGTTCCTCAAATGACTAAACATAGAGCTTCCCTATGACCTAAAAATCCCACTCCTGGCCATTTATCCAATAGAACACAAACAAAGCCACACTAAAGCTACCAGTACAATGATGTTCATTGCAGTATTCTTTACCATAGCCAAGATATGTAATCAACCCAGATGCCCTCAGTGGATGAATGGATCAAAAAATGTGGTATATATACACAGTGAAATTCTACTCATCCATCAGAAACGATATCCCACCAGTTGTAAGGAAATGGAAAGACTTGGAAAAAAATTAATAATAAAATTAAATTATAAATAAATAAGCCAGGCCCAAAGAAACATAGGTTGCATGGTTTCTCTCATTTGTGGTAACTAGAATGTACTTATAAATATACAAGTAAGCACTGGATGGTAAATGAAAAACATACACTGGAATAGGATAGATTATACAGGTTTCTAGGCATTCACACACAGTGAACTCCAACAAGAATATTTTTAGGACAGGATCTCATAGGTGCTCTAGTGATGTGCAAATATTATCATTAAAATAACATTATCAAATATGAAATAATATCAAAATGAACTTCTGGAAGTGGAAACAAGAGGTTTTTTTTCCTTTCTTCTCCTTTTTTGCTATTTTTGTCTTCATTTCCTTTTGTCTTGTTTATTCATTTATCTGTCTTAGGGAGAGTAAGGGAAGGCACAGAAGTGGTGGGACAAAGGGTGAACAAATGCAGTAGTAATACTAAACTTTATGCTGAAAATGAACTATACAACTTGTGGGTGAGTGTGGGAGGAAAAACTGGGAGACAGCAAATAAAGGGGTGACACTGTTCAAAAAGAAATGTAATCTTTATCTGACATGTAACTATATTATGTCACCTTTAAATAATAATAAATCAATAAAAAGTAATAATTTTCACAAATAAATACTCTAGTTTATGAAGGGACAAATGAATTGAACAAACACTTCTTAAAAGAAGAAATACAAATAGCTAATAAATACACAAAGAAATGTTCAACATCCTTAGCCATATAAGAAATGTAAATCAAAATGGCATTGAGTCCATGTCATTCCAATCAGAAGAGCTATCATCAAAAAAACAACAAACAAGTATTCTCAAGAATATAAGGAAAGAAAATCTCAAACACTTTTGGTGGGAATGTAAATTAATTTTGCCATATGAAAATCAGTTTGGAGTTTCAAGAAAGCAAAACAGTCCTACCATATAATAGTGTTAAGTCATTCTGAGTATCTGAAGGATCATAAATCAGCATGTAACCAGACAGAGGTGGGGTTTAGTGAAGCTCCCCTTTAAATATAGGGACTCCTCACTTAGGATCCTTGACTTTGATTGCAGAATAAGAATTTCTGGACAAGTCACAATGGTAAGAAAACTTGGCATAGCCTTATTAAGGAAACAAGCAAGGAAACAAACAAAAAAAGTGTAGACCTATAGAAGGGCAGCTACACAGTATAGCAGTGTGTGTGTGCTCTCATAGGGACACAGAAACACAGACACAGACACACAAAGGTGACACCCAGAGAAATACATGGCTCCTTGAGCTGTTGAGTATTTATAGGGTAAAGGCAGGGGATCTGGCTTTAAGTTATGGAAAGCTAAGTGCTTTGCTTTTGCTTTAACTACACCTAGTGTTATTCTTTGAGTTTTCAGGTAAGAATGCATCCTGCCATAAAACAGATCCTTATTCCCTGCCCTGCTATCTGCATTTTGGGGTATCCTGTCAAGCAGTTGTGAATTCTTGGGTGAGAAATGCATCCCTTAGGAAAGAATGTATTCAGTTGCCTCTCTTTGAAGCTAAGATAGCATTTCTAAGTTTCTAGATAGCATATTTCTGAGTTGCCTACACCATGCCTCAGTTTCCATAAGTTATCTGGCTTCATTTTCCCCCAAATGATTTTTGTTCGCCTAATCTTAAAGGAAGTACATGAAGGAATATCTCCTGTATTTGTGGTTAAAGACCATACTTCATTTTTCCTAGTCTATCCAGCTTCAAGCATACACACATAATTGATATAGCCATATACTCATGCTAATTGAAGCACTATAGAAAAACTATACATCACCCTAGGTATCCATCAACCAAATAAGGGATAATAACAATATGTGTTTATATATATATGTATATATATATATATATATATATATGTAATTATTCAGCCTAAAAATCTTAAATAATGTCATTTTTAGTAAAATGAAGATTACTATCATAAATGAAAAAGAATGACTAAGAAAGATAAATGTTGAATGCTCTCTTTCATGTTAGAAACATAAGACATTAAAAGAATTAGTTTACTGTAAAGTAGGGACTATCTTGGGAAGGAACCCATTAGGAGGTCCCTCAATATCATCTAAGTATATTATAGTAAAGTGTCAAAATAGAATAGTGAACCCATTAAAGTGTTTTAAAAAGGAAGAAGGGAAAAAAGAAAAAGTAACGGAGTGGGGAAAACATGGTACATGTATACAATCTAGTATTAATCAACCAGAATCACATTGTCTAAAAAAGGGGGGTGGGGTGGGACTGGAGCTTATTACATTAAGTGAAATAACCCAAACTTAGAAAGACAAGTATCACGTGTTTTCCTCTCATATGCGGAATTGAAAACAATTTCATTGAAAAGATGAATGATAGAAATATAAAAACTGTTCCTATCTGTAGTGTGAGTACTAGGGGGAAAGGGATGGTGAACAGAGAAGGTGAAGTAGGGTGAATATGGTTAAAAAAAAAATAGTTCATGTGCATGTTTGAAAATGAAATAATGAAGCTTGTTGAGATTGGCTTGGGAAGGAAAAACGAAGGTTGAGGGAGAGTTATGGAGGATGAGTCTGATCAAGGTACATTGTATGAATATATGAAACTTCTTTTTACAACTAATACATGATACTTAATGTGGGGCAATCAGATATTACAAGTAAAATTTTATCAGTTACAATAATGTATGAGCTCAGAAACACAGTAAAGATGTGTTGTTAAAATAAGAAAACAAATACAGTGAAATTCCTTTGCACAATTAATATGCAATATGAAATATTAAAAATGAAGGAAAGGAAAACAAACAGTGTATTGGGGAATGGAAAGAAGCAGGAGGGAAAGGGCCAGTGTAGTGGATGATTATAGTTGAATTACTTTATTATTCATATACGAACAACTAAACCTGTTGGATTTTTTAAAGAGAAGGAAGGGAAATGTGACAGAGAAATAGTATAAGTATGAAAATGTGACAAAAATCTCATATTACATGAGATTGCTGTAATCCCTTTTAAGCATTTATGATAAAAAGACTATTGTTTAATAAATTCCCTTGATTGTAATGGATGTACCTATTTATACATTTAGCTATTCACTTAACATTGTTACTAAATTTGTAATTAATGATTTATGTGTATGAATGTATTAATATATTAATGTAATAAAGTTAAAAGATCTGAAAAATGTAACATATATTACATATATCAATAATCTCATTCTGAGATACTCGTCAAAGTGAAATTAAAAATTATGTTCAGAGGACACATGTGGAAGATGGCAGAGGAGAAGCTGGGGGCTAAACAAGTTCTCATGTAAAAAAACAGTGTAAAATCCAAGGCTAGAGAGTCACACCAAGTATGCCATCATAGTACAGAGAGTTTGGCCAGAGAGGAAAAATTCAGGCAGCTTGGTTGAAGAGATATATTCAAGCAATTGCCAGTGTCCATGGCTGCCATATCAACAGACAGATCCTGGAACAAAGGCGCCAGAGATGGTGTGCAAGCAGATTCTACTCACTGCCAGCAAGGACTGACAAGGAGCAGAAATCTCCATCCTGCTCAACACAGATAGTTGCAGACCGTGGATGCCCTGGAAACCAAGAGAAAAGTGTGAGTACCCCACAAGACAGTCCAACTCCTTCTCACAGGGCACCCTTGGGAAGTAGCCCCTCCCCCACCACCAGAGAAGAACTCCATCTTCCATACTGACAAAGACTGGGCCAGAGCAGCTAGCTGGTAACACAGGCCATGGAAGAAGAAAATGGGAGCCATTGAACAGGTCAAAGGAACCTGTCAGCAGGGCTCAGTTCTACCCCATGGGAAAGTTGAACTTCCCAGGCAAAGATAGCTCCACCCAGGGTAAGGCAAATTTCTTCTCAGGGTAAACAGGGCCAGAGGCAGCCACACCCCTCTGCAGCACACGCTGCAATCCTATCTGCAGGAGGGTAAAAGAAAACAATTGGAAACTAGATAGCATAAATCCAAGGGAATGTCTCCAGGCTATGCTGACTGAATGTCTCAGGAGCTAGCCCCTCAGGGAAATGCTATTGATTGCTGGCAGGCAACAACTCTAGCTAAAATCTAGCTCTTGAACAGCAAATCCAAGCTAGGGAAATAGCCATCTCCCTCTTTTCTGACATACAAAGATCACCCTCCCACCGAACTAGCCTGGGAAGAGGGTAATAAAGTCCCATTCCCACTAAGGGAGAGCTTCTTTCTGCCTGCTCAAACAAAATTATTTAAGAAACCAACTAAGCCACATGAAAACCAAACATCATAAGCAAACCAGAGACTCCACTAAGAGACTGGTTACAGACACAGGGAAAACACAAGATACTCCCCCAAAACTCAAAATATTTTTTTCTACCTAAATTTTTTTAATTAAAAAATGTTTTCTATTTATTTCATCATTTTTGTTTTATATTTTTTTAAATTCTATTTTTACTCTTTTCCCTTTTGGTGCTTTTTTTCTTTGCTGTTCTGGTTATCCCCAGATACATATGCGTCTTAGATTATTAGACCTTATCCTTCATTATGTGCATACTTAATTCAGATATTGATTACTCAATTCACAAACTCTCAGCCTTAACTGCTTAATTGTGGTGTTATTTCTTTATACTTATATAATTCTTAAGTGTTTCACTTAAAATTTTTAATTTCTTTTTTCCTTTTTCATTATCTCTCTTCTCCTTTCCTTCTCTCTTTTTCCACTATCTGGATTTAGGACTTATCTTCCCTCTCCCCCTTTCCCTCCCCACATTCTTTCAATCTTATTTTCTCCTCATAATTCAACCTAAACCTATTAATTTCTGGTCTGATGACTCCTTCTTTGATTTACTTAGTCTATTGATCCCTAGTTGTTTGTTGTTGAAGTAGATTTTATCTGTACTCATTTTCACTACTTCAAACAATATGTGCAACTACAAGGCTCTGGTTGATGCTTGCCTTAAAATTCCACTAGTGAAGAAGTGGTCTTGCTTTCATAACCAAATGGGCAGAACAAGCCAGAGAAATACAAGAAAACTGGCAAGTTCAGGTATCTCAATTCTAGCTCATGATTATCTGGCAACAGAGCATTTAATGAATAATCCAGAGGAGAGCTCCCAAAATGCTCTGGAAACACTACTTGTCAACATGCTGAATGAAAACATTGAAAGCCTGCAAAGAACTCTCTATGAGCGTGACAGGGAAATGTGTGAGCGTGAAGAGGCTAAGAAAAGATTAATACAGGAATTCATGAGCATAATGAGGCTAATCAAAGATTAATAGAGGAATTACATGAGCAGAATGAGAATACCTAAAGATTGATTGAGTCATTTATAGAATGAACAAGCAGAAAGCTGGATGAATCCATGGAGTTCACAAAGGGAATGCTGAATGAAGTCTAACAAAAGTAAAGTCAGTCCAGTGAAATTATAACCACTCAACTAAGAGATTTGAGGGTGAACACTGAAAACCAAATGAAAAAGGTAAAGAAGCTGATACAAGATCTAAAACAAATCTCCAAAAAATAATTTGAAGCACCCAAATTGGACCATTTAGAAGAAAATAAAATAAAAAATCAAAGTAGAAAGTCTTGACACTAGATTACCATGCAGAAGATAGAACCTCTGTGATTGGAGACAGCTTAGACAAAGGAAAGAACAGAAAAATATTAAAGACAAATACAAGAAATACGATAGAACTATTCCACAAATAGAAGACACTATCAGAAGGCCTAATTGAAAGCCAATAGGTGTAGAGGGGGGACTAGAGACAGAAGTTAAAGGTGTAGGAAAATTATTTAATAGAGGACTTCCCAAACATGCAAAAAGATAGGTCCATTCAGAAAAAAGAAGCCTTTAGAACCCCAAATAGATCAGACCAGAACTGGACATCTCATGGAAACACTGTAATCTGCACAGGATTAATTGAGAACAAGGAAATGATCCTTAAAGCTGTCAGGGGATGAGAAAAGATCCATCAGCTATAAAGTGAAACTAATCAGAATAACTTCATATTTCCGTGAAGAGATCATGAAACCAAGAAAAGCATGAAATAATGTATGCCAGCCCTTAAAGACAAACAACTATCAACCAACAATACTTTACCCAGCTAAACTCTCCTTCATAACAGAGGGACAAATAAAAACCTTCCACAGAAAAGAAAAATTGAAACTATATCTCCACCGAACAAGCCCTACAAAAGATACTTAAAGAGGTCTTAAAGATGCCAAGAAACAGCCCCCAAAGAGAATCCAAGAATTATAGAAAGAACGCAGTTGGCATAGTCCCTAAGAAGGTGGATAACATGGCAGGAACTACCAAACACTTATCAGTCCTAACACTCGATAATAATTGATTTGACTCTCCAATTAAGCAACATAGATTGTCTAGTTTGATCAAAAAGCAAGATCCTTTCATCTGTTGCCTTCAAGAGACAGACCTTGCCCACAAAAACTAACATATTCTGAAACTGAAAGCTGGAATAAAATCTATCAAGCAAACGACCCCCATAAACAGGTGGGAGTTTCAGTCCTAATATCAGATAAAATAGACTTCAAATTAAAATCAATAAGAAAGAGATAAAGAAGGTCACTACACACTAATTAAGGGATCTCTCCTTCAGGAGGATATTACAACGCTAAATATTCACCAAATAATGGAGCACCCAAATTTATCCAAGGAACATTACTGTCCCTCAAATCTCACATAGATCTAAAGATAGTAATCATTGTGGAACACTATCCCCGTGGAATAAATCAACCCTGCAAAAACTTGACACAGAAATCTCAGAAATAAATACATAGACCAACTAGATTTAACAGACAGAATATTTCACCCAGCATCATCAGAATACTCATTCTTCTCAACAGTACAAGGAACATTCTGCAAAATAGACAACATTATAGGTCACAAAGCAAATTTGTCCTAATTTGGAAACACTGAAATTATGCCTTGCATTCTCTCAGACCACAAGGAAATAAAATTAGAATTCAACACCAAAAGCTAACAAAGAAAATCCTATAAAACCTGGAGGCTGAGCAATGCAATGTTGAACCACCAGTGGATCATGGATGAGATGAGAAAGGAAATTCAAATGTTCAAGGTATTTAACAATAATGAACACACACATTAACAGCTCCTCTGGGACACAGCAAAGCCAGTTCTCAGAAGCAAGCTTATAGCTCTGACTATATTTATTTTACTGCAAGCTCCTTGCTAGTAAGAGTTATATCCTTTCAATAATTTACAGAAATGGTCTCTGGATAATCAGTGCTTCTGAAATTAAGTGAAAAGGGTCTCTAAAATTGGAAAGGCTGAATGAATAAGCCATAATGGCACCACGAACAGAGCATAAATAGTATAATGGACTATATCCATTAGATTTTCCTCACCATACTCTATTGCCTATAGCTGAGTGAAAATCATAGATTAATGGGAATGATTTGGATTTCCACATAATGAGAAGAACCACGAGATTAGATAGTGCTGGCACAGTAAGATAAGCAACTCAATCCAGAAACAGAGGACTACATGTGAGAACCTGGGCACAGTGAGCAAATTAAGAAATCCAAAATCTAACAGCTAAAAATTCCCGTGAGGGATTGGTCAAGGAAGGCAATAAAAAGAGCTGTCTTTTTGAAGAGCTTGATTGTGAAACAGTAACCAAGAATCTAAAGCATAAAATTTAGTGATAACCATTTCATTCCCATAGAACTTTCTACTTTTACAACAACTTTCACAGACATTATTTGGTCTCTGTAGCTTTTTAATTATCAAAGAAATTTACACATAATACTTACTTATTATTTTAAAAAAATCAACTAACGCAGTATCATTTCAATAGGCACTTGTAATCTGTTTCTTTATAGGCCAATAAACTCACAATTGCATAATATACCTTCATATAAAAAGTTCTTCTGTTTTATACAAAATGATTTTTTTAATTGTGACAATAGAGAGGGGTTGAAATTACATAGGCAAGGTATAGGAGTACATTTCTTATCAAGCATTGTTGCCTCCTCCTTTGTTTCCCCTTCCCATCCCTTCCCATCTCCCTCCCACTCCTCTACCCCCCACTCCACCCCCCCCCCCCCCGCCCCGGCCAAAGTTGTAAAGTTCATTTTTTGACATAATGACTTGTACATCTCACTGTTGCAATGGGTCCACCTGTATCCCTATTTAAATGATTTGTTTTTTCCCTTGCCCTCCACAAATTATACCAACATCAAATACAGTGTAAGCAGGGGTTATAACGTGGGGGAGGGACATACAAAGCAACAAAGAAATCATCTCATAAATATGTTAGAAACAATTGCAAGAAAGAATAAACATTTGAATCCTTATCTTAGGGTTCATTTCACATAACATCAACTTATTTGACTTTTTCTGCTTGTCTCAGACATATGCTAGTTATTGCAAATAAGGGAAACCATGGGACTTGTGTTTCTTTGGTCCTGGCTTACTTGATTTAATGTAATTTTTTCCATGTCTTTCCATTTCCTAACAAATGGGGCAATGTCATTCTTTCTGCTGGAGGCATAGAATTCCATGGTGAATATATACCACATTTTCTTGATCCATTCATCTACTGAGGGGCATCTGGGTTGGTTCCATAACTTAGCTATGGTAAATAATGCTGCAATAAACAGTTGTGCTGGTAGCTTTAATATACTATTGTTTATGATCATTGGGGTAAATGCCCAAAAGTGGGATTGCTGGGTCATATGGGAGCTCTATGTGGAGTCTTTGGAGGAACCTCCATACTGCTTTCCAAAGTGGTTGAACAAGTTTACACTCCCACCAACAATGCAATTGGGTTCCCTTCTCTCCACATCCCCTCCAGCATCTGTTGTTATTAGAATTCTTGATTATAGCCATTCTAACTGGGGTGAAGTGGTATTTCTTCATTTGTCTACAGGCCATTCTTAATTCCTCTTCAAAAAAGTTTCTCTTTAAGTCTTTAGCCCACTTATTTATTGGGCAGTTGTTTCCTTGAGGATTCGTTGTTGGGGGATTTAAGTTATTGAGTTCCAAGTATATTTTAGATTTGAGACCCTTGTCCATTGTATGGCTAGTGAAGATCTTCTCCCAATCTGTGGACTTTCTATTGATCTTGCTAGCTATGTCCTTTGCCATGCTGAAGCTCTGCAATTTCATGCTGTCCCATTTGTCTAACCTTTCTTTGATTTGTTGTGTTTCTGAGTCTCTACGAAGAAAATTTCAGCCTGTGCCAAGGAGACCTAGGGTTTCTCCTATTTCATCCTGTAATGTTTTCAGAATGTCTGCTTTGACTCTGAGGTCTTTGATCCATTTGGAGTTGATTCTGGTGCAGGGTGATATATAAGGACCTAGGTTTAGTTTTCTACAAGTGATAAACCAATTTTGCCAGAGACATTTACTGAAGAGTCTGTCTTTCTTCCGTTCTATTTTTTATCTCTCTTATCGAGGATTAGATGGTGATATGTCTGTGGGTCCTTTTCTGGGTTTTCAGTTATATTCCATTGGTCCTGAGGTCTGTTCTTGTGCCAGTACCAAGCTGTTTTGATTAATATGGCTTTGTAGTAGAGTTTGAAATTTGGTATTGATATTCCTCCAGCACTATTGTTTCTGTTAAGAATAGTTTTTGCTATTCGGAGTCATTTATTGTTCCATATGAATTTTTGATTGCCTTGTCTATTTCCTTGAAGAATGAGGTTGGAATATTGACAGGTATTACATTGAATTTGTAGATAGCCTTGGGCAATATGGCCATTTTCACGACGTTGATCTTTCCAATCCAGGAGCATGGGAGGTTTTGCCACTTTCTAAGTTCTGTTCTGATTTCCTTTTTCAGGTTTTTAAAGTTTTCATCTTAGAGGTCCTTCACTTCTTTGATTAAGTTAATTGCTAGGTATTTTATTTTTTGTGGGGCTATTACAAATGGAGTTGCTTTCCTAATTTCAGCCAGGCTTTTCTCATCATTGGCATACAGAAAAGGAATTGATTTTTTTTTCTTTTTTTTTGTCGATCGTGGGGCTTGAACTCTGGGCCTGAGTGCTGTCCCTTAGCTCTTCAGCTCAAGGAGAGCCCTCTACCATTTGAGCCACAGCGCCACTTCCGGTTTACTAGAGGTATATTTCAGATAAGAGTCTCACGGACTTTACTGCCTGGGCTGGCATTGAACTGTGATCCTCAGATCTCAGCCTCCTGAGTAGCTAGGAATATCGGTGAGCCACCGGTGCCCGGCAAGTCATTGATTTTTTGAGGGTTAATTTTATACCCTGCTACTTTGCCAACGTTTTGAATCAGCTTGAGTAATTTGAGAGTGGAGTCCCTGGGATTCTTTAAATGGAAGATCATGTCATCTGCAAAGAGGGAGAGTTTTACTTCATCTTTCCCTATTTGGATCCCTTTTATGTTTGCATCTTGTCTTATTGCTGTAGCTAGGCATTCTAATGATAGATTGAAGAGAAGTGAAGAGAGTGGACATCCTTGTCGCAGTCCTGAGTTAAGAGGAAATGGCCTTAGTTTTTCACCATTAAGTATAATGCTGGCTGTAGGTTTGTCATATACAGCCTTTATTGTATTGAGGAAAGTTCCATAGATTCCTAATTTTTCCAGAATCTTCATCATCATAAAGGGGTGTTGGATCTTGTCAAATGCCTTTTCTGCATCTATTGAGATATCCATGTGGTTCTTATCCTTGCTCTTGTTGATTTGGTAAATTATATTAATTGATTTGTGTATATGAACCAGCTTTACATCCCTGAAATGAACCCTGTTTGATCGTGGTGTATGATTTTTTTGCACGAATTGTTGATGTCGATTGGCCAAAATTTTGTTGAGAAGTTTTGCATCAATGTTCATCAAAGAAATGGGGCTATAGTTCTCTTTCTTTGTTGAGTCCTCTGGTTTGGGGATGAGGGTTATGATAGCTTCATAGAATGAGTTCGGTAGTGAACTTTCTCTTTCAATTTCATTGAAGAGTTGGAGGAGTATTGGTGTGAGCTCTGCTTTGAAGGCCTTGTAGAATTCTGCTGTAAATCCATCTGGTCTTGGGCTTTTCTTTGATAGGTCTGTTATTGCTGTTTCTATTTCAATGCTTCATATGGGCCTGTTACAATTGTTTAACTCATCTTGGTTTAGTTTTGGCATATAGTTAATTGCTAGGAAAAGATCCATTTCTGCCAAGTACTCAAACTTATTAGCATAAAGGTTTGAGAAGTATTGCCTTATAATTTTCTGAATCTTGGTTGTTTCTGTGGTGATGTTTCCATTCTCATCTCTGAGTTTGTTTATTTGGGTGTGTTCTTTTCTTTTTCTGATAAGATTTGCTAAGGGTCTGTCAATTTTGTTATTTTTTTCCAAGAACCAACTCTGTTTTGTTGATTCTTTCTATGTTTTTTTTGGATTCTAATTCATTTAATTCTGATTTAATTTTAATTATTTCTTTCCATCTACTGGATTGGGGTATATTTTGCTGCTCTTTTTCAAGGAGGCTCCGATGTCTCATGAAGTTGTTGGTTTCAGATCTCTCCAATTTGTTGATGTAAGAACTCAGAGCTATAAACTTGCCTCTGAGTAATGCCTTTGCTGTGCCTCAGAGGAGCTGGTAATTTGTGTGTTCATTTTTGTTAAATATCATGAACATTTGAATTTCCTTTCTAATCTCTTTCATGACCTACTGGTGATTCAACAGTGTGTTGTTCAGCCTCTATGTGTTACAAGATTTTCTTTGGTGGCTTTTGGTGTTGAGTTCTAATTTTATTCCCTTGTGGTCTGAGAAAATGCAAGGTATAACTTCAATGTTTCTGAATTTGGACAAGTTTGCTTTGTGGCCTACAATGTGGTCTATTTGGGAAAATGTTCCGTGTGCTACTGAGAAAAACCTGTATTCTGATGCTGCTGGTTGAAATATTCTGTAGATGTCTGTTAAGTCTAGTTGATCTATGCAATTGTTTAGATCTGTGGTTTCTCTGTTGACTTTTTGCCCAGTTGATTTATATAGTGGGAATAGTGGTGTGTTAAATTTCCCAACAATTAATGTGTTTGTATCTATGTGAGATTTGAGGGAAAGTAGTGTTTCTTGGATAAATTTGGGTGCTCCATTGTTTGGTGAGTAGATATTTAGAATTGTAATATCCTCCTGAAGGAGAGATCCCTTAATTAATATGTAGTGACCTTCTTTATCTCTTCTCACTAATTTTAACTTGAAGTTTATTTTAGCTGATAGTAAGATTGCAACTCCTGCCTGTTTATGGGGGCCGTTTACTTGGTAGATTTTGTTTCAGCCTTTCACTTTAAAAATATTTTTGTTTTTGTCTGCAGGGTGTGACTCCTGAAGGCAGCAGATAGAAAGATCTCGCTTTTTAATCCAACTAGACAGTCTATGTCGCTTAATTGGAGAGTTAAGTCCATTAATTTTGAGAGATAAGCCTGAGAGGTGTTCGGGAGTTCCTGCCATTTTATCCACGTTCTTGGGGTCTGCAGCAACTGGATTCTTCCTATGATTCTTGGATTCTCATTTTGGGTACAGTTTCTTGGCCTTTATTTTGGTCTTGTTGGTTTTCTATGTGTAGGACACCTTTAAGTATGTTTTGTAGGCCTGGTTTGGTGGAAATACATTGTGGGTTTTTTTCTCTGCTATGGAAGGTGTCTGGGTACAGTATTCTTGGTTGATAATTGTTTGCCTTTAGGGCATGGCATACATCATTCCAGGCTCTGCTTGCTTTAATTGTCTCTGCTGTGAAATCTGAGGTGATTCTAATTGGTTTCCCTTTATAGGTGCTTGATCTTTTCTCCTTGAGAGCTTCAAGGATCTTTTCCTTGGTCTGAATTGATCCTGTGAGGATTATAATGTGACGGTGGGATGTCCTGTTCTGGTCTGGTCTATTTTGGGTTCTAAAAGCTTCTTGTATCTGAATAGGCCTGTCTTTTTGCATGTTTAGGAAGTTCTCTGCTAGGATCCTGTTAAACAAATTTCCTAGACCATTAACTTCTGTCTCTGGGTGGTCCTCTACACCTATTATCCTCAGATTAGGCCTTCTGATGGTGTTTTCCAAGTGTTGAATAGATCTATCTTATTTCTTGCATTTGTCTTGGATAGTTGTATGTTCTTTCTCTATAATATCTAGGCTATCTTCAATCCTTAAGATTCGATAGTCTGCATGGTTTTACCAACTGTCAAGACTTTCTACTTTGTTTTTTTTTTTTTTTAATTTCTTTTCCTTCTAATTGGTCGGCTTTGATGGCTTGTAATTCTTTGTTGGAACTTTGTTTTAGATCTTTTATGAACTTCTTTACTTCCTTAATTCGGTGTTCAGCGTTTATTCTCCAATCACTTAGTTGATTGGTTATGGTTTCCTTGGATTCCTCTCCTTCTGTCGGGATCCATTCAGCATTCCCTTTGTGGTCTTCCTGAATTATTTCAGCTGTCTGTTTATGGATTCCATGAATGCCTCCATTGATCTTTGTCTATTCTCATCCCACTCTCGAAATTCCTGTATGACTCTTTGATTACCTTCCTCACATTCATGCAATTCCTGTAGTTCTCTTTGACTATTCTCAAACTGCTCACGCAAATCCTATCTTTCTCTTTGTCTGTTCTCAGCCTGCTCACGCAAATCCTATCTTTCTCTTTGTCTGTTCTCAGCCTGCTCACGCAATTCCTTTATTTCTCTTTGAGTGTTGTCAACCTGCTCATGCAATTCATGTATCAATCTTTGAGTAGCTTCCTAAAGCTCACGAGATTCCTGTATTGATCTTTGGTTTGCCTCCTCTCTCTCCCTATCATGCTCACACTGAGAGTTTTGCAGCTTTTCAATCTTTTCATTCACCATGTTTACCAGAAGTGTTTGTAGAGCTCTTTGGGAATTCTCCTCTGGGTTATTCATTAACTGTTCTGTCATCTGATTATCATGAGTGGAAGTTGAGACACCCAGACTTGCCATTTTTCTTGTGGTTTTCCGACTTGTTCTGCCCATTTGGTATGGAAGTAACACCAGTTTTGTGCTAGAACACTATTTTAAGGCAAGCATCAACCAAAGTCCTGTGGTTGCACAGTCAAAAGGCTGCAAATAAAACCTAGTTCAACAGATACAATCTATTC
This sequence comes from Dipodomys spectabilis, assembly GCF_019054845.1. NCBI lineage: Eukaryota > Metazoa > Chordata > Mammalia > Rodentia > Heteromyidae > Dipodomys > Dipodomys spectabilis. Next base: position 2,221,402 of record NW_024871002.1, on the reverse strand, counting down.
CATATCAAACAACTATGGATTAATGAGCTAAGAACAGCAAAGAAGAATTTATGTTTAGGGAGCAATTTGGGGAAAAATAGGATTAGAGGGATGTGGAGAAGGAGAGTGAAATTAACCAAGTCCAAATCTCAAAGAGGGAAATGGATTGGACAGAATGATAGGAGCAAGAGAGAAATAAACAGAGACAAGAAAAAATGGAAAAACAAAAATTGAAATTTAAGAAGTGAATCTTAAAAATTATCTAAATTTAAAGGTGACATTGAGAGAAGAAAGGGATTAGATGAGAGGAGGTTAGTGATAGAAAGGAGACATGAAAAATTAAACAATAAAAATTCTTTAAAAATTATATAAATATAAAGAGATAATACTGCTATTAAAGAATTTAAGCCTAAGAGTTTTTGAATTTATTTTGTATACACAATGGGGGATAAGGTCTAATAATCGACATTTTTTATCTGTTCGGCCATTTTTATCTCTTCTGAGAAATCTCTCTTTTCTTTCCTTGCCCATTTATGATTGGTTTGTTAAATTTGTGAGGGGTTAGTTTCTTGAGTCTTGAGTTCCCTGTATATAATGGATATTAGACCTTTGTCTGATATTTTGCTGGTAAACATTTTTTCCAATTAGTTGGCTTTCTTTCTAGTTTGGTTGCTATTTCTTTGTCTGTGCAGAAACTTTTTATTTTAAGGTAGTCTCATTTGTCAAGACACTCTACAACTTGTTGTGACCTTGGGACTCTGTTCAGGAAGTTCCTGCCTGTGTCTATAAGTTCAAGTGTTTCTCCTACTCTTCCCTATAGTAGTTTCAGAGTATCAGGTTTGATGTTAAAGGCTTTAATCCATTTTGACTTGATGTTTATGCATGGTGATAGGCTAGAGTCCACTTTCATTTTTCTGCATATGGCCACCCAGTTTTCCCAGCACCACTGTATGTCTTTGGCTTCTTTGTCAAATATCAACTGACTGTACATATGCAGCTTTATTTCTGGGTCCTCTAGTCTGTTCCATTGGTCTTCGGATCTCTTTTTATACCAGTCCCAAGCTGTCTTTGTTATTATGCCTCTATAGTAGAGCTTGAAATTCAGTATCGTGATCCTTCCTGTGTTGTTTCTTTTGCCTAGAATTGCTTTGGCTATTCTAGGTCTTTTGTTGTTCCATATGAACTTTTGGACTATTTTCTCTATTTCAGTAAAGTACATCATTGGGATTTTAATGGGAATTGCATTGAATGTGTATAGTATAGTGATTTTCACTATGTTAATTCTGCCTATCCAGGAACATGGGAGATCTTTCCATTTCCTGGCCCTCTATGATTCCTTTTTTTAGGCTTTTATAGTTTTCATGAAATAGATCCTCTACCTCTTTGGTAAGGTTCATTCCTAGATACTTTATTTTTGAGGTTATTATGAATGGGTTTATTTCCTTGATTTCCCTTTCTGCTTGTACATTGTTGGTGTACAGAAAGGTGACTGATTTTTGTGGGTTAATTTCATATCCTGTTACTTTGCCAAAGTGGTTTATAAGCTCTAAGAATTTGGGGATGGAGTCTTTGGGATCGTTAAGGTATAAAATCATGTGATCTGCAAAAAGAGATAGTTTAACTTCTTCCTTCCCTTTAATGTCTTTTTCCTGCCTTATTGTTCTGGCTACGCATTCCAGAACAATATTGAATAGGAGTGGGGAGAGTGGGTATCATTGCCTTGTTCCTGTTTTTAGGGGAATTGGTTGTAGTTTTTCCCAATTAAGTATGATATTGGTTGTTGGTCTGTCATATAAGTATTTTATTGTTTTAAGGAATGTTCCTTCTATTCCAATTTTTTCCAGAGTCTTTAACATGAATGTTGTATTTTATCAAAAGCCTTTTCTGCATGAATGGAGATAATTATGTAGTTCTTGACCTTGGATCTGTTGATGTGATGGATTACATTTATTGACTTACGTATGTTAAACCATCTCTGCATCTCTGGGATGAAGCCCACTTTGTCATAATGTATGATTTTTTGGATATGTTTCTGAATTCTGATGGCTAGAATTCCATTGAGGCGCTTTGCATCTGTGTTCATCAGAGATTAGTCTGTAGTTCTCTTTTAATTGTTGGGTCTTTGCCTGGTTTGGGGATGAGTGTGATATTGGCTTTATAGAATGAGTTTGGGATTACTCCCTCTGCTTCTATTTCTCTGAAGTGTTTGAGGAGTATGGGTATTAGTTCCTCTCTAAAAGTCTTATAGAATTCCGTAGTGAATCCATCTGGTCCTGGGCTTTTCCTTGTTGGAAGGTTTCTGACTGCTTCCTCTATCTCATTGTAAGTTATTGGTGTATTTAATTGATTTATTTCTTCTTTGTTCAGTTTGGATAATTAGTACTTCTCTAGAAATTCATCCATTTCTGCTAGGTTTTCCTTCCTTTGTACCTATAGAGTCTAGAAATATTTCTATATAATTGTTTGGATGTCTTGGATGCTTGTTGTAATTTTTCCTGTGGCACCTTTGATCTTATTGAGTTGGATCTCCTCTCTTCTTTTTTTAATCTTTCCAGTAGTCCATCAATTTAACTGATTTTTTTCAAAAAAAACAGCTTTTTGTTTTATTAATTTTATTTCTAGTTTTCTTAGTCTATATTTTGTTCATTTCAGCTCTTATTTTGGTAATCTTGCTCCATCTAGTGATTTTAGGTTCAACTATTTCTTGTGTCTCTAGCAGTTTTAGTTGTATCATGAGACTGTTTATTTGGTCTGTCTCTGTTTTCTTGATGTGCGCATTGAGAGCAATAAATTTGCCCCTCAGGACTGCTTTAGCTGTGTCCCATAGGTTTCTTTGTGATGTTGCCTCATTTTCCTTGAATTGTAGGAACTTTTTAATTTCTTCTTTAATTTCTTCTGTGACCCATGTGTTGCTCAGCAGTGTGCTGTTTAATTTCCATGTGTTTGAGTTTTTTCTACTGTATGCCTTATTATTAAAAACTAGTTTGATTCCACTATGGTCAGATAAAATACAGGGAATTATGTTGATCTTCTTGTATTTGCTTAAATTCTTTGTATGAACTAAGATATGATCTATTTTAGAAAAAGGTCCATGTGCTGCTGAGAAGAATGTGTACTGGGTTGTTGTTGGGTGGAAAACTCAGTATATCAGTTAAGTCTGTTTGAGATATGAGATTATTTAATTCAGAGACTTCTTTGCCAATTCTTTGGTTGGTGGACCTCTCCTTTGATGAAGTGGAGTATTAAAATCTCCTAGTATTTTTGTATTTGGATCCATCATTTCCTGTAAATCTCAGAGTATTTTCTTAACATACTTGGGTGCACCAATGTTTGAGGCATATAGATTGACAATGGTGATGTCCTCTTCTTGGATTGTTCCCTGTATTATTATATAGTGACCTTCTTTGTCTTTTTGTGGGGATATTAGTGTAAAGTTTATTTTATCAGATATCATAATGGCAACTCTGGCCTTCTTGCTGGGGGCATTTGCATGCTAGGTCTTTCTCCATCCCTTCACTCGGAGTTTGCTTTTATCTTTGGCTGTGAAGTGGGTCTCTTGAAGACAACAAATTGATGGATCTTGTTTTCTGATCCAATCTGCAGTTCTTTTTCTTTTGATTGGTAAACTGAGTCCATTAATATTTATGGTTATTAGATAGAGGTATATTTTATTTCCTGTCATTTTATACTTTCCTAAATTTTTCTTCTTTCCTTCCCTCCTGTGTTTACTAAGTTGGTCTTATAACGATATCTATCTGATCTGGATCCCTGTTCTTGAATGCTTTCTTCGGATTGTATTCCTGCTCTTAATATTCTTTGTAATGCTGGCTCATTGTTTATGAATTCATTTATTTTTTCTTTACTATTAAAAATTTTAGTTTCTCCCTCAAATGTGAATGCTAGCTTTGCTGGATATACCAGTCTGGGCTGGCAATTGTTGGTTCTCAAGGCTCGGATGGTACCTTCTCAGGCTTTGCCTTACATTCAGTCTGTGTAGAGAGATCTACAGTGATTCTACTTTTTTCCCATTGTAGTATAGCAACTTCTTTGCTTTTACTGCATTCAATATTGCTTCTTTATTGCTAAAATCTAGTATTTTTACTATAATGTGCCTTGCAGTGTTCCTCCCGGGGTCTTGCTTATTAGGTGTTCTGTAGGCCTCTGTTATACTGGTAAGATTTTCAATTTTAAGACTGGGGAAGTTTTCAGTGATGATCTTATTGAATAAGTGTTGCATTCCTTTATTTTGGTATTCCTCCCCTTCATCCACCCCAATTATACGAAGGTTAAATTTCTTGGCACTGTCTTCTTGCTCTTGGACTTTCCTTTGGCATGTTTTGAGTGTTTTTTCCATATCTATAACTTTTTTTCCTAGTGCCTGCATTTTGTCTTCAGTATTTGATACTCTATTTTCCATTTCATTTATTCTATTAACTGTGGCTCCCATGTGGCTTACATGGAGAAAATTGAGTTTTGTATTGGGAAGATTATAATTTTTATGTCATTCCTTAGAGTACTAATCTCATCTTTTAGGGAGGTGTGTACTGTATCTATTTTTGTGTGTATTTCTTGTTTGAAGCCCTGGATCTCTTGATAGCTCATTTGTTTGTTCTTTAAATTTCTGATCTATTTCTCATTTTAATTCTTGAGCCATTGTCTCTCATCTCTTGAATGTAGTGTTTGTCTTTCATTTCTTTTTGCCTTCCACTGGCATTCTCCCCAGTGTGCTTGCTGGCCTTTGAGTCTGGTTTACTATCTTGGCTGCTGATGAATTTTGTAATTTTTCACTGTGATTTTCACATGTGGTTCAAGGATTGTTGGAGACCAATTCCAGGCCCTGATTGTTTTGCTCACTAAGTGGCTATCTTCGCTTGGTTCTGGATTTGTTCCTGGATCAATTGATGTAGCTTGCTCTCCAGGTTGGACTGCTTCCACGGGCCAGCGCAGGGAGGCACAGGATCACACTGTGAGTCTGGGGTCCTTTGTTTCAGCTGTAACTACCTCAGTCACCACTGCTGTTCTAGGTTAGGTTGCTTACACGGGCCTATATAGAGAGGTACCACATGGCACTACATGTCTGAGGTCATTCACTGCCCCCACAGCAGTCACCTCGTCCTTAGCTGGGTTGGGTTGCTTCCATGGACTGTGGGGTGGGGGGAGAGATGCCAGGGGCCTAGGGTCGATTGCCGCCACTTCTTCTGCTTCACCACAGCTGCTGCCACCACCCCAGGCTGGGTTTGGTTGTTTATGCAGACCGGTGTAGGGAGGCGATGTGCCCTGCAGCGAGTCTGGGGTGTAATATCTTTTGAAAAGCAGAAAGTACTATGCAAATTTTGAGGGAGAATTACATGTTAAAAAATATAAGAAAATTGGTTCCACAAAATGTGTGAATTAGTCTTGACCTATCAATCCCCAACAATTGGCTAACTAATTCTCCTAGACCCACATATATTGGCAATGCTATTTTTTTTTGCTAGATGATGAGTTCCAAATATTCAGATACATTTTCACACAACTCCCTCTGACATTGAATTCCTATTCAACAATGGTGACACTATTTGGTCATTCTGTCCAATACGCTCTAACACTTAATTATTACATGAAACAAAATTTTTGTATATTTCTCATTAATTTAGGAGTATGGCACCAGTGACTAACCCCTGTAATCTTAGCTACAGAGTAGGCTGAGACCTGAGGGCCATACTTTGAAGCCAGGCAGGGCAGGAAAATTTGTGAGACTCATCTAAATTTAATTACCAAAAAGCCAGAAATTGTACTATGCATCAAAATGGTAGAGTGCTAGCCTTGAGCACAAAAGCTCAGGGAGAATTCCCAAACCCTGGGTTCTAGCTCCAGGACTGGCACCAAAAAAAATCTGTACATTTATCTTCTATATAAAAGTTTACAGAAGAGGGGTTGGGAAATTGGCTCAGCGGTATAGGGCTTGTCTCGCATCCATGAGGCCCTGGGCTTGATTCCTCAGTACCACATAAAAAGAAAAAAGCCGAAAGTGGTGCTGTGGCTCAAGTGGTAGAGCATTCACCTTGATCTGAAGAGCTGAGGGACAGTGCCCAGGCCCAGAGTTAAGCCCCCACAACCGATCCACTGCCTATGTAGAATTAGCCAGTACTTTGTTATATCATTATACATAAAAAATTATATCCTGGAATTTTTCTCTATCTGTAAATGGAGTCCCATTATAATGAAAATTCTATTATTCTATTACTCAACTGTGAGAATTAACAGACTTTCTTAGTAATAATCTAATATTTTTAAATATTTAGCACATATGAATAATACTGAATGAACATCATTGTACATAGACTCTTGCATATTTGTCTGATAAATTCTTAGAAGTAGAATTACTATATAAATGTACTCAATTTTCAGTTGAAACATATATAAATCTCCTTCTAGGAAAGGCTTGATCATTTGCATCACTATTGACCATGTTCTAGAATATTCATTTCCCTACACATTCTCAGTACTACTGATTTTTCAGCATTATATCTGAAAGATATTCTGGATTTTGTTATGTGAAGATAATATTTCATCATGAAAATTTACATTTCCATTTCTAGGTCATTATCCCTTGTTCAACTTTATACTAAGATGATCATTTGTGAAGATGATTTTTAAATGCCTTATATGAATCCAATAAAAATGCTAGCAACTAGATATTTAAAATAACTCTATTGGTGTATTTCATCAGTAGACTTTATTTGTCTAACAAATATATAGACTACAAAGAAAAAAATGTCCTTTGCAATTAAACTTTTCTTTTGCATATACTTTAGAAAATAACTAAATAAAAATCTACCTGAATATCAGAAACTATAGCAGCAACCAACTAAACTTAGAAATTCCCAAACACATAAAATCATATCTACTTCTATTTGTACTTCATTCTAAGTATTGACTAGCTATACTATAATACATCTTTTTATACTTTTGCTCAAATATAAAGCTGAAGTAAACTAATGAAAAAGATCAAGCCATATAAGCTGAATAGTAGATATATACTGGTTTAATGTTAATAGTTACCCTGTTGCTAGTAGTAAGCAAGCTACCATTGAACCATCAGGTTCACGGGCTTCCATTTGCTATGAAGAGCAACTCTATTTTAGCCTAGCATCCTAGAAGTAGGCCATCAGAAACTTTCCACATGGCTGCTGGAATGTAAGAGACTGTCATCAAAAACCTAAGTAAAGAAGCAGGAAGTTAGATGCTTCAGAAAGCCAGAGCTCTGTATTTTCCAATTTTCAAATCAAGGACCTGTTCTGGGATCTAAATTTGAGCTCTGTCTTCCTCACAGCTCACTTGGCATAAACAGCATAAAAAGAGGCAGGCAGTATACTAGACTTCACTTCACACTTCAAGACAGATAAATTACTAAGGTGTATATCCAGGGAAAAAGACAGTGAACTTTATTCCCTCAAGTCAGTTTCTCCCATGCTTTTAGCCCAAGCCATGCTATACATACTTCAGTATTGTAATATTCATCCTGGACATAACTAGTATTGCTCATCTGCAAGTAGTTACTAGTACTATAACAAATGCCAGCTACAGATTTATTCTTTTTGCAAATATTTATGTTGCACAGGCAACGGGCAGGTTCCATAGCAACCCAGTTGGGGCTGAGAAATAACTAAACATTAGTCTAGGCTTATGGAAACCATTAATGTGGCTCTATGCATAGGGAAATCCAGATATTTTTAAGTCTTTTCTGTGGCTTTCTCTCCTAACACACTCACTATTTCAAAATTTGGTAAGCTTTTAAGTGTTTTAAAATTTGTATCCTGATAAAGGGAGTGAATGAGGCTGCAACTGGCTATCTCTTTCTAAGCAAAGAGGAAGCACAGAGTGTCTGTCAACAGGTGAAAAAGTATAATTGGTCAATTGGGTGTCAGATGGAATAGAATGAAAATTTGATTAGCTTTCTAAACATCCCAATCTAAATTTCAGTGCTTCAGAAATGGGTAGGGATCTTCAAATGAGAAGTATATTCCTATAGATTGTGAACCAATGGATTCATTCATTACATTATTTAGTTTTTAAAGAAACCACGAACCTAAAAACTATGAGTAAAGTTGAGAGAACATAGATATGGCAGGAACTAGATATGGTCCTTAGGCATCAGAAGATCGCACTATGAAAAGGCAGTTTAAAGACACAGCTCAAGGATGAGTTAGGCTATTGACCTGAAATGAGAAAGTAAAAAGAAATCAGAAATATATTCTATAGATTGAGGCAAAAGTGATGATCATTTAGACTTTTAGCTTGTGCTCTTAGCCCACATAGCTTATGTAAAGTGCATTTTAGATAGACAACAGAGGTAGAAACATGTGGCCAACTATTTAATGTCTTACTGTCAATCCTAATTTCTCCAAAAAGTTGAACTAAGCACAGAAATTGAGAGTATGTAGCTTAAGCTAGTTAAGACACATAGTTTTGTTTCTGCTTTTTACCCTCTTTCTATAGTATAATTCTAAGGAGCCAATCTGTTTTGCTATACGTGCATCATCATGTGTTGCATAGTAATGTTTGTAAAGACAGATTATATGTTAATAATATGATGATACCATAACATTACAATGCAGCTGAACAATTAATATTGCTTAGCAATGTCACAGCCATCTTAATTTCATAATGTTATGCATTATCCACAAGTTTCATTTCTACAAAAGTGGTAATAGCTAGAAATAATATAACAACTGTCATGTGTTTTTACATTCCTCTAAAAGCTTTCCAAATATTAATTATATTTCATTTTTGTAAGAAAGAACAATTAGTATTATTAATCCCCAGTTTAAAACCAAAAAAGAGGCCAGTAGATTGAGGAACTTACAAATTTGTTAGAGTGAAGCTAAGGTTGTAACATTGAATTTGACTTCCAAGTCCATGCTCTTAACCAGTAGACTATACTAGCTATTAAACCTAGCACTTAGCTGAAAAACTTTGAAAGAACATAGTAAATCTGTGATTAACAGTGTATGGGTTATTCCCTTAAGAATAAAACTCCTATTGAGGAATTTGCAAAAAGCAAACCTTCAAAAAATATTGAAAAAAAATTGCTTGTGAAATCTTGGACCTAATATAAAATATTGGAGGAAATAAGAGAAAGGAGAAACTTTTTAGCATATAATTTGTATTAGGGTTTCATTGTGATATTTCCCAACATGCATATAATATGCTTTTATCATACTTACCCAATACATTATTCCCCTTTAACCCTTTTATTCCTCAATCCTCATCTAATAGTTTCAGAGGATTTCATTATACCATTCATTCTACTATTTTCAAATATATGTCAATCATGTTCACTCCTCATTACCCATCTGTTTTCTCCTTCCTTTTTGTGGGTCCCTTCCCCCAAAAGTCCTTATTTTATGATCACATCAGACACAGAGTTGTGTGTATGGACAGTATATTATATACACTATACATTATATTATATTAGGTCTATATTCTACCTACAACAGACTACACATGAAATTGGTCCTTCTGACTGACTTCTTTCCATTTTCATGATTTTTCTCGACATAACTTCACTTTTACATTACTTTTAGTAGTTGTACAGAGAAGTTGCCATTTAACAAACCAGTTTATGAATGCAATGGATCTTGATCAATATTACCCCTTTCAACATTTTCACCCATTCCCTTCCCAACCCATCCCTGTCATTACTCTTCTTAATTTTGTAGGATATACATTGAATCCTTGAAAGCATTATGCCCCTCTCAGCTGAATAATACTTCATTATTTATATATACCACATTTTCTTTACCCATTCACTGAATAATGGGTATCTAGGCAGCTTCCACTTCTTGTCTAATGTGAACAGTACTACAATAAACATGGTATTGCAGATATCTACGTTATATTGACATGTTCAAGTGGATATGTCCAGGAATAGTATAACAAGATCAAATAGTAGTTTTATTTTTCATCTTTAAGGAATCTCCATGCTGATTTCCATAGTATCTATACTAATTTGTATTTCTACTAACAATGTATAGGGATTCCTCCTTCTGATACTCCTGCCATCCCTCTCTTACCAACGTTTCCAGCTATTTGTTGATAGCAATATCATTGTTTAGTTTTATGACAGCCATTTTCACTGCAGTGAAATCAGTGAATCTCAGGGATGTATAGATTGGCATATCTTTTATGGCTAAGGATGTTGAATATTAGTCCATATACATATTACTTATTAGCATTTTTCTTGAGAAATCTCAGTTCAATTAATTGGGTCACTTATTAATGGTTTTGGTATTTAACTTTTAACCTTCTGTATATATTGTTTTTTTTTTAATTGTGAAAATACCGTATAGAGTGGTTACATTTACTTGGGTAAGATAATGAGTACATTTCTTATTAAGCATTGCTGCCTCCTCCTTTGTTTCCCCTTCCCATCTTCCCCCTCCTACTGTTCCCCCCCCCCGCCCCGTCAACGTTGTAAAGTTCGTTTTTCTATATAACATTGTACATCTCATTGTTGCAATGGGTCCACTTGTATCCCTAGTTAAATGATTTGCTTTTCCCTTCCTCTCCACAAATTATACCAACATCAAACACAGTGAAAACAGGGATTATACCGTGGGGGAGGGACATACAAAGCAACAAAGAAATCATCTTATAAATATGTTAGAAGCAATTACATGAAAGAAAAATACATTTGAACACTTACCTTAGGGTTCATTTCACCTAACATCAACTTATCTGATCTTTTCTGCTTATCTCAGACATATACTAGTTATTGTTTGTGATCATTGGGGTAAATGCCCAAAAGTGAGATTGCTAGGTCATAGGGGAGGTCTATGTGGAGTCTTTTGAGGAATCTTCATACTACTCTCCAAAGTGGTTGGACAAGTTTACACTCCTACCAACAATGCAGTAAGGTTCCCTGAGCACCACATAAGCAGAAAAGGCTGGAAGTGGTGCTGTGGCTCAAATGTTAGAGCATTAAACTTGAGCTGAAGAACTGAGGGACAGTGCCCAGGCCTTGATTTCAGGCACCTCAAGAAACAAACAAACAAACAAATAAATAAAATATTACAGAACAAATTGCCCATACAGCTTTCACCATACTATCTTTGTACACATTAGGAAGGTTCTTGACCTAGATATAAACTGTAAGAATCCATGAAATCCGTGAATGGTTTCATGGAATCCTAAATTACAAATTAATGATATGCATCAATCTGACTATATTTTGGTAGGAAAGTTCCTAAATATTTCAGGAAACTCAAAAATATTTTAACAAACAAAAACCTACCTTGTTCATTTTTGTAAATTAAAACATTTGTTTTTTAAAATTTTTTTGTAAAGATGCTGTACAGAGGGGTGACAGTTACATGAATAAGGTAATGAGTACATTACTTGTCGAATATTGTTACCTACTCCTTTGTTTTTCTTCTACGATCACTTCCACCCCCCACCTTCTCCTCTCCCCACCTCTGAAGTTATAATGTTCATTTCCAACATAGTGTCTTGTGAGTTTCATTATTGCAATGGGTCATCCTGTGTCCTTGTTTCCTCCCCAAATTAGCTAAATGTATATACATGATGCAAGGTACCAAAATCAAATACAGTGACAACAGGCCTATAGGAGAGGAGGAAAAACATACAAAAGAAAACAAAAAAATCACATATTACATTAAAAACAACAACAATAACAAAAACCTCATGTGCATATCTTGGAGTTAATTTTGCTTAGCATCATCTTATATGGTCATATGTACAAAGCATTTGCCTTTTCTTGCTAATCAGATAAGATTATTCTAGATGTATATTAAATTATGGCAAAGAAGGGAAACCATACGACCTATATTTCTTTGGATCTGGCTTACTTCACTTAATATCAAGTCTTTCCATTTCCTAACAAATGGGGCAGTGCCATATTTTCTGATGGAAGAATAGAATTCCATTGTGTATATACACCACATTGTGTATACATACCACATATTGAGGGGCATCTGGGTTTGTTTAACATCTTAGGTATGGCGAATAATGCTGTGATAAACATAATTTTGCTGGTAGCTTTAGTATGTCCTTATTTGTGATCATTTAGATAAATGCCCAAAATTGGGATGGCTGGGTCATAGGGGAGCTCTATGTGAGTCTTTTGAGGAACCTGCATACTGCATTCCAGAGGATGCGACAAGTTTACACTCCCACCAACAGTGCAGTAGGGTTCCCTTTTGTCCACATCCCCTCCAGCATCTGTTGTTATTAGATTTCTTCATTATAGCCATTCTAACTGGGGTGAGGTGGAATCTCAATGTTGTTTTGATTTGCATTTCTTTTATGGCTAGTTGAGCATTTCTTTATATGTCTATTGGCCACTCTTAATTCCTCTTCAGAGAAGTTTCTCTTTAAGTTTTTAGCCCACTTATCAATTGGGTGGTTGTTCCTTTGAGGATTTGTTGTTATGGGATTTAATTTTTGAGTGCTAAGTATATAGCTATGAGGCCCTTGTATGTTGCATGGCTAATGAAGATCTTCTCCCAAACTGTGGTCTTTCTATTGATCTTGCTAGCTATGACCTTTGCCATGAAGAAGCTCTGCAATTTCATGCCATTTATCCAGCCTTTCTTTGATCTGTTGTGTTTCTGGGTCTTTATTAAAAAATTTCAGAGGTCTGGAAGCAGATGGCGGAGGAGAAGCTGAGGACTAAACAAGCTCTTGCATAGAAACCAGTTTTAGTGTTCCAGTGGAAAATCTAAGGCTATAGAGTCATACCAACTGTGCCATCATAGCACAGAGAATTTGCCCAAAAAGGAAAAATTCAGGCAGCTTGGTTAAGGATACATATTCGAGCACTCCCAGGTACCTGGTGGCAGTGGCATAGGCTGCCATGGCCACCATATCAACAGAGAGATCTAGGACAAAGGTGCCAGAGGTGGTGTGTGAGAGGATTCTACTCACCACCAGCATGAACTAACAAGGAGCAGAAATCTTCATCCTATTGACTACAGATAAATGCAGACTGTGGACAGCCAGGAATCCAAGGAAAAGGCATGAGTACCCGCAAGACATCCTCATTCCTTCTCATGGAGCAGCAGTGGTAAGGTAGCCCCTCCACCACCACCAGAGAAGAACTCCATCTTTGATACTGACAAAGACCCGGCCAGAGGAGCTAACAGGTAACTCAGGCCTTGGAAGAAGACCATAGGAGCCATTCAACAGGTCAAAGGAACCTGACTTGTGGGGCTCAGCTCCACCCCTGGGGAAAGGTGTCCTTCCCAATTAGAGGTAGTTCTACATGGGTGGGGCAGACTGTCCTCGTGGGCAAACAGAGCCAGAGGCTAGCCTACCCATCTGCAGCCAGCTGCTGGAGGGTACATGAAAAATAATTGGAAAATTCTTACATATAAATCCTGAGAATGGCTCCTGGCTGGGGAGCTAGCTGATCAGGGTAAAGCTACTGATTACTGACAGGCCACAGCCTTACCTACAACCTAGCTCCCTCATAGAAACTCTAAGCGAGAGGAAAAAGACACCTTCAGCTTTAGTGATCCTCAAAGTATATTGCCCTCCCACTGAACTAGCCTGGGAGGAGGGTCATAAAGTTAGGCTTTCATACCCAAATGGTAAGAAAAAATAGAGGAAACACAAGAAAAATGGCAAATCCAGTTATCTTACCTCCCACCCATGCCAATTAGGCAACAGAGCAGTTAATGAATAATCCATAGGAGAGTTCTCAAAATGATCTACAAACTCAAATGGTAAACATGCTGAATGAAAATATTGAAAGCCTGTAAAGGATACCGTGTGAATGTGATAGGGAAATGTATGAGCATGATGGGGAAATGCATGAGCATAAAGAGGTAACCTAAATTATCATAGGTATTTTGTAAGCGTGATGAGGTTAATCAAAGATTAATAAAGGAATTGCATCAGTGGGATGAGAATAGACAAAGATTAATATAGGTATTCATGGAATCCACAAACAGAAAGCTGGAGGAAACCACAGAGACCAGAAAGGAAATGTTGGATGAAGTGCAACAGAAGGAAAGGAAGTCCAATGAAACTATAAACAATCAACTAGGGGATTTGAGAATGAACACTGAAAACTAATTAAGGAGATAAAGAAGTCCATACAAGATCTAAAACAAAGCTCCAACAAAGAATTTGAAGCCATCAAATCATACCATTTAGAAGGAAAGGAAAAAAAAAAATAGAAACTCTTGACTGTAGGTTAGACCATGCAGAAAATCGAATCTCTGGGATTGAAGATAGCCTAGACCTTATAAAGAATGAACATACAACTATCCAAGACAAATCCAAGAAATATGATAGATCTATTCCACAGTTAGAAGCTACCATCAGAAGGCCGAATTTAAGGCTAATGGGTGTAGAGGAGGGCCTAGAAACAGAAGGCAAAGGTCTAGGAAATTTATTTAACAGCATTGTAGCATAGAACTTCCCAAACATGCAAAAAGATAAGCTCATTCAGATAAAGAATCCTTTAGAACCCCAAATAGATCAGACCAGAACAGGACATCCCACTGAAACATTGTAATCTGCACAGGATCAATTGAGACCAAGGAAAGGATCCTGAAAGCTGTCAAGGAGAAAAGATCAATCACCTCTAAAGGGAAACCAATTGGAATAACTGCAGATTATTAACTGGAAACAATGAAAGTGGGAAGAGCCTGGAATGATGTATGCAACACCCTAAAGACAAACAACTATCAACCAACAATACTGTACCCAGCTAAACTCTCCTTCATAATGGAAGGATTTATAAAAACCTTCCACAGCAATGAAAAATTGAAACAAACTAGCCTTACAAAAGATACTTAAAGAAGTCTTGCCCATAGAAAATCAACAAGAGCATGATAAAGGCCAACAAACAGCCCCCAGAGAAACATAGAATCATAAGAAGAACCCAGTTGGTACAACCCCTAAGAAGGTAAATAACATGGCGGCAACTACCAAACACCTCTCAGTTCTAACTCTCAATATTAAGGGACATAAGTTGTCTAGTTGGATCAAAAAGCAAGAGCTTTCTATCTGCTGCTTTCAAGAGACACACCTTGCCCACAAAAACAAATATTCTGAAAATGAAAACTGGAATGAAATCTACCAAGAAAACAGCCCCCATAAACAGACAGAATTTGCAAAATTTGCAATCTTAATATCAGATAAAATAGACTTCAAATTAAAATTAGCAAGGAGAGATAAAGGAGGTCATTGCATACTAATAAAGTGATCTCTCCTTCAAGAGCATATTACAATTTTAAATATCTATTCACCAAAGCATGGAGCAATGAAATTTATCCAAGAAACACAACTTTTCCTAAAATCACACAAAGCTCCAGACATTGTTTGGAATGTTATATACCACTATCCCCACCAGACAGATCAACCTGGCAAAAACTCAACAGAGAAAATGCAGATCTAAACAACTGCACATACCAACTAGTCTTAACAGATATCTACAGAATATTTCACCCAAGAAGCATCAGAATACACATTCTTCTCAGCAGTAAACAGAAAATTCTCCAAAATAGTCCACATTTTAGGGAACAAAGCAAATTTGTGCCAATTCAGAAACATTGAAATTATCCCCCACATTCCCTCAGACCACAAGGGAATAAAATTAGAATTCCACATCAAAAGTCACCAAAGAAAGTCGTTTAACACATGGAGGCTGAACAACACATTGTTGAACCACAAGTGGGTAATGGAAGAGATTAGAAAGAAAATTCAAATGTTCAAAATATTTAACAAAAATGATCACACAAGGAATACTCAAAGGAAAGTTTATAGCTCTGAGTTCCTACATCAAGAAGTTGGCAGGATCTGAAACCAACAATTTAATGAGGCACCTGAACCTCCTTGTAAAAGAGCAACAAGCTAAACCTCAATCCAGTAGATAGATGCAAATAATTAAAATTAAATCAGAATTAAATGAATTAGAATCCAAAATATCATAGAAAGAATAAAAAAAATTTGGTTCTTCGAAAAAATTAATAAAATTGACAGACCCTTAGCAAACCTTATTAGAAAAAAGAAGAGAACACATCCAAATAAACAAACTCAGAGATGAGAATGGAAACATCACCACAGAAACAACCAAGATTCAGAACATTATAAGGGAATACTTCTCAAACCTTTATGCTAATAAGTTTCAGAATCTGGAAGAAATGGATGTATTTGTAGTAAATAGTGACATGCCGAAACTAAACCTAAATGATTTAAACCAATTTAACAGACCCATATCAAGCATGGAAATAGAAGCACCAATAAGGGACCTCCCACCTAAGAAAAGCCCAGGACAGGATGTATTTACATATTAATTCTACAAGGCCTTCAAAGTATAACTCAGACCAAAATTCCTCCAACACTTCAATGATATTGAAAGTGATATTTCACTACCAAACTCCCTATGAAGTCATCATAATCCTCATCCCAAAAGCATGGAGGGACTCATCAAAGAAAGAGAACTAGAGACCCATTTATTTAATGTACATAGGTGTAAAACCTCTCAACAAAATTCTGGCCAATTGACCTAACAACTCGTCAAAAAAAATCATACACCATTGTCAAACAGGATTCATTTCAGGGATGCAAAGGTGGTTCAATATACACAAATCAATTAATATAATTCATCACATCAACAAGAGCAAGGATAAGAACCACATGATGAACATTAGATTATTTTCTGCATGTCAATAGATGCAGAAAAAAGCATTTGACAAGATTTAACACCCCTTTATAATGAAAGCTCTGAAAAACTAGGAATCTATGGAACATTCCTCAATATAATAAAGGCTGTGTATGATAAACCTACAGCCAGCATTATACTTAATAGTGAAAAGCTAAAGACACTTCCTCTAAATTAAGAAATGAGACAAGGATGTCCACTCTCTCCACTTCTAATAATTTAGAATGCCTAGCTCAAGTAATAAGACATGTTGCAAACATAAAGGGGATCCAAATAGATAAAGATGAAGTAAAACTCTCCCTCTTTGCAGATAACATGATCTTGTATTTAAAGCACCCCATGGACTCCACTCCCAAAATTCCCCAGCTGATCTACACCTTTGGCAAAGTAGCAGGGTATAAAATAAACTCTCAAAAATCAATAGCTTTTCTGTATGCAAACAATGAGAAGAACACAGCTGAAATCAGGAAAGCAACTCCTTTTGCAATAACTCCACAAAAAATGAAATGCCTAGGAGTTAACTTAAGAAGTGAAGGACCTTTATTATGAAAACTTTAAAAACCTGAAAAAGGCAATTAAGATGGAACTAAGGAAGTAGAAAAATCTCCCATGCTACTGGATTACTAGGATTCACATTGTGAAAATAGCAATAGTGCCAAAAGCTATCTACAAATTCAATGTGATACATATCAATATCCCAAGAAATAGAAGAAGCAACCCAAAAATTCATATGGAACCATAAAAGACCCCTAGTAGCAAAAACAATCCTTAGCAGAAAGAACACTGCTGGAGAAACTCTACTATAAATCCATAATAATCAAAACAGCTTGGTACTGGCACAAGAACAGTCCTGAGGAGCAATAGAATAGAACTTAAAATCCAGAAATGAACCCACAGTCCTATAGCCACCTATTCTTTGATAAGGGGGCTAAAACAATAGAATGGAAGAAAGACAGCCTCTTTAGTAAATGGTGCTGGCAAAATTGTTTAAACACCTGTAGAAAATTAAAGCTAGATCCTTATATATCACCCTGCACCAGAATCACCCCCAAATGGATCAAAGACCTCGAAATGGATCAAAGCAGACACCCTGAAAACATTACAGGAAGGAATAGGAAAACCTCTAGGGCTCCTTGGCACAGGCCAAAATTTTCTGAATAAAGACCCAGAAACACAGCAAATCAAAGAAGGTTTGGACAAATGGTATTGTATGAAACTGCAGAGCTTCTGCATGGTGAAGGGCATAGCTAGCAAGATCAGTAGAAAGTCCACATATTGGGAGAAGATCTACACTAGCCATACAACAGAAAAGGGTCTCATATCTAAAATATACTTAGAACTCAAAAAAATAAATCCCCAAAAAACGTACCTCAAAGGAACAACCATCCAATTAATAAGTGGGCTAAAAACTTAATGAGAGACTTCTCTGAAGAGGAAATAAGAATGTCCAATAGATACATGAAGAAATGCTCAACTTCTCTGGTCATAAAAGAAATGCAAATCAAACCAACATTGAGATACCACCTCACCCCAGTTGGAATGTCATTAATCAAGAAATCTAATAAAAAACAGATGCTAATTTGGGGAGGGGAAGGAAATAACAAAATGCTGAAATAAAGATACAAGTTGACCCACTGTAACAATACGATGTACAAGACATTATGTTAAAAACAAACTTTACCACTTTGTCATGGAGGAGGGATGATTTAGAGTAGTAGAAGGGAAGGGATGGTAGGGGAAAACAAAGGAGGAGGTAACAATGCTGGATAGGAAATATACTCATTACATTACTCATGTAACTGTAGTCCCACTGTACAGTATCTGTACAATTAAAAATATATAGGAAAAAAAGAAAATTTCATCCTGTGCCAAGTATTCCTAGAGTTTCTCCTATTCCTTCCTCAAGGTCTTTGATCCATTTGGAGTTGATTTTGGTGCAGGGTGATACATAAGGATCTAATTTTAGTTTTCTACAGATGTTTAACCAATTTTGCCAGCATCATTTACTAAAGAGGCTGTCTTTCTTCCATTCTATTTTTTTAGCTCCCCTGTCGAAGATTAGGTGGCTATACGACTGTGGGTTCATTTCTGGGTCTTCAGTTGTATTCCATCAGTCCTCAGGTCTGTTCTTGTGCCAGTACCAAGCTGTTTTGATTACTATGGCTTTGTAGTAGAGTTTTAAGTTTGGTATTGATATTTCTCCAACAACGTTATTTCTGCTAATGATTGTTTTTGCTATTCAGGTCTTTTATTGTTCCATATGAATTTTTGGGTTGCTTCTTCTATTTCCTTGAAGAATAAGGTTGGGATATTGATGGGTATTGCATGGAATTTGTAGATAGCCTTTGGCAGTATTGCTATTCTCAAGATGTTAATCCTCCCAGTCCAGGAATATGGGAAGTGTTTCCACTTCCTTAGTTCTGCTTTCATGTCCTTTTTCAGGTTTTTAAAATTTTCATTATAGAAGTCCTTCACTTCTTTAGTTAACTGCTAGGTATTCTAGGGGAGAATGTTTTAAAAAAATTTATAGTAAAGGTGATGTACCCAGATGTTACCCTTACATAAGTCAAGTAATAAGTAAACTTCTTTTTGGGGGGGGCACGGGGGAGGGTCCGGTCACAGGGCCTGAACTGTGGGCAGGGGCACTATCCCTCAGCTCTTCAGCTCAAGGCTAGCACTCTACCACTTGAGCCACAGTGCCACTTCTGGCATTTTTTTCTGCTTATGTGGTGCTGAGGAATCGAACCCAGGGCCTCAAGCATGCAAGGTAAGCACTCTACCACTGAGCCACCTTCCCAGCTCCAGTACACTTCTTTTTAACAATACCATCTCTTCTTTTTCTCCCAGTTTTCCCTCCCAACACCTCCTCACAAAAACTTCTATAATGCATTTTCAACATAGTATCTAGTGAATATCAATGTTGCATTTGTTCACCCTCTGTCCCACCATTTCTGTGTTCCCTTTTACTCTCCCCAGAACAGATAAAAGTTACATACAAGACAAAAAGTACAGAACTAGAAAACAACAACAAAGGGGGAAAATAATAACAAAACAAAAAACAAAATAATAGAAAAACTCGTTTCCATTTTTGGAGTCTATTTTACCATCTATTGTGTTTTCTTAAAGATTTATAAGCACATTCTAATTACTACAAATGAGTAAACCCATTGGGTTTGGCTTACTTCACTTTGTCCATATTCTTTCTACCATTTTAAAACTAATATATTACAAAACTGAATTTTCTAATTATATGTCAATACACTTATTCTAACTGAAATTGAATCACAGAATTATGTATCTCAGCAGGATAAAAATTCCATTTATATAAGATCTCTGAAAATTATCACCTTTCATAACTAGAGCAATTCCCCTTCCCTTAAACACACAGGGAAGCTACCTCCAATCTAGGTGTTAGGGTCATTCCTTATCTTGGGAAGAAAAAATTTTAAGGTAGTTGATGCAACATTAATGTGAAGTTGACATACCAACAGTATGATATAGCTAATCAACTTTGTCTTATATGCATTAATCATTTTTAGCTGTATATATTTAACAGCTATGCTGAGATATAACTTATATAGAAAGTGCTGGTTGGTTCTTTACATATAATCCCCTATTTTATTTTCATAGCATAGAGATGCTATGAAATACTAATTATGCTAATATTTTTCCATTTCTTGTGTAAGAAAACTGAGTTAAAGAAGTTAAAAATTTACTAAGGAACATCCAGTTAGTATTTGAGATATCTGGAAATTTAACAAAGGCTTGGCTGGTTGAAAAATCTGGAGTTTTGTCACCCTTTAGTGTTCATATCAAATATCAGCTTATATCATATCATCATTTGACATTTCATTCTAATTCTACCCACTTCTGTAGATACAAGCTACTCTTTCTTATTTAGAAATGTAAGATTCTTTTTTTTCTACTCCATACTCTTTCAACCTCCTTTAACATCTTCTACTCTATGTCACCTCTTTGACTCAGTTTAAAAGTTCTATTAAGTTTTCCTCATATCTGTCCTTCAATTCTATTTCTGGACTCTGTCCTACTGTCATTCTTTTATACAGATCTTACCACCTTTTGATTACTGTTATACTTACCTGCTCTCTTTTTCTTAATGGTTTGCTTCTTCCTCCATTAATCTTCCACCCAGTATCATGGATTTGATATGAAATCTGCCCCCAGTGTCTTCCATGACATACAGTATCAAATTCAAGCACTTCAACAAATGAAAAGGGTATTCTGTTTTTCCCCTTACCTGCTCCTCTAACCCCATCTTCTGCCAGTACTTAACTTCATGTACTTTTACTTCACGTATTTTACCCTCATCTGTTTCTCATTTAACAAGCCATAATTTTCTGTAATTTCAGGGATTTGTGTAAATCATCCTCTGGTTATGATGTCCTGCTTTTTATTATCATCTTGTGAGATTTTAAAGTTCCTTTTAAATTCAGTTAAAAGCCAGTTTTCACTGTGAAACATTCAACTTCCCCAGTAACAAATGATTTCCCTTCTTAGATTCTCATTGTGTCTTTGTATGCTCTATTATATGCTTACTGCAATGTACTTATCTAATGCTTCTCTTTACCATTAAACTACAAATGTATTATTAATAAAGACTGATTTATTAACTTTCTATTTCAACCATTTAACTCAATAATCAGCATATATTAAGTGTTCAGTAAGTGCCTACAGTATGAAAGAATAAATAATCCTTCCTTGCTATAGGCAAAATAACTTCCTTCCCTAAAGATGTCTACTTCCTAATACCTTGGAAACTGTATGCCTTATATATAAAAAGGGAATTAAGATTGCATATGGGAAGTGGATTGCTAATGATGGGACCCTAAGATATGGAGATTAGTCTAGATTACCCTGATGAACCCAATGGAATTACAAGCATCCTTCTACTTATGAGGAAGGGGGATACAGAGAGAAACCAGAATCAAGCAATAACTAGAAAGATTACAACATGAGACTCAGTCCAATATTGTTGCTTTGAATGGGGGCCTGAGCTGAGGGAAAGGTGTGTGTCTTCTAGAAGCTATAAAATGGTAGAAAATATATTCTGCCCCCAAGCTTCCACAAATACACTCTTGTCAATTTTTTGATTTTACCTCAATGAGCTTTGTCTTAGCATTATGGTGTACATAATTAAAATGCTATAAAATGACCACTATATAAAGTTGGGAACTGCAAATCAAAATGAGATAACACCATATAACTATTTGAGGTACTAACATCCAAAACACTGACTTCTCTGAATGCTGGAATGAATGGTAAGCAACAAGAACAATTATTCATTGCTGGTACCAATTTGAAATGATACAGCCCCTTTAGAAGAGAATTTGTCAGTTTCTTACAAAATTAAACATACTTTCACCATAAGATCCACAAATCAGACTCCTTAGCATTTACTTGAAGGAGCTGAAAATTTTATATCCCAGTAAAATCTTACTGCATTTCACTCTCGGCAACTCCTTTCATCTCTTAATCTTTTGTAGATAACCTAGGTTTCCAAAATATACTTTCAGGTTGACTCTTACCTTGCTTATAAAAAATTCATCAATGAATTTTATTATGTTTATTCTCTCCTGTTTTTGTTTCTTCTGGTACTATTTTTACATTTGACCAATAGCCAGATCCTTTGTTTTCTTTTTATCCCAGTTGCTCAGCTGCTAAATCTACTCCTAAATATGTTGGCTTTGTATAAGAAAAGCATTCTTAGCCGGGTGCTGGTGGCTCACGACTGTAATCCTAGCTACTCAGGAGGCTGAGATCTGAGGATCGCGATTCAAAGCCAGCCCGGGCAGGAGAGACCTTGAGACTCCTATCTCCAATAAACCACCAGAAAACCGGAAGTGGCGCTGTAGCTCAAGTGGTAGAGCGCTCACCTTGAGCTGAGGGACAGTGCCCAGGCCCAGAGTTCAAGCCCCACGACTGACAAAAAAAAAAAAAAAAAAAAAAAAAAAAGCATTCTTTGCTTGACATACACCCACTAGTTGTGACTTTTAGTATTGGTTGAAGTTCAAAGTAGACATGAAAACACATGCATTCCAGCTTGACTAGATTTTTAATATGTCCTGCTACTCTTTAGGCTTCTCCAATATTAGTGTGCAAAATTATCATCCAAAAGGGTAGTTAAACATTGAAGTTCCTATATATATTCCCAGAGATTCTGATTCAATAATTAGGAAATAACACTTAACATTCCTAGGAATCTACATCTGAAATAAGCACCCAGGAAAGGTGATGAAGGTGTTCTTGGACTAGACTTTGAAAGCACTGCTCTAGGAGTAATTCATGAGACTAACATGTAGTCTAATTCAGTTATTGAAATATTGCAACCACATTAAGCATCCTGAATCCCTAAATAATTTTGTTCAAGATACTTCTTTTAGTGCTGATTTAATTTTGTTCATTAGACAAGGCATCTAAATTATTTTTACTATGGATCCTGTTTCCAAACTATCATTGTAATATCTCCCTTTTTAAATGTCACTAAGACAGTTATTCTTGAAATACAGGTTTAATGGAGGGTAAAAATATTACTGTATAAATATACAATGCATCTAAGTTTACTAAGTGAAGTAAACCCAGGATAAAATTCTAGTACAGATAGATTGCAAAGGTATTTGCTAATGTAACATGCAGACAAACTACCGTTGTGATAATCATTAATTTCATACTGCATCTAGGGAAGAGAGTGGCATAATTGGATTAGGATATAGCTAACACAATATTGTATGTTGATAAGACAACATTTAGCAGATTTTAACATGAGAAATGCCTTGTAATTTAATCAGTTTGAGCATTTTTAACTTCTTTGAATCTTGACTGATGGACCATTCTGCCTCTTCATCAGTTGTGATGGGGACATTAACAGTGGAAAATGCCGTTAGCCTTCAAAACAAATTACTTCTTGAAAAGGTCAAACTAACATGATTTTTTGTTCTATATCAAAAGAAGAGATGTAAATTCTAAATTGTGTAGCCCTCAATCCCACCTTCACACAGCATAAATGCTCTCCTAATAGCTAGTCTTTAATGCTCATCAAATCCCATTAAAACACATGAGACTGTACTTATTCAGTCAAATCCTTTTCAGTATATAAATTACTCTCCAGGGTTTTCAGAGGTGCAGTAACTGAGGCCCCTTTGAGGTGAGTAAGTGCATCACAGCCGTCATTTACTAATTGACCTTGTGATCTAAATGTGTTAATGTACTCCCCAGTAAGCTAGCTGGTTTAATAGTCATCTATTCTTAAAGGCCTCAAAAATGGATGTCATTATGTTGACAGAATCCTTTCAGTACATGTCTTAGGCCTATGATATTCTATTCAAATGACCAGAATGCAAACTTTAGGGCTAAGAATACATATTATTTGCTACGTTCTCATCTCTAATAGAGGGAAAGTAATAATGAAATAATAAAAGTGATTCTTCTCAACAACCAGTATTTCATCACAATGAAACAAATCATTAGGATAGTATAACCATTCAAATAGTATCAAGTTTCAAGGCAAGTTTTATAGTAGTTCTACATGTCATAGGACTTTGGAATCCTCCACAGAGTATAGTCTTTCTTGGGTGACCACAGAGGCAAGGCAGTTAAGTTACTTGGAAATGGACACTAGAAGTGAACAGGAAAACTCTGGTCACACTCCTCCCTAGGCCTTTATGTAATAACATAAGGGCTTTTTCAGAAGATGACACATATATTGGTTAAGTGGCTTCTACTTATAAATTGTGAGATATGCATATCAAACAAAAGTTGGAAAGGAAAGAAAAGTCAGTGAAGTACTTATTGCTAATTCAATGCAATTCTGATCTCTTAAAATGTTGGCCTTCTTTTCCTCCCACCTATCTGAGCATCTTTCCAAATTCTATAGTCTGTTGTTGTCATTGTTTTCTTCAACTACTATTTTGGTACAAGTATTAATTCTACATTTATTTATTTACACTTCTGAGTCATTCCCTCCTTTTAGGAATGACAAATATTAATTACCTATTGTAAATATTTTTGGTTACCTTGAGCATCAAGGCCTGAGAAAACTAGTCTTTTGTTTACCCACACAGTTTTTTCCCTCTTTACCCTTGGCCTCAGAACTGCATTTTATTTAATCAAGCAGTTCTGAGACACCTTTAAAAGAGCCATGAGAACTTTTTCTTCTGCTGCTTTTGTCTTTCCTTTGTCTAGCTTTCATTATCAATTCTGTTTTCTTTGGATAGTCTATCTCTTTAAAGATATTATCAGCAATTTCCAACTACAAGATAAATACAATTCAGGACTGTTTCTTTCCATGACTTTACATGACCCCATATTTCCCCTTTCATGGTCAAACATGTTCTAAACATTAAATTTGTGTTTGTACTCATATATTCCCTAACTGAAACTGCTCACACAAAATAAAGTAACAAACATAAAATGATACAAACCAATCATACGCATGGTCAAGTATACCTTATCAGGCACAGCATAGATGAACTGCTTGCATCATTAGACACAGCATTAATGTTAAGAGAGTCCAGGAGATTACTAACAGCATACATTTGCATGTTATTTTACAAATCATAAGCTCTTTCACAAGGTTGGATTTTAGAGATGAAGGACTAAAGCTCAGAGAAGTAAATTGATTTGCCAAATATCACGTCTAATAAGCATTGGAATATGTAATTTCTACCTGCTGTTTGGGAATCCTTGTAGTCACAGATTAGATGAGTTCATATTTTAACATCTATAAGAGTATTACATCCCAGGGTCAAACATAGTAGCATTGGATAAATATTACATGGGTACAAACTCATTTTTGTAAAATTTGGTATAATAAAAAAAATGAGTACATGAAGTTCTAATTTTCTGTCATGACTGTTAGACTCATTTTGAATGAACCAGGTTCAGACAATGTTTCCTGATAGATATTGCTATGGCTCACATGAAGTGAAGAAGGTTCTATCACTCTAATTATATCTAATTAGTTACTAGGTTATCTGAAACTGTGTATAGCTTGCATGTGGAGAAGGCCAAATGTATGTGGCTAATTTGACATTCTTCCCAGAAAGGCTTGTTAAATTACCTTATGATTGTCTTATTAGATTATATCTTTTGATAGGTATGAGGCCAGGTACATAAACAAACAGAGATCAATTGCACTCTAAAGTTCAAACTTGATAGTCCTAACTCAGCCCAGTGACACAACATTGACTCTCAGAGTGACTATACTAGACAAAGAACATCTGTTTATACTCTCACATTTACATGTCCTAGCATCTTGTTAATACTAAGGTAACATGGTTTTATCTCTCATACTGAGTCTTCACAAGCTAAAATAAAATATGTAAACTCATATTTCCCCTTTTTATTTCATTCAGACATGTGATTAAAATAATATGTGTACTATGCTACTATAAAGTCTAAGCCTATAACCACCCATTAGTACAGGCACATAAGCTTGTACATCGCAGCACTGAAGAACCCTTGTAATAAGGAAACCTTGCTTCAGTTTTTCCTTTTCTGATGAGCTCTTCTGGAAATCAGTTATACACTAGGATTTATATACTAAGGACTTTGGTTGGTATCTTGTCAAGTATATGTGAAGAGAAAAATCACAACTTTATCTTAGAAAAATGAGCATCTTTTATGAAAACTTACCCTAAAATTTTGAGTTCCTGTAAACCTCTGAAATGCTGATTTAACAAATTGCAATAAAATGTAACTGGGTAATAGATTGAAATATATATGCTGCTTTGGACAGGAAGGTAAAAGAACCTGGTGAGGCTATCTGTATGATCAATTATCTATAATAATACGGAGCAAACTCAATTGTCATGTTAAGGGTAGGGCAGGTGTGGCCAGTAGTATTAATATTTGTAAGATTCTAAGAATTCTTTCTACTGTTATAACAGAAACATCTGTGGAACATATAAATATGTTTACAACTATAGTTTTAGCTCAACACCGAACCAGGATACTTTCAGTTACATGAGTTTTTCTGTGGGTTTTTCTTGTGTGTTACTTCCCGGGGCTTTAACTCAGAGCCTGAGCTTTTTGTTTTTTGCTCAATGTTAGTGCTCTACCACTTGAGCCACAGCTCCATGTCTGGCTTGTTGGTGGTTAATGGAGACAAGAGTCTCACAGACTTTCCTGCCAGAGCTGGTTTTGAAGTGTGATCCTCAGATCACAGCAGCCTGAGCGGCTAGAATTACAGGCATGAGCCACCAGCTTGGTTACATAGGACTTTAAAGAACAACTTTTCACTGTATTTGATGTCAGTGCCCTGCATTTTATATGTACATTTTTATAATTTGGAGAGGGGAAGGAAAATAATAAAATTCTGAAACAAGGATATAGGTTGACCTATTGTAACAATGACACGTACAAGACACTGTTGAAAATGAACTTTACAACATGGGGGGAAAGAGGGGAGTTGGGGAGATGGTGGGGAGGGCAGGGATGGTAAGAGAAAAACAAAGGAGGAGGTAACAATGCTTGATAGAGATGTGCTCATTACCTTACTCGTGTAACTGTAACCCCTCTGTACAGTATTTTTAAAATAAAAATCATAAAAAATAAAAAAGAACAACTTTTTTTCCCTTTTTCACTCTCTTATTTCCTTCATGTCCCATGAAAGGGAACTCAGGAAAGTCTATAGTTCCAGGAAATGTCATCATGCTCATCTCTTCCTTTCACTGATCACAGAGGGAAAACATTCTGGATATCAAGGAATATAGCTGTGGAGGCTAACACCAGCACATCAAGAAATAAGCAAGTACAAGGCCACTACTGGGCCTAAAACATCTAGATGCCCACAAACCTGGGCTTTTCCATAAAAAATAACCTTCCCCTCACCTATTGGATTGTGCTTCTTTCTGAGATAATATCTGAAACAGTCCTCATTTTGCCTGATAAAAATAATAAACCTTTACTTCTGGGCTTCAGAAGGAATTTAGCCCTGCCATCATCTTGATGTTAGGCCAGGGAGACTTGCATCAGACTTCTGATCTAAAAAACTGGATGGAAATTAATTTTTATTGTTTGAAGTCACTGTCATTATTTCCTACAACAGTAATAGGAAACTAATAATGTTATTTACTATTCTGTTTATATGTTAATTACCTTAAGTTAGGGCTTTCTTATTCTTTGACTATGTTTAGTCCCTGGCAATAAATACAAAGTTGTGGCATTTGGACATTTTTGCAATGAAAAATAGTTGTTACTTATTAATGTTCTCTGTAAGACTTCAGTCAAACCATAATTAAAGAAAAATAGCACATTTATCTGATGTGCAAAGAAAGTGTAACTCAGAATTTAATTATTGTTCTTCCCGACTGCAAGTCAAAGGCTATGGGTATGAATTTTGTTAAGACTCTGCTTGTAAGAATTCACAACTTAATCACAGTAAAGGAAGCTAAAGTCAACCAGAGAAGATGGTAATGCCCTTATGTAAAAATAGAGGGATGCTAGCTAGCAAAATGAAGACCAGCCTTTGATTTTTTAGAAAAAAAAGGCCTCTGTGTCTGAACTGAGGACAATGTAAGCTAGATTTAGAAGGGCTACATTTGTTTTGGCTTCTGTTTTTAATAACCAATTTTCATCAAATCCTTCCTTGTTATAATCCTGTCCTGCTTCCTGACCCTGAATCAGCTCCTGAATTATAAGATCTGACAACTTCAATGTCCCTCCAGATCTTGTTTTGATTATATCTAGTAGGTACCCATAGTCAATTTAAACATAGCATGTTCCCAACATATAGTGATTTAGAATTTGTTTGTTTTTAAATTGTGAAAATACCATACAGAAGGGTTACAATTACATGGGAAAGGAATGAGTACATTTCTTATCAAGCATTGTTGCATCCTCCTTTATTTCCCTTCCCCATCTCTTCCCATATTCTTCCCACGACTCCCCCCCGCCCCGTGCCAAAGTTGTAAAGTTCATTTTTGACATAACATCTTGTACATCTCATTGGTGCAATGGGTCCACCTGTATTCCTATTTAAACAATTTGTTTTTTCCTTTTCCTTCCACAAATTATACCAACATCAAATACAGTGAAAACAGGGGTTATACCATGGGGGAGGGAGATACAAAGCAACAAACAAACATCTTATAAATATGGTAGACGCAATAGCAAGAAAGAAAAAAAACATTTGAGTCCTTAACTTGGGGTTCATTTTGCTTAATATCAACTTATCTGACCATTTCTGCTGGTCTCAGACATATACTAGTTATTGCAAATAAGGGAAAACATGGGACCTATGATTCTTTGGGCCTGGCTTACTTCACTTAATATAATTTTTTCTAAGTCTTTCCATTTCCTAACAAATGGAGCAATGTCATTCTCTCTAATGGAGGCATAGAATTCCATTGTGTATATATACCACATTTTTTTGATCCATTCATCTACTGAGGGGCATCTGGGTTGGCTCCATATCATAGCTATGGTAAATAATGCTGCAATAAACATAGTTGTGCTGGTAGCTTTAGTATGGTCTTGTTTGTGATCATTTGAGTAAATGTCCAAAAGTGGGATTGCTGGGTCACAGGGGAGCTCTATGTGCAGTCTTTTGAGGATTTCTGTGTAATTACAATGTTGTTAATATCAATTAATTCTCTCAATTTTTCTTTTTGTTGACCTAGATTCTGTATCCTGCTCTAGATTGGAAGAAGCAGGACTATTTTACTTTGAATAATTAAATGTTATTTATTTATTTTGCTGCTCCTGGGGCTTGAACTCTAGGTCTGGGCTCTGTGCTCGAGCCTTTCTGTGCTCAAGGCTACCACTCTACCACTTGAGCAACAGCACCACTTTCAGCTTTCTTGCTATTGTTTCTAACGTATTTATAAATGATTTCTTTGTTGCTTTGTATGTCCCTCTCCCACTGTATAACCCCTGTTTTCACTGTATTTGATGCTGGTGTAATTTGGGGAGGAGAAGGGAAAAAATTGTTTAAATAGGGTTACAAGTGGACCCATTGCAACAATGAGATGTACAAGACATTATGTCGAAAAAGGAACTTTACAACTTTGGCAGGGAGGGAGGAGAATGGGAGGACAGGGATGGTATTAGGAGAAACAAAGGAGGAGGCAACAATGTTTGATGAGAAATGTACTCATTACCTTGCTCATGTAATTGTAACCCCTTTGTATGGTATTTTCAAAATAAAAAACTTAATAATAATAATAATAATAATAGAGTCTCAGAAACTTTCCTGCCCAGGCTGGCTTCAAATCATGATCCTCAGATCACAAACTCATGAGTAACTAGGATTACAGGCATGAAACACCAGCACTAAGCAATTAAATGCAATTTCAATACAATTTTGAGATGCCTAATAAGCATTCTTAAAATTTTTAGCAGTGGCACTTAGCAAACTGGAAAGGTATGAATCAAGTTTGGTCCAAAGCTTAAAAACTATGTATATTTTTCTCTGCCCACATATTCTCTGAATTTCTCATCAATCATCATTCAGTCCTTGTCACCACAGCTATCAATAGACTATCCCTACTGTACCTCAATACTAAAAACTATAGAACTTCAGCTGTACTGCAATTTGTCTCAACCTTATTCTTTCTTCTACATCCTATTTATGTGACTTAATATGACAAGCTTTTATGTTCTAAATGTTCATGTTACTAGGTAGCATTTCATAAAACAGTTCACATTCATACTCCAAAGTGATGATGGATATAAGAATATCAGAATAATAAGTAGCAATACATATGTCCCCATGTCCCTGAAAGGACCCTACTTATGGGAATGATTTATTTTCTAAACCACTTGAAATAATGGCCTATAAATGAAAGAAAGCTTTTTAGTTACTCTGTCCATCCTAAAACCAGTTTCTTTTTCACTCTGATGCATCTAAGAGACTAAAGATTGATAGCTGTTTCAAAAAACACTGACCCAGAATGAAGCTCAGTGATAAAGCCAATGCATACTTACATTGTGAAATAACAGCCCTTTCTGTTCTATTGTAACACATCATTGGCCAGTAAAGAGAATGTGTAGGTACTAGTGCTATTCATGGGGCCCAAATAAATTTTATGACAGTAGATTAATTTTTTGACAACGGTATTGTCATTCAGAATAGAGGCTGAAAATAAGCAGCAGCCATAATCTTAAGGAATCAAACTAAAAAAATTGTAAAATAGGCAGCACTGTAGCGAGAGTATTCACAAGATATACCACCTTTTCTGTGATATGCTATATTGGAGAAATTAAGTGCAACGATTAAAAACTAGATAAGAGATACAGCTTTGTTATCACACATGTCTACATTCAAAGCTCAATTTTTCCACTCAAAACCCAGGAGTCTTGCAAAAATTTAACATCTCAGGACCTCAGTAGCTTGTTATGCTAATTAAATTAAACAACATAGTAGCATACAGATAGCAAGTATGAATACTGGATTATCATTGTTGTCACCCAATAAAATTATATTCTAAAACTATTTTCTAGTAATTTTACAAAGTATTCAAATTGAAAAGCTTTTCTTCCACTATAAGCATAGAAAAATAACAGACAAAATATATAGAGAATTTACTTGGATGAGATATTTTGCTTCTGCTATCACAAAGTGACTAATCATCTGTTGTTAAGTGAGCTAGAACAAAAAGAGAAAAAAATGTGAAAGAACCATTTCCATACATCAGACAACAACCTACAGAATAGATGCCCTTGAGAAGAAGTACACAATAATATGGCTCATCAAATTTACATATAAGTGAAGTCTTTAACTCAATAAAAAGCTATTCATACATAGGGTAACACTGTGAAGCCAAGCAAGGAATGACTTGGGAGAGTAGTAGATTACATAATTTCAGAACTCATACAAGATAAGAAATTATTTTAGTTCTTACCATCTAGCAGAGATCAGCAGATACTTTCACTGAAGGTTCCAATAACTATTTAGGGCTTTGTGAACTATATATTGTCTTCATAACAAAACATTTTATATTATCCCTTACACTTATGAAAATAGCTTGGCATCAGTGGCTCATATCTATAATCCTAGCTATTCAAGAGGCTTAGATCTGAGGACTTCAGTTTGAAGACAGCTCAGGCAGGAAAGAGCTTAAGACTCTTATCTTAAATTAACCACCAAAAAGCCAGAAGTAGAGCTGTGTTTCAAGTGGTAGAGTGCCAGATTTTAACAAAAAAGCTCAGGGACAGTGCTTAGTCCTTGAGTTCAAGAGCCAGTATTGGCACAGAATAATTACAAAAAATAATTCTTAGCTCTTAAGTCACTTTAGTTTATAGTTTTTATTTGACTTAAAGGCTACCCCTACACTAGATTGGAGAACCTATCCATTGGAGTATCCAATAGATACCCTCAAAGAGTCACATTTCAGTTGTGACACTAAGCTAAATATAGAGAAAAAGAATATTCTCTTGACCCATAGCATTTCAAATGATTTACAAAAAAAGGAAAGAAATAACCAACTTAGAAATCAGAGAAAAGTTTTTGATTTCATAGTTCTGTATGTAATGAGCTTAGAGGTAATCACTTCATTCTAACAAGTAAAAACATGAAAAGTCTGAAAAATAATTCTAAGATCTATGAAATAGGTAAGTAATCTAAGCATTATGATGTGAGTCTAAAAAATATTTCCCAAAGACTTACCTGCTAAAGATCTGGCTGTGGATTGGTGATGTAGTTTAAGTAATAGTGCACTTGCCTAGCAAGCAGGAAGCCCTACAGTTCAAAACCCCAGTGTCATAAAATGGTTTTGTTGACAGCTGATGGGCTTATGAAAGGGACTGTGAATTAAAGAATGTAACTACTGATGAGGTCATGGCTGAATGGACTGTTAGGAAGTAGGGCATATTTAGAGGTACATGGGTCATTGGTGAGGGTACATGTCTTTGAAAGCTATATTATGTCCTAGGATCTTTCCTGCCTTTCTATGCTCTCTAGTTGCCAAGAGGTGACCAGTCTCCTCTATCACATGATCCTACTACCATGATATTTTGCCTCACACCAGGGAAAATATCACCTAAGATAGAAAACTTGAAACCATGTTTCAAAATGAATCATTCTCTTATTTTTCCCCAAGTACATTGTTATAGCAACACACACATACACACACACACACACACAGAGAGAGAGAGAAAGAGAGAGAGAGAGAGAGAGAGAGAGAGAGAGAGAGAGAACTAAAGCACAGGACAAACCATTGTGATTAGAGAGACACGGGTAAATATAGAGTCTGGGGTTAGTAGAGGAGATCATAAGCAGAAAGTTTCAAAAATTAGTGCTAGGATAGGAAAATCCCAATGGTAATATGTGCATTGCTGTAAATATAGAGTGGTCAACTATGAGAATGAAAAAGTTTAGGGTCACCTAGTTATGAGGGATTTCTCAAAATTTTGTGAATTTGATCTTCACTGTCTTTACCACAATCACTCCATAAATATCAGGTAAAGGGAATCATTGTGAAACATGTTAGAGCACTCTGTTCTTAACAAAATGTGCCCACCAAAGGAATTTTTTATTTTAACCTAACCTAGATATTGATGAGGGCCTGTCCTAGAAGATGGGAAATACCCAACTCCAGCCCACTTCAGCCATATTTTCTCATCTAAGGACTGAAAACATTTTAGAAGTTCATAGTCCAGAGGGTCAGGCTAGCTAAAAGACAGAGATCTAATTACAGGACTAAAGAATGTTACACACACACACTTCGTTGCCATGAACTTAAAGACCTATTTAGAGAAGTAACTGTTATTTAGTACATATACTTTTATTACTAAGAAAAAACTAGAAGGTATAGCAAATGGTAAAATAAAAAGAAGAGTCAAAGAAAGTGAAAAAAAAAACAGCCAGGAATTTTGAAATTATCAGAATAAAAATTTAAAACACCTACAATGTAATATACTAAGGGACATAGTGAATAAGCACACACGTGCAACATTAAGATGTGCAATGAAAGCAGACAAATGAGCATTTTAATTATAAAATTACAAATAAATCCCAAATAAAGACTTACTTCTAAACAATGAAGAATACTTTGGAGTTTCTTAGAATGAATAAGGCTGAATTACAAATTTTTGGCACTAAAGAATATATTAATAAAAACCAACATAACCTAGTAGTAAAAAAGTAAAACCTGTTTTTCCTATTCATTTTATTCCATTGCAACAATGAGATGTACAAGACCCTAGGTCGAAAAATGAACTTTACAACTTTGGCGGGAGGGGGGGGTGGGGGAGGAGAGAGGGAGGGGACGGGGACGGAGGGGAGGGGAGGGGGGAGGAAGCGGGGGGGGGGGGGGAGTGGAGGGGGTAATGGGAAGGGATCAGAAGGGGAAACAAAGGAGGAGGCAACACTGCTCGATAAGAAATGTACTCATTACCTTGCTCATGTAATTGTAACCCCTCTGTATGGTATTTTCACAATAAAAAAAAATAAAAATAAAAAAGTAAAACCTGAAAAAATAAACAGAATAGAATACCTAAGGACTGAGAGTCACCTGCAACAGGTGTATATGGTATGTAATGGGCATAGTAGATGGAGAAGAGAATAAGGAAGTGAAATCAATAAGAAGGATGGTCAATAAAACCTGAGAATTTCTGACCAAAATAATGTCAGGCAGCAAACCACAAATTTTGCCAACCTGAAGAACACTAGATAGACTAAGTACCAAAAAATGCCCACAGTACGTGGACGTATCATTTATAAATCCCAGATCAAGATAAAGAAAAACTTCCTTAAAGAAGCCTAATGGCATAAAATTCTTACCTGTGGAAGAACAAAGCTAAGAATCACATCTGATTTCTCAGACGAAATACAAAACCCTGAAGTGAAATACTTAGTGCTTAGAGAAAAGAAAACCAGGGCTAGGAAGGTGGCTCAGTGGTAGAGCACTTGCCTTGCATGCCTGAGGCCCTGGGTTCAATTCCTTAGCACCACATAAGCAAAAAGAAAAAAGCCAGAAGTGGCCCTGTGGCTCAAGTGGTAGAGCACTAGCCTTGAGCTGAAGAAGAGCTTCGGGACAGCGCCCAGGTCCAGCGTTCAGGCCCCACGACTGGACCCCCCCCAAAAAAAGAAAACCAACTATAATTCTTTAACTAGTGAAATTGTCATTCAGATATGGAGGTGAAAATACTTTCACAGACAACAAATTTGGAAAATTTGTAGCTAGTAAATTGATCTACAAAAATGTTAAGCATTCTTTAGTGAGAAGAAAAATGTATATGTCAGAAAATCAGATCTACAATAGATAAAGAGCATCAAAGGGAGTAAGTGAAGTAAATATAAAACTTCTCATTTTTCTTTTTCTAATTTAATTTTATTGTCAAGGTAATGTACAGAGGGGTTACAGTTACATATATAAGGTAGTAAGTACATTTCTCATCGAATTTGTTACCCTCTCCTTTATTTTTTTCCTACTTTCCCTTCCCCCCAATTCTTCCACCCCCACAAGTTATATAGTTCTTTACCAAAATACTGTCTTGTATCGCTTTGCATTGGTTCGTCCTTTGTCCTATGTCTCACCACTTTTTGTTCCCCTTCCTTTAAATAAACATATATGCAATACCCAGTGTATCAAAATCGAACACAGTGACAACCATAAGAAAAGGAAAAAAAGCACAAATGGAAGAAGAATTCACATAGTACATTGAAAACAATAACAAAGAAAGACCTTATGTTTCCACCTCTTGGAGTTCATTTCACTTAGAACCATCTTATAAGGTCATATGTACATAGTTATTGAGCTATACTGTTCATCTGCTAGGACTACACTTGACTAATGCTAATTATTACAAATGAGGGATACCATGGATTTATGTTTTGTTGGGTCTGGCTTACTTCGCTTAATATCATTTTTTCAAAGTCTATACATTTCCTTATGAAAGAGGTGATGTCATTCCTTCTGATGGAAGCATAGAATTCTGTTATGTATGTACATCACATTTTCTTAATCCATTCATCTATTGAGGGGGTATCTGGGTTGGTTCCATATCTTAACTATGGTAAATAATGCTGCAATAAACATAGTTGTGCTGGTAACTTTAGTATGGCTTTGTTTGCGATCATTTGGGTAAATGCCCAAAAGTGGGATTGCTGGGTCATAGGGGAGCTCTATGTGGAGGCTTTTGAGGAACCTACATACTGCTTTCCAAGTGGTTGAACAAGTTTACAGTCCCACCAACAATGCAGTAGGGTTCCCATTTGGCCACATTCCCTCCAGCATCTGTTTTTATTAGATTTCTTGATTATAGCCATTCTAAATGGGGTGAGGTGGAATTTCAATGTTTTTTTGATTTTCATTTCTTTTATAGCCAGAGAAGTTGAGCATTTCTTCATCTGCCTATTGGCCATTCTTATTTCTTCTTCACAGAAGTGTCTCTTTTGTGTGTGTGTGTGTGTGTGTTTGTGTGTGTGTGTGTGTGTGTGTGTGTGTGAGAGAGAGAGAGAGAGAGAGAGAGAGAGAGAGAGAGAGCGTGTATCTTTTTATTATCATTATTGTGAAAATACCAAACAGACGGGTTACAATTACATGGGCAAGGTAATGAGTATATTTCTAATCAAGCATTGTTGCCTCCTCCTTTGTTTTCCACCTACCATACCTTCCCATCTCCCCCTCCCTCCACCCCCCACCTGCCCCTTCGCCAAAGTTGCAAAGTTCGTTTTTCGACATAAACTCTTGTACTTCTCATTGTTACAAGGGTCCACCTATATACCTATTTAAACAATTTGTTTTCTCCCTTCCCCTCCACAAATTATACCAACATCAAATTCAGTGAAAACAGAGGTTATACCGTGGAGGAGGGACATACAAAGCAATAAAGAAATATAAATATGTTAGAAATGATAACAAGAAAGAAAAAATATTTGAGTCCTTATCTTGGGGTTCATTTTGCCTAACATCAACTTACCTGACCTTTTCTGCTTGTCTCAGACATATACTAGTTATTGCAAATAAGGGAAACCATGGGACTATGATACTTTGGGCCTGACTTACTTCACTTAATAGAATTTTTTCTAAGTCTTTCCATTTCCTAAAATATGGGGCAATGTCATTCTTTCTGATGGAGGCATAGAATTCCATTGTGTGTATATGCCACATTTTCTTGATCCATTCATCTACTGAGGGGCATCAGGGTTGCTTCCATGTCTTAGCTATGGTAAATAATACTGCAATAAACATAGTTGTGCTGGTAGCTTTAGTATGGTCTTGTATGTGATCATTTGGGTAAATGCCCAAAAGTGGGATTGCTAGGTCATAAGGGAGCTCTATGTGGAGTCTTTTGAGGAACCTCCATACTACTTTCCAAGGTGGATGGAAAAGTTTACACTCCCACCAACAATGCTGAAGGATTCCCTTCTGCCTACATCCCCTCCAGCATCTGTTGTTATTAGAGTTCTTGATTAAAACCATTCTAACTGGGGTGAGGTGGTATCTCAATGTTGTTTTGATTTGCATTTTTTTTATGGCTAGAGAGGTTGAGCATTTCTTCATGTGTCTATTGGCCATCCTTTTCTCTTCAAAGAAGTTTCTCTTTAAGTCTTTACTCCACTTATTTATTAGGCAGTTGTTTCTTTGAGATTATAGAGTGAATAGTTCAAACAGAGGGTTTTCACAGGGTAAGGAAAATACTTTGTGTAACATGATGGTAAGTACATGTCATTGCACATTTTTTTTTAAATTTAATTTTATTTTATTTGAGAACATACTGTACAGAGGGGTTACAATTACATGGGCAGGATAATGCATACATTTCTTACCAAGCATTGCAGCCTCCTCCTTTGTTTATCCTTCAACTCCCTTCCCAACCTCCCCCCTCCCCCCCACCCAATCCTTCCCCCCCCCACACCGACATTGTAAAGCTCGTTTTTGACATGACATTTTGTACT
The DNA here is from genome assembly GCF_019054845.1 of Dipodomys spectabilis. Classification (NCBI taxonomy): domain Eukaryota; kingdom Metazoa; phylum Chordata; class Mammalia; order Rodentia; family Heteromyidae; genus Dipodomys; species Dipodomys spectabilis. The sequence goes on along the minus strand of NW_024871002.1, from coordinate 2,183,885 downwards.
TCTCATTGTTGCAACAGGTCCACCTGAATCCTTAAACGACTTGTTTGTCCCCATCTCTTCCACAAGTTATACTGACATCAAATATAGTGAAAGCGGGGGTTACACTGTGGGGGAAGGACATACAAAGCAACAAAGAAATAATCTTATAAATGCGTTAGAAACACATGCATGGAAAAAAAAAACATTAAAATACATATTTAAGGGTTCGTTTTCCTAACATCACATTATCTGATCTTTTCCGCTTGAATCATACATATACTAGATATTGCAAATAAGGGAAACCATGGAACCTATGTTTCTTTGGGCCTGGCTTACTTCACTTAATATAATTTTTTCCAAGCCTTTCCATTTCCTAACAAATGGGGAAATGTCATTCTTTCTGATGGAGGCATAGAATTCCATTGTGTATATATACCACATTTTCTTGATCCATTCATCTACTGAGGGGCATCTGGGTTGGTTCCAGATCTTAGCTATGGTAAATAATGCTGCAATAAACATAGTTGTGCTGGTAGCTTTAGTGTGGTCTTGTTTGTAAACATTTGGGTAAATGCCCAAAAGTGGGATTGCTGGGTCATAGGGGAGTTCTATGTGAAGTCTTTTGAGGAACCTCCATACTGCTTTCCAAAGTGGTTGAACAAGTTTACATTCCCACCAACAATGAAGTAAGGTTCCTCTCTGTCCACATCCCCTCCAGCATCTGTTGTTGTTAGAGTTCTTGATTTTTGCCTTTCTAACTGGAGTGAGGTGATATCTCAATGTTGTTTTGATTTGCATTTCTTTTATGGCTAGGGATGTTGAACATTTCTTCATGTGTCTATTGGCCATCCTTCTTTCTTCTTCAGAGAAGTTTCTCTTTAAGTCTTTCGCCCACTTATGTATTGGGCAGTTGTTTCTTTGAGGATTTGTTGTTGGGGGGTTTAATTTTTCATTGTACATTTATTCAAAGCCAGAAGATATAAAACACCCAGAGACAATCCTAATATAAAGTATTGATTTTGATTATCATGAAGAGTATTACATTCATCAGTTTTAACTAATGTATCACTCTGATAGAACATGCTAATAATTTAAGGGAGATAAGGCAGTGTGGCATATTGAAAATCTTGGTGCCTCCCTCCCCATTTTGCTGTGAATTCAACACTGATGAAACACAAATGCATAAGAGGAAAAAAATAACAAAGGGAATATTATTACAATTCTATATACATTAATAAGGTGATCATGGAATATTAATGATAAATTTATGACAATAAATTCAGCAATCAGATGAAGTAGACTCATTCTTAGAACTACCTCAATTGTGGAACATGACACAAAAAATAATATAGCCAAATAACATCATAAATATTATAAAATTTTAATTTGTAATTGTAAACCTTCCCACAGAGAAACCTTAAGCCCAAAATGGCTTCAGCAATCAATTCTGAGACATTTGTAAATATATATATTACACAAATACTTTCAGATAATAGAAGACAGAATCATCTTCAGCTTACTTTGTAAGGCAACATACCCTTATATCAAAATTAAACTAAGATATTACAAAATGGAGGTCTTTTACTGATATCTTCATGAATATAAAAAATATAATAAACACTTTCAAACAAAATCCAGTAATATACAGAAAGAATATTTCAACTGGGTGTTGCTGGTTTATGCCTGTAATCTGGATGGTTTGGGGGAGAGAGTTGTGATAAGAGGGTCACAGTTTGAATCCGGCCCAGGTAGGAAAGTGTGTGAGACTCTTATCTCCAATTTACCAATTAAAAAATCCATGGGAGGGAAGAGATAGTACAGGAAAAACAAAAGAGGGGGTAACAATGCTCCATAGGAAATGTACTCATCACCTTACTCATGTAACTTTAACCCCTCTGTACAGTATCTTTACAATAAAAATATATTTTAAAAAATGAAACCAGAGTATGGAGTTTGGAAAATAGTAATATATGAATATTTCTTTCTTGGTTGTGACAAAATGTTATCAGTAACATAAGATGAAAACAAAAAGAAACCCCATTATTTTGTATATGACTATAGAGCAACTCTATATTATTACATTTTTAAAAATTGTATTTCAAAACTAAAAAAATTCAGAAGTGAGGGTGTGACTCAAATGGTAGAGTGCCACCTTTGAATAAACTAGCAAGAGCCATGGGACTCTGAGTTCAAGCCTTAGTACCATCATATACATGCACATGCACACATACACAGACATAACACACACACACACACACACACACACACACACACACACACACACACACACACTACCCACACTAATAATTCATCATGAACAAGTGGGGCTTATCCTAACATGGCAAAGCTGTCTCAATGTTTATAGAACAGTAAAATTTAATTCATTCATAATAAAAACTATGATTTTACTAAGAAAAGAAAGAAATTTCCTCAACCTGCCAAAGGGCTTATATAAAAAGTCTGTGGTTAACTTTATACTTAATAGTAGAAAACCCAGTGCTTTCCTGCAAAGAATAGATGAGATGTAAGGATGTCTATTCACTATAGTACCAAAGGTTCTATCAAATGAAGTATCACAAGAAAAGTAAGATAAAAAGATCATGGATAAGTTTGGCTGTTTTGGTTTAATTAATTTTTCTGCATTGAAGTGAAATAAACTGTGAACTTAAGAAAGAGGTCCCATGGTTGCTCTTATTTGCAATAACTAGAACAAGCAGAAAAGTTCAAAATCTATATACATATTACCATATAAGATGATGCTAAGCAAAATGAACCCCAAGATAGAGATAAAAGGTTTTATCTTTCTTGTTGTTGTTTTTAATGCACTAATAATGTAGTGTGTTTTTTTTTGTATGTTCTTCTTCCATGGTATAACCCCTGTTTTCACTGTATTTGATTCTGGTGCCCTGCATCTTGTATATATATTTTTCTAATTTGGAGAGGGGAAGGAAAATAACAAAACGCTGAAACAAGGATACAGGTTGACCCATTGTAACAATGTGATGTACAAGACACTATGTTGAAAATGAACTTTCCAACTTCGGGCGGGGGTGAGGAGGGAAGGGTGGGGGAGGGGGAAGGAGTTGGAGAGGTGGGGAGAGAAGGGATGTTAGGGGAAAAACAAAGAAGGACGTAATGCTCGGCAGGAAATGTACTCATTACCTTACTCATGTAACTGTAACCCCTCTGAACAGTATTTTTGCAATAAAAAATATATACAAAACCTGTGAACTTACTAAACTCCATTATTTTTATTTTAATAGTTTTTTATAGATATTTAAGTAGCTTTTGAAGTGAAATTCTACACTTTCTGGTTTCATTTTGTTTTTTTTGTCTGTCATGGGGCTTGAACTCAGGGCATGGGTGCTTTCTATGAGATCTTTTTCTCAGGGCTAGCACTCTACACAGTTTTCTGGTGATTAATTGGAGATAAGAGTCTCACAGACTTTCCTGCACAAGCTGGCTTCAAACTGCCCACTGCAATCCTCAGATCTCAGCCCCCTAATTAGCTAGCGTTACAAGTGTGAACCACCAGGACTCAGTTTCTTTCTGATTTTATATTTTAAACAATTCACAAAAGCAGACAAAATTCATATTTTCTATTAGTATAACATCTAATACTTGGCACGAACTCAGTAAATGTTGGTTGCTATGATATTTGTAACACAAATATTTTAAATTAAGTGGAAAATGTTGGAGTTATGCAAGCAGTGTATAAATATACCTGGTGGTAGTGATTCTTCAATCTCCAGAAATATCCAAGATGACTCTGGAAATGATCTTTTGGTTAAGGAAGTTTCCTGGGGGTAAGAACTTGCCTGTGTTGGATGAATTATTTGCTTAAATGAGTGAATTAATTTTACACTTCAAATCTTGTCTTCTAAGTGCTCTTCAAATTATTTTATTATGTTAAATTTACATATCATTAATGATAAAGTCTTCATCACATGGGCAAACGGCTTTGGCAAACACATACACCTATTGACTAACATCCTTATCAAAACACAGAACTACATCATCATTCCTTGGTTTGTATCCCAGCCTCTCCACCCCAAGACAACTATTGACCAGCTATCACAAATTAGCATCGCCTATTCTAAAAATTTATATAAATGATATTATATAGAAGGTTCCTTTTTGTGCCTAGTATTCTTTACTTTAAATAATATAAATCTTTTACTTTAGAGTAGAATTTAGGGAAAATGATTTCAGGGTTTTTTCCCCAGCTAGTAAGATGTTGGCTATAGGTTTGACATATACAGCCTATTATGTTAAGGTATATTCCTTCTATTTCTAGTTTCTTTAGAGCTTTTTGCATAAAAGGATATTGAATTTTGTCAAAGGTATTTTTGCATTCGCTGAGATTTTCACATCATTCTTTGCTTCTGTTTATGTACTGTATTAAATTTATTACATATCTCAAATTGATTCATAACTGAAACAAAATCAACTTGATCACAGTGCATGATCTTTTAGATTGATTGTCCAATTTTGTTTGTAATATTTTATTCAATGTGCAAGAATTCTTGCATATATGTTCATCAAGAAGGTTGGTCTCTAATAATCTGTCTGCATGTCTCTCTGGTTTTCAAATGAATGAAATCCTGGCATCATGGAATAAATTTTATAGCATTCCTTTCCTTTTTATCTTGTGGCAAGTTTGAGGAGTGTTACTTCTTTAAAGTTCTGACAGAAATTTTCAATGATCCAGCGGATCCTGGGCCTTTCTTTGTTGAAATAGTACTCATTACTGCTTTAGTCAATTGCAACTTATTTTATTTAAGTAGTTTATATCCACTTGGTTCAGTTTTGATAGCTCTAGTACATGCAGAAATGCATTAATTTGTTCTGGTTTTTTAAGTTTATTTGATGATCGATTTTCAAAATAATCTTTCACGTTGTTCTAGATTTCACTGAAATTTTACATCCACATTTAAATCCCTAATCCTATTTATTTGGGTCTTTTCCCTCTCCTTTTTATTTAAATTGGCTAAGGGCATTTTTTCTAAGAACTATCTTTTCCTTTATTCCTTTTTCCACTAGGTTGGTATAATAGGGCTCTCTCTACATGCTTTTTTATATGGATAAAGAGGCTACTTGGTAGTTTTCAAAAAATTAATTTTTATTATAAAGGTGAGTACAGAGGGGTTATAATTACATAAGACAGATACTGAGTACATTTCTTTTGGAACAGTATCGCCCTCTCCCTCATTTTCTCCCACGTTTTTGTCTCCTTCCTCCCTCACCCCAAGTTGTATAGTTCATTTTCAACACAGTGTCTAGTGAGTATCATTGCTGAATTAGTTCACCCATTGTCCCACCACTTCTGTGCTTCCCCTTACCCTCCCCAAATCAGATAGACTAATATACACGACAAAAGATACAGAAATCAAATATAGCAACAAAAGGAAAAACAAACAGGAAAAAATAACAACAAAAACTAAAATAAAAAACCTTTGTTTCTACTTCTTGGAGTTCATTTTAACAAGCATCATTTTATATGATCCAATGCACATAGTTATTGACCCCTTGTGATCCACATGCTTTAAGCAGTAAGGCAGTTTGTGGTCATTGTTTCATGGGAGAATCACAACAAAAGGTAGAATTAGGGCCAAGATTTCATCTCCTTAGAAAGAGCAGAAAACTACAGAATAGACAAGAGTCTACCAAGGGCTATCAGTATTTTAAGAAGTGCAATTACTATCTAAGAGAGAAAATAATCCCCAAGCTAGAGAGAAGTGATATAAGATGTTGTTATGGTAAATGGTGTTCTGGTTTGGATGTAATTTCCTCAAACATTCATCTGTTGGAGATTGGTCACTAGAATGATGGCACTTGGAGTTGCTATGGAACTTTGAGATAAAGCCTAGCAAAATGCTGTCAAGTCAATTGGAAGTGATGGCTTGGTAGATATTAAAGTTACTCTCCTTCAACTGCTTAGGTACTTCTCAAGAGAGGGCTACTATAAAAGCCTGTGTTTGGTGACCCTCAGATCTCTCTGGGTTCCTGTTTTAAGCTGTGATTCCTTATTCCCACCCATACTCCTACCCATTTACCACGAGGACTTCCCCAGAGCCTACTTCATGGTGTTTAAACCTTCAGCCTTCAAAACTGTGAGCTAAAGTAAACTTTTTTTTCTTCATAATTAATCTGCCTCAGTTATTTTGGGATAGGAATCAAAAAAGACGAATACAAATTGTAAGGACAGAGGTGTAGAGAGGGAGAATAAATGGTCTAAGGAGAGCAGTATAGGAATGAGGATTGTCCTATCAAAGACTTCTTGACTATTATGAGGAGCATTGTGTCAGTGTCTAGGAGCATCATGGGAGCATTCTTCCCAGACTTCACTTTAATAAGCAGAGTCTATTAAACACACAAGGTCTAAGCTGGCAGTGCATCTCACTTTTGGTCAGTGCCAGCAACTCACACAGTGTGACATTTGGCCAAATGACTGCTCAATGTGGAAAACACTTATAGGATAGTCCACAGAGAGCAAGGAATCAAAGAGGAGAACAGCATTGTGGTATTGTTGCTAGACAGGACCTCACATATGTGCCTGTGAAATCAGATATACAACAACATTGGTTAAGGGCCACTCTTAAGCCACAGCACTGGCTAAATGATCATACATCCTAATGTCCCCTCTCGTGAAAAGCACATAGAAAAATCTAGTCAGTGAACCTACATCAGTGAAAATCAGGACTGACTTTTCTTTTTCCACCTACTAGGAAGTGATATCATTATGATTTACAGATCATGTCAGCCCCAAGATGAGATGAAATTCACACTTTTTTTGTTATTTTACTTGTTTCATACACATTTATTCCTTCAGTTGAACAACCTCTATACACTGTTAAGTCTCAAAGGAGCCTGCTAAAAATATTTTCTGGAAATCAGTAGGCCCAGAGGAAACCCCAGAGGAAAAACACTTCAGAGAAGATACCAATTTGATTTGGAACTACCCATTACTGCTAAGAAACCCAGAATTTCTAATAAAGGAAAATTCTTCCTGCACTTATTCCATACTCAAAACCCATTGGGAAACAGCATAGTCTACTAGAAGACATGACATAAGCAAAAATACAAGGTGGTGGCATTTAATGGATGACCTAACTTTGTGGAATGCCAGAATTTTTAGGGTAATTTGACCAATAAAGAGAAACACATAAAGCTAGATGGAAACTACGTATATTTTTCTTAGTAGCCTTAATGGATAGATCTGAGTTGTTCCAAGATAGTTTTACCAGATCAAGCAAAGCCTAAGCCCCTCCTCCCACTGTCAAATCATTATAAAAATTTTAAATGTAGATTAGAATTTAATTTTAAGCTCACACTCAAAAATATCAGCACTGGCTTTCCAACTTCGTCCTGGCATTTACTAAGCTTACAAATTTTTAAGGTAAATAATTCCTATTCACTTCTTGTCCAGATTCTATCAGCTTCAAAATACCAGAATCATCATCTTAGATGACCGTACTAACACCTGTTTATGAATTTCTGATAATATGGACTCAGGCAATTTTACTTAGACTAAGCTAGATTTTCTTTTTTAAAAAAATTTTATTATGAAAATACCATACAGAGGAGTTACAATTACATAGGCAAGATAATGAGTACATTTCTTATTAAGCATTGTTGCCTCCTCCTTTGTTCCCCCTTCCTATCCCTTCCCATATCCCGACCCCCATGTCCCTCCCCTTCTCCCCACCTCCCCCACTTGCCAAAGTTGTAAAGTTCGTTTTTCTACATAACGACTTGTACCTCTCATTGTTGCAATGGGTCAACCTGAATCCCTATTTAAACAATTTGTTTTTTCCCTCCCCCTCCCCAAATTATACCAACATCAAATACAGTGAAAGCAGAGTTATATCGTGGAGGAGGGACATACAAAGCAACAAAGAAATCATCTTATAAATATATTAGAAACAATCACATGAAAGTAAAAAAAAAAAACATCTGAATACGTATCTTGGGGTTCATTTCACCTAACATGAACATATCTGACCTTTCCTGCTTGTCTCAGACATATACTAGTTATTACAAATAAGGGAAACCATGGGACCTATGTTTCTTTGGGCCTGGCTTACTTCACTTAGTATAATTTTTCCAAGTCTTTCCATTTCCTAACAAATGGGGCAATGTCATCCTTTCTGATGGAAGCATAGAATTCCATTGTGTAGATATACCACATTTTCTTGATCTATTCATCTATTGAGGGGCATCTGGGTTGGTTCCATATCTTAGTTATGGTAAATAATGCTGCAATAAACATAGTTGTACTGGTAGCTTTAGTATGGTCTTGTTTGTGATCATTTGGGTAAATGCCCAAAAGTGGGATTGCTGGGTCAGAGGGGAGCTCTATGTGGAGTCTTTTGAGGAACCTCCATACTACTTTCCAAAGTGGTTGAACAAGTTTACACTCCCACCAACAATGCAGTAAGGTTCTCTAAGGTAGATTTTCTTAAAGGATGCATGTAACAGGTTTATGTAATTTTGAAAATGACATTTGGAAAGCTTTCAGATGCAGCAATTGTATCACTTTAAAAAAAAACATGAGCGGGCTTTAGTGCTTTTCTACATTTTCAAAGCTGGCTAGCATGTTCTCATACCACAAATTTCAGTTTTGATTAGAGGTTAAGGTCTAGTTTATTACATAGTAGAGATATATAATTCCTATTTAGTTCATAACTTTTATGTAAAAATAGCAGAATCACTGTGGAATAAGGCCAAAAATTTATGTTTTGGAGCAGACATGGGTACTAATGCCAGATCTACTGCTTACTAGACATGTGGGATTAGATAGCTTAAATTCTATATATCCTCTCTTCTTCATGTATTAATGAAGGTAATATTAGTTTTCTTATCAGATTGTAGTAAAAAGTAAAGACGGTAGTATGATAGTACTAAAACCATCTATTAAATGCCTGGCACATAAAAGACATTTAGTAAATGGAATTATTAATGAAAAATCCTTCTAGTGAAGCGGCACCATTAAAAATTCACTCCCTTGGGTTAATGAGCTACTCACTTCAACAGAGTCATTCCCAACCAAAGTTGTAAAGTACATAATTTGCCTTTAACATCTATATTTAGACTCCCCTTTCCATGCCTTCCTGTTCCTAAATTGGTATTTAGTTAGAAAGAGATACCAGAGAAAGGTTTGTGGAAAACAAAACAAAGGAGAATTCCCATTTCTACTCTAGATTTGACTTCAGAAATGAGGTGATAGATATGACACATTTAAGAACTTATTGTTTTTACAGAAAATAGAGCTGAACCAGTCAGGCAATATAAATTTTTCTGATGTTATAATAGGGTTAGTGTACTATCAATTAAGTACTACTCCTCAAGTATGACTAAAATATATATGTTCCATAAATTTCATGTATTTCCAGTTGCCTTGATGATTCATTATTTTATTAAAGATTCAAACACAAAATGAATGCTAGCTTTTGGTTAAGACCATTTTCAAAAGAGAATATAATAACGTGGAACTGCTGCAGCTATAAATTTTATAAATGTGTTGTTAAAAATAGCCTTAAGTGGCAAAACAGGTCACAGTGTTTCATTCTACATGGCAATTTTACTTATTTACCAATGTTTCTAATTTTTATTGGATAGAAACTCTCATCATAACAATTGCCATCACCATCATTGGTCCCATTCTTGAGGACTTTGTAAGTTGGGAAGATGTGGACAAGGCCTAATTCTAAGATTTTAAAATCAGATTAAGATATATGCAATCCTGACACAGTCCTTTATCAGGAGCAGAGTTAGGAAGTTAGTATCCTTAAAGCACTTCCTGGTTTCTGAGTTCTGTATACCTTCTTTATATAAAGTTGACAGTTTCAATCTATGCAGTTTGTTTTTATCTTAGTATATATAAATTTATTTTTCACAACAAAAATTTCAAAATTATGACCAACAAGATGCATTAAGGTAAAGAGAAGATTTGTCACATTATGCATATATTTAATTTACTGTTTCAATCTTTTCCATTTTAAAACTTATTTAACTCTCTTTATAATTCAGTTTCATTTTACAGTATCAAAAACTCTGACAATAAATACATTTTCCATATTACAATTAATATGGAAGCTATTCAAACTTTACATAGGTTCTTTCAGAAGACGATCGCTTCTTTCAGGCTCCCACAACCCTCCCTTGCTGTCTATATAGACATTTTGGTGTGTGATCCCTGACATAGACACAGTCACATTCTCTCAAATCTCACTGTAGTCTAAACTCTAATGTGCATTTCTCCCTTGTTCCTCCTCCGCATTCCTTGTCAATAACCACTGTAACACTGGTAAGTCCTGACTCTTGCTGACTTCTTTCTTGGAAGCTATACTTTAAAATACCAACTCATATCTTATTTGTAATCAGTTAGAGGCTACACCATTATCAACTGCAACTAGACCAGTGCAATGAAAGGTGATGAGAAGACATGGTTATATGAAAACAATTGAATGCACATGTACTCTGATGCAGCAAGTTCAACCAAACGATGTTTTTGGCAAAATCAATTCCCTTCTTTCAAAATATGTAGGTATAAGCAACAATGAAACCTTCATCGAGGTCATTGATTTGGGCAATGACCATCAATAAAAATAAAAATATTCAGTAAATAATGAAATGGGGAGTTTGCTATACATATAGGGTTAACATATCATTCCTATGGATTGCTTCTTAGCTGAAAAGGGGAAAGAGTTAACTACCTTAATGTTTCCAACTTGTAATCATGACCTTGGAACTGATACTAAGCCACGTCCAGGATTGGGACTGCCTTTAGTTATAATTTCCTTCACTACTTTCTTTTTTTAAAATAAGTTTTTTATTGTGAAAATACCATGCAGAGGAGTTACAATTACATGAGCAAGGTAATGAGTATATTTTTTATCAAGCATTGCTGCTTCCTCCTTTGTTTTCCCCCTACCATTCCTTCCCTCCCATCTCCACAACTACATACTCCCCCCTCTCAGCCTAAATTGTAAAGTTCATTTTTCGTCTTGTACATCTCATTGTTGCAATGGGTCAACCTGTATCCCTATTTAAACAATTTGTTTTTTCACTTCCCCTCCACAAATTATATGAACATCAAATACAGTGAAAACAGGGGTTTTACCGTGGGGGAGGGACATACAAAGCAACAAAAAAAAGTCACCTAATAAACATATTAGAAACAATAGAAAGAAAAAAAACAACTTGTGTCCTTATCTTGGAGTTCATTTTGCCTAACATCATCTTATCTGATCTTTTCTGCTTGTCTCAAACATATACTAGTTATTGCAAACAAGGAAAACCATGGGACCTATATTTCTTTGGGCCTGGCTTACTTCACTTATAATTTTTTCCAAGTCTTTCCATTTCCTAACAAATGGAGCAATGTCTAGTCATCAAACACCACTTTATCTGGTTTCTATTGCCAATTTTTATTTCATTTCTCTCCTATATAATCGAACACTTCTCTAGTCTTTTAGCATTTTGTTTTTTTCTCCCTATAAGAGGATAGCTTCTACAGGCCAAGACTAGTGCTCCCAATTCTTTCCCACATGTCACAGGCATTCAGTAATATACTTAAAATTGCATCCTTGCTAAGTCCTCTCTTGAAATTCAGAGCCTAATTCTTAATCCTTCCTAATAACTAAGACCCAGTTACCTAACAAGATTTCACTGTCTAGCTGCCTGTAAGTCTGCCTAAATATCATCTTCCAGAGGAATCTCATCAGGCTGCTCTGTTCTTCTATCAATGCATCCCTGTTAGTTAATTTTCCAAATGTCAAACTCAATGTCACTATTCTTTGCAGTTATACCAAAATGTTCAGATACTCTGTGGAAATATATAAGTGAGTTGAATGGAAGCTTAGTGATACTTTACCCTCAAAGTCCATTATCTGAATTGCAGTTAAGCTTGTAGTAGAGTAACCCAATAGATTTATTTCTACTGAATGCAATCTAGGTAATCATTTATCCTCATTGTCACTCATCCCTAATTGTACTTTCTTTATGCAGAGACCATTAGATTCAGTCTGTGTTAATTTCTGACTTTAAATAGTCTTTCCTCCAGCAAGAGGTTATCAGATGCAGTTTAGCTTAAATTTTGAGGTTAACTAGTCTTCAACTACTTTGGATCTTATGGATCTCGCTTTGGCATAGCTTGTAATTTTATAAAGATTTTAGTTGTTATAATAAAAGGGAAAAGTCATAGAATCTAAATAAATACATATTTATTTAGATATTTCACATATTTAGTAATAAAGCTACATTCATAAATATGAACTAAGAAGTACTGCTAAAATCAGAAAGGGTAAACCCATCACATTTCAGGCAACATTACAGCATAAGGATATTTACTAGCTAAATGTTACTTTTTTGAAGACAATATCAGCATGTCTCATCTATAGACTAAATGAGGTCCCATAAAGATTTACACATCTTATGAAACCTCTAGGAGGCCATCTAGTACTCATTGTGAAGCCAATAAAGAACAATAACTATTTTTATGAAGGTTAAAAAATGTGCATATTCAAACCAGTTTTTCCAGGACAAGCAAAAATTTCAGAATCTAATAAGCATCAGACTATTACAAAGAAGTTTATTATCTCTATTTGCCTCGCTGCTCCCTTTGGTTAATTGTTAATGGGGCTTGATGCCAAATGATGCTGCAGTTAGCCAAGCTGTAGTCAGCACCTCAGGCCATTTAGATTGTCTGCCATCAGAGGCTTTAAATGACCCAGCCCAAATGATCCCTCATATAATCTGTAAAAACAGCCCTCTCTATGTCCCTTAATCAACATTCTCTAATGTCATGATCATTCAATATCCTTGGAAGATATTTGCCTGATCACTGTCTTCATCTTCATAGCAATTATTCCACCTGTGTTCTCTCCTGGAATACAAGCTTCGTCACGGCAGATTTAGTCTTATTTTGGTAATACCTTTTGTCATAGCACCTCTGGCACTTACAATACTAATGGATATACAGAAAGTACTCAGTACATAGTTATGACTAAATAAGCAATAAAAAAAATCCAACATATATTGCACTGTTGGATTACCAGAGCACACACTGCTACATGCTTTAATTAAAGTATACAAATGTTACTTCAAAAAAGGTAAGATCCTAAAAGGTAATCATTCTATAAATTGAGAATAATTTATAGCTAAGGAAATTTAGGATCCAAAAACTGAATTGTGAGCTACAGATACATGTACTTTAGTGGTAAGTAATTGCATAGCATGCAGTAGGCCCTGGATTAAATCTCAGAAATAAATGAAGAGAGGGAAGGTGGGATGGGGAGGGAAAGGGAGCTATGAAGAAGGTTATACCATAAAAGGTAATTATTCTATAAATTGAGAATAATTCATTGCTAAGAAAAGTTAGGTTAAAAAACTGAACTGTGGGAGAACAATAAAGGAGGGGGTAACAATGTTGAACAAGAACTGTACTCATTACATTATTCTTGTAACTATAACCTCTCTGAACAGCATCTTTACAATAAAATAAAATTTAAAAACTGAATTGTGATATATATATATATGAAGTTTCATGGTAAAAGCAATTGCATAGTGTGCATGAAGTCCTGTATTTAATCCCAGGGAAAAGGGAAGAGAGGACAAGAGAAGGAGAAAGAGAAGGAGGAGAAGGAAAAGGAGAAGGAGGAAATGGAGACAAAGAGGGAGAGGGAGAGGGAGAGGGAGAAGGAGAAGGGGAGGAGGAAAAGAAGGAGAAGGAAGAAAGAGGGAAAGAGAAGGAGGACAGAAACCTGGAAAGAGAAGAAACAGGAATAAAGCTCAAAGAGGCTGTATACTTACATTCTTTTTAATACATGAATCTTCTATAAGGAAGAATAATAGGAAATAAGGGTTATTTAGATAGCTAATATATCCTAGCTGTCTATGGTAACCAAGAATACCCAATCCTTCTGGGCAGTTTTCCATGGGGCAGGCACATTTTGAAATACTATATCTGAAGACTGAGGATGTAATCCAGTGATAAAACACTTGTCAATAATGCATGAAGCCATGGGTTGATTTTCAGGAACTTAAAGAAACAGTATTCTTTCAACCCCACAACAACTCATGTGGCATTCTATCATTACTATTTTAATTTTTAGTTTTGAAAAACTGAGACAGAGTAGTTAAGCAACTTGTCTCATGTCTCACAGCTAGTAGTGGCTCTTAACCTCAAAGTTGGTTAGCCTTAATCCAGAGATAAATTTCTGAAGACTTCTAAGTCTTTCTGAGTGAAAGACTTCAGGGGGAAAGTAGAAAACAATATTTGATGAATAATCCAAAATGCTATAGCCTTTTACATATTTTACATAATCTTCAAGATAAAGAACTATGTTCTATTATCTTCAGCTTCTGGATGAGACATGCTCTAAGGGAAGTTTTATACACATGGTTACACAGCTTGAGAGTATTTTAATTTCAAGGCATCTCCTATTTCTATTATCCCTGCACTGCCTGACAAACTTCATTTCTGCAAGAGCTCCAAAATTAACAAGTTTGTCTTAGGGTTAGAACTGAGAAGAAAAATTAAGAGAAAGACTAGCTCAAGAAAAAGCTAGACTGAAAAGAACTGAGTATAAGAATTGGAAGGGTAGGGGAAAACAAAGGAGGAGGTAACAATGCTCAATAGGAAATGTACCCATTACCTTGCTCATGTAACTGTAACCCCTCTGCACAGCATTTTTACAATAAAAACATACAAAAAAGAATTTGAGGTAGCTTGGAATTTAATAGCATGATGTAGTCATTTAGGGCATGACCCAATTCTTAACCAGATTCTTTACTAGCTTTGTAAATTTAGATAAGTCATTTTAATCTAGAAGTCTCAGCTTCCTGTCCTATCACATGGATTGAACTATGCTCTCCTTCCTGTGTTTATCAGAGGAACATCTGGTGTGTAGCATGTGCTCATTAAATTCTAGCTGCTGTTATTACTGTACTTAAAGAAAAAGGGACAAACAACTGCTCATTTTCATTATATCTATATCTGTCCAATCCTAGCCCACTTCCCAATTTTCACATAGTAGTAGATACCAGAGATAGGACAACTAATTCTCAAATATCATTTATAACCTATTACTGAAATGCTGGAGCATTGTGAATTTGTGTGTTGTTTGAATTACCTTGATCATGACCTTAAGTAACATTTTACCCTTTATATCATGTCTATAATTGACAATCCTCTCAAAGATAGCCATTGAATGTGGCAACCAGCCCTAAGGATGAGGGAGAAATGCAGCAGGTAATAGTACTAGAGCCTGTAAATCAGGAAACAGGGCTATAAGATAGGGGCCATTCAACAAAGCCTGGACCCTGCAGCTTCTTAGTAAAGAAATAATACACAGACACATAACACGAACAGAAACACAGCACGTATGAAATTCCACAGCTTCTCTATTTCCTCTATCATCCAGTCTCAAATCAATGGTCTTCCATTGGCCAAGTCTAACCAAAAGCCAGGGCTAAAGTACTTGCAGAGTATAAAGATCAAGAAACAAATGTAAAAGCAAAAGTAATCTTGTAGTTTCCCAAAAATATCATACCCTTTTCTTATCCAGTCACTTGAACTGAATTTTCTTTCTCTTATCTCAAGTATTTTCTCTTGTACAAAGGCTTCTCTTACTAGTCTATGCTTCTGAACTCTACCCTCTCCTTGACCATCTATCTGTTTATTAGGTAATTAACTTAACACTGAATAGCAACACTGTTGTCTCTACATGCCAGTATGACTGACCTACCTTACAAGCTCTTCGTGGGGCATGAAGATATATTTACATCCATGGACACCTGGCACATGGCAGAACTTGGCTTGGTGGAATGAAACCTAATTCTAACTCTGTGGTGGATGCGGGTGCATGCGTGTGTGCGCATGCGCATGCGCGCGCGCGCGCACGCACACACACACACACACACACACACACACACACATGTGTTAACATCTGAAGACTTCTTTTGATCCATGGGTAATATTCAGGTATTGGCATGAGTACCAACCAGTTTATACTCTAGCTTAAAAAGAAGAGACCCTGGATATAAACAACTAGTACAATTAGTATATATGTACTCATACTCATCTGCTAAATATTTCTCAGGGATGATAGAAAAGGAAAATAAGATTTCAAAACAGAAATGTCCTAATTGTATTCTTCATACTGTGAGCCAAATACTAAATTAAAATATACAAAAGAAAAAATTATAAAATACATGTTCACTAAAAACATTATAACATATATAAATGCATGTGCTATATTATATTGTAGATTATATTTTCTTATGCTATGTGTCTATACAATATATTATTATACAGTGCATATTATTTATTATAAACTATATTTTCGTATGCATAAATATACAAATACATATCCATATAACAATAGAGTATATAAATCAGGTGGCTCTGGCTCACATCTCTAATACTAACTACTCATGAGACTTAGATCCAGAGGAGGGCAATTCATGCCAGACCAGGTAGAAAAATCTGCTAGAATCTTTCTCCAAAATAATCAGCAATGAACAGAGCTAGAGGCATGGCTCAAGTGGTAGACTGCCAACTGAAGAAGCCAGCCAAACAATCCTGAGGCCCTCAGTTCAATCAGTTCAAACATATATATATATATATATATATATATATATATATACACATATATACACATGTATATATATATACATACATACATATAGTACATGTCTTAGTGAATATTTTTAATACCTGATAGAATAAAAAGATTCCTTATCCTATAAATTCCCCTACCCCTTTAAGAATCAAAGAGCAAAATAAATTTTATCTAAAAGCATTCTTTTTATGTACTGTCCTGAACAAGAAAGCAAGCTAATGAAAAAGAAAAGGCTTGTCAAAACACATGGTTTAAATTTTTGAATAGAGATCAATATTTCATAAAATGTTAGGGAAAATGGTTTAGGAAATTATCACACTTCTTTTTCACTAAGCCTGTCTGCCACCTCAAATGACACCTCCAATAGCAGCCTTTGTATTTCACTCACTGTCAAAATTGTAAACATCCTGTGGCTTGACTGTTCAGGTCAACCATAATCTTTATCTTTTCCATTATCAGGCCAAGCTGAAAGCTCATGGCCAGCATTTAGAATTCACAGCAGGTAAACCTAGAGGCTAGGCAGACAGGCCAATCACAGATGTGGTTACAATACCAGCTTTTGTTCTGCACCTTCATATGAGGTGAGTTGCTTGGTTGTGGGTGCCTCACAGTGACAACCCACCATCCATGGACTAAAATGCAATGTTTCCAGTGTGACTCATTTAGTGATTTCCATATAACTGTGATTGACTTTCTTTACTGAGATTCTTTATTGCTATTTTAGTTCTATAATTACTTCTCAAAAATCTCCTGTCATGGTGACACCTCCATCCTCTCACTCTCATTGCAGGCTATTACCAAGCCAGCAATAAGCTCCATGGTATACAAACCCTCATTGCTTTCCATTAACTTTCTCTTTGACTGGGACCTCAAAACTAGGTCAGCTCAAAGTCTGAAACATTTAATTTCTTCTTTTCCAGGAATTAGCTTATTAATAAACCCTGTATTTATTAAATGCTTTAGCAAAATGTCAACCACATTCCTCATCTAAAAATACGAACTATATTTAGCTAGTTCTAATTAAAAATAGTTAAAATTCTGCTTGCTATGGGAAGAAGGGGGAATCTGTTCAATTCATGTCTCATTTTAAAAACTTTGACATTTGAGCTTCTTTAGTGCTGTTTATGGCTTGAACTGGTATTGCTCTATTCAGATTGAAATACAGCAAGCATCTGAATTATATTATTGATCCCCATAGAACACGTCAAGTTCACCAGTTGTACATGCAGTAAATCCTGGGCATATAAAAAAGGTTTTCTGAGTCTCATTTGTTAAAGGTATCCTTATTGAAGAATTGGAGCCTAGAAAAATTGCCCCTCAGTCTTGGAGAATGCTCCCTAAAGTAATAAATATCAAGCTGTCAGTCAGCTTGATATGTAATCACTTCCATTTGACTAAATCCATAGAACAAAATTTCAGAACTTGAGCCAATCAAAGACCTTTGGCTAAGATATTTATGGGGCAGAAAATAGAACAGATCTGCATATTCATAAAAGAGTATCAGTTCATCTATTTCATTCTTTTATCCCTTTTAAACATTTCTCCAAGATAAATAAATATCGTCCACATCTTCCGTGTAAAAGACTCCCTTTCTTTTGATGAATATTCAAACCCTAGGGAGAACTGACATTTCCAAATCTTCTAGTATAAAGTTGCCAGTGGGAGATGTGGAGAGGCAAAAAAAGTAGAACACTGAAGTTAATCACATACTATAAACGTATTGACCAACTCTATCATAGAAAACATCAGGAGCCCTTTGCTGGTTCAGAGATCTCCACGTGCACATGTACATACATGTATGTGCACATGTATGTACACAGTATGTTTTTCATTGTGTGTATCTGTGGCTGTGTGTGTCAGATTATGTATGGTATAAATATGAGTGTTTAGTGTTCCTATGGTCTTCATTATCTATATGTAGTTCAAAAGATAAGAAATGGAAATTGGCTTCTGATATCAACCTTTTTTGGCCTTTTCCTGTCATGAGAATGCCCATTCTAGTTGAGAATTATCTATACTCTTGACATTATAGCAGGTGGTGGAGAATGATCCCAAGATATATCAGGTTAAAAAAAAAAGACTCTTCTGCCAGCAAGGTCAGTCAGTGTATTGTCTTACAATGGCTAATTGACAATTCCTGTTCTATATTAGTGTGCCCTTGAAATGATCAAAATCAGCCAACAATGTTCAGCTTCCCAATGGGGACTGGACCTTCAATAATCTGCTCTTATTTTAGATCTCCCTAATGTTTACTTGGAATGGACAATCTAAAACCACCTTTGCTTCTTTCTTACTTATTTCTTTTTCTCTTAATCCCCACATTCATGGAACATTTTAAAGACAGGAATTTTATCTTATTAATCCAACTTTACTACCAGCCCAGCACTTGAAATGATAGATGGACCCAATAAAAAATTACTCAGTTGTAACAAATTTTTCTACCCCCAATCAGATTTCCTCTGCTCTTCTGAAACAGGATTGACCTTTCAATTCAGCTTGTTTCCTCAAATTCATTCATGGGATGAATTAGAACAGAAGCCTTGAGATGAATAATTACTCCATGTGTCACTATTGCCTAATACCTTAAATATGTCATTTCCCTTCTTTAAAATGGATAGTTAAAAACAATTCATGTGTTAATTAATTTAATATTTTCTGAGGGTTGTGGTCCTTGTATAGGTTCTATAGTGCATGTGTTGTATGGAAATTAAAAGATAGGTCAAAGGTCACCTCTGTCCTTTGGGAATTTATTCTTTAGTATAGAAAAATCAGAATCAATTTCCTTGGGTACAAGGCTGAATATGATAAATACCATATGAGTACTGTCAACAAGGTGCCAATTACAGGGGAGACAATATCTCTTCCCTTTTGTGTAGTGAGTGAACGCTTCATGAAGAATGGGGCATCTGAACTAGGCTTTACTTAATGGATGGAATTTACAGAAGCAAAAAATAGTTTGGATAATTAAAAAGTGATAATATGAATGGAACTAGGGAATTAGGACTTTCTAAGAACCCCTACCTAGGACTTTCCTGTGTTTGTTATTTGTTTTTAGAGTTACAAGCTTCTTGCAACTATAATGTAGAAAATCTGTCAAGTTCTGGAGTATAGCCTTCAATATTATACTTTACAAATCACACAGGAAAAGAGCACTCTCTTTCCTAGAGTGGTAGAAATTCCACAGTAAGCAGAACAGAAAAATGGATTGTTCTGGGTATGTATGTGCCTTTCCCTTTGAATCATATGTAATCATATGTTACTTCTGTTTAATAGACATCTTCATTTTAAAGAAAATGAAATGGAATGAGGAAAAATGTGAATTTTTAGCAGTTTCTTAACAATGGCTACATTTCTACCAATTTTTGAAAGTTCACAATATTGCACAGGAAAGTCATGAATAGAAAGTTTCCTGATTGTGAACATTGTCTACATAAGGTTAATCTAGTTAAAAAAACTACCCAGGGCTAAGAAGGTGGCTAAGTAGTAGAATGCTTGCCTTGCATGCATGAGTCCCTGGGTTCTATTCCTCAGCACCACATAAGCAGAAAAATCCAAAAGTGGTGCTGTGACTCAAGTGGAAGAGTGCTCGCCTTGAGCTGAAGTGACAAAAAAGGAAAAAAAAAAAAAACTACCCAGTAAAATGCTGCTGAATCAGTACTAAACATTTGGAAATATCCATAAATGTGTTGACAGTGCCCTAAAGTTCTCAGTTTTCTCCAGTGAAAAACAGAGAAATCATCATTATGCAGATATGACTTTACTCTCCTATTGTCATGCCACGTCATTGTTCTGGCTCCCAAACAAAATAACAGGCCTTTCTGGAAGTGGCACTGTGGCTCAAGTGGTAGAGCACTCACCTTGAGCTGAAGAGCTGAAGGACAGCACCAGGACCTGAGTTCAAGTGCCACAACCGACAAAAACAAATGAACAAACAAATAAATAAATAACAGCATTTCTGCTTGAGCCTCTACTACCACACTGATTTGGAAAAGAAAATGTGTGCTACAGTATACATTGATTTTTTAATAAATAGTGATTCACCTAATTTGCCCTCGATTTGGTAATAGCCATCTTGCCATGACAACTGAAAGGCACCATTCCCTCTTACTGAACTGAATTAAAGAGGATTCATTCCTTGTCTAGAAATATGATACCAAGTTCACAAATCATCCTAACTTTTCATGAGGATCTTTTACATAGTGTAGTTAATGTGAAAAATATTTAAAGTAGTTTAAGAATAGAACAAAGAAATGAAGTGCACCTGTGACTGTGACAGGATATGAATATTAATGAGGTCTTTTTTCCCCATTCCTTTACTCATCTGGTACCATTCTCCGCACTTTTTGGTTCAAGATCTTAACTGAGACATTAAATACCAGCTCTTGGCATTCTGTGATATGATACATATATAAAGATACAATTAATCTTTAGTCTAATATCTGCCTGAGGGATAAGGGACTAAGTCACAGTATTATGACTCCCTGCTGCCTAATGCATAGAGTACAATCTTCTTAGCCTGACATGTAAGGCTCTTCAATCGGCTTTTTCAAAGTCATCTTTCATTGCTTCTTTACACAAATGCTTTGCTATGGCTACTGGAGACTCTTCACTGTCCCCCAACAGAGCCCCAATAGTTTCTCCCTTGCATATTTACTCATACTCAGTGCCTCATTTTAATTCTGATACTTACAACTTCTCCACATAGTTGAAGGTGCAGCACAAGTTCTTTAAAGTTTCTACCAGTCACTGCAAGCCATCAAGTATATCCTTTTCCAGATGTTATTGTTTCTTAATCTTTTTAAAGTGATGTGCCTCTTAAGGACAAGGGTCAGTTGTGTTCTATTTTAGCCACAAAATTTCTTACACAATTAGCATAGAGCTGGACTGAATAAACATTTCTATAATGTAAGTAAAATGAATAGACGAGTAATATAAATAGTACCATAGAATTACCTGCATATAAATTCATCAATCCTCTTTTCAAAATTTTCTTTCCACTGAATATCTTCATAATTGTTGTCCTCTGAAATATAAATATTCTGTGTAAAGAATTTCAATAGGGCCAGCTATTTGGGAGGCAGAGGTTGCGAGAATAGCTGTTTGAGGATAGCTGTGCTGGCCAAAACACCAGATTCTATCTGAAAAAATAATTAAAGCATAAAAAGAGAGGAGATGCCCCCTGAGAGTGTTTAAGCACTTGCATAGCAAATTTGAGACCCTGAGTTCAAAGCCCAGTACTGCCAAAAGTATTTTTACTAATAAATGTGCATTTTAGAGACTTCATGGGACTTATTTTTAATCTGTCCCCTTCCATTCATTCGTTGTATAGCCATTACTTTTTTGTGCTGATCCTGAGGCTTGAATTCATAGCTTGGGTGCTGCTTAAGGTCAAAAATGCTCTACCACTTGAGCCACAGCTCTATTTCTACTTTTGGGGGATAATTGGATGTAAGAGTCTCACACACTTTCTTGCCCTGCTGCTTTTGAACGATAATCCTCAGATCTCAGCCTGAATAACTAGGAGTTCAAGCATGAGTCACTAACATCCAACCAATTATTTCTTTTGAAAAAAGAATCAAGCACATTTACATGCACACACTGACACACACACACACACACACACACACACACACACACACACACGTGTTAGTTATGCTGAGTAAAAATCTTTAAGTGCTATTTCCCTTACTCTGCACAGAGTAAGGACACACTTTCCCAACTATGCTTTCATGCTTATTTCCATGGTACCTGCAGAATGTGCTCCTCTGCATTCCTCTGTAATCCCTTTTCCTCATAGAAATGAATAGATGATATAGCCAGGAGAGGAATGAACACAGGCACTTCAGCCTTCTGGCGTATCGCCTGGAGGGGTAGCAAAGCAAGAGTTTCTTCACATAGTATTGAAATTTCAGTCAGACAATTCTGGAACTCATACTTAAAATATGGAATGAATTGTCCCACAGAAGCTTAATATGGTCACTATATGTATGATATTATGACCACAGCATGATATTTTAAGTTAAGGGTTAGATTTTTATGGGCTGACCTGATAACCTAATCACTATGGATACCATTGTTTGCTGTAGGGAAAATGAATTATACATTCCAAGCAACTGACTCAAAAATATAATTTTGAACACACACAACACATGAGTTACAAACTTCCTATACTTCTTTTCTATCTTAAGCCCAGAGTTAAGCCCTCCTAAATGCTGAAAGTGGATACTTAAAGCAATCTCTTGTACATCACCAAACACAAAATATACTCTCTTACAGCAAATATCAGAGCTGCCCCCTCTACCTATACCCTGACTCCCACCTTACCTGAGTTTTCCCATGTCAAGCTTTCATATTCATCTTGGGCTTTATCTTCTTCTAAAACTCTAATCAACTCCCCTTGTCCACATGGTAATATGTGGCTAGACCACACATTCTCACTGCTCCAAGAACCCTTTTATCG
The DNA here is from genome assembly GCF_019054845.1 of Dipodomys spectabilis. Taxonomy (NCBI): domain Eukaryota; kingdom Metazoa; phylum Chordata; class Mammalia; order Rodentia; family Heteromyidae; genus Dipodomys; species Dipodomys spectabilis. The sequence continues at coordinate 2,160,818 of NW_024871002.1, read as the reverse complement.
TGATGCATTGCTACCACATAGGTATCTATTTACTTGTTTCTCTTTTCATATTGAGAACTTTGGTAGACCCAGAGTATAGTAAAGTATGTGCCTCTCAGTGGCAGCCAAACATGGCCCACTAAATAATTGTAAAAACAGGAGCTTCAGACACAATGGAAGATATCCAGGAAGATATCTGGGCTGAAAATCAAGAACACTAAATAGCAAATTAGAGCCGGCGCTGGTAACTCACGCTTATAATCCTAGCTACTCAGGAGGCTGAGATCTGAGGATCGACGTTCAAAGCCAGCCCAGGCGGGAAAGTCCGTGAGACTCTTATCTCCAATAAACCACTAGAAAACTGGAAGTGGCACTGTGGCTCAAGTGGTAGAGTGCTTGCCTTGAACTGAAGAGCACAAGGACAGCACCCAAGCCCAGAGTTCAAGCCCCACGACCGACAAAAAAAGAAATAGCAAATTAGTCAGTACATGAGGTACTAAGGCTGAAGTACTAGGTCTTCCTCATGCCTTGAATGACCGTCAAGTGCTCACTGTTAATAGACTGAAGAATCAAGTGAGTAATGTCATCACTACTAGGGAATGCATGGATTAACTTCTCACTTTTCAAAGGTAGAAATTGAGTCTTAAATAAGAGACAGCACTTGCCATTCACCTAAAATATCTATGAACTCTCCCTCACCCAGCAACCCCCTTCTTGACCTATTAGCCAGGGGAACTCCTAACTGTGGCTCTAAACTTTCCACTTAACTTCTTAGGCCAGCACTACATACATATTAGGGGCCAATTCATAAAACCAGAACCTAAGAAAAAATAAAATCTCTCAGAGATGGAAAGAGCCTCCCCTTCCTCCAAATCAACCAATTCAAACTGTTCCCATGGGAAAAAAAACTGTTGTGAAACTATTACAAGTATCAAACACTCTCTGTAAAGAAACAATGGCATTCAAATTACATTCGATTCTGGAAAAAAAATCAATGAAAACCCTATATTGGTGCTGTAATTATTAAACATTCATTTTAAAAGTATAATTATATTTGCAAATAAATGGTATTGGAGTTGGCTATTTTAATAAAACATATGGTCAGAAACCATATTGGCACATATAGGCACTAATGGAAATTTCTAACAGCAAAAACAAAAGTGACACTTGTATTAGTCACTTGTTTCTAGAAAGAGTAAAGATTTTAATGATGATTTTCTGGTAAGAATTATCAATGAGTGCCTTGCAGAGATCATTCAATGAAGCTATCAGTGTGGTTTGCCATTCCTATACTTTTTTATGTTAAACTAACAGTAAGTAATGTAGCAAAGATAGTGCTGGAATGGTCAAGAGATTTATCTTCTAATCTGAAAGTGCTGAGCTGTGTTATCCTGAGTAAATCATCCTCTTAGGAGCATCAATTTCCCCATCCTTAATATGAGCAGGTGAAAATAAACCAGCATTCCCTTGGTGCCTTGCTTTAATATTTCTTATGTGTTCTAGGTATGATTTTATTTCTTGAAAATGAATGTGCTTTCAAAGTGTTGACCAATTATTAAGCTCTATTGCTTCATGATCACTTACCGCTTCACAATCCATGATTCTTCATTGACTGTTATTGCATAAGATTAAGGATACAACAGCTTCACTAAGGAGAACATTTATAAAATTGGCTATGGAACCAGAAAGTGTTACTTTCTGAAATTGAAACAAATTAATGAAGCAAGACCACCTACAAAAATCTTTTTGCCTCAAAAGAGGGCTTATAAATATACTGCAGATGAATTTCCAGTGTCAATTCAATGTATATCTGGACTAAAAGTCTAATGTGTACTCAACTACAGAAAGTAATGTTACAACAAGCGGAGGTGGGGAGTACTAGGGATTCTTATGAGGGCTTAAGTGTGGGAACATGTCCAGGTGCACTGTTCAAAAGAATCAAGGCTCTGATTCTAAAAACAAATGAATTCTCCAGAAAAAAGTATTTCTAGAATGGATAAGGACAATCTGTCATGCTACCATAGCTTGATAGAAATATACCCTGAGAATATCAGATTCCCTTTGTTCTAATTCTATGCTTGTAAAGCAATATTCATCTCCAGGATTTCCAACCACAGGAGTGTACCATATGCAAAATACAAACAGTAGCTACACTGATAGATGCAACTCATAAATTAAGAAAATAGAACTCTGTAAGATCAGGGTTGTATGATTTTAATTAGAATGGGCAAACTGATTGAATTGAGTTTCTAAGATCCAACCCCGGGGTTTGGAATAGCCTTGCCAATTTGGACAATTATCCAGGCTGTCTTGCCTGAAATACTCAGTACCTCCTTAAAAGCCTTGTGTTCAGTAACCAAACTGCAATATAGCAGATTGTTTCCTGGGGTTTAGCCCTAATGACATAAATGAACTTTTCCAATTTTAAGGGTCATCATTTTAGTTATGTGGCTTGCCAAGAGATTTATAGTCAAACTTTATGTTCTATCTTTATAAAAAGGGACCTCTATAGTCAAAGTTATTTGTCCTAAGGACAGATCTGTGACTTCATTCCAAATTCACAAGAATAGTACATATTATATGATGCAACTGATACCTGCCTACTTCCCTGTCTCAATTTCTAGCCATTCCTTCAACACATGCCCTACTCTTTGGGTTTAAGATATTAAACGGCAGTTGCCTAAGTGCAGCACTCTATTACACAGATATGCTCTTACCTATGTGTGCTTTCATCTGCCTAGAATATCCATCTCACTAAACTTTCTGATTCAGTTTGAGTATTATCCTTAAACATCCACTAAGGATGAGTTAAGTCTTCTCTTTGTGGAGCCTTGTTATAAATGCCATTTAGTATCTTACATTGCTGCATTGTAATTTCTGACTTTCTTGTCTATATTCCCTCTGACAACATCAACATCAGCTCTTTGAGGGAAGATTTGATATCTTGTTAATTTCTGTATCATTGGTTTACACAGTGAACAATGTGGGCTCTTATTAATACATGTTTGCTGAATAGGTGGCCAAACACTTGCATAGAAAATAATACACAAAACATCAGGATCCAACCAGTCTAAGTTATGGGTTTGAATTATAAATTATTTGTTTTTAGTAGTCACTGACCTTTTTACTGTGGCTTCTCCACGTCTCAAACTTCCTCCCTAGCAGATTTTCCGTGGTAAGTCATCAAAACTTATTTTGTTATAAAATATTGGCCACTATCTTAATGAAACTCAAATCAAATCATTCTGCTTGGAACAGCATAATCTAGATAACCAGAAGCTGAAATAAGAGAAAAAAGACAAAATGACAACTAAATTGGTCTAGAAAAAAATGGTACAATACCTTACCATTTTTCTGAAGAGCCCTTTGTGAACTGGATCCCACATTCATCGTTTCTTTTAGATATGTTAATTAATATTACATCAAGTAATATGTGTCAGATAAGTTGAAAAAATATCTGGTTAAGAAGACAACATTTCTCACACAGCCTAAGAAAGACTATTCAAAACTTCTCATAGAAATGAGGCTTTGCAACATTTATAGACTTGAGGCCATGCTGTACTTTCTGAAGAAGATAGAGAGCATTTCTTTTTTGTTCTTCCTTTAACTTTTCAACAAATACCTTTCCTTCTTTCAGTGATATCATTGTATTCCAGCTTGTTTTAAGAGTAAGAATGAAAGAAGAAAGTAGTATGCTCACAAAACCCACAACGTTATTGCTTCAAATGGCCATGGTGAGATAATTTCCATCACCCTGCCTATGGCAAAGTTGAAAAGGTTCTATATCCTTTTTTGAACATGGCTCCTTTCCCCTCCAACTTACTTTTCTCTCTTATATTTCTTTCCCTCTGTTCTTCCATTGTCTCACCCTCTTTCTTAGTTACCTCTGCACTTATTTCCCAGTGTCTTTATATACTCTGTAATTTGGCTCTTATTACTGATTGAATTGACTCTTAGTTCCATTTTTAATTTTTGACAGATATTGATTTGTTTTAGGCACTTAATTCCATGCTACTATAGATAAATTCTGAATTTATACTTCAAAGTCAAAGATATATGTTTGAGCTATTGTGTAGATTGTCTATTATTTGCTTGATATTTCATTTTTTATTACCTTAAAGCACAACTTGGTAGTACAAGTAAACTATAGTGATTGAAGGATGAATATCTTGAGTGCTCTCATAGCTCTACTGGGAATATTCTGTATAAAGTAATAACAGATTGTAATATTTTAAAGCCTTTTTGAAGTATAGATCAGTTCAACACATACTCTTGGACTGGTTATGAGAGGGGTTGCAGGAAACCAAGACTAAGGCAATCCATTAATTTAGGCCAAAAACCAAATCAGGTCTCCCTCAGAATTGTGCTTCAGCCTGATCAAATCTGTGTGCCAGGTTCATCTCCATAAGAAAAGCATTTGCTTTACTTAATACTCACAGACTTACTGGAAAGGTAAAAAGACAATTCTCTTTACCTGTTCATTCATCCAAGTGTCCTTGCATCTCTGTGATTATTTCCCAAGCGATAGGTGGAAAAAAGAATTCCCATCCTTTGGCAGAAACATTTATCACTGTAAATTAATGAATTGGCTTTTAAAAATTGTTCTGCGCTTTAGAGATATCAATATGATTTCCCTAAGCTCATTCTTCCTGGTCTGAGCCCTATCATGGACAATCACCAAAATTGAAACCAGACAGAAATAGAGACATCTATATCTTCAGTGGTCCCATTATTTATGTTTCAATGTACAGAATCCATAGAACAGTATTCTAGGTGTTTCATAATCTGGTTTCTACCCTTAGAGATGTCACTTCTGCATCTCCTTTTCACTCTCCTATACTATATACTTGATTAGTTCTACTCTCTCTAACATATATGCTATCATATCTACCCTAACTTCTATGCTATAATGTCCCATCCCTATCCCACCTTCCACTCCTATTGTCCTTTCTACTCCATTGTAAAACCAAGACCCAAAGCAAATATCAAGTGTTCCATAAAGTTTCTGCTTGTCTCCTTAGATAGAACTGTTACTTTCTTGATGGGGTCACAGTGGTTGATTTAGATCTGTAATACAACATACATCTGTAATATAACATCACATGAAAATTATATGTGTTTCCTTCACTGAGCTATGAGTGTTGAGGACCAAGGACAACATCATATTTAGCTTAGTACTAAACCCCAAGAAACTGAGTTAATCACACCCTCCTTTGTGACATTCTAGGTCTATATTTATTTTCACATGTAGTACACTCTATCAGTTTCATAGCTTTACAAATTTGTGTTTTAAGACTGTGAGAGTCTTTAAATCAATAGGTGTATATTATTCATCCTAGTATTCCAAACAATTAGCACAGGAAGGAAAGAAACATAGCAAGGATCCAAATTTGTCAAAATAAAATGCAGAACAGTATTATTTGTAGCATTTTTGCCACCTAATCTACTATCAAAATGATAGGCTGATAAGTTAATGTATAATTTAAAAGTAATTATAATACAAGACCATATTGGTAAATCATAAACATAAACATAGCCCATTAAAAATCATGGAAAACCTGAGCTCTAACTCAACAGTTACTGAGTCCCTGTTATATTCCAAGAGCTTTACAAGTGCTAGGAAAAGAACAGAGAACAAGACAAATCCTATACTCATAGAGTTTACAATAATTCATTTTTTTGAAAATCTAGAATATGACGGGAGGTGGTAAGTGCAACAAAAATACTAAAGCAAAAACCATTACCATAATATCAATAATTCAAGGAGTAAAGACATTTGTCTTTATTATGTGACCATTTCTCAAGTCTAAGTACCCCTTCAGGTCTAATTTATAAGTTTTTTGATTGCACAGATTGATTAGTATGTATGAAACTAAAAACTGATGTTCTTAGCATTATCAGTGGTTGATGTAATCCCCATAAGCATTACTTGAGTCAGCATGACTAATCCCCGGAGGATGGGATTAAAAAGCAATGAGAAAGTAAAAAGATGGACTGAAGCAAATGGAACAAGAGACCAGAGCTAGTCTAAATTTGTATTTTCCCCTAAGTATGATTTGTCCTTGAAATGTACTAGCAAGATTCCAGTTGTACCATTCTTGCACACTTTTACTTCTTATCACAACAGGTGTCTTCCATTTCTACCTTTATCCCAAACGATCTTGTCACTGGCAATAGCAATTATGCTTATTTGAAACTCTCATTTCATAAGAACCAAAGCAAAGCTATCTTTAAAGTAGATGCTGAAGTGCTAAAACATTGTTATACTGTGGTATTGCTGAAAAATGAAATACTGTAGTTCTATCTTTTAATGAAGGAATGTGTCACACTATTATTAAAGGCTTAGCTCTAGTCCTCAGATTCTTATGGAGATGTCAGTAGACTCATCTAGCAAACAAAGAATATATGTGTTTTGAGTAGGCCACCATCAAATTTTCATGCTGATTATTTCTACATAAATATTCTGATATTAACCAGATATTCATATCCACAGGAGGAATAAAGAGAAAAGCATTCACTGCAGAAAATAAGTAAGACAATCAGGTTACTTGAGAATATTTCTCATTTTAAAATCATTGTGCATTTTCAAATACCAGACAAATAATACTTTTAAAATTACTTTAGAATACACATATTACATTTTTGCCATTATTTCCTCATATTGCTGTAAAGTTTCACAAAATTGGAAAAAAGACTATTTCCATGGCAGTCTCTTTAAAATGGAAAAACTGAGATGACCTCTGTCACCCTCTTTACAATTCATATCCACATTTGCACTTCACTGGCATGGGGCTGAGCCCTCTGAGCTAGAATCAGCAGGAAATCATTAATAAGTAGTTTATAATTATTCATTTGTTCATGTATTTCTCTACCTTCTCTGTATTCATTGAGAAACAAATTTAACACTAATATTGCATATTCTTTCATAAAAATCAAAAGTCAGTATTCAACAGGAAAAATTATAATCAACACTATTAGTATTTTGTTAGGTGACCATTCAACAATTCTATGTAGACAAAATATAGATAGCTGGGTACATAACAAAGATGGAATTATGCTATTTTTCTAAACTCATTTTCCTCAGTGAAGTCTATAAGGAATATTTCTCCATTTTAGTAAATGTGGTTCTATCTCATTATTTTTTAGTTGACACATACTGCATTTCTTTGTGTGAGAGTTACGTAGCTTCAACACTTAGGTTGCTTAGGTTCTTTTTTTACTCTACTCAATCCCAGTTTAAGCATCCTCACAATTAAATCATTGTTAATCATTTGTTTTCCTAAGAAAAGATGCTTACAGGTGAAGGGTTGAAAGGGATGCATATTGAAGTTTTATTTATTCTCATTGTCAAAATGCATTGAAAGAAGATTGTCCAATTTATATTTAGCCACAATTTTAAAAAAGCAGGGCACTGGTGGCTCACTCTAGTAGTGCTAGCTACTCAGGAAGCTGGGGTCTGAGGACCACAGTTTGAAGCCATCCAGAAACAAATCTGAAAAACTCTTATATTCAATTAATAAGCAAAAGCGTGGCTCAAGTGGTAGAATGCCAGGCTTGAGTGAAAAAGCAATCCAAGCAAGAGTGCAAGGTCCTGAGTCCAATTCTTAGTTCCAGCACAAAAAGCAAACAGTAAGCAAAATAAACAAACATAAAAATTATGATAATAATACTAGAGCTACACAGTTTCTCTGAAGATACACTAGAATTCAATATTGTCATCTTCTAAGTATCCATTTATTAAGTAGCAACAACATATAATGTCTCTTAAAGATTCTTTGTAAAACATCAAATTAGCTACTAAATATCAGGTACTTTAGTATGCTCCAAAGGCTAAATAAATGATCAATATTAGCTCCAAAGTCTACAATCTAGTAGGGTATTTAGGTATCTACATAAACAATAAAGAACTGAGCTGTGCTATAAAGAAGTAAAAATAAAGTGTTCTGCGAAGTTTGCGCTGAGTAAGTGGTTTTCCTCAGTCCATTCCAGTATACAGAGGCATTTTCCCCTTCTGTAATCTGACATATACAGTATTTTTTAAAGCCAGGGTTTTAAATAAAAAGAACTGAAAGTACACAGACTCAACTTCAAAGGAAAGGAAATAAATTTCATCAAATTAGATAAGCCAGTAAAGAATGTCTGGATAGACCAGAAAATGTACCTGCATTCCTTACAAGGGAAACCAAATGAACTTTCAAGCCACAAGCTCTGCAGTTGAGGAGAGAGCAAGCCTCAGGGTTACTTGAGGCAAGCTGCACTGTGGTTCAAATCTAATCTATACCTAATCATGTCTGCACCTTTTCAGCACATAGAGGAGAGAAGTACTTTGGACCATACATAGCACTGTTTCAAAAGCTTACTACATTTTCTCTCCCCATCTACATTAGTGACAGCTAAGCATTGTATCATTTCTAGAATGTTACTGTAATCCAGGTTTTTACACATATTCTCATTTAATCTTCTACATTCCCCATAATATCATCCCCAGTTATTGACATTCAGAATGTTCAATTCAGACAGGTTGTTGCTTAAACCAGAAAACTACAGGGTTTTCTCTTTTTCCCTGAGATAGCCACTTTACCTTATTTCTGGAATAAAAATTTCTGATGCCAAGAAATGGTCTAGAAACCATATATCTCTAACTAAGAAAATACATATCTTTCAACCACCTTAATTATTTGGTAGAAATAAAACAAGAGCAAGCTATATTATTTTATCTTTGCTCTTTGGAGATAGAAGTTTTCATGGCATATTAATGCAAAACCAGATGACATTGTACATAAAATACAAAAATATATGGAGAAGGTTACTAAGAAGCTCACTGTAATCAAAATCTTCCTTGTCTCAGGTTTTGCAGTGTTCATATGAACCATGTTAAGGCTGAGGCATTTTCTCAATTTGTGAATTGCAAAGAGATAGAGATAACTAGAGATAATTAATTACATACCTAAAAAGCTATAGGTTAGTGAAAAACTAATGGATCTTAGTCTTCAAACTTGCACTGACTATAGTACATGTGTTCTATAACTTTATTACAAACACTTTCGGGTAAAATTAGGTCACCTTTATAGCCTTTTTTTTTACTTTTGCTTATAGTAAGATTGTTTTGTTCTGATTCCTTTAAAAATTCTTTCATTGACTCATTATATTTACAATGCAATTCTCTTATATAAGATGTTTTTCTTTCTCCAGCTGAACTGCACAATATATGCAAAGTCATTGGGTGCAGATTTTCCATTTGTACTTTGAGAGGCCGGAAAACACGTCAGGACTTTCCCTTTGCTAACACAGAAATGCTTAAGGATATTATAAGTATATGTGGGTGCCACTCTGCATTTAGCACTTCTAGTGCTTGGAAAGTTTTTTGTGTCATGTTACCTTGCAGAGCTTTACATTTTCATTTTTGAAATTCAAATGCAAGTGAACACTCTTTTGCGATCATGTCCTGTGAATCAAATCCAACCTGTGTAAATGGCAAGGCTATTTGCAAAATGTAAACATTAAGTGACCTGACAACCTGGGCAAATATTACTGGTTACCTTATCTGCTGGAGGGAGGAGCTTCGGTTGTTTATACCTGTGAGTAATTCCTATACAAAGTAAAGAGGTAATGTTCTTACATTAATATTTTCAAATGGGGTTGAAGGAAAGGAAATGAAAAGGTTTGGGTTAAAATTTATAGGCAATTTTGTCATGTATGTCCATATGAAAATTAAGTAAACACATGTAAAGTTGTTAGCATTAAATTAATTAGCAATATTAAGAAAAACAAAGTAAGGTGAAATGGAACTTTTTAAAGATACCCCCTATAAGGAGATAGAGATTCAGAGGATTGAAGTTCAAAGTCAGCTGGGACAAAAATTTGCCTGGAGTATTGGTATGAGTTCAGCTTAGTTGGTTGGTTTTTCTTTGTTGCTGTTTTCAATGTACTATGTGATTTCTTCTTTCTTTTGTATGTTCTACTTATGGCATATCCTCTGTTGTCAATGTATTTGATTTTGGTACCCTGGTATTTTATATACATTTATCTGAATTAGGGAAGTGAATGGGAACAACAGAATGGTGAGACAAAGGACAAGAGGGAACCAATACAACAGTGATATTCACAAGACAGCATGTAAATAATCTGTACAACCCTCTGCCTCTTTCCTCTGAGCTGTTTTAGAAGCTATAGTACTGGATTTTCTCCCTCTAGGTGTGTGGAAGTTCTTTTTGGTTTTAATTCTTTCTTGATCATTTGTCTTCCTTTGTTTGTTGAATGTTATATTTACTTCATCAAAAAGATCAAGTAATTTTATTTTTTTGTTGTGGATAGTACTAATGGTGACATATTCCACTTACTAAAATAATCCATCACAGACAGCCTTGTAGGAACAAGTGAAGAATAAATGTCACTCTAGAAGAGCAGACGGAAGGCTGCTGCAGACAGAAGCAAGGAACTTTGTAAGAAATCAGAGAGAAGACATTAAGAAGCCTGTAATGGCTCCTTGCACAAGCAAAACTTTCTTCAAGATTAATTACATGCAAGATATTGTGAGAAACATGGTGCATGATATTGGGCTGAATGAAAATGGTGTGCCTATGGTTGAGTCTGGTACAAACACTTGTTTCCCCCGAGGGATTTGTGGTTGGAAATTCACTTTGAAATTAATATTACCACCCAGTTATCTGTTGATTATCATGTTGTAGTGTTTAAAATAATGTTATTTTTCTTCTTTTATTTAAAGACTTTTTTATATTTGAAGTGCATTTCTTGTTTTCAGGCCATATATAACTTTTTTTGAAGAATTTAGGTTTATACTCAGGGCCACACACTTACTAGGCAGTGTTCTACCTCTTGAGTCACACATGTCCAGCCCTTTTCATTTTAGATATTTTTCAGGTAGTTCTTTATACTTTTGCCTAGGGCTAGTCTTAGGCCATTATCATTCTACCTTTTCCTTTTACATAGGTAAGATCACAGGTACAGATAACCATGCCTGGCTATGTCTTTGAGATAAGGTCTCACTAAATTGTAAAGCTAAACACAAACCATAATACTCCCATCTAAGTCTCCCAAATAGATGAGACAGTAGGTGTGGGCACCTACATCAGACCTTTGTTTTTGTTTCTTTAACACAAAGTTTCACTATATAGCTAGACTGGCCTCAAACTCAGGATGTTCTTTCCTGTCTCAGTCTCAAAAATGCTAGGATTATAGGCATATGGTACCACATTTGCCTGAAGTGTATTTCTTGTAGGAAGCACATAGTTGTTGGATCATGTTAGGTCTACAGTTGCTACAGTTTGTTATATCCAATCTGACAAAATCTGTCTTTAACGTGGAGTACTTTAAACATGTCCATTTAATGTCATTACTTGTGACCATAAGGCTTGAGACTATCATCTAGGTATTTGTTCTCTATTTGCGTATCCATTCTGTTTTATTTTTCCTCATTTTTGTGTTTTTAGGTTCTTTGAATTTTTTTGTTCTTGTTTTTGTGTTTGTTTTGTCGGTTGTGAGGCTTGATCTCTGGGCCTGGGCATTGTCCCTCAGCTCTTCAGCTCAAGGCAAGTGCTCTACCACTTGAGCCACAGCACCACTTCTGGTTTTCTAGTGGTTTATTGGAGATAAGGGTCTCATGGACTTTCCTGCTCTGGCTGGCTTTGATCTGCGATCTTCAGATCTTAGCCTCCTGAGTAGCTAGGATTACAGGCCTGAGCAACCAGCGCCTGGCTGAATGTTTTAATGGTAAAAATTTTACCTCTTTCATTGGCTTAGTAGTCATTGAGATAGGTTCCCTAGTAGACATCTCTAAATTTAAAGAGTCTACTACCAAGCGATACCATGGCACTTTGTGTAGGACATAGGAAATTGATAAATGCATACTTTCATTCCTCCCATCTTAAACTTGATCCTATTGTTATTCTACATTTCACTTTTACATATATTATACACTCCGTGGGACATTTTCTTATGTTTTGTTTTAGTAACCAAATCTAAGAAATATTTACCTAATTAGAAAATTGCTTTATAAAGCTACATTTAATTACCATTTCTGTTGCTCTTCATCATTTGTGCAGACACAGATTTCCTATCATAGTACTCCTTTTGTCAGTATATTAGTATTTGTTTTGTTTTTGAGGTACTGGAGTTGGAACTCAGGCTTGCTAGGCAGTCTCTCTATCACCCAAGCCATGACCCCAGCAACATTTCTTACAGTGAATCCCTGCTAGAGATAAATTCATTATGCCTTTAAAAACTATTTTATTGTAAAAATGATGTACAGAGGGGTTACAGTTACATGAGTAAGGTAATGAGTACATTTCTTGTCGAGCATTGTTACCCCCTCCCTTGTTGTTCTCCCACTATCCTTTCCCTCCCCCAACTCTTTCACTCCTCCCCCCCCATAAGCTGTAAAGTTCATTTCCAATATACTGTCTTGTGGGTATCATTGTTGCAATGGGTCATCCTTTGTCCTTGTTTCAGTGTTTTGTTATTCCCCTCTACCCAAATAAGACAAATGTATATAGAAAAGATGCAGGGTACCAGAATCAAGTACAGTGACAACAGGGGATATTTGAAAACAAACATCTAGATTGTTAGGTTGTTGGTGTTTTCACTTGAATATGTTTCATTTTTCTCTTCTTGCTTGTATGGGCTCTAATGAAAAATATGCTGTTATCTTTTTCCTTTGTAATAATGTGACTTTAATTGTTATGATTTTTGAATTAGTATGCATTAATAAATGAGAGAGTTTCATTTGGATAATTTCACATATACTTAAAATTATTTTGAGTTTGGGCTGGGAAGGTGGCTCAGTGGTAGAGCGCTTGCCTTGCATGCCAGAGGCCCTGTGTTCGATTCCTCAGCACCACATAAGCAAAAAGAAAAAAGCCGGAAGTGGCACTGTGGCTCAAGTGGTAGAGCGCTAGCCTTGAGCTGAAGAGCTGAGGGACAGCACCCAGCCCAAGAGTTCAGGCTCCACAACCGGACCCCCCCAAAAAAAATTATTTTGAGTTTGTCCCTCCATTTTGCTTGAATTCCCACTCCTCCTCATGCCCTTTTTTCAAGCAGTGTTTGGTGGGCTCTACTGACTTCAAGTGTGTGTGTGTGTGTGTGTGTGTGTGTGTGTGTGTGTGTGTGTTCTGTGTAATGTACTTCAATACTCTTTATCCTTATGTATCTCTCCTTTCCTTTCCTCCCCTTTTGTTAGTGCCCCAGTTACCCTATTACATTTATGTCCAATTATTATCATGATCATGATTATCATCCTGTCATCATCATTTCTGATCTAGGTTCCACAGCTATGCAGTATTTGGCTTTTATTAGTTCACAATAGCCAAATCATGGAATCAGTCATGATACCTAACAACTGAGGAGTAAATAAAGACAATATGGAATAGCACCCAGCTATAAATGAAAACGAAGTTATATCATTTTTTTGGGAAAATTAGTAGAACTGGAGGTCATCACAATGAGCAAGGTAAGCCAAGCTTATATTAGTTATTTTGCATACCTGTGACTAAAATATCTGTCAGAAACCAATTAAAGTGAGGAATAATTTCTTTTGGATCACAGATTCTGAGATTTTAGATCATGGTCCCTGGCTCCATTGATTCTGGGCCCAGAGAAAAGCAGAGCATCATGGTGGCAGGAGTGTATAGAGGAAGAATCTGTTCTATCCATGGATATCAGGAAGCAGAGAGAAAGGAAGGACCCTCAGTAACCTACTTTCTCTAGGTAGGCCACACCTCCTAAAGTTTTCCCCATCTTCCAAAATAGTACCACCAGATGGGGATTCAACATGAATCTGTGGAGAGTATTTCATATTCAAACCAAATATTGGTACATTGTTCATTCTTAATTTTATACTTTTTTCTTGCTATACTTCATTTTGAATTATTGGCATTACTATCGTCAAGTTAACTGATATTTTCTTCTGCAATATCTGTCTTTAATCATATCCAGCATATTTTTAATTTCAGATATAGTTTTCATCTCTATTCAGTTTGGATTTAGTTTTTCACTTTCCATGTCTCTACGTTTTGAACCCTGGCAGCATAATTGTACTAGCTGCCTTAAAACCTCTATCTTCTGATATGTGTCAAGTCCCATTCAGCTTTTATTAATTTTTATTAGTTTTCCTATTTCATGACAGGCAATTCTTGATTGGAATTATTCATTGTAGTCTTTTTTGTTGGATATTTTTATGTCTATAAGTCTTTGTGTATTTCTGTAAATCTTATTGAATTTTTCTTTATATAGTTCATTGCTTGAAAATAATTTGACCTTTTTGAGTCTTTCTGTTAAGGTTTGTTAGTTAGGACCACAGTATTGACTAGGATAGAAATAAGCATTTCCCACTGTTCCATCCAGTCCTTGTATTTATTCAACTCAATGTCTTATAAGTCTTGAGATTTTCCAGCTTAGCTACTGGGCGCTGACTATTCCTAGATGTATGTGCCAAACTCTATTTTCTCTAGTCTTTTCAGATTTTTTCCCCACGCCCAGGGTAATTTCTTCATACACAAGCATAAATCAGCATTCATCTGAATTTTTAAGGAGTTTCTCTAGAGCTTTCTCAGTGTACTGTTACTTCCTTGCCATTGCTCTTCCCTGTGAACTAATGCTGTCTTACTCTCTCATATCTCTCAACTCCATTTCTCACTGCATTCCATCAAGCCCTACTATTGTGAACCAATATTTCATTTATTTTTCCATTGTTTGGTTGTTTAAAGTGAAATAATCTGTTTGTTCTGTGTTCCTCCCTCTTAGCCAGAACCAGAAATTCTTTACTTCCCTTAAAAAAAATAATATCAGACTATTTCTGGGATAGTGGCACTCAGTGAGAAAACCTACAATTGTTCAGTGATCATGCAATACCAGAAGCACTAGTATTTCTACCTACATGAAGCACCAGAACAAACCTGTGAAAACACAAACAACAGAGTGCTGCTTGATATAGTAGGAATTTAGAAGTACTTACAATATTGCCATGTGACTACGCCTTTGTATAAGGGCTGTTTATCCACAGTATTGTACACTAATATGGAATATTCTCTTTGCCCTGAGGCTAAGGCAGAGCTGATCCAGATAGAGAGACGTTCTCAAAAATATCCATTCCATTTTGTGTATATATTCTTAAAAAGCTTTCCTAGTTGTTCACATTTTATTTGACCCTTGATGGGTCTGTCAGGCACTAGAAGCTTAGATATCTTCAAATCTATTCTCAGAGAGATTAAATGATATGCCCGATCACATCACTAGCTAGTGTCAGAAAAATGACTGGCACTTAAGCTGCTCAATTCCCAATCCAGGACTCTGACCTCATATCCCATGGCTTACTAATGGCCTGGAAAGACAGAATTGCTATATCTGAGCTAAGTCAGGGAAGGCCCGGACTATTAAATAGAAAGTCGAACAAAGCAGAATCTAAGAGTCACTGTTGCAGCAATCCCATGGAAGTATAGAGGAGCCATCCTCTCCTAATATATTTTAATATAATGCAAAATCAGGCCCCAGCTGGATGTGAAAGCTTGTTTTCCTCCCTCTTAGCCATCATGCATTATTCATGTGAAGTGACCTCACTTACATGTGACAGGCAGATTGTGATGACAGAAGCTCCTTTGGTGCTGGCACATAGAAGGCTTGCTTTCTTGTTGCTCTAACTTAGTCTACCCCCCCTGCTTTACATGCTGCCACTGGGATTGTCACTCTCCTGTGGTAATGAGCAAAAAAATCACTGCAGTTATCCCTCATTTCAGCAAAGCCCTATATGCTCAATCTTGTCTTCTTTCTTCACAAAGAATCTTGTTGAAGTCTCTGAATTCAGAGGCTCTATTTCTCACTGTCCTGCCTTTTAGGCTCTGAAAGATGCCCTATTGAATAGAGATGGTCATAGACTGAATGATGTTTACTGCTTTGATAAGATAACTGCTCCTGCTTAGCTAATATAAGTCTCATGTCCTTGCACTTGAACCAATAGGAAGTATGACTGGATCACCTCAGAATCTCTTTTTGCCTTTGTTTTTTATCCTTCCTGCCATCATTCTTTATTTCTTTAACTTAAAAGGAACATTATACAAACATTAAACTATCTCCAAAAATGTCCAGCTTCCAGAGAGCTTTTGGGGGTTTGAAATCATGGCCTTACACTTGTCCTTTTGTTTGCTTGGCTGCTTCTCTAGTACTTGGGCCATGCTCCAAGTTCAACTATTTTTGCTGGTTAATTTGGAGATGTGCGGTATTTTGCAGGTTTTTCTGTCTGGGTTGGCTTTAAGCTTCACTGTATCACAGCATCCTGAGGAGCTAGGATTACAGGTATGAGCTACCTATTCCTATGCCAAAAAATTCTGAATGTGAAAAAACTAATTCAGAGAAACTAGGAAGGCTGCAAATGGTAGTAAATCCCAGTACATGGGAAGCTGACACAAGAGTCAGCAGACTCATGAGTCTCAGACTCATGATCATGATCATGAGCCTGTGTTACATAGTGAGAATTTGTCTTAAAATGTAGGAAATGATTAATAGAAAGAAGCTCTAAAACTTGATAACAAAGACAAAAGTATACAAGAAAGCTTTCTTTAGAGGAATTTAATACTAATAGCCAGTCAAGGTGACTGGATGAATGGACCAAAGATACCCAAGAAAAGAATTTCACAGAACTCTGGTTAATGTTTGCTTTGAGGAATAAAATTTGAGCAATTTCAGTAGAAGTCCAAGGCTTTGCATATACAAATGACTCACATACTTTTTAAAGCATGTCTTGACCAAAAATACTTAAAAAGGTGATGCAATTTGTATGAAAATAATAAGAAACTATTTTTATATAATTACTACCAAAACTTTCCTATAACATTAGGATTGCTGCTTAATAAGAAGAAGAGGTAGATAACTTCTACTCAGGGATTCTCTTGTAGATTCCAAAGCAAAAAAAGTCTAAAATTTAGGTGAAAACTTCAGGACTTCAAATTCACCTCTTTATTCAGTCTTCATCTTGCTTTCTATAGCCAGAACTGAATGCCTCTGTTTTATGGCTCTTCCTTATCATCTAAGCAAACATTTGTAAAGTGATTACAATAATGTTCAGAATAATGAGCACATTAAAATTAGCTTTAAGAAATAAGATAGCTGCATAACTTAGGGTGTGGCTGAAGTGAAAGAATACTTTCTTAACAAACATGAGGACTGGAGTTCAAACCCCAGTACCACCAAAAACAAAATGAAATAATAAGATAGTAAGCCAATACCTTATTTCTACAGAATCCAAATCTAGTTAGCTAGTTAGCTATCCCTCACTCATTATATATATATATATATATATATATATATATATATATATATATATATATATATATATATATATATATATATGAATGATACCCTGTAGAACTTTTAGGGAGTAGTTGAAAAAATTAAGAAAAGTTTGGAGTCATTTTCTATTGCTTCTATAGCAAATTATAACAAGCTTAGTAACTTACAACACAGGAGTGTCATCTAACAGTTCTAGAGGTCAGAAAGCCAAAAATTATCATGTTGGACAAAGTTAAAGTGTCACTAGAGATTTCCTTTCTGTGGGCTCTAAGGAGAAATCATTCTCTTGCCTTTTCCATGTTCTAGAGGTGCCAACATGCCTTTGCTTGTGGCTTATTTCTATCTTCAATGTCAACTGAGGGTGTGGTCTTTCATCTTGGCAGAAATTTGCTCTTCAATTTCAGAATATAATCTACTATTTATGACTTGCTTCTTCAGTCTCATTTTTTTCCAAATTGGAATGTATTTCTGAACTTTGATTCTCCATAGCATAAGTCTAAAGAGTTCTTCAAGTCCCAACATTCACATGATTTACTTATGAATTATTAGAGTTCTGCATGTTCCTGTCCATCTTTATGTTTTACTCATTTCCTGACTTCCACAGGGATTTTGCCAAATATGGGCATATATATATATATATATATATATATATATATATATATATACTAAATAATGGTAATTTAGTAAAGTTACCTTTGTACTCTATTATGAATATGTGGTCTTTAAGGTCCTTAAATCAAGATGAGATTTCTTTTTTTCTTTAATTTTTATTGTAAAGGTGATGTACAGAGCAGCTATGGTTACATAAGTCAGGTGTTGAGTTTTGACATCTTCTTGCACTAAGCAAAAAAGTATATTGTAGGGAGGATACTTTGCAGAATTAGAAAGCTTTCCAGTCAACTACTGGTTAATGAGAAAAGCCAATTAACCAGCAGACCCATTCCTTGCTCTCAATTATACACACCAGTGGAGGGAAGCAGTGAGGCAGATGATCTGAAAGAGTAGATAATAAAAAATTCTGCCCATTGGCTTGCAGGCACTTGTCAGTCTCACTCACCCTTTCACTGCTTCCTGCATTTACCCCCTGGCTTCTAGCAGACTCATTACCCTGATTCTGCTTGGCTTGGGTTACACAAAAATCAGCTTGAATTCTCTGCACAGTCATGTATTCACTTGAATTGTACAAGTCACCTCCTATCTTCCAGTCACTCTCTAGTCCCTAGATAGAAGACAAATAATACATTGTGTCTATCTGAAAACAATTCATAATTTTTAAATAAAAAGTTTTGATAATTTATTTCACATTGAATTTTTTCCAGTCTGAACATACTTAAAGGGATTTTACTCATTCTCATTGATTACAGTGTCTTGCAAAACTACACAAACATGAAATAGTATGATATACTAACAGAAAGTCACAATCTCAAAGGCAAGCTTGATCTGTAGTCTGAAGAGTTTACCCAAGCAGAGCTGAAGGTGGAAATCATAGGCAGAAAAGACTTCAGGGGTATAATAAACAGGATTGAAAGGCTGGCTGAAGCCAGGTCTAGGAAGAGTTTGGCAAGCAATCTAAGGCATTTGGACCTGATCCTGGAGGCAGCAGTGGGAAGGAAAGAGGAATGAATTGCTTGATGGCATGAGTGGCTGCTGAATCCTGGGAAGGGTCTAGTAGCCTGGATTAATCATCTCAACCACAAAATAATGCCCAAACATAACTATAGCTGAACATTTTAATAGTGTGGTTTCCTACTCATGAATAATATTTTGGAATTCTGGCTGCCTAAGGATTTACATTCAAGATCCCTACTAAACAAACAATAAATAAGTGCCTACTCAGTACCTTTCTTATAATACATACTCAGTAAATGACTACCAGGTTCAAAAGAATGAGAGAGAAAATTTGATAAGAAAATACTTAAGTAGCTACTGGGGCTGAGCGACAAAAAGCCCATTGAGGAATGTTGTCTTTCTGGTGCTTACCAAAAGTAAAATGAAATCCTGTACTCAGGAATTTGAAAGAAAAACATGTTCAAAATCCCCTGCTTAAAACCCTCAAGTGACTTTCTGCTGCAATGAGGATTAAATCCAAACTCATTAGTTATAACTGAAAAGCTTTCCATGACTGTGCCCCCACCCTGCATTGCCAGCTTTCTCTCCCAATTATCCCCGTCAAACACCATGTCTACAACTAGATGTCCCCCTACATATCATTATAGACATGCCGACCATACTCTAACTTTAGACTCACTCTGTAATCTAGGTAGTTTTGATTTTTCTTCCAGGAATGTATTGTGATTTCCTAACAATGATCAATTATTACAATATTATTTGAAACTTCAACCTCTGAGAATCATAGTATCTAATATGGGAGTTGTTACTTTCAGAAATAAGCCAACACTGGATGTATTCTTATATAAACAACCTGGTTTGCCTAGTCCTAATGAATGGATAATGTCTCTGTGCCAGAGCCAAAGCTTGCATTGCTCTTTAAATACCAAAGGACAGAATTACAAATGGATAGAGCCCTTAGTCCACCTGCTAAAGCATGCATACATGATCAGAATCAGTTTCAATGATTTTGTGTGTATGTACTTATCCCTTAGAAGACAGTAATGCAAAAGGATGCTTGCACTGGAACATGTGATTTTAATGGTTTGGTATATATCCATTTATTTGAACTGTTCCAAATAGTAGTTTAAAGTTATATTTATGGGCTTTCAAAGTATCCTATAATAAAAAAAACTATATCTTAAACAATTTACTAAGTTAAATTTTAAGATGGAACTATTCTTTTAGTATATAATTATGTATTAGCTACAAATTTTTCCTCATGTTTATTTAATTTCATTAAGTAAAATTACCTCCCATTTAAACAGTACTAATAATCAAATCATAAAGTAAGTTGGAATCACTCTCAAATCCAGCTACTTCTTTCTGTTATCTATTGCTATGATACTAGTAGTCATGACTCACCATCATCTCTCATCTAAAATATTGTAATCATCTCTTCTGTGCCCTCTTATCTTCTACTCAGTCCTCTCTAGTTTACTAGACATAGATTAAGAGTTACTGTTTTCAATATAAACACCTTATCCTGCTTATGAGGCCTAGCATGACCTTTCCCAAACTAGGTTGTGTGTGCTCAAAGTCAAGAAAGCTAGGTCACAAGTTATTGCAGAGCATGCTTATGCACAGGACAGCCAGATCATCAGGAACAGTCTCAAAAGGAGCTATTAGGAGTAAATGCTTATGAAGCATTAATTACTAGGAAGTGTTCAAACTTTAGTGGTTCCAAAATGAAAATTGCTCACTTGAGATAAACGATATTTTTTTGCCTTATTTTTTTTTTGCCTTCTACTTGTCCACTGGATTAATTTCATTTTTCCTATTCCAATTCTGTAAATTCTGTCATTGTATCTCCATTTCTACTGGAAAATTCCCATTTGTATGCAAATATAGCTTTCTCTTATGTATCTTTGCCTTTCCTTTTGTTTTATTGTGCCAGTTCTGGGGCTTAAACTCAGGGCCTGGGTATTGTCCTTGAGCTTTGGTGGTCAAAGTTAGCACTCCGTCACTTGAGTCACAACACCACTTTCAGTATAGTGATTTTTGGTGATTAATTGGAGATGAGAGTCTCACTGACTTTCCTGCCCAAGCTGTTTTTGAACTGAGATCCTCATATCTCAATCTCTTGAGTAGCTAAGTTTACAAATGTAAGCGACCAGCTCCTGGCCTTTTTCACTATTTTTAAACAGTGTTGGGGGAGGAACTCAGGTCCTTTCCAAGCTAAATAAGCACTCAACGACTGAGCTATTGTCTCCGCCCATTCGACTATATTAAAAATTCCTTAACTTTCTGTGCTCTTCCCTATGTATATAGTATTTGTCCTTCATCTGATGAGTATACATTCTAATATCCTCAGTAGATGACTAAAATCTTGGATAGAGGTAAGTGGTCAAATTCACTGCTTTTTCCTTTTTGTGGTCAGTGGTGGGGCTTGAACTCTGGACCTGGGGGCTGTCCCTTGTCCCTAAGTTCTTCAGGTCAAGGTGACTGCTCTACCACTTGAGCCACAGTGCCACTTCCGGTTTTCTGGTGGTTAATTGGAGATAAGAGTCTCACAGAATTTCCTGCCTGGCTGGCTTTGAACTGCGATCCTCCTGAGTAGCTAGGATTAAAGGCATGAGCCACCGGCATCCAGCTGTATTTTTCCATTTTAATTAAGCATATGTGACCACAGCTTTGCCAGGTTGAAGTGCACCGGTAAAATTACCATAAATTTACTTTCTTTTTTAACCACTTATCCACTTCACTGACTGATGATTTTGGCACTCTCCGTATATATTTTCTTGTCATTTTACATTAAGACTCATCAACTTTTACTTAAAAGGAACACTTTATAGCTTCTTTTTAACATGTTTGAATTTCCCATATCACTATGCAATGTGTTTAGGAGTTAATAAAGAGTAAAATAAGCACTTGAATGCAACATTGTAGTTAAGTGATATTTTATTTCTCTCTCTGAAGTAACTACTAGTGACTGCTAGACAGTGGCAATTTACACTTAATGATTTTATCACTAGTCTAAATAGGTACTATTCTAAATTACATTATTCATGTGATTGTACCACACTCAGAATGGCATGCTTTTAAAATCTTATAAATTGCTTGATTCTAGAACTTTCTATTTAGTATATTTGAACTTTTATTGACCATGAATCACTGAAACTAAGAAAAGTAAAAACATGGATAGAGGAGACACTGCTATGATTTTTTGTATATATTTTGATTGTAAAAATACTGTACAAAACGGTTACAGTTACATGAGTAAGGTAATGAGTCCATTTTCTATCGAGCATTGTTACCTCCGCCTTTGTTTTTCCCCTACCATCCCTTCCTTGCCCACCTCCCAAACTCCTCCTTCCCCTCCCCCCCCAAGTTGTAAAGTTCGTTTTCAACATAGTGTCTTGTACATCTCATTGTTACAGTGGGTCAACCTGTATCCTTGTTTCAGCATTTTATTTAGCTTCCTCTCCCCAAATTAAAAACATGTATATACAAGATTCAGGGCACCGTATTAGTTCCTTTCTCAGTAACTTTTCTTCGAAGATTTGTATATCTATCTCTGTTGCTACACATTTCATGATCTCACCTCATTTCACTTGGGTTCTGTTCACACTACACCCCTGACCACTATGGTGAAAGTTACCAATCTTCCTCATAGAGTGAAATCCAGTAGCTTCTTTTGTCCTGATCTTATTTGGTATCTCAGTATCATGTGAATAGTTGGCTAATCCCTCCTTTTCCAAAAAATTCCTTAGTACCACATTCTTTGTTTTCTTACACCACTGGTTCATTCATTTGCTAAATCTCTTCATGTTACTCTGAGGACCATCCCCACTCCCCTTCCCCGCAAGAAAGAATATAAAATGTGCAATTGTTAGGACCAGGTCAAACTAAGTAGATAGGGTATTGATTAGACCAAGAAAATTTAACTGGGACAAACAAGTCCCAAGTTACCTCAGAAATACGGGTACAGACCCTGGAAATAGAACAAGACTGAGGTCTGACAGTTACTGAACCTTGACCATTTGTATTGATTAAGAA
The DNA here is from genome assembly GCF_019054845.1 of Dipodomys spectabilis. NCBI lineage: Eukaryota > Metazoa > Chordata > Mammalia > Rodentia > Heteromyidae > Dipodomys > Dipodomys spectabilis. Next base: position 2,137,937 of record NW_024871002.1, on the reverse strand, counting down.
TAGGGGAGTAAAAAATGTATAAAAATAAAAAATAAAAAAAGAATAGGGCAGAATGTTAAATTTCAAAGATAAAAGCTTGAATAAAGTAGAGAGTTAGGCACAAGGATGGCTGACATAGGCATCTGCATTTCTAGGGATGGCTTGTCTCACTTCTAGGCCATTTGGGGAGGTAATGTTTTCCTAAGGGCTAAAGCAGAGCTCTCCTAACTCACACCCCACTGAGCCAGGTATCTACACTTCAAAGGAAGGCTTGTTTCACCTCCAGGCCCTGGAACTGGGTGTACAACCCCCATCTCCTGCCTAGGCACCAGGATGTCTGCAGGAAATTGTTAGGGCTCAGCCACCTTTATTTGTTCTGATGCCATTTGTAACTTCTTTGTCAACTATGAAACTGCCATTGACCACATGTGAGTGGCCACCTCCACTAAGGTCTTGCCTTTAAATACCCTGAGCTATTTGACTTCAGGGCTGGTCCTCACTGTCTTGGTATAGTGGAACTCAGACTCCATGGATTATAAAGGTTCCTAGCTGATTGAGTGTTGGTGATTCCTTTCACTGATTGGGTTTGAGTCCCACCAGCCCTGGGATGCTGTGTTATTTCAGTTACTATGTATTACAGTCTAAATAATCTTATGGAAAGTCATTGTTTTAAGTACTGCATCATAAATGTATTGAGGATTAACAGATAACTTTAGTTCAAACTACTACTAGACAACTACTTTTTCAAGATATATGTATTTCAAACTTATCATGTCTAGAAAGGACCAACTCTGCTCCCACATATACAGACTTAAACACTTTTCAAGTTTTCTACTAGTCTTCCCCAAATCAGAAAGCAGTATTACCATACCACACAACGGTCAATCCAAAAATCTACCCATCTCTAGTACATTCTTTCATCCATTATCCTTTACCATCAAGAGTAAAAATGATGGAGGATATTCAGCATTTCCAATTTGATTCGTCACTCTTCTTCTAGTTACCTGCTAATAGTTCATTCAAGCTGCCTTTCTTTCTCTCTTCAAGCACATCAAATTACTACTTAGAATATTTTCACAAGTTGTTCTCTTTTTCTGGTGTTCTCTTCCTCTTAGTTTTTTTACATTCCTGGCTCGTTTGTTTTATTTGAGTCCCAGTATAAAGGTTATCTCCCTCAGAAAAGCTATCTCTGACTACTCAATTAAGAATAGACTTCTAGGCACTTCCTCATTACAGCCACTCAGTATTATCTGATACAAATGTATTTACTCACATGTTCATTACTTATTTCATCCCTACTATAGCATAAGCTCCATGAGAGCATGTTGTTGTTTTGGTAGTGCAATATTATATCCCCAAAGCCTAGAAGAGTATGTAGCACATAATAGGAACTTAACATTTGGAAAATCAATGAACAGACAAATGAACATATTAACTTTTCAGGATACAGGGTTTTCATAGACACTAGATTTTCTTCAAAATCGGTAGGAAGGAGCTTGAAATGTGATTTTTTAAAAAGTGGTGACAAGTATGAGGAAGGTACAACAGACTACACCAATAGTTTTGTTACAAATTACAGAGAAAGATGTAAGAGCATTTCCCCTTTATAATTTTTAGTCTTTGTTTCTTCATGACTACAGATAAAAGCCATAAAAATAAATTGTCTTTAGAAGACTTGTCTTTATGGTCAATAAGCAAGAATGTTGAATTTCCTAGCTTGTCTCTCTATAAGAGAAAGAATAATCACATGGGCTAATACTGAGAATAATATAGTTTAAAGATCCTATAGGCTAAGGTACTAAAAAGAAGCAACCATACAGGAAGATTTGAGAGGTAGCTTTGGTAAGAGTTGTTCTTACACACCAGCAGAAGCATAGGTAAGCTAGGTTAGGTCAGAAGTAGGAAGACAATGGTCAGTCTAGAAGATCAGTAGAACTTAGCAGTACATATCCAGGAACAGCTTTTCTCATAGCTATTTAGCTATTAGCATTTAGCTAAATTAGAGACCGCTCCAATTTCTAAGAAGGATAGAGAAAGAATACTCTGCCAAGGACTTAGTATACTTCTAACACAGAAGCCTATATATAAGGACTCAGGTCCAAATACAGACCATTTTCATGACAAAAAAAACTGGAATATACAGCTGATAAATGAGGTCAAATCATAATCAAATATAGTATGTATGATGCTAAAGTACTGCCCTGGGACAGGTCATATCCACTGTCTTAGAGAGTACTGTCTCAAAAACCTAGAACTAGGCTGAACTTACAGGTAATTAAAAATGCCCTCAGTTGTGAAGACTAGAAAATTGTCAGTACAAAAAAAACCTCAGAGCTCTCAGCATGGTATTACTGAACATGATGAAAGATACATCTTTATGGCCAAAGCTTTCTTTGATGATTTAAATAGCCCAACATGACTGTGAGATTCATTAGTGGCTGAAGGCACCTAATTATGTTGGTGAGAGGCCACTAAGAATCAGACCTTAATTATTCCTAACCACCTGCTCTCCCAGAAGTACAGCCAAAATTGGAGCTTCTCCTTGGATTCTCTTGGTTGTCCTACTGGTTCTGGGAACTCAATAGCCAATGTCTGTCATCAACAGATGACAGACTGCCTCCAGAGTAGAGAGAGTGATAATCTCCAAAGGTTTAGAAGTGTGAGCTAAAGCCTCCTCCCCTGCAACTATACTAGAAAAAGGCTGCTTTCTTAGCAAATCTTGTATGTATGCATTTGTTATAGATTGAACAGTCCTTCACACATTAACATCCACAGGGTATTAACATAGATATATCCAAGAAATGGTAAGAATTTTAGAGTTTTGTGTTTACTCAGCTTAGAAATACCATGTGGAAGTTTTTCTTTTTTAATTGTGAAAATACCATACAAAGGGGTTACAATTACATGGGCAAGATAATGAGTACATTTTTTATCAAGCATTGTTGCCTCCTCCTTTGTTTTCCATTACCATCCCTTCCCATCTACCCCCCACCCCAGCCAAAGTTGTAAAGTTCATTTTTCGACATAATGACTTGTACATCTCATTGTTGCTATGGGTCCACATGTATCCCTATTTAAACGATCTGTTTTTTCCCTTCCCCTCCATAAATTATACTAACATCAAATACAGTGAAAGCAGGGGTTGTATGTGGAAGCTTTCTATGCAAATTTAAGTTCCATTACCTGTACAGACAATAATTGCAGTTATTGATAGACCAAGAATAATTATGATTATTTAACATAAGAAATATCTGGTAAGGGTAATAAAATTTAGTTAAGCAGTAAGAACCTTAGATGCTGAATATATTATGGTCAACTTGCCATTCTGTTCTGATAAGTGTACTTTGTAGACTTTTAATATCTATTATGCTAAACTGGCAACTTATCCAAGAGTCTTTATTATGCCAACAAGTACCAGGTTATTCAGGTCTTGGAAATGGAAAAACTCTTTCTGAAAACCCAGTGCTTTCCTAGACTAAAGGCACATAAATAGTCCAGAAGAAGATGGCAGAGGAGAAGGGGGGGGGGGGGAGGGCTAAACAAGCTCTTGCATAGAAACCAGTTTTAGTGTTCCAGTGAAAAGTCCAAAGCTAGAGAGTCACACCAAGAGTGCCATCATAGTTCAGAGAGATTGGCCAGAGAGGAAATATCCAGGCAGCTTGGTTATGGAGGCAGATCTGAACACTTGCCAGTGTCCATGGTTGTGGCAGTGGCTGCTGCCAAGGCCGCCATGTCAACAGACAGAGCCCAGCACAAATGTGCCAGAGGTGGTGTGTGAGCAGAGTCTACTCACTGCCAGCAAGAACTGACAAGGAGCAGAAATCATCCTGTTGACCACAGACCAAGTACAGCCGGGAAACCAAGGAAAAGGTGTGAGTAGCCTAAGATATTTTCATTCCTTCTCATGGATCAGCAGGAGGAGGTAGCCTCTCTCTCACCACCAGAGAAGAACTCTATCTGATGCTGACAAAGGCCTGGCCAGAGCAGCTAGCATGGAACTCCCTTGGAAGAAGTCAATAGGAGCCATTCAACAGGTCAAAGGAACCTGACTTGTGGGACTCCTTCCCAGGCAGAGGAACTTCTGCCTGGGGAGGAGTGACTTTCTTCACTGGGTAAACAGAGCCAGAGGCTGCCCCTCCACAGTGTACCATAAGCAGCAGACCTCCCTGCAGGAGGGTGAAAGATAAACAATTGAAACTCAGTAAACATAAATCCTGGGAATGGCTCCAGGCTGGGCTGTGTGAGTGACTGCTAGCCCCTCGGGGAAAAGCTGATTGCTGACAGGCCTCAACTTTACCTAGCCTCATCACAGCAACTCCAAACTGGAGGAAACAGCCATCCCCTTCTTTTGCAATACCCAAAGCAGATTACCCTACCACTGAATTAGCCTGGGTGGAAGGAAATAAAGTCCCTGGTACAGCAGAGCTTCGTTCCGCCTGCTCAAACAAATTTGAGAAACCAATCAAGCCGAAGGAAAACCAAACACCACAAGCAAACCAGAGACTACTCAAAAACACTAGTTACAGACACAGAAGAGACACAAGATCCTCACCCCCAAAAAAATAAATCACAGAACGTTTTTTTCTACCCATTTTTTTAAATTAAAAAAATGGTTTCCAAATCGTTTAAATAGGGATACAGGTGGACCCATTGCAACAATGAGATGTACAAGTCATTATGTCGAAAAATGAACTTTACAACTTTGGTGCGGGGGGGGGGGGGGGGGGGGGGGGAGGGGGGGAGGATGGGAAGGGATGGGAAGGGGAAACAAAGGAGGAGGCTACAATGCTTGATGAGAAATGTACTCATTATCTTGCCCATGTAATTGTAACCCTTCTGTACAGTATTTTCACAGTAAAAAAAATGGTTTCTTTTATTTCATTTTTATTTTAGGTATGTGTGTGGTTTTCTTTAATTCTTTTTACTCTTTTCCTTTTTGGTCTTTTTGTTTGTTTGTTTGTTTTACATGACTTAATTGCTGTTCTTTTCATCCCCAGATATATACCCATCTTTGATTATTAGATCTTATCCTTCAATGTGTGAATATTGAATTCACAAACTCAGCTTAACTCCTTTAATTGTAGTATTATTTCTTCATACATATATAATTTTTAAGTGTTTCATTTTTTAATTTTTAATTTTTTTACTTTTCCTTTATCTCTCTTCTTTCCTTCTTTTTCCTATCTGAATTTAGTTCTTGGTTAAATTTCCTCTCTCCTTTTCCCTCCCCACATTCCTCAAATCTTATTCTCTCCACAATTTTTCCTAAACCTATTAATTTCTGGTCTACTGACTCCTTTGACATTCTTAGACCACTGATCCATAGTAGTTTGTTGTTGAACTAGATTGTATATGTTGAACTAGATTGTATCTGTACTGATTTTGACTGCATTAAACAATCTGTACAACTATAGGGCTCTGGTTGATGCTGACTTTAAAATAGTGTTCTAGCACAGTATTGGTTTTGCTTTCATATGCAAATGAGCAGAATAAACTGGAGAAACACAAGAAAAATGGAAAGTACAGGTATCTCAACTCCCACTCATGATAATCAGGCAAAGGAAAAGTTAATGAATAATCCCAAGAGCTCAAAAAATACTCTACAAACACTATTGATAAACGTGCTGAATGAAAAGATTGAAAGCCTGCAAAGGTCTCTGTGTGTGATAGGGAAACACGTGAGATTGATGAGGCTAACCAAATATCAATACAGGAACTTTGTGAGCATGATGAGGCTAACCAAAGATTATTACAAGAAATTCGGCTGGGCACTGGTGGCTCACGCCTATAATCCTAGCTACTCAGGAGGCTGAGATCTGAGGATCGTGGTTCAAAGCCAGCGCAGGCAGGAAAGTCTGTGAGACTCTTATCTCTAATAAAACCACTAGAAAACCGGAAGTGGCACTGTGGCTCAAGCAGTAGAGCACTTGCCTTGAGCTGAAGAGTGCAGGGACAGCGCCCAGGCCCAGACAGAGTTCAAGCCCCATGACTGTCCAGGAAAAAAAAAAAAAAAGAATTTCACAAGCATGAGGAAGCTAATCAAAATTAATACAGGAATAGCATGAGTGGGATGATAATAAATAAAGATAAATAGAGGCATTCATGGAATACAGAAACAGAAAGCTGTCAGAATCCATGGAGGCCACAAAGGGAATTTTAAATGAAGTCCAACAGAAGGAAAAGGAGTCCTGTAAAACTATAGCCAATCAACTAAGGGGTTTGACCCAGCAATCCCACTTTTGGGCATTTACCTAAATGACCACAAACAAGACCATACTAAAGCTACCAGCACAACTATGTTCATTGCAGTATTATTCCATAGCTAAGATATGGAACCAACCCAGATGCCCCTCAGTAGATGAATGGATCAAGAAAATGTGGTATATATACACAATGGAATTCTATGCCTCCATCAGAAAGAATGACATTGCCCCATTTATTAGGAAATGGAAAGGCTTGGAAAAATTATATTAAGTGAAGTAAGCCAGGCCCAAAGAAACATAGGTCCCATGGTTTCCCTTATTTTCAATATCTAGTATATGTCTGAGTCAAGCTGAAAAGGTCAGACAAGGTGATGTTAGGGAAATGAACCCTAAGATATGTATTCAAATGTTTTTTCCTTTCATGCGATTGTTTCTAACACATTTATAAGATAATTTCTTTGTTGCTTTGTATGTCCCTCCCCCACAGTATAACCCCTGCTTTCACTGTATTTGATGTCCGTATAATGTGTGGAAGGAAGGGGAAAAACAAATTGTTTAAATAGGGATGCAGGTGGACCCATTGCAACAATGAGATGTACAAGTCATTATGTCGAAAACGAACTTAACAATTTTCCTGGGGGGGGGGGGCTGGGCAGGATTGGGTGGGGGGGCGGGGGGGAGGATGGGAAGGGATGGGAAGGGGAACCAAAGGAGGAGGTTACAATGCTTGATAAGAAATGTACTCATTATCTTGCCCATGTAATTTTAACTCCTCTGTACAGTATTTTCACAATAAAATAATAATAATAATAAAGAAAATGTGGTATATATACACAATGGAATTCTATGCCTTCATCAGAAAGAATGACATTGCCCCATTTGTTAGGCAATGGAAAGACTTGGAAAAAATTATATTAAATGAAATAAGCCAGGCCCAAAGAAACATAGGTCTCATGGTTTCCTTTATTTGCAATAACTAGGATATGTCTGAAACAAGCAGAAACAGTAGGATAAGTTGATGTTAGGCAAAATGAACCCTAAGATAAGGACTCAAATGTTTTTTTTTCTTTCTTGTTATTGTTTCTAACATATTTATAAGATATTTCTTTGTTGCTTTGTATGTCCCTCCTCCACTGTATAACCCCTGTTTTCATTGGATTTGATGTTGGTGTAATTTGTGGAGGGGATTGGAAAAAAGCAAATTGTTTAAATAAGGATACAGGTGGGCCCATAGCAACAATGAGATGTATAAGACGTTATGTCGAAAAACAAACTTTACAACTTGGGGGGGGGGGGGTAGCGGGGTAAGGGGAAAGGGGACAAGGATGGTAAGGGGAAACAAAGGAGGAGGCAACAATGCTTGATAAGAAATGTATTCATGATCTGGGAAGGTGGCTCAGTGGTAGAGTGCTTGCCTTGCATGCTCAAGGCCCTGGGTTCCATTCCTCAGCACCACATAAGCAAAAAGAAAAAAGCCGGAAGTGACTCTGTGGCTCAAGTGGTAGAGCGCTAGCCTTGAGCTGAATTGCTGAGGGACAGCGCCCAGGCCCAGAGTTTAGGCCCCACGACCGGACCCCCCCAAAAAAGAAATATACTCATTACCTTGCTTATGTAAGTATAACCCTTCTGTACAGTATTGTCACAATTAAAAACATTAATTTAAAAAATTCTAAAAAAAAAGAAAAACGAAATTTACAACTTCAGCTGGGGAGGTATGGGGGAGGGACGGGAAATCTGAAGGGATGGTAAGGGGAATCAAAGGAGGCGGCAACAGTGCTTGATAAGAAATGTACTCATTACATTGCCCATGTAATGGTAATCCCTCTGTACGGTACTTTTGCACGCACACACACACTCAAACACACACACACACACACACTCAACAGAGAAAACTCAGATCTAAACAACAACATAGATCAACTAGACTTAACAGACATCTACCAAATATGTCACCAAGCAGCATCAGAAGACACATTCTTCCCAGCAGTACACGAATCAATCTCCAAAATAGACCACATTTTAGGTCATAGAGCTAATTGTCCTAATTCAGAAACATTGAAATTATTCCATGCAATCTCTCAGACCAAAAGGGAATAAAAGAACTCAACACCAAAAGCTACCAAAGAAAATCCTGTAACACATGGAGGCTGAACCACCAGTGAGTAATGGAATAGACTGAAAAGGAAATTCAACTGTTCGTGATATTTAACAAAAGTGAACACACAAATTACCAGCTCATCTGGAACACAGCAAAGGCAGTACTCAGGGGCAAGTTTATCATTCTGAGTTCCTAAATCAACAAATTGGAGACATCTTAAACCAACAACTTAATAAGGCACCTGAAGCTAACTTGAAAATGAGCAACAAGCTAAACCCCAATCCAATAGATGGAAACAAAATTAAATCAGAATTAAATGAATTAGGGTCCAATATAACCATAGAATCAACAAAGCAAGGAATTGGTTCTTTGAAAAATTTAACGAAATTGATAGACTCTTAGCAAATCTCATCAGAAAAAGAAGAGAACACACCCAAATAAACAAACTCAGAGATAAGAAAGGAAACATGACCACAGAAACAATCAAGATTCAGAATATAAAAATCAGATACTTCTCAAACATTTATGCTAATAAGTTTGAGAATCTGGTATAAATCACGAAATTCTAGCAAATATCAACATGCCCAAACTAAACAAAGATGATTTAAACCAATTTAACAGACCCATATCAAGCATCGAAATAGAAACAGCAATAAGAGAGTTCCCCCCAAGAAAAGCCCAGAGTGAGATTGATTTACAGCTGAATTTTACAAGCCCTTCAAAGTAGAACTCACACCAATACTCCTCTAACTCTTCAATAAAATTGAAAGTGAAAGTTAGCTACCAAGCTTTCTATGACACCATCATAACCCTTATCCCAAAAGCAGAGAGGGACTCATCAAAGAAAGTGTACAATGGACTGTCGGATCTTCCTCTGCCCCTCGGAAAGACCGACGGGATCCGAGGAAAGGTAAGTGCGCCCCTCACCCATTGCCTCCCTTAGCCCAGGAGACAATCAGATGCAGCAGCAGGGAGTCAAGTCAAGCAAGAATTCATTTATTAACACACAGCAAGCACTTTTAAAGGAAAAGACCGCCTGACATGGGCGGGGAGGAAAAGGAACCAACCAATCACTGTAAAGGTCACACCCTATCATGCACCTAAGCTTCCAAGAGCTGTTTACACACTGAACGTAAACAAATCGGGCTCTGCCCACTCCACTCCCTCTCAGTGCCATCTTTGCTGCCTGTGTGCCCTACAATAGACCCATTTCTTTGATGAACATCAATACAAAACTTCTCAAAAAAATTATGGGCAATCGACTTCCACAACTCATCAAAAAAACATACAATAGGATAAAACAGGATTCATTTCAGGGATGCAAAGCTAGTTCAATATACACAAATCAATTAATATAATTCATCATATCAACAAGAGCAAGGATAAGAGCCACAAGATAATCTCAATAGATGCAGAAAAAGCATTTGACAAAATCCAAAACCCCTTTATGATGAAAGCTCTGGAGAAATTAGGAATCCATGGAACATTCCTCAATATAGTAAGGGCTGTGTAGGACAAACCTACAGTCAGCATTATACTTAATAGTAAAAAGCTAAAGCCATTTCCTCTAAACTCAAGAATGAGACAAAGATGTCTACTTTCTCCATTTATCTTCAATTTAGTATTAGTTAGAGCAATAAGACAAGATGAAAACATAAAGGTGATCCAAATAGGGAAAGATGAAGTAAAACTCTCTCTTTTCTGAAGATATGATCTTGTTTTTAAAGACACCCATAGACTCCACTCCAAGCTGATCTAAAACTTTGGAAAAGTAGCAGGGTATAAAATGAGTCCTCAAAAATCAATGGCTCTTCTGTGTGAGAAAAGTACAGCTGAAATCAGGGAAGCAATTCCTTTTGTAATAGCCACATAAAAAAAACGAAATACCTAGGAATTAACCAAAGAAGTGAAGGACCTCTATGATAAAAACTAAAAACCTGAAAAATGAAATGAAAGCAGAACTAAGAAGTAGAAAATCCTCCCATGCTCCTGCATTGGGAGGAATAACATCGTGAAAATGGCAAGACTGCCAAAGGCTATCTACAAATTCAATGCAATACCTATCAATATACCAACCTCAATCTTCAATGAAATAAAAGAAGCAATCCAAAAATTCATATGGAACAATAAAAGACCCTGAATAGCAAAAACAATCCTTAGCAGAAAGAACAGTGCTGGAGGAATAATAATACCAAGCTTGAAACTCTACTACAAAGCCATAGTAATCAAAAAAGTTTGGTACTGCCACAAGAACAGACCTGAGGACCAATGGAATAGAACTGAAGACACAGAAATGAACCCACAGACCTATTGCCTCCAAATCTTTGATAAGGGAGCAAAAAACATGGAAGAAAGACAGCTTTTTCAGTAAATGATGCTAGAAAATTGGTTAAACACCTGTAGAAAATTAAAGCTAGATCCTTATCTATCACCCTGCACCAGAATCAACTCCAAATGGATCAAAGACCTCAAAGCCAAAGAAGATACCCTGAAAACATTACAGGAAGGAATAGGAGAAACCCTGTCTCCTTGGCACAGGCCAAAATTTTAATAGAGACCCAGAAACACAACAAATCAAAGAAAAGTTGGACAAATGGAATTACATGAAGCTGCAGAGCTTCTGCATGGCAAAGGACATAGCTAGTAAGATCATAGAAAGCCCACAGATTGGGAGAATATCTTCACTAACCATACAATGGACAAGGGTCTCATATCTAAAATATACTTGGAACTCAAAAAATTAAATCCCCCAACAACAAATCCTCAAAGAAACAACTGCCCAATAAATAAGTGGGCTAAAGACTCAAAGAGAAACTTCTCTGAAGAGGAAAGAAGGATAGCAAATACACACATGAAGAAATGCTCGAATTCCCTAGCCATAAAAGAAATGCAAAGCAAAAACAACATTGAGATACCACCTCACCCCAGTTAGAATGGCTATAATCAAGAACTCTAATAACAGCAGATGCTGGAGGGGATGTGGACAGTAGGGAACCCTACTGCATTGCTGTGGGCGTATAAACTTGTTCAACTACTTTGGAAAGTAGTATGGAGGTTCCTCAAAAGACTCCACATAGAGATGCCCTGTGACCCAGCAATCTCACTTTTGGACATTTACCCAAATGATTACAAACAAGACCATACTAGAGCTACCAGCACAACTATGTTTATTGCAGCATTATTTACCATAGCTAAGTTATGTAACCAACCAAGATGCCCCTCAGTAGATGAATGAATCAAGAAAATGTAGTATATTTATACAATGGAATTCTATGCTTCTTTCAGAAAGAATGACACTGCCCCAGTTGTTAAGATATGGAAAGACTTGGGAAAAAATTATATTAATGAAGTAATCCAGGCCCAAAGAAACATAGGTCCCATGGTTTCCCTTTCTTGCAATAACTAGTATTAATCTAGGAGAAGCAGAAATGCTCAAAAGCTATGTACATATTACCATATAAGATGATGTTAAGCAAAATGAATACCTAGATTGAAACTCAAGTGGTTTTATCTTTCTTGCTGTACTTTTTTAATGTACTTAAAATGTACTTTGTGGTTTTTTGTTTCTTTTGTATGTTCTTCCCCCATGGTGTAACCCCTGTCTTCACTGTATTTGATTCTGATTCTGGTGCCCTGCATCTTGTGTACATATATTTCTAATTTGGGTAGGTGAAGGGAAATAACAAAATGCTGAAATAGGATATAGGCTTACTTATTGTAACTATGAGATGTACAAGACATTATGTTGAAAATGAGCTATACAACTTCAGGTTGGGAGAGAGGAATTGGGGAGGTGAGATGGGAAAGAATGGTAGGGGAAAATCAAAGGAGGAGATAACGCTTGATAAGAAATGTACTCCTCACCTTACTCATGTAACTGTATCCCCTCTGTACATTACTTTTACAATAAAAAATATACACCAAAAAAGAAAAACAGGCACCTAAAGTCCTAAGATATGCCTAAATATCCCTAAAAGGAAAGCAGATTCCTCTTGCCACATTGAATGTCATATGTCATTCACATTTAGTTTGGTAGTTGGAATGCAATGTCTTCAATAAACCAAATATTACTTATATCATATGTTTATGCTTCCATCAAGTTAGTTCAAGCCTCACTTCCTCTGTGAATGCATCCCATCCTACAGTATAATAGCTTTTTTCTACAGTTATGGGACCTCAATAACATTCTTCCATTATAAAAAGTAACACAGTATACTGTATTTATTTGCAAACCTCTATATTGCCTAGTTATATTATGATTGTTGAGAATAGGGGGACAGACATAGTTTTCATAGGTAAGTCATTACAATCTAGCACAGTACTTGGTATTTTAGAGGTGACCCATAAAAGTTGGTTGAATGTCAAATAACATAAAATTTTACAGAATAACCCACATACACATAACATAATTTGTTTGACCCAAGCATCTCCAATACATTTTTTGGTTTTACAAATGACATCAAAATGATGGTGCTACAAATGTGCCTTGCAGTGTGAATGATAAAACACATGCAATAGCCTTACCTAGTGCTTACAGTGTGGTTGGAGACCAAATAATGACAAGTCTATCAACATTTGCCTAGAATTGGGCTCAAAGTTAGATGACAGTGAAGGCTCAGAGTAGCATTGAGGAAGTAGGACTAAAGCTGAACTTGAGAAATGTTTGGCAACAATTTACAAAGGCTAGCAGGTTGAGAGAATAGTACTAGCCAAGGAAAGCCAAATTATGGAAATATAGTCTGATGATACACAATGAGGAACTTATTTTGATAGGGAACAGAAAAGCATTGTATTCCTGAGTAAAAAATGGAAATGAATTTAAAAAAACACTGAGGAGCTGGGCACCAGTGGTTCATGACTCTAATCCTGGCTATTCAGTAAGCTAATAACTAAGGATTAAGGTTCAAACTCAGCCTAGGTAGACAGATAGAGAAACTGTTAACTCCAATTAACCACCAAAAAGCCTGAACTTGAGGTGTAACTTAGTGGCAGAGTACCACCTTTAGAAAAAAGGAAGCTCAACAAAAGAATGTAACCCTGAGTTTAAGCTTCAGCACTTGTGTTCATGTGCACACAGATGTGCATGCACGCCCACACTCGCACGCGGGCACACACACACACACACACACACACACACACACACACACAAAGATACTAAGAAAGACAGCAAAATAACATTAATAACACTATATTTCTGTGTGGAAAAATCTAAGAGTGGGGGTTTTAAAGGATTATAATTTCTCTATAGACACTATAAGAGAATGAGTTTTTTTCTTTTTGTAGGAGTCTATATTAGAAATGCTCACCAATTCCCTTTCAACAGGTTGCTTCCATTACAGGCCTAACAGCAATGCCTGATTAGATAGCGAACAACTGAAAAGTTCTTGTTTTCTGGTGGAACAGCAGGAAGAGTCTTGTTACTGATTCTTGTAACACACATCACTTTGAGATGACAACACTGAAATCATCATGGTAGTAAGGGCAATATAGAGAAACACTTCTCCAGGTATTAGGTTTTGAACTCAGGACCTCATGTTTGCATTAGCAGGCAAGCTTACCACTGAAACACACCTCCAGTTCTAGTTTCTTCCCACTCTTTTTGAGGGAGGTTTGTCATACTACCTAGGTGTACATCTGGACATAGTCAAAAGCTAGAATAATAGGTGTATTCTACTTTCCTGCTTCTTCCTTGAGAAGAGATCTCATAGACTTTTATTCCCAGTCAAACTGTGATCTCAAATATTTTAACCTTCCAACTAATGAGGATTACAGACATGAGCCACCATAGTCTGGCTTTTGATAGTTTTGAGGTGTTAGAATTTAACACCATTTTTAAATGCTGATAGGAAAGGTCCAGGGACATATATACAATAGTGAATCACAATGGGAGAAGGGTCATGACAAAACAGTAGGTGACAAATGGATGAAATAGCAGCACAAGAACAGCAAGCAATATCAAATAACTAGATTCAGAAGATGAAAAGAAATTGGTTGAGGGAGGATATGTAGGAGCTACAAGCTACTTTAGTTAACTCACATTCCTTTTCTTTTTCTGCTTATGTGGTGCTGAGGAATCAAACCCAGAGCCTCATGCATGCAAGGCAAGCACTCTACCTCTGAGCCACCTTCCCAGCCCATGTCACATTCCTTATATTCTTAACAACATCCTGCTTGCCTAGGTGTCCTGGTCACAGCTGGTTGCTCAGATAAACTTTTTTTTTGGGGGGGGGGGGGGGTTGGTAGGTCGTGGGGCTTGAACTCTGGGCTTGGGCACTGTCCCTGCACTCTTCAGCTCAAGGCAAGCGTTCTACCACTTGAGACACAGTGCCACTTCTGGTTTTCCAGTGGTTTATTGGAGATAAAAGTCTCACGGAGGATGTGAAGGGTAAACAAAGGAGGAGGCTGAGATGCTTGATAAGAAATGTACTCATTATCTTGCCCATGTAATTGTAACCCCTCTGTACAGTATGTTCACAAAAAATAAAAATTAAAATTAAAAAAAAAGTCTCATGGACTTTCCTGCCTGGGCTGGCTTTGAACCGCAATCCTCAAATCTCAGCCTCCTGAGTAGCTAGGATTACAGGCATGAGCCACCGGCACCCGGCTCAGATAAACTTTTTAACTCCTTTCAGATTATGCATGCATAAATATTCATGATTGTGAACCTAAGTCTGACCAAATCAGAATAAGGATCAGCAACACATTAGGGATAAAACCAGGTCAGACTTCCTGACCAGTGTACTTGTACACTTGGCTTTTGGTCAGTAGTATGCCCTTCTGTAGAAGCAAAATTTTATCTTGCATAGTTTCTCTCGAATTGGTGTCCTTATTCTTATACAACTTCAATATTCTGATCTATTTTCAACAGGAGGCTTGTGAATCTAGGGTTTTGAAGGCAGAAATTAAATATTAGAACCATTTGTAACTACTGGTTATACTTTCTTGGAAAGTACAAAATTCGGGAAAAGAGGAAGCAATGACAGTCCAGAGAAAGGAAGTGACTTGTTCACAATCATGCAGATGTTTCCTGAACTTTTTATCTCCTTGGCTGTCTCAAATGCTATAATGTGAAGTGAAGAGTCTGCATGTGGGCATTGTTAACACAATGTGGCAGATTTTGTTACAGAATGAGTTATAATAACTTTAATAGCCTATGTAGCTTGAGTTTATTTATTTTTTTAGTAGCTTGAGTTTAGAAGTACAGATATCTGTCCAGACAAAGCTAGATTTATGTCATTTGGATACTAGCTTAGTAGCTTTGAGCATATTGCTGAATTAACATATAATTAGCAGACATTGTGTCGACCTTTAAATGTCTACACAAATCCCCACTCTGGGATTGAAAATTGAACCATGTATTCAGCTGAGCCAAGTAAACCATGAATGGCAAATGTCACAGGACCTACAGTATATGTACTTTACATTCCACTCAAAAAACAAATAAACTTATTTGTCTACAATCACAATTATGTGAGTAAGAAAAGAGCATAACAGTCAACATCGCAGCTTCATTTAGCAAATGGTTAATATAAAATCCAACTGAAACATCTCCAAAGCTTCTTTTTATCTTGATGACTAGGTAAATATTCATGATAACATTTGATGATAGTAGTATATTTGAATAAAAAATCACTAAATATTTTAATCAAGTCAACCATCATGTGCAACAGAAATAATTTTTACTTTCAGAGGCTCCTGAGTGGATGATGGGATGTTGTGTGATGTAGCAGTGATTGGTTATTTACTTGTATAGTTAAAATTCATCTCTTTCTTTCATCATCTTGAAGGGACATTGATTTCAATAAAAACCTCTAAATGAGGAGAACAAGAAATTTAAATCTCCAAAGTGAAAACGAAAGGTGGAAGACATCTAAAGTTCAAGGGAAAGTCAAGAGAGGCAATGGGAATGATTTTAGCTACAGTGATTGCTTGCTAACTCCACGTGAGTTCTATAGATTTGACCTGATTCTCAAAGCACACATAAGTACATTATCTAACCAGGGCAAAGTGTCATTACTCAATCAGACCCAGTAATACAAGCAGAAATACACAAAGTAATCTCCCTACTGCTCCCTAGTCACAGCAATTCCCATCCAACTCCCCAATACACACAATTGCCCTGGAAGGTAAGTGAGGCTAAACCAACTTTTATTAAAATATTATCATAGATACCACAAGAGTCCTACTCTGTGCAGAATCTCCTAATCCTTATTGATATTTTCCTGCTTTATCTACATGGAGAATTCCATTCACATTCTACTCAGCCTCCCATGTCAGTTATAGTAAGAGATATATGGTCTAGTCAGTACCCTTTTACTTTTTACCTGTGTATGGGGAGGTGGAAGGGAGTGATGGGCTGGGCATTATCCTTGAAGCTTGTTTTTGTTTTTGTTTTTTCAAATTTAATGCTCTACTATTTGAGCCCCCATTCCACTTCTGACTTTTTGGTAGTTAGTTGGAGATAGGAAACATAGACTTTTCTGCCTAGGCTGGCTTCAAACTACGATCCTCAGATCTCAGCCTCCTGAGGAACTAGGTTTATAGGTGTAAGTCATTGGTGTCTGGCTTTTTACCCACTTAATAACTTAAATAGATGATATGAGTTTTGTGTACCATCTATAGTGAATAAAAGAAAATTAACAGGTATGCTTTTCTTATCAGACTGTAAAGACTCTATTTTACCTATTATATCTTATAGTTTCTGAGATATTTTTAGCCTGAGATATGTGAAGGACATGTTGTGAAGTGATATGTACCAATAATGAATTATTTTAATGACCCTACCTATAGAGAGACCCTATTTTTTACTGAAATTAACAGCAGCATATACCTGAAAACTTTAATGCCTTTGGAAATATTTATCACAGTCTCTGAAATCTGTACAAATAATAAAAATACTTTGCACAAACTTTAATTGAAATGTCCAAGCTCCTAATAATTTACAGATAGATGATGGATAGATGATAGATATTCTTTACAGTCATCTAGTTTCCATATCATTGCCTTGAATTAATAGAGTGGAATTTTCCCTCAAGAATTCAAAGGACTCCACAGCAGAAAACATTCATCCTCATGCTATTAACCCCGTGGGCAAAAGAGGCACAAGAATGATTATCCCCATTTTACAGTCTGAGAAAAGAGGAAATAGAATATAAATGATATGCCGCCCAGAAGAATAGAGGCAGAAATGTAAGAATTATTGAAAAGTGGACAGAAGAAAAAAGTTCAGGAAACTAATGACTCTGATAGATCTGTGGTTATGGAGTTAATCTTGAGTTATTATTCAAAATCTAATTATTCAAAAACTGTCATGAATCCTATATGCACTATTCAGTCTTATCATAAACTGTTTTAATATCAAAATAGTACATCTGCATAAGCTCAGGTACAAAGTGGAAAGCTATGTACTTGATTCTTGAGCTTGGAACAGAGGTTACGACTTTAGAAAGTCATCTTCCTAGGGTTAAGTGCTTCATTGGAATCTAAGGAATAGGGCAGACAATGCTCATGCTCCCTGAAAAGAAGCAATTGACAAGATGGTTTCTCTGAAACAAGGGCAACAAAGACTGTGTCTGGAATAGGAAAGAGCAGAGTCTTTGGCTAACTATACCACTAGAATTTTGTTTTTGAGCATGTGTATAATCCACCAAAATTAAACATTACTCTTCCCACCTTTTTAAAACATAAGGCCACATGGGAATGTAATCTGCGATAATACAGTATAATAGTAAACAGAGAAATCAAGTTAACCAAAAGATTATCAGACAAGTATCAAGAAAAGGGACAGGAAAGAAGATCAGAGGTATTAGCTAGGTCAGTTGCTTTACCGTGTTTATTATACTCCTTTATTTTTGTGAAGTTTAGCAAGGATTTATTTAGCAAGGCAGAGCAAAGAGCAGAGCACCCTCTAATAAACAAAAGATGGGAGCAAAGAAACCCCCAAGCAATACAATTTGAGGGAATGAAAGATCATGAAATTTAGTGTAAAATACCAAGTAAGTTCACTATTATGGAAGTGTAAAGTGTGAAACAGGGATGAGAGAAGTGTAAGTAAGAAGGGTTGAAGATATTCATGTAACTGTAACCCCTCTATACAATGAAGAAATCTAAAAATCAAAAAAAGAAAAGTTGAAGAGCTGGGCATGGTGGCACACACCTGCTGTCTCAACCACAATGTGAGGCTGAGACCAGGAGGATTGCCATTCCAGATAACCCTAAGCAAAAATGTTCAAAAGATCCCAACCTAAACAGAAAATACTGAGCATACTGTTGCTCATCTAAGCATACTGAGCATGCTGTTGCTCATCTGTCATCTCAGCTATATGAGAAGCATAAAAAAGATCACAGTTCAGGCTGTTCTGAACAAAAAGTGAAGCCCCAACTGAAATATAACCAGAGCCCAAAGTTCTGAAGGCATTGTTCAAGCAGAAGAGCACCTGCCTAGCAAGTAAGAAACTCTGAATTCAAACCTGAAATAGATGAGGTTGGAAAGATGATATGGACAAGCAGATTCTTTAGGAAGTTAATGAGATGTGACCTCTTTTAAGAGGAAAAACATAGCTGTTGAATCTTTAAAGGAAAGTAGTTGAGATTAAAAGTCAAACAATACGTCCAGTGAACTGATGATTTTATGCTTCTCAAAAAGTCAAGTTGTAGCCAGACACTAGTAGCTCACATCTGTGATCCTAGCTACTCAAATGCTAATATCTGTATATTGTGGTTCAGTACCAGCCTTAGACTGTTATCTCTTATTAACCATAAAAAGCCTAATAGTGGAGTTGTGGTTTAATATTGACATGTCCTTATATGCTTACAATGTTCCTTGAAAAGATTCATCCCTACATCACTTTCTACCATCCTTTTCCCTTCTTTCCAAAACCATTTCAACAAGCTTTCTTTCATTTCGACAAAAATACATAAAATATTTCAGCTTTTTACTCTCCTTTACTCTCTCTGTCCCCCCCCCCCTACACACGCACACTAGTACTGGCACCCCAAACCTGTTTTATATTCCTGCCATAATTCGTTTTTAGGATATGCTAATTACTCAAAGAACTTTCACCATGGTACTTCATAAATACAAGTATAATATAAACAGGTATATTTTAAATACATACTCAAAGGGCTCTTGAAGGATGAAAATGAAACAAAGCCAATATTTACTCCATATTTAATTATTATTTGCTACCATTATTTTCATTGTCAATAGAGGTAGGACCCTCATTCCAACACAACTAGATGTATTCCTTCTGTATCCCAACCTCCCCTAGATCTGCCCTAGGCAGGTAAAAATATAATATTTAGCTTCTTCTTTGATCATAGCCATGGATCAGGTGCTACCTATACTCAATTGGAAGTTCTACCCTAAATCTGAGCTACCCAAGAAACCATATGGTAAGTGATCTCTGACACTTACCTCTGTGTTTCCAAACTACTCTAAACTAATTTCTGGATTTCTGACTGCCTTGGCCTCTGAGACGTGATTTATTCATGCCAATGTGCTTGAATTCTAGACCCTTAGTTTGCTTTTGCCCATACACAATTCTGGAATTCTCCTTATCATGATTTCTTGGTTTCTATGTCACTTCTGACTACCAACCTAGAATCAAATTCAAAATTTTGGGTTTCCATTCCTATTATAACTCTATGTCTAAGAAGCCTTCTTTCTCTAGGTCAGGGTACTAAAAGACAGTAAAATAAGGTTCATTCTAAAGGATCCAACTTGTAGTAGCAATTAGAGTCACCACTATAAGTTTCTAATATTGACCAGTCTAACAATGGAGCTAATTATATGACCAAAACACACATGTGGCTGCAAAAGCCCTCCCAACTAATGTGAATGTAGCTATGTATAATCAACTACCCATTTGACACCTGTACAAAAACAATCTTGTAAATAATTCTACCACAAAACACAATTTAAATATCACACTAGAAGATTTTCAAAGTTATAAAAGCAGTAGCAGTTACGTAAAGCAACATTAAATGTAAGCAAAAGTTAAACTTGAATGTTCCAATAAGGGGTGTGTTTATTAAGAATAATGAATAAATTGGAGGAGTACCAGAAATATCCCTTCCCTGTGACAGTTTATGAGGAGAAGAAAATCTGAGCTCAGAATTAACAACCTGACGAAAAAAAATTAACCTTTCGAAAGTCTGTACTTGACACTTTTTCACAAGATTACTGGGAAATGGAACGCTGAATGACCTCCAATCTCAAGCACATTACCTCCTGAGCTTCTTGGGTCCCTGCCAAATTGGCTTCCGGAGAATGTGTATTTTCCAAGCCCAGTTACATAAATGAGCAAAGATGATGGTGTGTAATAGACCCTTCAGTGAGAAACACAAGAAGTATCTACTGATGCAAAGCCTATATGGCATGTGTGAATTTAAACAGCTTGAGCAAACACAAGTGACTGGACAGAGGGAAAGAAACCAATCCCTGTAGAAGACCCACAAGGAGGATTCATGCATAAATGCAGTTAGTTTGAGCCATGTGTGGTTTTGTTCTTTGATGTGAATCTTTCTTAATAAATAAGCTTTAAAAAGAATCCACAATGAATTTCTACAGTAAAGTATTACTTGATATTACAGCATATGATCTATATTTTATACATATTGTTTTTCTTCCCCAGCTTTATAGGTTTCTTATGCTAGCAGAAGGAAGAGTTAAATGAGAGAATCCAAGCAGGGAACTATATTCCCCTGCACTGTGCTGTTCAGTCCATTCCTGGTAATTAGGCTGAGTATGAGTACTGTGATGATTTTAGGATATGTTTTAAGGGGTATCAGTAAGGAACTGTAGTAACTCTACCCCAAATATCTCCACTTTTGTCTTCTGCCTGAATATTCCAGTTTGTTGTTGTTCCAGTACTTAGGCTTAAACTCAGAGTCTGGACACTGTCAGTCAAAGCTGGTGCTCTATCACTTTGGCCACAGCTTCATTTCTGGCTTTTGTTTGGTTGTTAATTTGAAATAAGAATCAAATAGACTTTCTTACTCAGGTTGGATTCAAATTACAGTCCTCAGATCTCAGCCTCCTGAGTAGCTAGGATTATAGGCATGATACACTGGAGCCTGGAAATATTCTACATTTTAAGCTGTTCTTCTCATAAAAGCTATCATAATCATAATTCATTTCCATTATCTAATGGACTGTAAAGGCCATGAAGGTAGAGATTGTGCTTCTTGTGAAAATATACTGACCTTTGAATTGGATTGACTTAAGGCACAATTAAAAATAAAATTCAAGTGTTTAATATCCAGGATTATTTAGAGCTTGGAATATTAAAGAAACTTTTCAGAAGAAGTATAAATGGCCAGAAGACACATGAAAAATATGTTCAACTCCCCTGACCATACAGGAAATGCAAATCAAACCAAAATTGAGATTCCACCTAACCCCAGTTAGAATGGCCACTATCAAGAAAACTAATAATAAGACATATTGGCAGAGATGTGGCCAACAGGGAATGCTATTACACTGTTGGTAGGAATGTAAGCTTGTTCAACCACTCCAGAAAATAGTACAGAGGTTCCTCAAAAAACTAAACATAGAACCACTCTATGACACAGCAATCCCCCTAACAATACATTTATTCATTTATTTAATAAATTATCCAATAAATCACAAACAAGGTTACTGTACAGCTACCAGTACAACTATGTTCGTTGCAGCACTATTCACTATAGCCAACGTTTGGAATCAGCCCAGATGCCCTCAATGGACAAATGGATCAAGAAAATGTGGTATATATACACAATGGATTTTTACTCATTTATCAGAAAGAATGATATTGTACCATTAATATAGAAATGGAAAGACTTGGAATAATTATGTTAAGTGAAGTAAACCAGATCCAGAGAAACAAAGGTTACATGGTTTCCTTCATTTGTGGTAGATAAACTATACCTATACATCTATAAGTAAACATGTTGAGTGGTATGCAAGTGAGTACAAATGGAGTAACTGAGGTATAACACACTCTATGGAGATCTCAAATATTATAATATTTTAGAAAGATTAGGTCATAGTCTAAGAAATTTGACACCAAGAAATGACTATATCCAAGGGTAGGAGCAAGGAGGGAGGGATAAATAAAGGGGGAAAGGGAATAAAATGCAGTCAACAATTCATTGTATATACCACAAAATTAAGAAAAGTAAGAGAAGGGGTAGGTTGAAGGGGAGTGAGAATGTTGAAGGGAGTGACACTGATCAAGATGCATTGTATTCATAAACTGCTTTGTTAAATGGCACCTCCTTTGCACAACTACTTAAAGACAATAAAAATGTTTCTAAGAAAGTAGAGTTAATTGAATTAGTATTAAGACACAGTAATTATTCATTTCTTGTACAGTGATTACCCAAAGCTTAAAATTGTTGACAAAGCTCATTCTATACCTGTATGCCTTCTCAGGATTACTTTTCATAAATATGTCCAGGTACACAAATGTTTACCAAGAATTCATGAGTTCATTTAGGATTATGTGAATCTACCTAATTCATTTTTTACTAAATCATTCTTAAGATCTTCTATTGAAAAAAACTTGTCAGCAAAGAGTTAGTAAGATATTAAAACAAAAATTCTAGAATAAGAAAATAAATAAATAAAAGTTTCTCCATCTTAGTATGTCTTCTTTACACAGTCCCAGAGCTGATTCAACCAAAATTCCACTGTGTTACTATCACCAAAATGTGGAAAATTTCTACTCAATGCAAGCTATGATTTAGGAGCATGGATTGTGTGGAGTAAGGTATACCAGAATGATACTCAGGTAACTGATGAAGCAAGGGGGGTTATTAGAAGGACCTGGAAGAAAACTGCCATTTTTTAACTTTGTATGAATTTTATTTGTATTTCATCTCATTCAAATCAATGTAAGGCTTCCTATATTCCTCTGTTTGTAACCAGAGTAGATAAACTTTATTGTTTCTTTATTTTTAAAATTATCTTTAAGCAGTTATACAAAATAGTTGCCATTTAACAAAGCAGTTTATGAATACAGTGTATCTTGATCAATGTCACCCCTTTTTACTAGTTTTTAAATGGACTAGTGATTCCCTCTTCAACACCACTACTCTGGATGTTGAATGTACATTTGAATGCTTGGCTATGTAATTACTTTTTCAGGTAGAAGCATTTGAATTCAACCTCACAAAACATATTTACAGAGATTGTTCATAGGTGCTCAGTATCCAGAGGCCTCTCCAAAGCTCCATGAAACTGCCATTTGTCTACACAAATTACTTCAGGTGCCTTAAGTCTGCTTTAAATAAGTACCTTGATCTTTCCCTAAATAGAACACTCTTCCACTTCATTGTCAGATATTGCCCTTCCCATTTCATCTGCTAATCTCCCAGAAGCTTTACAACAATCAACTCAAAATACACATCTGCATGAAAGTAATTAGTTATCTAGTATTACCTTCTAATAGAGAGTGAGAATTTCTTCCTTGCCTTTTTCTCCTTAACTCTTTCCCCATCAGTTAACTTTCTCCCAATGAGTTGATTGATATTTATCAGCAGTGCACTAAAAATCACAGCATCATCAAGAAGCAAACTAGATGGTAATGATGCTGCTTCCTATGAATCTGTGATTAGGGACTATTTTATTCAGAAGTTATATATACTCTCTCATGTGAGTATGAATTCACTTGCCAGTTGTTTATATATATATTTGTATGTGTGTACTTATATGTGTGTGTATTGTCTCACGAATGCTGAAAATACTCAGGTGATTCTCAAGTGAGTTTGGAGAATGAACGGTACATAGCAGAATTCCCAGGGGACCCTCTGAATTGGTGTTGTTCCATGGGAGATTGTCTAATTTCCCTCATTCTGATTCCCCCTCTAATTTAAAAATCACTGTAGAGTGATGCTACTGATGGGTGTCAGTTTCACAACGTGGAGGCAGAAAACAAATTTAGAACCACTATATTAAGCTCAACATTAATAACTGAATGCTTCCCACTCCTGTCCCACTGGTTTTACATATCTATTCCATTAGAAATCCTAATGGAAACTGCATTATCAAGCCTATTAAAAATTGCCTCAGGAAAAATAGTCAAATATTTTATCTTCTCTAAATTATGTATAGTTGAGATTTTTCCCAAGTTTTCCCCAAATTGACTCTACTCTCTTACCTTACCCAAACTCAGGCCATTGTCACTTCTTAGTCATGGGTGTCACTGATTATCTGACTAGTCACAAGGCTAAAGAGGATTGGTTATCTTACTAAACTGTGAAAAACAATCTCAGTCAGTCAGTCAGTCTGTCTGTCTGTCTCTCTTTCTCTCTCTCTCTCTCTCTCTCTATCTCTATCTCTCTCTCTCTCCCCGTTCTTAGGCTAAAACAGTGCTTCTCAACTAAGATGTATTTGCTTTCCCAGGTGACTTTTAGCAATGTGCCAATATACTTCTGATGTTCAAAACTGAACCCTTGCATGTGGTGGACAGATGCGGAGTATCTGTTCTATACCCTGTAATGCACAGGATAGTCCCCCAACATGTCAACAATGTGACAAGGTTGAAAAAGTCAGGGACAAAACATTGCACTGCAAAATAAAAATAACCTTGATTTTAATTGGGTTTAAACTCAAGGCTTTATGTTTGCCTAACAAGAAGTCTACCACTTGAGCCATGTCTTGCCTTTATTTGCTTTATTTTTTTTCTTTTCAAGACAAGGTCTTATGCTTTGCCTAAGCAGGCCTCAGACAACAATCTTCTTACTGATGCCTCCTGTATCAGGTATTATGAGAATATGCCATCATACCTAGATCTTATTGAGATTGAGTTGAACTAAATTTTGACTCAAATGACCTCAAATTATGATCCTCCCTATATCCGTCTCCTAAATACCTGGGATTACAGGTATATACCACTACTTTTGGCCCACAAAATAAATATACATATAATGATTCAATTAAGAGGCAAATATTCAGAAAATCAATATCTATTAAATAAATCATTCCAACCACTGGCCCTTTGTAAAATACTGAACAGTATCTGAAAGGATGAGCAGAGGATAATGAAATTTATTTGAATGGAAAATGCATGTATTATTGAGATGTGTAATTGCGGGGGAGCATCTCAAGGCCCCAAGGCACAGAGAGGGGAAACTAAAGCACTAAAAAGTAGAGAGGCTTCAAAAACCAAAGTTTGACCCCTTTACTATTTTGCCTGCAGCAAACCCTGCACATAAACACAATGTCTCTTCTTAATCTGAGTTTTATTCAAGAAAAATGAGTTGGAGTGTAAGGGCTTATTGTTTTGCTATAAGCCTGGAATTTTGTTTCTTTTCAAAAATAAATATCTACTTTCAAGAAGTCAAGCCACAGAAAGAGAAGTCACATTAAAATGAGACAAAAGAAGATGTTTCCCTAGCAACCAAAAGTACTTACAAGATTTCATCAAACTCATTGTATGCTATTTCATTTTTTATTCCATCACTTTTTTTAACATGGAAAGGCTTGAAATAGACTGATAAATAATTGCCTGAGTGGGACTAACACTTCCTAATATCCCATCATGAAATTTCTTTCAGCACTACCAAGGACATAATTGTGAATTGTAAATGCAAAACAGCATAATAGCCTCCTTCCCCCTTCCTTCCATTAGAAAGGTCTACAGTGTAAAGCAACAAAGGAGCTCTCATACAGTACAAAAGAGGTTTCTCTCACAAGCCAGAGCTGTACACTCTACTAAGCATGTAAAAAGCATTTCCCAAATCATTCCTTTTGAAAAGTAGCAAGACTGTCTTAAGAACCAAGCATGTTCCTAGCTAATTCCCTCAGCTATTACAGATGGGGTACACCCAAAGTAGGATGGAGAAATATCAATGATTTAAAAAAATAGAAATAACTTTGTATTTAATTTCAATGGTTTCATTCTTGTTAATATATTTGCAGTAGAAAAATACAAACAATAGCATAGAATGATTAAAAAATAACTACACTAGCATAGAAGATACCAGAATTGTTCTGGTTCTGCCACCAACTGCCTCTTGGGCAAGCCCATGACTCTATGCATATCAGTTACTTCATGTGTAAAGTGAGAGCTTAGACCAAATAATTACTAGATTCTTTCTCAAAGCAATAATTCAAGACAATACAAAGTTATTTAAGGGTAATAAGACTACTATGTAATTTTATGTTATTCTTTTCATCATTTTTGGTATTTTTAAGACATGTACAGTGATCTGCCACTGTAGCTTTATCCACATTTATTTTCTTACTACTTCTTAATACATAATACTAGTGAGAGCACTCTGAGTTCTACAGAAGTGTTGTTCATAAGAGTGACCACAATCTCCTCTGAATAATGTCAATACCACATTTACTACCTATAATTGGATCATTCCAGAAACTGTAGCATATGAGGAATTCATTAAAGACAGGCTGTGAACTGTTAGAAGCTGGAACAGTACTTGTGCTCATCAAAGCCCAGTGAAAACTTAGTTGTAGAAAAGTCTCATGCCTACATACAAAGAAGGACCTCATCCTCAAGAAGGAAAGCATTCTAAATGAGGAATGTCTTTGGCAATTAACACAGCAAGAGAAACTCCATCATTTTTTCCTACAATACAAATAATTGAGTTAGCTATATAACCCAATACTTGACATTAAATTTAATTTTAGGTAATAAAACTACATTCTGTAACAAAAAGCTATTTAAATGACTCTAAAGTGTTAACAATAGTCAGCATTTAACAGAAGTGTAAGCATTTGTATAAGTAAAATAAGCATGTTAAATGCCTTAGATTTGGTAATAGGGTAGTTTTGTTAAAACTACGTTAAGACAAATATAGGATGACAAGTAGCTACCTTAGTATACTGAATAAATAGTGGTAAAGTTTCCAGCAACTTCCCATAGACAGACTTCAGTGTACTTCATGACTTCTCTCAATTTTATATTCTACAATTTGAAGGCACAGATTCCTACAGTACAAAGATAATTCAAATACAGCTCCTCTATTCATCATATTCAAATACTTTCCAATATGAAACCAATGAAGACAAAAATCTTGCCATGATAAAGGATATTAAAGCATTTAAATTAGTGAAACAATTACACTGGTATACATAAAAGGTATAAGCAACAAAGCCAAGAAGAATAAAAACACATTTCTACTGATTTTCTCCACACAAGATATTCAACCTCTGATTTTCTATATAACTTGAAATACCAGATGGTGGAATGATTATCTAGTTAAGTTTTAATTATGACAAAAGACCAAAGAATATTATTTCTTTAATTTTTATTTTTTATTGTGAAAATACTGTACAAAGGGGTTACAATTATATAGGCAAGAAAATGAGTACATTTCTTATCAAGCATTGTAGCCTCCTTTGTTTCCCCTTCCCATCCCTTCCCATCTACCCCCCACCCCCCCACTGACTTCTTCCCGCCCCCCCCCCCCGCCAAAGTTGTAAAGTTCGTTTTCTACATAACTACTTGTATTTCTCATTGTTGCAATGGGTTCACCTGTATCCCTATTTAAACGACTTGATTTTCCCCTTCCCCTCCACAAATTATACCGACATCAAATACAGTGAAAGCATGGGTTATACTGTGGGGGAGGGACATACAAAGCAACAAAGAAATTATCTTATAAACGTGTTAGAAACAATCGCATGAAAGAAAAAAAACATTTGAATACATATCTTAGGGTTCATTTCCCTAACATCGCCTTATCTGACCTTTTCTGCTTCACTCAGACATATACTAGATATTGCAAATAAGGGAAACCATGGGACCTATGTTTCTTTGGGCTTGGCTTACTTCACTTAATATATTATTTTTCCAAGCCTTTTTGTTTCCTAACAAATGGGGCAATGTCATTCTTTCTGATGGAGGCATAGAATTCCATTGTATATACATATACCACATTTTCTTGATCCATTCATCTACTGAGGGGCATCTGGGTTGGTTCCATACCTTAGCTATAGTAAATAATTCTGCAATAAACATAGTTGTGCTGGTAGCTTTAGTGTAGACCAAAGAATATTATAAAGATATATAATAGACCTTTTTAGTTAATTTGTACCTCTCATAAGCATGTGGTACTTTCTAAGTATAGAGAGAATAGAGCTGAACATAATCTTGGAGAAAAACTTAAATTCCATAGGGTTAGGAATCACAGTAACTATTAATTACAGATCATTGACTAAAATCAGTCTTGAGGATTTAATTCAGCTGATTAATAGTTACAAACAATTTTGCCTATATCATCTCATTTAGAATTAAATTCAATTATTTCAAAACATATTTCAACACAAGATGAAAGTGGATAGGACTTTGGTGTACTTATTCTGAGTGCTCATAATCATTAAATCTCTGTGGTTTGATGAATGATAATAGTTTTCAATAAAAACACAAATGACTTCGCTTGAGACAAAGAAATGAATAGAAGAGACACTTCTTCACATTATATTTGAATGTGCTTTGAAGGATGAATAGAACACAAGAAGAACAATGAATGTGATATGACAGGAAAACAAATGAGATGCACATAAGATATGGAAGCGTGGGAAAGCATGGCATAAAAAGGAATGGTAGAATTCCTTCTTTGGTAGAATTACTAGCTTGCTATATGTTGAGGTGAACAGCAATAAAAGACAAAGCTAGAGACATGGGCAAAAGTCATCTCCAGATAAACCTTATGTAGCATAACATGTCAAGAATTTGTCCCCTAAAGTATGGGAAGCCATTCCATGACTTTAAACACAGACTGCCATGATCAGAATTACATTGTAGAAAAAAATCCTCTAGTAATAGAGACTGGGTTAGAAATAGTTTTTTAAGAGCCACCACAATAATCTGGACATAAAAGTGATGTGCTTAAAGTCATTACATACATATTAGAATGGGTTTGTACAGTGCTTAGCAGCAATAAAGACTTAGTTGCTAGGATGCATCAATATAAGCACAATGGGGTGAGAAAATTAAAGACAATGTCTGAAGATGAAATATCCCCCACAGGTTCCTATCTTGACTATTTGGTCTTCAGCTGGTGGTACCATTTTGCATGATTGTAGAAGGTTTATAAAGTGGGACCTCACTAGAGGAAATAGGTCACTGAACTTGGATACTTAGCAAATCTTATCCCTGACCCCTTCTTGGTTCTCTCCCCTCTCTCCCCCTCTCCTCTACTTCCTCTCCCTTCCACTTCTCTTATCCCCTTGTCTCCCTCCTCTCCCCCTTTCTCCTCCCTCTCCCCATCCACCCACCTCTCATCTGCCTGGCTAAAGAACTACTGTAGAACAGACAAATGTTCTTGGTTCACTGTGCTACCACTGGACCCTGTTAAGAGGATAAAAGACCTCGTATGCTGTGGACAGAAAAAGCTGCTTGAGCTTGGGAGAGAAGCACCATTAGAGAGAGAGAGAGAGAAGTGAACCCAACCCAGGACTTCCTGGTGAAGTCACAAGACATTAGCATTCACTATCTCTACCATTTCACAATCTCTGTTACTAAGTTCCTACCATTTCTATTAGCTTGACTTGTTGGTAAGCTTATTTTACCTATTTGCTTCTGGGTTAGCAATTTTCAGCAAACATTATGTTCTGCACAATGCACCCTGGTTAGCTTTTTTTGGCCTATGAGAAATCTACCCCCACTGCCCCTGTATACTTAGGCAGCCTAGGTTAGAAAGCATCTTTACCAAATATGACTGAATGTTTTACATTTCAATGTGTGTTTCTAAACTCTGATAGAGATGAAAGAGTCATGAACTTTAGCTACCAGTATTTTTGGATCTTTGTCCCATTTTTCCAGGTGTTTAATCTTCTCTAGTTATTTTTAAAAGCTGGAACATTAAAATTGTTAACAAAGTGGTTGGATGTTAAATATAATTAGGCATTGGTGATAATTAAATATTCATGTAAAATATATTTGGGGTGATATTTTCCTATATTTTTCACCGTGATAATTCTAAGCCACAAACTGTTAACAACTAATTTATAAATGTGCTGAATAAATCCGTGCCAATCCTTGTGCTAGTTGCCAATACTCAACATTTCAGTCCTAGTGGAAAGAATGGGGTCTTTCTACTCTCTTTTATTTAAGCAATCAGTCAAAGAAAAGTCTCTTGACCAGATCTTGAATGTATATATCAGAGCAATGGCTTTGCTTTATCAACAAAATCACTGTTTCTTTTGTATGTTCTTCCCCTATGGTATATCCCCTGTTGTCACTGTATCTGATTTTGGTACCCTGCATCTTGTATATACATTTATCTAATTTGAGGAGGGAAAGGGGAATAACAAAATGCTGAAATAAGGACACAGGATGACTCATTGCAACAATGAGACTCACAAGACACTATGTTGGGAATGAACTTTACAACTTCGATGGGGGTGGGGGAATGGAGGGGTGGAGGGAAAGGATAGTAGGAGCAAAACAAAGGAGGGGGTAAAAATGTTGGACAAAAAATGTACTTATTACTGTAATCCCTCTGTACAGCATCTTTATAATAATAAATAAATAAACACTGGCTGATATGAGAATATGGCTAGACTCTTCTAGTTTAGTGACTCCAAGAGAAAGAATCTCTCAGTCATATTAATAGGCCTTATATTTACCTGTAAAACTCAAAATTTGACAAAAATAAAAGCTGGGCTTTTCTCAATACTACTTATTAGCCTTTGATTGACCTGAATTATCTAGTAGGCTGTTTTGTATGGAAGAATCCTAGTTACCATAATGATTTTTAAAAGAAATTTAAGCTGGGAGCTGGTGGCTCACACCTGTAATCCTAACTACTCAGGAGGCTGAGATCTGAGGAGCATGGTTTCAAGCCAGCCCGGGCAGGGAAAGTCCATGAGACTCTTCCGGAAGTAGTGCTGTGGCTCAAGTGGTAGAGCGTTCGCCTTGAGTTGAAGAGCTGAGGGACAGTGCCCAAACCCAGAGTTCAAGCCCCACTACCGGACCCCAAAAAAAAAAGAAAAAAGAAAAAAAAAAGATAATTAAAAGACTTCTAGTAAAAGATGATCTGTATTAGAGGCAGCTTTGTGCATGTTAGGTGCCCAGTGCAAATTCTACCTCTACCCCTCCATGCTCATTTCCACCAAGTACAGCAGCTTTGCAGGCAACCAAAATAGAGATGAAGAGAAGTATCCAATTGTGAAGGGGTTATATTGTTGCTACCTACACACAAAAGACCATGGTGTGGATATTATTCATTTCAGTGTCTTTTTTGGCACCTGATAAAGTGCTTCTCCTCAACTCAATGAACACCAGCAGCAAAGTCTTGTGAGGATAGACCATCAACCACTTTGCTATATGCTACTGATGATTCTGACTACATTTAAGCCTCAATCATTCCTTTGTTCAGAGCTGAAGGAAATGAGTATTTATACATAAGCTGTTCTTAGTCCTAAAAAACCTGATTTCCATACTAATGAATGACCCAATTTATAGTTTAACAAAAATGACTTATCCTTGGCAAAAGGAATATATGTCATCCAACAAAGAGGCTGATTCAATAAAGCCTCAGTCCCTGTTAGAACCTGGTTTAGAAAGCAAATGAGGAGTAAACTCCTGGATTGGAAGAAAAAGGAAACTTGAGATCCTTCTGTTTCTTTCTGTCTTTCCTCTTCCCTCTTAATCACATATATGTCCCACACATAGTTGTTACAAGTGCATACCGACTCTCATACTTACACTTGCACACACTTACACTTGGGCACACACATAATTTAATGTGCTCCCTCACACAAAAAGTATACATTCACAATCATATTCATTCACACCCATTCACTCAGAAGTACCAATAAAGCACATATTTGCATATAGTTCCTAAAGCCAATTTTGTATTTTCTACCAAAATTTGCATCACTTTTGTAGCTGTTCTTCCCATTCTGTTTTGATTTTCTCACAGCTCTTCTAGAAGCTTCTTTTGTTCTTTGCACTTATAGACATTCATCATGACTGATGTATCTCCTCATTGCCATCCCTTAAGGACAAATTCATAAACCACAAGCTGGTTGCCAGGGCTTTAGGGGGTAGGACCAAAGATTATAGAAGGAAATCTTCTCTCTTTTTCTACGTTTTTCCCAGATAAAATTTATGACAAAACTAGGGGCAATGAATTGCAGTTGCTCATTTATCACTTTTGAATTAAGTCAATTTTTCAAACATATCTTAGTCACCAAGTGTGTATTTTTACCAGTTCACAGGAAAGAGAGAAACTGACAACCTTAAAAGAATATTTTGTGCATGATAATTTTCTAAAGTGCTTTCAGAGTTTTAAACTCCAATCCTAATTATCTAAGAAAAGCTAACTAAGTGAGAGATACTATAAATGGCTATACACACATGATCTTAATTTATGTACAGTAATTATTTGCCATAGTTGCTATATGTCTATTTATCTTAGAAAGGAAGAGACTGAGGCTCAGGTAGGTTGAATAACGTATGGATAAAAATGCTCTCATTTCTCTCCTAGATCTCTTACTCATCTATCTTTCAAAAGATCTGTGTATCCATGACAATATAAAAACACAATTTCTCATAGGTATGATATCTGCCTAAAAAGGTTATATGCATGTGTGTTCTACATTGGCAATGCTACTAGCCAAGATCCTCTCAAATCCTAGACACATTGATCTCTTTTGCTCTACCTCATTATCTCAAATTCCCTAAGCATGGGGTGCCAGAGGCTATCAGATCCCCAGAATTTGATTTGACTTTAAAGAGATAGGCTACAGCATGAATTTCAACCAAATTTTTCTTGTTACTACTTGTAGATTATCTTGTATCTTGTTTCTTATAGAAAAGGGATAATTAAGTCAAAGTAGCACTTAGGGATTTTTGTATTGCTAGAGTCAATACCAACATATCCTGGTCTCAATTCCTCCATAGGCATTGAGCTACAATCACATTGGTGTCTTTTTGATTTTAAAGTACACAAAACATCTTGTTTCAGGCACTTGGCATACCTCATTTTCTCTGCCTTTTGACAAATCTAATCTTCTAATCTAAATTATTTCCTTTAACATCTTTAACATCTGTCTTGTTTGTGACTGTATTTTAATCATGTAATACAGTGCATTCATTTTACATAGCAAAGAGTCAATAAACATCAAGTCATTGATCAAATTAATTGAGTGAATAAATGAACATATAAACTTCTAAGGTCATGTACACACAAAAACAAACGTCAGCTGAGTGCCAGTGGTTCATGCCTGTAATCCTACTCAGGAAGCTGAGATCTGAGTATCACAGTTCAAAGCCAGCCTAGGAAGGAAAGTCTGTGAGACTCTTATCTCCAATAAACCACTAAAAAACCAAAGTGGTGCTGTGGCTCAAGTGGTAGAGCACTCGCCTTGACCTGAAGAGGACAGGGACAGTACCCAAGCCCAGATTTCAAGTCCCACGACCCCTGCCCGCCCCCCCAAATGTGGTGGTACATGCTTGAAATCGCAGGAAGCAGAAGAAAGAGCATCATTGTCCAAGGCTACTTAGGCAAAATCTTGAGGACTTATTAAAACTAAAGCAAAAAGGACTAGGGAGGCATGACTCAATGATGGCACTTTAATATGCTCAATTCAATACAGTATATACTAAATAAATAAATAAGATGTCATAAAGTTCCAAGAGTAGGATTTAACGTCAGTTTTTTTTCTGACTCCAATTTTTTCAGAAAGGATGATATTACAGGAATGCATACAACTTGAGTACTATCATTTGCCAAGTTCCCTTGCTTCAAAGAAATGACAAAGACTCTGCCATTAAAGAGCTCTACTTTTTTCACAAAATAACTAATTCATTCATCAACTCAATATATAGTGGAACACTATTAGATATTTATTTTCTCAAAAATAAAATGTCTTTGGAATACTCTCCATTTTGTCTTATAAAATCTCACAAAATTATCTGACCCTTCCTCATCCCTCAAAAACATCCCTTAGAATCAACCCAGAAGCCCCTCAGTAGATGAATGGATCAAGAAAATGTGATACATATAACAGAATTCTATGCCTCCATCAGAAAGAATGACACTGACCCATTTGTTAGGAAATGGAAAGACTTAGAAAAAATTATATTAAATGAAGCAATCCAGGCCCAAAGAAACTTAGGTCCCATGGTTTCCCTTATTTGCAATATCTAGTATATGTCTAGGAGAAGCAGAAAAGTTCAAAAGCTATGTACATATGACCATATAAGATGATGCTAAGCGAAATGAACCCCAAGATAGGGACACAAGACGTTGTATCTTTCTTGCTGTTGTTTTTAATGTACCTATAATGTACTGTGTGATTTTTTTTTCATTTGTATGTTCTTCCCCCATAGTATAACCCCTGTTTTCACTGTATTTGACTCTGGTTCCCTGCATCTTGTATATACATTTTTTTTTTAATTTGGGGAGGGGAAGGGAAATAATAAAATGTTGAAATATGGATACAGGTTGACCCATTTTAAAATGAGATGTACAGGACACTATGTTGAAAACAAACATTACAACTTTTTGGGGGGCATGAGGGAGGAGTTGTAGAGGTGGAGAGGGAAGGGATGGTAGGGGAAAAACAAAGGAGGGGGGTAACAATGCTTGATAGGAAATGTACTTATTACCTTACTCATGTAATTGTAACCCCTCTGTACAGTATCTTTACAATAAAAAATATAATTAAAAAAAGAAAAAATCCTTTGGCAGTAGCAGTGGTGGCAGCAGAGCAGCAGTGCTATGCCCTTTATCTAGTTGCCCACAATCAAAAAGAAAAAGAAAAGAAAACTTGTTTTTTCCTGAAAAAAAATCCCTAAACAGCCAGGTGACTGTGGCTCACAGCTGTATTCCTAACTACTTGGGAGGTTGAGATCTGAGGATTGTAGTTCAAAGTCATCCCAAGCGGAAAAGTCCATTAATTAACCACAACGAGCCAGAAGTGAAGCTGTGACTCAAGTAGTAAAGCACTAGCCTTGAGCAAAATATTCAGGGGCAGAATTTAGGCTCAGAGTTTAAACTCTGGGACTAGAAAAAAAGGAAGAAAGAAGAAAAGAAAGCAAGGAAGCAAGAAAGAAGAAAGCAGGAAGGAAGGAGGGGGAGGGAGGAAGGAAGGAAGGAAGAAAGGAGGGAGGGAGGGTGAGAGGGAGGGAGGGAGGGAAAGAAGAAAGAAAGAAATCCCTAAACAATCATGTGTCCATCTCCTTTGCATCGAAATGTATTGAATAATTTAAAGTTTTGTGTAATTTATTTCACTTAATAAAGACTTCCAATTTTATTGATAGTGCTCTAACCCAAACATGATATCAGAGAACATGAACTTCATGTGACTTCTAAACATCAAATGTGTCTGTTTTTCAACTTTATGTTCTGGTTCTTAACCCTGATTCTCTATTGAAATCATGACTCTATGTGACCTCATGATATCTAACAGATTGTCATTCTTAGCCTCCTTGCTCATTTTGCTTTCTCCTTTGGAAATTCCTTTTTTTCTCTTCCTACTGAAGCCCTATCTGACTTTCAAGGTCCTTCTCAAACACTACTGATCCCATTCTCAGGCAGCTTCCTTTCTGTAGTAAAGAAAATATGACCTAGCTCTGAAGTCAAATGGGAGGCCCAATGCTTACTAAAATATTTAGCATTTCTGAGACCACTGGCAAGTTTGTTGACAACAATAATCCTCAGTTTCCTCTTCTATAAAGTAGGGATAATGAAAACCTGTGTCCCATTGTAGTGTAGTTTCAAAAAACACTGCCTATTTTCTCTCATATATGCAATCTGAAAAAGAAATATGAAAGTAAAGGAGACATACAGGGAATAGGAAGGCAACTAGCAGGACAGGGAGGAATAATGGGTAATGGGAGAGTAAGTATGATCAAATTATCTTATATACATATATAAAAATGTCATAATGAAATTTCATATTACCAGTAGTATACACTATTTTTAAAAGCATAGCTCATTAAAAAAGTTTAAAAGTCTCTCAGATCATAATGATCTCCCCCTGTGACAAGCCCATTGAGCAGTTATAGCCTGCATCAGACATGTAATTGCATACCTAATAGAAATGTCTTATATAGTTGGGGAATACCTACTTTGAAAAAACTTAAAATCAGAGGTAGTCCCAAACAGAACTTTTTGAGAATTGATAAAGCACCAAAGTGGAAAATTCCACATCTGACCTCATGTAGTAAATCACAGCAAAAATTAAACTACACTGAAAATATTAGATAATATTAATTCCATAAATATAAGGTATAGTACATCAAAAATAAATGAATTTCATGTTTAGACTTGGATCTTCATACTCAAGGTATCTTATTATGTATATGCAAATATCCCTAAATCTGAACAAAAATCCAAACTCAAAACACTTCTGGTCTCAAACATATTTTGAGTGTTGGAGACTGGTTCCAGGACAATATACATAGGCAAATACTTGGGCACTGAGCTATATCCCCAGCCAATCCAAGCATGTCTGATAAGTGATCTTCAACCTGAAATGTAGAGCATGGAGGTTATTAGGCTAAAATCATGTAACAATTATACCTATAATCTTCTCCAAGGAAAAGTCAAGGTGAGATTATTATTAGTTTTGAATATGAAATCCAGAAATCTGGTACAATAAAGAAATCTAACATAAAACTTAGGTTCTCCATGGTACTTCAGAACCTTAGAGCAACAACAGCATTATATAGGACAAGTATAAGTAGTATAAGGTGACCTATTTGTTAATAATAAATGATTAAGGCCAGGTACTAGTGGATTACATCTGTAATTCTAGCTACACAGGGGGTGAGACCTGAAGATTGAAGTTTGAAGCCAGCTAGAGTAGCAAAATCCATGAGACTTATCTCCAATTAAGCAGTAAAGGCTGAAAATGAAGGTGTGGCTCAATTGGCTCTGTGATGGCACAAAAATACTATATTAGAGTAGGTAGACATAACCATTTTATTTTT
This sequence comes from Dipodomys spectabilis, assembly GCF_019054845.1. Lineage (NCBI taxonomy): Eukaryota > Metazoa > Chordata > Mammalia > Rodentia > Heteromyidae > Dipodomys > Dipodomys spectabilis. The sequence continues at coordinate 2,100,756 of NW_024871002.1, read as the reverse complement.
AATAGGAATTAAAGAGAATTAAAGTCTGTAATCGCAAAATTTGTATTTACTTCCATTCAAATGTGTTTTTGAGTAAGAAAGAAAGGATTCGGTTCTAGAATAGCCCTATTCTTGGTTACACATGACTTCCACCTGTTGAAGTTTAATAATCACTGGTGTATAGTTTTAATTTATTATCTGTTTTCTTCTCCAATTTTAGAGATAAGGAAACTTAGATATCTAGAGTTTGTTTTACAGTCAAGATTATATATGAGTAGTGTTATCACTGCTCTAAGTCCAATGCATTAGTTGCTATATGAAATTGTCTCCTTTGCCCTCACCTATGTTAAGGTCAAATAGTTCTATCAACAGGGAATACAGTGAAATGATCTATGTAACTAACACTATGAAATGTTACCACTATTGCTAATATTTATTATTAATTTAAATGCTCTTTAAATAATAATAATCCTTAACCAAATGTTGATATACAGTTACATATTAAAAATAGAGAAATTAAAAAAGGACACAAAAGTGGCTGGAATTGAAACCACTTCTTTCCAAGAAATCAGGTCTTTCCCTTCCCACCATGTTTTACACAAGACAATTCATCCTCTTACAGAAAACAAGGAGATACAACTAATCAATTTTTTGTGGTAGAAATACTAATAATAATTGCTGTATATATTTTCAGATACTTTATTGAGAAATTTGGAAGAATTCAACTATGAAATAATCCAAGCTTCTTATCTACATAACTAAATTTAATTCAACAACATGGTAGAAAATATTTTGACTCCTCTCAAAGTGCTAACTCACACTAAAGCACCTAAGAATGTCAGGTAATAAACCAAATCTCACACGTGTTAAATAGCAGGATAATGAGTCCTCCTTACTATTTCCTACCTATCAAATGGAGCAGATATGGTCACACAAACTGAATTCATCAAAGAGGTAGTTTCTAGTATGTAAAATTCCATGGAAGAGAGCACATTATCCTCTATTGAACTTTAAAGTTAGGTTAAACATAATCACAGGCTGAATAGTAATTTGTTTAATGTTTTTGATGTCCTTAAATGCAGTGACCTTTTTGCTATGGCTATTTATCAGGAGCAGAGAAAATATGACTTTAGATACCTCATGTTAGATGTTTTATTATTCATCTACCTTTATCCTTGTCAAAAGTTTAGCAGATCATGGATTCAGAGGAAAATTGCTAAATTCCTATAAATATAACATTTTTCATTTTTATTTATTTTTTTGCCTATCCTTGGCCTTGAACTCAGGACTTGGGTGTTGTCCCTGAGTCTTTTTGTGTTCAAGGATATCACTATACCACGTTAGCCACAGTGTCACTTCTGGCTTTTTTGAGTTTATTAGAGACAAGTATCTCACAGGGACTTTTCTGCCTGGGATGGCTTCAAACCACAGTCCTTAGATCTCAGCCTCCGGAGTAGCTAGGACTACAAGTGTGAGCCACCAGCACCTGGCTATACAAATATAATAGTTTTTAGAAGCTGCCTTACATCTCAGTGTGATATTATTGTTGAAAACAAAAGAAAAGGATAATTATTATCCCACAAGGCTATCATCTATAGCTTATACAAGCCTTTTTTGCCGGTTTCTAAGTAGATGAGACTAAATTATTAATCCTAATCATCACTTCTATTAGAGTCTCTCTGATTAAAGGTAGAATGTATTTCCCTACTTATTTATACTGGGCTTGACTATGTATCTTGATTTGGCCAATCACATGTAAATAGAACAAACTATGCCATGATGTTTCTGCTTGTCTGTTTGTACTTCTAATGTCACCATGAGAAAGGTATGTCTTGGTTGCCTGACTACTTTAAGAAACATTGAGAAGTCTAAAACCCAATCTTGATCACCTGACACCCATCTCAGATATGTGAACAAAGTTAATATATACTGTTGTATGCAAGTCAAATTTTATTGTTGTCTGATGTATGGCAATCGTTTACTCTGTACTACAGTTTAAAATGCTGTAATATGTTACAATCTTTGATTTTATAATACTCCTCTTTGGCCTGTAAGATACATGCGTACACACATACATATATATACACATACACACAACATATCACTCTCAAGAAATATTTTGGTTGCCTATCTTGTGTACTGTGTGGACACATTGTGTTATATAGTATGTGACAGTAAATAAAAATTGGCATGGTTGCTTATTATTTATTCATTTGTGCTTTATAACAGCTCTTGTACATCTCAATATAACCACAAGTATGATAGGGTTTCACAAAAATCACTGAAATAATTTAACTTTGTATGTATAAACCATTGATGAGATACATCATCTGTAGGTGAAACATGTTTGCACAGCAGTTTGAATCTCAAGTTCAAAAACTTCAGTTATACTAGAGGGGATCTGTATTATCCACTTTCTATCTCAAAGTACATGGACAATAATTTATCCTTTTCTCAAAGATTAAAGGCCATCCTAATGACCAAAAGCCATTGCATTAGGCTCTAATACAGTTCTAATTTCTCTCTACATTTCCCATTTTCTTTCTATCCACAATCTGTGCTATTGTCACCCAGCATGTATCTCATATTCTTTCCCTGCCAAATTTCTTGCATCTAAAATAGTTAATGAAACTTATTAAGAAGTATATACTAAACAGAAACAAGCCAGGAGCTAGAAGCTAACACTTGTAATTCTAATTACCTGAGAAGCTGAGATTGGTAAGATCACAGTTTAAAACCAACCCATGCCTGGGTGGGAAGGGGAAACAAAGGAAGAGGCAACAATGCTTGATAAGAAATGTACTCATTATCTTGCCTATGTAATTGTAACCCCTCTGTATGGTATTTTTACAATAAAAAATGAAATAAAAAATACAGACAAAAATAAACAGCCCATGGAGAAAAGTTCACAAGACCTGTTATCAACCCATAGCTGAGCATAGTGTTACATAGATCTGTCATGCCAAGTTATGTGGGAGGCTGAGATATAAATATTGCACACTAGTCCAGCCTAGGAAAAAAATATCCACAAGATTCCAGGATTGGAAGAATACTTCAGCAGTAGAATGCTAGTCTAACAAGCCTGAAGCCCTGAGTTCAATCTTCAATAACAATAAACAAATTTGGCACTTGGATGAGCTTGTGTTAAGTGCAAGGTTTTTTTTTTAAATACAAGTTTTTGTGTGTAGGTTTCATAGTATCAGTCTTGCCTTTATAGTTCCTTCCTACTAATTTGGTAGTTCATGATTAAATATTCTAAAGATCTAAGGTAATCACCTTAGATGAAAGTCTTACACTGCAGGAGGGTTATAATAAAACATAGGATACATTTTGTTATGCTTTGAGAATATTTAAAATGGTTTTCTTTGTATATAATCCTGCTCAATAACCACAATGTTGTTCAAATATACAGATGGAAAGAGTCTAAATTCAATGTGCAAGCAGAGAGCTTTCAGTCCTCTCTAAACAATAGGATTTCAGAAAGTCAACCATTGAAAACCTACAACCTCAATCATCATGCAACTCTAAGCAGTTTCTCTAAAATAAAAGCATTTGCAGTAAGATATGGGTAAATATTTATCCATGCCAGCTCATAAGTGAAGTTTAATAGGCAAAATGATCCTGTGGAGTAGAAAGAAGGATTGATGAAAACTCATCCTGCAAGAGGTTTGGAATTTCTTAATCATTTGTATAGAATTTTATTTAACTAAGCAAAGCAGACCAAACCAATTCTATATATTGCTTTACTTTTTGAAAGAAATATTTGTCTTAATTTCTACTTTTCAGAATCAAATTAATATTTATTTGGAAAGATAAATTAATGGAGAATATTTATATTACCATCACTGATAGTGACATTTCCAAGAATTACTTCATTTCTGAGGGTTCACCATATAATCTCTTACTCTGGATATTCTCACTGGGTTTTCCTGTCACATTTGACACAGTGAATGGGACGTAACAAGAACTCAATAAATATTTGACAAATCAATGAATTTGTAAAACTCATCAGATTTATAAATTGTTTGCCTTGTTTCTTCTAGTTACAGCCATTTGAGAATTGAAAAATAGAACTACATTTAATAAACCACTAGCCTATCATTTCCAAGCTATTTGTATTGACCATGACTTCCATTATTAATAGCTTTCTGTGTAGGAAATGCCCGACATTGGCATGGAAAGAAAAAAGCAGACAAAATGAAGAAAGTAAGTGGGGAAAGCAGCAAATACTCTGAAGTAGAACTAATTGTTCCAAATCCATTGCCTTCAGCTTTAGTTCACATAATAACTGTTTCTGTGCAATTTTTGACTATACATTGCATGCCAGTTCCACTGTCAGAGTGCAACAAAAACTGAATTCCTTTTGCTTCCTACCATGTCCAACCTAAGCACATAGCCAGTAAATAGATCAAATGCCCTCACAAAAGCCTCTTCCAGCTGTGCATTCCATTTTCCATATGTGATGCTATGTGGAAACAATTCCTGAGAGTAGATCTCAGCTATAAAGTTGGACAACTCGTTGATTCCCATAATCTTCTCCAACAGTGCTTATGAATTTACAGAATTTATAGAAACTGGAAGTATGCAAATTGCTTCTTTTCCTTTTGTATCTATGTATGTGCACACAGTTTGCATATAATGCACAAAATGTAAACTCATCAACCTATAAACATCTAAACATCACTTATCACAAATTCAGTTATTTTCAAAAATCATAAAAGCATCTATTTTTATTTCATAAATATCATAATTTACAGAACTCCTGTGACTGATTCTTTTCAAGTGTTTTCTTAATTTCCTTTTTATGTGAGGAAAAAATTCATTGTAGGGTAAAGAATAAAAAGTTGGTCTCCATGTACAAGACACTATGTTGAAAACAAACTTTACAACTTTGGGGTGGAGGGAGTTGGGGAGGTGGGGAGGGAAGGGATAGTAGGGAAAAAACAGAGGAGGGGATAACAATGCTCGATAAGAAATACACTCATTACCATACTCATGTAACTGTAACCTCTCTGTACAGTATCTTTACAATAAAAAAGTAACCAGAAAAAAAATTGGTCTCCTATTTTTCCTAACATTCCCCCAACTTATTCCCATCAAAAGAATCACTATAAAACTAAAAAGTACCTACACAGCAAAAGAACTAATTGACCAATGTCAGAGACAAGTTACAGCATGAGACAAATATTTCCAAATTATATATCTCATAAGGAATGAATCTCCAAAAAGAACCTAAAGAAGTCATGGCAAAATATTTAAATCTTGAGTTCAGAGGAAGATGGTGGAGGAGAAGATAGGGGCTACACAAGCTCTGATGTAGAAACAAGTTTTAGTGTTCCAGTGAAAAGTTCAAGGCTAGAGAGTCACGCCAAGTATGCCATCATAGCACAGAGAGTTTGGCCAGAGAGGAAAAATTTAGGCACTTGGTTAAGGAGACAGATTTGAGCACTCACTGGTGTCAGCATTGGTGGCAGCAGCTGCTGCCACCACTACCATATCAACAGACAGAGCCCAGGACAAAGGCGACAGGGACAGTATGTGAGAAGATTCTACTCACTACAAGCAAGAACTGACAAGGAGTGAAAATCTTCTTCCTGCTGACCACAGACAGTCATGACTTGGACGGCCCAGAAAACAAGGACTTAGTTATCTTCCCTATCTCCCTTCCCCTTCCCACATTCTTCTAATCTTATTTTCTCCTCACAATTCTCCCTAAACCTATTAATTTCTGGTCTGATGACTCCTTCTTGGATTTTCTAAGTCCATTGATTCCTAGTTGTGTGTTGGTGAGCTAGATTGTATCTGTACTCATTTTGACTGAGTCAAACAATCTGTACAACTACAGGGCTCTGGGATGATGATTGCCTTGAAATAGTGTTCTAACATGGAATTGGTTTTTCTTTCAAAATCAAATGGGAAAAACAAGGTGTAGAAAGACAAGAAAAATAACAAGTCCAGGTATCACAAATCCCACTCATGAGCAACAGAGCAGTGAATGAAAAAACCAGAGGAGAGCTCCCAAAATGCTCTGCAAACACTACTGGTAAACTTGACAAGATTAAACCACTGCAAAGAACTCTGTGTGAGCATGATAGGAAAATGCATGAGCATGATGAGGCTAACCAAACATTAATACAGGAATATCGCGAGTGTGAGGAGGCTAATCAAAGATTAATAGAGGAATTACATGAGTGGGATGATAATAAAGAAAGAGTAATAGAGGCATACATGGAATGCACAAATTAAAAGCTGGAGGAATCCATGGAGGCCACAAAGGGATTGCTGAATTAAGTCCAACAGAAGGAAAAGGAGTCCAATGAAGCTATAACCAATCAACTAAGGGATTTGAGAATGAACACAGAAAAGCAAATTAAGGAGGTAAAGAAGTCCATACAAGATTTTGAAGGCAACAAAGAATTTGAAGGCATCAAAGTTGATCAAATAGAAGGAAACAAAAATGAACACACACATAACCAGCCCCTCTGGAACACAGCAAAGGCAGTACTCAGTGGCAAGTATATAGCTCTGAGTTCCTACATCAACAAATTGGAGAGATCTTAAACCAACAATTTAACAAGGCACCTGAAGCTCCTAGAAAAAGAGCAACAAGCTAAAGTCCAATCCAGTAGATGAAAACAAATAATTAAAATTAAATCAGAATTAAATGAATTGGAGTCCAAAAATCCATAGAAAGAATCAACAAAACAAAGAGTTGGTTCTTCAAAAAAATTAATGAAATTGACAGATCCTTAGAAAATCTTATCAGAAAAAGAAGAGAACACACCCAAATAAACAAACTCAGAGATGAGAATGGAAACATCACCACAGAAACAACCGAGATTCAGAACATTATAAGGGAATACTTCTAAAACTTTTATGCTAATAAGTTTGAGAATCTGAAAGAAATGGACAAATTTCTAGCGAATATTGACATACCCCAACTATACAAAGATGATTTAAACCAATTTAACAGACCCATATCAAACATCAAAATAGAAACATCAACAAGAGACTTCCTATACAAGAAAATCCCAGGATGAGATAGATTTACAACTGAATTCTGCAAGTCCTTCAAAGTAGAACTCACACCAATACTCCTCCAACTCTTCTATGAAATTGAAAGTTCACTACCAAACTCTATGAAGCCATCACAATCCTCATCCCAAAACCAGGCAGGGACTCATCAAAGAAAGAGAACCATAGACCCATTTCTTTGATGAACATCAATGTAAAACTTCTCAACAAAATTTTGGGCAATCGACTTCCACAACTCATTAGAAACATCACACCCTTCAATAAAACAGTATTCATTTCAGGGATGCAAAGCTGGTTCAATATACACAAGTCAATTAATATAATTCATCACATCAAGAGCAAGGATAAGAAACACATGATAATCTAAATAGATGTAGAAAAAGCTTTTGACAAGATCCAACACCCCTTTATGATGAAAGCTCTGGAGAAAGGGATGTGTATAACAAACATACAGACACTATTTCCTCTAAGTTCAGGAATGAGTCAAGGTTGTCCACTTTCTCCACTCCTCTTCAATTTAGTATTAGAATGCCTAACTAGAGCAATAAGACAATAGGAAAACAAAGGATGTCCAAATAGGGAAAGATGAAGTAAAACTAAATCTTTGCAAATGATATGATCTCGGATTTAAAGAACTCATGGACTCTACTTGCAAGTTACTTGAGCAGATTCAAAACTTTGGCAAAATAGCAGACATAAAATTAACCCTCAAAAATCAATGGGATTTCGGTATGCCTCTTACGAGAAGAAAGGGGCTGAAATCAGGAAAGCAACTCTTTTTGTAATTGCCCCACTCCAAAAAATTACCTAGGAATTAACTTCAGAAGAGAAGGACCTCTATGATGAAAACTTTAAAAACCTGAAAAGGGAAATAAAAGAAGAACTAAGGAAGTTCAAAAACCTCCCATACTCCTGGATTGAGAGCATTAATATCATGAAAATGGCAATACTGCCAAAGGCTATCTACAAATTCAATGTGATACCTATCAATATCCCAACCTCATTCTTCAATGAAATAGAAGAAGCAATCCAAAAATTCATAAGGAACAATAAAAGATCCCAAATAGCAAATACAATCCTTAGCAGAAAGAACAGTGCTGGAGAAATATCAATACAAAATTTAAAACTTTACTACAAAGCCATAGTAATCAAACAGCTTTGTATTAGCACAAGAACAGACCTGAAGACCAATGGAATACAACTGAAGATCCAGAAATGAACCAGCAGACCTATAGTCACCTGATCTTCGATAAGGGAGCTAAATAAATAGAATGGAATAAAGACAGATTTTCAGTAAATGGTGCTAGCAAAATTGGTTAAACACCTGTAGAAAGCTAAAGTTAGATCCTTCTATAACACCCTACACCAGAATCAACTCCAAATGGATCAAAGACCTTGAAGTCAAAGCAGATACCCTGAAAACATTACAGGAAGGAATAGCAGAAATTCTAGAGCTCCATGGCATAGGACGAAATTTTCTTAATAAAGACCCAGAAACACAACAAATCAAAGAAAGGTTGGACAAATGGGATTGCATGAAATTGCAGAGTTTCTGCATGGCAAAGGACATAGCTAGCAAAATCAATAGAAAGCCCACAGTTTGGAGAAGATCTTTACTAGCCATACAAGGAAGCCCACAGTTTGGAGAAGATCTTTACTAGCCATACAAGAGACAAGGGTCTCATATCTAAAATATACTTAGAAGCCAAAAAATTAAATCCCCCAACAATAAATCCTCAAAGAAACAACTGCCTGATAAATAAGTGGGCTAAAGTCTTAAAGAGAGACATCTGTGAAGAGGAAATAAGAATGGCCAATAGACACATGAAGACATGATCAACTTCTCTGGCCATAAAAGAAAAGCAAATAAAATAACATTGAGATTCCTCCTCATCTCAGAATGGCTATAATCAAGAAGTCTAATAACACCATATGCTGGAAGGGATGTGGCTAAAAGGAAACACTACTGCATTTTTGGTGGGAGTGTAAACTTGTGCAACCACTTGGAAAGTAGTATGGAGTTTCCTCAAAATACTCCACATAAAGCTCCCCTATCACCCACAATCCCACTTTTGGGCATTTACCCAAACAATCACAAACAAGGCTATACTAATGTTATCAGCACAACTACGTTTGTAGCAACATTATTAACCATAGCTAAGATATGGAACCAACCTTGATGCCCCTCAGTAGATGAATGGATCAAGAAAATGTGGTATATATATTCAATGGAATTCTATGCCTCCATCAGAAAGAATGGCACTGCCCCATTTGTTAGGAAATGGAAAGACTTGGAAAAAAATTATATTAAGTGAAGTAAGCCAGGCCCAAAGAGACATAGGTCCCATGGATTCCTTTATTTGCAATAACTAGTATAAGTCTAAGACAAGCAGAAAAGGTCAACAGCTATGTACATATAATGATATAAGATGATGTTTAGTGAAATGAACCCCAATATAGGGACACAAGTGGTCTTTTTTCTTGCTATTGTTTTTAAAGTATTTAAAATGTGCTATGTTATTTTATTGTTTCTCTTATATGTTCTTCCCCCATGGTATAACTCTGTTCTCACTGTATTTGATGTCAGTGCTCTGCATCTTGTATATAAATTTTTCTAATTTGGGGAGGGGCAGGGAACTAACAAAATGCTAAAATAAGCATACAATGAGATGTATAAGAAACTATGTTGAAAATGAACTTTATAACTTGGGGTGGAGGGAGTTGTTGGGAGGTGGAGGGAAGGTATGGTAGGGGAAAAACAAAGGAGCAGGTTACAGTGCTCCATTGGAAATATACTATAACCCCTCCTTATATTATTTTTACAATAAAAATATATTAAAAAAGAGATTTTATCTTTGTTGCTGTTGTTTTTAATGTGCTATGTGATTTTTTGTTTCTTTTTAGGTTCTTTCCCCAATGTATAACTCCTGTTTTCACTGTATTTGATTCCAGTGCCCTACATCTGGTATATACATTTTTCTAATTTCAGGAGGGGAAGAGAAATGGCAAAATGGTGAAATACTGATACAGTATGACCCATTGTAGCAATGAGACCTACAGGACACTATTATGAAAACAAAATTTACAACTTGGGGAAAGGAGAGATGAGCTGGGGAAGTGGGGAGGGAAGGGATGGCAGGGGAAAGTAAAAGGAGGGGGAAAATTCTCAATAGGAAATGTACTTATTACCTTACTCATGTAACTGTTATCCTACTGTACATTATCTTTAAAATAAAATATATAAAAATATTTAAATATTGATAGGCATTTCTTAAAGGAAGACATATCAATGTCCATTGGGCACATGAAAAAATGTTTAACATCACTAATAATCAGTAAAATGCAAATTAAAATCACAATTAAGTATCATTTCATACTTATTAATTACTTAACAAAAAGATAAAAAATAATGTTGACAAAGATGCAAAGAAAGGAAACACTTGTACAGCGTTGATGGATATGTGAACTAATACATATGACATTGAAAACTATATGGAGAAAGAACATCACTGAGTGGAATTTCCTACAATAAATAGAACTATCTTATGATTTAGTAACCCCATTACTTAGTATATTTCCAAAGGATATGAAATCAGTAGGCTGAAGAGACATATGCTCTCTCGTGTTTATGTAGTAATATCCACAACAGTTAAGGTGTAGAACCAAATTACATGTTTGCCAATGATGAATGAAGAAACAAAATGTGATGCGTATTATGAAAAATATATATAATGGAATGCTATTCAGTCATAAAAATAAGTAAATCCTGTCATTGGCAAAAAAAGGATTAGGGATGATCAGAAGAACAATATTCTATGTGACGTAGGTACAGAAAAGATAAGCCCTGGATAACCCAATTTCTATGTGAAAACTAACAAAGTAGTATTCATAGAAGCAAAGCAAAATGATAGTTACCAGGAACAGGGGCTGGAGGACTTGAGATTGAGATGGCATTGGTCAAAGAATGCAAAATTTGGGTTAGAGTATGATCAGTTATACAAGGTAGTGACTCCAGCTAATGTATATATATATATATATATATATATATATATATATATATATATATATATATATAATACACGTGAAAAGTGCCAAGAGTGGGTTTGAGGTATTTTTATGACAAATAAAATATTGATTCACTTCATTTATCTATTTCACAATGTATATACAAAACATGCTAAACATCCTGTTGTAGCGCACCAAAAAATATGTAAGTTTTCTTTGTCAAATACAATTTAAAAATAAGAACAAAATAAGTAAATTGCTGTTATCCTCAGAAAGACCATCTAAATAGATACAATTAAAACTCTAAAGATGTAAACTGTTCCTGATCTGTTTACATATTTATCTCAACTATAACAAAAACATTGGAAGAATTTTTTCACAACCATCCAACTTAATTCTAAACTTATTTGAATGATGGAGTAAGTAAATATTGATAGGATTTATGTAAAAATGAATACAGCAGTGGTACTCACTAGACATTCTGTGGAATACACTATACTACTTGTGGGTGAGGATAGGAGGGAAAAACTGGGAAAGAGTGACTGAAGGGGTGACATTGTCCAGAAAAACTCTTTAGCTGACTTATATAACTGTAACCCCTCTGAAAATCTTTTTTTTTTCGGGGGGGTCCGGTCGTGGGGCCTGAACTCTGGGCCTGGGCGCTGTCCCTCAGCTCTTCAGCTCAAGGATAGCACTCTACCACTTGAGCCACAGCGCCACTTCCAGCTTTTTTCTTTTTGCTTATGTGGTGCTGAAGAATTGAACCCAGGGCCTCAGGCATGCAAGGCAAGCGCTTTACCACTGAGCCACCTTCCCAGCCCCTGTAAGTCTTTTTATAATAACAATAAAATATATTTTTCAAACAGAGTCCTAACAGACTGAAAATATATGGTAAAACCCAAACCAGCTAATAGTCTTCAAACTATTTGCCTTATAAAATCTGATGGTAAAAGCCTGAAAGGCCAGACCTGGGCTTTATTTTATTTTATTTTTTTAAACAATTCTTTATGAGAACCAACCAAAGTCCAGAAGACATACCTTCATGAATTTTGAAAGGACCCTCAAAATTACCTAAGGACTTTCCACTAGGACTCAATGTCCAAGAGTCTGTACCATCTCTCAACCCTGATACCTTGGGGACCATGACTGCCAGTACCTGGGACTTTGGACCAATGCACTTTGATCTCACAGCATAGGTAAGCTCACACAATTATCTGTATTATCATTGCAATTTTTAGTTATTCCCACATACAAAGATCATTGGGAGTAAAGGCAAAGAAGTTTAATATTTTTAGTTTTCTATGTGTCAGTTATTTTATTATTTTATCTGAAAAATCACAATTTAATGTCCAGAACAACATTAAAGATATATTCTGTCATTGCTTATATGTCACTGGTGAAGAATCTGAAAACCAGTATAGTGAACTCATTTTTTCCAAGGACACATAAGCAGTAGATTTCAAGGAAGGAAGATGGATATTAAGACAAACCTGATATCTCCAGTCTTAACTACTACCCTTTATTGCTCCCATTAAAGTGTTTTGTTTTTTCTCATGAGATTCCAGACTGCTTGACTATTCCAAATGTGACATTACATGTAAAGAGTGCTCTCATAACTTTACAACTTTGGGGGGGGGCGGGGAGGACTGAGTGGGGGGGGTGGGGAGAGGATGGGAAGGGATGGGAAGGGGAAACAAGGAGAAAAAAATTAAAAATTAAAAAATGTAAAAAAAGAGTGCTCTCATAGGAACTTTTCTATTCCCTAGATTTCATTTCTAATGTTCAAAAGTGATTACATTAACTGACTATTGTTTTATTTTTACTGTGTAAACCATTCCTCTTTAATCTCAGCTTTCTCTGACATTTTCCATTTGCACAAACACACACACACACACACATATGTCTTATCCCACTGAATGGAAACTTGTCTTCTGTTCTCATCAGAATCATAAGGTCTATTGCGACCTATACTTAGAATCTTGTATTTGTACAAGCTGATTAGGATACTGAGTTGGGTTGTGCAAAACTGCCCTTGCTTTTTATGTTCAACTATGTATGGATATTTCAATGATATTTTTCCCATTGGCCATCTATCCCTGAAATTAAGTCTCTGTTGTGGCCACTAGATCAAGAAACTTCATTGAGTGATGAGATCAGTCTTGGGTAGTTTATTACCTTAGTCATATTAGTCATATTTAGCCATCACAACTTACCTTTCTGAATGGCCCATCTTAAAATTCCAGTACCAAGTTTTTCCTAGAATAGCTATCAACATTACATTGTCTCATTCTTATGATTTCAAGAAGTAAGATGCTCTGGGTCCAAGACTTTTAGGAAATCTTGCTTTTAGAAACATAGACTCTAATTCTTGAAATTCTGTGTCTTTCACTGTTTTGAAATCACATTTTTCTCTTGTAGCTATGGATTACAAAACAAAATGGCTTCCTCACTATGTATACACTGTAGATCAAAATCTTACCATTCTTTCTGATGGAAGCATAGAATTCCATTATATATATATATATATGTATATATACCATATTTTCTTTATCCATTCATCTACTGAGGGGCATCTGAGTTGGTTCCATATCTTAGCTATGGTAAATAATGCTGCAATAAACATAGTTGTGCTGGTAGCTTTAGCATAGCCTTGTTTGTGATCATTTGGGTAAATGCCCAAAAGTGGGATTGCTGGGTCATAAGGGAGCTTTATGTGGAGTCTTTTGAGGAACCTCCATACTACTTTCCAAGTGGTTGCACAAGTTTACACTCCCACCAACAATGCAGTGCTGTTCCCTTTTGCCCACATCCCTTCCTGCATATGGTGTTATTAGACTTCTTGATTATAGCCCTTCTAACTGAGGTGAGGTGGAATCTCCATGTTGTTTTGTTTTGATTTGCATTTCTTTTATGGCTAGAGAAGTTGAGCATTTCTTCATGTGTCTCTTGGCCATTCTTATTTCCTCTTCAGAGAATGACATCTTCCCATTTGTTAGGAAATGGAAAGACTTGGAAGAAATTATATTAAATGAAGTAACTCAGGCCCAAAGAAACATGTGTTCCATGGTTTCCCTTATGTACAATAACTAGTATAAGTTTAGGACAAGCACAAAAGGTCAAATGCTATGTACATATGACCATATATAATGATGTTAAGTGAAATGAACCCCAAGATAGGGACACAAAAGGTTTTATCTTTCTTGGTATTTTTTAATGTATTTAAAATGTACTATGTGATTTTTTTTGTTTCTTTTGTATGTTCTTTCCCCATAGTATAGCCCCTGTTTTCACTGTGTTTGATGTCGGTGCCTTGCATCTTGTTTATCCATTTTTTCTAATTTGGGGAGGGGAAGGGAAATAACAAAATGCTTAAATAGGGATATAGGTTTACCCATTGTAACAATGAGATGTACAAGACACTATGTTGAAAACAAACTTTACAATTTGGTGAGAGGGGGAAGTGGAGGAGGTGGGGAGAGAAGAGATTGTAGGGGAAAAACAAAGGAGGAGGTAACAATGTTCGATAGAAAATGTAGTCATTAGCTTACTCGTGTAACTGTAACCCCTCTGTACACTATTTTTATAATAAAAAATAATAAAAATCTAAAAAATCTTACTATTGCTTGAATGGCTATCATCAAGAACTCTAATAACAGATGCTGGAGGTATGTGGACAGAAGGGAACCTTACTGCATTGTTCATGGGAGTGTAAACCTGTTCAATCACTTTGGAAAGCAGTATGGGGGTTCCTCAAAAGACTCCACATAGAGCTCCCCTATGACCCGGCGATCCCACTTTTGGGCATTTACCCAGATGATCACAAAAAAGTCCACACTAAAGCTACCAGCACAACTATGTTTATTGCAGCATTATATATCATAGCTAAGATATGGAACCAACGCAGATGCCCCTCAGTAGGTGAATGGATCAAGAAAATGTTGTATATATACACAATGGAATTCTATGCCTCCATCAGAAAGAATGGCATTGCCCCATTTGTTAGGAAATGGAAAGACTTGGAAAAAATTATATTAAGTGAAGTAAGCCAGGCCCAAAGAAACATAGGCCCCATGGTTTCCCTTATTGGCAACAACTAGTATATGTCTAAGTCAAGCACAAAAGGTCAGATAAGTTGATGTTAGGGGAATGAACCCCAAGATAAGTATTCAAATGGCTTTTTGTTTTTTCCTTTTATCCAATTGTTTCTATCATATTTATAAGATAATTTCTATGTTGCTTTGGATGTCCCTCCCCCACAGTATAACCCATACTTTCACTGTGTTTGATGTTGGTATAATTTGTGGAGGGGAAGAGATAAAAACAAATCGTTTAACTAGGGATACAGGTGGACCCATTACAACAATGAGATGTACAAGTCGTTATGTGGAAAAACGAACTTAACAACTTTGATGGGGGGGTGGGGGGAGGATCGGGTGTGGGAAGGGGGGCAGTATGGGAAGGGATGGGAAGGGGAAACAAGGAGGGGGCAAAAATGCTTGATAAGAAATGTACTCGTTATCTTGCCCATGTAATTGTTGTACGGTATTCTTACAATTAAAAAAAAAAAAAAACCCTTTTCAGGAGTTTAAAGCTAGTAAGTGAATATTTCCTCTTTCAATAAACAAAAAGTCTATAATTTACTTAAGTAAATAAGAAGGAAACGCCTGACCAGCCAAGCAAAATGCTGCTCTATCTCTTGAGTATAAATAGAGGATCAGAGGAACAACTTTTGCCCAGGGGAAAGAAAGGGGTACCTTTCTAGATACTGGAGGTCTTTATGGGAAAGGAAGTCTAGGAAGGTACTAAGCCTGTTGCTATTTTTCCTACTTTTAGTATTTTGCAGTTTAACTACTCCATGATAGTCTAATTACCCATTTAGTTTTTTGTTTTTTTTTTTTGTTTTTTTTTTTGGCCAGTCCTGGAGCTTGAACTCAGGGCTCTCTGTGCTCAAGGCTAGGGTCTACAACTTGAGTCATAGCACCACTTCTGCCCTTTTCTGTTTATGTGGTACTGAGGAATCGAACCCAGGGCTTCATGCATGCTAGGCAAACACTCTACCACTAAGCCACATTCTCAGCCCCCCCATTTAGTTTTAAATGATAGTCTGTGTTTGAACTAGTCATTGTTTCTGGATTTGGGTTCCCAGATCTGTGAAATGAGGTAGTTGAACTAAGGATATCTAACTGTTCAATCAACTTTAATAGTTTGACAATGGGGACATTCAATCTGAATTTCTTCAAATAATGGTCAACATCTGAAGAATAATTTCTATTTGTAAAGCTAATCTGTCACATTTCAAACTCTAATTCATTGGCAAAAGAAAGAAGTAAAATAATTAGAAAGTATCATCTATCTATTTAGGCTTTTGTTCTCCCAATACTTGTCATCAATCAGAATAGCTGCCCTTGGAGTTATATCACTCATTCCCTGTTCCATATCTTTATATATGCTATTATTCTGTCTGAATCATTGCCTTTTTCTCTTCCCCAGATTCTACTTCTCTCTCAAAACATACCTCCATGTTTGCTGAAGTGCAATATTACAGATTTTTCCCAACCAGTGATCTTTTCGTCCTTTGAACTCTAACAGCACTGTGTGGAAAAGTGAGTAATTCCTTTGTTTAATTGTCTGTTCAAAATGTGTTCTAAGTTTTCATTGTGCCCTTTAGTAGGTCTATATGATTATAACCTAAGGCATCTCTCAAATAAAACAAGGAATCTAATTTACTGTGTTCCTTCATATTTATGATAAAAAAGGAACAAAATGGTTTGCTTTGTTCTAGAGGAAAGAAAGTTAGAAAGAAACTAATCTCAAAAGAAATCACAGCTCTGACTAAAGAAATTCAATATAGGCCTCAGAAATGTCCTGAACTAAAGGACTTCTGATGTTTACAGGCATTTCTAACATTGTTATTAAGAGTAACAATTTTCATATTACAACATCAAGACTGTTGTTGAAAAATATAAGCAAACAAAAGTGAAGTTTTCTTATGAACTCAGAGTTTTAGCAAAATCCTTTGGAGAAGAATATAGATATCATGTTACTGAAGAGAGGATACTAGCAATATAAAGTAAACTTTCCCAATCAAGTTAGAGAGAAATAAAGAAAGAGATTTCTCATGCATGAGATAAAGTATAGCAAGGAGCTGAATATGATCTACTGTGAAGGCTTCAAGCTTTTCCAAATAATGACATTGAATAAGACATTGATTTTCCTTTTTTTTTGGTCAAAAAAATTTTTTAATTGTGAAAATACTGTACAGTGGGGTTACAATTACATGGACAAGACAATGTGTACATTTCTTATCAAGCATTGTTGCCTCCTTCTTTGTTTCCCTTCCCATCTCCTCCCTCCTCCCGTCCCACCCAGCCTCCCCCCAAAGTTGTAAAGTTCGTTTTTCAACATAACGATTTGTACATCTCATTGTTGCAATGAGTCCACCCGTATCCCTAGTTAAATGATTTGTTTTTGCCCTTCCCATCCACAGATTAAACCAGCATCAAATACAGTGAAAGCAGGGGTTATACCATGGGGGAGGGACATACAAAGCAATAAAGAAATTATCTTATAAATATGTTAGAAAAAATTGCATGAAAGCAAAAACATTTGAACACTTATCTTGGGGTTCATTTCACCAAACGTCAACTTATCTGACCTTTTCTGCTTGTCTCAGACATATACTAGTTATTGCAAATAAGGGGAACCATGGGACCTATAGACATTGATTTTCTTAACTCTGTTAACTAGCAATCAGGTAGCTCAGATCAAACATCCAACCAATATTTATTGAGCAGTATCATGTGCAAGGCACTGTGGTAGTGTAATGGAGAATAGAAGGCATCACAAACAGAATGAGTTTATTTAACATAGGACATTTTTTTTGGTGATGGTTCTGGGGCTTGAACTCAGGACCTGGACACTGTCCCTGGGCTTCTATTAATTGTATTTTATTTTATTGTAAAGTTGATTACAGAGGGGTTATAGTTACATATGTAAGGTAGTGAGTATGTTTTTTTTATCAGTGCTGCCCCTCTCTCATTTTCTCCCACTTTCCCTCCCTCCCAACTCTCCTCCTCCCCAAGTTATGAAGTTCATTTCCAACATAATTTCTTGTGAGTTTTGTTTTTGCATTGGTTCACACTTTGTCCTTTGTTTCACCATTTTGTAATTCCGTTTTCCTTCCCCAAATCAGATAAACACACATACAAGACACAGGGTACCAAATTTAAAAAAAGTGACCACAGGGGATAAACCAAAGGGGGAAAAATGAAAGACCAAAGAAATAACTTCACAAAGTACATTAAAAATAAAATAAACACCTCTGGTTTCCATATCTTGGAGTTCATTTTAATTAGTATCATTTTATATGGACATATGGACATAGCCATTGAGCTGTTGTGATCCTCTGCTAGGACTATCCTAGACATGAACTAATTACTACAAATGAGGGAAACCATGGAGCCTATGTTTCCTTGGCCAAAAGGGAACATTAATACACTGCTGCTGGGAATGTAAATTGGTTCACCCACTCCGGAAAGCAGTATGGAGGTTCCTCTAAAGACTCCACATAGAGCTCCTCTATGACCCAGCAATCCCACTCTTGGGTATTTATCCAAATGATCACAAACAAAGCCACAATAAAGCTACCAGCACAATTATGTTCATTACAGAATTATTTACCATAGCTAAGATATGAAACCAACCCAGATGCCCCTCAGTAGATGAATGGATCAAGAAAATGTGGTATAGGCTGGGAAGGTGGCTCAGTGATAGAGCGCTTGCCTTGAATGCATGATGCCCTGGGTTTGATTCCTCAGCAACACATAAGCAAAAAGAAAAAAAGCCGGAAGTGGCGCTGTGGCTCAAGTGGTAGAGCGCTAGCCTTGAGCTGAAGAGCTGAGGGACAGTGCCCAGGCCCAGAGTTTAGGCCCCACAACCGGACCCCACAAAAAGCAAAAAGAAAAAAAAATGTGGTATATATACACAATGAAAGTCTATGCTTCCATCAGAAAGAATGTCATTGCCCCATTCATAAGGAAATGGAAAGACTTGGAAAAAAATCATATTAAGTAAAGTAAGTCCCTGAGGTTCTTTATTCAAGGCTAGCACTTTCCTCCTTGAGCCACAGCTTCAATTTCAGCTTTTGTTGGTAGTTATTAGAGATAAGAGTCTCTCAGGTTTTCCTGCCTTAGTGGGCTTCAAACTGCAATCCTCAGATCTCAGCCTCATGAGTCACTAGGATTACAGGTGTGAGCCACAGTACCTGGCAACATAGGACATTTTTTAAGGGTTGGGTTACACATGTAGCTCAGTGGTAGAGCACTTGCCAATCATGTGAAAAGTTCTATCCCTAGTATTGCAAAATAAGTTTTTGTTGAGTGGTAGGAAGGATAAAAGGGAAAGATGTAAAAATAAAGAAAAACAAGTACCATTATAGGGCAAAAAGTAACAGTGAAAAGTTTTACTTTCTTCTCATCCATTATATTTAATTTTTAAAATTTTTCTTTACTTTTGCCTGGCTACACTTTTAGCCCTCTAAGCCATATTATACATAACTACCAAAGTGACCTTTTACTATATCTCTCTATGATTTATCCAAAAAAAATTATTTGTGCCAGAATCACATGAGTGTGGACTTTCTCAGGCTGTTCTTTCTCCTCATATTACATTTTAAAATTCATCCCCAAATCACTTCTAATTGAAATTATTCCTAAAGCTTATGAGAAAAATTTATTCTTCCTCTGTGCTTCCACAGCACTTAATAGACAATTGGATTAGCACTTAGTTAACTACGAGTTTCTGATTTATTTTATTATGAATATATTACTCAAGCTTCTTTGGACTCTTGTGATCTTCTGATAAAATAAGCTTACAGTTAGGACAGTTTCTTTGCCCTTGGTTCAATAGGGTAAAAACTGATAGTTACTGTGGAGTCCTTGCCCATATCTTGAGCTAGGGACCTCCATTTGAGAGAGCAAACATTTTTTGTAAACATTTCAACCACATGTAAAGACAGGTGACATTTTGAAATATGTTTTTATGGTGTACTCACCTAGAAACTCATCAATGCCCAGGGGCACCTTGACATTTTATTACTATGGAACTTACCATCTACTACCTTAAAATATGTCATTCGTTGGATCCAAATTCTGTAGCTCTATCACTCCATAGGTATTATTTTAAAGTATTATTGATGTCTGTCTGTGTAACAATAAGGTGGTAAAAGTAAATACGATGCTTTTATACTGCCAGTTCATTAATTCAATTATTATTGTTTTTCATAATACATATCCTTGTGTCATTATGCAAGATACAAACAAGCTTTACTGTTCTTTTTATTTTGATACGTTTTTATTGTAAAATTACTGTACAGAAGGGTTACAGTTACATGAGCAAGGTAATGAGTACATTTCCTATCAAGCATTGTTGCTTCCTCCTTTGTTTTTCCCTACCATCCCTTCCCTCCCACCTCCACAACTACACTCCTCCATTCCACCTAAATTGTAAAGTTCATTTTCCAACATAGTGTCTTGTACATCTCATTGTTACAAAGGGTCAACCTTTACTGTTGTTAATCATGAGGTAGAAAGTAACAGAAAAAGATAAAGATAAAGATGGTTGGAGATTCTATTTAGAATAGATTAGGTTCCAAATTCTGTAGATTGCTAAATGATTGTGTGATAATTAGTTGGCCTTTGTTATAGCAACTCCTTCACTAACCCACCCCAAACTTCACCTGTTCTTTACTATTTGCCTACAATGTGCTTTCATGATGTAATAACTATCATCTGGGGACACATCATTGATTATAACCACTGGCCAATTTATCTGTGAATCTATAAGCTCCATAAGAAAATGGTGTATGTTTTATTCATACTTGCAATCACAGAAAGTACTTTAGAATAATGCTTTTGGAATATAGTATGGAATAATAAAACCTTATTAAATTGAACTACAAATGCACAAAGACAAATGTCTCAATTAAACTTTGTGAGCTAAAGACTTCAACAAGCTTTGAACTAGGGAGCATAATGATGTAGGTGGATGGGTGAGTGTGCATATGTGTGCATGTGTATGTTTATGTGCTTGTGTGTGTGTGTGTGTGTGTGTGTGTGTGTGTGAGTGTGTGTGTTTGTATGGAAGGGGAGAGTTGGGATAGAGTATACGAATTAATGTTTTAAAGTAGCATCCTACCATATAAAATATTTCTTTGCAAATTAACTATAAAAGTATACTATACTATTATTTCTTTAAAAACTCCATTGAAAGGAAAGTGACAGCTTAACATTTTAAGTTCTTGGTATATTCTGGATATAAGGCTATTGTCTGATGTATAGCTAACAAAAATAATCTACTCTGCAGGCTGTCTTTTTATCTTGCTATGTCCTTTGCCATGCAAACATTTTAGTTTGATGCAGTCCCATTTGTCAAGTCTTTCACTGATTTGCTGTGCTTCTGGATCCTTACTCAGAAAGTTTCTACCTTCACTCAGAAAAGTTCAGGATGCTTAATGCATCCCCAACTCTTTCCTGTAATATTTTCATGTTTTCAGATCTTACATTGAAGTCTTGCTTGATTTTGAATTGATGCTAGTGCAAGGTGATAAATGAGAACCTAGTTACAGGTTTTTGCATGTGGATATCCAGTTTTCCCAGCATCATTTGTTGAAGAGGCTGCCTTTTCTCTGTCCTATGTTTTTGATTCCCTTATTGAATATTAAATGGCTGTAGAGCTGTGGGCTTATTTCTGGGATTTCTGTTCTGTTCTAAAGGCCTTCAGGCCTGTTTTGGGGCCAGTACCAAGCTGTTTTCATTACTGTGTCTTTGTAATAGAGTTTGAAGTTTGGTATTACTATTCTTCTAGCACTACTCTGCCTGCTAAGGATGGCTTTAGGTATTCAGGGTCTTTTGTTATTCCATATGAATTTTTGTATTGCTATCTCTATCTCATTGAAGAATGATGTTGAGATAGGCTAATAAAGTAGAGAGTCTTCTCAGAAGATGAAGTGAAAGTAGCCAATAGACACATGAAGAAATGCTCAACACCTCTAGCCATAAAGGAAATGCAAATCAAAACAATGTTGAGATTCCACCTAATCCCAGTTAGAGTGGTCATTATCAAAAATAAACAAAGAAAAACAGATGCTGGCAAAGATGTGGTCAAAAGGGAACCCCAGTACACTCTTTGTAGGAATGTAACTTGTTCAACCACTCTGGAAACAGTGTGGAAGTTTCTAAAAAAATTAAGCATAGAACTACCCTATGTTCCAGAAATTCCATCTCAGGCATCTACCCAAAAGATTACAAACCAGAATACAGTAAAGACATCAGCACAATCATGTATATTGCAGTGTTAGTCACTATAGCCATTATGGAATCAGGCCAGATAGTCCTCAATGGATGAATGGATCAATATATATATACATATAATGGAATTTTACTCATTCATTAGAAAGAATGATACTCTACTATTTGTAAAGAAATGGAAAGATTTGGGAAAAAATTATGTTAAGTGAAGTAAATCAGGTGCAGAGAGACAAAGTATCTATGTTTTGCCTTATATAAAGAAGCTAGATTTAGCTTACAAACTCAAAAATAAATATGTTGGGTGCTATGCAAATGTATGTAAATGTATTAACTGAAATACAGTAGATATGAAGGAGATCTCAAATAGTGTAATTCCATAGAGATGCAAAATAATAAAAGTTCAGCAAAATAAAATACCATTAGGGAGGTACTTGAAAAGGGTGAGGTGGGGTGAAAGGGAAAGTGGTAGATGAGTGAAAAGGAGAAGAAGGGAAGAATGCAGGCAAAAATCCAATGTATACATTGCAAAATTAAGAAGAATGAAGGTGAACACTCCCTTAACAAACCATAGTTTCTTTTTTAATCACTAAGAACACAACTGGTACACATTGTGAAGTACAGTAATGTTTGCTATAGGACATATATTTAAAGCTTTTAAAACTAATGTAACTACCCAGAAGTGGGATTTCTGGTCATAGGGGAACTCTGTTTAGTCTTTAGAAGAACCTCCACACAGTTTCCCAGAGTGGTTGAACAAGTTTACAGTCCCACCAACAGTGTAGTAGGGTTCTCTTTTGGCCACACCCCCTCCATCATCTGTTGTTATTAGATTTCTTCATTATAGCGATTCTAACTGGATGAGGCAGAATCTCAATGTTGTTTTGATTTTCATTTCTTTTATGGCCAGAAATGTTGAGCATTTCTTCATGTGTCTATTGGTTATTCTTATTTCCTCTTCAGAGAAATCTCTTAAGTCTTTAGCCCATTTATTACTGGGTCAGTTGTTTTTTTGAAGACGTTGTTGGGGGATTTAATTTTTTGAGTTCCAAGTACATTTTAGATATTAAGCCCTTGTCTGGCTGAACATTTACTCAAATGACCACAAACAAGGAAGGCCACACTAAAGCTACCAGCACAACTATGTGTATCACAGCATTATTTACCATAGCTAAGATGTGGAACCAACCCAGATGCCCCTCAGCAGATGAATGGATCAAGAAAAAGTCACACACACACACACACACACACACACACACACACACACACACACACACACACACACACACCAGCTTTCTATGCTTCCATCAGAAAGAATGACACCACCCCATTTGTAAGAAAATGGAAGGAATTGGAAAAAATCATATTAAGTGTAGTAAGCCAGACCCAATAATTATATGTTTAGGATAATCTTAGCAGATGAGCAGAATAGTGCAATAGCTATGTACATATGGCCATATAAAATGATGAAATGAACCCCAAGATATAGATACAAGAGGTTTTTCTTTGTTGTTGTTGTTTTTAATGTACGATGTGATTTCTTTTTTCTTTTGTGTTTTTTCCCCTATGGTTTATCCCCTGTTGTCAATATATCTGATTTTGGTACCCTGGTATTGTATACGTATTTATTTGAATTAGGGAAGGAAAGGGGAACAAAAAAGTGGTGAGACATAGGACAAAGGCAGAATGAATGCAACAGCAATACTCACAGAACAATATGTTGGAAATGATTTGTACAACTTGGAGGAGGGGCTGGGGTGGAAAAGTGGGAGAAAAATGAAGGAGGCAGAGACAATTTCAACAAGAAATGTATTCGCTACCTTACTTATGTCACTGTAACCCCTCTGTACATCACCTTGACAATAAAATTAAAACAATTATTTTAAAAAATGAATGTAGCTCACCGAAAAATATAAACTCTGCTTTATAACCCCTTATATTTCCTGATTATCATTTTCTGAAATTTATGTTGTTTGTATGGAAATTACTGTAGACCATTCTGTCACCTTAGTTCAGCTGCCAGTTATGACCTTTAATAGGAAACTTAAGTATTTGGTAATTTTGAGGGTTTTGTCCATATTTCTATAGTGATTATTACTTCCTGGTTTATAGTAGGAAAAATATTGAATGTTCTGATTCTTGGCCCTAGGTAAGAAAATTAGAATAAATGTGGCTGACACACTTTGAATTCTTTACTTTCAGTCATCAGCATTTTTAGCTCCAATACACTGCAATGGTCAATATCTTTGTAACATCCATACTGTTCCCAACTGAAACCCCAAATACAGTGACTCCAGGTTGACTCTCACTTTTATATATCAAATAAAGGTACATGGTAAACAGCACAAAAGTTATTATGTGGCATGGGCAGTCATCAGAAGACAGTATTTCAGCCTTCAACCATCTTTAGGTACAGAGCTATAGGTTCAAATAGAAAAAGAACTAGGACCAAGGGAAAAGAGGTATGTATAGTTCAACAATCCTAATCATAGGTGTGCTTCAGAGGATAGGGGTAGTGTTGGGTGGTTTGACAATACATTGCCTCAGGATTGGTCAGGTGGGGAATTGTTATAGTAAGGGGCATTAATTTCTTTGATGCATTAGGCACAAGTGTGGTGGGTTCTATTTCTCTGGTAGTATCAAAGTAGTACTAGGAATGATGAGCACAGTTTTAAAGAGTTTATTTAGTAAAGAGAAAGTAATAGCCACTCAGAAGAATGAGCATCAGGACCCTGTTTTCCCACTAGGTGGTCCAGATCTGCTGTTTTATATTACTTCTGTCCTTTTCCTCCTCTTTACTCTCCTCCTTTCAGGCAAGGTCACATTATGATTGATATGCTTGAAGCAGGGTAGTGGCCACAGGATGGTGGGATGGCCTGGCCTCATGATTGTGTTATTTGAAACAGGCCAGAACCTCTCTTGGGTGGTGGTTCTAGAAAGTGGTTTTGGCTTGAGACATAAGACTGTCCCCTGGCTGGTGGCCACCAGTAGGGGAGGGGGCAAGCTGGTCAAACTGGTTTGCTAATATCCTTTACCTTTCAGGTGATTCAGTCTACTCCTTCCTGACTTTGCAGATGGCTACAAAATGAATGTAGAAAGCTAGGCACAGGTGGCTCATGCCTGTAATCCTAGCTACTCAGGAGGCTGAGATCTGAGGATCACAGTTCAAAGTCAGCCCTGGCAGGAAAGCCCATGAGACTCTCATCTCCAATAAACCCCTAGATAACCAGAAGTGGTGCTGTAGCTCAAGTGGTAGAGCTCTCACCTTGAGCTGAAGAGCACAGGGACAGCACCCAAGCCCAGAGGTCAAGCCCTATGACTGACAAAAAAATGACTGCAGAAAAGAATGTCTTAGAGAAAAAGATGCAGATAAAAAATGGAGGTTAGTCTGTAGTTTGATGATTTTTTTCTCTTGCTTTTAATTAATTTGTGGGCCCAAGTAAATAGTCAATGCTTTTCATCCAAAGAAGCTTTAAGTACCTGCTACACAAGTACTGAATGAATAGTAGGAGCTCTAAACTAAAGCAATATAACAAATTTCCTAATAAATTCTTCAGTTCATCCCTGAGTCAATTGAAAAGCAAAACTAATACAAATATTTGATGTCTTTATAAATACGTGATAGGAACAACAGCAAATACTTTAAAATACATCAGGTTTAGATGTAATTTCTTTGCTACAGCTCAATGTAAGTAATGGCATTTTCATTACACATATTTCTTTTTACTAAATTGACACATGGAAAGGGAATCCGTCTCATGTCTAAGCATCTAACATATATTTCCAGCCCACTTATTTTATAGGTTGTTTTGTCCATAGGATGTTAATTGTACCAACAATGAGATGTACAAGTCGTTATGTCAAAAACGAACTTTACAACTTTGGTGGGGGGGGGTGGGGAGGGTTGGGGGGGCGGGAGGAGGATGAGAATGGATGGGAAGGGGAAACAAAGGAGGAGGCTACAATGCTTGATAAGAAATGTACTCATTATCTTGCCCATGTAATTGTAACCCCTCTGTACAGTATTTTCACGATAAAAAAATAAAAATAAAAAAATAATAATAAGTGTGAGTCTAATGGCTGAGTTCTAACCAACTTCTCTCATTGTTTATTATCACAAAGATGAATTGCTTAGGGTTGTTTCCCTAGCTAGTTAAGTTTCAATAAAAGATACTGTGAATGTTCAAGTTAGTTTAAGAAGGTTTATGCACTAAAGCTGAACAAAGCCCTTCGCATAACTTGGCTGTTCTAAGATATCACCCTGAGGGCTTCAGTTCTGTTACTTCCAAGGGTGCTATTTGTCTGTTGTCCCAGACCTTGCCCAGTCCTCAGGACCTAGGCTATGCTGGCAGACACTGTTAGAGGTGATGAGGTGGTGTTTTATGCTAATGTTTTACTTAACAGCTTTCCAAAACTCACTATTATGCATAATTGCCCTTGAGTCTTTTTTTTCTTCTTTGACTCTGGGAGAAGGCCAAGGTAAGCATTCTCTTCAGTTCAAAGAAGTTTTCAATATTCAGGGTCAGAGGCCTAGTAAAACTATTAGAGCTAGTAGGAGGCTTTAAACACACTGTAGCAGAATACAGATCTCAGGTGGCCACATATAAATTACAAATGTATACTTAGAAATAAAGAGCAAATAGGAAAGAGTTTTGAATAATTATGAAAAGAGTATAGGATGCATGTATATTGTTAGACCAGCTAAACAACTTACAAGTATATACATTAGAAGGTAAAATCAGACTCTATTGGTTCAAAACACTTTTTCTATGGATATTTACTTTGAACAGTTCATCGAATATTAGCTCTTTTATGCATATATGTAATATGTGAGCATGTGTGTTTGTACCAAATGGAATCACATTATATATGCTGTACATTTTTATCTTATACAATGAAGATCTTCTCATGTTACTAGTTATATATGTACGTCATCCTTACTAACAGATATAGCTTATAAAATGTATATAGTATCAACTTATAGGCTCCCCTATAGTTACCTGTTTTTGCTATTCAAAATAGTACTCCAAAGAACATTCTTGTTCCCATATGTTGGCACACTTAAGTATTCTCATAGGATAGTCTCACAGAACTGAAATTTGTATGTGGATGTATGTAATCATTTTCAATTTCAGTAGATAGTATATAAGTGCCATTCAAAAAACTTGTACCAATTTACAGTATATGAAAGTTTCTAAGGGGCTATTTGGAGGAAATATCTGACAGGATGTGAGCACTGGTTGGATCAGGAGGAAAAGCAGAGTCAAAGATAACTTCAAACTCTTAGGTCTGGGAGATTTAAAGAATGTTATCACCTTTGACAGACACAGCAAATTTTGAAGGGATCATGCTTTAAGGGAAAAGAGAAAAAGAGAATAAAGATAAAAGAACAAAAGGCCAAAGACTGAGTCTCTAGGCTCCCTGTAGTAAGAAAGCAGAAAGAAAATCATCAAAGGGAACAGAGGATGCATAATCAGGAATGTAAGGGGACAAATCTACAAGGAAACAGTTGTAAGGAGAGGATAATCTTTGTGAAATGACATAGAGGTAAGACATAAAAGATGGCTTTGAATCTAGTGATCAGATAGTCACTGGTAACCTGTGAGATGGCAATTTCTGATTGGGGAACTGGAAGCGATAGAAAGCAATTTTTTTAAAAAAGGAAATGGGGTAGAGATAAGAAGGTCAGTCATCACAGAAAGTCAGCTACAAGATAAAATTTAAAAAGTGAATGTTTAACAATATGTCCCTTTGACCCTGTAAAGGATATCACTTGGAAATTTCTATATTTGGATCTTGATTCTGTTTTGGACTGTATGTGGTCTCTGGTAACATATAGAGGGTCCCAATTGAGTTAGCTCTTAAGCTTTTCTTAGCTTTAAGGAATCTAGGTCCCGCTAGAATGAAAGAAGGAATCAATAAAAGAAGACTAGAACAAATAGGAGAAAATAATAATACAGTAAATACATGCTCCATCTATTTCCAGTTTTTATCTTGTTCAGTTTAATTAGCTTGGCATACTGATTCAATAAATGACTTTAATATATACCAGAACCATTACAAAACCTTTTAAATGACTACAAACTCTGCATAATGATTTTGAAAGATGTCTTCAATATTTTAGGTTAAGAATGAGTGTAAAGTGGCCTATTTGTTCAATCTAATTGATATAAAATTGCATTAATGGGGGACTTCCGGACCAAGATGGCGACGGGGCAGTAGGGAAACGCCACAGCTCTCTCCAACCAAAAAGAGAGTTCGAGTTCCAACGCTTAATCTCCCCAAGAGACCGACAACAACAAAAAGACGAACACTCAGAGAAAAACCAGAGGTGGAAAATAACAAAAAAAGAAAGAGAGGAAAAGAAGAAATTCAGAACAGAGAAGAGCGAAGACCCCTCCCCCAACCTTTACTGGCCCCGCGGCAGTGCGCCAAGCCGCCGGCCAGCCGGCCCGGCGGGGGCTGCCGGAGCCACAGAGACACAGGGGGCTGCTTGCAGATCACCAGGTACCGGATTGCAGAACAGCGGATCGCCAGGAACAGAGAAACCTACCAGCCGGGAGTCTCCACGAGGATCCCACCCCCACCCCTCACTCTCCACCGGAGCGGAGAGGCTCCATACCGCCAAAGCCGCCCGGCACCAGCAGCGCGACAAAGGGACCTATCGGCAGAACACCCGCCCAATCGCGATCGCAACGACCCGGCGGGGAGCCGCCCAACCCAGCCCGCAACCACCCCAACTGAACTCGGATTGCAACAACAACTGACGACCTACAGGGTGAGTACCCATCAGGGGACAGGGAATCCATCAAGGGAGACCAGAGCTGGAGGGAATCCCCAGACCCTGACCTAGACTCCCTACCCCAACACCTGGACCACAGGACCCACTAAAACTGGGAACTGTTCGAGAGCTCCACCAGCCGGTGGAGCACACTCTGCTGGCCAGGCCAGAGCAAGAGTGCCCCTGGAAGGGAGCTTAAATGCCCAAGCCAGGAACAGCGCCCCTGGGTCAAGACTACCAACAGTAGAAGAAATTTGAACTGTGTCCTCCAGGCTGCATAACTTAGGTGGTATACACATTAGCACAGGCCTAACGAGCGCGCTCCAGGCTGGGGCCAGAACCAGGCCCGGGGACCGGCGCCTGAACAAAGCAAAAAGGGTCAGAAGTGGGGCTGTGGCTCAAATGGTAGGGTGCCAGCCTTGAGCTGAAGAGCTGAGGGACAGCACCCAAACCTAGAGTTCAAGCCCACAACCAGCCCAAAACAAACAAACAAAAACAAATCAGGAGCCCATAGCAGACTCCAGTATTTGGGAGAGTGCATCCAGAGCATCTGATCGTCCCAAGAGCACCCGCAGGAGCAAACACAAGCAGTCTAGGCTGCTCAACCCTTCCAAAGGCAGGAATTGCCAGCAATCTACAGCAGAGAGCTGAGAATCCTAAGTAAGTCAGAATAGCAACTGGAAATAGGCTCCCAACAAAATCCAGATCAGGCACAGACTCTCTCTACCAATACAGAATCAGCAACCAAACAAAGACAGACACACCAAAACAAGATTGAAGAGCAGTCTCCTGAACCCCCATGCGAAAATCACAGAGAAAAATCACAAGGTTTACCACTACCCAGGACAGCAAGCTCACCTCAAAAGCCAGCAGCCACGCAGGGGAGAGCCCCAGTGGGAGCAAAGCAGGAATGGAAGACAAAAGCTACATCCAAGGGTTGCTGGAGGCAATGACTCAAGAAATAAAGCGAGAAATGGATCAGAAATTGAAAGAGCACAAGGATGAACTATCAAAAGATATACAGGATATCAAACAAAAGTTGGAGGCAAAAATAGAAGCTGCACAAACCTCAGTAAGAAGTGAGATAAACGCCAAATTAGAGGTAATGCATAATGATCTCACCTCATTGAGAGGTGAGATCAGTACTCTGAGAACCAACATTGAATCCATAAAGGGATCCATTTCCACCATGCAAACCACAATAGAAGCCACGGTCAACAGAGTGAATGAAATGGAAGGTAGAGTGTCAGATACAGAAGACAGAATACACCAACTGGACCAAAAAGTGACAGATATGGAAAAATCACTCAAATTAAACCAAAGGGAAATTCAAGAGCAAGCAGATAATGCTAAAAAATTTAACCTTCGCATAATCGGAGTGGACGAAGGTGAGGAATTCCAGAGCAAGGGAATGCAACACCTATTTAACAAGATAGTCAATGAAAATTTTCCCCACCTCAAAAACGACCATCTTAACTACATCACAAAAGCTTATCGAACACCCAACAAGCAAGATCCCAGGAGAAACACTTCTAGACACATTATAGTAAAAATGATGGATCTGAATAATAAGGAAACAATCCTGCATGCAGCAAAAATGAAGAAGGAGCTATACTACAACGGGAAAAAAATTAGAATCACTGCAGATCTCTCCACACAAACAATGAATGCAAGAAAAGCCTGGGAAAGCACCATACGAGCCCTGAGAGCCAATAACTGCCAACCCAGACTGATATACCCGGCAAAGCTAGCATTCACATTCGATGGAGAACTGAAAACTTTTAATACTAAGAAAAACTAAATGAATACATAAACATTAAGCCAGCATTACAAAGAATTCTAAGAGGGGGGACACAACCTGAAGAAAGCAACCAGGAACTGGGACCTGCCCCAAACAGGCATTACTCAAAGTCTAACTGAGCAAGCACAGGAGGAAAGGAAAGAAGAAAAACTTAGGAAAACGGAATGGCAGGGACAACAATGCATCTCTCTATACTTTCTCTTAATATAAATGGGCTGAATTCGCCAATTAAAAGAAAACGAACTGAGGACTGGATCAGAAAACAAGACCCATCCATCTGTTGCCTTCAGGAGACCCACCTCTCAGCCAAACATACAAACAAACTCAGAGTGAAGGGGTGGAAAAGGATCTACCAATCAAATTCCCCCAATAAGAAAGCAGGTGTAGCTATCCTGATATCTGACAAAATAAACTTTTCATTAAAATCAGTACAGAAAGACAAGGACGGACACTACATATTAATAAAAGGAACAATCCAAGAGGAGGATATAACCATCATCAACTTATATGCCCCAAATATCGGTGCACCCAGATATGTTAAACAAATGCTCTCAAACTTACAGAATAAAATAGATCCCAATACGATAATACTAGGAGACTTTAACACGCCACTCTCACCAAAGGACAGGTCTACCAACCAGAGGATTGGCAAAGAAGCTACCGAATTAAGTGAGGCCATACTTCAAGCAGAATTAACTGACATCTACCGAGTATTTCACCCTAAAACAACACAGTACACATTCTTCTCAGCAGCTCATGGAACTTTCTCCAAAATAGACCATATAATAGTTCATTCAAGGAACTTAAGCAAATACAAAGGGATCGACATAATCCCCTGTATCCTATCTGACCACAGTGGAATCAAGCTAGCACTCAATAACAAAGCATACTGCAGAAATTTCTCTAATACATGGAAATTGAACAGCACACTCCTTAACAAGGCCTGGGTAACAGAAGAGATCAGAGAAGAAATAAAGCATTTCCTACAACTCAATGAAAATGAAAACACCTCACAAAGAAACTTGTGGGACACAGCAAAAGCAGTCCTGAGGGGCAAATTTATTGCCCTCAGTGCCCACATCAAGAGAATGGAGACAGACCAAGTAAATAATCTCATGTTGCAACTAAAACAGCTAGAAAAACAAGAAAAAATGGGACCTAAAGCTACTAGACGAAGCCAGATAACCAAATTGAGAGCAGAGATTAACCAATTAGAAAATCAGAAAACCATAACCAAACTAAACCAAACAAAAAGCTGGTTCTTTGAAAAAATAAACAAAATTGATGGCCCGTTGGCAAGATTAATTAAAAAAAGAAGAGAGGAAACCCATATTAATAGGATTAGGGATGCCACGGGAAACATCACAACACGTACCCAAGATATCCAAACAATTCTAACAGACTACTTTCAAAAGCTATACTCTCTAAAGGAAGAAAATCTGGCGGAAATGGATGCATTTTTAGAGAAATACAAGTTACCCACACTGAGCAAAGAAGAAGTTAACCAATTAAATAAGCCAATATCCTATAATGAGATACAGGAAGCTATCAAAAGTCTTCCAACAAAAAAAAGCCCAGGACCAGATGGATTCACAGCAGAATTCTATAAGACCTTTAAAGAAGAACTAATACCCTTACTCCTCAAGCTCTTCAGAGAAACAGAGAAGGAGGGAGCTATCCCAAACTCATTCTACGAAGCCAATATCACACTCATCCCCAAACCAGGCAAAGACCCAACCAAAAAGGAGAATTACAGGCCAATTTCCTTGATGAACACAGATGCAAAGATCCTTAACAAGATTCTAGCTAACAGAATCCAGAAACACATAAAAAAAATAATACACTATGATCAGGCAGGCTTCATCCCAGAGACACAGGGATGGTTTAACATACGTAAGTCAATAAATGTAATCCAGCATATCAACAGAGCCAAGGTCAAGAATCACATGATTATCGCCACAGATGCAGAAAAGGCCTTTGATAAAATTCAACATTCATTCATGCTAAAAGCTCTGGAGAAAATAGGAATAGAAGGAACATTTCTAAAAACAATAAAAGCCATTTATGACAGACCAATAGCCAATATTATACTTAATGGGGAAAAGCTACAACCAATCCTCCTAAAAACAGGAACAAGGCAAGGATGCCCACTGTCTCCACTCCTCTTCAACATAGTCCTAGAACCCTTAGCCAGGGCAATAAGGCAAGAAAAAGACATTAAAGGGATCCGCATAGGGAAAGAAGAAGTTAAACTATCCCTTTTTGCAGATGACATGATAATATACCTCCACGATCCCAAAAACTCCATCCCCAAACTTTTAGAAATCATAAGTCACTTCGGCAAAATAGCAGGATACAAAATAAACCCACAAAAATCAGTTGCCTTCCTATACACTGATAACGTACAGGAAGAGAGGGAAATAAAGGGAGCAACCCCATTCACAATAACCTCCCAAAAAATAAAGTATTTAGGAATTAACCTAACCAAAGATGTAAAAGAACTATTTAATGAGAACTATAAAAAGTTAAAGAAAGAAATTGCAGAAGACACTAGGAAATGGAAAGACCTCCCATGCTCCTGGATAGGCCGACTTAATATAGTAAAGATGGTGATACTTCCAAAACTAATATACAAATTCAATGCAATTCCTATTAAAATCCCAATGACGTACATCACTGAAATACAGAAAACAGTCCAAAAATTTAATTGGAACAACAAAAGACCTAGAATAGCCAAAACAATTCTAGGGGATAAAGACAATATGGGAGGGCTATCCATGCCGAACTTCAAACTCTACTACAGAGCTATAATAACAAAGACAGCATGGTACTGGCACAAAAACAGACCCGAAGACCAATGGAACAGAATAGAAGATCCAGATATAAATCCACAGGCCTACAGCCAGCTGATATTCAACAAAGGAGCCAAAGACATACAATGGAAGAAACACAGCCTCTTCAACCGCTGGTGCTGGGAAAACTGGGCAGCCACATGCAGAAAACTAAAAGTGGACCCCAGCCTATCACCATGCACCAACATCAACTCAAAATGGATTAAAGACCTTAACATTAAACCTGAATCTTTGAAACTACTGCAGGACAGAGTAGGAGAGACACTTGAACTAATAGGCACAGGAAGGAACTTCCTGAACAGAGTCCCAGGGTCACAACAAGTTGGAGAGAGACTCGACAAATGGGACTACCTTAAAATAAAAAGCTTCTGCACAGCTAAATCTATCGCAACTAAGCTAGAAAGACAACCAACTAATTGGGAAAAAATATTTACCAGCAATATATCAGACAAGGGGTTAACATCCTGTATATACAGGGAACTCAAGAAACTAATCCCTCCCAAACCTAACAAACCAATTACTAAATGGGCAAGGGAACTAAAGAGGGACTTCTCAAATGAAGAAATAAAAATGGCAAAGAAACACATGAGGAAATGTTCATCATCCCTGGTGGTGAAGGAAATGCAAATAAAGACAACCCTGAGATACCACCTTACCCCAGTCAGAATGTCCCACATCCACAAATCAGCCAACGACAAATGCTGGAGGGGATGTGGAGAAAGAGGAACCCTATTACACTGCTGGTGGGAATGTACACTTATACAACCACTTTGGAAAGCAGTCTGGAGGGTCCTTAGAAAGCTAAAGATTGACCTCCCTTACGACCCAGTCATACCACTTCTAGGCATCTACCCTGAACAACAGGAACCAATATACAAGGACACGTGTACCTCCATGTTTATTGCAGCACTGTTCGCAATAGCTAGGATATGGAAACAACCTAGATGCCCCACCACAGATGAATGGATCCAAAAATTGTGGTATCTATACACAATGGAATATTATGCAGCCATTAGAAATGACAAAATAATGGCATTTGCAGGGAAATGGATGGAGCTAGAAGGAATCATGTTGAGCGAGGTAAGCCAAGAACGAAGAGACAAACGGTACATGGTCTCCCTGATAAGTGGATGCTAAATCCAAAAGGTTAGGTGATACGACAAAACTAACAGGACTTAAGAAACAAAGAACTCCCGCTCATCTGGTTGAACCACTACTAAATATCCCCATGCTGCTGATCACAAACATGGTATATAACATGTGAACACTGTTATATATTACAGACTGTGGTAGACAATTTGCTCCAGGGAAGTTAGAATGAACTTGTGACTTTGAAATTATGTAATCATTTAATCACAATCAAAAAAAAAAAGAACCTCGGGGAAGGGAGGGAGGGAGGGGATGGTAGGGGGAAAACAATGGAGGGGGGTAACAATGTTCAAGAGGAAGTGTACTCATTACCTCACTCATGTAACTGTAACCCTCTGTATAGTAGCTTTACAATAAAATAAAATTTAAAAAAAAATTGCATTAATGTTTGTACTTGAATATTCATCAATGGTTATTAGTAAGGTTGTTGCTGGGTGATAGGATAGGATTATAGGTCCTTTTTAGTTACTTCTTTTTCTTCTACATTATTTGAAATATTAGGTGTACATGTATACTTTCATCTAACCAACAGTTATATTATTTAAATGCTTTCCTGGTTTTTGGCTTTGAGAAAGGCCAGTCATCACTAGACTAGATAAAACAGAGGATGGAAGAAGAGAGATGCTTGTTAGGTCTGAAGCAATATTTTTCCTGACAGATTACCAGGACGTATAACCAGAAAATGTTAACAAGTACAGTTTTTTGAGACAAGATGAATAGAATGAAACAAGGGAAATTTGATATGGTTCAAATTCAGACAAAGGTCTGAGATAAGTTGAATCTAACTGGAATACTATAACTTTAAGAAATGAAAATGTAAATTTGTTCTCATTTCCAAATGCCATGTTCCTAATCAAAGAGACTCAATTGATGACCTAAAATCAGATTTCTTCGATATTCTAACTCTACTAGCATATTTTCTAACAGACAATAAAATTAAATCCCAGGTACACATCATATAATCTGCTGCAGTCCCTGCTATGTGCAAACATCTCAAAGTAGTATTCATTTCCAATGCTTGTGTTATAAAATGATCTCAACCATAAGAAAATGAATTTACAAATTCTAAGAACAGCTCTTTTCTGGTATGCTCTGCTACAAAGTGTACAGAAACAGAAGAAGTCACCTCAGTTGTCACATCCGCCTGTCCTCTGAATAGTTTGCTTTCCTCTCTCTTACATGCATGCACACATGCACACATACCCACACACCTCATGCACACACACACACACACACACACACTTCATATATTATAACTTATTACAACCTAAAATATTACTGGTAGAAATCTCAGTCCATGTGAAGAAAACAGTAAATAACTTTGTTCATAAAATTTAAAAACAGAGCTAGTTGTCCCAGGGTCACAACAAATTGGAGAGAGACTTAACAAATGGGACTATCTTAAAATAAAAAGTTTCTGAACAGCTAAACACACAAAAACCAAACCAGAAAGACAGCCAACTAATTGGGAAAAATACCAGCAATATATCAGACAAGGGCTTAATATCCAGTATCTACTGGGAACTTAAGAAATGAATCCCTCCCAAACCTAACAAACCAATTACTAAGTGGGCAAGGGAACTTAAGAGAGACTTCTCAGAAGAAGAGATAAAAATGGCAAAGAAACATATGAGGAAATGTTCGTCATCCCTACCTGAAAAGGAAATGCAAATAAAGACAACCTTAAGATACCACCTTACCCCAATCAGAATGGCCCACATCCTAAATTCAGCCAATGAGAAATGCTGGCCAGGACATGGAGAAAGAAGAACCCTATTGCAGTGCTGGTGGGAATGTACACTAATACAACCACTTTGTGGTTGTAGATACCTCAGAAAGCTAAATACAGACCTTCCCTATGACCCAGCCATACCACTCCTAGGCATCTACCCTGAGCAAGGACACATGCACCTCCATGTTCATTGCAGCACTGTTCACAATAGCCAAGATATGGAAACAACCCAGATGTCCCACTGCAGATGAATGGATCCAAAACTTGTGGCACCTATATACAATGGAATATTATGAAGTCATTAGAAAGGACATAATAATGGCATTCACAGGGAAATGGATAGAACTAGAAAAAATCATTTTGAGTGAGGTAAGCCAAGAGCAGACACAATGGCACATGGTCTCCCTGAGATGTGAATGTTAAATCCAAAATGTAAGGAAATAAGATAAAGTAAACAGGACTCAAAAAACAAAGGACCTCCACTCATCTTGTCATATCATTACTAAATGACCCCATGCTTCTGACCACATACATGGTATATATGTGCACATTGGAGGGAAACTAGGAGGAGGACACAGAATCAGAGGGAAACAGGGGAAAACATACAACAGAGGAACCCATCAGCTGAATGGACATTGATATAAGTGAACTAAGCAACTCAAAGGCAGCAATAGGAGGGAGGAAATCAGAGGGATAGAGGGAATGGCTAACACTAAGCAAAAGGAAAGAAATGTACATAACACCTGATGTGGAAGAAATATCTGTATTGTCAAAGCTCATAGAATTCACAAACTTTATAGACCACGATAATGACAATTTGCCTCATGAATGAGGTTAGAATGTGTTTGTGACTTTAAGTATCACTATTTCACAATAATATGAAATTTGTGTAATCACTTAATCACAATAAAAAATAAAAAAGAACAGAGCTGGTTAAAAGGTTTGCTCCAGTCTATAAAGAAATCCTGTTTAAATAAAAATATTTTCTTAAGATTGCTCTTATTTAACCTTGTTTTACTGATATTCAAAGGTAACAGTCATGCAGACTGAATTTCTGACAGCAGTCATCACATGATGCTTGCAGTAGATTTGTGGGTATGTCAAAGAAACATTAATCATGTGAACCTTTTGGTTAATCCACTTTAATTATCTCCTTGGTGTACATGGCAAACCCAAGTGGATTTTCATTTTGAAGAGAGAATCAGTGTGTAATTGCAATGATGCAAAAATTAATGAGGATAAGTCAACTCTTAGAGCAGACTGGCAAAGGAATCAAAAGCTGTAACAGGTGTTTAGTCAGAGTATTTTCCAAACTTGAGACTGATCTTCCTCTGGCTTTTTATAAAACAAACCTGCAGCACTGAAAATGAAAAGAAAAGTATTGCCCACCACAGGGAATTCAAATCACATAACTGACCCTGAAAATTATGTATCTGTACCGAAAGAATGCATACAATCCCCTCCTAAGTAAAGTGATGACTTTCTATTTTCATATATTTATCTTAGAAATGATTACTTATTAACCAAAATGTGTGGATAAACAAATAATGAGAATTGAAACTCCTTGGGCCCAATTAATGATGAAAAACATACATATTTTGTAGCTTTACTCTCATGAACATCTACCTTCCTCAGGGCTAAAACACCACAAAAAACTGAAGCCAAACACACAGTCTTTAACTTAATCACTCAATTGGTTAGCTATGTATTTAAATACTTCTGAAACTTAAAAGAAATTCTTGACACTTCCCACTCCTCATTCTCAACATATAGTTTATCTAAGTTGTGTTGATGCCACCTTCTATGCATGAATCTATATCTGTTTTTCCTGGCCCACTAGAAATCACCTA
This sequence comes from Dipodomys spectabilis, assembly GCF_019054845.1. Taxonomy (NCBI): domain Eukaryota; kingdom Metazoa; phylum Chordata; class Mammalia; order Rodentia; family Heteromyidae; genus Dipodomys; species Dipodomys spectabilis. The sequence continues at coordinate 2,062,269 of NW_024871002.1, read as the reverse complement.
AGTTTTTTTTTTTAATCCAAACCAGTATAACCAATTGTCTATCTGCCATCTCTTAGATCTTAACATCTGTAAACTGAATTGATGCTAACAATCCCCCATTGCAACACAAACTATTCCACTTCTAATACTCTTATTAGTGAATAGGACCACTAACTGTCCAGTTACACAAAGTAGAAATCTAGGTATCATCCTTGAAACAATCCTTTCTTTTCATATATAAATGATATCAAAGGTGCTCCCCAAAGTCCTTAATCCTTCTGCTTCTTTGTAGTTTTACCACCTTAACCATTATATTCCTGAAATAGTAACGTCTGAAATACTCTAGAAAGCTTTAATTCCTCAATCCACATCTGTTCTCCAACCATGACCTAATTTTGTATGAACTAGAGAAAAAATATAACTATGCCCTCTTGCTTAAATTATCAATAACTTCCATAGCTCTTAGGATAAAAAAAAAATCCCAACATCTGCAAAAACCTGGATGTTCTGACTCTTTCTATTGAATTGTCTAGGTTTATCTTGCACATTCTTGTTCTCACAATCTTTTGTATTCAGGTCTCACTCACCATTTTAAAAAATGTCCAGTTTGCCATATCTCCTTCCTCTACAAAATGTGCTTTCCAGATACTTTCCCTAGAGAGTAAACTTACATGATATTTAATTATATCCCTTCTACTTACATTTCTGATCTTACTTCAGTCCTAAGTTTCTCCAGTGCCATCATACTGAATAATTCCTCAGGATGTTGCACATGTTATAGTTTATGAGAATGGCACCTCCTGCTATTATATACTATAAAGGTGTTCAAAGTCCTCACTTCTCTTTCTCAGGGTAAATTTGGATTCTATAACAAGGTTATGGTGACTTTCCAGTCATTAATATTTTGGTATTTATATGATTACGTGATTAGATTTCCTCTCCCCTATTTTTTATACCATCTATATAACTCTCAACTGTAAAGGTGAGAGTCTCATCTGTATTGTCCATTGTTCCACATACTTTATCTAACACCTTATTTTCCATATATAAAGCTGCTGAAAATATTTGTGGTGAACAAAGATGAAAACACATACAAGAGAAGCTAGGAAGATTTGTCTTCCTGTTTCCTTTAGAATGGAATATTTTTTACCTACCTTTATCTCTAGTTCCTATTAAATTATGTCTTTCAACATGGTCTGTTCTATGTAATATATTTATGGTGATTTCTTCATTTGTTATCCTTGAAACTTGGAACGTTTGGCTTCCATAGAAGCATGAGTAAGTCCAGTAGAATAAGAAATTAACATTTACCTTCTGTAGAGTACTTTGCATATGGCAAGTACAAAATAATTTATTATTATCATCCTCCTTTATTCTTGAAAGTGTTCATTATGTAAACTGAACAGATTTAAAAATCAATCACTATAATAATTCTTCATCACAACAGAACAATAACTTTTAGCAAAATTCAAAATTTTTATTATAAAAATTCTAAACTAGAAATAAAAGAACTTTCCTAAATTTAATAAATGATCTCCACAAAATACTCTTAGGGAAGCCATTTACTAACAATGAAAATTTGAATGTTTTCCTTGTAAGGAACAAAGTAAAGGATCTTACCAAATTGCCCAGCAATGCAACAGGTTAATAAAAATAAACAAAACATATACAAATTAGAGAGGAATGAATAGAACTTCACTATTCACTAATGTCATGATTTTCTACTTAGAAAATTCCAAGAAACCCACAAAAATATTTCCTAGAACTATTAAGTGACTTAGCAAGATTACAAGATAAAAGACTTGGAAAATTTTATATTAAGTAAGCCAGGCCCAAAGAAACATAGGTCCCATGGTTTCCCTTATTTGCAATAACTAGTATATGTCTGAGACTAGCAAAAAGGTCAGATAAGATGAGGTTAGGCAAAATGAACACCAAGATAAGGACACAAGTGGTTTTTTCTTTCTTGCTATTGTTTCTAACATAGTTATAAGGTGATTGGTTTTTTTTTGCTTCGTATATCCCTCCCCCATGGTATAGCCCCTTTTTTCACTGGATTTGATGTTGGTATGAATTCGGAGGGGGGGAGGGAAAAACAAATTGTTAACTAGGGATACAGGTGGACCCATTGCAACAATGAGATGTACAAGATGCTCTGTCAAAAAACGAACTTTACAACTTTGGGTGGGGGGAGTGTAGTCGTGGAGATGGGAGGGTAGGGATGTTAGGGGAAAAACAAAGGAGGAGGCAACAATGCTTGATAAGAAATGTACTAATTACTTTTCTCATGTAATGGTAACCCCTCTGTATGGTATTTTCACAATAAAAAACCTTATTAAAAAAGATAAAAATCAATTGAATACGTACAAGAAAATAATAGCTAAAATAAAATTCTAAGGCATAGTTTATAATCGCATCAGAAAAACCATATCTTAGAGAAAAATATGAAATGCTTAGAAATAAAGCCAGCAAAATGTATTAAATACATGTAGGCTAAAAACTAAAAATTATTGATCACATAAATGAAAGAAGATCCAAATAAATGGAGTGATGCTCAGCCAGAAGTCTGAATATTATAAAGATGTCAATTCTCCACAAACTAATCTGTCATTATAATAGAAACCAGATTAAAATTCTACCAGATATTTTAAAAATAGAATTTAATAAACTGATTCCAAAATTTACATGAGAAGGCGAATGACCTAAAATAGCCAAAACAATTTCCCAAAAAAAAAGCAAAATTGGGGGACTCATGCTATCTGATATAATAACATAATAAATATGTAATAATTACTACAGTGTGATATATGAGTAAAAGAGTATATATATATTATGTAGAAATCAATGGAACAAAATAAAAATAACCCCGTATAACATATTCAGTTGACTTTTCACAAAGGTGCCAAACAAAGGAGTAGGTAACAATGCTTCATATGAAATGTATTCATCGCCAGGCGCCAGTGGCTCACGCCTGTAATCCAAGCTACTCAGGAGGCTGAGATCTGGGGATCACGGTTCAAAGCCAGCCCGGGCTTTTTATCTCCAATAAACTATTCAGAAAACCAGAAGTGGCACTGTGGCTCAAGTGGTAGAGTGCTAGCCTTGAGCTGAAGAGCTAAGGGACAGGGCTTAGGCTCAGAGTTCAAGCCCCACGACCAACCAAAAAATTGTTTCTTTCCATCTACTGGATTGGGGTTTATCTTGCTGCTCTTTTTCAAAGAGGTTCAGATGTCTCATTAAATTGTTCATTTCAGATCTCTCCAATTTGTCGACGTAGGAACTCAGAGCTATAAACTTGCCTCTAAGTACTGCTTTTGCTGTGTCCCAGAGGAGCTGATAATTTGTGTGTTCATTTTTGTTGAATATCATGAACATTTGAATTTCATTTCTAATTTCTTCCATAAACCACTGGTGATTCATCAGTGTGTTGTTCAGCCTCCATGTGTTACAGGATTTTCTTTGGTGGCTTTTGGTGTAAGAAATGTATTCATTACCTTACTCATGTAACTGTACAGTATTTTTTTCAAATTTTTATTGTGATTAAGTGGTTACATAATTTCCCAAATTTCACAGTATTGGGGGATAGTGAAGCTTTGTTAAAGTCACAAACACGTTCTAACTTTCATAGGACAAATGTCTATCATGGTCTATAACATTTATGAGTTGTATGAGCTTTGCAATACAGTTATTTCTTCCACATTGGGTGATATGTATATTTCTTTTGTTTTGCATAGCATCAGCTGTTCCCTCTTTCCCACTTGTTCCCTCCCTCCCACCACTGCCATTGAGTTGCTTAGCTCATTTTGGTCAATATCCAGTGCAGTTGATGGGTCCTGCTGTTGGATGTTCTTCCCTGATTCCCTCTAGTTCTGTGTCTCCTCCTGGTTTCCCTCCGGTGTACACATATATACCATACCTGTGATCAGCAGCCTGGGGGTTATTTAGTAGTGATTCAACCAGATGAGTGGAAGTCCCTTGTTTCTTAAGTCCTGTTAATTTTGTTGTATCATCTAACATTTTGGATTTAACATCCACTTATCAGGGAGACCATGTGCTGTTTGTCTCTTTGCTCTTGGCTTACCTCGCGCAACATGATTTCTTCTAGCTCCATCCATTTCCCTGCAAATGCCATTATTTTTGTCATTTCTAATGGCTGCATAATATTCCATTGTGTATAGATACCACAATTTTTTGATCCATTCATCTGTGGTGGGATATCTGGGTTGTTTCCATATCTTTGCTATTGTGAACAGTGCTGCAATAACCATGAAAGTGCATGTGTCCTTGTATACTGGTTCCTGTTGTTTAGGATAGATGCCTAGAAGTGATATGACTGGGTCATAAGGAAGGTCAATATTTAGCTTTCTGAGGACCCTCCAGACTGCTTTCCAAAGTGGTTGTATAAGTGTACATTCCCACCAGCAGTGTAATTGGGTTCCTCTTTCTCCGCATCCCCTCCAGCATTTGTCATTGGCTGACTTGAGGATGTGGGCCATTCTGACTGGGGTAAGGTGTTATCTCAGGGTTATCTTTATTTGCATTTCCTTTACAACCAGGAATGGTGAACATTTCCTCATGTATTTCTTTGCCATTTTTATCTCTTCATCTGAGAAGTCTCTCTTTTTAGTTCCCTTGCCCATTTTAGTAATTGGTTTGTTAGGTTTGGGAGGGATTAGTTTCTTGAGTTCCCTGTATATACTGGATATTAAGCCCTTGTCTGATATACTGCTGGTAATTTTTTTTTTTACCAATTAGTTGGTTGTCTTTCTAGCTTGGTTGCTATAGCTTTAGCTGTACAGAAACTTTTTATTTTAAGGTAGTCCCATTTGTCAAGTCTCTCTCCAATTTGTTGTGACCCTGGGAATCTGTTCAGGAAGTTCCTGCCTGTGCCTATAAGTTCAAGTGTCTCTCCTACTCTGTCCTGCAGTAGTTTCAGAGATTCAGGTTTGATGTTAAGGTCTTTAATACATTTTGAGTTGATTATAGTGCATGGTGATAGGTTGGGGTCCACTTTTAGTCTTCTGAATGTGGCCGCCCAGTTTTCCCAGCACCAGTGGTTGAAGAGGCTATGTTTCTTCCACTGTATGTCTTTGGCTCCTTTGCCAAATATCAGCTGACTGTAGGTATATGATTTTATTTCTGGATCTTCTATTCTATTCCATTGGTCTTTGGGTCTGTTTTTGTGTCAGTACCATACTGTCTTTGTTATTATGGCTCTATAGTAGTTTGAAATTCAGCATTGCGATCCCTCCCATGTTGTCTTTTTTTCCTAGAATTGCTTTGGCTATTGTAGGTTTTTTGTTGGTCCATATGAATTTTGGACTGTTTTCTGTATTTTAGAAATGTACGTCATTGGGATTTTAGTAGGAGTTGCATTGCACAGTATCTTTACAATAAAAATATATAATAATTTTTTTTTAAAAATTAAAAAAGAAAATGGATAAAAGAATCTTTTCAATATGTAGTGTTGATAGTTAAAAATTCATATGCAAATTTTTAGCCAACTTTTATACTTTATAAACATTTTTTTCAGGCTTGATAGCTCATATATTTTTTCCATTTGTATTTTTATTGTAAAAATACTGTACAGAGGGGTTACAGTTGTATGAGTAGGGTAATGAGTACATTTCATATCAAGCATTGTTACTTCCTCCTTTGTTTTTCCTCTACCATCTCTTCCTTCCCTATCTTCATAAATCCTCCCTTCCCCCCACCCCAAAATTTTAAAGTTCATCTTCAACATAGTGTCTTATACATGTCATTGTTACAATGGGTTAACCTGTATCCTTATTTAAGCATTTTGTTATATACCTTCTCCTCCCCAAATTAGAAAAATGTATATACAAGATGCAGGGCACCGGAATCAGATACAGTGAAAACAGGGGTTACACCATGTGGGAAGAACATACAAAAGAAACAAGAGAATCACATAGTGCATTATAAGTATGTTAAAAACAATAGCAAGAAAGAAAAAACCTCTTGTGTCCCTGTCGTGAGGTTCATTTCATTTAACATCATCTTACATGGTCATATGTACATAGCTTTTGACCTTTTGTGCTTGTCCCAGACATGTACTAGTTATTGCAAATAAGGGAAACCATGAGACCTATGTTTCTTTGGGCCTGGCTTACTTTACTTAGTATAATCTTTTCCAAGTCTTTCCATTTCCTAACAAATGGGGCAGTGTCATTCTTTCTGATGGAGGCATGGAATTCCATTACACACACACACACACACACACACACACACACACACACACACACACACACACACACACACACATATATATCACATTTTCTTGATCCATTCATCTACTGAGGAACATCTGGGTTGGTTCCATATCTTTTTATAAACTTTTTAAAGTAAATATTTCTTTGAAATAGATCATAGATCTCTCTTAAGCCTAATAATATGAAAATTCTAGAAGCATAAGAAAAAATTCCTTGCAACTTTGTATTAAACATTTTTCAATAGGACTAAAAAAGCATAAACCACAGAAGAAAAAATATCAAATTAAATTTTTATCAATAATTGTAAAGTTATCCTCAAATTTTTGTTAAGGAAATGGATATGTTTAATGAAGAACAGTATAGAGAATTAATGAAGATCTCCACTAAGTCAATACAAAGAAAACCATAAACCCAAATTTCTTTTCACTATATGAAATGAGTAACTTGTACTTCATTCTGTGTCACAGAGCAAGTGATGATGTTTGTGAGAGAAATAATAGCATAGTGTTTAAGAACGTAGGTCATGGATTAATACAAACCATAATTGTAATCCATGTTCTGCTGTACACCTTAGTTGTGTGGTTTGGGTATAACCTTTGCTATGTTGAAGTTTCTAGTTCTACTTGTATAAACATAATAATGACCTACCTCAGCACAAAGTAATTATGAGATCGAAATGAGGCATGGAATGTGTCAGAACAATAAATACACAGTTGTTATCTTTACCTTCCACCTAATCCACTTTTATTGTGTCTATCCATCTCAGACAGAGCCTAAATTTCATAAACAAATCTAAACAATCTCTCATTGGAATTAATAGAGCATTGTCTTTAAAATGAGACTGTTTTCTCTGTTTGGTTTATTACCTTCAAATTTAGCATTACGTCAATACTAGGAAAATATCTACTAACCTTCCATATTGACTCATATTGAGAAATCTTGTGATTTAATAGTACCAGCTTCCTATCCATAAAGTGGACACACACACACACACACACACACACACACACACACACACACACACACACACACACACGCCCACACATGAGCATTGCATGTGCACACACAAACGCGCGCACACACACACACACACGAATAAATAACTGTAAAAGTGTAGACCAAAGAATAAAAGGCAGCCATTCCTGTCATGTAAGAATTCTGACCTCATATAAGATGGTAAGGAATACCAAGACTTAAAGAGATGACAAAAGCAAGCAGCTTCCCACTTCTGCATAGATGTCCAAAGTAGACAAACTCAAAGCAGAATAAGACAGTTTCACTCACACAACAGCAAACATCTGGAGCATCAGCTTTGTAGAAGGGCTTCCTTAGTTTCCAAGTCCTTATCAGCCAGATAAAAGTTATGCATGCAGAAGTACTACAGCTGTGAAAGGCAAGGCCAAGGGTTTGATACCTTTTAGAGAAATGAATGAATAAACAAACTAGTCCTCCCTTTCTCCTTAGGTACCAAAAAATTAGCCCATGCTGTGATGGTTTGGACTACTTAGTAGTGTGATTAACTACAGAAACTATTCAGTTACAATAGAGTCAGAATCGTTTCCTCATAAGGGAAATTAATTCACCTAGGAAATGGTGCATACCTATACCCTTCAGTAAAACTAGTTATACTATGTCATTCTCTATGTACCACAGATATAATTTCCCTCAACTAGTTTCAGTTTAGTTCTCTTTGGAAGTTTATAATCAGTAAAACCCAAGTCATCATTTACAGTAGTTTTACCTTTAATCCAACCCCGGCCATTGGAAAATGACATTTGCAAGATGGCAGATTAAGAAATTTCAGAACACTTTCTCCTGAAGAAATATTAGATAGGCAATATTACCTAAAATTACTTTATATTAATTCTGAAGTCAGTCAATCAATAAAAGACCACATTGGGAATAGTAGATATTTAATGGCCTCTTTATATGTGATTGCTTCAGCATCTTCATGGTTTGGCATGAGACAGGTTAGGGAAATTGTCATCACATTACCAGTTCATTTCCTTCTACCAGAGAGAACAGAGTGGATGTAATTTGCAGTTTTCTAAGCTATCTGTAGGCTGCAAGAAAGATTGATTTCTATACCCCCTAAATCAAAACTCAGTTGGCCTAAGTGACATACCTCAGATCTCTGACTAGGAAAAGCTGGGTGGAGGGCAGTATGCACAGTGTATGAAAGCCACAGTGCAACATCAGATACACAGATGCACAAGGTAAGAGATTATGGGCAGAGGGCTATAATAGAATATCTAAAACCCAGAGAAAATGCAGTGGGAGAGATTCTTAGGGAAATTAAGACATTAAAAACTAGCTGAACCTATCATAGAATCAACAAAAGCACATATACTGGCCCAGAGAAAATACATGCCCAGAAAAGAAATGAGAAGACTTTAAGCCTTCACATAAGGCTTATCCCAAGCTCAGAACATACCCTGTTAATTTATTAAAGGTCTTGCCCTGCATACAGCCAGTTGGTCTAAAAAGCCTGGAAGACATTGCTATATTTACAAATCCAATTTTCCACAAAAGATCACAAGGCATACAAAGAAATAAATAGGAAAATGCTTCATTCAAAGGAGCAAAATTAAATTTTCTGAAACCATCCCTGAAAAGACAAAAAAAAAAAAAAAAACTGTCTTCAACAGTTTTTTTCCTGTCTTAAACAGGAAAATAAAAACAACCCAAGAGAATCAAGAAATACAATATAAAAAAGATGATAACAGAGATCCAAATTATTTTTTTTCATTTTATTTTATTTTATTTTATTGTGAACATACCGTACAGAGGGGTTACAATTACATGGGCAGGATAATGCATACATTTCTTATCAAGCATTGCAGCCTCCTCCTTTGTTTACCCTTCACATCCCTTCCCAGCCTCCCCCCCCAAATTATTTTTAAAGATACAAATATATGTGATGGAGCTGAAAAAAATACAAAACCAAAATGAAAAGCTCACTAAAAGAGTTCAAAACAGATTTGAACAAGAAGAAAAAATTCAAGACTCAATGAATTTGAAAATATGTCATTTGAAATTAACAAGTCTGGAGGCAAAAAAATAGAATAAAATATATTAAATGAATGCATATGAAAACAGCATATTAAAATCTATTAAATAAAAAAGGATATGGTAGGGGAAACATGAGAAGGCCTGAATATGATCAATGTACATATATTTAAATAGAATTATCAAAGTAAACACCTTCTTACAAGTATTATGCAGTATATGAAAATAAACTATAAAGTAGATAAATTCTCATTAAAAATACAACAAGAGAAATAAACTGATAGAGCACTTATGCAGAGATATAATGGCCCTTAAATTCTCAAATTTGAGAAAATATATAAATAAATATAACAAAATGCATTTTAATCAAATAATCAAAAGACAAAGACAGAATCTAGAAAGTTAAAGTAGAAAAACAAATGATCACATATAAGAGATTTTCAGGAAGATTATCAACAAATTTTACAGCAGAATCCTTGCAGGCAAGAATCAGTGGAAAGATAGATGGTAGATAGATATAGATGAAATTGAAATGGAGACTTCCATATATATATACATATATATATATATATATATATGACATAGATATATATTGTCAGAATTGTCCTTTGAATATATAAGAGATGAAATAGTGGGCATTTAGGGTGGTATGGCCACAAACTAACTTTTTAGTTTCTTTTTTATAATTTAGTTTCTTTTTTACAAAAAGTTTCTATTCAATATAGCATAATACATCTTGATCAATAGACCCTTTCTATTATTCCTTCCCATTTATTCAAATCCCTTTCATCTCCTCAACTTTCCAAGTTCCAGTTTCAAATATTTACAATGTATATTAATATATACCTAAACCACTTTTTTGTAGTAATAAGAGTTGAACTCAGGGCTGGGCAGGAGATTTGCCACTTGTGCCATATCCCAGTTCATCTTCATTGAGCAGGGCAGAGAGGGTAGAGGAGGGTGAATGTGGTTAAAATGCTTTATGTACACACTCAACAATGAAGCTAGTTAAGATTGGTTTAGGAAAAGGGAGAGGGAACATATATGAACATATATCCCCCTTGCACAAGTAATTAATGCTAGTAAAAATGTAAAAATAAAGATTCTAAACAAAAAAATTTTCAGAAGAAATGAAGACAAACCCAGATAAATAAAATGAACAATTTTAGTATCAATATAACTAGACCAACTTGACTAGAAAAGCTAAAGGGAATGTCAGAAGTTTAATTTGAAGGACCCTAGGGAGTAACTCAAAACTGTAACAAAATATAAAAGTTCTCCTGTGAAAGTGCATATATAGAAAAAATATTTTTAAAGCATAAAAACATTTCAAGGGATTTAATGATGATACTTTTTAAACACTCCCAAAACAATGAAGAGAATACTGATTTATTCTATGAGACCAGAATCATCTCAATAACAAAATCAGATAAGAATACTATTGAAAAATCAACTACGGGTGGCATTCTGAACTGCTGTGATTGTCTGTGGTGCTGCCTGGTTCAAATAAAATTTTTAAGTTAACTGGTTCATTTATTTTTCTTTTAACAGATTTTGTGTAGTCAATGAGACCTGAAAGGGAGCTTTCAGCACTTAGACTCCTGATTCTACAAGGTATATACTTGGACCCCGTTTTGAGTCCAGTGATTCCTCTCCAAAACTAGAGTGTGTCAACCCTGGGGAGTAGACGACAGAAGTTTTTGTCAATGAAGCATTATTCGGAAGGATTGTACAGCAGGGAACTTGTGAGCCAAATGGGAATGTTGAGTGCTAAGAGTAAAGTTTATAGCTATCACCCACATAAAAAAAAGTAGAGATCTCCAATAAATAACTCAATGATGAATGTCAAGCTCTTAGGAAAATAAAAATAAAACAAACAGCAATTAATGAAATGAAGACTACAAAGCAACAGAAGAATCAATAGAACACGATAGGTTCATTGAAAAGATAAATAAAATTTATAAAACCTTAGCCAAGCTAACCAAAAGTAGATTGAAGATCCAAATTGATAAAATTAGAAATAAAAAAGTGATGTCAAAATAAATACCAATGGATATACACAATAGAATTCTATGCCTCCATCAGAAAGAATGACATTGCCCCCATTTGTTAGGGAATGGAAAGACTTGGAAAAAAATTATATTGAGTGAAGTAAGCCAGGCCCAAAGAAACATAGGTCCCATGGTTTCCCTTATTTGCAATAACTAGTATATGTCTGGGACAAGCAGAAAAGGTCAAGTAAGATGATGTTAGGCGAAATGAACCCCAAGATAAGGACACAAGTGGTTTTAAATTCTTTACTATTGCTTTTAACGTATTTATAAGGTACCATGTGATTTTTTTGTTGCTTTGTATGTCCCTCCCTCACGATATAACCCCTGTTTCACTGTATTTGGTATATATATAGGAGGGAAAGGGTAGAAACAAATTGTTTAAATAGGGATACACATTGACTCATTGCAACAATGAGATGTACAATATGCTATGTCAAAAAACAAAAGTTACAATTTAGGCAGGGGGGGGTGGGGGGTGGGGGGTATGGGGGTGGGGTGAGGAGGAGGGTGTAGCTGAGGAGGTGAGAGGGAAGGGATGGATGGTAGGGAAAAAAGAAAGGAGGAGGCAACAATGCTGGATAAAAAAATGTACTCATTACCTTGCTCATATAACATTAACCCCTTTGTAATTTCACAATAAAAAACTTAATTTTTTAAAAAAAGAAAAATTTCATCAAGAGATTACCCACAGCCTACATAGCACACTCTAAAATTCCAAGTGCTAGCACCAGTCTGCCATACACCTGACTTTGGATTTCAAGCTGTTACAAGAATAAGTAGAAACCAGAACTTTAGCATGGGATAAGGTCTGTGACAGCCATCCAAGAGATGCATAACCAATTCCTACCTTTGCCTCCTGGATCCTCAAGGACACTTTCCTCCTGCAGCTGCTTGCCATGCCTCTGCAAGGAGGTCCATGCTCAGTCTCTGAATCCTCTTCTAGGAGATTCCAGAGGCCCCTAAGTCCAACAAACTCCTAAGCAGACTTTCTACTTTGTCTAAAGAAAAGTTGTTCTTCCTCTGAAGAAAAGCTGCATTATTATCAGCTGTGTTATTATTATTTGATTCCTTAGCACCACATAAGAAGAAAAAGCTGGAAGAAGCACCCTGGTTCAAGTGGTAGCATGGTAACCTTGAGCTGAAGTGCTGAGGGACAGCACCCAGGCCCAGAGTTCAAGCCCCACTACAGACAAAATACATTCATACATACATACATACATACATACATACCAGTGAAATCCAGTATATTATTAGGTAAATACTGAAAAACATGTTCAAATAAACTAGAAAATCTAAAGTGAGTAGATAAATTTCTAGATGCATTTTACCTACCGTAACTGAACTAATGGGATATAAAACACTTAAATAGATCCATAATAAACAATAAAATTGAATAGCTAGTGTAAATAGAGGGCAACAAACGAGAGCTTAGGACCAGATGAATTCACTGCCAAATTCTATCAAACCTTTAAAGAAGAACTATAACCTCCCCTCCTCAACTATTTCTTCATGAAGTATGAGGGAAAGACATTACCAAACTCATTCTAAAGCCAAAATCCAGTAAAGACACATCAACAAAAAGAGAATTAAACATCAATTTTCTTTATGATTATAGATGCAAAAACTTCAATAAAATACTTGAAAGCCGCATTCAACAACACATTACAAACATAATGCATTAAGATCAAGTTAGTTTTGTTTAAGGGATATAAGAATGGCTCAACATTTACAAATGAATAAGGCTGATACACTACATCAGAACCAAGGACAAAAATCACATGATCATTTAAATTGATACAAAAGAATTCTTTAAGAAAATTCCATATCCTTCTCTGATAAAAACAGTGAAAAATCTCAGAACAGAATATACCTCAATATAATAAAGGCTGTCTATGACATACCTATATATCACATCATACTAAACTGGAAAAAATGAAATAATTTCCTCTAATGTCAGAAGTGACACTCTCTACACTCTTATTATTATTCCTAGCAAGGGCAATAATGAAAGAGGAAGATATAAAAGAGATACAATGAAGGAGTCAAATTATTCCTATTTGCAGATGATATGATTCTATACTTAAAAGTTCCTTAAAAAAAACTCCATCATAAAAGATTTTTAGACCTGGTAACATTTTTAGCAATGTAGTAGGATATAAAATAAACAGAGAAAATTAGAATATTTTCCTATATATCAACAATTAAAAACCTGAGAAAGAAGCCAGGAAAACAACTGTGAACAATTCTTTTTTTTTAATGTTTTTTATTGTGAAAATACTATACATAGGAGTTACAATTACATGAACAAGATAATGAGTACATTTCTTATCAAGCATTGTTGCCTCCTCCTTTGTTTTACCCCTACCATCCCTGCCCTCCCATCTCCACAACTACACCCCCCCTCCGCAAAGTTGTAAAGTTCATTTTTCCATATAGCATCTTGTACATCTCATTGCTGCAAAGGGTCCACCTGTATCCCTGTGAACAATTCTATTCACAAAAGCATCAGAAACATACAATACTTAGAAATAAACTTAACTAAGAAGGGAAAGACCTCTACTATGCAAACAGTGAAGCCTTGAAGAAAGAAATTGAAAAAGACACCAGAAGATGAAAAGAACTCTCATGATCAATGATTGGCAGATTAGCAGACTTCAAATTAAACTCATAATACAAAGTTCATGAGATTGTCCACCCAAAAAAGATATTAAAGTAAATGGAACAGAATAGAAGAATTAGAAATAAACTATCATCTCTCTAATAATGTAATTTGAAGGAAAGGAGACATAAACACACATGCAGAAAAGACAACCTGTTTAACCTGGGGATAATGATCATTTACATGTAGAAGACTGAAACTAGATTCCCTATATATCACCCTGAGCTAAAATCATGTCAGGAAATGATGTAGTGGCACATTTCATAGACTAGTGACTAAGTCCTTTTGAACTTACTCCCCACCTAGTTGTAGTAATGTTCTTAGATCATGAGCCTGGATTATTAGTCTGGTTCTGAGATCTTGCCATGCTTTTCACTAGACTCCCTACAATAGGATTCTACCAGACTCTTCCTTTTTTAAAGAAATGAGTATTTTTTTGCAATAGAAACTTATAAGACAAAAATCAGGTTTTTTGAGGCTTAATAACATGAATAATAATTATGTGATGATGTCTAGCCTAAAAGATTAGGTTTGGCTGAGGTGTGGCTCAATTGTACAGTTTGCGCTTAGTATGTATGAGGATTCAATCCCCAGCCCCAAAAAATCAAAATGAAAACCAAGGCTATTTGTAAGAGAAAAGAGATTAGTAGGATGTATTAACAATAATAATCATTGAAGGGCCTATTTTGAATTATTCCTATTTTCTTTTTACCTATTGAAATACTTGAAAATAAGCAAGTTACTGTTAGAATGAAAATATCATTGTTCACAATAGAAGCAAGCACTGGCAGCTTATGCCTGCAATTTTCGTTACTCAGGAGACTGAAATTCAGATTACAGTTGAAGCAGACCCAAAAGAAAAGCTCATAAGATTTCATCTCCAAAGTAACCAGCAAAAAGCTGGGCTGGAGTCATGGCCCTAATGGTAGAGTGTCAGCAAACAAGTGAGCTCAGAGAACTGGAGGCTCTGAGTTCAAACTCTGGTTCTGGCAAATGTTCATGGAACATTACAGAACATTAACTGCTGCACTGCCATAGGTGATAAGAAGCTATACATATCTATATCTACATTGATATAGGCTAGATACAATTTTCTGATTCTCCAAACTGTCTTTTCATGACTTTCTATATTTACCTGTTATGACTTGGCAAAAATCTGTCTGCCACTTGTCACGAATCAACCTTAAATTTTGTTCTTTGTAATCTAGCTGGTTTTAGTGCATGCTAACCACAGGCCCTGTCCCTTACTACAATAATCCAAAAGGCTTTGGAAGGAAGGGAGGCATAAAATAATATTTAATAAATGATTTTCTATTCTATAGAAAAGGTACCAGAAAGTACACAGAATACAGCATATTATTTTTATTTTTTTAATATTTTTAGTATCTTTTGCACAAAGGAGTTGCCATTCACCAAAGCAGTTTATGAATATAGTGCATCCTTATCAATGTCACCACTTTCAACATTCTGCCCCACCCCTCACAGCCCGCCCCTCACAACCCACCCCTAGCCTTACTTATCTTAATTTTAGGTTATATATTAATTCTTTGCAATTTAACAAAGCAGTTTTTGTGTACAATGTATCTTGATCTATGTCACCACGTTAATATTCATCCTCCTCAACCTACCCCTTCTTTTATATTTCTCAGTTTTGTGGTTTGAATATAAACAAATTATAATTCCAAATAAGAAGTTTGAGAAAAATTTTGACAACAATAAGAAAAACAAGAAAATGAATATTTTTTATTGTCGATCATGGGACTTGAACTCTGGGCCTGGGCCCAGTCCCTCAGCTCTTCAGCTCAAAGCTAGCACTCTACCACTTGAGCCACAGCACCACTTCTGGTTTTCTGGCAATTTATTAGAGATAAGAGTGTCATGGACTTTCCTGCCTAGACTGGCTTTGAACTGTGTTCCTCAGATCTCAGCCTCCTGAGTAGCTAGGATTACAGGCATGAGCTACTGGCACCTGGCAAGAAAATGATTTTTTTAAGTTTCAAAGAGGAAACAAAACTAGAGAGAATTTCAGCACTCCTTTAGTAGCTATGGACAGAGAAGATGCTTTAGAGAAATGGGTGACATATTAGAAAAAAAATCCTTAAATAAGCAATAGAGAGATAAACACCTACATACATTTTATTTCTAAATTATCTCTAAGATAAATAAATTATTGTTTGTGCCATTCAAATGGTCAGTGATGAAGATATTCTAAACTGAATTGATATCACACAATAGATAAATGACCAGAACAGATGGTTTATAATCTAATATTATGGGAAAAATCATGTAAGTAAACTTTGGACAAAAGGCTTTATGTCCTATGTTAAATATGATCAACTAGAATTACTTCTGGTAGATTGCAAATGTGTAACTTTTACATACAGGGATAAGTTCAGTACTGATTTATTATATAAAAAAATCTGGGTCAGACATTAAAGAGGTACCTAGAGTATTAAACATGGAAATATTCTTGTCTTCATTTACTGTAAAGCTAACTTCTCATTCAGTGGAAACTCTAACATAAATAAGCTTAACCTACAGTTACAGAAACTGGCCAGTAACTCTCAGTTTATTTCTTCTAGAACACACATTGGCTTGCCTGGAGCCTCGTTTAGGCCAAGTATCAAGGTCAAAACCTGGTAGTTCCCCAAGATAAGGACTCAAATGGTTTTTCTTTCTTGCTATTTTTTCTAACATACTTATAAGATGATTTTTTGTTGTTTTGTATGTCCCTCCCCCATGGTATAACCCCTGTTTCACTGTATTTAATGTTGGTATAATTTGGGGAGGGGAAGGGAAAAACAATTATATATATATACATATACATATATATATAATTGTGAAAATACCTTACAGAGGGGTTACAATTACATGGACAAGGTAATGAGTACATTTCTTATCAAACATTGTTGCCTCCTCCTTTGTTTCCCCTTCCCATCCCTTCTCATCTCCCTCCCTTCTCCCCTTCCCATACCCCCACCTCCCCCTCCCGGCCAAAATTGCAAAGTTCGTTTTTCGTCATAACGTCTTGTACATCTCATTGCTGCAATGGATCCACCTGTATCCCTATCTAAACAATTTGTTTTTTCCCTTCCCCTCCACAAATTATACCAACATCAAATACAGTGAAAACAGGGGTTATACTGTGGTGGAGGACATATAAAGCAACAAAGAATCATCTTATAAATATGTTAGAAACAATCGCAAGAAAGAAAAATCATTTGAGTCCTTAGGGATACAGGTGGACCCATTGCAACAATGAGATGTACAAGACTTATGCTGAAAAATGAACTTTAGCGGAGGGGGGGAGAGAGGAGTAAGGGGAAACAAAGGAGGAGGAACAATGCTTGATAAGAAATGTACTCATTATCTTGCCCATGTAATTGTAACCCCTCTATATGGTATTTTCACAGTAAAAAAAAATTAAAACAAAACCTGGTAGTGATTTACCCACAAAGTATTTTATTTGAATATTGAAAGCAAACATTTGCCCTTAACAGTATATTTTTCTTCACAATACCCTCGTGTCCCTATTATCACTACCACAATGACTCCATCTCAGTAACACACCACCATCTCAGCTTTACCCAAGTTTCATTCATTAAGGATAACTTCATGATTCAGAAATACTTCATCCAATAGAAAACCACAGGCAGCATAGACAGTGAAGTCCCAAGTAATATGAGAAAAAAAGATGAAGCTCTTTGTCTACTTACAAAGGGGATAGGAGTCTATTCTCTAGAGTCTCATAATAAATAGGTTTCAAATTGAGAAGGCTATCAATATCTTTTAATATTTTATTTTATGTTTGCTTAACATGAACTAATTATACACACTAATAGGGTTTGCTATGGTACTTAACACATCCATACAACATGAATAGTTCAAATCCAGCCTCCCTTCATTATCCTCCCCCAACTCATTCTCAATATTGTTCTCTCCACTCCTCTCACATAATTACTTGCTCATTTTTGTCATCAATATTTTAGCTAACAAATGATGTTTTGTCTCAACCTGCTGCGAACAGGGACAAGACAATAACTGACACCAGACCTTGGAATTGAGGTTTGGGCACCAGGGGACTAAAGCCTTCTGCCAGCTTCAGGTGTCCTGGGTCCATTTTGCAAGTTGTTTATTGAATAAGGTACAGGGGCGTGCCTGCTGAAAGTGAGATCACAATTTCCTTGAAGTCACAAGCACCAATAACATGATACAATCCTAATCGATACCTTGAAGTCACAAGCATGTGGTATAATCTTGTTCAAGTGATAAATAACGTCTTTATCTTAAGAAGCAGGTGTAAATAGTAAATGACTTACAGTTTGCAAAGATTTTTGTCTACCCCCAAGTTCCCAGAAAGTCTGGTGTGGAATTAGACCACACTCAGGATAGAAATTTGAATTCCCATCAAGCCAGTACTCATTGACTTTTTCAGGAAACTCTCATCATTCTGACAGTTCATGTTGGCAGGAGGCATTCCATCCTCCCAATCCTTTTGGGTCTGACAGCTCAGCTTTTGGGGGCTTTCACAATGTCATTTCTACAGAAGCTGTGACATTTGAAAAGAGACCTTTCTTTTAAATTTTAAAAATAATTTAATGTTTTCCAATGCTCTTGGCCTCTACCAACCAAAGAAACAGAAGGCTAATGGTAAATACTTAAACTATCAAGAGGTTCACTAATGAATTGATGCTATTATCTACCAAACTCTCAGCTTCTTTTATCGGCACAATATCTGACAGAATCGAAAAATTACAGACTCAAAAAGCAAACTATATGCATTATTTTGTAAGTGAATTATGTGTGGCTTTCTCCCATGCCCTTTAGATTCTTCTCTAAAATAAAGGATGTCATTATTTAGACTCTTGGTTTGTGAATTATGTCAATGTCATCACATCTTGCTTCTTTCTTCCCTTCATATATCCCATAGAAGCAATGAAAATAAAATGTTCCCTGTGACAAGCTGCCTCTAGGCAAAATTATGAATTAGGGAGAGTTTGTATTCTTTTTGTATCCCTCACTAAGGCCCCATGTTCTCTTCTACTGTCTTTGTAACCCAAAAGAATAAATTTCTATTGACTGCTTGGCAGTTTCTCAGGCATCCCATGAAAAAGTTTACATGCCTTACATGCCTCCTCCTAAGAAAGTGCTAGTCTCATATGCATCTTCTGAAAAACATCCAAGAGGCAAAATATGCAGATTGTGAGTGTTATACAGATGCACCACTGTGTAGGGAATGCAATGTTGGAACACCTGCCTTCCTGCATGGAGACAATGAAGAAAAACAACATCTGTGAATTGATGCCACTAGCCTGGCTACTAGCAGCTCAGATACCACTAAACTTAAAGGATTTCACAATGCTAGGAATTTCAATGAAGTGAAACACAAACACACTAAAGTAAAACTAGTAATGAAAACAGGAAGTAACAACTTAGAGGTTCAGAACCCAAGCTGTGGACCCAAATACTAGGTTTCACAGCAAACTGCCTCTTGACTAATTTAGCCTGATTGCTCATACTCATGTTTCCTGACCTATGAAATAAAGGTAATATTTATTTTCTTTATGGGACTAGCATGAAAATTAAGAAAGGACATCAATACCAACTATACAGAACTCAATAAATGGGAATAACACCACTTCTACTGATAGGATCTGTACCAAGAGAGTTAAAATCAATATCTAGTTTTTTAGTCTGTGAACTACAATACATATGAATTTTATAAATTACTAATTAAATATAAGGAAGTAAATGAAAACAGTTTCTATAAAACCACTTAAATAGATTTTAAAAGATGATTATTGTCAATAACTTAAATTGGTAATCTGAAAATGTTACTTAAATAAATGTCAGAACATGGTTGTCTCTGTGCCCTTATTATTCCATATACACAAATTAGGTGTAACTTGTCGCCAAATCTAGTCAACGAATCTATCTTAATTAAACCTGTTTGCTGGTCTCAGTCTAGCATTTCAGTTTATTCTATTTGTTTGGGCTTCTACATAAACCACATATGACCTTAGCAATTTATACATTCTAACTTTGATTTTGGTATCTGCTCCTTTACCTAGCTCACTTAATTTAAGTCATTTAAATTTATGGTATCATATTATTTTCCTATCAGATTATCTTTCAATCAATCTGATTTTTCTAAATATTCCTCAAATATCTCCTGCCTTTTTTAAATGCTACTCCATTGGCATCTGTGGTGGGGAACTCCACTGCCTATTTGAATTTAATGTGAGAAGGTTACCATATGGTCTGGCAATTTTTTCAATAACATTGCACCTAACAATAATAATAAAATATTCCTAGTTATAGTATATTACTGTGGGAAATTATATATGACTCATATAATTCAAGATTTCAACTTGATATAGTCCTAGTTAGATAAGGAACAATTAGAATCACAGCCAAAGATACATAATACATTTGTATAGGCAGTATACTAGATTGACCTATTGCCAGGGCTGGGAATAAATGGAAAAGTCCCAATAATATATCTTAGAGTGATTAGAAAATGAGTTCATTTACCTTTAAATTAATTTGATTATTTCAGGCAGTAGAAAGTTTTAGGTGGATGTAATTAAGATGGTCCCTGGTATATAATGGACAATCAATACATGTTTGGTAAATAAATTAATTACCTAGTTAGTTTTTTAAGGTCATACCTACATAAGAATTTTAAAAGGGCAATTTCTTTGTTTATCTTATAAATAACATCATTCTCTTGAATGATTTCAATAATAAATTCCTTGGAAGATTATTGATGTGTCATAAGACAGGTTGGGATGCTCTGAGAGTTTGGACTTTAATAATAAATCTAAACAGAATTCAGGATTTTAAAAGAATAATTATAGTGATTGAAAGACTGATGGATGAGCTTTGGCCATAAAATAAAGCCGTATCTTCCTAAACATTTTAAAATAGGATGTGATAGTGCATCTGTGTGGGAGAGATTTAAAGGACTCAAAAGTTAACACATAATGTGCCAAGTTTTATTTTTCTAATTTTATGTTATTGTGAAAGTGACATACACAAGGGTTAAAGTTACATAAGTAAGGAAATGAGTACATTCAGTCAAACATTGGTATCACCCTTGTTTTTTCTCCCACTTTCCCTCACCGCCCCACTCCACTCTCCCCCAAGTTGTAAAGTTGATTTCCAACATAGTGTCTTTTGAGTATAGCTGTTGCATTGGTTCACTCTTTGTCCTTGTTTCACCATTTTGTTATTCCCTTCCCTTACCAAAATCAGAAATATATGTACAAGACACAAGGTATCAAAATCAAAAACAGTGACAACAGGGGATAAACCAAGGGGGGTGGAGAAGACATTAAAAAAGAAATAACTTCACACAGTACATTAAAAACAAATTTTTAAAAACTCTGGTTTCCATTTCTTGGAGTTAATTTTGATTAACATCATTTTATATGGTCATATGTACACAGTTATTGAGTTATTGTGATCCTCTGCTAGAACTGAGATCTATACTAATTATTACAAATGACAGAGAAACCATGGAGCCTATGTTTCTTTAGGTGTGGCTTACTTCACTTGATATGATTTTTTCCAAGTCTTTCCATTTATTTACAAATGGAGCAATGTCATTCTATCTGATGGAAGCATAGAATTCCATTGTGCATATGTAGGAACCAATCTGGAAGGCAATATGGAGGTTCCTCAAAAGACTAAATATAGAGCTCCCTTATGACCCAGCAATCCCACTCCTGGGCATTTACTCAAATGATCACAAACAAGACCACAATAAAGCTACCAGCACAACTATGTTCATTGCAGAATTATTTACACATACTAAGATATGGAATCAACCCACATGCCCAAAATGTGGTATATATACACAATGTTATTCTATGCTTCCATCAGAAAGAATGGCATTGCCCCATTCATAAAGAAATGGCAAGACTTGGAAAAAATTATATTAAAATACTACTGAAAAGAAAACAAACACAGTTAAACAAGAAATATACTCACTACCTTACATAGGTAACTTTAATCCTTCTGTACATCACCTTGACAATAAAACATTAAATTTAAAAAGAAAAAGAAAACAGACACATCTCATTTGAGTTGATCTCTGTCCGTTTAAAACCCAAGACCCATTTAGGTCCTTAGGCATAGTGACAACATAGTATCATTATTTACAGTAACATCTGGGCATTGGCAGGGGGTATGAGCTAGAAGCAGTCTTCTCACCAGTAACCAGAAATTGCCTTTTAGCCCCTTTTATGCTTATTTCTAAACTGTGTCTGTTATTTTTATCCAACTCTCTACCCTTCATTCATCCTATTCCTTTTGGATTTACTTCTTTCATTGAACACTGAGAGTATGTGGTTAAATAGATATACTAAGTTATGAGCTCTTCTGGGAGAAGACAATAAAATTCAAAACTATAGTGCTTGTTTCAATGATGGTAACATTAAACTTTTTTCTTTCCCTTATTACTTTCTTTTAAAAATTATCTTTGCATTTTCTTCCATAAATCAGGGTTTGTAAAGACATCACTAGTAAGGTAATTTTAAAATAGAGAAAACATACTTTTTAGAAAAACAAATTTCTACAATTAAAAAAAAAAGAAAAACAAATTTCTCATAAAATCCAGGGCATCACATAAAAAGAATTTTTAAAAAAAAGCCAGGTGCTAGTGGCTAACACCTTTAACCCTAGCTACTCAGGAGGCTGAGATCTGAGGATTGCAGTTCCAAGCAACAAAGGCAGGAAAATCAATGAGACTCAGCTCCAATTAACCACCAAGGAGAAGTGGATCTGTGGCTTAAATAGTAGAGCACTAGCCTTGAGCACTAAAGGTCAAGGACAGCATCCAGACCCTGAGTTCAAGCCCCAGGACTGGTGCAAATGCATGCACAAAGAGTTCAAAAAATAATGCTTCAAATAATCATTAGTAGCCAGTTTTTAATGAACTAGTTCACTTCTAATGTTGAATTTAATTAAAGCTTTCAGATTTGTGTATAATGATATATGATTATATACTAGGGTTTCTGAAAATCAGCATTCATACTATAATCTTAGACATGCTTTCCTCTAATCCTATGGTACTCTAAATAAGAAAAATGAGACTAAAAATACTCACCAAAGTGATATAGCTGGTCAGTGATTAAGCAACTAAAGTTTCTATTCATTTGAACATTTAGCTTGGGGTTCACAAAAATCGTAGAAAGAGAGGTATTAAAGCACTTAGCTTACCTTTTGATGCATCTTTAAAGAGTCAGAAATGGCAACTCAATTAGGAATCCTTATTAGGATAAATGAATGACAAAGATTTTTCATATATGTATATATGTATATTTGCAAGACTTCCATAATAAAAACAGAAGTAGTAATAGAAGTATTTTTTATTCTTGTATCAGATTTGTACTTGGACCTTGAAAAAATGTACTTCTGCTAGATTATTTCAATTACACAGATTATTTTAGGAGTTCCAACAGATCTTTATGGATAAAAGGGAATAGAGAGGGAAAACTATCCAAAAGTCTTTTCTGCCACAGAAGGTAAAATTAAAAGTCATTTTTATAGTCAAACTTAATTGCCATGCTCACGATGGTCAGAACCTTCCAACTCTTATAATGGTCCAGAAGAAGCTAGGTAGCAGTTGCTCTTGCCTATAATCCTGGATACTTAGGAGGCTGAGACCCAGAGGATTATAGTTTAAAGAGAAATAACGTGAGAGAACACTCTATCTGATGAGCAGTTCGTATCTGTGTCATAGTCTCTTACTAGTCTTTGAACCATAGCCAAATCATTTGACCTCTTCCTGCTGTAGTTTGCTGCATGCATAATGAAGAATACAACAGTACTTGCCTCAGGAAGCTGATGTGAAGGGTAAATAAAAGCATATTATTCCATCAAGTAGCTCTCTATAGAACACAGAATTAATGATGGTCTAGATATATGACAATGTCTTCAGTGGCAAGAGGAGATCCTACTTACTTCCACAAACTGGCTAAAGTTGGTATATGCTAAAGTCTGTAAGAACATAATGAAGCTGTGTGACCAAATAGGTCTGTCTCAGTAATGTGGGCAAATAGGTTTTTATAGTTCTAATTTTAATTAGAAAGCCTGATGACAAAAAGAAAGAAAACAAAATCTTGTGATTCAGACAAATCTAACTTGAATCGCAGCTCCAACACAGATCGTTGTGTCACCTTAGCAAGGTCTTTATACAAATTTATCCAGATTTCATTTGAAGAACTCCAGGCCAGTCAGCATGTGTAAAAGTTTGTTACTTCTGTAGGATAGGCATAGAAAGATCCTCATTGGAGGGAAAGCACCACATCAGTAGGGTCTAGATGTAAAATTTTTGTAACTGAGAGATTAGCACCAAAGATGAGAAACCCCTTTAAAGCACCTATAATTGGAAATGGCAAAAGAGAATTTTAGGTGAACAGAATCATGCTTGGAATTTAAGTGCAAACCCAGGACTAAAATGGTATTCTACTCATGATGAAGTGGAAACTTTAGAATTAGATGGCAAAAAAGCAAAAGCAGTACAATTTGGAAATATGACAAAATGCTGACACAATTGCTAAGAATAAGAATCCTCAGCTATTTAGGGAAAATAATAACAGCCTAGAAGGGTGGCCAGAAAGACTCATTCTGAGTAAACAATGTAAAAGATGTAGTAGGATACAAAGCTGATAATAGAAAATAAATGCCCATTTCCTTTTCTTCAAAGACAGCTCAAATCTATTTCTAGAAATGTGATTCTATAAATAGTAATTAACTGCTCTTACTGACAGATGGAAAATGCTGTGGACCTACATGATGACAAAACCTTCTGGTCTTAAAATGCCAAATAATATAGGCAGAAAACAATACTAGGAGGTTATACAACACCTTCTAGTTTTTCCCCCTTCTTTTTGCTATAGGGAAAACAACCCTGTGCATTTGCTGTACTTTTCTATTTCGCTTTCATCCAGTTCTTACATTTTTACTCATACCTATTAGTATGTAACATTTCTTAATGCTTCTAATAATAAAAATCATTTTTTCAGGTAGTCAGTATGGTTCCCAAAGCTCATAAAGAAAAAAGATTTAAGAAAAAAAGAAAAAAGATTATGTTGGTGAAAAATCCTCAAGTTCAAGGAATGTAACCTATCTCTTAAACACTTATCAAAGTAGGATGGTAATTACTATATTTGGTATTTACTCTCTATTCATATTTTAAGATCACCATTTGAATATGCACACTCATATATCATCTAAGAATTCCAAGTTTATACACTGGGAAAAATTTTCCTCTCATATATATCTTGTAATTTCTGAAATATGAGTACCAAAGGAATCTGCTAACTCTCTTCAATGGCAAATGACACTTAAAAATGGCTTGTGATATTCTATTTGTCCTGACACTCATAGTACAATATGTTTTCTACTGTACTATACTACCTCTCTCCTCCACATTTTACTCTAAACTATAATAGATTTCGTTCATAATTTAAGTAGGTATATGATTTTTTTCCTAAGTTATGGGAGAAAGCCTTATTTAATCAGGAGCCAATGATTCATGCCTATAACATTAGCTTAATAAAGAGGCTGAGACTGGAAGATCATGGTTAAAAGCCAGACTGAGCAGAAAAAACCTTGGGACTCGATTCAAAATGACCAGCCAAAATCTGATCTAGAGGTATAGCTCAAGAGGAACAGCAACAGCAGAACAATCACAAGGCTTTGAGTTCTAAAATTGTAAGGCCCCACAAAAAGATAGCTTTATTGTGCCTTGCTATTCATTTAGTTTCACAATGATTAAAGTTTAAACAGGTTATACAATAGCTACAACGGCCAGTCAAGACAATTACTAATTTTTTTTCAAGCTCTCAATCAATTTCTATAATGCTTTCTGGAAATGTATTTAAGTAATCAATGGAGAAAAGCAAAGTGTAGCATCTCAGTTTAATAAGAAATGGGATGTGCAATAAGTGTATGAATTGTAAAAGAAAAAAAGCAATAACCCTTTCTCAGTGGATTCTCCTTTTTTCTGCAATATATTATACTATATATATATTAAAGTTCACAAAACAGATCTATAAATTATGAAGATGGATACACCTATCTGAAAGAATGTGTGTGTGCATGAGTGCATGCACGTGTGTGTGTGTGTCTGCGTGTGTGTAAATGTATATATATGTTGTGGACGATTGTATGAATTTATTGGTTGATTTGAAATAAAAGTCATTAATTAAGCACATGAAGACATAAATCATTTTCCCCTTGCCAGAGAGTATCTTAATGCCTAAGTTAATCACCTTCATAATGTTACTTCCATGCTTGACAATAACATAGGAATAAAAGGCCCAAATGGTGCCCATGACAGCCATGGTTATGAACTTACAGCAACAAACTCATGCCCCAATTTCTCAAACACTCAAAGAAACTTCCCAAACTGTTTATATTTATAGTTATATTATATAATGTAAATATCACATCATTTACATAAATGATTCTTTCACATAAAACACTAATGAGAAGTTGGATTAGACTTTTCCAAATTGGTTCATGAACAGCTAGATTGATGGACTGAGAACAGCATTTTATATGCATAAACTAAGGAAAATAACAACTACATGGAAGGGAAGTCCTGTATGAAGATTGAATGCGAAACATAGATATAAAATGCATAGTAGTTTTATCAGCTGAAAAACAAAAAAAAATGATTACACTCTTGTCCTTACTGGAGAAACCAATCCTTAAATCTTCGACATTTCAAAGAATGAGTTTCTAAACACATGCAATCACTGCAAGGTAAATTTATGCCTACTATGCCTGACTATGCTTTCCAACATAGCAGATATAAACAGAGCTTCTTCCTTATTTCTCCTAACAATACCTCCATGCTTTTCTATCCAGTTGCCAATTCTATATCCTCTTCCCCGCCCCTTTATTCTCAGCTTCCTCTCGATATTTTCTCTGAAGACATCAATGTACCATTTGCTAGCAATGTCCTTTCTGCCCTGAATTTATCACTTCACTAACCTTGGATGTTAAGTATGGGGAGTAAACTGAAAATATACACAGAATTATTTCATCCATGTAGGATGATCATGAGAAGCATCCCCAACAGCCCTACTGCTCTTAAAAATTTCTCTTTCAGGGCTGGGAAAGTGGCTCAGTGGTAGAGCGCTTGCCTTGCATGCCTGAGGCCCTGGGTTCGATTCCTCAGCACCACATAAGCAAAAAGAAAAAAGCTGGAAGTGGCGCTGTGGCTCAAGTGGTAGAGCACTAGCCTTGAGCTGAAGAGCTGAGGGACAGTGCCCAGGCCCAGAGTTCAGTCCCCATGACCAGACCCCCCCTCCAAAAAAGTTCTCTTTCACAGATCTGGCATAGTACTGAATACTTTTCCTCCAATATTTCCTAAATTCCAAACATTAAAAGTACCTCTCTAATTTAAGAATGGGAGAAAGAAATAAGATAGAGAAAAATGACATTGAGAAAGTCATTGGTTAAGTAAATGCATACTACCAAGGGAGACGTGAATCCACATTCGTTTAATCCAGTATTCTAGTATTAAGGATTACTTTGTGCTTTTGCAAATTAGCCACTTGTTACTTTAGGGAGGTGTAGTGTACGATTTTGAAAGTATAAGGATCAAATATATGTATGTACAGGGCTTCGGGGAAAATGACAGTAAAAAATTCTTACACCGCTGAATAGGAAGATCCTACTAGAGCATGCATGAACACAACAGGCTTTGAATCTAGGGGAATCAAGAAGGAAAGGCACAGGTACTTTTCCAAAAGGAGGGCAGCAGAAAGGGGGATGTGAGAATCCATTCGGAACAGAGATACAAAAACAAAGTAGCTACAATCACCATTGTATCTAGGGCACAATCTGGATGCTTGATGGAAAGCAAATTAGAGCAACTCAGAACTGCAAACCAAAATGACCACTGGGACCCATTCAAGTACTCAGAACCACTATCTGTGGAAGTGAATGCCTAGTTAGGTGCTCAATACATGTTTGCTAAATTAAACTGATTCTTGGGTCTACCCTACCTACATTCTTGACTTGGACACCATAGACATTTGCCTTTACTTCCTATTGGCTCATTATCTATTTGTTTGTATTCTAACAGCATATTTGTTAGTTAGCTTGTCCACATATCTTGCATATCTCAAAAGTAAGGGAAATACAGATATAAATCATATTCTAAAAGTTAGGAACAATTTGTAATGACTAAACAGTAAAATTATCCTAAAACTTGATGAAGAAAAACAATAAAATTGTGTTTTTCCATAGCACCTTTACATTACTGAGGATTTTTGTTGCTTCTTGGGGCTTATTTGTTATAAACACAATTTCCAACACAGAGGGATACCAGTCAGAGAAATCTTATTTTACCAGCCCCTGTCTGAGAAAGGTGGGAGTGTGGAAAAGAAAGAACCTGTCATTCACAGCTTCAAGCAGTTTGGAATATCTTTGGGACTTGAAGTGACCCAGAACAAAACTAACCTACCGAAGACTTTTCTTTATGGTCCCTCTTGTTCCTCTCTTAAGCCAACAAACAAAGCCCTGAATACCAATTCCCCAGCTTCACATGGTGACAAAGTAATTTCAACACCAAAAGCCCACTCAGCCCTAGAGAATAAGAAACAGCATATGCACTCATAGCTGTTTTATTAAAGCTCAAGTGCAGCATCTTAGAAAGCATCTGCCCTTTAGAAAGCTCAAAGTCCTTAGGCCCTGTATGCCTTTGATTATTCCCCCTCCAAAAAGCCTAAGATTGCCTCTTTTGCTTCATCAAAGGCAAGAGAAAAAGGGTGGGGAATTTCAAACCCAGTTGTATTACTGTACCACCTCAAACACTTCAGGAGAAATTGAAAAATGACTTTTCATACCCTGAATATTTTAGTAAAATTCATGTACCGACTGGTTGTTAAGACATTTATAAATACACCATAAAATATACGATAAGTTTATTCCTTATGTATTTGATATGCCAATTGCATATAACAAAAGCAAAATTTGAAAATGGCAGATTTGTCAGATGTTTCAACATTTTCAAGTCTTTATTCTTTAGTTATTTAATCAGAAAAATGGAATAGAAATACCAAGCGTTTCTATGTACCCTCTCCAATCTCTCCAGTTTCCTCTGTGTTAACATTGTGCATCAATAATATGTACATCATAATTTTATGAGCTATACTGTTACACCACCAATGTCTTTAATTTACCTTAAGATTCACTCTTTGTGTTCTACATTCCTCAACTACTCTCCTCCCACTACTACTACTCTCTAACTGCCATTCTGCTCCCTTTCTTTCTGCCTGCCTGCTTGCTTTCTCTTTTCTTATTCTTTCTCTCTTCCTTCTTTCTTTTTTTGATTTTTTTATTGTGAAAATACTGTACAGAGGGGTTACAATTGCATGGGCAAGATAATGAGTACATTTCTTATGAAGCATTGTAGCCTTCTGCTTTGTTTCCCCTTCCCATCCCTTCCCATCCTCCTCTAGCCTCCCCTAATACTCCCCCCTACCCCGCACAAAAGTTGTAAAGTTCGTTTTCAACATAACAACTTGTACATCTCATTGTTGCAATGAGTCCACCTGTATCCCTATTTAAACGATTCTTCCTTCTTTCCTCCCTTCCTACCTTTCTCCCTTCTTTCCATCGCTCTTCCTGTTTTTAACAATATTTCTATAATTACTATGGAGTACATTGCTATAAAGCAACAAGAATAACAAAGAAAATTATACTGAGAAATATTACTGTAATGTTAATGTTAATGTAAAACTGGATAATCCAATGCAACCATTTTTCAAGGGGACAAAAATTAGAGCAGTAGGTCATCTGTATCTTACTCCCATACAAGATAAAGAGAATAAATGAGAAAATAATATGTGAGTATAAGTTACACTCAACTCTAGAAGAAATTGATGGCAGCAATTTGCTTCTTTGTGCTGTATGTTGCAGTACATTGACAACATAACTGTGCTTACAAATAAATATTGGTTTTTAAAGTATGTGTGCATTTTATTGGAATACACTATAAATTTGTGTTTTCTGAAAGGTCAAGCTCCATTTTGGAACTGGAGGCTTACTGAAATCTACCCTAATATTTCCTTAGGAACTTTGCTCAGGATTTGATAATTCAGGCTTGTGGTATACTTAGATTAGCTATTATGAATAATGACAATTGAACGCATATCTCTGCATATACTCACATAGCATTGCATGTATATGTATTATGTACTCACAAGGTATCAAAACTGAATATTTAATTAGCATTTTTCCCATTATTAAATTCGTTTAATACTTTGTATTTCACACATCATTGAAGGACAATGCACCTTCTAAAGACATGTGCAAAAAAAAGCCCTCTTTGCCTTAAGAAAACCAAAAACTTGTGTATACCATCTTTTTAGAAGGGTTGAGCAAGATAATTCTCTTATTAAAATGTCTCTGGTTATGGCTTAGAACATTTGTTCAGAGTCCCCACATAGTCTCAAAGAGAGAATTGCAACTTTAGAAGCCCATCATTCAGCACCTCTTGGACTTCTAAAATCTAACAGCAAGAAGGAAATAATGTGTGTGTAGGCTACCTTCTGGAGAAAAATGGTCATATTCCTGCTTACTCAAAAATATTCAAAATTATTAAGGTGTAAAAATGTTGAAAGTCAATTTCTAGTAAGTAAAACAACATTCACATTCTAATCAGACATAGGTTAGTGGCTTCTGCTACATTTGTTCATAATGTATTTTCAAAATATCAGCCAAGTATTCACTTACTTCCAAAGTCATCTCTTGTTTATAGGATGTTTGATTACAGAGTAATGTGAATCTTGTCATCTATCTCTTGTTTATAGGATGTTTGATTACATAGTAAAGTGATTCTTGTAATGTATAATACTATTTGTCATTTTCCTCCTAATGCTTTCCTCCTAAAGTGATTCCCTTTAAAGGAATCACTTTAAGATGCTGCATACTTATTTTCTTGTGAAAACTTTCTGTTCTCTGACACCTAAACATTTCATACTTCTTGTTTTTTTCTGACTCTAGTTCATGACAAGACATGGGTTCAAATCCTTATTGGGTAGGCATCTGTGATTTACCTGTATAACTCTAGCTACTCAGGAAGCTGAGAGCCAGAGGACCATAGTTCAAGGCAGGCCTGGGCAAGAAAGTCTACAATAGATAGTTTTAAAGGTATATGGCAATAGGCAGAAGTCCAGGCAAGCAGGTACCAGAAGACACACAAAGAATCATTCTTTACCAAATCCATGGGAGATCTAATAACCTCTAATCCTACTTGTCATAAATTCACTAGAACAGTGATAGAAAAGGGATGATTTTCAGTATTGACAATCACAATTGACTCTAATGGGTTTGTGATTTCTTAATCCTTAAAGTTAGAAATCAGCGTAATTTCTCTTACATGCAAGGATAGCTGAAGTAGACATGAGATTTTAAGAATGGTAATATATGGCAATCATTTCAAGTCTCATTGTATGCTTATAGACTTGTAATCTTTCATTAGCATATCATAAAACACAAACTTACACTTTATATTAGAGCTTTTCTTGAAATCTTTATTCTAAGTTACACAATAAAGTTCTTATTTGTCTTGGTATCCTCAGTATGTCTAATTTTCTGTTTATAGTAAGTGTCCTGTAAGTATGGAAAAATAAATCAATAAATGAATGTGTATTAGTAAACTTTCCTTGCTGTGACAAAAAATATCTGAGACAAACAATTTATAAAGAAAAAAACTTATGTTTTGGCTTATTTATTCAGAGATTTTAGTTCATGATCAATTTTATTCATTACCTTGGGCCTTTGTTAAAGAATAACTTCATAATGGCAACCAGGAGTTGGAGGGGGGCAGGAAAGGGCAAGAAAGGGCACCAATATATCATTCAAAAGCACACCCTCAATGATTTAACTTCCTTCTACTAGGGTTTACTTCCTAAAATTGAAACGTGTCTCCACCATATCCCCAAATGCCATCAGCTGAGAAACACATCTTCAATACTTTTGCCTTCCAGGGACATTATCAAAATATACCAGGATAGATAACACTGATGTCTCCATCAGAGAGCACTGGTGGCTCACACCTGTAATCCTAGCTACTCAAGAGGCTGAGATCTCCTCTCCCACAGTATAACCCCTGCTTTCACTATATTTGATGTCAGTATAACTTGTGGAGGAGATGGGGAAAACAAGTCGTTTAAGGATACAGGTGGACCTGTTGCAACAATGAGAAGTACAAGTTGTCATGTCAAAAACGAGCTTTACAACGTTGGTGCAGGGGGGGAGGGGGAGGATTGGGTGGGGGGGTGGGGAGGAGGCTGGGAAGGGATGTGAAGGGTAAACAAAGGAGGAGGCTGCAATGTTTGATAAGAAATGTACACATTATCCTGCTCATGTAATTGTAACCCCTCTGTACAGTATGTTCACAAAAAAAATTAAATTAATTTTAAAAAAAAGAGGCTGGGATCTGAGGATCATGTTTCAAAGCCAGCCCAGGAAGGACAATCTGTGCAATTCTTATCTCCAAAAAAACCACCAGAAAACTGGAAGTGGTGTGGCTCAAGTGGTAGAGTGGTAGCCTTGAGCTGAAGAGCTGAGGGACAATGCTCAAGCCCAGAGTTCAAGTCCCATGATGGACAATATAGATAGGCAGATATGTATGTATGTAGGTAGGTAGGTAGATAGGTAGGTAGGTAGGTAGATAGATATAGATAGATAGATAGACAGTATTTGTATCACATACTTTTGTATAAATTTCATTATTTCTGTCCATAATATTGCCTATAGAAACTTGTTTAAATTCTAACTGGAAAAAAATAGTCAAGCCAACCAAACTTTCTGTGTTCTGCTAAAAAGGAATACATGTTGATGCTAATTACCATGAACCATTCTCATACCTGACAGTTTTCAGAGATGATGAGATCTCAGGATCCTTCTAAAGACTGAGTTTTCCATCAATGGACGGTGTAACATTTTCTATTTGAAAAATCAAGGCAATGTAATAGAAACGAATGAATACATTTTTCAAATTCTAGCATTTTTACAAGATACCTTGAATAGATTAGATATGTAGATACCAAGTTTTAAGCCCCAGCTCTGTCACTAAATGTCTCTGACAAGTCACTTCTCTGCTTTGTGGTATCATTTACCAATCTGTAAAATACATAGTACACCCAGGATGACATTTTCAACTTTAAGGTTGCATAAAGTCCATAAAGGCCTAGGCTCAGAACCTGAAATCATATTCAGAACCTAATAAATCATATAAACAATCAACAGAACATTTTGAATGAAGAAATGAGTACATAAATATATTCAAACCTATAAACTGCTTTGTTGAATGGTAACTCCATTGTACACTATTTAAAGATAATTATAAATAAAATTGTAAAACTCTATAAACAATATGACTTCCCATATATTAGAAGAGATCTCAGTAGATGAGCACAGAGAAAGAGTCTGAACATGATGCAATGTGAACCTTGTTCTTGTAACCCTATGGGAACTTAAGTTCTGTCTATCGAAATTCATTGACACATTCAGTATATGTGAAAAAATAACTCTCTAATCAAACAGTGTAATGAATAAAGGAGAAGTTTTCCCCAAAACATATGGATTCAGTTTTGTACATGATTAAGATGAATGTATCTTTTAAAACATTAGGTATTTCCTTGGATATATTTAGTTAATGCTTTCAGACCTTGGGTCACCA
The DNA here is from genome assembly GCF_019054845.1 of Dipodomys spectabilis. Taxonomy (NCBI): domain Eukaryota; kingdom Metazoa; phylum Chordata; class Mammalia; order Rodentia; family Heteromyidae; genus Dipodomys; species Dipodomys spectabilis. The sequence continues at coordinate 2,028,621 of NW_024871002.1, read as the reverse complement.
TAGTATTTGTAAGAGTAATGTTCTGTTTAAGACGCATTTATTAAATGTCTCTTCATGTGCCTATAAGTGTTATTTCTGCATAGCTTACAATCAATTTAAAATGTGAAAAGTTTTATATAATCTAAACCATTTATTAAAAATTTCCTTTCCTAGGCTTGGAAAAAATTACATTAAGTGAAGTAAGCCAAGCCCAAAGAAACATAGGTCCCATGGTTTCCCTTATTTGCAATATCTAGTATATGTATGAGTCAAGCAGAAAAGTCAGATAATATGATGTTAGGAAAATGAACCTTTAGATATGTATTTAAATGTTTTTTTCTTTCATGCATTTGTTTCTAACGCATTTATAAGATTATTTCTTTGTTGCTTTGTATGTCCCTCTCCCACAGTATAATCCCAGCTTTCACTATATTTGATGTCGGTATAATTTGTGGAGGAGAAGGAGAAAAACAAGTCGTTTAAGGATACAGGTGGACCCGTTGCAACAATGAGAAGTACAAGTTTTCATGTCGAAAACGAACTTTACAACTTTGGTGGGGGGGGGGGGGGGAAGGATTGGAGGCAGGGGGAGGCTGGAAAGGGATGTGAAGGGTAAAGAAAGGAGGAGGCTGCAATGCTTGATAAGAAATGTACTCATTATCCTGCCCACGTAATTGTAACCCCTCTGTACAGTATGTTCACAAAAAAATAAAATAAAATAAAATAAAAAATTTCCTTTCCTTAAGTGAAGTAAGCCAGGTCCAAAGAAACATAGGTCCCATGGTTTCCCTTATTTGCAATTACTAGTATTTGTCTGAGACAAGCAGAAACGGTCAGATAAGTTGATGTTAGGTGAAGTGAACCCCAAGATAAGGATTCAAATGTTTTTTCTTTCTTGAAATTTTCTAACATATTTATAAGATAATTTCTTTGTTGTTTTGTATGTTCCTCCCCCATGGTATAACCCTTGTTTTAACTGTATTTGATGTTGGTATAATTTGTGGAGGGGAAGGGGAAAAACAAATCTTTTAAATAGGGATACAGGTGGACCCACTGTAACAATGAGATGTATGTACAAGACTTTATGTCGAAAAACAAACTTTACAACTTTGGCCAGAGGGGAGATGGGGGAGGGAGATGGGAAGGGATGGGAAGGAGAAACAAAGGAGGAGGCAACAATGCTTGATAAGAAATGTACTCATTACTGAGTTAAGAGGAAATGGCCTTAGTTTTTCACCATTAAGTATAATGTTGGCTGTAGGTTTGTCATATACAGCCTTTATTGTATTGAGGAATGTTCCCTGGATTCCTAATTTTTCCAGAACCTTCATCATAAAGGGGTGTTGGATATTGTCAAATGCTTTTTCTGCATCTATTGAGATAACCATGTGGTTCTTATCCTTGCTCATGTTGATGTGATTAATTATATCAATTGATTTGCATATGTTGAACCAGCTTTTGCATCCCTGAAATGAATCCTGTTTGATCGTGTTGTATGATTTTTTTGGATGAATTGTTGAAGTCAATTGGCCAAAATTTTGTTGAGAAGTTTTGCATCGATGTTCATCAAAGAAATGGGTCTATAGTTCTCTTTCTTTTATGAGTTCCTGCCTGGTTTGGGGATGAGGGTTATGATGGCTTCATAAATGCAAATCAAAACAACATTGAGATACCACCTCACCCCAGTTAGAATGGCTATAATCAAGAACTCTCATAACTACAGATTCTGGAGGAGATGTTGACAGAAGGGAACCTTACTGCATTATTGGTGGGAGTGTAAACTTGTTCAATCACTTTGGAAAGCAGTGTGGAGGTTCCTCAAAAGACTCCACATAGAGCTCCCCTATGACCCAGCAATCCCACTTTTGGGCATTTTCCCAAATGATCACAAACAAGACCATACTAAAGCTACTAGCACAACTATGTTTATTGCAGCATTATTTACCATAGCTAAAATATGGAACCAACGCAGATGCCCCTCAGTAGATGAATGGATCAAGAAAATGTGGTATATATACACAATGGAATTCTATGCCTCCATCAGAAAGAATGACATTGCCCCATTTGTTAGGAAATGGAAAGATTTGGAAAAAATTATATTAGGTGAAGTAAACCAGGCCCAAAGAAACATAGGTCCCATGGTTTCCCTTATTTACAATTACTAGTATATGCCTGAAACAAGCAGAAACAGTCAGATAAGTTGATGTTAAGCGAAATGCACCCCAGGATAAGGATTCAAGTGTTTTTTTCTTTCTTGCGATTGTTTCTAACATATTTATAAGATGATTTCTTTGTTACTTTATATGTCCCTCCACCACGGTATAACCCCAGTTTTCACTGTATTTGATGTTGGTATAATTTGTGGAGGGGAAGGGAAAAAACTAATTGTTTAAATAAGGATACAGTGGACCCATTGCAACAATGAGATGTACAAGACGTTATGGCAAAAAATGAACTTTACAACTTTGGCGGGGGGGGGGGGGTAGATTGGAAGGGATGGGAAGGGGAAACAAAGGAGGAGGCAACAATGCTTGATAGGAAATGTACTCATTACCTTGCCCATGTATTTTGACACTAAAAACAAATTTCCTTTTCCTTGACTAATTATTTAAAGTAAACAATAATAAAAAACATTTTGATAAAAAATTAGAAGTACTAGCATAGATATAATGTATAAAACATATTCTACATGTCATATATTGTCCTGTGTATTTTGAAACTTCATTTTATTTAATGCTCATAATGATCCTATGAATTAGTTACCATTGTCACTATTTTACAGATAAGCAAGTAAAGCTCACAAAAGTTAAATAACTTCCTCAAGATACTCATTGACCATTAGAAACAAGACTGGGCAAAATCCAAGTTCTTCACTGTTAACACTGGTCAATAACATTAGTGTTAGAATATTATTATTTGAGTAAGTATTCATTGAGTACTAAGGACTGCATACTGTGCTGCATGCAGGAATTTAAAAAAGTCTCCTTGTGGAGCTTGTATAGTAGCAGGAAAGACAATGAATCAAAAAAACCATTTAATAATTGCTGTGATGGTGATTGAAAAGGTTGTAGGAGAACAGAGAGCAAATAGTTTTTTGGTTTTTGGTTTTGGGTTGTTTTTTTAATTTAATTTAATTTTATTTGTGAACACACTGTACAGAAGGGTTACAATTACATGGGCAGGATAATGCGTACATTTCTTACCAAGCATTGCAGCCTCTTCCTTTGTTTACCCTTCTCATCCCTTCCCAGTCTCCCCTCTCCCCCCCCCCCATCCCAACCCTTCTCCTCCCCCCCCCCCCCCACCGACGTTGTAAAGCTCATTTTGGACATGACAACTTGTACTTCTCCTTGTTGCAACAGGTCCACCTGTATCCTTAAACGACTTGTTTTTCCCCTTCTTCTCCACAAGTTATACTGACATCAAATATAGTGAAAGCAGGGGTTATACTGTGGAGGAGGGACATACAAAGCAACAAAGAAATAATCTTATTTTTTTTTAATTTAATTTTATTTGTGAACGTACTGTACAGAGGGGTTACAATTACATGGGCAGGATAATGCGTACATTTCTTACCAAGCATTGCAGCCTCCTCCTTTGGTCAAGGAAATAATCTTATAAATGCATTAGAAACACATGCATGAAAGAAAAAAACATTAAAATACATATCCAAGGGTTCATTTTCCTAACATCACATTATCTGACCTTTTCCGCTTGACTCATACATATACTAGATATTGCAAATAAGGGAAACCATGGGGCCTATGTTTCTTTGGGCCTGGCTTACTTCACTTAATATAAGTTTTTCCAAGTTTTTCCATTTCCTAACAAATGGGGCAATGTCATTCTTTCTGATGGAGGCATAGAATTCCATTGTGTATATATACCACATTTTCTTGATCCATTCATCTACTGAGGGGCATCTGGGTTGGTTCCATATCTTAGCTATGGTAAATAATGCTGCAATAAACATAGTTGTGCTGGTAGCTTTAGTGTGATCTTGTTTGTAAACATTTGGGTAAATGCCCAAAAGTGGGATTGCTGGGTCATAGAGGAGCTCTATGTGAAGTCTTTTGAGGAACCTCCATACTGCTTTCCAAAGTGGTTGAACAAGTTTACATTCCCACCAACAATGAAGTAAGGTTCCCTTCTGTCCCCTCCAGCATCTGTTGTTGTTAGAGTTCTTGATTTTTGCCATTCTAACTGGAGTGAGGTGATATCTCAATGTTGTTTTGATTTGCATTTCTTTTATGGCTAGGGATGTTGAGCATTTCTTCATGTGTCTATTGACCATCCTTCTTTCTTCTTCAGAGAAGTTTCTCTTTAAGTCTTTCACGCACTTATTTATTGGGCAGTTGTTTATTTGAGGATTTGTTGTTGGGGGATTTAATTTTTTGAGTTTCAAGTATATTTTAGATATGAGACCCTTGTCCGTTGTATGGCTAGTAAAGATCTTCTCCCAATCCGTGGGCTTTCTGTTGATCTTTCTAGCTATGTCCTTTGCCATGCAGAAGCTCTGCAACTTTATGCAATCCCACTCTGAAAACATTACAGGATGGAATAGGAGAAACCCCAGGTCTCCTTGGCTCAGGCCGAAATTTTCTGAATAGAGACCCGGAAACACAACAAATCAAAGAAAGGTTGGACAAATGGGATTGCATAAAGTTGTTTTGGGGTTTTTTGGGGGTCCGGTCGTGGCACCTGAATTCTGGGCCTGGGTGCTGTCCCTTAGCTCTTCAGCTCAAGGCAAGCGCTCTACCACTTGAGCCACAGCACCACTTCCAGCTTTTTTTCTTTTTGCTTACGTGGTGCTGAGGAATCAAACCCAGGGCCTCATGCATGCAAGGCAAGCGGTCTACCACTGAGCCACCTTCCCAGCCCCGGCAAATAATTTTTAAACAGAAATTTAACACCCAAACTCACCCATTGGTTGGGTAAAACTGCATCAATTTTTCTCTGTATCAATTTTTGTAGGAATTGAATTAAACTTGTCACATTCACATAGGTAGATTTTTCTCAAGCTATAATTTTCATTAGATAGTGACCTACTCTTCAGGATGACACTGGACACTATTCCCTTGCTAGATAGTTCCTAAAACAGGCAATTACTCTGAAATGGAGCCTTTGATAACTACTTCTTTTATTGGGAAACCTAGTAACTATATGAATATAACAGTAGTGAAATATGCATATGAAACTTGAATTAGATATTCTTTAAATTTCAATATAATACTAATTTTAATGTTAGAAAAATCATAAAATTCTTCAAAAGAGTAGGGTATGTAGATAGTTCTCTTTAGTAATAGCAGAATCTGATTTAATGATAAAATTTCCTTCCTAATTTCATTTGGAGGTGTAACTGTACATTTCTATTGATATAAATGTACAAATTCATTAGTATATGCAGTTATTTGTCCTATGGACATGAGGAGGTAGAATCCATCTTGGAATCATAATAAATATTATAACAATAGCCATAATAAATACCTGCAATTCTTTTTGTGAGTTTTTATTGTTATAAAGGTGATGTGCCAAGGGATTATAATTCTTGAACACAAGCAGTGTATTACACATTGTGCAATATGTTTCATTTCATCCTCAAATTCCAATTTTGCAGATAATAAAGATGAAACTTAGAATAGCAAAATGCTGAAACAAGGATATAAGATGACCCATTGTAACAATGCGATGTACAAGACACTATGTAGAAAACAAACTTTACAATATTCTGGGGAAGGGGGAAGTTGGGAAGGTGGGGAAGGAAGGGAACAATGCTCGATGCAAAATGTACTCATTAACTTACTCATGTATCTGTAAAACCCCTCTGTACACTATTTTTACAATAAAAAAACATAAAAAGTTGAAACTTAAAGATGAAGAACCTTACACAAGAATCTGACCCAAGGACTCAGAGTATATAGTCTACTCTTCACCACTGAAAGTATTGGTAAGTACTGGTAAAGTATTTGGCACAGGGACTAGGGTCAGTAATCTGCTGGGGATCACAAAACATCTGAGGATTTGCTTTTGATTCATAGGACAGCTGAAAAGGCAAACTTCAATCTGCCCCCCTCTCTCTTTCTCTCTGTTCCCTTAGCAAGTACACTCAACCATGGTCTCTAGGACTCATGCTGTCTTCGAAGATACTAATCCCCATTGCTTTTCTAACTTTCCAAAGCTATCTACATGAAACAATCTCAATACCATTTTTACAGGTTGACAATTTTTTTACATAAAATACAAAATTGCTCTTAAGAATACAGTACAGAATCATAGGGAAACTATTGGAAACTACTGTTCTCACTGTTTCTTGCCTATAAGATTATCAGTAGAAGACAGGCACTATTGACTGAGGCCTGTAATCCTAGGAACTCAGGAAGCTGAGATCTAAGGACTGTGGTTTGAAGCCAGCCCAGACAGGAAAGATCATGGGACCTTTATCTCCAATTGGCCATCAAAAAACTCAAAAGGCCAGAAGTAGAGCTATGGCACAAGTGGTAGAACAACAGCCTTGAGCAAAAAGGCTCAGCAACAGCACTCAAGCCCTGAGTTCAAGCCCAGGACTGCACCAAAAAAGAGTTATCATTTAAAAATAGAGATCATAATACCCTTCACACAAAGAGTACTATATATGGTTTATAAAGAATCAAAAATAACTTTTTGTATTTATATGACCTGTATTTGATGGAACATGTAGAGCATATGGCTTTTATAAGATTCAGAAAAGGATCTTTGATATAAAGAAGTAAAGAATAAGAAGAGGAAAAATATAATCATAAAATTTCATGTTTATTCTACAAAATTTCTTAATTTGTGGAAGGAAAGGGTGGGATTGGGAGGTATGGGGGAGAATGCATATTCATAAACTGCTTTGTTGAATGGTAACATCATACAACTACTTAAAGGTAAAAATAAAATTAAGAAAAGAAAAAGTTTCTTTGTTTGAATGAATACTTAAATCTTTACCAGAAATAGTGTCATAAATCATTATTCCCTATTATTTTCTCCTTTCCATTCTCAACCACCTCTCCCATCAAACTCCTAAGCACTTCCCTTACCTTCAGCCCTCAGAGAGCCTTTTCCTGACTCTTGTTCCGCCTACTTCCTTGCCAGAATTTGCTGATAACTCTCACGGACAAGCTCTGTCTGGGATAATCAAAGAGATGGAGAAAAGTGACTGAATTCACAATTCTCCAGCCCCACGTGGCATGCCAGCTGCAGTCTGTGCAGACCTATTACAGTAAAAGCTGTGTTATCTGGCACTTCCCCAACAGGAAAGAACTGGAAACTAACATTTCTAAAATGCCCTAATACAAATCTCTAATCTAGTAACTGAAATTGATGCCATTGAAATTCAACCACAGTGACACACACTTTGAAAAAGGCCTGATCAAAATGCATAGCTAAAAGTTATCTCTGATGGTTTGAGCTAAGTAGAATGAACCCAGTAGGCAAAACAAAATCTATTCACCAGCCTCTATACAGATTAAAACAAAACTATGAAAAGGTAACATTATTTCAAATTAATAAATGAGAGTAGTAAGTACAACAACTTGGAAAGAACTTTAAATTGATTATAATTACTACACAGAAATGTATACCCTAGTATAACACATTAATAAGTGACAAAGGACATAAAATTATTATGATCGTAACTGTATAAATGTGTATATGCGTTTGCAAAATGAATGGGAAAGGATATATTAGACTATAATCATTCTGAATTTTAAGGTTTCAGGACTCAGAACAGTTTTCCTTATTAAAATATATACAATGTCATTGGCATAGTGTATTTAATATTTAAAAGGATAAAGAGGTCAATTCTATCCAGTAAAAAAAGAAATACTAAAAGTCCTTATACTTAGAAATGGATAGAAAACTACATCTGTAGTTGATTCTAAATCATTAAACTAACAGTACCTAGGGGCAAAACATATTCTATTATTCTATTCTTACTAAAACTGTATCAGTTAAGATATTAGACAAGTTTAAAATAGCAAGTTCTTGGGAAATTTAACTTTAGTAAGATATGTATGAGGTTTCAATTGTATACTTACCTGTGTGAAATGGCAATACATATTATATGTATTTATATATATATATATAAATCATGATTATTTGCCTTCTCTCTGGCCCAGGACCATTGAACTCGGGTTACTCTAGCTACTGCCTTCCACCAGATCCCTGTTCAGTGCAATGTTTGTTCCCTTGCAACTCCTGCTTCTTGACATCTGCTTATATATGACATCAACTTTCCATTTTCCAAATGGAAATACTTTGGTAAATTCAAGTAGCAGTTAGTGAGTTTTTTTAAATTTACTGATAATCACATTTTCCTTATTTATTAACCTTCTAGCTCATGGTCAAACACAAGGGAAACACAACTTCCATGACAGGTGTAGGCAATGAGGCTTAAATATATTGGGGCTCTATTTCCCTTTAAAATGTAACTTTTCAATTCCGATTAAGACACAGGGGTTAATGTTTGTCTGGGCTTATTTATGGTTAAGTCTCCTCATAAGCATTACAACTAGACCTGAGACTACACTCTACTTACTACATTTTTTACCTAAGGCATAAAGCTAATGTTGTACTTTGTTACTGTAACAAACTCTAATCATTCAAAGTGCAAACAAATTTGAAGCAATATTTGAAGAAATATAAATGCTAATCTAACCCTTGATTAAATATAAATGTTAATCTAATCTCTTGATTTCCTAATACTAGTAAAAACAATTATTTCTCAATGTTAGTCATCTAAGCCTCGGTTATTCCACATATAAAATCAGAATGCTGCTACCTACACTGAAAAATGTACATGGAATAGAATGACCCGAGGTATCTTCCAACTTGAAACTGTGGAATATGATTGTGAAGACAACACAACTAAGTTTTAAAATAATTTTCAATAGTTCCTCTAAACTGATGTCTAATTATTTATTCAAGATTTTCATAGAAAGACAAGAATGCAATTGAAAGTAATTATTATTTACATAAACTTTCATGAACAGGATGCTGCATCTAAGTTGAAAGCATGTGATATATAATATAGGTCTATCACATTTTCCTATGTATGTAATCTTCTATTTTTATATATAATTATTACACTATATGCCATATATTATCTTTTTAAAAATTCCAAATTATCTATAATATATAATTTCCAAGTATGTCATGAAATATATCTGCCTCCCTCAACTACAATATTCCATGAATCTAGGTTAATTTTTCCTGCAAGGATGGATTATATTATAAAAACTTCCATGGAAAGCATTCACTCCCAGGGAAGAAACTTGTACCCCATACTTAGAGATTTCCACTATCAGGTCAAATTAAAAGCTAATAATAGTTTCAAGAGAGAATATGTCAAGCCTTTAAGCATACGTGCAGAAATTTGTAAGGTTTATCTGTAAGGAGAAACTTCATGCTTGTTCTTGCACTAGCTGATAATAGACACCAAGCACTGTCTTTGACCATTAGGTTAGCTATTACCTTTTGTTGAGTAAGTTTGTGTTGCTAAAGACAAGTCCCAGGTAGTCTTCTCTTTCCTCAGTGTTAGTTTTCTCATTCAGTGCAGAAAAATTCCTACAATAACCACCTAAACAGCTAAACGAAGGAATTTATGCCACTAGATTAAGTTACTCTAGCTGCTCATTGATAAATCAAATACATCTGACATGCAAAAAGGCATGTTGAAGTGTAATTGCCATTGTAATGATATTTTAAAGAGGAATTTTTAAGAAGTAATTAGGTCAGGAGGCACTACCCTCATGAGCAGAAAGATTATTGCCAGTATGGTAGAAGTTGATCTCCTATCTCGAGTGACTTAGTTTCACAGAATGGTTAATTACAAAGAAGGGGGAAAGAGTTGAGCACCCCCTATATTTTATGCACATATACTGCTTCATCATATGATACCTTCTGCCATGTTGGAATATAGCAAGAAGGCTCTTCCCAGAAAAAGACCCTCAGTCTTGGGCTTTCAGCCTTTAGGATCATAAAGTAAATCTGCTGTTAGATAGCAGCATGAAATGGACCTAGACATTACATTCAGATAAAATAAATTCCAAAATTCTCATCATAGTCAACAAGGTATGGATTTTAGCAGTACTTATTCTCAAACTTATAAAATACAAATTTGCTGTTGTATAACACAGCTGAATCACTATTTTGAGATTATAGTCTACCACAATGCAGAAAACTAAATTTAGTCAACTTCTTAAAAATTCAGACACTTAGGGATTTCTCTGTCATTAGAAGTTCTAACACAGTTCAGGGCTTTTGCCTCTTTATGCTTCTCTATTTTGTTCTAGGACTGATCTAAGACCAACAGGCTTATACATCTTCAACATGTGGGCCAAAAGGATGGGAAGTCTACCATCAATATTTGTCCTTTATCAAATGTTGGGCATATAATCAAAATCAAGTTATTGGTTGTTAGCTCCTCTCCAGCATCAGCTGACTTAGAAATCTTCACAGCTGGCCTCAGATCATGAAAGACATACAGGCCTCTTTCCATTCTTGTGTCCACTTGCCATGAGTGACAGGCCACACCAAGTCTACATATACTCAGAATCCCATAGAACTATCAGCTGCTTCCTATTCATGATCTTATTTTAAAACATTTTAAATCACTTATTCCAATGCCTGTCTTTCTTACTAAAAGAGAAATGCTAAGTTTTTGATACTCACGGATATAGCCTCAAAATGTATCATTATGCCTTGGCTCAAAAGAACAATGAAGGGTAGAGTAACAGCCTGGCAAGTGTGAGGTCCTGAATTCAATCCCAAGTTATTGCTCTCCCTCAAAAAAAAAAAAAGGAAAATGATTATTGAATGAATAAAATTGTTTCACAATCTGGCCTCCCCTGACGCTTTTGTCTATCTATACTCACACACACACACACACACACACACACACACACAGAGAGAGGTATGCATGCATGCACACACACGTGTACATTCACACATAAATTCAGACAGATGAAATACAGAGTGCTGTGGAGTTACTAAAGATAGGGAATAATAACAAAAATAGTTTATTAGGATAGAGTTATTGTTTAAGTAATATTTTAATGAATATGGCACACTTAGCCTCCAGCCTCAATCCTCATCCAAACATTCTCACATGAATGATAATACATAGGCAAACACAAGTACTTCAAAATAATGACTTTAAAATACCTTTCAAGTCCTAAGATTTTTCATAGATGCCTCAGGGGTGAGTATGAGAAACAAAAGGGACTTCAAAAGGGTCACAGTCTGTCTAAGTTCCTGGTAGACAGACCTGTAACTTACATGTCTACATTCTATTTTCAGAACCTGTGACCTTACATGACAAAAATACTTTGCACATGTGATTATAGTTAAAGATTTTGACAAATTTATGTTGATTATCCTCATAGGCCCAACTGAAGAGGTCATTGAAGGCACAAAACCTTTCCAGCTGTGATCAGAAAGGGATTATACCACACAAAAATAGGTCAGAGAGAAATGATGTTGCTAGTTTTGACAATAAATGAAGGTAGTCATGAACCAAGAAAGGTGGATAGCCCTATATTCTGGAAGAAGCAAGGAAACAGACTCCCTCCTAAGTCCTATGGAAAAAAACATGACCCTTCTGACTCCTTGATGTGAGCCCAATGACTTCAATGGCTTTAACAATCCCATTTTCTTTCTTTCCCAGAACTGTTGGTACCTTATAATTCTGTATATATTTCTGTCTTTTCTGCCTATCTTTCCCACTAGACTAACTTTTAGGCCATGTCAGTTCTGTTTACCATTGTATTTGCAACATCTGTCACAGTGCCTGCTACAGTGTGCACTGTTAATAAATATTAAGAGAATTAGAACATTGTTCCATGTGCTTTCTTTAGTGTAACTGCTATCTTGGAGATTAGGATACATTTGCACAGGTGACACAAAGACTTTGGGAATTGCAGAACCAGACTGAGGCAAAGAGGCCAGAGATTGGGTCTAGCTTCCTTCTCTCTACCACAGTATCCAACCCCACTGCTGCTAATAGGCGTCTCACTGAAGCAGCTGCTCACTCCCAAGACAATGAATAAATGGAGTCCTGGCACATAATTCTGAAAGGCTGCCAACTCCCAATACAACTTGTCACTGTGTATTGGAGGAATTCACTTGAGAATAATTAGTAGCCCTTCTGGGCATCAAACGTGACCAAATCCAGAGCATTCCTGCTGAGACAGAGGATTTCATTTTCTAAGACCCATCTGAGGAGCTGCCTTTCAATTTGGGTGTTAAAACTGATACATTGAGCAAACACCTATATTGTGTTTTATAAGTATACTGGTTTGGTAGCTAATGGATTATCAGAGATAAAGTGTTCATATCTACACATTAGGAAATCATAGTGGGGAATATGTTCTCTTTGAAGCTACTGCATTATACAAGCATACCTATGGGGTAGAAGTGTTTTAGATAGATAACATTTCTGAGTGTTTATCCTTAACCAAGGAAAGATATATCACAACTACATCCATGGCAACTGGTATAGTGTAACTTAAGGAACAATGTGATGATATGTCCTCAGAAATATACCTCTCCATATTGGCACCACCTCAAAGTTCAGCATTTTACAAACATTTTCCTAATTTAAAGACATGCTCCACCCACTTAACAAGAATCCCATGACTAGGGGTAGAGCTAAGGGGTAAAGTATAAAATTGAAATGCACAAGGCCCTGGGCTCAATTCCCAGCACCATATAAAAATAAAATTAAAAAACTGAATATCTGGGAGGGAAAAGTCAATCTATACACAATGTAGATGTTTGACCAATGCATCTGTTTTACCACCCAAATTGAAAAGCACCCATCTCAGCAGGTATGCTCTGAATTTATGAATACATTGCATCTTGATCAATGTCACCCCTTTCAACATTTTCACCCATCTTTCCCAACCCACTCCTTCCTTTACTTTTCTTAATTTTGTAGGTAATACATTGAATTCTTGACTGCATTTCCCCCCCTTTTCTTCACCGTTAAGCTAACCCTCTCGCTTTGGCCTCACCCAGCCCCTTACAAGTACCAGTTTCCTGGTGATTATTTTCCATTGGGTTTTGACTTTGCTTTTCTAAGGATTATATTATTTGAGTTCTCCCTTTCATCTACCATATTTCAGTTCATGTATTTGTAAACAATTACATATCACCTAAAGCATTTACTTATAGGTTTATAGGCTATTTTAACTTACACATATGAGGGAAAGCATTTGTCTCTCTGGCCCTCACTTACTTGATTTAATATAGCTTTTTCCACAATGAATGGCACAATATCATCCCTTCTAATGGATGAATAAAATTCTATTGTGTTATACCACATTTTCTTGATCCATTTGTCCATTGAGGGGCATCTGGGCTGAGTCCACACTTCAGCTATTTTTCATAGTGCTGCAATGAACATGGCTGTGCTGGTGGCCTTACTGCATCATGGTTTGTATCTTTGGATAAATGCCCAGGGGTGGGATTGCTGGATCATAGAGTTATTCTATGTTTAGGTTTTTTTTGAGTAACCTCTATACTGCTTTTGAGAGTGGTTGAACCAGTTTGCATTCCCACCATTGCATTGGGTTTCTCTATTGGCCGTATCCTTACTACCATCTGTTATTGCTTATTTTCTTTATATTGGCCATTCTAACTGGGGTGAGATAGAATTTCAATGTTGCTTTAATTTGCATTTCCTTTATGGCTAAAGATATTGACCATTTCCTTATGTGTCTATCACCATGTTTACTTCTTCTGTGAAGAATCTCTTTAGCTCATTAGCCCATTTGTTAACTGAGATGTTGGTTCTTCAAGGGTTTAATTATATTGAAGTTTTCTGTATATTTTGGGTATTACATCCTTGTCTGATGTGTAACTGGAAAATACATTCTCCTGTTCTACAAGCTGTATTTTCAGCTTATTGACTGTCATTTGCATTAAGAAACTTTTTTTTACATTAAGAAACTTTTAAGTTTGATGAAATACCATTTATCAAGTCTTTTTAGTACAACACAGCAACAGCAGTAAAGATAAGAACCCTGTGATCATCTCAATAGATGCATAAAAAGCTTCTGACAAGATCCAACATCCTTTTTATGATAAAAGCTCTTGAGAAGCAGGAATACATAAAACATCCCTCAATATAATAAAAGCTGTTTATGACAAACCTACCGCCAGTATTATACTTAATAGTAAAAATCTAAAATCATTTCCTCTAAAATCAGGAATGATACATGGATGTCTATTCTCTCTACTACTCTTTAGTATAGTACTGGTATTCCTAGCAAGAGGAATAAGTCAAGAGAAAACATAGAATATCCAAATAGTAAAGGAAAAAATGGAACTATCTTTTTTTGCAGATAACATGATTCAATACTTGAAGGACTCTATAGAGTCCTCCCTTAAGCTATAGCTGATTTATAATTTTGGTAAGTAGCAGGGTAGTATAACTCTTCAGAAAGACTAAGTCAAAGCCCAATAAAATAAGTGTCAGGAAATAGGTACTTGCCAGGGGCTTGGGAAAGGGAAATGGGTTGAAGGATGAAGGGGAAAAGTGAAATGGAACACAGACAAGAATTCATTGTATATAGCATAGAATTCAGAAAAATAAGGGAAGTGGTAGATCAAAGTGGAGTGAAAATGTTAAAGGGATGGCACAGATCAAGATGCATCGTATATATAAACTACTTTGTTAAATAACAAAAAAAAAATTAACGCATAGCCTAAATTACAAAAAGTGAGGGAAAGGGGAGGTTGTGAAGGGTGGTCAAAATGTTGAGGGAAAAAATGTTGAAAGGAATGACATTGATCAAGATGCACTGTATTCATAAACTATTTTTGTTGAATGACAACTCCTTTGTGCAAGTACTTAAAGATAATAAAAATATTTGATAGGAAAAAAACATGCACATACACACACACAGACACACACACACACACACACACACACACACACACACACACACACACACAAAGTAGCAGGGTATAAAATCAACCCACAAAAGTCAGTAGGTTTTCTGCACACCAACAATGAGAAGATTGAGACTGAAATCAGAAAAACAACTCCATTTGCAGCAGCTAAAAAAAGGAAAAACTGACCTAGGAATTTACTTACCCGAGGATGAATAGGACTTCTACAGTGAAAACCTTAAAAATTTGGAGAAGGAAATTGAAGAAGATATAAGGAAACAGAAAGACCTCCCATTACTCCAGGTTAGCAGAATTAAAATTGTGAAAATGGCAATATGGCCCAAAGTAATGTACAAATTCAATGTAATATCCATACAAATCTCAACACCATTCTTCCACAAGATAAAGAAAGCAATCCAAAAATTCATGTGGATCCACAAAAGGCCTCACATAACAAAAAGAATCCTTAACCTGAAAAGTAATACTGGAAATATAATCATATCAAACTTCCAACTTTACTACAGAGCTATAGTAATGAGAACAGCTTGGCACTGGCACACAAACAGGCTACAGGACCAATGAAACAGAATAGAAAACCCAGAAAAAACATCAGACTTATAGCCATCTAAAATTTAATAAGGTACAAAAAACATAGGCCGGAAGAAAGCATCTTCAATAAATGGTGCTGGGAAAACTGGATATCCACATGTCAAATACTGAACTTAGACTTTTATACATCATCTTGCACCAGCATCAATTTAAAATGGATCAAGACCTTAGTGTAAGACCTGAATCTGTGAAAGTCTTACAAGAAATAGTAGGAGAAACATTAGGGCTCCATGGTATAGGTGGGAACTTTCTTATCTAAATCAGTGACTTTTAAACACTGATCTTTTGATAGGCTTTGGGGTACCCATTAGTCTAACAAAATTAAATGTAAAATTTTGCAGGCAAGAAGGTCCTTAGTTTCTAAACAAATTATTAGAGGTGTACAACTACTCAAATATTTAAGATTATTCAAAATCTTAATGATCAATTCTAGATATACAATATGACTATATTAATTATGAAGACTGATTGTGATCTGTTATATACATCCTGTCAAATGTTGTCTCCTCTCTTAAGAGCACTTCGTTTTGCCAGGTATCAACACCAAGAAAAAACCAAAAGATTGATAAAAGATAGGTCAGAGAAAGCTGTTGTTATGAACAGGCACAGTAAGATTGTACACACAGGGCAGTGACATAATTTTTTTCCTATCTAATCCTTACTGGCTACAGAGAGGATGGCCCTGATTAATGCCTTGTTATAACAGTTTTAAAGGTCAGCTTAGGTAATGAAGGTTCTGCAGCCTAGTTACATAATTAGAGAGACCACCCTTGGCCAGAGAAATTGCTTAATACTTGTCTAGAATTCACACATTACTCAGAAGCCTTTGGTTTCCTGAAAAATATTAGTAAATTGTTAAAACCTCTTGGTAATAATTTTCAAGAATCACAATTTTAATCTGGTCTCAATTCTACATTGCTATTGCTAAAATCAACAGGCAAATCCCTGCAGAGTCTGCAGATTTGTCAGAAAGAAGACATGTCTACAAGAAACGATTAATCCCATTGACCATGATTAACACTTCCATACATCAGCCTACCAGTTTTGAATGCTTTGTCATGATTCCACATGTCACTATGCAACCCTCAGGGGATTAAACTCTTTCAAATCTCCTTTAAGAGAAGCTATAAGAATCTGACACCTTGGTCACATCCATTTTAAAGCTGTTGCATTTTTCACCTCAACTACAGTAATTTCATCTGTGGTATGATTCTACTTTATAGTGGCAGTGGCCTGATTTCATATAATTCTGTGCAAACACAAGTATAGGAACTTGGTGGTCAGATGGTATGTCCTCATAGCAACAGAATAAAACATCAAAAGTAGTCCATTTCTGGGCATACACAGAGTATGACTTTGAACCAACCAAACCACTTATTCGTTAGACATGTACTTATTGTGTACCTACTATGCTTTAGTTACTGTTCTAACTTTTACAAATACATACTAAAGACATTCATTCTACTCTCAAGAAATTTAACAGTCCAGAGAGATTACACACATGTAAGCAGAGATGGCCAATACAATATAACAGAAGCTATTACAATAGAAGTCATTTAAGAATAGTATGTGAATCACCAGAAGTGCTTTGGAAAGGAAGAAGAATGAAAATTTGAAGTTATTTAGGCACATATGAATATGGTAAAGTTCATTACCATGTGCAAAGATACAGAAGTAAATGAACAGAATGGTTACAGAATTTCAAGTAATTATATAACTGTTCTGTATAGGTCAAGAGAGGAATTTCAAGAACTTTGGCTAAAACTGGGACAAGACCAATCATGAAGGTTCTTAGAAATCCTGCTAAAATGTTTAGCCTGTCTAGCAGGCACAAGGAACTATTAAAGAGTTGTAAACTATTCAAACATGATAGGAATTGAGTCTTCATAAACACAACACTGGCCACTGTATACAAAATAGACTTAAGTAAGTCAAGACTTAGAGAAGAAGGCAAGTTTGAAGTTTATTACAGTTATTTATGCAAAAGACAACAGTGTAATGTCACCAGTTATCTCCCCTTTAGAACAAAGACACTCACTCTCCAGTTACCAGGAATTTTGGCTACACCTGAATCCCTCAGCAAAGTGAAGTTAGTTTACAATGTTATGTCTCCTCTCTGAGAGCAGGTGACACACACTAGACAATGAAAGCATTCAAAGGCCTGTGTCTTGCTTTAATTCAAGACAACTTTAGAGGACACTCTCAGCCAATATACCACCTATGGAACCAGCAAAGATCTTTGATGGAACTGCATCATGATGTAACTGGTCCTTCTGTCTAAACCTGTTTGACTCACCTCATTACACATTTACAGGTTTGCTCCTGAATGTGCTCTTCAATCTATTTCCTGCAAGCAGTGTCAAAGGATGAGATCTCAGTAGTTCTGTAAGATGAGAGGATGGGTTCCATGCTTACTGTAAACATTTTCTGTTTCCTCTACCATTTCATGGACTTTGGGATTCTTTGACAATTCTTACAGCTGGTTCAGAACAGCAGGAAACTGATATGACAGACGCTTAATTTGAGCAACACCAGCAGGACTCAACATGATAATTAGAAATGTTTCACAACATGCCACCCACAAATCCTAGGCCCAGTTGGGTTTGACATTGTCTACTTTTAGAGATATAAAATTCTTTATGGATTTCTTGCCAAAGCTTGATTCTTATTTTTAAAAATTCGGCTATTTCCTATGGAACAACATGAACAATACTGTTATCTCTTACTGATACCCAAAGTAAAAGCATTGGTAAGTCCAGCACTTTTCCAACTGGACTTAAAAGCTAAATGTATGATTAATATATTAAGTTGAATATTGCTGCTCTGATTCTTCTCCCTGCAATGAAAAGTTCCTCATCAAAATCCAACTGAAATACAGAATTCTTCTGTGATTTGTCACAGCTCTACCTCACTTTCATCAATGTCATCTAGTCCTAAACTCTAAATCATCTGATTCTGACCATCTTGGCACAGAGGTTACATATAGACTTTCCATGGTTTATGAAGGGCATTTTCCTGTAAGGGACTTTTTAAACTTTTCTTTTTTAAATTATCTTTAAATGATGATACAAAGGAGTTGCCATTCAACAATGTAGTTGATGAAAACAACTCATTTTGATCAATGACACCCCTTTCATCTTTCTCCCCATTACCCCTACCTTGCCACTTCCCTCAATTTTCTTAATTTTGTAGGATATGTATTGAACTTTATGACTGCATTCTCCTATTTTAATGAATGTCTTTCCAAAGTGTAGTATCAATCTCAATATCTGAGAACTCAGAACTCAACATCAAAGAACTTCTGGTATCTAGGCGTGGTTTTTAATCTAGGGTCTCTGGAACCAGAGATCAGCTTGAGAGAGTCTGTGAAGCTCCAAAATTAAGTGTGAATGCTTGCATTAATATGATATAGCTATTATTACAGAATGTAGTCTAACTTATAAGAAGTTTATTTCTCTGAAAGGCTAAGAATCATTGTCCAGTCAGGCAGTGATAGCTCCTGCCTGTAATACTAGCTACTCAGAAGGCTGAAACCTGAAAATCACAATTTGAAGTCCACTAGGGAGAAAAGTCTATAAGGCTCTGATCTCCAACTAATTAACAAAAAGCTAGGAGTGAAGCTGTGGCTCAAATGATAGAATGGCAACCTTGAACAAAAAAGCCAAAGAAGAAGTGAGTCCCTGAGTTCAGGCCATAGTACTGGCACAATAAGCATAAAATAAAATCACACTGTCCATACCAAATATGCTGCTTGGTACTTGATGCAACTGAGGAGTAGAAAAACGAAGGTCAGATAACATATGCAAGGTCAACAAGTTTATTAGTAGCTAAACTGGCATTAGGACTCTTATTTGCCTTCTTATCACCCAGTGAACTTTCTGCTACACTACACTTTGAAGGCATTTTAATTCAAGACATCATTCTTAGTACATTATAATTTCCCTCATCAAAACAACAGTTCCCTATTACCAAGAAAATATTTCCTCAAAAGAAATCAAAGCAGTATGCAAGGCTGAGTGACTTTTATAATATCTCCTATTTATCTACCATTTTATAGTTTTCAAAGCACTTCCCTACACATGATTACATTTAATTTGAGCCTCAAAATGCTTTCAAGGGCTGGGCTCCAGTGGTTCATGCCTGTAATCTTAGCTACTCAGGAGGCTGAGATCTGAGAAACGTGGTTCAAAGCCAGACTGGGCAGGAGAGTCCATGAAACTCTTATCTCCAATAAATCACCAGAAAACCAGAAGTGGCACTGTGGCTCAAGTGGTAGACCACTAGCCTTAAGCTGAAGAGCTGAGGGACAGCACCCAGGCCTAGAGTTCAATCCTCACAACCAACAACAACAACAAAAAAATGCTTTCAAGGCAAGATGTTATGAGTTAAAATCAAAGACTCTGTAACTTGGTTCCCTAGGATGGAATCTTAGCTGAGTCACCCTGAGCAAGTTAGCTAGCTAGCTCTTCATGCCCTAGATGCCTCATATGTATAGTCAGTGGTGACTGATCATACATTATGAACTCATGGCAAAACTAAGGTGGTTAAAACATGAAAAAAATCACATGTTACACATGTAATAAGTACTAGCTATTATCATCATGCTTACTTTATAGTTACCAATGAAAGGATTGAGAAACAATAATACATATTATATGACTTGGTAAAAACAAAGAATGATCAAATTTTTAAAAATGTCCTGTCTGAGGGAAGTGAATACTAGTAGTGGGGGAGAATGAATGGAGAAAGTGAAGATGGGTGAATATGATCAAAATACTTTATGTACACATGCACAAATGCAACAATAAAGATTACTGAGATTGGTTTGGGAAAGGGGAGGGAGGATGAGGAAGAGTGATGCAAGGTAAATCTGATTAAGATCATTCTATACAAAGATGAATATATCAAAATGAAACCCCATTGTACAACTGACTGATGCTAATAAAAAATGTGGAGTAAAAACAGAATATCATGTGACTTATGTGACTTACTCAAATGTGCTCCATAGACAGAGGATCTCAAAAACAAGGTATTTCCACTTTGAGCCAAAACTCTTTCATTACACAGCATGTAGATTTCTGAGTATAATAGTGATGAAACCATCAACAGTGCCCAACAATTAAAACAGGTATTAATTTATTTATATTTAGTTATAAGCTACACATCAAGTGGTTAAGTATGAAATTCTCAATCTTTACTGAAAAGCCAGATCTTATTCCACATTTTACATGCATAGAGAAGAAAAACTAATTAAATTAAATGTGTTACATCTAAGCCTAACAATATTAGTTTATATATTCAGCTTTATACATATTTTGGTAGGTGGCTTCTATTTTATTTTTTTTAAGTTTTATTGTAAAAGTGATGTGCAGAGGGGTTACAGTTCAGGTGATGAGTTCATTTCTTTTTTTATACATTCTTTATTGTAAAAATACTGTACAGAGGGGTTACAGTTACATGAGTAAGGTAATGAGTACATTTTCTTTTTTTTGGGGGGGGGTCTGGTTGTGGGGCCTGAACTCTGGGCCTGGGCACTCCCTCAGCTCTTCAGCTAAGGTGAGTGCTCTACCACTTGAGCCACAGCGCCACTTCCGGCTTTTTTCTTTTTGCTTATGTTGTGCTGAGGAATCGAACCCAGGGCCTCAGACATGCAAGGCAAGCGCTCCACCACTATGCCACCTTCCCAGCCCCAGTGAGTACATTTTCTACCAAGCATTGTTACCTCCTCCTTTGTTTTTCCCCTACCCTCCCTTTTTTCCCATGTCCACAACTACACACCTTCCCCCTCCTAAATTGTAAAGCTCATTTTTCAACATAGTGTCTTGTACATCTCATTGTTACAATGGGTTCTTTTTGAACAGTATAAGCCCCCTCCCTCATTTTCTCCCAGTATTTTCCCTCCAATCCCCAACCCTCAAATTGTATAGTCATTTACAACACAGTGTCTAGTGAGTATCATTGCTGAATTACTTCATCTGTTCCAACATTTCTGTTTCCCCTTTTCCTCCCTAAATCAGATAAGTTTACATACAAGACAAAATATACAGAAATCAAAGACAGCAATAATGGGGGGAAACAGAACAAAAGTACATAAAGTAAAATTAAAAACCTCTTATTTCCATTTCTTAGAGTTCAATAAGCATCATTTGATATGATTATATACACATAGCTAGTGAGACTGTGATTCTAAGCCTCTTTTTAAATAGTTTTTAATTGAGATTAAGTAATTACATAAATTTCACAAGTTTCACAGTATTGTGAGAAAGTGATATTTAAAGTCACAAACACATTTTACTCTTTATGAGGCAAATTGTCATTATCATGGTCTATAAAGTTTGTGAATTCTATGAGCTTTGACAATACAACTATTTCTTCCACATTGGATGATATGTACATTTCTTTCCTTTTGCTTAGTGCAAACTGTTCCCTCTTTCCCTCTCATTCCCTCCCTCCCATTGCTGCCCTTGAGTTGCTTAGTTCGTTTTCATCAATGTCTATAGCAGCTGATGGCCACCTCTGTTGTATGTTTTCCCATTCCCTTCTGATTCTGTGTCCTCCTCCTAGCTTCCCTCAGATGTACACACATATATATACCATATATGTGGTCAAGAACACAGTCATTTAGTAATGATATGACAAATTAAGTGGAGGTCCTTTGTTTCTAGAATCCTGTTTACTTTGTCACATCTCCTTACAGTTTGGATTTGACATCCACATATCAGGGAGACCATGTGCCATTTGTCTCTTTGCTCTTGGCTTACTTCACTCAAAATTATTTTTTTCTAGTTCCATCCATTTCCCTGTGAATGCCATTATCTTGTCCTATCTAATGGCTGCATAATATTCTATTGTATATGGATACCACAATTTTTGGATCCCTTCATCTGTAGTGGGGCATCTGGGTTGTTTCCATTTCTGGGCTATTATGAACAGTGCAGCAATGAATATGGAGGTGCATGTGTCCTTGTATCCTGGTTCCTGTTGCTCAGGGTAGATGCCGAGGAGTGGTATGGCTGGCTCATAGAGGAGGTCTACATTTAGCTTTCTGATGTACCTCCAGGCTGCTTTCCAAAGTGGTTGTATTAGTGTATATTCCCACCAGCAATGCAATAGGGTTCCTCTTTTGCCACATTCCCTCCACCATTTGTCGTTGGCTGAATTTAGGATGTGGGTCATTCTGACTGGGGTAAGGTGGTATCTCAGTGTTGTTTTTATCTGCATTTCCTTTACAACCAGGGATAATGTGTTTGTTTGCCATTTTTATCTCCTCTTCTGAGAAGTCTCTCTTTAGCTCCCTTGCCCATTTAATGATTGGTGTGCTAGTTTTGGAAGGGATTAGTTTCTTGAGTTCCCTGTATATAATGGATATTAGGCCCTTGTTTGATATATTGCTGGTAAAATATTTTCCAGTTAGTTGACTTTCTAGTTTGGTAGATATGTCTGTAGCTGTGCAGAAACTTTTTTATGTTAAGGTAATCCCATTTGTTGGGTCTCTCTCCAATTTGCTATGACCCTGGGACTCTGTTAAAGAAGTTCCTGCCTGTGCCTATAAGTTCAAGTGTCTCTCTTACTCTACCCTGCAGTAGTTTCAGAGTTTCAGGTTTGATGTTAAGGTCTTTAATCCATTTTGAGTTGATGTTAGTTCATGGTGATAGGCTGTGGTCCTTTAGTCTTCTGCAAGTGACCGCCCAGTTTTCCCAACACCAATAGTTGAAGGAGAGGCTATGCTTCTTCCACTCTATGTCTTTGGCTCCTTTGCCAAATATCAGCTGACTGTAAGTATGTGATTTTATTTTGGGATCTTCTAATGTATTTCATTGGTCTTCGGGTCTATTTTTGTGCCAATATCAAGCTGTCTTTGTTATTATAGTAGAGCTTGAACTCTGGTATCATGATCTCTCCCATATTGTTTCTTTTGCCTAGAATTGCTTTGGCTATTCTATGTCTTTTGTTGTTCCATATGAATTTTTGGATTGTTTTCTCTATTTCAGTAAAGAACATCATTGAGATTTTGATGGGAATTGCATTGAATTTGTATATCAATTTTGGCAGTATGGCCATTTTCACTGTATTATTTCTGCCTATCCAAAAACATGGAAGGTCTTTCCATTTCTTGATGTCCTCTATGATTTCTTTCTTTAGACTTTCCTAGTTTTCACTAACTAGTTCCTTTATATCTTTGGTTAGGTTAATTTCTAGATATTTTTTGTGGTTATTATGAATGGGGTTGTTTCATTGGTCTCCTTTTCTGCTTGTACATTGTTATTCTAAGCCTCTTTTAAAGTGTGTCCTTCAAAGAAATTTTTCTTGGCAATACTAAGCTTTAAATTTAAGGACTTATACATGCTAGACAGACCTTCTACTACTTGAGCCATGTGCCTGGCCCTTCTTTGTTCTAGTTATTTTTCATATACTGTCTCATATTTTTGCCATTCAGCCTCAGAAAGTAATTTTCCTACATATGTCACTTACATAGCTAGGATTACAGAAATATACCACTATGCTCATCTTATTGATTGTAATGGAGGGGGGTCTTTATAAATTTTTGCTTGACTTTGCATTGAACCATAAACCTTCTGAGCTCTGTCTCCAACGGAGCTGTAATTAGAGGCATTAGCCATTGTGCCTAGTTTAAACAAGTATTTTAGTAAAATAATATTCATCAAAATGAACTCTAGGAAGTGGAAACAATAGGGTTTTTCAGTAGCTTTTTTTTTCCAGGGCTGAGGACCAAACCCAGGGCCTTGCACGCGCTGGGCGGGTGCCCTTCCTCTGGGCTAAACCCCCAGCCCCTAGGGTTTTTCTTTGTTGTTGTTTTTGTTTTGTTTCTGGTTGGTTGTGGGGCTTGAACTCAGGTCATGGGTCCTGCCCCAAGCCTCTTTGTGCTCAAAGCTAGCACTCTACCACTTGAGCCACAGGACCACTTCTAGTTTTTGAGTGGTTAATTGGAGATAAGGGTCTCATGTGGACTTTTCTACCCAGGCTGATTTTGAACCAAAACCCTCAGATCTCAGCCTCCTGAGTAAGTAGGATTACAGGTATGACCTACCAGTACCCAGCTTTTTCTTTTCTTTTTGTCAAGTTTGTTTTCTGTCCTTGGGAGGGTAAGAAGGGCACAAAAATGGAGGGACAAAGCATGAACAAATGCAGCAGTGGTACACCATGTTGACAATGAACTATACAATTTGTGTGTAGGGACAGGAGGGAAAACAGGGAGAAGGTGAAGGAAAGAGTGACATTTTCCAAAAATAAATGTACTCTTCACTTGACAGATAAATGTAACCCCTCGGTTCATCACCTTCATAATAACAATTTTTTAAATTTAAAATATTTTAACATAAAAAATGTTGAGTGTAGTAAATTATATGGGAGAATTTGTTTTTAATGAAATAAGATAGGATTTCAAAAACTTCAAAAAATAAAAGCATGTAGCCTGGGAAATTTGTTCAGGGGTAGAGTGCTTGCCTTGCATGTATGAGGCCTTGAGTTAGATTCTTCAGCACCACATAAGCAGAAAAAGCCAGAAGTGGAGCTATGGCTCAAGTAGTAGAGTGCTAGCCTTGAGCTGAAGAACCCCATGACTGACAAAAAAATAAAATAAAATAAATAAAAGCAAGTGACCTTAGAAACATTTTTGATAAGTTCACAAAGTTCCAAATTATATCTCCAAATGATCATTAAGGCCTATCCTCATGATGTGTTCAAAACTGAGTAAATCCTCAAACAATAAGAACTAAAATGGACTTGCCTCTGGGCTACAAAACAAGGGGGCCTCAGTGATTTCTCATTAATCTCTGCAGTGGGCACTTCAGCAACAGTAACTCATAACTCCCCAAAATACTTGGGATGAAGGAACCTTTAAAATTACTTTCTCAGTTACCACAAAACACTTTATAAATCTCTCTACTCAAATCCCTTTATACTTTTGTAGACTGGTTCTATGGAACTGTGTGAAATACATCCTCTTTTTTTGTCAGTGCATCCCTGAGGACAGTGGGCATGCTCCTCAGTAATAGATTAGTAGGCAAATTATAACATGCAAGACTAGGAGAACCTGTAGCTCTTTGCTTTGAACAGTTGCCTATTCTATTGCTTTACAACTTTCCATCTCTAATTTTCTTAGGGCTGTCTATACTTACTGTACTGTACTTGCCATCAGCAGAGTCTCTGAATAAACTGACAAAAAGTGTAGCATTCTGAATGTGCAAAGATTCTTTTTCATACTTAGATTTATCTCCTGTAAAACCATCCAATTTTCCCAGTGTGTCATAGAGACCTGTGATACCTAGTTGCTTTCAATAGCAGCTCTGTGCTTTCTTACAATGAGAAATTCCAAATGAAACTATTTGGGGAAAACAAGAGTCCAGTTTAGACTCTCATTTACAGTTCAAATCAACACAAGCCAATATGCTTATCTAAAAGATGAGAAAAAAAGCTATGTTTATACTACTGGTATCCATACGAGGAGAAAGCTCAGGGAAAAATCACTACCTAAGCACAGGAGAGCATGACTGGGCTACAAACCTATCAACACCTCTCTATGTCATCATCTAGGTTAAACAGCTCTCCTACTTGCACACCCACTTTAAGAACAATCCTAGCTCAAGTTTAAAAGACAATGGTGTTGAAATATCCAGCAAATATATTAAACATTTGGAACCTGAGACCTACCACCAGTGCTGTTGCAATTTAGCTGAATGAGCTTAGAAAAATTCTTTCCGGAGTGGTTCCATTCTTCTATCGCATGAGATAAATGGGAGAAAATGGTACTTTTTCAGCCAATTATCACATGATAAAATTGCCATAAACCAGTAACCTCCTGTCTAAATTATTATATTCCTGGACTGCATTATGACTTTGAAGTTCCAACATTCCAGTAACTATCTGTGTATTTATATCTTGTCTCTTTATACACAAGATTGCACCTTGAAATCCAATTCTCACATGGATTTTATGTTTGGCCTCTTGATCCGCAGTTTCCATGAGTGGATTTGGAGCAAGTAATACTCATGTATCATCAATTTTCCCATCTAGCACCTTAGAATGACCATTTTCTCTATTTATGCCTCTTTTAGATACATGTTCATATCTGTATACCTCAATGATTTGCTCCCATATTCCTCTTTATCTGTGCGTGTGGGGGGGTACTGTGTATTGTTGAAATTTTGGTGTAAAGAAAGGACTTAATTGGTTTTTTTCTTGGCCGTCTCCACCTCTGGAATGGTCAGGATTACATCCATCATCATATGTAGCTTTGCTATTATATTCTTATATATCAATTTTCTGATTTGTTTGACTCATCTTTGCAATTTTCTCTATCACACTACTGCCCAAGAACCCATCCTCACATATTTTCAGAATTTTTTGATCCCAGCTTGGAGGGCGACCTCTTATTGTTGGGTCATTTTCCTGATGTACAAGAATCTTTACTCTCAGGCCAAGTCTTCAGCAGAAAAGTAAGTCTGGTCTTACCATACATTTACTAGGAGAATCAAATTGTGTCCTGCAATACTGGTTTGGATTCATAAGTAGTGATTTTATGGGTATACAGCATGGAGTGCTGACCATCATGTGTTACGATTGTTCTGATTGGTTGTTATCTGTGCCAAACACCTTGTTGAAGACTATACATATGACTTCTCCATAGGTCCTTGAAAAGTACCTTTTCCCCTGCTTGTAATTTCAAATATCACTTTCTATTCTCCCCTTATCTCATCAACATGAAACCAAAAAGGAGTATCAGTGCCATAATTTTACTCATCTTTCTTCTCCATTAACAATAGAATGGCTCCCTAAGGGTCTTTGGATTTAGTGCCCTCCCACACAATTTTAAGATCTGGCCTATTCCTAAAATTCTAGGTGAAGTATACTGAATTTTTCAGATAGTACTCTCCTCCCAACCCAAGATTCTCTAATTATTTCATCACACAGTAATTTAGATTCTATTATGAAGATATAGCACAGATGTAATTCTGATCATGAAAAACAAGATAAAAGGATTAGCCTGGATTTTGAAGTTAGGCCCAGTGTAAGTACATGAGCTCTTAAAATACAGGCTCACTCCTGTAATCCCAGCTACTCAGGAGGCTGAGATCTGAAGATCACATTTAAAGCCATCCCAGGCAAGTCCATCTCCAATTAACCACCAAAATATCCTAAGTGGAGATAATGGCTCAAAGAGTAGAGTGCTAGCCTTGAGCACAAAATGCTTAGGGATAGTTCCCAGTCCCTGAGTTAAAGACCCAGAACTGGCACACACAAAAATTAGTAAATCTTTTCTAATTGAAGTCAGAAGAGGTAGAGTAATGAAGCAAACCAGTAGGTCGGGGAGACTTAAGGCTTGAGAAGGACTCAACTGAGTATTGTTTGCTTTGAAGAAGGTCACAAGTCACCCTTTAGAATCTAAAAACAACATAATTGTTACAGAAGACAAAGAAATAACTTTCTACAACTGAATTCAACCAACTAATGCAACCAACAACTTTAAACCAATGAGCTTAATAGATTCTCCTTTACAGTTTCAAAAGGAACTGCAGCTTGAACCAAGCACTGGTGGCTCACACCTATAATCCTAACTACTCAGAAGGCTGAGATCTAAGGATCACTGTTCAGAAACAGTCTGGGCAGGAAAACCCATGAGACTTATCTTCAATTAATGCCCAAAAAGCTGGAAGTGAAACTGTAGCTCAAGTAGTTGGAAGTAGAACTGTAGCTCAAGTGGTAGAATACTAGCCTTGAGTACAAAAGTTCAGGGATAGCATCCAAGCCCTGAGTTCAAGCTCCAGGACTGACACAAAAGAAAAAGAAAAAAAGAAATGGAAGGAAGGAAGGAAGGAAGGAAGGAAGGAAGGAAGGAAGGAAGGAAGGAAGGAAGGAAGGAAGGAGGGAAGGAAGGAAGGAAGGAAGGAAGGAAGGAAGGAAGGAAGGAAGGAAGGAAGGAAGGAAGGGAGGAAGGGAGGGGAAGGGAGGGAGGGAAGGAGCGAGGGAGGGAGGGAGGAAAAAAGGAAGGATATAAAGAAGAAACGGAGGGAGGGAGGTGAGGGATATAGCTTGATTTTAGTATGTGAAGTAGGCACCTGTGGCTCACAACTGCAATCCTAGGCTGAAATCTAAGGATGATGGTTTGAAACCAGCCTGGGCAAGAAAGTCAATGAGATTCTTTTCTCTAATAAACTACCAAAAAACTGAAAGTGGAGCTATGACTCAAGTGGTAGAGTGCTAGCCTCAAGCAGAAGCAGCTCAAGGACAGCTCCCAAGCTCTGAGTTCAAATCCAGGCCTGGCACAAAAAAATAAAATAAAATTTTAGCATGTGAGACCCTAATCCACAGAACCATACAAGACTTGTTGTACTAGTCCTGATTTACAAGAATGTGAATAATGAATTTATATCATTCTAATTTACTAAATTTGTGATAATTTGTTATAATGGTTTCAGAAAAGTAATATATTAAGAATAAATGTTTCTGGGTGCTCAATATTATTTTCTCTATCACAGCTCGCTATTTAGACTGTTTTACTGTTATTTAAAAAAATTCTGGGTCCTGCCTCTCTGCTCAAATCTTCACTTAACACCACCCTTTCATACTAGTCAGTCCCATTCATGTCCTCCTCATGAATAAAATGATGCACAGTTTTCTGATGAAATGGAGAACCTCATTTCTGCTAACTGAAACCTAACATTTATTCTGAGGGTACACTCAGGTCCTGGACTGCCAGGGATATCATTCCCAGGGGTCCTGATGTTTAGAGACATTAGAAGAAATGGGAAGAGTGAGTCTGAGAGGTATCTTGAGAATATTACAAATCCCAAGGATTCTCAGCTAGACCAAGATTGCTTCTTAAATAACGACTGACACTAAGAAGTGCATACTTGACAAAGACTTGGGATGATATTTCCAAGTCTGTTCAAGGGCTTAGGTAAGGAAAAAGCAGTTAGTAAATTCTCCATACTTTATACCTTTTCATCCTCTTTAAAAATATCACAGTGTAATGAAAAAGTTTTCATTACAAACGTATGCTTATCTGATGTCATGTAAGTGGGCCATTTCAACTCCATAGAGACTTCTTATTTGATATATATTAAACAAGAATATGTAGATGCATGGGGGCTGGGAAGGTGGCTCACTGGTAGAGCTCTTGCCTTGCATGCATGAGGCCCTGGGTTCGATTCCTCAGCACCACATAAGCAGAAAAAAAAAGCCGGAAGTGGCGCTGTGGCTCAAGTGGTAGAGCGCTAGCCTTGAGCTGAAGAGCTGAGGGACAGCGCCCAGGCCCAGAGTTCAGGCCCACAACTGGACCCCCCCCCCAAAAAAAAGAATATGTAGATGCATTGTCCATGACAGAAAACAAAATATTTTAGAAATCTCAAATACTGGTTTTTGTAGAACATATCAGACTTCAATACTGTAATCATTTCAGTTTGCAATGAAAAATATTCCCCTCAAATTCCAATCAGATGTATTCTCATTCATTCTCTTTAACTTTGCAGGGAAAATTGTGTTTCTATCGTTTCCAAAGTCTTTCAGTTGATACTAGTAGATGTAAAAGAAGAGAAAATTTTCCTCAGCTTCATTGATACTTGTTTAAAATGCTAATTGACTGACATGTATCCAATCAACCCAGAGTTCATAACCGATTCATTCCCTCCCTAGGAAGGTTTGTATATTTGATGAAATTAAAGTCTATAACAAGAAAATATGAGCCTAATGAGATGAAAATTGAATCCAAATATGACAACCGGAAAATGGACTTCTCCTTGTTTCCTTGTTTCAAATTTCTCCCAAGACTTCTCTCAAAGGAGACTGCTCACCATAAAAAACAATAGTAAATTTTAGGCAAATTAATTTTCCAACGAGATAAAACAGACTGTGGATTTGCTTGTACTAGAAAAGTATGTTCTGCTATTTTACAGAAAACTGTGATAGGCATGACTCAATCAGATGTCTAATGCTATTCTTTGAAATGTTAGAATTCTAGTCTATATCTGAGTATGGAGTTTTCAGTGAAGATATAGCAGAAAACATAGTGCAAAGCTACTTTAAAAGAGGAGATAGAGAGAAAGACCTAAGTAGGAAAAGGATAGTAATATAGAACATTGAACTTTGGTCTGAGATTCTGCCACCTATAAGTAAATTCTCATCCTGAACATAACAATATGCACAAAACATTGGAACATGACTTTTCTATAGAGCATACCTGGGGTGGCATCCTGCTTGGATCTGAATGTGGGCATAGGAAAGATCACTGTCCTTTTTACTGAGTGGAACTGAATCTAGTATATAATGGTGGTATTAAATGAGGATTTGAGCAGAGGCAGGACCTCAATTTTTTAAAAAACGAACAGTGAAAACAGTCTGGGGCTGGGAATATGGCTTAGTGGTAGAATGCTTGCCTAGCATTCATGAAGCCTTGGGTTCAATTCCTCAGTATCACATAAACAGAAAAAAACTGGAATTGGCACTGTGACTCAAGTGGTAGAGTGCTAGTCTTGAGCAAAAAACGCTCAGGTACAGTGTCCAGGCCCTGAGTTCAAGCCCCAGGACTGCCAAAAAAAGTCTAAATAGTGAACTGTGCTAGAGAAGATAATATTGAACATTCAGATACATTTATTCTAGTATATTAGTTTTCTAAATCCATTATAACCAAGTATCACAAATTTGGCAAATTAGGATGACATAAATTCATTGTCTCACATTTTTTTTCTAGCAACTAAAACAAGTGTTTATTTAATTTTATCCAAATTCAGGTTTTAGGTCCCTGAGAAAAATTATAAAGTCTCTCAACATCCAATCATCTAGCTTGCAGAAAGTGACCTATTGCATTGTCTCACATTTTTGTAAATCAGAAGTCTCATACAAGGCTTATATGGTTCCACGTTTAATAGTAAATAGTCAAGCTGCATTTCTATTTTTGCCTGTCCTGAGGCTTGAACTTAGGGCCTGGGCACTGGCCTTGAGCTTCTTTTGCTCAAGGTTAGTAGTCTACCACTTGAGTCAAAGTGCCACTTCCAGTTTTTTCTGTTTTTGTGGTACTGAGGAATTGAACCCAGGGCTTCATGCATGCTAGGCAAAGCGCTCTATCACTAAGCCACATTCCTAGCTTCTGCATTTTTTGTGTATGTGTTTGAGAGAGGGGGGAGAAAGAGAAGAGAGTCCTGGAGCTTGAACTCACGGCTTGAGTGCTGTCTCTGAACTTTTGTTCTCTAGGCTAATGGTCTACCACTTGAGCCACAGTTCCATTTCCAGCTTTTTGGTGATTAATTGGAAATAAGTCTCATGTATTTTCTTGCCCAGTCTAGCTTTGAACCACTATCCTCAGATCTCAGCCTGTTAACTGATTTATAGTGTTGAATGTAGCTAGTAAACAGAATATGTATCATATACCTAGCAGCCACAGTTTTTCTCATTAGAAGACACCAAAAAATGCAAACTCAAGTTTGTTATTATTATGTCAGGCATCAGCATTCACTGGTGGCTGTTCTCTAAATTCAAGTCTACATCTAGTAATAATGAAGTCAACTCTGAAAGTTTTTTAAGTTGCAACCTTCTGTTAAAATGACCCTGGAAAAATCATAGGTTTCATTGCAGAAAGCTTCATGGTAGATTTTATAAAAGTGTCTCAAGGCCCCAAAACACATAAACGAAAGTAATAGGGCTTGAGTCCCCTCTAGCTTTCCAGTCAAGAAGGTAGCTCAACAAACCACAAGTCTAATGTCTATTCACAGAGAAACATCTTATTGCATTGAATAACCTAAAATTCTTCCCATGTGGTTGGCTATAAATCCCAACTCCTAAACTTATTATAAAGATATAAAGAGAGATAGAGAATTCAAAAGTGTGTGAGTATGAGGATCAGATCTTTCCAAAGAATGGTTACAAGACTATGGACATCAATACCCCAAAGGCTCAGAAATGGAAATAGAAAATTGTAATACAATAGAAGCCATGCCACTGACTTGGAATGTGGCCTCTGGCAAGTCAATTTTATCTTTACTATGCACAAGCTTCCTGGTGTATACCCACCACTGAGGCTATGGACCTATTCCCAATAATACAGCTCATTCAGAATGTCTTATTTGGGAATATTTCACCTTGGTCATTGGTGAAGCCTGAAATAATATTACAACAGAATAGCTGCAGAATGAATGAAGTGCATCACTGAATATATTCTACTGCTAGGTCTCACACTATTCCATGGCTTGGATAAATATTAATGAAACAACAGTTACTCTAGCAGTTCTGTTTAATAGACTATTCTCTTACATCTCTATCTTATTAGTTCAAGAACATAAGGTAAAAATTGAGGAAAAATTTTAAAGTGAAAGAAAATACTCAAAATTTTGTCAAATTGGCTATTTTTATTTCCTTTAAATTTTAGCTACTGTTCATCTTTGCAAACTTTCTTTTTGTAGGTCATGGGGCCTGAACTCTGGGCCTCAGTTATTCAGCTCAAGGCTAGCACTCTACCACTTGAGCCATAGCGCCACTTCCGGCTTTTTTTTTCTGCTTATGTGGTGCTGATGAATCGAACCCAGGGCCTCATGCATGCAAGGCAAGCACTCTACCACTAAGCCACCTTCCCAGCCCCGAGCTTGCACATTTTTAAATGTTTAATTTATAAGATTTTTATTAGCATATATGAGTTGTGCCATTTTCAGATGTACAATGTACTCCAGCTAAACATACTCTCTTCCTCACCCTGTTATCCCATTCTAAAACAATTCCAACACATTTCATTGTTTTATTTCATACATATGTACAAAGCACATCAATTATATTCAACTTCATTCACTCTCTTCATTTTTCCTTCCTCTCCACAACAGAGTATGTCTTATTCACCTGCTATTTTCAAGATATCAAACTTAACTCTACAAGCAAAACAAAACCCAAGAAAATGAAATAATACTTGTGCTAGTAAAAATCAACACCAGAGCTGGACACCAGTGGCTCACGCCTATAATACTAGCTACTCAGGGGAGCTGAGATTTGAAGATCGCGGTTCCAAGCCAGCCCAGGTAAGAAAGTCTCTGAGAGACTCTTATCTCCAGCTGAGCACCAAAAATGCCACAAGTAGAGCTGTGGCTCAAGTGGTAGAGTACTGTCTTTGGGGGGAAAAAAATCTTGGAGACTGCACCCAAGCCCTGAGTTCAAGTCCCAGGACCAGCACCAAAATGGCAATATCAATACTATCTAGTGAAAAATATTCTAATTGCTTCTCATTTTCCCTTTCCCTCTTAATTCCACACCATGTATAAAAGTAACTCTGAAGCAAAATTGTAGCTATATATAGTTTAATCTATTAGGTATGCTATCTCCAAGTCTCTCCCATATTCTCAAAATGCTCTAGAACCATGGAAATGCCCGATATGTGCTCAATAGACTTGTGTTCAATCCCTTCAAGAGAATTATTTTTCTAGTCATTCAATGATCCTGAAACACTTCTTGCAACTACAGATCCCTAATTCTTTCCTGCAGAATCCAAGTTTGAATGTTTTGAAAATACTCCATGCAATTCTTTGATCATGCGATTTAGGAAACCTTTGCCTTCAAGTCTTCCATATCCTTGCCATTCAACTTACAATAGAGCATAGATATCATCTAAGAATTTTAAGAAACAGATTCTGAGGCCCCGCCCAACTCTAGAGTTTGTCATAGATGATCCTTATGCACTGTAACCTTTGTGAGGCAATGTTTAAATGGCATCATTTGGTAACCTGATGATTCCTATTAATACTCCTTTTGAATTAGCTTAATATAGAGTTCCTCCAGTCTATTTAGTCATTAAACTAACAGATGAGGATCTAGTAGGCTCCTGAACATTGTTCTACAAACTACCCCTACTATTTTGTAGTTCCACAAACTAGAGGAATGCATCTTTAATGGTAAAATATCAGGCATGACTTGACATGCTCGTGGTGGAAGGCAAAGATGAACAAATCAGACCATGGAATGGGACATCTATTCTATTCATGCATGTTATTGATTTGTACTATGCAATCCAATCTCTGATCATCATATATTCTACCACTACAACTTTAACCCCTCACTGTTTTGCTCCTCTAATAAGTCAAAAAGACTAGCCTAATCATTTGCATAACAAGCAAGTCTGATGAGAGAAAACAGGGGACCCCCTTCAGTGAGTTTAAGATGTTTGTCCCACAAAATTAGGAGCCAGGACTGAGACCAGGCAGCAATGATATCTGGCTTTGCTCCAAATGTCTCTTATAAACTATTCCCATCTTACACACTGGCTATTTTGAGACCTGTATAGCTCTTAGTCACAGAAAAAAATTGTTCATTGTTAAAATCTCAGCATCTTTTAAAATCCAACCCATCGACCTTTTACTTAGGTGGCTGGTGAGATGAGAAAAAATATATATAACAAGGATGACTGATTAAATAATTCTCTTTGAAAGACAATAGAAAACAAAGAACTTAATTTGAATACACTGTAGAATAATCACATTCAGATATTGGACTTCTGCTTTGTAATTTCAAATGGCTTAACAGGAGAAAACAAATACTTGATTTGACTCTGATTTAGATATTTGTAGCCAATTTCGTATATCTGAGGAAACAAAGTGATTATGTGGTCTTGCATGAATAAATTATGAGAAGTTGGGGGACAAAGAAGATCTATCAAATTTATTACACTATATTTATAAGTATCCACAACTGAAAATTTTTCAGCCTGAAAAACAAAAGCCTCCAACTTGTCATTTTCAGACTTTTAAAAACAACTGCCAAAAATCTCTCAGTTGAGGTCATGCCTTTTACTGACAGAATTTCAGATAACAGTTTTATCGCAAAGATTTTTTTTTAGTAGAGACAATTTTTGGATTTTTAAAGACAGTTCTTTTTTATTCATTTTGCACCCATATGAACATGCTTGGATAGAAAAATAAAAACCTAATAGTTATCAAAGTAGTTCATGCTGTTCCACCTTTCACTGTCATTATATCTATTGTTCACAAAAATTTCATCATAAATACAGTGCTTAAGAAATAAACATTGTGTTTGTGTATTTTTTGCCATCCTTATGTATGTTTGAGTTTATACTGTTAACAATCTGGATGATTTCCCTTCATTCCAGTATGTGAGGCCTACAAAGCACGCATGCTGCCACCAGTTGGTCTAGCTGTCTAGGTGATGGTTTGTGACCCACACAGTGAGGATTCAGTCAGTATCTACGCCAGCCAAGGTAGCACTGGCATAGTGCAGGTGCTGGCCAGCATATGGCTCTAGCCTGGACACTCCCTTAGAAGCCAGGTGTTCTGTACCATATCTTGGAGAGCATAAAGGCCCTCTGACACAGACAGGTGTGTTTTGTGTATCAAAGATTTCTTATCTGTGAAGCAGCATATATGCCTCTATTATCCTTATTTTCCCCCTGACACTGACTTTTGCTCCATCTTTGACTTCTGTATTTGAACACAGATTCAGATTAAATCCTATGCTTCATTTATAACTACTTCTTTCTCATTCCAAACCATGTTTGGATCCCTCTGTTATTGATTACCTACCTGCTCCCCACTTCAAAGTTTATTCCTAAGGGGAATATATATATATATATATATATATATATATATATGTACATATATATATATATAACATGCACATGAGTTTTAATCTTTAATATATAATCTCCATTAAAATATTTAAAATGATTTCTAATTATGACATAAAGATGCAATACATAATCAAGTATAAGATGTTATTATTAGTCAAAATGAAGTAGTACTGTATGAAGCAGCAGTCATTGTGATTTAGTTTAATTAGTTTAATTCTATTATTGTAGTTTTTCTTCCCATGCCTCAGCAAATAGTGACTCTATGATTTTAGAACAAGTTAGAACAATATATATATATATATACATATCCTATGCACCTAGCTTTTTAAATCACAGGAAGAACTTTTCATTCAAAAAAAGGTCAGACCTATAATTGCCAGTACACCTCTATAAAAAATGTACAAAAAGCTCATTTTCCTTTCTAGCTTTTGGACTCTAAATTTCTTTCCCTGTTAGCAGAAAGAAAAGTAAGAGAAAAGACAATTATGGCCATATCCTGCACGTGTTCACAGCATGCTCTCAGTGACTTTTACTTGACGTTAGCACACAGTTGGTTTCCTTAGAAATTTCTAGAACAGCCTTTACGTCTCTTTTAAACCCATTTAAACTTTTAAGGAGCCATGCCCTTTTTCTCAGAACAATATTTTTTAAAAAAATATTCAAACAGGATATAATGTTGCCTTTAAATAGCAAGCTTTTAAATGGCAGAAAAACTAATTGGCATTCTACAGCTACATTATGAGGTACTATGTGTTTATGTGTAGAACTAAGTATACACATGTATACACAACTTAAACTATTAAACTAAGTATACACAACTTAAACTATTCTTTCTGGTCCACTGACTAGATCCAAGTTGAAAAGCACATAATAGATGTTTTAAAAATAAATAATATTGCATAGTTATTCCCAGGAGATCATAAATAAGTCTGTGATACAACCATTCCTGGCAAATATGTAAGGTTCCTTAAATATGTAAGGTTCCATAAAATTTATTACCTTCTACATTTTATTTGATGCCACCTTCTCTTCATTACTTTATTTCTTGGGCCACACCTCTTATATATACTTTATATGTTCTGCTTTCTGTTTGTATCCCAATTAAGATTTTATTTTAAGCCCATTACTTAATCCATGGTCTGTGCTTCCCTGACAGCAGCTAATTCTAGTTTCCACCATCATCATATTGAACATAATTAATACTCTAAATTATGCATCCAATCCTGACCTTTCTCTAGAGTTTTAATCATTTATAACCAAAGACAGTAACCAGCACATTCTTCTAGCATTCCAAACAAATGCAGCTGAAATGAAACTTGAGCCTTTGCTTATAAACTACAATGCCTTTTAGCCTTTCCAATTGTCAATCAGAAGCACCATAATTTTCGTAGGCTTAAGTCTCTGATACACATTTTTTACTTCATTTTCCTTTTCTCACCCCATAAGCTGTCAGCCAAAATAAGATTCAAGATACATTTATTAATGCAACAAATGATTATTGAGTGCCTAACATTTCTAAACCACTAAACGAAATGGTTGAAAAAGAGTTGGGTTGTTTCAAGTGTAATACAAAATAGAAAGCACAGTAAAATACATAACATATTAGAATTGCCAAAGAATAAAACAAAACTAAGAAAAAGAAATACTAGAACAATACCTAGCACTGACAAGAATATAGAACAACTGGAATGTTTACATGTTACTGGTACG
The DNA here is from genome assembly GCF_019054845.1 of Dipodomys spectabilis. Classification (NCBI taxonomy): domain Eukaryota; kingdom Metazoa; phylum Chordata; class Mammalia; order Rodentia; family Heteromyidae; genus Dipodomys; species Dipodomys spectabilis. Next base: position 1,990,838 of record NW_024871002.1, on the reverse strand, counting down.
AATTCAGAATTGAATAAACCCTTTGGCAAGTAGTTTAACTGCTTTTTAATTTTTATTATGTTATAAAAGTGATGTACAGAGAGGTTACAATTATATGTCAGATAATGAGTACATTTCTTTTGAGGAGTGTTACCCCTTCCCTCACTTTCTCCCAGTTTTCCCCTCCAAACCCTCTTCCCCCACAAGTTACGTAATTCATTTTAAACAGAGTGTTTAGTGAGTATCATGGCTGCATTTGTTGGCAGAATTGGGAGACAATTTATTACAAAGGAGGGAAATTGGGAGATGTATAGAACTCTTCTGTGTCCTTGAGTTGGTGGTGTTTCTGCAACTGTATGCATCTGTCTAAGTTCATAGAATTTACCAACAAAAAGTAGTTAATATCACTCCGTGTGAATTAAAACATAAGATTCACCAAGACTGCATGAGTTTAACAAAAGACACACAAAATGAAACTACTAATTGTCTTCTTAAGCATTAGCAGTGAAATTTAGAAAATGAAATGTTCAGTAAGATACTATTTTCTACAGTAATCCCAAATTAGGACGTATCTGGAAATTACAAAATGCATCCCATACATTTCTGAAGAAAATTACAAAACTTCATTGACAGAAAAGAAGACTTGCATAAGAAAAGAAATAAAATGTGACATTGGATGATAAAGTTCACTATCACAAAGATCTTAATTCTCCTTAAATGGCATATAAATCCAATACAAATCCAATTAAAATGTTAAAATAAATTTTCATGGAACTTAATAAACTCATTCTGTAATTTATACAAAAGAACAGAGCACCCTTCCCCCACCAAAAAAAGGTTAGAAAAGTTTAATTAAATCAACAGATTCACTCTAACAAATATCAAACTTATTTCCAAAAGTTTTACTGATTAAAACACTATGATACTGGCACATGAGAGATGAATAGGCTGATGGAATAGAGAAACAAATCCTCACTTTAGGGAAACTTAGTGTATAGAATAGGTACCATAATAAATGCATGAGAAATAATAGTCCATTCAATAAATAGTGATAGTTATTTAACAAAATTGATTGTTAAAAAGTGATCCATTGTAACAATTAGACATACAAGACACTATGTTGAAAACGAACTTAACAACTTGTGGAGGGGGAGAGAGGAGTTGGGGAGGTAAGGAGGGAAGGAATGGTAGGGGAAAAACAAAGGTGGGGATAATAATGCTCTAATGTTCGATAGGAAGTGTACTCATTACCTTACTCATGCAACTGTAACCCCTCTGTACAATATCTTTACAATAAAATATATAAAAAATAAAAATAAAAAATGAAAAGTAAATTCCCGCTGGATTTAAATCTTCAGCAGAAAAATAATCTTAAAATCTCAGTAAATAAATTTTGAGAACTTTTTATGACTTTAGGATGTTTTCTTAAACAAGACACAAACATATGACTCCCAAAGGAAACAATAATAAATGTAACTACAATAAAAAATATTTACCATAGCTAAGATATGGAACCAACCCAGATGCCCCTCAGTAGATGAATGGATCAAGAAAATGTGGTATATATACACAATGGAATTCTATGCCTTCATCAGAAAGAATGACATTTCCCCATTTGTTAGGAAATGGAAAGGCTTGGAAAAAATTATATTAAGTGAAGTAAGCCAGGCCCAAAGAAACATAAGTCCCATGGTTTCCCTTATTTGCAATATCTAGTATAGGTATGAGTGAAGCGGAAAAGGTCAGATAATGTGATGTTAGAAAAACGAACCCTTAAATATGTATTTTAATGTTTTTGTTTCTTTCATGCATGTGTTTCTAACGCATTTATAAGATTATTTCTTTGTTGCTTTGTATGTCCCTCCCCCACAGTGTAACCCCGGCTTTCACTATATTTGATGTCACTATAACATGTGGAGGAGATGGGGACAAACAAGTCGTTTAAGGATTCAGGTGGACCTGTTGCAACAATGAGAAGTACAAAATGTCATGTCAAAACCAGCTTTACAATGTCGGTGTGTGGGGGGTGGGTAATGATTGGGTGGGGGGGGGGGAGGGGGGAGGCTGGGAAGGGAGGTGAAGGGTAAACGAAGGAGGAGGCTGCAATGCTTGGTAAGAAATGTATGCATTATCCTGCCCATGTAATTGTAACCCCTCTGTACAGTATGTTCTCAAATAAAATAAAATAAAATTAAAAAAAAAATTATGTATTAAGAAAATTCCCGCCTGTGCCAATGAGATGTACAAGACACCATGTTGAAAACGAACTTTGCAACTTAGAAATATACTCATTACCTTACTCATGTAACTATAATCCTTGTGTACAGTATTTTTACGATAAAAACATATAAAAAATATGTATAATTGTGCATCTATAATCTCAGTACTCCAGAGAATGAAGCAGTAGGAGTCTGAGATTAGATCAGCTAAACTTCAAGATGCTACCTCAGAAAATAGATCTTTACAACATTATTTGACATATATAAAATGAAAAGTCAAGCTATAGAGTGGGTGGAATTCTACAACTTAGATAACCTACAGAGTATCAGACACTAAAACCTCACTGTCTGGCAGGGTAGTCACTAGCCACATAGGGATGCTTAGCATTTGTAATATGATGGATAATTAGTGTGAAAACAAATGCATACTATTTCACTTGTAATTTTATATGGGATAATTGTTGAAATGATGAATGTATGGGTGAGGTATAGTATATTAAAATATTTCTTAATCCTTTCCTTAACATGTTTACTAGAAAATTTTAACTTAAACATGTCTCATTTTTTTTTTGTTTTTGGTTGCCTGTGGGGCTTGAACTCAGGTCCTAGCTGCTATCCCTAAGCCTTTTCTCTCAAGTTTAGCGCTCTTGAGCCACAGTGCTTCTTCTTGTTTTCTGGTGGTTAATTAGAGGTAAGAATCACACAGACTTTCCTGCCTAGGCTGGCTTCAATCCATGATCTTCAGATCTTAGCCTCCTGAGTAGCTAAGATTACAGGTGCGAGCCACCAGTACCGGGTGCATCTCATATTTCTATTGCACAACACTGATCTAAATAAGTTAGAAATGTGTAGAAACTCAAATGGCCAACAAAACATAAAAAGAAACTCAAAATAATGATGCTAAGTTTAAATGTAATTTTAAAATAACACTGGAAACTAGGTAGTAGTGGCTCACACCACTATTTTATTAACCTTTTTTTTTTTTTACTTTTTATTACATTTTATTGTTTTTCTTATCTTTAAACAATTGTAAGAAATTCAATTCAACATGAGTCTATAAGTATAACACATCTTGATCAATGTCACTCTTGCTGTCATTCTCATCATCTTTTCCAACCCTACACAGCCTCTCAATTTTCTAGTTCCATTTTACATATATGGATTTCAAAAAATTCAATATTATAAATGTTTTCTCATACCTCTCCTCTCTTCATTCATCTACACCCCTCATTCCCACAGCACCTCAAGTTTCAGCTTCTAGGTGTTCATTTTGTTAGATTGTAAGTTAGTTGTTCAAAGGAGTTACATCCTTAGAATTCTCCTCTGTGTATACCATACTCTAGTTAACACATTTGTGTATAAATGCATATTATCCTGTATATGTAGGCATATATATTTAGAATTTAGATATAACTGCCATATGAGAGAAAATGTGCCCTTTACTTGAAAAGTGTTTGAGATACTAAGATAAACATATCTATACATAGCTGATACTATTGTCTAGTTAATTTCTTAGAATAAATTCATAGTGGTAGGACTGATCAATGACTTAAGTTGCCCTTATTAGCACTGCAATCCTCATCTCTCTGGGTGGTTAATATTACAATTTATTTTTAGTAGTAACAACAATATATCCCTTAAACAACTCAGCATAACACTGAAGCATCTGGATTTTAAAAATCTCACTCTATTTTCTTCCTGTTTAAATAGCTCCAATGGCAAAGCAACTTCAAAGCCTGAAGTGTTTCCAAAATTGGCTCTTATCTACTTCATCAACTGCAGAATACCCAATACATATACCATCCCACATAAAATAGCTCCTGTAGGTGGGTACCAGTGGCTTGCACCTGTAACCTTAGCTACTCAGGAGATAGCCACATTTCTGCCTTCCTATCCTTTACTCACTATTTAGAATCTCTTTGTTGCCTGACATCCAAGTCCTGCTTGCACTATAAAACTTGGTCCATAGTATAGTCACCAGCTTTCCAAGCCTCAACGTTCTAGAAAAGTTTAGAATATAAATCATCTTCACTAATTGTTTTCCTTTAAAACAATTATATAATCTGTCATTCCTTTGGTACTTAGCCACACATTGAACACCACTTAATTTTTATTACATCAGATTAACCCAGCTATACTGCCTCATTTTTCCCCAGTAAAGTTTCATCCTGTTTCAGAAAAAACTTAAGGTTCAGGAAGTGGCACTGTGGCTCAAGTGGTAGAGCACTGGTCTTAAGCTGAAGAGCTCAGGGATAGTGCCTAGGCCCAGAGTTCAAGCCCCACAACCACAAAAAAAAACGTAAGGTTCAAAACAACACAAATACCCTAAGACCATAGTGTATGTTTCTCTAGCATTAAACAGAATATCCTACAAATGGCCTACGTAGACAAGCTCCATAAGGGCAAGAATTGTGACTGGTTTGTTTATAACCATATATTTGGCACTAAGTAAATATTATATCCCACTTAATAGATACCCAATGATCATTATTTTTGAGTAAATGAATAAGTGAATGAATGAATGAATGAATGAGCTTTGTAAGTGTGTGATAATAAAAAATTTCTATTCTAGGAACTAAAATTTGAGATCTGGAAAACGAATTCAAAGTCAGACTTCCCAGATGTCCCATAGCCCATACTGTTAGCCCCCAAAATATTACTATTCCAGTTGTAAACTATTTCTATAAACCTACTATGTGCCTCCTGCTTCAAAAAAAATCAAGATCCATAACTAACATTGGTTGGTTTAGACTGATGCTAACCGAATTGTATTACTTATATGCCTCTTAATCTTCAGGACAATTCAATGTGGTAGTATAAAATATTATGATTATTTCCAATAGCAGATGAAGAAAACAAAGACTGGTTTACTTATAACAGTAGTGGGAATTTAGCATGGCTAATCCTAACAGCTGGCATTCAGGCAACACTTGAACCTAATGAGAGTGACAGAAAAGCTTATTAGGAACGTAACATGATAAAGAATGGAAATTGTATGGTACATACAATAGGAAGATGGCACTTCATCTTCGGCCATCTTCTGGGCGTAAATATTTGATTAAGCAGAGGGAACTGGAGTTGGGGTATGAGAAGGTAGGTATAGTTAAAACAGTTCCAAGTCACAGGCAAGTTCAGAGATAACATGGTATGACAGATAGTTCATTTTCTAAGATTTGTTAGGTGAAACCGTGTTGTAATAAGAGTCATTGAAACACCGCAGGTAATCAGGCCTTCCTGGGATTCCAAGATGGCTGCAAAGTGACTACAGGAGAGAATAACTCAGAAACATTAAATTTTTCCCCAGGATCAGTCAGTGCAGCCCAGTCACTGTCCCAATTATATTTGACCTCAAGGGTATGGTTTCACTGGTTTGGGTAAGTTAAAGATCTACTGTTTTGGAACTATTTGTTAATCCATCTTAAGTTAGAGTGAAGCCTACAGTTAATCCTTAGTGAGTGCAGTACTCAAAAAACCCATCTTCTAATCTTTGGTTACCCTAATAGCCACATAGGCTTGTTACCTGTAAATTAAAAAAGTTTGATTACAATGCTTTCTCTCAGAGATCCTGTTCACTTTATGTTGTCTTTGCATTTCTTATCACTCATAGCTAACTGCCCTACATGCCAAAATTAGCAAATGGGTAATCCACGATAAGAGCATGGCCTAAGAGTTTATGCTCTCAAGCTATACTTTGAACATAGGTAAAATTGGTTTGAAAAGATGATAGTAGATTCAAACACATAAATTTATATAAGGTTAATACCTAGTTCTACATAGTCAAGTTAATGAAGTTATTGCATCTATGAGTTAAGATAGCAAAACAAAACTCACTGATAGTTGTTGAAAAATAAGAGTAATGGAGATAAAGGAAATGAGTGTGAGAGGTTCGATCTGATTAAAATACTGTGCATGCATGTGTGAACTACTATGCTGGAACCATTTTGAACAATTAGCATACAGTATTTTAGAAAGATAACACGGATGTAAAACATTTCTTGTGTGGAGTGGGTGGCTACTTGTGGAGGGGGTAAGAAAAACAGAGAGTGAAGGAGGATGAATTTGGTCAAAATAATTTATGTGCATATACAAAAATAGCATAATGACAGTGTTGAGATTAGTTATGGAAAGGGAGAAGGGATGAAGAAGAATGATGGAGGGGTGACTTTAATAAAGGTTCATTGTATGTGTATTTTGACATGTCAAAATGAAACCTCCTTGTACAATTGATGCGAATTTTAAAATGTGGGGAGGATAGTAATGAAATCACACTCTTCTTTGAACACTGATTTGTAATTGTAGAAAGAAAATGAAAATTAACTAGGCTTCTATTATCCATAAAGTACTTTCCTACTGTAGATTCGGTTTTCTATCCCCAACATTAACAATGTGAAGTCACTGTCATTGTTATCCCCATTTTGAAGACAACCAAATTCAGAACCAGAGATATGAAATGCCTTGTCTAAAATCACATAGGTGACAATAGTAGAACTTTGCCATTGCAAGTCCTATGTTGTACCATACAACATACCTGCTTATTTCAGGTACACTGAAAGATGATAAATGTTCCTACGTATGGAATTTCTAAAAAGTCCTATCATAGTTTATTGTCTAATATCCTAATAACATAAAGGTAAAGGACATTCTATACTATTTATTATGCAGAGATTATAACACAATGTTAGGGTATCTAGTCAACATTTATTTAGATTCAATGAACTTTTAATTCCATAAAGTATGACATTTCCCACAGATCCTAGAACAGGCCAATGCAAAAAGGAAATGTTTAGACTAATAGACTTCTTCATACCACATGATAAAAGTTAGCATTGTGAAACCAAAATTCTATAGACTACATATATCCTAGAGAACAATCAAAGTATTAGTTGGAGTCTTATCGACATCATATATATATACATATATATCTATATATATGTATATATATATTTCTTGAAATATTAGCCTTTGGTGAAATGCTTTTGTGACTCACTGACTACTCTTAATATGTATATTAAAGTGTTTGTAGAACTGTAATTATAGCAACTATATTTTGCTTATGAAATGTTCAATTATGTACATGGCTTACCATTTATCTCAATAATTATCTCAATAATGATTCTATTGTCTAAATGACTAAGTTTTTAAATAGATCTATATGCTAAAAGTTTCTTCCCCATTGTACACCATACACCATCCTTGTGTCGATTATCTGTTTATAGCTTGCAGTAAATGGTGTGCAGGAAAGCTGTGAGAGTGATAGGAATGAAAAGTAAGCTTTTGTGGCTCTTTGACATTGTTTATGCAAAAGAATTGGCAAGATGCTTCGCATACCAAAAATCACTAAATCTATTCATGGATTCACTCATCCCCCATCCTCTAAACTCCCCAGAAATTCTTAAACAGAACACACTTTGTCCTAACCAGGACAAGAAAAGGATTAAATTAATGTAGCTGGTGTTGCTGGCTATTTGATAAAATGGGGCAAGGGGAGGGAAGGTAAGTACACAGTCTCTCCTCTGATCAGCTTATTTGCTTCATCCTGTCCATTCTTTGTCTTTCTTCTCTAGGCATAGAGGATTCTACCCAAGTGTGAGCATTCCTTGCTGCTGAAATCCAGATTTGTGGGTAGACATGAACTATAACATTTAGCCTCCATAATTTTCATTTTTAATATATTTTATTATAAAATACTGTACAGGGGGGGTTACAGTTACTTGAATAAGGTAATGAGCACAGTTCTTATCCAACATTGTTACCCCCTCCTTTGTTTTTCCCCTACTATCCCTTTCCTCCCCACTTCCTCAACAACTTCCTCCCAGCCCCCAAAGTTGTAAAGTTTGTTTTCATTTTTACATTTCATTGTTACATGTCATTTTTACAATGGGTCATCCTGTATCCTTATTTCAGCATTTTGTTATTTCCTTTCCCCTCCCCATATTAGAAAAATGTATATATAAGACACAGGGCACTGGAATCAAATACAGTGAAAACAGGAGTTATAATATGAAAGAATAACATACAAAAGAAACAAACAAAAATGCACAGTACATTATAAGTACATTAAAAACAACAGCAACAAAGATAAAACCTCTTGTGTCCCTATTTTGGAGTTCATATAGCTTAGCATCATCTTATATGGTCATATGTATATAGCTTTTGGCCTTTTCCACTTGTCTTAGACATATACTAGTTATTGCAAATAAGAGAAACCATGGGACCTATGTTTCTTTGGGCCTATAGCCACCATAATTTTCTTCTCCTGCTCCAATGCTGTTTCAGAGTCAAGTCATATTGTTATGAGTAAAGGAAATTGTACAATCCCTTCTCTCACAACTCATTTTCTATGCCTCATCTACTTAAAACATTCCAAACTCAAGGAATCATGAGGCAAAGCAATATTATGAATCTAAAATATAAGGCATTTTTCCTATGATTGTCACATCATCATTTTTTGAATTGGAGGGGTAAAGTACAGAAACCAAGGTAGTTAACCAAGAGTGGTGAAGAAGTAGAATTTTCCATCCAACTGCTACTTCCCACACACGTCATCTATCCACATGAGGGTAAGAGTGAAATTTTTATTGGCATTTGCAGTCATTTTCACTTACTTCTGCCCTCAAAGTAATTCCTTATAGTCCTAGCTGTTCTGTTTTTCCTTATGTCTTCTAAAATTTGATAAACTTGAAAGTTAGAGCTTGAGGGTGCCTGGACTAGGAGTGTCATATCCTTTTTTTATGTGGTCAAAACAGTTGGAAGAAGAGGAGAGTCAGCATGGAAAATGCCTTCAAGGAAGGAGGAAGTTACTGCTTGTCAAGTCTACCCTCAAAGAACAGGTGTTTTCTATTTGCATATGTGCTTGATATGCAAACAAGGTAGCTCTCATTCTGCGTGCTTCAGAGTCATTAAGAAACTAGGGAAGATATATTAAGTACCAGTAATAGTCATTCCTTTAGTGCTGGCAGTAATGACCAGACCATGAAATTATGCAGCTCTTTCAAGTATCATAAAAAGGGTATTAAATTTATAGCCAAGTACAAATTAAAATAGTCTTTAGGAAACATCGCTCACAGCCTACTCTAGAAGTGGTAATCTTTTACAATATCTCCAGAATAGGTATTTCTAACCAGCAATTCACTCCTCTCTCCAAATCTGATTTTCCGCATCTATGCAAAGCCATTGTGACACTATGCCAGTGCTTCTCAAAAGATATACTGTACAAAATAGCTATCAAAATCATTTGGATGGTCATTTGTTAAAGTTAAGTTTCATAAGTCCCTCATAAGATCTAGAGAATCAAAGCCTCTGAAGCTATGGCCAAAGAATCTGCATTGTAAACAGGGGTCTTCTTCCTCTCACCCCAGATGACAGTGATAGGTGCTTAATAAGTTGGGAAAACATTCCATTTATTTTTTTGTTAGCATACATTTTTTTGACCATACTAGTCAGGAGATAACTAGGATGAGGGAAGAATCTTGATATTTCTAACTAGCTAGAGATTTGGGTAAACTCCATCATCAGGCATCACAAAGTCATGAAAATGTTCATCTACATACCCTTTCTTATTTATTCCTAACTTTTTAAACCCAAAAATGGAAGAAAAGTGTCAAACAGAACCCTAGCTACTTAGGAGCCTGAGATCAGGAAAATTGAGGTTCCAGGCTAATCGGAACAGAAAAGTTCATGAGAACTAATCACAACAGAAAAACTGGGTGTGGTAATAGGCAATTGTTATCTTAGCTTTACAAGAACTGTAAATAGGACTGCAGTACAACATGCATCTGGGCAGGTAGCAAATCTTTTATCTAGTTGTGGAGGTGGGAGGGAAGGAATAGTAGGGGAAAAACAAAGGAGGAGGCAACAATGCTTGATAGGAAATGTACTCATTACCTTGCTCATGTAACTGTAATCCCTGTACAGTATTTTTACAATAAAAAACTTATTTAAAAAAGAAAGAATCACAGTTTAACAAAAAGGGCTAGAGACATAGTTCAAGTGTTGAGGTACCTACCTACCTATCAAGCATGAAACCCTGAAATCAGACTCCAGTATTAATGAAATTAAAAAAATAAAAAGAGAAGTGTCTCAGGCAAGGACATTTTGCCTTTGTTATATCTATGGAAATGGCAGACTAGACCTGTCTTAGTAACTTCCCATACATCATAAAATTATCAAGCTAGCAAGCCTCTGTTGACTTTAGTCATCTACACTAGTAAGCTCAACATCTGCAAACAAATTTACAAGCAAAGTATCTCCCTAACTGTGGTTCATTATTGTTTATCAACCCAGGTGTCTGGCAGCCCCAGTAGTTCCTATTGTGTGTAACTATACTTAAAAAGAATTCCAAACCTGTATGTACATGTAAAATGAAAAAGATAAAACAAGAAATTATCTAATGTATTCAATGTGGTTAGCTGGAGTGAAGCATGTTTTTCGATGTCTAATGCAGATTCTAGTAATAAATGTATAGAAAGATAACGGATTGAGATATTTTCCAATTTGAGACATAACCTAGTCTAATGACCTATGATCCTCTCCTCTCTTCCTTTTTTTCCTACCCTAACCTAAGAAGGCAGTTCCACACCATTATGAGATAGCTCCTGTCATATCTATTTGTTCATCCATTCATCCATCCATCTATCATCACCTATTCAACAGATATTTATTCTACTATTTCCTAAGATTATTCCCTAGTCCCTGTTCCCTGCACTAGACACTACAATGCATCAACAAACAAACCAGATAAAATGTCTGCCCTCATGAGGCTTGCCAGAGGTAGTTGACAATAAACAAGAAGGTAAGGAAAATAATTTCAGGTAGCAATAAAAGCCATGAAGAAAATAAAATTAAATAACAAAACAGAATGACTAGGAGATTGGGAAAATGTGTTGGGTGGTTGAGAGAGAACTCTGTGAAGAACTAACTCTTGAATTTTAGCCTAAATGAAAGAGCCACCAACAGAAAGCTCTTGGGTTATGGAGAGGAGACAGAAAATGCAAAGATCCTAAAGCAGAAAAGAGCTGAAGCATAACAAGAAGGCTAATTATGGCTATAATAGGGAGAAGAAAGGAGAGAGTGGCTAGAGATGAGGTCAGTTAAGCAGATAGAGCCTGACTATATCAGGATTTGTGAGCCATGTATAGTTTATACTGAGCTCAATGCAAAGACAAGGAGCCTTACAGACGTGATACTTGAAGATGCATTTGTCTTCTCACATGTAGAAATTACTAGCATATCACAAGCCATTACCATGTGCTGAGTTTATAAAACACCATCCCATGAAACCTTTCAATAACCTTAGGAAGGGTAACTGTTGCAAATGAGGCAACAGAAACAAGAGTTCATCTCAGGTTACCCAGCTAATAAGTGGTGAAGCCAGGATTCAAATCAATGTCTGTCTGACTCTAAAGTCACTATTAATCACTACACAAAGATGTTTTTGTTAAATGGAAGTTACAAACTAGGAGTAACTGTGTGTTACCATTTGTGAATAGCTTGTGATAACCCAGGCACTGGCCTGAACTCCATCTACATTATTTTCCTATGAAACAGGTACTATTAGTTTTCTCTTTTTCAGATGAGTCAGTTTTCTAAATTATAGAGGCTAAGGATTCATCATCACAGAGTTGAGAAATTCAACCAATATCCATCTGATTCTAAAGATTATACCAACAGTATTTCCCCACAGTGCTAAATGTCACTTCTCTTTAGAATTATTTTGATTCTAATATTAATCTAGTTTGGAAGCTTGTCATTATCCTTCTATTTTATGTATTGTCAGCAAGAGCTCTATAAGGACGAAAAATGTCTTATTATAAATAAGAATTAAAATAATATAGAAAGTGAGATGACATAGCTTTCTTCTTTGGTCCATGGCAGATAGAGGATACAGCTCAGCTATGTAAGGAAAAGAAGCTGTAAGATTTTTATATCTATTATCTATGAAAAAAGACTCTTCTGTCTTAGCTATTAATAAGAAAGAAACAATTGGATATGTGAGGTTGCTGTTTTGGTTTTAACATAAAATATTCTCCATAGGTTCATGGAGAATGAATATGTTTTAATTCTAGATGCTGTAGGTATTTTGGGAGTTCCTGGAACATTAGGAGAAAAGGTTAGCAAGACGAAGTAAATCACTGGGGACCTGTGTATGAAGGGCATGTCTTGCCTTGGCTCCTTCCTGTTGCTTTCTGCTTCCTTCCTGCCATGAAGTGATGTAGTTCTTCTCTACCATACACTCCTACTGCCATGATGTTCTCCCCAAGCACATGGGGCCAAGCGACTGTGACTGAACCCTATGAAACCACAAACCAAAATAAATACTTCCTCTTTTTGGTTGTTTATATCACACATCTTATCACAATACAAAAGCAGTTAATACAACCGTTAAAATCTAAACATCTGATGGTAATGCACCTGAACAAACCCTCTACAGTATTTATACATATATATATATAGAGAGAGAGAGAGAGAATTTTATACTTAAATGACTTTTATGATGTATTAATTATATATCAGTAAAATATATTTGTGGTCATAATACCACACAGACACACACATATCCATAATATATAAAGAACTCAAAAAGTTAAAGAACTCAATTTCCTTATAAGTTTCTAATAATGCAAGCCATGGGAAGGTTTCAGATCTCAGAAGAAGTAAAAATGGTCAATAAACACATGAAATGTCCATTATCTTTAGCCATAAAGGAAATGCTAATCAAAAGAGCACTGAGATTCCATTTTACTCCAGTGAGAACAGCCATCATATGAGCAACAACAAATGCTGGTAAGGATGTGGGAGAAAAGGAATAATGTAACACTGTTGGAGGAGCTATAAATTATGCAACCACTGTGGAAGGCAGTTTGGAGATTCCAAAAAAACCTAAACATAGAGCTACTATGTGATCCAGTGATACTACTTGGGCATTTATCCAAAAGGTTACAAGTCAGGACATTCTAAAGTCACTTGCATATCCATGGTCATTCTGCACTATTCCTTGCAGCCAAGTTATAGAAACTGTCTAAATTCCCCTCAATGGATAAACAAATGCATCATGAAAAGGTGATATGTGTGATATGACATATATATTCATATATACGTTATATTTTCTTGTATATAAATTACTTATATACATATATGCATGAATGATATTATGTTATTTTCAGGGAAAATAGACTTGGAAAAATTTACATTAAGTGAAAGAAGTCAGAGAGACAAAGGACACGTTTTCTCTCATATATGGAAGTTAGATCTAAATTATAAATATATATGTAAACATACACAGGGTCATATGTCTGCATACACAAATATGGTAACTGAAGTATTGTATATGCAAGGGAGGATTCCAATGGTGCTAACTAACTTTGAACGACTTACAGCTTAATGGAAGACTTGGAAAACATTATATTAAGTGAAGTAAGCCAGGCCCAAAGAAACATAGGTCCCATAGTTTCCCTTATTTGCCATAACTAGTATATGTCTGAGACAAGCAGAAAAGGTCAGATAAGATGATGTTAGGCGAAATGAACCCCAAGATAAGGACACAAGTGGTTTTTTATTTCTTGATATTGTTTCTAACATATTTATAAGGTACTACGTGATTTTTTTTGTTGCTTTGTATGTCCTTCCCCCACAGTATAACCCCTGTTATCACTTTATTTGATGTTGGTATAATTTGGGGAGGAGAAGGGAAAAAACAAACGCTTTAAATAGGGATACAGATTGACCCATTGCAACAATGGGATGTACAAGATGCTATGTCAAAAAATGAACTTTACAGCTTTGGCACGGTGGGGGGGGGGGAAGGAGGGTAGGAGGGAAGTATAGTCGTGGAGATGGGAGGGCAGGATTGGTAGGGGAAAAACAAAGGAGGAGGCAACAATGCTTGATAAGAAATGTACTCATTACCTTGCTCATGTAATTGTAACCCATGTATACCGTATTTTCACAATAAAAAGCTTATTTTAAAAATGTATACCAGGATAAACAAATCTTATTAAAGTAACTCATGTCTTCCTGGTCAGTTTTCCAAAATTAGCTCCCCAAGCTCAAATTATTTTTTGTCTGACCTGGTAAGTAAGTGTTCCGATTTAACCACTTGTTTGTGTCTTTTTAAAATGAAGATTTCCATCAACATGTTTCAATTCCCAAATAAACTTTGCATATGTTACTTTTGTTAAAAATAAATGTATACCATGAAGCTGGGACATGTGCTGTCAAGGAGTTGAAGTTAAGGAGAGGAGTTTAGATGAATGGCGAGAAAAAGGCTGGGAAAATTAAGTCAAATTATTCAACATAAATATGTGGCAATGAAACTAGGTAAATTGAGGGGATAAGTGGGGTTGTGAGACATGGGAGAGAATGATGGAAGGGGTGACATTCATCAAAATGCAATGTACTCATAAACTGACATGTTAAGTTGAAATGACTATACTGGGATATGATAAATTACACATGATTCTAGCTAGTCACACACAGTGAAACAAAAAGAAAGAAACACAAAAGTGCAATGCCTATATGCCTCTTTATATTTATATAAAATTTTAATATATACATATATGTCAGAATGAACTCCAAGATATGGAAACCAAAAATCTCTTTTTTTGTTGTTCTTTTGTTGTTGATAATTTTGTCTTCTTTTATGTATGGTGTTCTCACATGCATATCTTTGAGGAGATTGAGGAGGACACAGAACTCCAGGGAAAATGAGTGAAAAAAGTGCAGCAGTGGAGCTCACTGGACACTGATGAAAGTGAACTATACAACTAATGGATAGAAATGGAAGGGAAGGATTGAGAGAGTGTGAGGGAACAGAAGACACTGTATGAAAGAAAATGTACTTATTACCTGACTCATATAATTGTCATCCCTTTGTATACTACCTTTGTAATTACAATAAAGTATTTTTTTAAATCCTTTTGTACAAT
Source organism: Dipodomys spectabilis (assembly GCF_019054845.1). Lineage (NCBI taxonomy): Eukaryota > Metazoa > Chordata > Mammalia > Rodentia > Heteromyidae > Dipodomys > Dipodomys spectabilis. The sequence goes on along the minus strand of NW_024871002.1, from coordinate 1,975,717 downwards.
TACTTAAAGATATTTTTTAAAAGATTCCAATAGGGAAAAAGTGCACTATTTTCTTGAATACGTTGGTAGACTCAAGTAGTAGCTATTAATTTGCTATGTTTAGAGTTAGAAGAAATAAGAAATGTCTGACTAGAGTCATTAGATATCTACTTCCCATGCTAGAGATAACATCACAAGGCACAGGTCATATTATGAATTATGATAATGGTTGCAAGAATAATGATAATTAAAATAGCTAACATTTAAGTACTCACTAGATGGTACACACTATGTTAGTTGCTTTATATATTACTTCACTTATTCCTCCAAGCTATCACATTAGACAAGTACTATTTATTCCATTTGATAGAATAGGAAACTAAGACATGGAATTATTGAGCAACTTACCATATGTCAAGCAACTAATGGTAGTATTAGAGTAGAAGTTCAGTTAGTTTGATACCTGTGTTCATATTCTTAGGCACTAGGCTATATGCTATTTTCTTAGGAGCTGCAGTGACAATAATGATGTTAACCCTGGCTAAAATGTGCTAAATATCTGCCTCACAATAGATGTTTGCCTCTGAGGTAGATGCTACTATTAATTCTCATCTCATAGGCGAGGAAACAGAGGATTGAAAGGCTTTTCAACTTACCCAGGATATACGATGATCAACATTACTAGAAAAATAACAGAAACTAGAATTTAATGCAGGCAATCAATGAAGTCTACAACCTCCTTTTTTGACATTGTCATTCTAACCACATATATGAAGTGAGATTCAGCACCATCTGCCTCAAGCCAATCACATTCACTATATAGTCAAGATATCCTGTAAAACCTATGGCTACAGGTGTCTGAGAGGGTGTCTGAGAGGTGTCTGTCAGCCCTCCCTGCACTGCTGTAAACTGATCTCTATGCCATCCTAGTCCTTCTAGCATATCTGGGGAGGAGAGTGATTTTCCAGTGAAAGATAAATCATGAAGCAGTAATGCATTGACCAGCTTTGAGTTCCACAAAGGCAGCTTTACCTTTTCTCTTTTCATATATTTTGCACAACAGAAAACTAGTGGGTCAGGCAAATCCCCACTGCCTAAGAGCTGCAACAGCAGTTTTACAGGCTCCTCATCTAATTAAGGAAAAGATGGATTTCTCAGAGCTTTTAGTCTGAAATACATCCTTTTTATTAGTTGAAAAATCCCCAAACTGAGGCATTAAATAGAAGTGCTGATTGAATTTTATCATCTTAGGTAATTAGAAAATAAAAATGAATCTGGTAATAGATCTGGTAAATGATACTACCCTTCACAAACAATAAATTCCTTTGATTTTTTTCCCTAATATAAGCATTCTGGTTTGTATAAACTATGTTATTGTAAGTGCATTTCTAAGGAAACTAGTAAAATATCTCTTTTCAGGTATAAATATGAAATATATTCTAACACCAGGGCATATACAGTGCCAAAGTAAAGACTCTAAAGACAATGAGGAAGAGTTAGACACTGTGTGTAGAACAAAAGACAAAGGGATAAATCCCTGATGGTTGGGAAAATCAACAGATATAAACCAAAGTTCTGGGATCTAAATGGTCAAAGTACCTTAGTTACATTCTGGACTCCAGATAGATAGATAGATAGATAGATAGATAGATAGATAGATAGATAGATAGATAGATAGATAGATAGATAGATAGATAGATAGATAGATAGAATGACAGATTGATAGATATGCAGAATATAAAAATATATACATATATATACATATGTGTGTATCAGTAACCAAATTATCAATACAAGTCAGACACTGGAATAATTTCATTGCCATCGAGGTCCTTTTCATGCACACACACACACACACACACACACACACACATACTCTGACTAGGCAGGAAATGATTTCTGTATATGAGTAGAACTGGACTTGAAAGAGTCAGAAAAGTGGCAGCAGCTGGCAATGGAAAGAGTGAAGAAATCAATAGCTATAGCTGGGCCCTAATAAATGTCAAAAAGTCCTTTATTAAGGCAGTGTTGTTCTCAATTATGAATATGCATGGACTGAGCTGGTGGGCAGCAGCTCATCTGAATGGCCCTTTGAACAGAAACCTAATGTCATTCTGGAAACACAGAGCCAAGGATGGCACACAGGAATGCTGCTGTCAACAGCACCTGCTCTTGGCTCTTCTCTCTTGTCATTACATACTTCAGATGGCAGACTTCAAAAGGCCAGACAGCATTAAGCACATCTTAGGCAATGTGGAATGTTTTCTTTCTAAAGTCTTCAACTGAAGCAAAAGTGTTACTTTTGTGCTATTTCAAAGAAATCTTCTATTATTTGAAGGGATGAGCAATGGCACACTTGGCATTACACCAATGATCTTGGAGAATTTTTTCATGATACCTGACCAGCCCAGTGGGTGTGAGTCAGTCTTTCATGAATATTGCACTCTTTTAAAATAGTACTCTATTTGTATCATGGCACTGTTAGCTTGTATTCTGAGGAAATCCCCACTAGGAAATACATCTGCATCTTTACATACATAAACCTAATGAGTATATGAATATGCAGTTTTCTTTTAAGCGATCAGAAAGTTTCAGAACTGGATAGAAGTGTGTTTGCACTACATTGTGAATGTACTGTATGCTATTCCATTGTACGATTTGACAAGGGTTAATTTTATATTACATAAACTTTACCTAAGTAAGAAGTATGTCACTTACATCAAATACACATATACTTGATACCTACTTTGTACTAAATACACTGCTAGATTCTAGGCCCATAAATTAATAATCAGTTAATATTTGGATAGTTGTTATACCAGAAAGCATCCTAAGTGCTAAACATTCACCAATTAATAATGGCAATATATTTAACACAGAAGAAAAGTAAGAAAGAGGAGACACGTAACTTGCTTAGTAAGTGGTGGAAAGAGTATTTAGTTTGCAATTGTTTGGCTCCAGAGGCTACACATTTAAGAACTATGCTATATGCCTTAGGTGCAGATATGGGTCTAAAGAATTTCAGTCTATTGATGAAGACTGAAAAGAAAACTTATAGAAAGATGCCTAAGGAAAACCAAAGAGCAGGAAGATATCCAAAGAAAACTAGCACCTAAGAATTAAACACAGAAAGAAGAGGAAAAGAGAGTGTTTTAGATATAGAAGAAGATGCTAAAAGGTAGGAGATGAAAAATACGTTAGACACAGCTTTGTTTTACTACAGTATAAAGATTAACGAGTGGTAGGCTGTGGAATTAGAGGAAGGGTTCAGAACTTGGAGGCGTGTTACATTTTCAGCAGGGGCGACAGAATCAGAGTTAAATTTTAGATAATAAACTCCTGGGAGGTTGGAATTCAGAGGTATGAGGCTACATATAAGAAGGGAGTCCCATGAAGAAGCTATTTTACTAGCCCATTAAGAATAATAAACTATACTAGATAAATGGTAGTTAGCACCGGAAAGGAAGGATAGAGTGTTAGGTGTGCCCAAGAAAAAAATGGCCCCTTTCATATTGTTCTTTCTGGGTGCACATGTGGCCTCTTCCCTAGAAGCCCCCCACCCAGGCTTAGTAACTCAGGTAACTGGTGCATCTGGGGTCAGTTACCTTCCCTTTCTCTGAGGTCACATCGTGGACCACCCAAGTCACATGTCCTTTGAACCATGGGAAGTTCTTAGACTCTGAAGTCATGTCTGCATCACATCCTCACCCTCAACCTACATTAACCCCAATCCTACCAGAAGTCATCCCTTCCCTTATTTCACTTCCCCACGCACCTTCTACTACATGCAAGCCACAGTATAACCTCCCTCAATAAACTCTTCTCTACCAGAAACATGTAGCGGTTTCCTTTTGGCTAAACCTTACATGGAGTAAATAAACATTTAGGAAGTCAAAACATTAAGACTCATACTTAGATTCTCAGAACCATGGAGCTGCCAGATAGATCAAGCAAACCATTTCCCTTGGTGTCACCTTTCCATTGTTCTTTTAGAAATGTTAAACATCACCATTTTTAAGAAAAATTCACAAATCACTACTCGGCATTTTTAACCTATCCACTAAAATTCTCAATGCAAACAGTCATATAAAGCAACATTCACAAATATCAAATTTCTTCAGACAAAAATATCTAGATTCTGTGCCTAGAAACAATTCATGCTTTCCCAGAAACTTGAAAAGAGAATGAATGTTTTGAAATGGATATAATAAATTAACGAAACATAGGGTTCCATGATTTCCCTTATTTGCAATAACTAGTTTAAGTCTAGGACAAGCAGAAAAGGCCAAATCTATGTGCATATAACCATATAAGATTATGTTAATTGAAATGAACCCCAAAATAGGGACACAAGTGTTTTTTTTTCTTGCTTGCTATTATTTTTAACGTATTTAAAATGTAGTATGTGATTTTTTTTGTTTCTCTTGTATGTTCTTCTCCCATGGTATAACCCCTATTTTCACTGTATTTGATGTCAGTGCCCTGCATCTTGTATATACATTTTTCTAATTTGAAGGGGAAAGGAAATAACAAAATGCTGATATAAGGATACAGGTTAACCCACTGTAACAATGAGATGTACAAGACATTATGTTGAAAATGAACTTCATAACTTCTAGAGGGGAGGAGTTGGGGTGGTGGGGAGAGAAAGGATAATAAGGGAAAAACAAAGGAGGAGGTAACAATGCTCAATAGGAATTGTACTCATTACCTTACTCATGTAACTGTAACCCCTCTGTACAGTATTTTTACAATAAAAAACATATAAAAAAGAAATTAATGATAAAGCATGAGGTTGTCTGGATTGCTTTGTCATCTTAATTGCACAGAGTTTCAAGATAGCAGAAATTAAAATTTGATGCCAACAGAGTAAGAATTCAGCAGAAAATAATCTTGGAATCAGAAAGGAGAAACTGAAAGTAGGGGGAAAACATTGGTGAATTGTTCATCAGCATTCAAAAAAAATAAATGTTTCCTATCTCAGATTTTTTTCAATAAATATCTGTCCTTTGCACACTCTTTACCTCAGCTGAACACCCTTTCTTCCTCCATAATGTGTTCAACTATTTACAAGCCACAATATGTTGCTTATAACTTCCCACCCTTTATGGATCAACATATTATCAAGGACTTGTGATGTATTCAAATGAAGTAATCCAAAAGTGACATGAGATGAAATCTGGTCAAGGTATAATCATAACTGCTAGGCTGAGTTTGGTTTTAGTGAAGTCAATCACATAAGGTCCCTAGTGTGAGCTGTAGGAATCAATTCTGACTTTTCCAACAGGTGCAACATAAATCACAAAAGAAATGGAGAATGAGAGAAGTAGAAGAGTAGAGACAACAGCAAGAGCTCCAGAGGCTGAAAAACATCTAGCTGCCTCAGGAAAGTGGCAAGAAGAGATGTCACCCAAGTGGTTTTGGATAAGTGACATGGGAAGGATTACAGATGACTTTGAATATCAAGTAAGCACACTTAGTCTAGGTTTTCTCACCTCTCCATATATTGTTTTAAGAAGATCTTAGTATTAGCCTTCATAGGAATATATAATTCCAAAAAGTTGCCAGTTCCACATTGGTATAAATATCATAAAAAGTAAATGTGAAATCTTTGGTATTTCCATACAAAAATGCAGATAATGCTGAGGTTTCTCAGGGAAATATGGATTGTTCAATGTGCAACGCAGTAGGATTTGTTGAGAATAGAACGTGATCATCATAGTTAGAATGGAACATAACTACCAGATGGGCATGGAAAACCTATGTCACCATGAGATGGTCTGAAGACCACTGCAGGAGTCCTTGAGAGAATCTGTATTTAGGAAGGAGATGGAATCCATAGCATTCTATTCAAATTGCTTTCCAATTTTTGGCCTCTAAGGGTTTGATGTTGTTATTGTTGTTTCTGCTGATCCTAGGGCTTGAATTCAGGGCCTGGGTGCTGTCACTGAGTGTTTTTGCTCAAGGCTAGCACTCTACCACTTTGAACCGTAGCCTCACTTCTGGTTTTCTGGTGGTTAATTGGAGATAAAGGTCATAGAGCCTTTCCTGCATGGCTTGGCTTTGAACCACAACCTCAGGACTCAGCGTGTTGAACAGATAGGATTACAGTATGAGACACTGGCACCCAGCTCAGCCTCTTGTTTTCAAGTTAAATTATTAGCAAACAGTCATTTGAGAAGGTGATCATGTTTAGGGAATTTTTAGTGAGTAGGGATGCTTCAGGTGCCCATTTTATTACAACTTAGAGCATCAATACTTTAAAAGAAACTTCCGCTGTATTTACTGTACTTTGAAATGCACAGGGTCTTCTCCTCCCCCTCTCCCAAGTGATTTGATAATAGTTGTTTGTAATATCCACTAGATGCAGCTATAATCAGTGAAATTGCTGAAACTATTCCCTTTGCTGATTCAGCAGATGTGCTTAAGATCTATAAAAATATAATGATCCTCTGTAAATAGGGCTGGCAGTTCTAAAAGAAATAAAAATAAAGGTATAATCATTAATCATTTTCAGATGCATTATGTGGAGGGGGATGGAAATGAGCAGATAAAATACCACAGGCAAAATGACAAAAATTCAATGCTAAGAAACTAAACTAGATACCTGCTATGTTTGAAGGAAATATTTAAATTATCAGTGTCTCAGGAATCCTCCCTGACAAGAACAAAGGTACCACATGTAACCCCCAAGTGTTTTACTACTGAGAAAAATGACAACTCATTATATTTATGAGGCAAATAAGAACATTTGCTAAAGACATAAATTTCATTAGAGCTTGGTCTATGAAATAAATCAAAAGAGCTTTTCAACTTTTGCAGCTTTAAGTTGCTTTATGAAAAACATATCAAGATTTATTTAAAAATATTGATAACTTGTTTATGGAAGATTTTTTTTCTTTTTTGGGGGAGGAGTCCGGTCATGAGGCCTGAACTCTGGGCCTGGGCGCTGTCCCTGAGCTCTTCAGCTCAAGGCTAGCGCTCTACCACTTGAGCCACAGCACCACTTCTGGCTTTTTTTCTTTTTGCTTATATGGTGCTGAGGAATCGAACCCAGGGCCTCATGCATGCAAGCCAAGTGCTCTACCACTGAGCCACTTTCCCAGCCCTATGGAAAATTTTTCTCTGTTCCTGGAATTCCTTAATATCCTCCTTCCTCCCCCCCCCCCCCCACAAAAAAGAAGATGCATTGAAATAGGTTCCTATTTCACAAATGCTTATAATTAAAGTATCAACATTTACTCACAGATACAATCACTTTCCAGTCACCTTTTCTGTGAAAAATGTGAATAAAGAGGTTTGGGGTAAGATGCAGATTAGAAGTTTTCTCTTTCTGATTTTGTGAATGAGAAGAGGGGGAAGAAACTATATTCTGAAGAGAGCAAGACAATAAGGTCATTAGGAACCATGAAAGAGGCCACTCCAGGCAAAAACTTAGTGAAACCTCATCTCAACAAACAGCTTGGAATTTTGGAATGCACCTGCCATCCTAGACACCTGGAACACTAGTATTGGGTAAATATCAATGCTAGGGTATGACAGACAAAATGTTCAAGAAATCCCATCTGGGGATTCGAAGGAAGATGGCAGAGGAGAAGATGGAGGCTAACCAAGATCTCAAATAGAAAGCAGTTTTAGTGTTCCAGTGAACAGTCCTAGGCTAGAGAGTCACACCAAGTGTGCCATCACAGTTCAGAGAGGTTGGCAAGAGAAGGAAAATCCAGGCAAGGAGACAGATCTGAGCACTTGCCGGTAGATGCAACTGCAGTGGTAGCATTGGCAGCAGCAGCGGCCATAGCGGCCATACCTACAGAGAATGTCCAGGACAAAGGCGCCAGACACAGCGGGGGAGCGGATTCTACTCAACACCAGCAAGAACTGACAAGGAGAAGATATCTTGATCCTGCAGATTGCAGACCAGAGACAGCCCAGGAACCAAGACTCCAGTGTGAGTAAAAGCCTGACAAACTCACTCCTTCTCAGCGAGCAGAGGAGGGAAGGCCACCCTTCCCCCACCACCAGAAATCTCCATCTTTGATACTGACAAAGGCCCAGCTGAGCAGCTAGCTCCAACCCAGGCCTTGGAAGAAAACGAGTAATTTAGCAGATCTCAGGAACCTGACCTGACCTACCAGGCTCAGCTCCACCCAGGGGAAAGTCACCTAGGCCACACAGAGAAGGCTCCACCCTCAGAGAGGTGACTTTCTTCACTGGGTAAACAGAGCCAGAGGCTGCCCTTCCCAACAGCTGTCTAGACAAACAATTAAAACTCAGTAAACATAACTCTGAGAATAGCTCCAGGCTGGGCTCTGTGAGTGTCTCAGGAGATAGCCCCTCAGGGAAAAGCTACTGTTGGCTGAAAGGCCTCAACCCTACACAGAACCTAGCCTCATCACAGCATCTCTGAACTAGAGGAAACAGACATTTTCCACTTTTGTGATACTCAAAGCAGATCTCCCTTCCACTGAACTAGCCTGGCAGGAGAATCACAAAATCCTGGGTAACACAGAGCATTTTTCTGCCTGCTCAAACAAACTGACTTAAGAAACCAATCAAGCCACAGGAAAACCTAACACCACAAGCAGACCAGAGACTCTACCAAGAGACTGGTTGTGGACACAGGGGAGATACAAGATCTTCCCATCTCCACCCCCAAAAAAATCAAAGAACTCTTTTTTGTACCTTTTTATAAATTTTTATTTTTTTTTTTATTCTCCCCCTAAATTTTTATTTTTTTAAATTGCTTTCTATTAATCTTTTTTTCTCTCATAATTTTTATTTAGGTGTTTGTGTGTGCATGTGTGTGTGTGTGTGTGTGTGTGTGTGTGTGTGTGTGTGTGTGTGTTTTATCTCTTTTGAACTTTTGGTCCTTTTTTTTCATTCTTTCATTTTTTTTTCTATTTTTTTGTGTGACTTAATTGCTGTTCTGCTCATCCCCAGATGTATACCCATCGACGATTATTACACTTTATCCCCCATTGTGTACATACTTAATCCAGAAATTTATTACTCAATTCACAACCTCCTAGGTTTAACTTCTTTAATAGCAGTATTATCTCTTTATACCGATAAAATTTTCAAGTAACTAAATTTAAGAATTTTTATTTTTTAGTGTTTCATGTTTCCTTTCTATCCATTCCCTCCTCTCATACTATCTTTTTATTCTCTCAATATCATTTCTTTAAACTTACATAATTTTAAGTGTTTCTCTTTTTATATTAAATTTTTTATTTTTCTATTTTTTCTTGTTTTTTTTCATTTTTTACTCTCTCTCCTATCATGCTGTCAAACCCATTTCCCTCCCTGAGATTAGGACTTGGTTAAATTCACTCTCCTTTTACCTCTCCACATCCCTCTAATCCTATTTTTCCCCACATTTCTCCCTAAACCTAATAATTTCTGGTTTGCCAAATTCTTCTTTGCTGTTCTTAGCCCATTATTCCATAGTTGTTTGATGTTGAATAGATTGTATCTGAACTATATTATATCTGCAGCCATTTTGACTGTGGAACTACACTACTCTGGTTAATGCTTGCCTTAAAATAGTGTTCTAGCACAAAATTGGTGTTACTTTCATATCACATGGGCAAAACAAGCCGGAAAAACACAAGAAAAATGTCAAGTCCGGATATCTCAACTCCCACTCATGATAATCTGGTGACAGAACAGTTAATGAATAATCCAGAGGAGAGTTCCCATAAAGCTCTACAAACACTACTGATAGACATGGTGAATGAAAAGATTGAAAATTTGCAAAGAACTCAGTGTGAGCATGATAGGAGTGAGAGGAGGGAAATCATAGATTAATACGGGAATCTTGTGAACTTGAGGAAGCTACTCAAAGATTAATAAAGGAATTGTGTGAGTAGATTGAGAACATTCAAAGAGAAATAGAGGAATTGCGTGCACAGGCTGAGAATAGTCAAAGAGAACTTCAGCAATTGCGTGAATGTGAGGAAGCTAATCGAAGAATAATACAGGAATTGTGAGAGTGGGATGAAAATAGACAAAGATCAATAGAGGCATTCATGGAATCCATAAACAGACAGCTGAAAGAATTCAGGGAGACCACAAAGGGAATGCTGAATGGAGCCCGACAGAAGGAAAGAGAGTACAAAAAAACCATAAGCAATCAACTAAGTAATTTGAGAATAAACACTGAACACCAAATTAAGGAAGTAAAGAAGTTCATACAAGATATAAAACAAAGCTCCAACAAAGAATTGGAAGCATTCAAAGCTGATCAATTAGAAGGAAAAGAAATAAAAAACAAAGTAGAAAGCCTTGACAGTAGGTTAGACCATGCAGAAGATTGAATCTCGCGGATTGAAGACAGCCTAGATATTCTAGAGAAAAAACATACAACTATCCAAGACAAACCCAAGAAATATGATAGATCTATTCAACATTTGGAAGACACATCAGAAGGCCTAATATGAGGAACATGGAAGGAACTACCAAACACCTTTCAGTCCTAACTCTCAACATAAAACAGACTTAACTCTCCAATTAAGTGACATAGACTGTCTAGTTGGATTAAAAAACAAGATCCTCCTATCTGCTGCCTTCAGGAGTCACACTTTGCCCATAACAACAAACATATTTTGAAAGTAAAAGGTTGGAACAAAATCTACCAAGCAAATGGCCTACATAAACAGGTGGGAGTTGCAATCCTAGTATCAGATAAAATAGACTTCAAATTTAAATTAGTGAGAAGAGATAAAGAAGGTTGCTACATACTAATTAAGAGATCTCTCTATCAGGAGGATATTACAATTTTAAATATCTATTCATCAAACAACAGAGTACCCAAATTTATCCAAGAAACACTACTTTCCCTCAAATCTCATACAGATCCAAAGACATTAGTTGTTGGGGACTTTAACACACCACAATCCCCACTAGATAGATCAACTCAGCAAAAACTCAATAGAGAAACTTCAGATCTAAACAACTGCATAGGTCAACTAGATTTAACAGATATCTGCCGAATATTTCACCTACCAGCATCAGAATACACATTTTTCTCAGCAGCGCATGGAACATTTTCCAAAATAGACCATATTTTAGGTCACAAAGCATACTTGTCCAAATTCAGAAACACTGAAGTTATGCCCTGCATTCTCTCAGACAACAAGGGAATAAAATTAGAACTCAACACCAAAAGCCACAAAAGAAAGTCCTGTAATACATGGAGACTGAACAACAAACTGTTGAATCACCAGTGGGTCATGAAAGAGATTAGAAAAGAAATTCAAATGTTCATGATATTCAACAAAAATGAACACTTTGTTGAAACACAGCAAAGGCAGTACTCAGAGGCAAGTTCACAGCTCTGAGTTCCTACATCAACAAATTGGAGACATCTAAAACTATAATTTAATGAGACATCTGAACCTCCTTGAAAAATAACAGCAAATAAACCCCAATCAAGTAGACGGAAAGAAAGAATTAAAATTAAATCAGAATTAAATGAATTAGAATCCAAAAAATACATAGAAATAATCAAAAAAAGAGTTGGTTCTTTGAAAAAATTAACAAAATTGACAGACTCTTAGCAAATCTTATAAGAAAAAGAAGAGAACAAACCCAAATAAACAAACACAGAGATGAGAATGGAAACATCACCATAGAAACAACCAAGATTCAGAACATTATAAGGGAATACTTCTCAAATCTTTATGCTAATAAGTTTGAGAACCTGGCAAAAATGGACCTTTTCCTAGCAAATACTGACATGCTGAAACCAAACCAAGATGAGTTAAACCACCATAACAGGCTCATAACAAGCATTGAAATTGAAACAGCAATAAGAGACCTCTCATCTAAGAAAATCCAGGACCAGAGGGGTTTACAGCAGAATTCTACAAGGCCTTTAAAGCAGAGCCCACACCAATACTCCTCCAACTCTTCAATGAAATTGAAAGAGAAAGTTCACTACCGAACTCATTCTATGAAGCCATCATAACCTTCATCCCAAAACCAGGCAGGGACTCATCAAAGAAAGAGAACTATAGATCCATTTCTTTGATGAATATCGATGCAAATTTTTTCAACAAAATATTGGCCAATCAACTTCAACAATTCATCCAAAAAGTCATACACCATGATCAAACAGGATTCATTTCAGGGATGCAAAGCTGGTTCAATATATGTAAATCAATTAATATCATTCATCACATCAATAAGAGCAAGGATCAGAAACACATGGTTATCTCCATAGATGCAGAAAAAGCATTTGACAAGATCCAACACCCCTTTATGATGAAGGTTCTGGAAAAATTAGGAATCCAGGGAACATTCATCAATACAATAAAGGCTATATATGACAAACCTACAGCCAGCATTATACTTAATGGTGAAAAACTAAAGCCATTTCCTCTTAACTCAGGACCGAGACAAGGATGTCCACTCTCTCCACTTCTCTTCAATTTAGTATTAGAATGCCTAGTTACAGCAATAAGACAAGATGCAAACATAAAAGGGATCGAAATAAGAAAAGATGAAGTAAAACTCTCCCTCTTTGCAGATGACATGATCTTCTATTTAAAGAATCCCATGGACTCTACTTCCAAATTACTCAAGCTGATTGGAAACTTTGGCAAAGTAGCAGAGCGTAAAATTAACCTTCAAAAATCAATGGCTTTTCTGTATGCCAACAATGAGAAAAGTGTGGCTGAAATCCGGAAAGCAACTCCATTCATAATAGCCCCATACAAAATAAAATGCCTAGGTGCTAACTTAACCAAAGCAGTAAAGGACCTCTATGATGAAAACTTTAAAAACCTGAAAAAGGAAATCAAAACAGAACTTAGAAAGTGAAAAAACCTCCCATGCTCCTTGATGGGAAGGATCAACATCTTGAAAATGGCAATACTTCCTAAGGCTATCTTCAAATTCAATGTGATACCTATCAATAGTCCAACCTAATTCCTCAAGGAAATAGAAGAGGCAATCCAATAATTCATATGGAACAATAAAAGACCCAGAATAGCAAAAACGATCCTTAACAGAAAGAACAGTGCTGGAGGAATATCAATACCAAATTTCAAACTCTACTACAAAGCCATAGTAATCAAAACAGCTTGGTACAGGCACAAGACGAGACCTCAGGACCAACGGAATAGAATTGAAAACCCAGAAAAGAACCCACAGACCTATAGCCACCTAATCTTTGATAAGAGAACTAACAAAAATAGAATGGAAGAAACACAGCCTCTTCAATAAATGGTGCTGGCAAAATTGGTTAATCCTTTGTAGAAAACTAAACCTAGATCCTTATATATCATCCTGCAGCAGTCAACTCCAAATGGATCAAAGACCTCGGAGTCAAAGCAGACAACCTGAAAACATTACAAGATGGAATAGGAGATACCCTAGGTCTCCTTGGCACAGGCCAAAATTTTCTTAAAAGAGACCCAGAAACACAACAAATCAAAGAAAGGTTGGACAAATGGGATTGCATGAAGCTGCAGAGCCTCTGCATGACAAAGGACATAGCTAGCAAGATCAATAGAAAGCCCACATATTGGGAGAAGATCTTCACTAGCCATACAACAGACAAGGGTCTCATACCTACAATATACCTGGAACTCAAAAAATTAAATCCCTCAACAACAAATCCTCAAAGAAACAACTGCCTAATAAGTAAGTGGGCTAAAGACATAAAGAGAAACTTCTCTGAAGAGGAAAGAAGGATGGCCAATAGACACACGAAGAAATGCTCAAATTCCCTAGCCATAAAAGAAATGCAAAGTAAAACAACATTGAGATACCATCTCATCCTAGTTAGAAAGGCTGTAATCAAGAACTCTAATAACAACAGATGCTGGAGGGGATGTGGACAGAAGGGAACCTTACTTCATTGTTGATGGGAGTGTAAACTTGTTCAACCACTTTGGAAAGCAGTATGAGGTTCCTCAAAAAACTCCACATAGAGCTCTCCTATGACCCAGCAATTCCACTTTTGGGCATTTACCCAAATGATCATGAACAAGACCATACTAAAGCCACCAGCACTACTACGTTTATTGCAGCATTATTTGCCATAGCTAAGATATGGAAGCAACTCAGATGCCCCTCAGTAGATGAACGGATCAAGAAAATGTGGTATATATACACAATGGAATTCTATGCCTCCATCAGAAAGAATGACATTGCCCCATTTGTTAGATGGAAAGATTTGGACAAAATTATATTAGGTGAAGTAAGCCAGGCCCAAAGAAACATAGGTCCCATGGTTTCCCTTATTTGCAATTACTAGTATATGTCTGAGACAAGCAGAAATGGTCAGATAAGTTGATGTTAGGTGAAATGAACCCCAAGATAAGGACTCAAATGGTTTTTCTTTCTTGCTGTTGTTTCTAACATATTTATAAGATGATTTCTTTGTTGTTTTGTATGTCCCTCCTCCACGGTATATCCCCTGCTTTCACTGTATTTGATGTTGGTATAATCTGGGGAGCAGAAGGGAAAAAACAAATTGTTTAAATAGGGATGCAGGTGGACTCATTGCAACAATGAAATGTACAAGATGTTATGTCACAAAACGAACTTCACCACTTTGGGGGGGGGGGGGAGGAGAGATAGGAAAGGATGGGAAGGGGAAACAAAGAAGGAGGCAACAATGCTTGATAAGAAATGTACTCATTACCTTGACTATGTAATTGCAACCCGTCCGCATGGTATTTTTACAATTAAAATAATAAAAATAATTTTAAAAATTTTAATGGAAAATAAACCCCATCTGAATAGAACAAAACTGGGAATGGTGAGGCATGCCTATCATCATAGCTACAGTAAAAAATCCTAAATGGGAAAATTTATTCCAAGAATTTGTGTAAAGAAAACGTGAAACCTTTTCTCAAAAAATGAGCAGAATAAAAGCGCTAGAGGTCTGACTGAAGCAGGGGTACACTTGCCCAGTAAGTACAGGTTTTGTGTTTAAACCCCAATACCACCTACAGAATAAATAAATAAGTTAAAGGAGACAATAGAAGATGGAGAGACCTCCCATTTTCTCCAAGTGGCATAGCTAGTTGTGTGAAAATGGCTATATTGCAATTCCAAATGGCATTCCTCACAGAACTAGGGAAAAAAAATCTTAAAATTCGTATGGAAGTACAAAAGGCCCAGAATAACAAAAGTATTGCAAAGCAACAAGAGCAATACTAAACTACATAAAGTTTTCAAAAAGCAATGCTAGAGATACAAAAATAATTGACTTCAAATTATACTTTCAAGCCATTGTAACAAAAATGTTTGAAAGCAACACAAAAAGAGATCTGAAGACCAATGGAACAGACTAGAAAACCCAGAAATAAAACCATGTAGTTATAGTTGAAGTAAGGAGGCTGAGCCTAAATAATTTCTTGCAGCCATCCTGGTACCTAGGCAGGAGATAGGGGCCTGGCCACCCACCTCCAAGGCCTGGAGGTGATAAAAGCCATCCTTGGAAATGCAAATGCATAGCTCAATGATGTCAGCTAGGAGGGCTCTGCTTCAGAGAAATGCAAATGTCCTAGCCTTAGGAAATCTTTCATATAGAGAATGCTCTAATTCTGCATTGATTAGCTCCCTAAATGGCTTAAATCATCAGCCTCTGAGGAGCTGCTAAGCATACCCTATATGAAAGGTTAAGGCCTATGTTCCCTAGATGGAAAATCTCTTTTGATACATGAGTATGTCCATTTAAGGCCTGGCATCTTGTCTTCAGAGTGGGGGAAGGTAGTGCCCCCATCCCACCTTCTCAGGTGAAGACAGAGGCAGACACCAGCAGGCACTTGGCTGATAGATTACTGAGCCTGTCAGTCCAGTGCCTGGGACTGGGAGTGTCCTGTGTCCCTGTCCTCCACCCTGAGCCTATTTAGTGGTGGAACAGAATGAGGCGGGGTGGGGGAGGGGGGGCGCCATGCCACATAAGTCTCTGTGATCTTGTCCTATCTCCTGGCTTGTCTCCATCATCATGGCTCCCAACTCAGCTCTCCATTGGAGCTGAATTGGTTTGTTGGTATTGGTTTTTGTTCTTTCTTTTCTCTCTGGCCTGTTGCCTAACTGTGTTATGTGTATTTTGGGGCTGCAGACCTTTGTAAGAACTGGCTATCTACAGCCTGCTGTGTAATAAAAAAAATTCAAAATTCTATCTACCAAAATGTGGCTTCTGGGATAATTCACCTTATAACACAGTCACCTACCTGACTCTCAAGGTGATGAAACGTAAGTTGGAGGAAAAGACAGCCTCCTTAATAAATGGTGTTGGGAAAACTGAATGTCTATATACAAAAGATTGAAACTAGATCCTTACCTCTCAGGTTCTAAAAAATCAATTCAAAACATATAAAACATTAATATAATACCCCCAAAATAAAAATATATAATACCTGAAACTTTGAAACTGTTAATATTATCCCCACCTTTGGTCCTCAGCTCCACCCAGACCTGAGCTCCTCCCAGCCCTGGAGTTCCTGCCATACAGCTGGCTACTCCGTCTCTCCACCCAGACCCACCTGAGCTCCCACCTACCTCACTTCCTGCCCCCAGACTCCCCTTCTACCTGGATGGTGACAGAGGCCATGTGCTCCCTCTTGGGGGAAATATGGGTCCTCTAATAAAGCTTATAATCTTTCTCCTGAGCTTGCCTGCCTCTGCGTGGTCCCCTGGGATGGATATGAATGATCCCTTCAGAAAACACTAGAGGAAACAATGTAGATGTACATAAGGACTCTGAATAGGATTTTAATAATTTAGGAAATAAAAGTAAGAATTAACAAATGAGATTTCATCAATTTAAAAGGCTTTTTTCACAGAAAAGGAAACAATTACCAGAATGTCAAGCCTACAGAATGGGAGAAAATCTTGGCAAGCAATTCATCTGACAGAAAGTTAATATATAAAGGTCTCAAGATATTAAATATCAAAACAAATAATAATTAACTCAATAAATAAATGAGTGGAACAAACAGTTCTCTAAAAAGCAAAAAGGAACAATTAATGCATAAAGAAATGTTCGACATCCATAGTCATCAGGGAAATGCAAATCAAAACAACATTGAGTGTCTATCTCATCCTAGTCAGAAGGAATATTATAAAAAAAACCCCAAATACTAGCTGTTGGTGTTATGTTTTTTAGCTTACTGTGTATTCTGGATATTAATTCTTTTACAATAAATAGCTAGCAAGGTTTTCTCCCATTCTATGTGTTGTCTCTTCACTCTGCTAATTGTTTCCCTTGATGTACAAGGGAAAAAAACTCTTACACACTGTTGATAAGACTACAAATTAGTGCATCTACTATGGAAATCAATATGAAAGGTTTTAGCAAATCTATCATTAGAAATACCATATGATCTAAATATACTACTACTTATCCAAAGGAATCTAAGTTAGCATACAATATCCATACCTGCATAGCCAAATTTGTTGTGGCATTATTCATAATTAGATGTTATGGAATAAGTCTATGTGCTCATCAACTGATGAATAAATAAATAGCATGTGGCATATATACAAAACAAAATATCACACCGCCATAAAGAAAAATGATATTGTGTCATTTACAGGTAAATAGAAAAGGAGAGTATGATATTAAGTAAGAAAAGCCATACTTGGAAATACTAATACTGAGCTATTCTCTTATGTAAAGAATTTTTAAACTAAAAGATATAATAGAAGAAAGGACACTACTAGAAAGAAGGGAACCAGAGGAAGGGGGGGAGGGCGGAGACAAGAAAGGATAATGGAGAGTGAATTTGAGCAACACTTAATATACACATGTATGAGAATATTATAATAAAATTCCCTATTTGTACAATGTACATAAGCTAATAAAAACTAGAAAATGTGAATGGAGAATTGAATTGCCTACTCTGATGAATATGTGTCTGAACAAAAGAATTTAATTCCATGTTCACATGTAAGGAGAAAAAACACATTTTGCACAGTTTGTTCATGAGAGTCAGAACACAAATAAATGGGAGGGAGGGAGAAGGAAACAGAGAGGAGGAAAGAAATGCTGTTTTCTACCTCCATTCAGGCCACAGAGGCAGAAAGCCATGAAATCATCATTCAGTCATTAGCATCTTTGATTTTAAAAGCATAAGAAAATACACTTAGAGGTATATAGCACCAAGCATGTGCCAGAAATAGTATCAGAGCTTCCATTTTGTAAAACTATTGTATTTCATTATGGTATTAATCTTTTGGTTATAAATTAATATTTTAGTGTGCACACAAATTTCTCACCAACTTAGAAAAAAACAGTAGTGTTTTTGGCAGAAACATCAAGAAAATATTACCTAGTCAAATATCAGTCTATGCTGTAGAAAACAATGTTAATTTGGATCATAATATACTATATTAATTATGCAAAAGAATGCAAGTATGCATAATAAAAAATGACATCTGATTTATGGATCTTTTCACAAGTCAAATGACCTCCATCTCCATGTTTATATAAATAATAGTAAACTCTTGAAAATATATTTTAAATAAGAGAAACTATTATACCAATTTTTGTTTTATAAGATTACCTTAATAACTCTGATTCTATTATACTCAGACCTTGTAAGTTATCTAGTGGGACGTGACTTTCATTCTTACCTAGCAGTAGCAAAGATCTTTCTTTGTCTTACTCCCAATCAGATAGTTCACTAAAGCTGCAAAAGACCAAGCAGGGCCCAGAGTGAGATTCAGAGACTCAGAACAGTCTTAAAGAAAGTGATTACAAAGTGGTCGTTAGAATATATGCCTCTGAATTTTGGAAGAGAGGGAAGTTAGGGAAACTCTTAGAAAATAATTAAACATATTATGCTTTTGCTTACTCCTAACCAAAACATCTTTCCATTGTTAATCATAGTCATTATCATTACATTAAAAGATGAAAACATCGATATCCTGAATTGTGACCAGTATAGTTATATGACGACTTTAAGCCTATAGGTTACCCAAAGATGTCTGAGTCTTTTTTACATAAACTAGGAGCATTTTTTTCAGCCCCATTACTTTTGTTTTAGAATTATACAACAACTAGATGCTATCCCCCAAACAAATGTCATTGTATTAGAAAAAAAAGCCCTCAAGACAAACTATCTGGTTGCACAGCAGATAACTAGTCCTAACAAGAGGGCTAGTTAGGGAACTTGTAGTAAAATAACTACAACCTAGATACAAGTATATTCCAGGTAACAATAATTTCATGCCATTAAGTTAGTTCTGTTGGACTCCCTAATTTCTGTATCTTCCAAGAAATATTAACTTAAACATTGAAACTAACCCTTTCTACTATATAGTTTGAATACTGACTATATCATCACTTGAGTTCCCCAAATGCCTGTGTCGTTTACACAGAATACTTTCCTATGAAGTCTATAAAGCCAGACATATCTGGTATGTGGGGAAAATGCATAAGCACATGAAAAGTTTAAAGCTGAATGTTGGCACATCTCTTATACTATATACAAAATTTAACTCAAATGGATGAGAGATCTATACATAAAAAATAAAACCTCTAAATTCTTAGAAGAAAATACAGGAATTACCATTTGTGACCCTGCATTTATCAATATTTTCTTAGATATGGCAGTAAAAATACAAGCACAGAAGGAAAATATAAACATTGTATTTCATCAAAACTAAAATGTCTTGCATATCATATACCATCGAAGAAATAAAAAGACATCTAACAGAATGGGAAAAAATATTTGCAAATCATATGTTGGATAAAGAGGCAATAATATGTGTTGTGAGAGATATGGAAAAATTGGGACCCTCATACATTGCTGGTAGGGATGTAAATTGGTGTAGCATACGTGAGAAATAGTTGGCAGTTCCTCAAGAAGTTAAGCCAAAGTTACCATATGACTCACCAATTCTAGTCCTATGTGTATACTTGAGAAATGACAATCTAAGGCCACATTAATAAATAAATGTTTATGGAAGCACTACTTATAACAATCCAAATGTTCATTAACTGATGATGAATGAATAAATAAAATATACAAAAGAATCATTTGGTCATATAATCTAATGAAATACTGATAATGTTTCTATAGAGATAAACCTTGAAAACAGTGTGCTAAGTGATAGAAGCCAGTTACCTGAAACTATATATCATGTGAGTGCCCTTATGCATAATCTTTGAAACAGAAAAACCTACAGATACTGAAAAGATATTGTTATTTGCCAGAGGCAAGGGATGGTAAAGGTGGAGATTTATAGGGGATGTCTGCTAATCTCTATGGGAGTTTCCTTTCAGGGTGACAAAAATATTGTGGAATTTGATAGTAGTCATGGTTACATAACTCTATGACTCTGTTAAATACAACTTAATTCTGCACTTTAAACAGAGGAATGGATGAATTATATGATATTTTGAGTTATATACTCATATAATTGATTACATATATGTACATGTACATAAAAATATAGAATATATATGTTTTATATGTATGTGTGTATCCCTTATGTAGTGGTGGTCAAAAACATTCCATCAGTAATAGAAGTCATTTTCCCACACAGAAATTTTTAATGATATTATATATATTAGTTTTACTCATCCCCTCTTTCTCTCCATGACAAGATAACACAACATTCTTTTTGACTTGATACATACCAGTATTGAATAGGTATAGTCAACAAGAATACTCTCACCCATGATGAAACTGTAACTTCTAAGTGTCTGCCTCTTTCTAAGTTCCGTTTCCTTCTCATTTGAGTCCTTTATAATAGAGCATTATTTACTGATGGTGTTTCTATAGGGACCCACACAAGCATACCCTTGTGAGAAATTGAGAAAAAAATATCTCTGAGAAAAAAAAAATCTCTTAGGCCTAGGTTACAAAACAAAGAATGTTTTTACCTCCTTCCCAATTATGGGGGGAAAAGTGAGATTATTTTATGTAAGTTCACTTAGAGATATTCTCCATCCTTTTTTATATTTTTTTATTATGAAGATACTGTACAGAGGGGTTACAGTTACATATGTAAGGTAATGAGTACATTTCCTGTTGAGCATTGTTACCTCCTCCTTTGTTTTGCCCCTACTATCCCTTCTCTTCCCACCTCCCCAACTCCTCCCCCCCACAAATTTGTGAAGTTCACTTTCAACATAGTGTCTCATTTTTACAATGGGTCAACTTGTATCCTTGTTTCAGCATTTTGTTATTCCCCTTACCCTCCCCAAATTAGAAAAATGTATATACAAGATGCAGGACACCGGAATCAAATACAGTGACAACAGGGATTATACAATGGGGGAAGAACATACAAAAGAAATGAAAAAAATATCACATAGTACATTAAAAACAACAGAGACAAAGAAAAAACCTTATGCCCCTATCTCGGACTTCATTTCACTTAGCATCATCTTATATGGTTATATGTATATAGCTTTTGACCTTTTCTGCTTGTCTGGTAAGATTATCCTAGACGTGTACTAGTTATTGCAAATAAGGGGAACCATGGGATCTATGTTTCTTTGGGTCTGGCATACTTCACTTATATGATTTTTTCCAAGTCCTTCCATTTCCTAACAAATGGGGCCGTGTCATTCTTTCTGATAGAAGCATAGAATTCACATATATATATCACATTTTCTTGATCCATTCATCTACTGAGGGGAAACTGGGTTGGTTTCATATCTTAGCTATGGTGAATAATGCTGCAATAAACATAGTTGTGCTGGTAGCTTCAGAAGGGCTCTGTTTATGATCCTTTGGGTCAATGCCCAAAAGTTCTCCACCTCTTTCTTACCTTATGCTGCCAACAAACTGATTTTTATGGATTCTATCAAATGGCTCCCTCAATCCTTGGGCTTCCTATGGAGTATGGTCAATATGATGTCTCAGCAGGAGCTCTGGCTGTCTTTCTCCCAGGCATCTTCAAACAGTGGCTGTGCTTCTCTATCACAAGGCAGAACTCCCATCAGGTAGCTTTTTCCTATCACTAGACCTCTTACTTAGTGGTAGTAATGATTCCCTCCCCAAATTCTCTCAGGCCTCCACATGGTAGCAACTCTTCAGTGATGGTTTACCATCTTTTGTTTTTCTTTCCTTCCTATATCACTATCATCATAAGGCTGTTCATTAACTTTTCAAAAGCCCCTTCTGAACACACTATACATTTCCTAGTGCAACTCTGAAAGATATAGAAACTTTCCATCTATGGGATTAGAACCTGTTAACCCTACATCTCTCATCATGATTTCATTTTTCCCCAGCAATATCATTAGATGTGCCTGCCATAGATTAAACCTCCAAGTTGCTTGGACATGTACAGCTCAGGCCTCTTAGGCCATTTAAGTAGTAGTGCACTTGTCCTTTTAAAGAAAGAATAATGATGCACCTTTGGAAGGCTCTGGTTTCTTCCTGTGGAATGAAAGCCCACTTTGGTCTAAAAATGGCAGTTTTGTAAAGCCAAATACCCACTTCCGTTGTAGCTAATCTATGCTATTAGGACATAATTGCTTAGGTCTAAACCTTGCTAGTGCCTTGCTTGAATATATACATTGAGAATATACTATTATTTTCATACTCAAAAATATAGGTTCTGGTGCCACCAATCCCTAAACCCTTGACTTCAATCCCATGATTTATTATAATAGTACTTTAGTTTCAAATTTGCAACTTGGATGCTGAAAAAGCTATTTATTATGTGATTTTATTAGTGCACCCTAGCAACACTACTCCATGAATACTAATGCTCTGCTAATTAGATTTCTCCCTGCCCCATACTTATTTAGAAAACCTTCACAGAAGCTATATATAACCATTATTTTTTTAAAAAGAGAATTCAAACTAAGCACTTACAGGATTTTCCATTACATTTTAGGATTATTTCTTGCTTCTCAAAAGTGCAGTACGAAGCTGGGTGTCAGTGCGCTAAGCCTCTATTCTAGCACTCAAGATTCAGAAGCAAGGTGATCTTGAGTGCCACACCGGCCAAAGCTGCTTAGGCAAGAGTATTTCTCAAAAACAACAACAACAAAATGTAGTATGGCCTTAATTTTGCTGATTAACTGGTCATGCTTTTAATGCTACCAAAAGGAGCATGTCAAGATAAAGTTGGTTGTAAGAATTTTTCTCTAAGACTTCAAAAGAGAGGTTTTACGGGTTTATCTGATACATGGGTTCGCCTGGTCCCCCAGTGAACCTTAACTTACACCTTTTCCTTTAACCTCCTCCCTTTTGCTATCTCTCTTCTTGCCCATTTCTCTTATTGCATCAGAATGCAACCTGTTTTTCCAAACTTCTACTATATTTGAAAAATGGCTTTGGTGGGTAAGTTCTTTCTGCCTTCTAAGAACATTACTGTAATATACAACACTTACCTTTGATATCTTCAAATTTCTTTTTGTTCTTTCTCAACTGCAACCACACAACATGTTTGCATTATAAGGTGTTTTCTCTTATTCATATATAAAAGAGATCCAATAAAGTGAAAGACTATCCATCTATTTCATAAAATAACCATTGGAAAAGAATCACATCTACCTACGGTAGAATTTCAACTTTCTCTGAGAGATTTCTGCAGATTTCTCAGTCCTTCCCAGGACTGTTGGAGCCTCACAGCATGTAGGTGGTGCTGATTTGCCTTATTGATTAGCTGGGTGCATTTGAGGAAGAAAAAATCCTAAAGGATGACTCACCTAATTATTTTCTAATACTCATTAAATTCAATTAATTTCAAAGAAAAATAGAACTGAGTTTTTTCCCCATTCATCATATAAAGCAAAATAAGCCAGACACAGAAAGAAAAACACCACATTTTCTCTCATATACAGAATGGAGATCTAAAATAAAAAAATTGGACATGAGCATAAAAGTAGGAATATTGAGGAAAGGACTGGCAGGAGGATGAAGGGGGTTGAAAAGAGATAGTAATGAGGGCAGATATGATTGAATTATACTGTTTGCACATATGAAAGTGTGACAATGGAACCTATTTAAAATGTTTTAAAAGGAGACATAAGGAAGATAATAGAAGAGTGAATATAGAGGACTGAATGTGATCAAGGTACATTATATGAATGTATAGAAATGTCACAATGAAGACCCTCACTTTGCACAATCAATATATGCTAACAAAACTAACTTAAGGCACTGGTGCTTCATGCCTGTAATCCTGGGTACTCAGGAGGCTAAGATCTGAGGATCATAGTTCAAAGCCATCTTGGGCAGGAAACGCTATAAGACCCTTATCTCCAATTAACTACTAGGAAACTGGAAGTGGAGCTGTGGCTCAAAGTGGTAGAGCACTAGCCTTGAGCAAAAGAAAGCACAGGGACAGAGCCCAGGCCCTAAATTCAAGCCCACAAACAAAACACATAAACACACACACACACACACACACACACACACACACACACACACACACACACTCACACACACACACACAATTTAAAACATTACTTCTTACATCCCATATATGGACACTGTTGCTCAAATTACAATTCTGCATTTGATGATATAAGATAAAATAGAAGCTGGATGTGGCAAAACAAAACAAACTATAAGGCAAAAAGCATTCATAGATTTAAATTTAAAAAGTACCAAGTTTACATTCTAAGAAATACTTTCCTAGAATAAATGCTACTCAAATGTTGTTTACCTTTTCCAACTCAACTTTTGACCTGAGATTTACCCCTCCTTCCAGTCACTGATGAATTTATGAGTATTTTTTTATATTTTTGGTATAGGATTTTACTTGGTTATAATAGAAGAGCTGATTCAATTGTACATGTGTATCATATATATATATATATTTCATATCTGTGATATATATATCACATATGTAATTTATGAAAATAGTCTAATGAAAACCACCAAAAACTTAAAAACAAGAAAGAATGGTGGGTGGTTAATAAATATAAAGGGGATAGATCTGATCAAAGAATATTATATACAAGTTTTCAATATCCCAATGAAACTCCTTTGTGCAATTAAGTTATACTAAAAATAAATGAAATGATAAACAATAATACTCTTTTGAAAAGCCAGCAATGTATCTCTGTTAACTACTCTCTCTCTCCCATCTTTATTTTAAAACTATGTGAAATGGTTCTTGAATTCAATGATCGGCAAGCCATTGACTGAAAAGAACCAGTTTTATGAGAATGAGTTGTAGTGGTAGCGTGCTTTCTCAGATAGGAATGGAAAGTGACAATGTGAAGATGTTATAGACAGCTAAGTTCATTTCCTAATGGCATTTAAAAAACACTTTCTTTCAACCCCAAAGTCAGTTTTGGAAAATTAAATTCATGTTAACTCACTATTTATCAAACTAGTTCTACCAAGAGATTGGATGTCCAAGCAAATTCTACCTTTTACATAGTAAATGAAGGTTATGGTTTTTACCTGAATTTAGAATTCATGTTTTGTAAATATGAAGCAAGAGAGAAACCTCAGATTTTCTGATTTGAAGACAAGAGTTTTAGATTTCACTAACTGATATTCTTTTAGTCCCATGTGATTCTTGTTAATGAAACAACCACACAGAACAACAAGATGACCTTTAAATGAGTTTTCTCTTCACATTGCCTATAATCCACATGGCAAATGTCGTATACTACACCAGAAACCTTTCTGCTATTGAATAGATTAACTCAGTGGAAAGGGAACACAATAGATCACTATCAATTCATTTGAATTAATGTGAAATATGATGCAGTTTGCCTTGGTAAACACACTAATGAAAACTTGATTGGTCTGAGTGAAGAACCTTTACAATGAACTAAAATAACTATCGAATACCAAACCATTTTCTTGGAGACTATTTGTAGATGAATTCTAGGTAAATATCTTTGAATCAAGTATGAAAAGGAGAATATTTGTCATACTTATAGCAATTAGTTCAGAAGATGTAGTCTGGCTAATAACGCGCATATTTCTTTTTCTCTCCAATTTGAAAGTTTTTAAGCTAAAGCAGTAACTGGAGTTGTTGTGTGTAATGCTTTTCTCATATGTTTTCCTTTGTTATTGTTCTAGTAGAAGTACTAATATTGTGGTTACAATTTAAAACAGGGATTTTTTTTAATTTAATTTTATTTTATTTGAGAACATACTGTACAGAGGGGTTACAATTACATGGGCAGGATAATGCATAATTTTCTTACCAAGCATTGCAGCCTCCTCCTTTGTTTACCCTTCACCTCCCTTCCCAGCCTCCCCCCCTCCCCCCGACCCAATCATACAACCCCCCCCCCCCCCCCCCCCCCCCCCCCCCCCCCCCCCCCCGCACACCGACATTGTAAAGCTGGTTTTGACATGACATTTTGTACTTCTCATTGTTGCAACAGGTCCACCTGAATCCTTAAACGACTTGTTTGTCCCCGTCTCCTCCACATGTTATACTGACATCAAATATAGTGAAAGCGGGGGTTACACTATGGGGGAGGGACATACAAAGCAACAAAGAAATAATCTTATAAATGCGTTAGAAACACATGCATGAAAGAAACAAAAACAATGAAATACATATTTGAGGGTTCGTTTTCCTAACATCACATTCTCTGACTTTTTCCGCTTGACTCATACCTATACTAGATATTGCAAATAAGGGAAACCATGGGACCTATGTTTCTTTGGGCCTGGCTTACTTCACTTAATATAATTTTTTCCAAGCCTTTCCATTTCCTAACAAATGGGGAAATGTCATTCTTTCTGATGGAGGCATAGAATTCCATTGTGTATATATACCACATTTTCTTGATCCATTCATCTACTGAGGGGCATCTGGGTTGGTTCCATATCTTAGCTATGGTAAATAATGCTGCCATAAACATAGTTGTGCTGGTAGCTTTAGTGTGGTCTTTTTTGTAAACATTTGGGTAAATGCCCAAAAGTGGGATTGCTGGGTCATAGGGGAGTTCTATGTGAAGTCTTTTGAGGAACCTCCATACTGCTTTCCAAAGTGGTTGAACAAGTTTACATTCCCACCAACAATGAAGTAAGGTTCCCATCTGTCCACATCCTCTCCAGCATCTGTTGTTGTTAGAGTTCTTGATTTTTGCTGTTCTAACTGGAGTGAGGTGATATCTCAATGTTGTTTTGATTTGCATTTCTTTTATGGCTAGGGATGTTGAACATTTCTTCATGTGTCTATTGGCCATCCTTCTTTCTTCTTCAGAGAAGCTTCTCTTTAAGTCTTTCGCCCACTTACTTATTGGGCAGTTGTTTCTTTGAGGATTTGTTGTTGGGTGGTTTAATTTTTTGAGTTCCAAGTATCTTTTAGATATGAGACCCTTGTCTGTTGTATGGCTAGTAAAGATCTTCTCCCAATCCGTGGGCTTTCTATTGATCTTGCTAGCTATGTCATTTGCCCTGCAGAAGCTCTGCAACCTTATGCAATCCCATTTGTCCAGCCTTTCTTTGATTTGTTGTGTTTCCGGGTCTCTATTCAGAAAATTTCGGCCTGAGCCAAGGAGACCCAGGGTTTCTCCTATTCCATCCTGTAATGTTTTCAGAGTGTCCTGCTTTGAGTTCAAGGTCTTTGATCCATTTGGAGTTGATTCTGGTGCAGGGTGATATATAAGGATCTAGCTTTAGTTTTCTACATGTAGTTAACCAGTTTTACCAGCACCATTTACTGAAGAGGCTGTCTGACTTCCATTCTATTGTTTTAGCTCCCTTATCGAAGATTAGATGGCTATAGGTCTGTAGGTTCATTTCTGGGTTTTCAATTCTATTCCATTGGTCCTGAGGTCTGTTCTTATGCCAATACCAAGCTGTTTTGATTACTATGGCTTTCTAGTAGAGTTAGAAATTTGGTATTGATATTCCTCCAGCAGTGATCTTTCCGTTGAGGAGCGTTTTTTGCTATTCGGGGTCTTTTAGTGTTCCATATAAATTTTTGGATTGCCTCTTCTATTTCCTTGAAGAATGAGGGTGGAATTTTGATAGGTATTGCGTTGAATTTGTAGATAACCTTGGTAAGTATTGCCATTTTCACGATGTTAATCTTTCCAATCCAGGAGCATGGGAAGTTTTGCCATTTTTTAAGTTCTGTGTTGATTTCCTTTTTCAAGATTTTAAAGTTTTCATCATAGAGGTCCTTCACTTCTTTAGTTAAGTTAATTCCTAGGTATTTTATTTTTTGTGGGGCTATTACAAATGGAGTTGCTTTCCTAATTTCAGCCACACTTTTCTCATTGTTGGCATACAGAAAAGCCATTGATTTTGGGGGGTTAATTTTATAACCTGCTACTTTGCCAAAGTTTTGAATCAGCTTGAGTAATTTGGGAGTGGAGTCTATGGGATTCTTTTAAATACAAGATCATGTCATCTGCAAAGAGGGAGAGTTTTATTTCTTCTTTCCCTATTTGGATTAAAACAGGGATTTTTATCTTCAACTTTTACTGATTCTTGTGACAAGTAGCTTGTTTGATGAAATCTCTTATTGTTCAACCATTATTGCCAAAAAAACACAAAAATATATTTTTAAGCAGAAAAAGTTGTTAGAACTCAGTCACTAAATAAGAACAAATGCTAAGGAAAAGTGAAACATCATTTTAGCAATGTGCTTTTTATAGACAGAGATTTTTGTGATAGTTATGGCTTATAGCAGAATGGTTTGTGCAATATTGCCTTTTCTCTTAACTTAAAAAGCTTGGTCATTGGGGCTGGGAAGGTGGCTCAGTGGTAGAGCACTTGCCTTGCATGCCTGAGGCCCTGGGTTCGATTCCTCAGCACCACATAAGCAAAAAGAAGAAAAGCCGGAAGTGGCGCTGTGGCTCAAGTGGTAGAGCGCTAGCCTTGAGCTGAAGAGCTGAGGGACAGCGCCTAAGGCCCAGAGTTCAGGCCCCACGACCGGGACCCAAAAATAAATAAATAAATAAAATAAATAAAAATAAATAAATAAAATAAAAGCTTAGTCATTTTCCCCTGAAACAAATAGTGTCTTTGGTAGAGTACAAATGAAAGCCCAGAATTTTTATTTCTAAAATAAATTGACAAGTTGATTTAAAATGTATATAAAGTATACAAAATAGACAAGATACACTTGCTTATAAAAAAGAACTAGCTGAAAAAAGTGTGTCTACCATATCAAGACTTATCAGAAAGCTACAGTTATCAAGATCTGGATAAGCAGAGAACATGTTGGAAGACATCAATTCCACCAGTTCCAGAATCCAAACTTTGTATATATGAGTATGTGATATATGACAATACTGCCATTGCACATTTCTGACTTTTCAAAACTACTGCTAGAACAAGGGTGTCTCTTTGGGAGAAAAAGTAATCTGAGTCATGGCTCAAACCATACATAAAATTAAAAACAAAAAACAATGAAGTTGTTACTGCACAAAAAAACAAGATTGTATTTGTGACATGAGAATAAGGGAAGCCTTCTATTAGAAACCAAGTAAAAGTTATACAAGAAAAGATATACACTTGATTATATTAAAATTAAGAACTTTCAGTTCTCAAGAGGCATCAGAAAGAGAATGAGAAGACAAATCATAATGCAGATGATATTTACAATATATACTATATGCACATATTTATTTGTACATACATATATATTCCCAAAAATAAATATGAAACAAACCATTTATTTACCTAGAAAAAATAGGTCAAAACTTTGAATAGAATTTTAGATAAAGGCAGATACCTCAATGGCAACCTAATTAGTAACCACGATGATGCAAAATAAGCCCTAATTATATACCCTTATACACCCACCAAATTGGCAAAAAAAAAGTTTGATTTAAAAAAACACAAATATTAATGAGGATGTGATGCTCAGACACTTCTTAAATATCTTCTAAAAACACCAAAGTTTTATTTTAGAGAACAGAATTACTTAGTAAAACTGAGCATATACCTATTCTTTAACTGCCTTTAGGTAAATACTCAAAAGGATTCCTCATACATGTATAGTAAAAGAAACATTTTACTATAAAGGCATCTTGAAAAAATATATAGATAAAAAATATAGATATATGATGCATATCTATTTATACATATAAATATAAAATATAAATAATAGATGGTATAAATGAAATATGTAACTCTTTAGAGCAAAATAAATAAATCAGAGCAATGTTAATGTGCATAAAACTCACCAACACAATGTTGAATCAAATAAATAAGTCAAAGAAAAGCATAGAGTATGTTGAACAAGCAGTTCCACTAAACAATATACATACTTAGGGATGTATGACATTTCTACAATGAAAAGAAAGCAAGAATGATTTGTTACCGGTGAGAATATTGGTTCCCCGTGGAGCAGGGAATATAGCTGGGGATACTGTTGAAGAAGGGCCTATAGGTATTTGGAACTGGTAACATTCATTTATTTATTTAGGGTAAATATGAGTATTTTTGCACACCCATATATGTCAAAGTAAAATGCAATGAATAGACGAATTACATTATATCTATGTGAATAAATCTCATCTTCCTCCAAAACTTTCACCACAAATTAGTCTTGCTTTTCAATACCTTTGAAGACTAGTGAAGCATTGATCACAAGTAGCACCAATTCACTTTTGCAAGTTACTATTCAGTAATTTTTTACTTTAAAAATCTTCCTACCATTCTGTGCATATGAAAAGGATTAAGCTGTTTGTTTCACAGCCTCATCTTCCAGTGAAGCAACTGGGCAACATCATTATGCTCAAATCCACCTTTGAAGGCAAGACATCAGGACAGACAAGAAGGATTGAAGGTGATGTCAATCTCCAAAGTCCTGATCTCACTCAGGAAACCCTGAGTAATCTTTGTGAAAAGAAACACTGCAAAAATATTATATCACCAACACAGCTCCCTAAAAAAAATACTTATTACTGCATCCTTTCTTTTCACTCCTTTTGTTTCCTTTAATAACCAAACTTGATTTCCTGACTCTGTGCCTGCCCGTTCATCACCTACCTCTTCCAGTTTATGATTCAAAGCATTTCAAGTTGGGCTACTTGCTCCAGGTAAAAAATTGAATTTGATTTCTGATCATGTTCCTATTTTGGCCACTAATCTTTCTTTCTATGCTTTGCAGTGTCCAATCTGAGTCATTTTGTCTACACCATCCAGCATCCAGTGACATTTGTCTTGCTTCTTTCCAGCTTCCTACCATCTCAAACCCAGGCATATAGTCATGGCTTTCTGCCATAACATTCATTCCAAATCCATCCACAACTATTTGAACTCTTCTAATGCTAATTCTTTTTTTTGGGGGGGGGGGGAGGGTTTGGTCATGGGGCCTAAAATCTGGGCCTGGGCTCTGTCCCTCAGCTCTTCAGCTCAAGACTAGCACTCTACCACTTGAGCCACAACACCACTTTCGGCTTTTTTTCTTTTTTTAAATTTTTATTCTTTTTTATTGTGAAAATACTGTACAGAGGGGTTACAATTACATGGGCAAGATAATGAGTACATTTGTTATCAAGCATTGTATCCTCCTCCTTTGTTTCCCCTTCCCATTCTTTCCCATCCTCCCCCCCCCCCCCCGCCCCTCCCCAAAGTTGTAAAGTTAGTTTTCGACATAACGACTTGTACTTCTCATTGTTGCAATGGGTCCACCTGTATCCCTATTTCTTTTTTGTTTACGTGGTTGGTGCTGAGGAATCGAACCCAGGGCCTCATGCATGCAAGGCAAGCGCTCTACCACAGAGCCACCTTCCCAGCCCCTCTAATGCTAATTCTTGTGGTAAGAATACCTATCACCATGTTAACACCTTCATTGCAGTATACTTAAATGAAATGATCAGCCAGATTTCTCAGAGGTTCATAATACTATATTATCCAAGAACACAAGATATATCTGGGTCATGATGTTCTAACCAACACTACAAAGTCAACAGGTGTGGATTAAGGCTTAATGAACAAAGAAAATGATAATGTACAAACTTGGGAAAAGTCTGTATGAGTGGGTGCCATCATCAAGGGATCCAACTATGGGTTAAGTTGATGATTTTCAAGGAGGTAGCATAATTCCACATTATGGTACTAAATAATCAGGGACCAAAATTTTAAGATCCAATACACTGAACTTGGATAACAGAATACCAAAAGAAGTGCAAGAAATCTTTTATTCTCTTCTGACTCTGTCTTATCTTTCAAACCTCAAATGAAAACCATCAATATATAACATCTTGTGTTCACTCTGATGATAATAGGTAAATATTGCAGTTTTACAATTGCCTATTCATTTTTGTGTACCTTATTATAAAGATAATCTCATCAAGACTGTGAATGTGTTTTTCACCATGATATCAGAATTATCACAGTACTTACCTCACAATAAATGTGGAAATTGTATCAATAAATTAATAAACCCTTCAGAAACCTTCATTGTGGTGTTAGGAAGCTGTGAGCCCAAATATATGGACTGGAGTATAAAGGGGGGGTTAATGATAACTAATGTTATTTTAAAATGTTATATGCTATATGCATTGCTGGGCACCAGTGGCTCATGCCTGTAATACTATCTACTCAGGAGCCTGAGATCTCAGGATCGCAATTCAAAGTTAGCTCGTGCAGTAAAGTTCATGAGGCTCTTATCTCCAATAAGCCACTAGAAAACCAGAAGTAGCACTGTGGCTCAAGTGGTACAGTACTCGCCTTGAGCTGAAGAGCTCAGGGACAGTGCCCAGGCCCAGAGTTCAAGCCCCATGACCAACAAAAAACAATGGTTTATGCATTAAAAATGTCAGTCCTGGGCTGGGAAGGTGTCTCAGTGGTAGAGTGCTTGCCTTGTATGCATGAGGCCCTGGGTTCAATTCCTCAGCACCACATAAGCAGAAAAAGCCGGAAGTGGCATTGTGGCTCAAGTGGTAGAGTGCTAGCCTTGAGCTGAAGAGTTGAGGGACAGCACACAGGCCCAGAGTTCAAGACCCATGACCTACCAAAAAAAATGTGTGTATATATATGCATATATATGTATATATGCATATATATATATATCAGTCCCCAGTTCTAGGGTAAGGAATGAACCTTTAGCAGGTGGTTGTGTCCTCAGAAAATAGATAGGGGCAAGGATTCAGGGAAGCAACTAAAAGATGTAGAATTATTGATGGAAACTAAAGTTCCCAGGTATGTAAGGAAAATAAGTCCATTCTCTATTGCATAGCTACCAATACTTCAGATCCTTTCATTTTTCTTCTTTTCTTTAACAGAGTCTCATATTATAGCCCAGAGTGACCTCAAATTCTATCTACTACTATCTCACTCTACCAAATTCTTAGTATAATTCTGAAATCGTTTCTAAAGACACACAAAGAATAAGCTGAAGTACTAAACTGACTACATTGTCATTTTAGCTCTGGTTTTCTCATAACTTTCATGGAGACTGAGCATTGACAAACACACGCACACACACACACACACATTATCCTTCAGCATGAAGCGTATTGAATATGCATAATGCATACCTGCGAAGGCATTTTGAGAGAACTCTTACTATCTCTTAGTAGTATCCATTCTCAGACACAGGAATTAAGGAATCCTACAACTAATAACAATGCCTCCTTATTACATATCAAGAACCTGTAATCTTTTCCCAATAGGAACCTCCTTTGGGTTTATCTTTAGTGATAGACAAATAGGTATACTTCATACTAGAAATCCAGGAAATGTGTATAATGGGAGATCTACTCAGGAAATGTTCATATGGGGCAGGAATCCAAAAAATGTGTACAGTGTGAAAGTTGATGGAGAATAACTTAGACAACAAGCAATGCTTCATGATCTGTCAACTGGTAGTAAAGATAAACTGTTTAGAGTGTTTTGCTAAACAATTATAAAAGTAATAAATACTGGAGTTGATGTAAAAAAGCACTCATATATTCATAGAATATCTTCTGAAAGGAATTCAAATAGATTGGAAATAGTGGATGCTTCTAAGGATGGAATCAAAGTGGCCAGGGACAGAAGTTCAAAGGAAAATTCATTTTCCAGTATAGGTCCATTTGCATCTTTTCAATTTTATATCACATGTTGTTAAAAAAAAAAAAAGTAAAGTTCAATTTTAAATTAAAGTAACAGCCAGGTTCATGCTTGTAATCCTAACTATGAAGGAGGCTGATAGCTAAGGATCTTGGTTTGAAGCCAGCCTAGGCAGAATGTCCATGACATTCTTGTCTCCAATTAATAAGCAAAATGCCAGGAATGGAGGTTTAGCTCAATTAGTAAAGTGCTGACCTTGAATGAAAAAGCCAACAAGAACTTTGAGTTCAAGCTCCAGTACCAGCACAAAAATAAATGTAAAAAATAAATTTAAATGACAAGCATCATCC
Organism: Dipodomys spectabilis; assembly: GCF_019054845.1. Classification (NCBI taxonomy): domain Eukaryota; kingdom Metazoa; phylum Chordata; class Mammalia; order Rodentia; family Heteromyidae; genus Dipodomys; species Dipodomys spectabilis. Next base: position 1,941,513 of record NW_024871002.1, on the reverse strand, counting down.
CTATGGCTTGGCTTCACTTCATAGTCAAGCTCATCCTTCCTCAGGCAATTCCTCCAGCATTTTGTATGTGGGTGGACATTTTAAATGAGGGCTTAATGCCAAGTAAAGATCTGTAGGTGATTGTTACCAAGGCAGTACAAGCTACAATGATGTGGTACAAGAAGACAATAGCTGCTGTTTTGGGGCAAAGTGGATATGGCTCAAACAATCCTTTCAACTGGCTAACCTCAATGTCATTGTTCTCTCAGTATATTCATCTTGGTTAAACTGGTTTAATTAACTGGGGAAACTATTTAGTAGATCTTTTGTTAAAGTAGTAAAATGCTGGATTATGTGGAATGCTTACTGAAGAGGATAGTACTTTAAATGTGTTAGGAATAAACTACAAGTCGCTTAATTTTATAAATTATATTAAGTGAAGTAAGCCAAACCCAAAGAAACATAGGTCCCATGGTTTCCCTTATTTGCAATAACTACTATATGTCCGAGTCAAGCAGTAAAGGTCAGATAAGGTGATGTTAAGTGAAATGAACCCCAAGATAAGGATTCAAATGTTTTTTTCTTTCTTGGGATTGTTTCTAACATATTTATAAGATGATTTCTTTGTTGCTTTGTATGTCCTTCCCCCACGGTATAACCTGTGCTTTCACTGTATTTGATGTTGGCATAATTTGTGGAGGGAAAGGGAAAAAAACAAATCATTTAAATAGGGATACAGGTGGACCCATTGCAACAATGAGATATACAAGTCGTTACGTCTAAAAATGAACTTTACAACTTTGGGGGGGGGGATGGGAAAAGATGGGAAGGGAAGGGGAAACAAAGGAGGAGGCTACAACGCTTGATAAGAAATGTACTCATTGCCCATGTAATTGTAACCCCTCTGAACAGTATTTTCACAATAAAAAAAATTTTTTTGTTGAGAAGTTTTGCATTGATGTTCATCAAATAAATGGGTCTATAGTTCTCTTTCAAAAATAAAAAATAAACTACAAGTCCCTAACATTCAAAAGAGCAGGAGCCAAGCCTGTCCTGTTCACTACATCCACATTACTGTCATAGTACTTGGTGGTAGTAGGCATTCATTCAGTGAATAATTGTTGAAAGTATGGATGCAAAAGTAAAAGGATATGAGAAAGGTCCTTATATAATGATAAAAGTAGTCAATTCAGCAAGAGCAATTCTAAATATACATGCACCTAATATATAAGTGGTAACACATCAAAAGAGAAAGATAGACATTAGCCCAGAAATATCACTAGTCTTAAAGACCCATTTTCAAAATTGGACTGATCACCCTGGCACATAATCAACACAAAAAGAAAAGGAAGAGAAAAAACTCAAGCAAATAGAATCCAAGACAAAAGAGGAAGCATTACAAATAACAACGTAGCAATAAACTTGATAACCTAGAAGAAATTAACAAATTTCTAGATGCATACATCTTAGCAAGATTGAATTGTGAAGAAACAGAAAACCTGAACAAATAAGAAGTAATAAATGCAATCAATAATCAAAAGTCTCACACCACAAAGGAACTTAGGGCAAATGCTACATTTGTTAAATTCTACCAAACATTTAAGGAGCTAATCCAACTCTTCTTATTAGTATAGAAGTGGAAGGAATTTTTCTAAGCACCTTCTATGAATCCAGGATAAATTGATACTAAAGCCAGATAAGGATGCAAAAGAAAACATAGGCTAATATCTTTGATGACTATAGTTGAAAAAATTCTCAACAAAATACTAGCAAAACAAATTCAACAGCACAGTGGAAAGTTTATTCATAATTATCTAGTGGGACTGATTCCAGCAATACCAGTATGGTTCGATATATGCAAATGACTGAACATAATACAGCTTATCAACACAATGAAGGCCAAAACCATAGGCTCAAACTCAGAGTAACAAAATAATAAGAAAAGGAAGAGTCATAGGACTAGTCCTGGAGGAGGGGGCGGGGCAGGAATCTTTAGATGGCTGTTAAAGAATGGGATGTATAAAATGGAAATAGCTGAGACAAGCAGAAAAGGTCAGATAAGTTGATGTTAGGCGAAATGAACCCCAAGATAAGGACCCAAATGTTTTTTTTTCTTTCTTGCTATTGTTTCTAACATATTTATAAGATGATTTCTTTGTTGCTTTGTATGTCCCTCCCCCACGGTATAACCCCTGCTTTCACTATATTTGTTGTTGGTATAATTTGTGGAGGGGAAGGGAAAAAACAAATCATTTAAGTAGGGATACAGGTGGACCCATTGCAACAATGAGGTGTACAAGTCGTTATGTCGAAAAACGAACTTTACAACTTTGGTCGGGGGCAGGGGGGGAAAGAGAGAGGGGGGACCTGGGGGATGGGAAGGGATGGAAAAGGATGGGAAGGGGAGACAAAGGCGGAGGCAACAATGCTTGATAAGAAACGTAGCCATTACATTGCCCGTGTAATTGTAACCCCTCTGTATGGTATTTTCACAATAAAAAATAAAATAAAAAATAAAATGGAAATAGTTGGGGTTAAAACAAATGATTTTTGTGTTAATATTTTTATGTTTAATGTTTGAAAGCCATCTGCTATATTAAGACATCATCAGTATTTCCTTATGACATGAAGTAGTCAAATCTGGTCAGCATTTTAAATTCAAGCTCCTCCTTGGTGTTTCTCTTATAGAGAATATTTGCTTCCTAAAAACCTGTCTTTTCACTGCAATGTGGGCCTTAGAAGTGCAAGGACTTTGTATTTTTCACGTGTTTTTGAAGGATAGAATAGTAAGTAGTTTTTCACAGGTCTTTAATGACTTTTTCTGAACACATTCTAAATATCTTAAAGGATTTACCAAAGCACTATTTCAAACGTTGACTGGACCAATGGTGTAGTCCACTTTAAAGGCTTCAGAAAACATATTTAGTCATCTCAACTGATATAAAAAAGTCATTCAATAAAATTCAATATTTTTCATGATGAAAATACTGAATAAATTAGGGTACAAATAAACATAATGGTTATTTACAATAAGCCAACAGCTATAATCACACTGAAAGGAGAAGAGGTAAAAACTTTCTAAGATCTGGAAAATTCAACATAGTGCTAGAAATCCTAGCCAGAAGAATCAGGCAAGAAAAAGGAAATAAAAGGTATCTAAAATAAGAAAAGAAGTCAAATTGTCATTGTCTACAGGTGACACAATTTTGTATGTAAGGAAAATCCCCAAAATTCTATGAAAAATTATTAGAAATAAAAATGGATTTAGCAAAGTTGTCAAATATTAAATTAATTTGTTAAGCACACTACAGCTGCTATATGACAACAGTGAACGATCTGAAATAGAAGTCAACCAGGTAAGCTAGTTACAATAGTGACAAAAACAAAATATCTACAACTGTCCTCTATCAGAAAAATTTATTGACTTGTCTTAAATCATACAATTTGCTATTAGCAAGCTGCAGACCAGAATTAGGTCTTTTGAATCCTCCTCTAGTGATATTTCATTGCATAGAACTATATAGAATTCAACCTTACCTCAACAAGTTATAAATAATGAACAAAAATGTCATGCTGGTCTCTTTCCAAAATACTTTAAACAAAGACACTTTACAGATAAAAAACTATTGACAGTTTATTGGAAAGTAAGAAATATAAAATAAATGATCCCTCCCCAGAAAATGGACTGTGGATTAAGAGTGAGCCATCAACAAACTTCTCTCCTCCTGGTAGTACTCTTCTCTCGTCCTTACCGAACAGCCAGAACCCAAATATTTGGAGTTCATACAGAATGAGCTCTTTCTTTTCTCTCTTTTCTCTCTCCTCTCTCCTCTCTCTCTCCCTCTCTCTCTCTCTCTCTCCCTTTCACCTACCTTCTCTCCCTCTCTCACACACAGAAGCACACGAACACACACACACACACCCTTCCTCCTCTCCTTCTTTTCCAATCAAAAGCCTATTCTCATTTATCCCTTCTCATGCAACACTAAAAACCTCTAAAAGAGCTAATAAAATATTTCAGCTTTAGGTTAATTCACCAATGCCAATAGTCTAAAATTAATTTCACAAAAAATTAATTCATCAAAGCCTATTTGTTCTATTCATATCACAGTAATGCCCTTCTCTTGGCCTGCTATCTTGAGTGTCCTGTGGAGTTTGTGAGTTACAGAAAGAGGAAAGGGAAGGAAGAGGGAGGGAGGAGGGGGGGGAGAAGAACACAGAGAGAAAACAACAGAGTGAATGAGGCACATCGGGTTCTGCTAAGGTCACCAACTCCAAGCCCCAAGTCATGCTGCAGCAAAACTCCTGCAATAATAAATCCACAATTATTCTGAAATTCCAGAGAAAGGCTTCCAAACTCTTAATTCCATCCAGTGTAAAAATTGTCTGCCACCAATTTCTGCTTTTTTCCATAAAAGAATTTGAGCCACTCTGCAAATAATGGCGATGAATGACTACTTCTGGCTACAAGCATAAGATCATATAAAAGGATGCTTACCTAAATGAACTCAAAAAACTGGAAACAAGAGGGTTTTTTTTATTGTTTTTGTTTGGTTTGGTTTGGTTTTCCTCTTTACCACTGCTTTTGTTTTATGTATCTTTTGTCTTATATGTAAGTTTATCTGTTTTCAGGAGAGTAAAAGGGAGCACAAAAATGGTGGGGCAAAGGGTAAACAAATGCAACAGTGATACTCATTAGATACTGTGTTGAAAATGAACTACACAAATTTTTTCTTTTTTTTTTTTTGTCGGTCGTGGGGCTTGAACTCTGGGCTTGGGTGCTGTCCCTCAGCTCTTCAGCTCAAGGCGAGCACTCTATCACTTGAGCCATAGTGCCACTTATTGTGTCTTTTCTTTTCTTTTTTTTTTTTTATATAAATTTTCTGTAGGGGGCAGTTTGGAGAGAAAAACTGGGAGAAAGTGAAGGAAAAGGTGACAGAAGGTTCAAAAAGAAATGTACAAATATCTGACTTAGGTAACTTTAACCCCTTTGCATATCACCGTACAATAACAAATTTAAAAAAACTTAAGGGGAAATTGCATTATCTTTTCCCATTTAAAATAATCAAAAGTCCTTTGTGATTCTCCAGTCCCTTCCCCTGCTCTGGCCTGTGTCTCATATCCTGCAATTCAAAGAGAAAAGAATCTCCTCCGGCCTGGGTTTATCTTCCAATAGTTTGGGTTCATGTGTATCTGTGTGAAGTAGACATTTCTCACCAAGCTTGACCTTCATTAATACCTAGCATGCACATGAAATAAACCTTTGCTGTTTCAGGACATGGTTAATTAATTGTTGCAATATTACCTAGCCTCTCCTGACTGATATACACCCATACAGCATCAAGTACTTTCAAAGCCACTGTTAGAGTAGTTCATTAAAACAAAGCTTTGATGACTCAACAATTCAAAGATTTCAGAGGAAAAAGAGTTACTGTGTTATCTTGGAAGGGCAGAATCTCCCTATCCTGATTCTCTCTCCTACTGCATTGAGGCTGCAAAACGGCCACAACCAGAAACGGTGAAACTGCAACAATCAGTCAAGTGAGGATGTGACCAATTAATCATCCAGTAAGATGTTTTTTCACTGAATTGACTTTCAGCAGATTGACTTTCAATTACTTGACTGGCTTCTGGAAGATCTGCAGGCTGGTGAGACATTCTTTTTTGCAGAGTAAAGTCAAATCAGGCCATGAAGGAAGCCCTATTCCATCGTTACATGGTAAATACTACCTAAATAACTCAGAATATCTTACACATATCATGATTTATTTTTCAAGTAAGATTGGCAACTTTTCAAAATGCCCCAGAAGCAGGCTGGGAAGGTGGCTCAGTGGTAGAGTGCTTGCCTTACATGCATGAGGCCCTGGGTTCAGTTTCTCAGCACCACATATGCAGAAAAAGCTGGAAGTGGTGCTGTGGCTCAAGTGGTAGGGCACTAGCCTTGAGCTGAAGAGCTGAGGGACAGCACCCAGGCTCAGAGTTTAGGCCCCACAACTGGCAAAAAATGCCCCAGAAGCTTCCTTAATTACAAATTCTGGAAAGTTAAGTCTACCTTTAAGAAATTGTTTGGAAAATAAGTCAAGGCTTAATTCAGAGACTGAAGCTGTTATTCATAACTCTTTTATTTATTTTTTTACTTTTTATTTTATTTTTTATTGTGAAAATACTGTACAGAGAGGTTACAATTACATGAGCAAGATAATGAGTACATTTCTTAACAAGCATTGTAGCCTCCTTTCTTCCAGACAACTTCTACTGTCCTATATGCTTATAGCTAAATGCCTTCAAAAGTAGCATGAGTAGTATGACTCAAAGCAAATTGTTACTGATGAATAGCACTCAATATCCAGTGAAATGTTGAATCCAAAGATAGTAGCTTACCTTACTGTTAAGTTCTAAGACCAATGTATTTTGCTCTTCTGACCCATCTGTTTTTCTTTTGTATCTTTCAAAGTTATTAAGTCATGCTGAAGCAATATTCAATGGCTCCAATAAACAATAATAAATGTTTTAAATTTGTAGTGCCTAAACAGTTTAGCACCTAAATGCTCTGGGGTCTTTCAGATTCCACATTCAAGGAGTCCTTGAGGCCAGATCAGGTATTTATAGTTCTCAGATGGCTCCTACCCAGTCCCATTTGTTTTAGAAAAAAACATTACCTGTTCAGCAAAATCATGTTTTACAATGTACATGTTCACACATTTACAAATGTTCAGTTGCCTTAGTTGTCTACCAATGGCTCCAGGAACCAGTTTGTGAAGATGTATAGTAACTGCCCTCATAGACTTCTATCAAGAGAATATCATAAACCTATATCCATCTATTCACCTGGTACTATTAAGTGGCCAATATATACAAGACACAGTACTGAAAATATATGGCAAATAAGGCAGAGTTATTATGAAATAATCCAGGAATGTTATGGCTCTTTGTTTACCTTGCACAATTAGACCCAGCTCATAGAAATTGTTTGCATATATCATTTCTTGACCACAAGCAACAGTCTTTAAGGTTTTTTCCAATGGTACATGGTACTCTGGCTTGCTTAGTCTAAAAGATCCACATCTGAAGGACTCTTTCATGAAATGGACAAACCCTTTGCTCAGCCATTTTTGTCCTATAATATGGCACTCTCCTCTGAAATAGGGCTTGAGGGAAAAAATGAATATAAAGGTAGAAGAATCTCAAAGTTTGAACAATATGAGAAGCAGGGCTTGAAGTTTTAGAAATGTGGTTCAAGGAGAGTTCCGGGAAGATGGCGGAGGAGAAGCTGGAATCTGAACAAGCTCTTGCATAGAAAACAGTTTCAGAGTTCCAGTGAACAGTCCCAAGCCAGAGAATCACACCAAGTGTGTCATCACAGGACAGAGAGTTAGTCAAGAGAGGGGAAGCCAAGCAGACACATCTGAGCGCCTGCCAGCAGCTGCCGCTGCGGCGGCAGGGTCGCAGCGGCAACCACCGCCGCGGGGGCATACCTGAGACACAGTCCGGGACGAAGGAGCCAGACGCAGCGGACGAGCGGATTCTACTCAACACCAGCAAGAACCGACAAGGAGCGGACAACTTCATCCTGCACTTTGCAGACCAGAGACGACCCAGGATCCAAGACTCGGCGTGAGTAGAAGCCCGACTTCCTCACTCCTTCTCAGGGAGCAGAGGAGGGAAGGCCACACCTCCCCCCCCAGCACCGGTGATCTCCATCTTGGATACCGACAAAGCTTGGAGGAGCGGCTAGCTCCAGCTCAGGCCTTGGAATAAAACGAGTCATTTAGCAGGTCACAAGAACTTAACGGCGAAGTGACCTCACAGACTCAGTTCCATCCAGGGAAAAGTCACCCAGCTCAGGCGCCAGCCATTGGAGTGGCTCTCCTCACCGGGTAACCAGAGCCAGAGGCTCCCCCTCCCTCTAGCAGCCACCACAATCAATTGAAAAACAGAAACCCTGAGAATGGCTCCAGGCTGGGTGCTGTGAGTTTTTTTCACAAAATAGCCCCAGGGAAAAGCTCCTGTTTGTTGAAAGGCCTCAACTCTACCCAGAACCTAGCCTCATCACTGCATCCCCCTCTTTTGTGATTCTCAAAGCAGATCACCCTCCCAGTAAACTGGGAGGGGGATCTCAAAATCTTGGGTAAAGCAGAGCATTTTTCTGCCTGTTCCAACAAACTGACTTAAGAAACCAATCAAGCCACAGGACCTCAAGCTGACCAGAGACTCCAACCAGACTCTGGTTACAGACAAAAGGGACTCTTCCCACCCCTCCCAAAAAAAAAAAATCAAAGAACTTTTTTTTTTCTTCTTCTTTTCTTTTTTCTTTTTTTTGTTTTGTATTTTTTTTCGTTTTTTGTTACCTTATATATATAAAAAAATTCTTTTCCTTTTCTAAAACTTGTATTAATCTTTAATTTTTGCCTCTTCTGAAAAAATAATTGTTTTCCAGTAACTTTTTTTTTTCTCTCCTCTTATAATTTTTATTTTAGGAATACGTGAATGTGTGTTTTCCTTTCTTTTCTTGTCTTCTTTCTCTTTTACTTTCATTCTTAATTATCTTTTTGTTTTTTGTCTAGCTCTACTGAACTTCTGATCTTTTCTTCTCACTTTCCTATCCTTTCCACCTTTTCCTCTTTTGTTCTGCTTTATGTGACTTAACTCTTGTCCTGCACATCCTCAGATAAACCTGTAGTTAACTAGTAGACCCTATCCACCATTGTGTACACACTTAATCCACAAACTTATTACTCAATTCAAAACCTCTGAGACTTAAATTCATTAATAGCAGTACTACCTCTTTAAACCTATATAATATTTTAAGCATTTTTTTAAAGTTTTTCACATCTCCTCTATGTCCCTCCCTTTCTCTCAACATATTCACATTCCTCTCTAAATAGATGGTCTTTGAATCTCTATAATAACATTAATTTTTACGTTTCTATTTTTTTTTCTGGTCTCTTTTCATTCCCCTTTCCCTTTCTTCTTTTTCTCTCTCTCTCTACTTGCATCCTACCCAACCTATTTCCTGCATTGTGATTAGGACATAGTTAACTCTCCCTGTGCCTCTCCACACCAATCTATTCCTATTTTTTACCCACATCTCTCCCTAACCCTAATAATTTCTGGTTTTCCAAATTCTTCTCTGCGGTTCGAAGTCCTTTAACATATAGTTGTTTGATGTCGAATAGATGTATCTGTTGAACTAGATTGTATCTGTAGACTATTGACTGTACAAATGCAAACTTTGGTTGATGGTTGCCTTAAGTTAGTGTTCTAGCACAAAACTGGTGCTATCTTCATCTCAAATGGGCAGAGTAAACCGGAAAAACACAAGAAAAATGGCAAATTCGGGTATCTCAATTCCCAATCTTGATAATCAGGGGATAGAACAGATAATGAATAATCCAGAGGAGAGTTCCCAAATAGCTCTACAAACACTGCTGGCAAACATGATAAATGAGAAGTCTGACAACGTACAAAGGACTCTGTATGAGTGTGATAGGGAGAGAGAGGAGGCATCCCAGAAGTTTATACAGGAATATCATAAGCGTGAGGAAGCTATTCAAAAACTGATACAGGATTTGCATGAACAACTTGGGAATACTCAAAGAGAAAGGGAGGAATGGCGTGAGCAGGCTGAGAACACTCAAAGAGATCTGCAGGAATCCCACGAACGGGAGGAAGCTAATCAAAGAGTAATACAGGAATTGAGAGACCAGGTAGACAACACACAAAGATCACTAAAGGCATTCATGGAATCCATTAACAAAGAGCTGAAGGAAGTCAGGGAGACCACAAAGGGAATGCTGAATGGAACCCAACAGAAGGAATGGGAGCCCAAAGAAACCATAAGCAATCAACTAAGTGATTTGAGGACAAACACTGAACACCAAATTAAGGAAGTAAAGAAATTCATACAAGACCTAAAACAGAGCTTCAACAAAGAACTTGAAGCCATCAAAGCTGACCAACTAGAAGGAAAAGAGATAAAAAACAAAGTAGAGAGTCTTGACAGCAGGTTAGACCATGCAGAAGATCGAATCTCAGGGATTGAAGACAGCCTAGATATTATAGAGAAAGAACATACAACAATCCAAGACAAGTCCAAGAAATATGATAGATCTATCCAACACCTGGAAGACACCATCAGAAAGCCTAATCTAAGGATAATGGGTGTAGAGGAGCACCTAGAAGCAGAAGTTAATGGTCTAGGAAATTTGTTTAACAGGATCCTAGCAGAGAACTTCCCAAACATGCAAAAAGATAGGCCTGTCCAGATACAAGAAGCCTTTAGAACCCCAAATAGACCAGACCAGAATAGGACATCCCACCGTCACATTATAATCCACACAGGATCAACTCAGAACAAGGAAAAGATCCTTAAAGCTGTCAGAGAGAAAAGGGTAATCACTTATAAAGGGAAACCAATTAGAATCACCTCAGATTTCTCAGCAGAGACAATCAAGGCAAGAAGAGCCTGGAATGATGTATGCCATGCCCTAAAAACAAACAACTATCAACCAAGAATACTGTACCCAGCTAAACTCTCCTTCATAACTGAAGGCCAAATAAAAACCGTCCATAGCAAAGAAAAATTGAAACAATACATCTCCACCAAACCAGCCCTACAAAAGATTCTTAAAGATGTCCTACACATAGAAAACCAACAAGACCGCAATAAAGGCCAAGAAACTGCACCCAAACTGAGAATCCAAGAACCATAGGAAGAACCCAGTTTTCGCAGCCTCCAAGAAGGTAGATAACATGGCAGGAACTCCCAAATACCTCTCAGTCTTATCTCTTAATGTTAATGGACTGAACTCTCCAATTAAGCGACATAGACTGTCTAGTTGGATTAAAAAACAAGACCCTTCTATCTGCTGCCTGCAAGAGTCACATCTTGCCCGTAAAAACAAACACATTTTCAATGTTAAAGGCTGGAACAAAATCTACCAAGCAAACGGCCCCCATAAACAGGCGGGAGTTGCAATCCTAATATCAGATAAAATAGACTTCAAATTAAAATTTGTGAGGAGAGATAAAGAAGGTCGCTACATACTAATTAAAGGATCTCTCCTTCAGGAGGATATTACAATTCTAAATATCTATTCGCCAAACAATGGAGCACTCAAATTTATCAAAGAAACACTACTTTCCCTCAAATCCCATATAGATCCAAAGACATTAATTGTTGGGGATTTTAACACACCACTCTCCCCACTAGATAGATCAACTTGGCAAAAACTCAACAGAGAAACCACAGATCTAAACAGCTGCATAGATCAACTAGACTTAACAGACATTTACCGAACATTTCACCCAGCAGCATCAGAATACACGTTTTTCTCAGCAGCACATGGAACGTTTTCTAAAATAGACCACATTTTAGGCCACAAAGCAAACTTGTCTAAATTCAGAAACATTGAAGTTATACCTTGCATTCTCTCTGACCACAATGGAATAAAGTTAGAACTCAACACCTCTAGCCACCAAAGAAAGTCCGGTATCACATGGAGGCTGAACAACACACTGCTGAATCATGAGTGGGTCATGGAAGAGATTAGAAAGGAAATTCAAATGTTCATGCTATTCAACAAAAATGAACACACAAAATACCAGCTCCTCTGGGACACAGCAAAGGCAGTACTCAGAGGCAAGTTTATAGCTCTGAGCTCCTACGTCAACAAATTGGAGAGATCTGAAACTAACAATTTAATGACACATCTAAACCTCCTTGAAAAAGAGCAGCAACATAAACCCCAATCCAGTAGATGGAAAGAAATGATCAAAATTAAATCAGAATTAAATGAATTAGAATCCAAAAAAACTATAGAAAGAATCAACAAAACAAAGAGTTGGTTCTTCGAAAAACTTAACAAAATTGACAGACCCTTAGCAAATCTTATCAGAAAAAGAAGAGAACACACCCAAATTAATAAACTCAGAGATGAGAATGGAAACATCACCACGGAAACAACCAAGATTCAGAATATTATAAGGGAATACTTCTCAAAACTTTATGCTAATAAGTTCGAGAACTTGACAGAAATGGACCTCTTCCTAACAAATATTGACATGCCAAAACTAAACCAAGATGAGTCAAACTATCTTAACAGGCCCATATCAAGCATTGAAATAGAAACAGCAATAAGAGACCTCCCAGCTAAGAAAAGTCCAGGACCAGATGGTTTTACAGCGGAATTTTACAAGGCCTTCAAAGCAGAGCTCACACCAATTCTCCTCCAACTCTTCAATGAAATTGACAGAGAAAGCTCACTACCGAACACATTCTATGAAGCCATCATAACCCTCATCCCAAAACCAGACAGGGACTCATCAAAGAAAGAGAACTATAGACCCATTTCTTTGATGAACATTGATGCAAAACTTCTCAACAAAATTTTGGCCAACCGACTTCAACAATTCATCCAAAAAATCATACACCACGATCAAACAGGATTCATTTCAGGGATGCAAAGCTGGTTCAATATACGCAAATCAATTAATATTATTCATCACATCAACAGGAGCAAGAATAAGAACCACATGGTTATCTCAATAGACGCAGAAAAAGCATTCGACAAGATCCAACACCCCTTTATGATGAAGGTTTTGGAAAAATTAGGAATCCATGGAACATTCCTCAATACAATAAAGTCTGTATATGACAAACCTACAGCCAGCATTATACTCAATGGTGAAAAACTAAAGCCATTTCCTCTTAACTCAGGAACAAGACAAGGATGCCCACTCTCTCCACTCCTCTTCAATCTAGTATTAGAATGCCTAGCTACAGCAATAAGACAAGATGCAGACATAAAGGGGATCCAAATAGGGAAAGAAGAAATAAAACTCTCCCTCTTTGCAGATGACATGATCTTGTATTTAAAGAATCCCATAGACTCCACTCCCAAATTACTCAAGCTGATTCAAAACTTTGGCAAAGTAGCAGGTTATAAAATTAACCCCCAAAAATCAATGGCTTTTCTGTATGCCAACAATGAGAAAAATGTGGCTGAAATTAGGAAAGCAACTCCATTTGTAATAGCCCCACAAAAAATAAAATACCTAGGAATTAACTTAACTAAAGAAGTGAAGGACCTCTATGATGAAAACTTTAAAATCTTGAAAAAGGAAATCAACACAGAACTTAAAAAATGGCAAAACCTCCCATGCTCCTGGATTGGAAAGATTAACATCGTGAAAATGGCAATACTTACCAAGGCTATCTACAAATTCAACGCAATACCTATCAAAATTCCACCCTCATTCTTCAAGGAAATAGAAGAGGCAATCCAAAAATTCATATGGAACAATAAAAGACCCCGAATAGCAAAAACGCTCCTCAACGGAAAGAACACTGCTGGAGGAATATCAATACCAAATTTCTAACTCTACTAGAAAGCCATAGTAATCAAAACAGCTTGGTATTGGCATAAGAACAGACCTCAGGACCAATGGAATAGAATTGAAAACCCAGAAATGAACCTACAGACCTATAGCCATCTAATCTTCGATAAGGGAGCTAAACAATAGAATGGAAGACAGACAGCCTCTTCAGTAAATGGTGCTGGCAAAACTGGTTAACTACATGTAGAAAACTAAAGCTAGATCCTTATATATCACCCTGCACCAGAATCAACTCCAAATGGATCAAAGACCTTGAACTCAAAGCAGACACTCTGAAAACATTACAGGATGGAATAGGAGAAACCCTGGGTCTCCTTGGCTCAGGCCGAAATTTTCTGAATAGAGACCCGGAAACACAACAAATCAAAGAAAGGCTGGACAAATGGGATTGCATAAGGTTGCAGAGCTTCTGCAGGGCAAATGACATAGCTAGCAAGATCAATAGAAAGCCCACGGACTGGGAGAAGATCTTTACTAGCCCTACAACGGACAAGGGTCTCATATCTAAAATATACTTGGAACTCAAAAAATTAAACCACCCAACAACAAATCCTCAAAGAAACAACTGCCCAATAAGTAAGTGGGCGAAAGACTTAAAGAGAAGCTTCTCTGAAGAAGAAAGAAGGATGGCCAATAGACACATGAAGAAATGTTCAACATCCCTAGCCATAAAAGAAATGCAAATCAAAACAACATTGAGATATCACCTCACTCCAGTTAGAACAGCAAAAATCAAGAACTCTAACAACAACAGATGCTGGAGGGGATGTGGACAGAAAGGAACCTTACTTCATTGTTGGTGGGAATGTAAACTTGTTCAACCACTTTGGAAAGCAGTATGGAGGTTCCTCAAAAGACTCCACATAGAGCTCCCCAATGACCCAGCAATCCCACTTTTGGGCATTTACCCAAATGATCACAAACAAGGCCACACTAAAGCTACCAGCACAACTATGTTTATTGCAGCATTATTTACCATAGCTAAGACATGGAACCAACCCAGATGCCCCTCAGTAGATGAATGGATCAAGAAGATGTGGTATATATACACAATGGAATTCTATGCCTCCATCAGAAAGAATGACATTTCCCCATTTGTTAGGATATGGAAAGGCTTGGAAAAAATTATATTAAGTGAAGTAAGCCAGGCCCAAAGAAACATAGGTCCCATGGTTTCCCTTATTTGCAATATCTAGTATAGGTATGAGTCAAGCGGAAAAAGTCAGAGAATGTGATGTTAGGAAAACGAAACCTCAAATATGTATTTTAATGTTTTTGTTTCTTTCATGCATGTGTTTCTAACGCATTTATAAGATTATTTCTTTGTTGCTTTATATGTCCCTCCCCCACAGTGTAACCCCCGCTTTCACTATATTTGATGTCAGTATAACATGTGGAGGAGATGGGGACAAACAAGTCGTTTAAGGATTCAGGTGGACCTGTTGCAACAATGAGAAGTACAAAATGTCATGTCAAAACCAGCTTTACAATGTCGGTGGGGGGGGGTATGATTGGGTGGGAGGGAAGGGGGAGGCTGGGAAGGGAGGTGAAGGGTAAACAAAGGAGGAGGCTGCAATGCTTGGTAAGAAATGTATGCATTATCCTGCCCATGTAATTGTAACCCCTCTGTACAGTATGTTCTCAAATAAAATAAAATAAAATTTAAAAAAAAATGTGGTTCAAAATGAACAAATACTCTTTGTTCTATATGACATTGAATGATCCAGTTCTGGCCAACCTGTCTACCTTTTCACTGAGTCTAAACCAGTTGACTCTCTCATACTCAGAAATTTCATGTATGAAATGCTGGAGGGGATGTTTACAGAAGGAAACCCTAATGCATTGTTTGTGGGAGTGTAAACTTGTTCAACCACTTTGGAAAGCAGTATGAAGTTCCTCAAAAGACTCCACATAGAGCTCCTCTATGACCCAGCAATCCCACACACAAGACCACACTAAAGCCACCAGCAAAACTATGTTTATTGCAGCCTTATTTACCATAGTAAGATATGGAACCAACCCAGATGCCCCTCAGTAGATGAATGGATCAAGAAAATGTGGTATATATACACAGTGGAATTCTATGCCTCCATCAGAAGAATGACATTGCCCCATTTGTTAGGAAATGGAAAAACTTGGAAAAAATTATATTAAGTGAAGTAAGCCAGGCCCAAAGAAACATAGGTCCCATGGTTTCCCTTATTTGCAATAAATAACATATGTGAGTCAAGCAGAAAAGGTCAGATAAGTTGATGTTATGGAAATGAACCCTAAGATATGTATTCAAATGTTTTTTTTCTTTCATGCGATTGTTTCTAACACATTTATGAGATGATTTCTTTGTTGCTTTATTTGTCCCTCCCCCACGGTATAACCCCTGCTTTCACTATATTTGATGTCGGTATAATTTGTGGAGGGGAAGGGAAAAAACAAATGGTTTAAATAAGGATACAGGTGGACCAATTGCAACAATGAGACGCACAAGTCCTTATGTCAAAAAATAAACTTTCCAACTTTGGTCGGGGCAGGGGGGCAGGGGAGGAGGATTGGGTTGAGGGGCAGGGAGAGGATGGGAAGGGATGGGAAGGGGAAACAAAGGAGGAGTCTACAATGTTTGATAAGAAATGTACTCATTATCTTGCCCATGTAATTGTAACCCCTCTGTACATTATTTTCACAATAAAAAAAGAAATTTCATGTATGATTTCTCTCTGTAAGAATTAGTTTCTACTTAACTTTATTTTGCTGGTCTCGGAGAAAACTTCTATAACTCAGCCTTTCTGCCTATCTCATGTGATGACCCAATATCTCACATTCTCATATTACATTTATGTATAACAACTAACATTTTTCTATCCTTCCTCAATTCCAAGTAAAATGCCGACAAACTCTAAGTGGTCAAATGTTTCTTGAATAAATGAGTACATGAGTGAATTGGATAGAATCAGTAGATGGATGCAAGGATGGATGGATGGATGATCAATTCTTGGCCCCAGCTCTTTAGCATCCATCCCAAAATAAGAAGAACAGGTGGTAGTACATAGAAATTTCTAGGTATTAAAATCTGAAAGGGTTAAATTGTATGTGGGTGTGTAGGTGTGGGGGTGTGTTTGAGGGGAAGAGAGAAGGATATTGAAGGACTTAGATTTAAAAGAATTTTCAGTCATAGTATTCATACCTGAAACCCAGGGCCTCTTGAAAGCATAGAGTACAGAAAAAGGAGTATGGAAAGTATTTATATATGCAGGCAGGAGGGTGGGGAGTATAGCTCAGCATGAGTAGGCTCAACTTACATTTGTATTCCTCAGAAGTTCTTGCCAGGGTTTACTCTTTTCCATTTCCCCTACCTACATCCAGCAGTGGTGGTTCACAATATGATTGTTCAGAATTGGTTTTACTTCAATAAGAGTCTATTTGTTTTCTCGCTTCCACTTCCTGTTCTTTAATACCATATGCAAGGAAATGGAATACCTCTCATCCTTTTACAAATAAGAAAATTTGGTTAAGAGGCACAAAGTACAATGTTGGGAGTAGGAACTGTTTACTCTTGGGAGTATAATTGAATTTCAGAGAAATGTTTTGCATAATGTCAAGTGATTTGCATAGATGTGGACCAAGAATTTACAGAAGACTTTTCTTTACTTTTACTCCCTTCAGTTTGAAGCTTAAGAAACCCAAGTCACACAGTCAAGTCCCTAACAGTCCTCACCACCAGCTATTAGGAAGAAAATATAAAAAGCAAAGACGTTTAAATGCTCCTTTTAAACATATTAATGTTACATAATTTTCAGTTAAAGGTTCACTACTTCTAAGAGTCAGATTATATATTATTGGTACTTGCTTCATTTAGGTAAAAGCTATGGGTGGTATTTTCAATTGGGTTGCCGTAGAACAATAATGAAAGCACTTGTCAAGGTATTCCAAAAAACTCTACAACCTACATGTTGGCATGACCTGTCCCAGTTAATCTTTGAGTTACTTCAAGTGTTCAGTTGGTACAATGACAACATATATTTTCCTTTTTTTGTTTGTTTTTAAAGTAGTGTTTTATATAGCCCAGGCTAGCCTTGACTTCATCAGTGGTGAACCTCCTGAGTGGTGGGAATACAGATGTGAGATCTCAAACATACATATTCTACTAATAACCCTCAGCAACATTTTGCAATTTTCTGCCTAGCCTTGGCATTTTCAAGTTTCTCTGAGAGTGTAAAAGGGTATAAAAACGGTAAGCTAGCATGCCATGATAAGAGGAAGTTCTAGAAATCACCCATAAGATCTCAACAACATTAGCAAGCATAGGATCCATATCCCAGGGGCAGAAACTAAATAAAAAAGAAAATAAGACAGATGGGCCATCTTTCTTTCCTCTTCATAGACATTTCTCTTTGAGTCTTTAGCCCACTTATTTGTTGGGCAGTTGATTTTTTTGAGGATCTGTTGTTGGGGGATTTTATTTTTTGAGTTCCAGGTATATTTTATTTTTATTTTTTTTTTATTTTAACATTTATTTTTTGTGAACATACTGTACAGAGGGGTTACAATTACATGGGCAAGATAATAGGTACATTTCTTATCAAGCATTGCAGCCTCCTCCTTTGTTTACCTTTCACATCCCTTCCCAGCCTTCCCCCCCCCACCCCCACCTCCGCA
This sequence comes from Dipodomys spectabilis, assembly GCF_019054845.1. NCBI lineage: Eukaryota > Metazoa > Chordata > Mammalia > Rodentia > Heteromyidae > Dipodomys > Dipodomys spectabilis. Next base: position 1,923,486 of record NW_024871002.1, on the reverse strand, counting down.
CCCTCACCCAATCCAGTTATATTTTATATATAAGACCCTTGTCTGTTGTATGGCTAGTGAAGATCTTCTCCCAATCCGTGGGATTTCTATTGATATTGCTAGCTATATCCTTTGCCATGCAGAAGTTCTGCAATTTCATGCAATCCCATTTGTCCAACCTTTCTTTGATTTGTTGTGTTTCTGGGTCTCCATTAAGAAAATTTTGACCTGTGCCAAGGAGACCTAGGGTTTCTCCTATTCCTGCCTGTAATGTTTTCAGAATGTCTGCTTTGACTCCAAGGTCTTTGATCGATTTGCAGTTGATTCTGGTGCAGGATGATATAGAAGGATCTAGCTTTAGTTTTCTACAAGTGATTAATCAATTTTGCCAGCACCATTTACTGAAGAGGCTGTCTTTCTTCCGTCTATTTTTTTTAGCTCCCTTATCGAAGATTAGATGGCTATAGGTCTGTGGGTTCATTTCTGGGTTTTCAAGTCTATTCCATTGGTCCTGAGGTCTGTTCTTGTGTCAGTACCAAGCTGTTTTGATTACTATGGCTTTGTATTAGAGTTTGAAATTTGGTATTGATATTCCTCCAGCACTGTTCTTTCTGTTGAGGATCGTTTTTGCTATTCTGGGTCTTTTATTGTTCCATATGAATTTTTGGATTGCCTCTTCTATTTCCTTGAGGAATGAGGTTGGAATATTCATAGGTATCACATTGAATTTGTAGATAGCCTTGGGAAGTATTGTCATTTTCACGATATTGATCCTTCCAATCCAGGAGCATGGGAGGTTTTGCCACTTTCTAAGTTCTGTCAACCATTCTAGCCATAAAAGAAATGCAAATCAAAACAACATTGAAATACCACCTCACCCCAGTTAGAATGGCTATAATCAAGAACTCTAATAGCAGCAGATGCTGGAGGGAATGTGGATAGAAGGGAACCCTACTGCATTGTTAGTGGGAGTGTAAACTTGTTCAATCACTTTGGAAAGTAGTATGGAGGTTCCTCAAAAGACTCCACACAGAGCTCCCCCATGACCCAGCCATCCCACTTTTGGGCATTTACCCAAATGATCACAAACAAGACCATACTAAAGCTACCAGCACTACTATTGCAGCATTATTTACCATAACTAAGATATGGAACCAATTCAGATGCCCCTCTGTAGATGAATGGATCAAGAAAATGTGGTATATATACACAATGGAATTCTAGGCAATGGAAAGACTTGGAAAAAATTATATTAAGTGAAGTAAGCCAGGTCCATGGTTTCCCTTATTTGCAATAACTAATATATGTCTGAGACAAGCAGAAAAGGTCAGATAAGTTGATGTTAGGTGAAATGAACCCCAAGATAAGGATTCAAATGTTTTTTCTTCCTTGCGATTGTTTATAACATATTTATAAGATGATTTCTTTGTTGCTTCCCCATGGTATAACCCTTGCTCTCACTGTATTTGATGTTGATATAATTTGTGGAGGGGAAGGGCAAAAACAAATCATTTTAATAGGGATGCAGGTGTGGACCTATTGCAACAATGAGATGTACAAGTCATTATGTCGAAAAACAAACCTTACAACTTTGGCTAGGGGGTGGGAGGAAAAAGGGTGGGGGAGGGTGGGAGATGGGAAGGGATGGTAAGGGGAAACAAAGGAGGAGGCAACAATGCTTGATAAGAAATGTACTCAGAGTTCCGGGAAAATGGCGGAGGAGAAGCTGGAATCTGAACAAGCTCTTGCATAGAAAACAGTTTCAGAGTTCCAGTGAACAGTCCCAAGCCAGAGAATCACACCAAGTGTGTCATCACAGGACAGAGAGTTAGTCAAGAGAGGGGAAGCCAAGCAGACACATCTGAGCGCCTGCCAGCAGCTGCCGCTGCGGCGGCAGGGTCGCAGCGGCAACCACCGCCGCGGGGGCATACCTGAGACACAGTCCGGGACGAAGGAGCCAGACGCAGCGGACGAGCGGATTCTACTCAACACCAGCAAGAACCGACAAGGAGCGGACAACTTCATCCTGCACTTTGCAGACCAGAGACGACCCAGGATCCAAGACTCGGCGTGAGTAGAAGCCCGACTTCCTCACTCCTTCTCAGGGAGCAGAGGAGGGAAGGCCACACCTCCCCCCCCAGCACCGGTGATCTCCATCTTGGATACCGACAAAGCTTGGAGGAGCGGCTAGCTCCAGCTCAGGCCTTGGAATAAAACGAGTCATTTAGCAGGTCACAAGAACTTAACGGCGAAGTGACCTCACAGACTCAGTTCCATCCAGGGAAAAGTCACCCAGCTCAGGCGCCAGCCATTGGAGTGGCTCTCCTCACCGGGTAACCAGACTCAGAGGCTGCCCCTCCCTCTAGCAGCCACCACAATCAATTGAAAAACAGAAACCCTGAGAATGGCTCCAGGCTGGGTGCTGTGAGTTTTTTTCACAAAATAGCCCCAGGGAAAAGCTACTGTTTGTTGAAAGGCCTCAACTCTACCCAGAACCTAGCCTCATCACTGCATCCCCCTCTTTTGTGATTCTCAAAGCAGATCACCCTCCCAGTAAACTGGGAGGGGGATCTCAAAATCTTGGGTAAAGCAGAGCATTTTTCTGCCTGTTCCAACAAACTGACTTAAGAAACCAATCAAGCCACAGGACCTCAAGCTGACCAGAGACTCCAACCACACTCTGGTTACAGACAAAAGGGAGATACAGGACTCTTCCCACCCCTCCCCCCCCAAAAAAAAATCAAAGAACTTTTTTTCTTCTTCTTCTTCTTTTCTTTTTTCTTTTTTTTGTTTTGTTTTTTTTTTCGTTTTTTGTTACCTTATATATATAAAAAAAATTTTTTCCTTTTCTAAAACTTGTATTAATCTTTAATTTTTGCCTCTTCTGAAAAAATAATTGTTTTCCAGTAACTTTTTTTTTTCTCTCCTCTTATAATTTTTATTTTAGGAATATGTGAATGTGTGTTTTCCTTTCTTTTCTTGTCTTCTTTCTCTTTTTTTTTTTTTTTTTTTTTAAGGCACTAATTCAGAAGTATTTATTCATTGGCTGGCTTCTTAGTTTATTTAAAGATATATATATATATATATATATATATATATATATATATATATTTTATTTTAATATATATACATATATATTATTAAAACATAGCTTTGAAGTGTACCAAAAAGCATATGTGCTCATGTAAACTTATACAACTGCACAAGCTTGATTTTTTATTTTCAGTTTGTTGGTACCATAAATTAGATGGGATGTGTGTACTGTTGTTTTGTTCTCTGTTTTTGGAGGATTTCTCTCTGCTTTCTTCCCCTACTCCCCTCTCTCTACACTTGAATTGAGCTTGCTCTTTCTTGGCTTGATTGTTCATAGCTGATTTTCTACCACTTCAGCCATACCTGTAGCCTGGCTTTTTGCCAGTTAATTGGAGATGTCGTCTTTCAGGCTTTTCTGCCTGGATTGGCACTGAAACTTCATCTTCCAGCTCTCACCTCTTGAGTAGCTGGGATTACAGATGTGAGCCACTGGGGTGCCGAGGGATGAATTCGACTTTGGTTGGTGTATTCCTTCTCTTTTTCTTTCCTTTTTTCGTTTTCTTTCTTTTTTGGACAGTCCTGGGCTTGAAATCTGGGCTTAGGCACTGCCTTTGAGCTCTTCAATTCAAGGTGAACACTCTACCACATGAGCCACAGTGCCACTCTTGGCTTTATCTGCTTATGTGGTGCTGAGGGATTGAACCCAGGACCTGATGCATTCAAGGCAAGCACTTCACCACTGAGCCACCTTCCCAGCCCCTCCTGTTTTTCTTTTTTTTTTTTTTAATTTAATTTAATTTTATTTGTGAACATACTGTACAGAGGAGTTACAGTTACATGGGCAGGATAATGTGTACATTTCTTACCAAGCATTGCAGCCTCCTCCTTTGTTTACCCTTCACATCCCTTCCCAGCCTCCCCCCTCCCCCCCTAATCCCAATCCTTCTCCTTCCTCCCCCCCCAGCCCCCCCCCCACCACCAACGTTGTAAAGTTCGTTTTGGACATGACAACTTGTACTTCTCATTGTTGCAACAGGTCCACCTGTATCCTTAAACAACTGGTTTTTCCCCATCTCCTCCACAAGTTATACTGACATCAAATATAGTGAAAGCAAGAGTTATACTGTGGGGGAGGGACATACAAAGCAACAAAGAGATAATCTTATAAATGTGTTAGAAACACATGCATGAAAGAAAAAAACATTAAAATACACATCTAAGGGTTCATTTTCCTGACATCACATTATCTGACCTTTTCCGCTTGACTCATACATATACTAGATTTCTTTCTCTTTTACTTTCATTCTTAATTATCTTTTTGTTTTTTGTCTAGCTCTACTGAACTTCTGATCTTTTCTTCTCACTTTCCTATCCTTTCCACCTTTTCCTCTTTTGTTCTTCTTTATGTGACTTAACTCTTGTCCTGCACATCCTCAGATAAACCTGTAGTTAACTAGTAGACCCTATCCACCATTGTGTACACACTTAATCCACAAACTTATTACTCAATTCAAAACCTCTGAGACTTAAATTCATTAATAGCAGTACTACCTCTTTAAACCTATATAATATTTTAAGCATTTTTTTAAAGTTTTTCACATCTCCTCTATGTCCCTCCCTTTCTCTCAACATATTCACATTCCTCTCTAAATAGATGGTCTTTGAATCTCTATAATAACATTAATTTTTACGTTTCTATTTTTTTTCTGGTCTCTTTTCATTCCCCTTTCCCTTTCTTCTTTTTCTCTCTCTCTCTACTTGCATCCTACCCAACCTATTTCTTGCATTGTGATTAGGACATAGTTAACTCTCCCTATGCCTCCCCACACCAATCTATTCCTATTTTTTACCCACATCTCTCCCTAACCCTAATAATTTCTGGTTTTCCAAATTCTTCTCTGCGGTTCGAAGTCCTTTAACATATAGTTGTTTGATGTCGAATAGATGTATCTGTTTAACTAGATTGTGTCTGTAGACTATTGACTGTACAAATGCAAACTTTGGTTGATGGTTGCCTTAAGTTAGTGTTCTAGCACAAAACTGGTGCTATCTTCATCTCAAATGGGCAGAGTAAGCCGGAAAAACACAAGAAAAATGGCAAATTCGGGTATCTCAATTCCCAATCTTGATAATCAGGGGTTAGAACAGATAAGGAATAATCCAGAGGAGAGTTCCCAAATAGCTCTACAAACACTGCTGGCAAACATGATAAATGAAAAGTCTGACAACGTACAAAGGACTCTGTATGAGTGTGATAGGGAGAGAGAGGAGGCATCCCAGAAGTTTATACAGGAATATCATAAGCGTGAGGAAGCTACTCAGAAACTGATACAGGATTTGCATGAACAACTTGAGAATACTCAAAGAGAAAAGGAGGAATGGCGTGAGCAGGCTGAGAACACTCAAAGAGATCTGCAGGAATCCCACGAACGGGAGGAAGCTAATCAAAGAGTAATACAGGAATTGAGAGACCAGGTAGACAACACACAAAGATCACTAAAGGCATTCATGGAATCCATTAACAAAGAGCTGAAGGAAGTCAGGGAGACCACAAAGGGAATGCTGAATGGAACCCAACAGAAGGAATGGGAGCCCAAAGAAACCATAAGCAATCAACTAAGTGATTTGAGGACAAACACTGAACACCAAATTAAGGAAGTAAAGAAATTCATACAAGACCTAAAACAGAGCTTCAACAAAGAACTTGAAGCCATCAAAGCTGACCAACTAGAAGGAAAAGAGATAAAAAACAAAGTAGAGAGTCTTGACAGCAGGTTAGACCATGCAGAAGATCGAATCTCAGGGATTGAAGACAGCCTAGATATTATAGAGAAAGAACATACAACAATCCAAGACAAGTCCAAGAAATATGATAGATCTATCCAACACCTGGAAGACACCATCAGAAAGCCTAATCTAAGGATAATGGGTGTAGAGGAGCACCTAGAAGCAGAAGTTAATGGTCTAGGAAATTTGTTTAACAGGATCCTAGCAGAGAACTTCCCAAACATGCAAAAAGATAGGCCTGTCCAGATACAAGAAGCCTTTAGAACCCCAAATAGACCAGACCAGAATAGGACATCCCACTGCCACATTATAATCCACACAGGATCAACTCAGAACAAGGAAAAGATACTTAAAACTGTCAAGGAGAAAAGGGTAATCACCTATAAAGGTAAACCAATTAGAATCACCTCAGATTTCTCAGCAGAGGCAATCAAAGCAAGAAGTTCCTGGAATGATGTATGCCATGCCCTAAAAACAAACAACTATCAACCAAGAATACTGTACCCAGCTAAACTCTCCTTCATAACTGAAGGCCAAATAAAAACCTTCCATAGCAAAGAAAAATTGAAACAATACATCTCCACCAAACCAGCCCTACAAAAGATTCTTAAAGATGTCCTACACATAGAAAACCAACAAGACTGCAATAAAGGCCAAGAAACTGCACTCAAACTGAGAATCCAAGAACCATAGGAAGAACCCAGTTTTCGCAGCCCCCAAGAAGGTGGATAACATGGCAGGAACTCCCAAATACCTCTCAGTCTTATCTCTTAATATTAATGGATTGAACTCTCCAATTAAGCGACATAGACTGTCTAGTTGGATTAAAAAACAAGACCCTTCTATCTGCTGCCTGCAGGAGTCACATCTTGCCCGTAAAAACAAACACATTTTCAATTTTAAAGGCTGGAACAAAATCTACCAAGCAAACGGCCCCCATAAACAGGCGGGAGTTGCAATCCTAATATCAGATAAAATAGACTTCAAATTAAAATTCGTGAAAAGAGATAAAGAAGGTCGCTACATACTAATTAAAGGATCTCTCCTTCAGGAGGATATTACAATCCTAAATATCTATTCGCCAAACAATGGAGCACCCAAATTTATCAAAGAAACACTACTTTCCCTCAAATCCCATATAGATCCAAAGACATTAATTGTTGGGGATTTTAACACACCACTCTCCCCACTAGATAGATCAACTCGGCAAAAACTCAACAGAGAAACCGCAGATCTAAACAGCTGCATAGATCAACTAGACTTAACAGACATCTACCGAACATTTCACCCAGCAGCATCAGAATACACGTTTTTCTCAGCAGTACATGGAACGTTTTCTAAAATAGATCACATTTTAGGCCACAAAGCAAACTTGTCTAAATTCGGAAACATTGAAGTTATACCTTGCATTCTCTCTGACCACAAGGGAATAAAATTAGAACTCAACACCAAAAGCCACCTAAGAAAGCCCGGCATCACATGGAGGCTGAACAACACACTGCTGAATCATGAGTGGGTCATGGAGGAGATTAGAAAGGAAATTCAAATGTTCATGCTATTCAACAAAAATGAACACACAAAATACCAGCTCCTCTGGGACACAGCAAAGGCAGTACTCAGAGGCAAGTTTATAGCTCTGAGCTCCTACATCAACAAATTGGAGAGATCTGAAGCTAACAATTTAATGACACATCTAAACCTCCTTGAAAAAGAGCAGCAAGATAAACCCCAATCCAGTAGACGGAAAGAAATAATCAAAATTAAATCAGAATTAAATGAATTAGAATCCAAAAAAACTGTAGAAAGAATCAACAAAACAAAGAGTTGGTTCTTCGAAAAACTTAACAAAATTGACAGACCCTTAGCAAATCTTATCAGAAAAAGAAGAGAACACACCCAAATTAATAAACTCAGAGATGAGAATGGAAACATCACCACGGAAACAAGCAAGACTCAGAACATTATAAGGGAATACTTCTCAAAACTTTATGCTAATAAGTTTGAGAACTTGACAGAAATGGACCTCTTCCTAGCAAATATTGACATGCCAAAACTAAACCAAGATGTGTTAAACTATCTTAACAGGCCCATATCAAGCATTGAAATAGAAACAGCAATAAGAGACCTCCCAGCTAAGAAAAGTCCAGGACCAGATGGTTTTACAGCGGAATTTTACAAGGCCTTCAAAGCAGAGCTCACACCAATTCTCCTCCAACTCTTCAATGAAATTGAAAGAGAAAGCTCACTACCGAACACATTTTATGAAGCCCTCATAACCCTCATCCCAAAACCAGGCAGGGACTCATCAAAGAAAGAGAACTATAGACCCATTTCTTTGATGAACATTGATGCAAAACTTCTCAACAAAATTTTGGCCAACCGACTTCAACAATTCATCCAAAAAATCATACACCACGATCAAACAGGATTCATTTCAGGGATGCAAAGCTGGTTCAATATACGCAAATCAATTAATATTATTCATCACATCAACAGGAGCAAGAATAAGAACCACATGGTTATCTCAATAGATGCAGAAAAAGCATTCGACAAGATCCAACACCCCTTTATGATGAAGGTTTTGGAAAAATTAGGAATCCATGGAACATTCCTCAATACAATAAAGGCTGTATATGACAAACCTACAGCCAGCATTATACTCAATGGTGAAAAACTAAAGCCATTTCCTCTTAACTCAGGAACAAGACAAGGATGCCCACTCTCTCCACTTCTCTTCAATATAGTATTAGAATGCCTAGCTACAGCAATAAGACAAGATGTAGACATAAAGGGGATCCAAATAGGGAAAGAAGAAATAAAACTCTCCCTCTTTGCAGATGACATGATCTTGTATTTAAAGAATCCCATAGACTCCACTCCCAAATTACTCAAGCTGATTCAAAACTTTGGCAAAGTAGCAGGTTATAAAATTAACCCCCAAAAATCAATGGCTTTTCTGTATGCCAACAATGAGAAAAGTGTGGCTGAAATTAGAAAAGCAACTCCATTTGTAATAGCCCCACAAAAAATAAAATACCTAGGAATTAACTTAACTAAAGAAGTGAAGGACCTCTATGATGAAAACTTTAAAATCTTGAAAAAGGAAATCAACACAGAACTTAAAAAATGGCAAAACCTCCCATGCTCCTGGATTGGAAAGATTAGCATCGTGAAAATGGCAATACTTCCCAAGGCTATCTACAAATTCAACGCAATACCTATCAAAATTCCAACCTCATTCATCAAGGAAATAGAAGAGGCAATCCAAAAATTCATATGGAACAATAAAAGACCCCGAATAGCAAAAACGCTCCTCAACGGAAAGAACACTGCTGGAGGAATATCAATATCAAATTTCTAACTCTACTATAAAGCCATAGTAATCAAAACAGCTTGGTATTGGCATAAGAACAGACCTCAGGACCAATGGAATAGAATTAAAAACCCAGAAATGAACCCACAGACCTATAGCCATCTAATCTTCGATAAGGGAGCTAAAACAATAGAATGGAAGTCAGACAGCCTCTTCAGTAAATGGTGCTGGCAAAACTGATTAACTACATGTAGAAAACTAAAGCTAGATCCTTATATATCACCCTGCACCAGAATCAACTCCAAATGGATCAAAGACCTTGAACTCAAAGCAGACACTCTGAAAACATTACAGGATGGAATAGGAGAAACCCTGGGTCTCCTTGGCTCAGGCTGAAATTTTCTGAATAGAGACCCGGAAACACAACAAATCAAAGAAAGGTTGGACAAATGGGATTGCATAAGGTTGCAGAGCTTCTGCAGGGCAAATGACATAGCTAGCAAGATCAATAGAAAGCCCACGGATTGGGAGAAGATCTTTACTAGCCATACAACGGACAAGGGTCTCATATCTAAAATATACTTGGAACTCAAAAAATTAAACCACCCAACAACAAATCCTCAAAGAAACAACTGCCCAATAAGTAAGTGGGCGAAAGACTTAAAGAGAAGCTTCTCTGAAGAAGAAAGAAGGATGGCCAATAGACACATGAAGAAATATTCAACATCCCTAGCCATAAAAGAAATGCAAATCAAAACAACATTGAGATATCACCTCACTCCAGTTAGAACAGCAAAAATCAAGAACTCTAACAACAACAGATGCTGGAAGGGTTGTGGACAGAAAGGAACCTTACTTCATTGTTGGTGGGAATGTAAACTTGTTCAACCACTTTGGAAAGCAGTATGGAGGTTCCTCAAAAGACTTCACATAGAACTCCCCTATGACCCAGCAATCCCACTTTTGGGCATTTACCCTAATGTTTACAAAAAAGACCACACTAAAGCTACCAGCACAACTATGTTTATGGCAGCATTATTTACCATAGCTAAGATATGGAACCAACCCAGATGCCCCTCAGTAGATGAATGGATCAAGAAAATGTGGTATATATACACAATGGAATTCTATGCCTCCATCAGAAAGAATGACATTTCCCCATTTGTTAGGAAATGGAAAGGCTTGGAAAAAATTATATTAAGTGAAGTAAGCCAGGCCCAAAGAAACAGGTCCCATGGTTTCCCTCATTTGCAATATCTAGTATAGGTATGAGCCAAGCGGAAAAAGTCAGATAATGTGATGTTAGGAAAACGAACCCTCAAATATGTATTTTAATGTTTTTGTTTCTTTCATGCATGTGTTTCTAACGCATTTATAAGATTATTTCTTTGTTGCTTTGTATGTCACTCCCCTACAGTGTAACCCCCGCTTTCACTATATTTGATGTCAGTATAACATGTGGAGGAGACGGGGACAAACAAGTCGTTTAAGGATTCAGGTGGACCTGTTGCAACAATGAGAAGTACAAAATGTCATGTCAAAACCAGCTTTACAATGTCGGTGTGGAGGGGGGCAGGGGGGTTATGATTGGGTGGGGGTGAGGGGGGAGGCTGGGAAGGGAGGTGAAGGGTAAACAAAGGAGGAGGCTGCAATACTTGATAAGAAATGTATGTATTACCCTGCCCATGTAATTGTAACCCCTCTGTACAGTATGTACTCAAATAAAATAAAATAAAATTTAAAAAAAAAAAACAAAAAACAAAAAACAATAACAAAAAAAAAAAGAAAAAAAAAATGTCCTCATTACCTGGTCCATGTAATTGTAATCCCTCTGTACAGTATTTTCACAATAAAAAAGCGAAAAAAAAACAAAAATAAATAAAAATAAAAATGAAACACCTGAAACATCAAAAAAATTAAATTAAACATAAATGAAAAGAAAGATGGGAAAAATGCCTGCTATATGTTTATATATCTTCACAAATGGTCCAAATTCTGGCATCTTAAGGTGAAATCTTCTATGGGATAATTTAATCCCATATATGGCCCTATTTCATTCCACATGTTCCTGGTTAAACCAAGATAAAGAGTAAGAAGATCAAAATAATTCCACAACAGAGCCAGAGTGGCACATGGAAGAGAGAATCTGGGTCATCAGCCAATCATCTTCAAGAAAACTACAAATCTGGGAGAAAATTGAAGTTTATGGTACTTTTTTCTAACAATAAAAATATTTTCTATCAATAAATATATTTAGGTAACATTATCTCAAATAGTACTAAAGGATCCTCATGTCCCTACCCAGCTATTTTTCAAAACTTTGAAATATAAAAGGACAAAAATAATAACAAAACTGTTTTAAATCTGGGCAATTGTAGGCTAGAAAGTGCTCTGAGTTGAATCAGAAAACCTTGGTTCTAATTCTAATTCTGCTGCCAGTTAGTAGATTTATGACATTGATCAAGGCCCTCCCCTCTTCAATCCTCAATTTCTTCTATCAAATGGATTGAATGCTTGTACAAAGAAGATTCCAAAGATATTTACAATAACAAAATAGAAAATTCCAAGTTAAAGTGGTGATTCATAAAACTACTAAAATAATCCTATGCACTTATCATTTGTCATTCTCTTTCTGGAAGGTGACTTCCAGGAGATTCCTTCTAGGAGTCTAGCATGCTTGTCCTGAGCAAATATTTCTTAAGGTACTAAAAGGAAAAACAATGATTTCGTACATTGTTAGGTTATATTTTTAATTTATATTTCAATTTGACATTTTTTGTAAAGTCATTTGTCACATAGGATAGTTGCTGGGGCCAGTGCAGGGCACTGTGGTAGGGCACCAAGTTCCAAAGTTAGGAGACCTGGGTTTTGGTCTCTGATTTTAAGTGGCATGCTAATGTTAAATTACTTTGAATAAGGTTTTTAACATCTTTTATTTAGTTCCATAATTCCCTTGTATTTAGTAACTTAATAATGACAAGGATAATAGCAGCTACTATTTCCTAAACAGCTTACAATGTGCCTTAAACATACATGACCTCTAATCTGCACAATTGCTCTCATGATAAGACAATATTATTTTGAGTTTTTGCAAGTGGACACTAAGACCCAAAGAGTGCATCAGTGTCACCAGATCACCCACTAAGAATGTGGTTCACACTCGTGTTCTTCCACTATTTCATGTTGCCTTCCATTAGTTTATGTGCTTGAAAATCGCTAAGATCATATCCAAATCAGACATTCCAGTATTTTTTACATCAGTAGTTATGTGGCCAGGCTTACATAAAAAGTAATTAATTATAATGCACTGACAAGCCATGTCATGTTATTTTAGCATGACATTCTTAATTCTTTTTTGTATGTTTTTTTATTGTAATAATGCTGTACAGAGGGGTTACAGTTATATGAGCAAGGTAATGAGTACATTTCCTTTTGAGCATTGATGCCTTCTCCTTTGTTTCCCCCCTACCATCTCTAATTCTTTTTAAAAGATCATTTACCTTGTCATTAGAAACCTTGAACAACTTATGAAAGGAGCTCAGATATCTTTCCATATTTCAAAGCCTTTAGCCCTTTCATTGAATCAAGAGGTACATAAAACACTTGCTCTGGCAAGCTGCCCATGACAGAAGACACATTCCAACCTCAAGCTGAAGACACAATCATCACTAATACTTTTTTTAAAATCATTTGAAAATTGCTGGAATTCTACGGATGATCAATTAAAAAGAAGACCCCAATCCATATGCACACCCTTCTATGAAATTTTACCAATAGAAACCCGTCCTCTTGGACTTTTTGAAGAGTTTTAAATCTTTTAATTGTTCTCAGTTAAAATGACAAAAAGCTATGGCAAGATCATACTTAAACTTCACAGGAAATAGGAAGCAAATCTGCGCCTTTCCAGGTCTGAATCAAAGCCCATGTTGATGTGAGTAGAGTAGGAACATATTCCTACTTGAATTCCTGATGGAAGTGAGGGAGAGGTCCAGAGTGAGAAGGTGTCAAAATCACCGTGACACCCTTACTTCTAGTTTTGCTAAATTAGACAATTGCTTTGCTGAGTGTGACTCCTGCTCAGGGAAACCAATGAGACAGTGGAAAATGAAACATGAAAGTAAAGCATCATTTAAAGTGGGAAAAAGAAGTGTTAAAAATTAAGAGATTTGCTGAGATAAAGCTCAGGAACAAAGTGCTTGCCTAGCAAGTGCAATGTTCTGGGTTCAATCTCCAGAACCAAAAAAAGAAATGATAAAAAATAGTTTAAAAAAAATAGAAATTAGAGACTTCTTAACTTTCCTACCTTGAACAAGGCTAGAACAAAAAAAGTAGATGAATAATTTGACAAAGATTTCAAAGTGTATAGGACAATCTATCAATCTGACAATGAAGAATATGATGTCAGCCAAACCTAATTTCCTTCTATGACCGAGTGACAAACCCAGCAGTTTGGGGCAAGTAACAAATGGAGTGTATACTTGGTAGTTCTTTATATTCTGCTCCATTGTGAGGAAAATATAGTCCCGAATCAGCTCACTAGTAACATACAACAGAGCCAGAACCCAAGAGCAGTGATTATAAGGGTCACCAGAAATGATATTTGTCATTTGAGTTCTGTTACTGTTGTTCAGGATTTCGGCTGTTCTTATATAAGATTTGAAGTTCTGCACAGGAATTTTACCTCAGTCTCAAGCTTGCACTGCCTTAAGTGCTATAAAGAGCCATCCATAACTGAACCACCTGTCAATCAACATACAAGTACAAAATAGAGACGTGTAAGTTGGAGAACAAATGAGAGAGGGAAAAAAGCTATTTATAAGCAAAAATATAATCTAATCATTAGTAAAGTAAGTTGGAGCTAAGAAATGCTCATTGGAACATATCCAAACCCATGAAATCTTGTATCTGGCAATAGGTTTTGCCTTGTCTTACAGTTGATTCTCAAAGACTAATTTATTTTCATACCCTAGCCTTGCCAGGCATTGTCTGTATCAGACCTCCTGCTTCTTTGTGTCAGTCTTGATAGGCTTTTGACCAATGTTGTAAAGTCAATAATGTAAGATGCTACTTGGTTTCCCTTCAACATATTTAAGATTTTTTTTTGCAATATCATCAGGGTGAAGATTGTCCTTTCAGTTCTACATAATTGCCTGATGCAAGGGGATTGTGAGTTTGAGACCAGCCTAGGGTTTAGAGTGAAAACATATCTTACAATACCAAAACAATAGCTAGTGCTGGTGGCTCATGCCTGTAATTCTATCTACTCAGGTGACTGAAATCTGAGGATCATGGTTTAAAGCAGCCACGGCAGGAAAGTCAGAGAGACTTTGTATCTCTATTTATAATAGCAAAAAGCAAAAAATGGAGACATGGTTCAAATTATAGAGTGGCAGCCTTGAATGAAAAAGGTCAGGTACAGGTCTCAGGCTTTAGTTCAAACTCCATAATCACATACCCCCCCACACATACACACTCTCCTCAAAGCAATAAAAACAAAAACTCAAAAAGTGCTTGTGCAAGAGGCTTCATTTCCTTGTACTTCTGTCACACACAATGTTCCTTATCTCCAGAGGATACAGTCTTGAGGCACTACCTGATTCCATGATCTTGGAACCAGAGACTGAGTCTTACTGGTTCTTTGATCTTAGGCTTCCCAGCCATCAGAACTGAGAAAAAATGAATTTCTGCTCTTTATAAATTACCCATTCTCTGCTGTTATTTCATAGTAATACAAAACAGACTATACTAACTTCAGTGTGACTATATTTGGAAACAGGGCCTTAAAAGAGTTAATTAAGGTAAAATGAAGTCATAATTGTGAAGTCTTAATCCAATAATACTGATACCCTTATAAGAAATGAATAAAGAGGGAAAAAGAAATAAAAAAGGGCCAGGTGCTGGTGGCTCATGCCTGACATCCTAGCTTCTTAGGATACTGAGTTCTAAGTATCCCAGTTCAAAGCCAGCCTAGGCAGGAAAGTCTATGAGACTCTTATCTTCAATTAACCACTGGAAAATTGGAAGTAGCTGTGGCTCAAAGTGGTCGAACACTAGCCTTGAGCAAAAGAACTGAGGGACAGCACCCAGGCTCTTAGTTGAAGCCACACATGACAAAAAAAGAAAGAAATGAAAAAAGTATAAGGGATACACAGTAGAAAAGCTACATGAGGAATGGGCAAGAAGTCAGTCATCTGTAAGCTAAGGCCAGAAGCCTCAAGAGAAATCAAATCTGCTGACACATTGTTTTTGAACTTGTAGCCTCTGAAAGGGTGAGTAAAAGAAATGTCTGTTGTTTTGAACTAGATTATGTTTTTGAAGGGCAGATAAAGGACATTTGTTATGTGGAAGCCACAGGAAGACAGCAATTCAGTACATCCTTCAGCCATCTTCAAGATATGGAAGTGAGCGTAGTATAGCGTTCAAAGAATTACAGTTACTGGTTGAGTATGGTCATTACTTTAGTTTTTGTTTTGGTAGGGGTTGTAGAGAAGTCATTATCACTGTCATCCCTGGTCAGGATAAACAAGTCATCTTTGTTTATTTGATGGGTAATTTGTCCAGAAGATATTCTGTTGTTCGTTAGGGGTAATTTCAGTCTCTATAAATATGTTATTGATGGCAAATAAGTCCAGTCCTTTTAGGATTCCAAGGTGACTGCAAAGTGACTATACAGAGAATGGTTTAGAGCTGAGTCACATACAAAATAGAGGCAGGGATACCAAGCTTTTCTCCTGTTTTTGGTTAATTCACTGACTCCAGCAAAAGCAGCTTTGAAGCACTTCTTAAAAGTTTAGATTTAAATATTTCTCAGTCTTCAGGAAATTTAGTTTTTGTCCTCTCTGATTTTATAGGTGTCTTGGTCACTGATAAGCATGAAAAGGTGATAGAAACCTAAAAACACTTGTTTATGCCTGGATCTAGAAACACCATTATAAAGCAGAATTCAGAGGAAATAAAAGTCAAATGACATTCAACTAAATAAATTATATAGGACATTCTCTTTTAAATAATTACATGCACATGGACTATTAAAATATATGTTTGTGGTTCAAAGCAGGAAAACCCATGAGACTATCTCTAATAAACTACAAAAACCAGAAGTGGAAGTGTGGCTCAGGTGGTAGAGCACTAGCCTTGAGCAAAAGAAGCTCAGGGACACTGCTTAGGCCCTGAGTTCAAACCTCAGAACAAAAAAAGGTACATTTGGAACCAATAGAAATAGCCATCTCTGTCTACTTAAATAGAAGAGCTTGAGTCTACCTTCTGTCCAAGGTGCTTGGAAGGATTTTAAAGTCAAATAGTCATGCATATAAGATCCATCTTTAAAATCGCTTGGCTTTATTTACTTTTATGGAAGGACTGGCACAAGTGATGTTGTTTTCATTTTGACAACTTCCCTTATTCTTTGAATACTTTTTTCCTTTAAACTGTCTGAACAATTTTCTCTGAAGATTTCACACTATTGTTACTGAAAGTCCCTCACTGCTGGAATTAGCTTTTTTTCTGGTCTTGTCCTGTGCTAGAGGAGAAAGAACAGCTCAGGTTGGGAGTCAGTACCACTAAGATATTTTGGTCCGAATTTAAGTCAGCAAAGGAACTATACAGAGTGACTCTCACATTTGACTTCTCTGACATTTTATTAAGGCTATTCTGTCTGTGCTGTATATGATGTCCTAGCATCTCAAACATTCTTCTAAGGTTGCTTTTGTTCAAAGCTGACTTCTACAGAATGTCAACAGACAAAAAGTTTTAAAATTTTACAAGAAAAATCTAACACAAAGTCAACCAAAACAATGCATTTGTATAGAATCCACCCATATGTTTTTCAAATTTTACGTAAAATATATTTAACATTTTATAATTTCACCTTAATCTAATAAACTATCATCACTTGGACACCATAATTTTTAAATTAAGTAATTTTGAAATCATTCTTTCCTAAGGTTACCATTTAAATGGAGGGAGATACAATTAGACAATTGCATCTTATATTTTGACTCAGAAATGTTTTTGTGTATATATAATGTGAGGATTTTAATAAATAAATAGTTAAAGCAGTGGCAAAACCCCAAAAGATTAAAAAAGCTAACTCAATTGACAAATAAATACTTGCTAGACTCATTTTTAGGGGTTTTATTGCAAATGCTTTAGAGAAAGACTAAAATTGAAAATGACAAAAAGTTTAGAATAGCCATGGGTTGAAATTTTGAGAAACACTGAGGCAACTGACAGAAACTGTTTCTTTTGTTGCATATAACATTTTAGGACAACAGTTATGATGGACAGCATTATATCAGCACCATTAGACTCTCCTTGTTACAGTTAGGAGCACAGGCACATAGACCTGTAAAGGCTAGCATCATTGATAATTTTAAGTGAGAGGAGAACAGCATAGAATGTATCTCCTAAGGTTTTCATTTGACAACACCTATAATTTTTTTCTTTTGCTTGTTGCCATTTTCTTTATTATCTTTAAGAATCGTAAAAAAGGAGTTGCAATTCAACAAAGCAGTTTATGAATACAACGCTTCTTAATCAATGTCACCCCTTGCAACATTCCCCCCCATCCATCTCAATCCCTCACTATTCTTAATTTTATAAGATACACATTCAATTCTTGACTGCATTCTCCCCCTCTTCTCTTTTATATATAAAATTAGCACATTTCATATACAAAGGTCTCATGGAGCCAGAAACAATTAGCATCACAGTTGTACAGAAGCAATACCTACTAATTCAGATTTTACTTAAGAGTATGGTAATAGGTGTTCCAAATACAAGAATAAAAAATTTAGATTTCTTATGCCAGAGATCCCAAATGGCTTTACTTCTTAATATAAAGTATGTGTATCTCAGATACAATAATTCTCATTTAATTAAGACAGACTGTGGTATTTGTTTTGGCTACTCAAGCAGAGTACGTGATAAATTTAAGCTGAATTCAGACCTTGCCACTTGTTATTGGTTCTGTGTTGGGCAAGTCTCTGCACCTTTTTGAATTTCTGCCACTTATAAAGAGGAAATAACAATATCTTCTTCTGCAGGTGGTATGATTGACAGAAGGCTTGTACACTAACAGTCACGTAGAGACCCTCAACTGGCCATGGTCATCTTTGTAAGTTAGCAACATCACAGAAATAAGCTAATAACAGCAATGCAAACATGTTTGCCTAGACTTTGGATTATTCTTATCAACATTAATATTTTGTTGGCTGAACCAAACCATTGAAGCTTATGTTATACAAAAATGCAGTCTTTGAAGCTCAGGTATCTTCTTGCTCTGTTTCAAGTTGCTCTATTTTTCTCCCAAGTCTCATTTAAATTGCTGTCTCTCTCAACATCAGACAGGAGTTTGCCTTGCATGTTATATGCACTCATTAAAATAAAATAGAATTTCCTCAGTTAATTCCCCATTTTAACTGTCTTGTTTTAGAACTTAGTCTCCCAAAGTGAAGATATGCATATTCAGGTTACAGTGTGCTCACTGACACATACTGTCTTATTCTCTTCACTAGCTTCATCAGAACTGCCATCTTTCTCCCAAGTCTCTTACAGTCTTCCTTTCTCATCACACACTATGCAGTGCCTTCTGTGGAAGAAATGCCTTTTAAACCAACACGTTGGCACTGGGCCAATTTTACTTCACATCAAAAGTGATAGAGACATGGAACAAATGTAATTCAAATATGTATAGTAAAAATCACAGGAGACTGATTTGCTGCTTTTCTCTTTAATCACAGCAAAAACTTCCTTATTTCAGAAACTCTAGTGGGCAACAAATATTCAACAAAACCTGAAATATATAATCACAGATCATCAGAGTTAAAGCCCCAACACAATTTATACCATGGTCATGGAAAAAAATTTTTTTGCCAGTCCTGGAGCTTGAACTCAGGGCCTGAGCACTGTCCTAGAGCATCTCTGTGCTCAAGGCTAGTGCTCTACAACTTGAGCCACAGGTCCACTTCTGGGTTTTTCTGTTTATTTGGTACTGAGGAATTGAACCCAGGGCTTCAAGCATGCTAGGCAAGCACTCTACCACTAAGCCACATTCCCAGCCCCCAAAAAAACATTTTATTTGCTGAATTTCAATATACACTCTATTGCCCCAGATAATTGTTAATTTCCCCCCTTGGGGGAGGAGATTTGTAGCCAATAAAAATAAAAATATTGTTATTTCTAACATCTTGCTTTTTATCAGATCACTCTCAGTCCAAATCTTATCTGGACCTGTTCAAATTGAAGACTGTAGGTGCTAAGCAAATATTAACCCTCAATACTCTTCACAATAGGAAAAAACATGTAAAATTTTAGTCTTCTTATGCCCTCCAAAAAGTCATATGGTTCCACTTAATATCCTTTGTAAAACTATGAATGAAACTCTCAATGGAAAATTTGCTGATTTTTCTACATTATGAATATATTGATGCTTATTATTTAACTTTATAAAACAATCATATGTTTAACACACTCTCTTAAAAGCTGGACTGTGATAGAGCTCATGAGTAACCAAATTCACATTAGCAGTTATCCTATTGCACCAATGGGTATGATGAGTCTGCATATTTACAGACCTCAGAGCGTTCAGGGTCTTTCATTAAATAGGCAATGGGGTCCTTTATTCTTCATATTTAAGCAGGTACAGCAAATAATTGTGGATAAATATAGGATATAGGGTTGGGACAAGAAATACTAGATGACAGAGAAAGGTGCCAAGTCAAGATCAAAAATAGAATCCAGAGTCATTTGGCCAAGACAAATCAGAGAGAGAATGAGGAGAAGCTCTCAGTCCTACTGAGAAAAGTCTTATCTAAACACCTAGTATAGAATCTACATTGTCCCTTTTCATGGATGCTCTTCTATAGGTTGGGTACTTTTTCTCATGGATGCTCTTCTATAGGTTGGGTACTTGTTCTAGTTTATTTGAATGTTAATCATTAATTCATTTTTCTTCTGAATATTGAAATATGTCTATGAATTTTAGCTATAGACTTGAATCAAAGGGTTGAACATTTTCTTTAATCTTAAAAATAGACTACAGAAACCTTTGCTCAATATTGCAAAAAAGACACTGGGGGAGGGTATGGAGTTAGTTCACTACAATTAGAACCATCTGAAAGCATGAATCATATTGGTTTTCTATTTTATATCCTCAAAGCACTTAGAACTGTGTATATCAAAGTAACTATGGAAATCATTATTAATAAATCATGTCAAAATACATTGCGTCCCTAACTGTTATTTATTGTACACAGACTGCATGTTGGGGTAAAGCCAAACAAGGCTATGTCTAAAATATATGTAGCCTTTAAATGAACATTATGGAAATATTGTGGATCTTGAAGTTAATGTGAATACTTCTGATGATTAGTAATTGTCCATATGGATTGGATAACCCTTGTGCTCACTAAGAATAGTAGGATTTTTACTTGGGAAGGTATTAAAAATTGAATCTAGTGCCTTATGCATGCATTTACCCAGTGAGCTATACTTCTCAGCCCTGGAATTCTTTTGAAAATACAGGTTTTCTGTTGTAATTTCTAGAGATTCTGATTCATTAAGACTAGTTCAGAGCACAGGAATACCCATTTCCACCAAGTACCTAAAATTAGTGTAAATGATGTATGGACCACAGATTGAGAAACACCTCAGATATGTAACAGGTAAAAGAAAGCAAGATGGGAGATGAGAGAGAAGTAGAAGGACCAAGATAGGAAGAAGAAGAAGGAGGGTAAAAAGAGGAAGAGGAGGAGAAGAAAAGGGAGGAGAACAGAGAGGGAGAGGGAGATGGAGGAGAAGGGGAAAGAAGAGAGAAAGGAGGAAAGGGAGAGGAAGGGAAAGGAGAAGGAAGGGGAGAAGATACGAAGGGGAAAAGTAAAAAGAAGAGAAAAAGAGACATAGAAAACTAAGCACAAAGACAGTAAGCCTTTCTGCTGGATGGAGATTTTTAAATAGAAAAACAGAAGTATTTCAAGACTAGATTTAGCTTACCTACTGACCAACATATGACATGGAGTGTTAAACTAAGGGTGTTCACGTGTTAAACCAGGATTAAACAGGCTAACACATCTCCACCAACACTTGGCCTTTCATTCTCTTATAGAATCTAATACCCTGAACACTTGTTGAACTATATTTGGAGTCAGAAGAAGACCAGCAAGTGAATTTTGTTGTTCTAGCATCAATATTTCACTTACAGGTAGCACTGTAAGTGGCATTTGCCTCAACCTTAGTTAAATATGAAGGTCAAATATGAATTTTAACTAAAATCTCTCTTGTTTTTGAGCATCTCAGCCAGTACTAGCATCTTCATTTAGATACTTAATTTACAGTCTACTACATACAAGCTACTGATAAACAAAGAAATGACGCAATGCTTCTTCAGCATTAGGCCAAGTGTTGTGCTAAGCCTTCTAAATACATTCATTACCTTGTCTTCTATGGCCAGAAATAGTGGCACATGCCTGCAATCCCAAATATTTGCATGGTGAAAGTAGGAGTATCACAATTTGGGGTAAAAACACATTATTCTATCACAAACAAAAAAGCTCAAATGGCTCAAATGATGGAGTAATCATACACTCCCAACTCCATTAATTTTGCATATATTTAACATGAACTAACAAAACTCTCCTTGCTAGCGGGAGGAACTATCATGTAAGCATCTATTTATTCATTTATTCAGTGTTCATAAGAACCACTTATGTGTCAAAAACCGGTGCTGCACACAAAACATACAGCAAAGGTAGATAATGACAGTCACATACAGGAAACTGCATAGCAAGTGGGTCTAGATTTTGACATGTGGTAGTAGTGCTGACCAATTCAAAAGCCATAGCTCAACACAAACAACATGCACATAAGTTCAAAATAATCAAGTAATGAAGTTCTAAATGGAGTACAGTCAGATAACCAGAACACACCGCTCTTTGTTTCATTACTGGATCATAACAAAGGTGTGCCTGGAACATGAGATTGAATCATTCCAAGACATAAATTAAGTCCTATGTTAGACAAGTGCTATCTAGAGGCAAGTGCCAAATGGCTTTTCCAAGCTCTCCCAAATGGCATATACAAATACTATAACTGGTTTCACTTCATCAAACATTGTTTACTAAAAGGCTGACACCTGAAAAGATTTTGATTAAAAAAATCCCTCAGGAAGTTTTGAATGTGAGCTTCATGAGGTCAAGATTTGGGCATTTATTTTGTACCCTGATATATTGCAAATACTGAGAACTGTGCTCAGTTCATAGGAACTCTATAAAAATATGTTATGACTTATTCTTTCCTATCCTAATTTCATATAAAATCATGTAGCTATTCTTTTCAATATAGATGATTTGTGATACTGTCAACTAAACATGATCTTAAACCTTCTTAAAGCTTTTCACATACATAAATTCTTTTAAAAAGTGGTTACATCATCTAACCAAATTTGGGATTAGGAAATATTATCATCCTGCATATAACTAGTACTCCCTGAATCTTCACCAATATACCAAAATTTAGCTTTGGAAAAAATGAACTACTTAAAAACACACAAGCCAGATATAGTTTCTGGTTCCTCGAAAGTTGTTCCAACTGGAACAGCTCTGGTTTTGGCTACAAGCCAAGCAAGCTGAGAACACAGGCCTTGCCCTTCCTGACTGGCCTCTGCAATGACCATACTGACCTAAGAAAGACTCTGGCACTTGTTTCCTTTTCCACAGTTCCTGCCATGAATACCCAAAGCTAGAATGCAATGGGCAGAACATCAGAAGCCTAAAGTCAAGGTACCAGACCCTGGCTGCTGAGGGTGCTGAAGAATGAGCAGCAGTGAGAAACAAGACTTTACCCTCAAGTGCGCGCCAGAGACAAGGCCTTTGGCAGACCTGTAGCCTCATGAAAGGTTTGGCATCCCCTTTCTAGTGCTCTGCTGTTGTTCCATCGTAAACTCCTGGCAAGATCCTTCCAATATAGAGTCCAAACATGACCTAGATGAATTCTAGTAGTTAATCTTTTTCAAGATAAAACTAACTTGATAAAACTGAGAACATGGCAAATTAGACCACAGGCTCCACATCAGAAGGCTCCTCAGCCCATTTCCCCCAAACACACACACACACACACACACACACACACACACACACACACACACACACACACACAACACACACTTTCTTATAAATAAGGGGAGAAGTAACTGTGCCTCTACCACATCAGAAGGCTCCTCAGCCCATTTCCCCCAACACACACACACACACACACACACACACACACACACACACACACACACACAAACACACACTTTCTTATAAATAAGGGGAGAAGTAACTGTGCCTCTACCTTCTACATATACAAAAAAGATAACCTCAGAACAAACATAACACAGAGCAGTGATTTTCTTATTGTAATAAGTAATTAAATGAGATAAAGAGAAGACAATACAGGGTATCAGAAACAAATCTACTGGATTTAGTGAATAAACTTCTACCAACTGCTTACCCTGCCTGGGATATTTGAAACAGGAAAAAAACAAACTTTCTAGTTACTCAGGCCCTATTTTCCTGGCACATTGTGCAAGTGGCTGGCTCTTCAAATTGAACAGATTGCTCTGAACTGAAGGAAGGAAAAGACATAAACACAGCTGAAGAATTTTCCAAATGTAAGAGGAAATGGGCAAACAAGAGGAACATCCCCCAACAGCAAGGATAGGAGTGGAGAGCACAGAAGAGATGTTTTCTAGAGTTTGAAGTCTTCATACAGCATGTCATGGGAGGGGCAAATGTAATCAGTTCCCTTTACAATGATTAGAAGAGGGTCATGATGGGAGGGAATGCCAAAGGCAAATATAGACAAGCCAACCTACTCAAGGACATTTTGGAAGCCTTCAGCAAGTAAATAAAAGCCCAGAGCTTGCTCCTCAAGTTTACATATATAAAAACCTAGTCTCAGCCAAGCACTTTGGATCACACCTGTAAATCCTAGCTGCTCATGAGGTTGAGAGCTGAGAATCACAATTCGAAGCTAGCAAAGACAGGAAAGTCTGTGAGACACTTACCTCCAATTAACCACCAGAAAACCAGAAGTGGAGCTTTGGCTCAAAGTGGTAGAGCACCAGCCTTGAGCAAAAGAGTTCAGGGACAGTGCCCAGGTCCTGAGTTCTGACCCTGGGACTGGCAAACACACACACACACACACACACACACACACACACACACACACACACACACACACACACACACGTCTCATAGGTACTTCCACATATGACCAAGATCCAAGAAGACTGGCTTATACTATGGAATTCATAAAACATTTATTCAGAGCCCCTGAATATTGCTTAAGGCATATTCCTAGTAGAAGCTAAATTTTGTTTGTATTGTTCAAATATCATCCTGTTATTAAGACACAAGTGATGCAAATCCCCCGTGTACTTGAACTGAGAGCACAGAAATGATGCAGCTCTTTCAGGACCATAATGAAGCTCCCTCCTAATTGATAAAAAGATAGCCTCAGGTACCTGGCATGGGGATGCCTCCTAGAATCAGTGTGTGAGTCACTCTTGCCCTAGCCATTTTAGGCTTCCTTACTAACATTTCTCCATTGACTCATTCTTTCTTTTGCATAATAAAACTGAGAATACTAGATATAGCCACATCTTTTCCCCATAATCCTAGCTTAACCCACAATATTCTGTCTGAAACCAATAGGTGTTGATTTTGTGAGTCAGTATCTCATCAACTGGAGGGTTTCTTACTATTGCCTCTATGTATAGAACTCAATCTAATTTAAAAACTCAGTATTTCAAGTTGTTTGTTGAGTCTCAACCCCTCCCCCCCACACACTTATTAGTCTCTATTAAGAAATCATTAGGCATCACTAGTGTTTTTATTTCACCTATGGTTTTAATCACAAGTACCAGCTTTTCCTCTCCTTCTTATTCCTCCTCATCCTCTTCTTCCTCTTGCTTCTCTGAAGGTTAAGGGGTTTAAGGGTAGGCCAAGAAAATAAGAAGATATACAAACATATGAAATTGATAGGTAAGATCTGAAGCAAGTGTCCTTGCTTACCTCTTCAGTAACCCACTGGTTATTTTTTTTTGGGGGGGGGGTCCTGTCCTGGGGCCTGAACTCTGGGCCTGGGTGCTGTCCCTCAGCTCTTCAGTACTCTACCACTTGAGCCACAGCACCACTTCCGGCTTTTTTCTTTTTGCTTATGTGGTGTTGAGGAATCGAACCCAGGGCCTCAGACATGCAAGGCAAGCGCTCTACCACTGAACCACCTTGTCAGTCCCTCACTGGTAATTGAAATTACTCTCATCTTGTCCTTGTAATCAAAACTAAAGTTGAAATAAGAACAACAACAGAATCTGATGTAGTCTGCATTGCTCTGCATACTTTGAGTGGCTTCCCTTCTAGCAACACCCAGAGTGTTCTTCACTAACTATACTAAATCAGGCTCACCTATATTCATTCCTTCCTCCTATTTGTCAGGGTGATGGGCATCTCATATCTTATGGTTGTTGCACTCTATTCTTACTATGAGATTTTCTTGAACGTGTGTGTCACAAGGCTATCTGAATCCTAGAAAAATGTTCATAGCTATGCTATGCTTTATTGCTATTTGTTTTCCCTACTTGGACTGGAAACCAAACAAACAAATCATTCTTTCTGAAATTGTTCTCTCTCCTAGGAACTCAGTAGAATTGCTGTACAAAGCCCAGAACTGTGCTTGCAGGATCAATCTTTCCCTCACAGTAAGAAACAGGTTATTGTCCAGCCACAAAGAAGCTTCACAAAGGCTATGTCACAGAAAGAAATCCTTTATTTTGTACCTTCCACCCCAGAAAAAAGTACAATAAGATATTCATTCACTGTCAGTCCAATGTAGGTTCTATAGGGAATAAAATAATAAAGAAAGCCCCTGTCCTCAAAAAGCTCAAAGTCAACAGAAGATACATATGTATAGAAGTTAGGAAGATAAGACATTGGTTGAAGAGTGATACAAAGTACTGGAAAAATATAAAGAGTAATTGCAATGATTAAAAACCATTTTCTAATAATGTGTACTAGGTCAACACACTGCTACTATTTTTTTCAGAGCTATGCTGATGCACATCCTGCCTGCTCTAATAAACATCCTAATTTTATTGCCTCTTTGGTGGAATAAAGAAGGTGCTCTGCTGGTATGAACAGAGAAAGCAAAAATTCAAGGTGGAAGGAGAAAGGAGACTCTAAGAAGAATCTCCTTGGCCTGATTTATCAAAATATTCACCCTTCTTTTTTATGCTAAAATTACTAATCAGAAGAGGAATTGAGTTAGAAATAACCTAAGAAGTCATCTTTTTCAACCACAACATAATCAATGAAATTCCCTTTATACAGAGTATAAGGAGATATAGAACAATTTTTGGGGGAGAAGATAATATTCCAAGTTGGTCCTTAAAACACTGACATTTGGGGTGGAGGGTGCTGGAGAGAGAACTCAGGACCTTGCACTGCTGAAAACATTGATTCTTAATGCTTGAAAATGAAAAAGAAATAAAAATTCTAAAGACTCTTGCAGCATTATTTACCATAGCTAAGATATGGAACCGACCCAGATGCCCCTCAGTAGATGAATGGATCAAGAAAATGTGGTATATATGCACAATGGAATTCTATGCATCCATCAGAAAGAATGACATTGCCCCATTTGTTAGGAAATGGAAAGACTTGGAAAAATTATATTAAGTGAATTAAGCCAGGTCCAAAGAAACATAGGTCCCACGGTTTCCCTTATTTGCAATAACTAGTATGTGTCTGAGACAAGCAGAAACGGTCAGATAAGTTGATGTTAGGTGAAATGAACCCCAAGATAAGGACTCAAATGTTTTTTTTTTCTTTCTTGCTATTGTTTCTAACATTTTTATAAGATGATTTCTTTGTTGCTTTGTATGTCCCTCTCACACGGTATAACCCCCGCTTTCACTGTATTTGATATTGGTATAATTTGTGGAGGGGAAGGGAAAAACCAAATTGTTTAAATAGGGATACAGGTGGACCCATTGCAACAATGGTTATGTCCCAAAACGAACTTTATAACTTTGGCAAGGGGGAGGGTGCTGGGAGAGGAGGGGAGATGGGAAGGGAAACAAAGAAGGAGGCAACAATGATTGATAAGAAATGTACTCATTATCTTGCCCATGTAATTGTAACCCTCTGTACGGTATTTTCACAATAAAAAAAATTCTAAAGATTCTAAGGAAACTGAGTATTGACAGAGGATAAGTATGACAAGGTACATGGAGTATAGAATACTGAGGAGTGCTAAATGGGGATAGACATCTTGGTAAGAGTTAAATCATGAACACTTGAATACTAGGCCGAGGTCTGGACTTGATTTAAAGAATAGCATGGTTATGCGAAGTGTCAGAGCAGGAGAAGATAGATGACGTTGACTAATCTGGCAGCAGAGTGAAGAACAGATTGTAGAAGAAAGAAACATAAATGTTGAGATACTGACTATCCCAGGAAAAGGTTCATGGCAGAAAATTATAGGTAAGAAAAAGAATCAGAATTACTTCAGAGGTGGGACTTGGTGATTCTGTGTGTGTGTGTGTGTGTGTAAATATTTTCAAAAAGCTAGAGTATTTATCTTACTTTTGATAATGACAGTAATGTTATATCATTAAATAAGCCAGGTATTTTGTTCCCTTTTCCTAGGTAAGGAAGTACAATCAGACATTCCAATTTCAGAAGTGGGTATCATAATGTATAAAAATCAGTGTCCAAAAACCAGGCATTGATAGCTCAGGCCTGTATTCTTTTTATGGGTGCGGTCGTGGGGCCTGAACTCTGGGCCTGGGTGCTGTCCCTCAGCTCTTCAGCTCAAGGCTAGTGCTCTACCACTTGAGCCCCAGCGCCACTTCCGGCTTTTTTTTTCTTTTTGCTTATGTGATGCTGAGGAATCAAACCCAGGGCCTCGTGCATGCAAGGCAAGCGCTCTACCACTGAGCCACCTTCCCAGCCCTCAGGCCTGTATTCTTAAAAACTCAGAAAGCTGAGATCTGAGGATTGCAGTTAAAAGCCAGCCCAAGAAGAAAAGCCTGTGAAACTATTATCTCCAATTAACCACCAAAGAGCCAGAATTGGAAGTGCAGTTCAAGTGGAGGACATAGCTGAAGGAAAACACCCTAGCCCTGAGTTCAAGACCCAATAGGAGACAACAGTTACAATATCAATATATGAATCAGTATGAGGACCAAGGCAGGTATTCATACATCCTGACAACCAGAACAGTTCTTTTCCCTTAACACTCACAGTCTTACACTTATACTTCAGGCTTTGTGCAACGTTCTACCAGTAAGGCAATTTCTCTTCGCTCTTGTAAATGATCAACTTAAAAAAAACATTTGCTCTTGTTTACTGAAAATAAATTGCTCATGACAAACTAACAAACTTTCATTAGCTTGTTTCCTTGTCGTAAACATAGCTGAAGCTTAAAGTAATCCATTCCCCGTAGCACTCTAATCTCACCTAAGCCATATTGCTCTCTGGGTGATATACACCAAGAGAAGAGCATCATTCACAGCCTTAGCACCAGATGAGTGGCCACTGATACAATGTAGTGAGGGAAATGTGTATTACAATTACAATAAATATCTCTTATTTCAGCTATTGATTGTAAGGATTTCTGTTAGGAATAAAATGAAAATCCAAAGGAAAAAAAATCATCTGCAGCTATTGAAATTGCTTCCAAATGAAAAGCAATATGATACCTCCTCGCCAAAGCTGCTCTAACACTGAGACAGACCCAAAGGAATACAGAAAAGCCTGATAGATCTGCTTCAAGCAGAAGTGAAAAATAGTCCTTAGGCTAGAGGGGAAATAAAAGTCAGGTAAGAATTCTCAAGCATGTACTGAAATAACAGGTATGAAGTTCAGTAAGATGTGGATAACATTTCCTGATGTTCTATTGTGTTACAGAGTTACTAGAAATGGTAACAATGTATTATACAGTTCAAAATCACTAGAAGAGAGACATTTTAATACTTTACCACAATAAGAATAGATGTTTAAGATCAGCTGATCTGATCATTAGATAATCTAAGCATCTATGGAAACAGCACATTATATTCCATAACTTTGGACAATTATTGCCAAATAGCATAAGAAATAATGTAGCACTCAATCTCTAAGAAAGTTCCAAGGACCACATTGCAGGAAGGAAACTGAGGTTTAAAATTCATCTAATTCATGCTGGTTATAAGCAAGCAATTAATTCAATAGTTTATGGGAAGAAAACCAGAAGTGGAGCTCAAAGTGGTAGAGCATAGCCTTGAGCAAATAGCACCCAAGCCCTGAGTTTAAGCCCCATGACTGAACAAAAAGTAAGGACTTGATAGGAATTGCTGAACATACTAAAAGATCTAGCTTTAAGTCTTGAGTCTACCACTTATTCCATGACTCTTCTAAAGCAACTCATTTCACTCAGAACCTCAAAACTTTATCCATAAGCACAGGATATTTTCTTTTTTTTAATTTTATTTTCTTGTAAAGATTCTGTACAGAGGGGTTACAATTACGTCAGTAAGGAAATGAGTACATTTCTTCTCAGGCATTGTTACCCCCTCTTTTGTTTTTCTCCCACTATTCCTTCCCTCCCTTCCCTGACTCCCCTCACCAAAGTTGTAAAGTTCATTTCCAACATAGTGTCTTGTGAGTTTCATTGTTGTAATGAGTCATCTATGACTCCCAAATTACCACAGGAGGAAGAACATACAAAAGAAACAAAGAAAAACACACATAGTACATTAAAAACAACAACAACAAAGAAAAACCTCTTGTGCCCATATCTTGTGGTTCATTTCATTACCATAATCTTATATAGTCATATGTATATAGCTTTTGAGCTTTTCTGTTCATCTGATAAGATTATCCTAGACATATACTAATTATTGCAAATAAGGGAAACCATGGGACCTACATTTCTTTGGGTCTGGATTACTTCATTTAATATGATTTTTCCAAGTCTTTCCATTTCCTAACAAATGGGGCAGTGTCATTATTTCTGATGTAAGCATAGAATTCCACATATTTATATAGCCACATTTTCTTGATCCATTCATCTACTGAGGGGCATCTGGGTTGGTTCCATAAAATCCTAACGATGGTAAATAATGCTGTGATAAACATAGTTGTGCTGGTAGCTTTAGTATGGCCTATGTTTGTGACTTGTTTGTGATCATTGGGGTAAATGCCCAAAAGTGGGATTGGTGGGTCACAGAGGCAATTTATGTGTAGTCTTTTGAGGAACCTCCTTACTGCTTTCCAAAGTGGTTGAACAAGTTTACATTCCCACCAACAGTGCAGTAGGGTTCCCTTTTGGCCACATCCCCTCCAGCATCTGTTGTTATTAGATTTCTTTTTTAATTATATTTTTATTGTAAAGATACTGTACAGAGGGGTTACAGTTACATGAGTAAGGTAATGAGTACATTTCCTATGGAGCATTTTTACCTCTTCCTTTGTTGTTTCCCTATCATCCCTTCCCTCCCCACCTCCCCAAATCCTCCCTCTTCCACCAAAGTTGTAAAATTTGTTTTCAACATATTATCTTGTACATCCCATTGTTATAATGGGTCAACCTGTATCCTTATTTCAGCATTTTGTTATTTCCCTTCCCCTCCCCAAATTATAAAAATGCATATACAAGATGATTCTAGCCATTCTAACTGGGGTAAGGTGGAATCCCAATGTTGTTTGGATTTGCATTTCTTTTATGGCCAGAGAAGTTGAGCATGTCTTCAGCACAGAATATTTTCAATCCAACTATCATATAGTGTGGTGTAGATCAATGGTTCACAAATTTTATTAGCAGTAGACTATTTCATCCTAGTTGCAATCATAACACCAGAAAAGAAGGTAGAAGAAGAGTTGCTGCAGTGAAAATAGCCTTAAAGGGCTTAGGACCTCATCCTGTGGAGAGTAGTTTGAGAGTCACTTATCCCAACAAAATTAACTCCGCCAGGAAGAATTCAACATGGAATATCTAGTTTCAGTTCACCAATAACTGGCTGTCATGCTACTTTTGAAAATACCTCTCATCAGGTAATAATTTAGACACCTGATGAAATCCTACCCTATTCCTCCATCCTCATGCTTCTCATGCTTCTCAGAATCGTGCCAGTGATTCACATCTCAGTAAATAAAAAGACTTTTCCATTTTCTTTTTTGAAAAAAAGAATATTTCTTTATTTGATTGATTCTACCACACAGATCATGCCTGTCACAAAAACATGAAGGATGATGCTGGGAATGTGGCTCAGTGGTCGAGTGCTTGCCTACCATGCACAAGGTTCTGGGCTCAATCTCCAGCACACACCCCCCCCCCGAAAACATAAAGAACATGGAATAATATAAAGTAGAATACAGTTCTCCTAGAATTTCCATATACACCTGCCAGCAGAATAAAGAGCTGCCAGTCTGCACTAAATATCCTCTCAGGTGCCTATGAGTATATATACATACATGTGTGAACAAGCATACAAAACCGTATTACTGTAAGGTTAGTTTCCAGCATTTAAAGATATATATCTCAGAAATCTATGAAAATATATATATGGATCTATTGTCTTTTCAAACAGCTGCTTATCTTCTGCTAGTATATTAGTAATCTGATCCTTTACTGGTAGATTTTTATTTGTGTCTCTGTCTTTGTTTTTGCAAATACTACACAAGAAATAAAAGTCTTTTTATAATATGCCCTGATCAAGGGAGACAGTGAAGGAGATGGATACCCTAATTCCTGCTAGGGAAAATAGCCAAAAGCCACAAAGCACCAAAGCCACAGAGGACAGAGAGGCTGGGGTAGCAGAATTCAGTGTTGGCCTTATTCCCCATTTATTGGAGGCTGTAAATGATTCCTTTTATGCCTGCAAATGCCGTAGGCAGTATTTGCTTCCACAGTACAGAATCCATCAATGTTTTTTCACTTTACTCAAAAGTTTGTATTGATTGTATGGACCCATCCCAGTCTTCCTGGATCTCCAAAGAAAACCAAATGACCTGCTGAGAATAATTATTCTTCCAGACTGGAGCCCATCCTATGACAGAACTGAAATGCTCAATGATGTTCACTTTCTGACCCTTCTGGCCTCCCTGTTGTCAATAGGAAGTGGTGTGTGACCAGTCTTGAAATTTCTTCAGGGTGAAAGAGTGAAACAGTCATAAACTTCACCTTAATTGGTCACTGATTACACTAACCATGCACATTCATTTTAGAGCTTCCTCGTTTATGGGTTTTCACTCCATTTATTTTTCAAAGCCCATCCTGTTGAATAGAAAATTTAGCTCAAGCCAAGACTTCTCAGTGACTGACGTCAATACCAATTTGGAAGCAAAGCTAAAGAAACACAGATCCTGTGCCAGCATTGCTGATTGAGTGAAAAACTCCTTTCTGTCTTTCCCAGAGAATCATCTGGTTGGATATTTCCTGAATTTCTACCAAGAAGTGTTATTAACCATTTTTGAAATGTGTTTTGACAAAATACTTTTTTTATTCTGCACAGTTCTGTGCCTCAGCTTTGGAGAAAGGATGGTTTCACTGACCAGAAAATAAGTATCTAGTAGCTAACACGAACACAGCAAATGCTAGGTACTAATGTGGAGGTTGCACAGATGCACAAAACAGCATCCCTGTTTTCAATAAGCTTAGACTTCCAGCATAAATGCTTAAGTGAGACCTGAGCACAGCATTAACACAAAACTGAGCTACGCATTGTGGTGCACACTTGTAATCCCAGCACTCAGGAGGTAGAGGAAGGAGAATCATTAGTTCAAGGCCAGACTGAATTACAGAGTGAGACATTGTTTAACACACATACAATACACACACACACACACACACACACACACACACACACACACACACACACACACCTCTAAGGAAGAAATATATTTTTATGCACCGCAGGACCAAAATGAGAAGGGGCAAGAAATTTCAGAGTACAAAAAAATCAAAGATTTGCATGGAAGAGAAGTCATTTGAGATGATCTTCCAATGATGAGCAATATTTAAAATAGGATAGAGGTGTCTCTAACCAGGAACCAAACAGACAACATAATTATAAATGCAAGTAAATAGCATGTGGTGGGATTTCTACTGAATGAATGATACTATGCCCTCATTTAAGCAGATAATAAAAATGTATAGACAAAATAAAACACTCAGTGGGCAAAACTTTGGCCTTCAAGACACCAGTCTATAAAAAGAGAAAAAGAGAAATTTCAGAAAGAGGCTATGATAAAATCAAAGGCATGGAAGTTTAACATAGATTACATTCCAAGGAAAATAACTTAAAAAGATTAACTATAACACACTGGAAAAGGAGACCATGGAGTAGGAGGTGAAGAGAAAGGAGAGAAAATGAGAAAAGGAAATAAAATAATATTCATTTCAATGCTAAAAGTATTGCTTACACTGCCTCATTTAATCTCCATAACCACCATTGAAAAGTAAATACTATCCTTTCTGCTTTAAAACTCACACAAAAAGATTGGATTATTTGTTTCACTGTTTAATATATTCTGGATATTAATCCTCTGTCACATAAATAGCTGGTGAAGGCTATCTCTTCACTCTGTTGATTGCTTCTTCCACTGTGCAGAAGCTCTTTAATTACAAAGCCCATTTGTGAATTCTTGCTCTTATTTCCAAGAGATTGGAGTCCTATTCAGAAACTCCTTATTAATAACTATATTTGAAGTGTTTTCCTATAGTAGTTTCTAAGTTTCAGTACTTCCATTGAGGTCCTGGATTTGTTTAGAGGTACTTTTGGTATAGGGTATGAGGTATGGATCAAATTTCATTCTTCAACTTATGGATATATGGTTTTTCTAGCATCACTTGAAAAAGAAACACCTCTAATGAGTTTTGTTTATTTTGTGGAACTAAGGTTGAACTCGCGAACTCTATCAATTGGAACATGGTCTCTGATTATTTTTCTTTTTAGTTATTAATCAGGCAGGGTCTTCGTTATTTTGCTTTGCTTTTTATTTTTGCCCAGGCCATCTCACACTGTGATCTTCCTGCCTATGACCTCCTATAGTTTATAGAAAATAAGTTTATTTGTTTGGATGAAGTCTAATCTTTTGTGTGGCCTGACTACCAACCACAATTCTCCTTTTCTTCATTTCTCAAGTAGCTGAGATTAGAGGCATAAACCATTGTGCCTATCCCCAATGTATTTTTTATTGTTATTGTAGAGTTGATATACAGAGGGTTCAGTTACATGAATCAGGTAATGAGTAATGAGTAAAATTCTTTTTGAACCATGGCTCCCCTTCTGTAGCTCTCCCAGTTTTTTCCTCTTGTCTCCACCCACAGCATATCTAGTTCATGTTCACGTGGTGTCCAGTGAGCACCACTGCTGCATTGATCATCCTTGTCCTACCTTTTATGTACCTCCCAAGCCCTCACAAATACAAATAAATGTTTTTTATACCTTTGTTGAGAATCAAATAGCTTATTTTAGGATCCTCTATTCTACTCCATTGGCATAAATGTTTATTTCTGCATATGTATGTATGTATGTATGTATGTATGTATGTGTGTGAGACTATGTGAAAATGTCCTGATGAAACATATTTTTCAATTAATAAAAACAAATAAAATGCCAATAAACATAGGAATAATTTTTTCATTAAAAATGAGACATGTGAAAATAAAACCTCAAAATTTGGGAAGCCTCTTAGAGAGAACATGCACTCTCTTGCTTTCTTCTATTTTGTTGTCTGGATATAAGTGTAATAACAGGGATCCTAGCAGCCAATTTGATTTCTGGGAATGGGGCCTCCATGATGATTCCAAAATACATTGAGGTTTAACAAGCACATTTATATCTAGTGTGAACTTTCATCTTTTGGAGAAATATAAATATATTAAGAATTTTCATAGAGTGACAAATAAGGGGTCTAAGCTTGAAGTATTTCAAATACATGTATGAAAATGGAACACCAAAACCCTTTTAAATTCTTGTAAAAAAAAAAAAGAGATATGGAGAATGAGAGGAAGATAGAGGGGCTGGGCTTGATTGTATGCATTGTATTTATATATGGAAATATCAAAATGAAACCTCTGTGTAGACAGGAACTCTGGCTCAGGCATGTAATCTTAGCTACTTGAGAAGTAGAGAACAAGAGATCTCTGAGGCAAAGAAGATGGAGGACTCCATCTCAATCAATGGCTCTGTTCTATGGCACATACCTATTATCCCAGATAAGAAAAAAGCACAATGGCTGGGTGCAGTGGTGCACACCTTTGATCCTCAGAGACCTAAGGAAGCACAACTAAGATAACTGTAGTCCAGACGTTGGCCCAGGTGGGGAAAATAACTAATGTAAAAAGGGGCTGGAAATGTGGTTCAAGTGGTAGAGTGCTTGTCTAGAAAACACCTGCCTAGCAAAAGAAAAGAAACTTCTGTGTACAAGTAATATATAGTAATGAAATATCTTAATGAAACAGAAAAAGTAGAATGTTCCATTTACAGTGTAAATTATTTGATTAGATCCCTTTTTCCAGGAAAAAGGCTATAACTGGTATCAGGGTACTGGCTGCATCAACCTTCTGGTTCCTGTCACTTACCATGACCTGGAAGTATCCATTTTCTCTATTAGATGTATGTAAGGTTCATGTTACTTAATAGAAACTCATATCCTATTAAATGTGGGCCACTCACTCATTTAGTCCCTGTAACCATCCTATGAGGATATGACTATCATTTCATTTTCAGATGCAGAAATTCAGGCACAGAAAAGTTCAGGAACTTGTTTGCTTTCAAACAGTTGATCAAGTAGCAATGGCAAGATTCAAACCCAGGCAATCTGGTTGTAAGTTTGTTTCTTTGATTACTACAATACTTGGCTACTTTTTGAAAATTGAGATAATATATATATATATATATATATACACATATATACATACACACATATATATGTTGATATATATATATATATATACCTGTGTCCTTAGTGCTTCATCCAATTTCTGACAAAACACTCAAAGTTCAATAAAAGTATAGTGAATGAAGGAAAGAATGAGAGAAAAAAATCCAAAGAGTGGGAATTTTTACTATTTTAGATTTTACCTCATATACTTTGCAAACTGGATTCCAGGTCACATTGTTTCATAAATAATAAAAAATAAAGGAACCTACAATGCTGTGGACTTATATCCTAAAAGGAAGACTGATACCTTTCTCTCATGAAGAATGATGATTCAATATCCAAATGAAGTTTCCTTACTAACAAGAAATAGAATTTATAAGAACCATTTTGATTTGCACCTCAGCAATTACAGTGACTTTCTCAATCTGATTTCTGAGGCCTTTTTCAGGAGGTGAGCATAGACTCACTCACTTAGCTTCATCAAGATCACAGCTTAAACCAGGAATACTAAGACATCTCCATCCCCTCTCCCTTGATCTGTATCAAATAGAAAGATTGCATTTAGGGCAAGTGTAGTGACAACTACAAACTGAAGGCAGTAATAGCATCTTCAGATCCCCACAGTTGGGAAAGAGAAGCCACAGAGAGCTGCTATTGCCACAGCCCTATCTTAAACTCTGACAAGCCACAAACATTTAATTCTTGGTTTGGAAAAAGACTAAGGAAATGCCCATAGAAAAAACAAAATGAGTTTAAAAACCAATTCTACTTGTACATTCAGTTCTTAGACTATACTAGAATGTACAAATAACCATTGTGGTTTTGAAGACAAAATTCACACCATTGATATAAAATCCAACTGTATATTCATGTTTCATGCACTTAAGACTCTCCTAATGGTCTGATTGACCTCAGCCCTGAGGCTTAAAGAGCTCTTTCCAGAAAAATTAATGGCTTCTCCCTTAATAAAGCATTTCCTTTGGATCTACAGATAAGGAAGTTCCAATTTCTATTGGGAAATCACCATGACTTTTGACCACATTATTCTCTCTCAGTTCAAGAGGAGTTTGTAAGACTTTTAAAAGTTACATGCGTCTGAAATTTTCATGCATGAGGTACAAGCATTTAACAAAATTACCAATTATACCAGCCACATCCCATGTCCTTTATGGTTTACACGATCATAATCAAGTATGACACCTTACTTTGTTATCTGCACTCAGATGCATTACTCTGACAATATACAGTTTCTGTGCCAAATGGCTAGAGTATCAAATATAGAGGACAGACAGAACTCAGAGGCACTCTGCTAGGGCTAAAACTGATCTAACATAGCTTTCAATCACAGCAACGAACAAATCAAAGATCTCAAAAGAAGAAAATAAAGTTCAATAGAAAAAACCCACATCTTTAGTCACATACAATCAGAGCTGAATGTGTTTGTTCTTCTATGAAGAATAGGATCTATACATTCTACGAGAAGTTGAACTTCAACTCTTCCATTCCATTGTCTTGTTAAGTCTACTGGAATTTGTCAGATCATATATTCTGACTTGCAATTGGAAAATATGGTCACCACATTGATGGAAAGTTTGAACTGTGCTAACTAGCTGGTATGCAAACTCTGAGGAAAGATGAGAGCAGAAGAAATAGATATCACTAACCTGCCAGTCAGGAGCTGGATAAAATGCTGAAGAGATTGGGGGTTCTCCCATGATTGCAAATACGGAAACTAAGTTCAGCTCAGTGAAGAATTTACATGCTACTTCTAATCAACCCACACCTGTGTTCATCTTGGCCACACATAGATTGAATCAACCCACAACTAAAAAGATAATTCACATTACTCAGAAGAAAAAGATGATCATGACTTGCTCTCCCTAGGATAGAAATATGTCTTCTTTGTCAAGCTCCTAACTCTGCTTCAGCATGGTGCTACCATAAGGTTTATGGCTCATGTCTGTGATCTTAGCTACAAGGAGCTAAGATCTCAGGATAGCAGTTTAAAGCAAGTTTGGGCAGGCAAGTTGATGAAATTTTTATCTCCAATTAACCACCAAAAAGCCACTGGAGCTGTGGTTCAAATGTTAGTATGCCATTCTTGAACAAAAGAAAGCTAAAGAACAGTGCCCAGGTCTTGAGTCCAAGCTGGGGGGGAGGGGTCTTAGGGAGAAAAGGAAGGGGAGGAGGAAGATGGGGAGGGGAGGAGGCAAAGACAAGGACCATGACCAAGAGGAAGACAAAGAAGAAACGTTAGCATTGATATGAAACAGAAATTAGCTGTTTCTCCAGAGAAGATATAGAAAACATCCTTGTAACATTTAAATAAGACTGTTTTATCAAAAGATGTAACACAACTTTATGTCAGTGAATTTTCACATTAAAACAACTAGTGAAATGGGAAGTATATAGTAGAAGGGCTGTGAACTGAAAAGGAAAACAAACAAGCTTTATCAATAATATAACAAGAGAGAGGAACAAGAAAGAAAAAACACAGCAGAAACAAGGAGCATCAAGAAAAAAAGTAGGAGTCTTTGGCAGAAAGGAAATTCTGTACATTTAATAATAAATGGGAATCAAAATTTTAGAGGATTGCTGATCTATACTCAGGAACCTCATTCTGCCTTGAAATCTAAATCAAGTAGAGATAAAAAGACAAATACCTATAGTGAAGCTTTTAATAAAGTATGTCTGAAATAATTCATTGTGTTTCATGAATTCATGCAACTTCCTAGATACCCTTCAGCTAACCCAGGGAAAATGTCTCCAACCAATCTGTGGAACCGGGTCCATGGTCCTACCCCGGCACTGTGACCCATGGAGGTTGCGTCACTCTTCTCAAACATGTGATGCTCAAGTGTTTCTGGAAGGATCCGTGAGGAGAAGGCTTAAAAGATTGATATTAGCAACACCTCTCATGCTTTCAAATACTTTGTATCTAGAAAAACTTGGTTATTAACCAGTCTGGATTTTACAAAACTAGTAAAAGACTACCAAGGATAACAATTTTGGTGCAATACAACCAAAATAATTTCCATATACAGCCTGTACTTAAATGAAATGTTTCGGCTCAGTGATAGAGTTCCTCTTACTATATTCTGATATTTTTCAAGGTCTTTGATTTCTGCATAATGGGTTCACTGCACCACAGACTAAGTAGTGGAAATTTCAGAGTTCTCCATTTGCAATAGAGCTAGAGCTCTTTTGCTTATTCTCATGTACATTCAAGAGGGTGTGAGCACTTCCAACCTTTTGTGGCCCAAGATGCTCTCACCAACATGGAATAAGAATAGTCTGACCTCAAAAAACAATGGCTTTTCTGTATGCCAACAATGAGAAGAGCACAGCTGAAATCAGGAAAGCAACTCCACTCGTAATAGCCTCACACAAAATAAAATACCTAGGAATTAAGAAGTGAAGGACCTCTGATGAAAACTTTAAAAACCTGAAAAAGGAAATCAAAACAGAACTTAGAAAGTGGAAAAACCTCCCATGCTCCTGGATTGCAAGGATCAACATCAAGAAAATGGCAATGTTTCCCAAGGCTATCTACAAATTCAATGTGATACCTATCAATATCCAACCTCATTCCTCAAGGAAATATAAGAGGCAATCTAAAAATTCATATGGAACAATAAAAGACCCCAAGTAGCAAAAACAATCCTCAACAGAGAGAACAGTGCTGGAGGAATATCAATACCAAATTTCAAACTCTACTACAAAGCTTTAGTAATCAAAACAGCTTGGTACTGGCACGAGAACAGACCTCAGGACCAATGGAATAGAATTGAAAACCCAGAAATGAACCCACAGACCTATAGCCATCTAATCTTCGATAAGGGAGCTAAAAAAATAGAATGGAAGAAAGACAGCTTCTTCAGTAAATGGTGCTGGCAAAATTGGTTAATCACTTGTAGAAAACTAGCTAGATCCTTATATATCACCCTGCACGAGAATCAACACTAAATGAAGACCTCGGAGTCAAAGCAGACACCCTGAAAACATTACAGGCAGGAATAGGAGAAACCCTAGGTCTCCTTAGCACAGGCCAAAATTTTCTTAGTAGAGACCCAGAAACACCACAAATCAAAGAAAAGTTGGACAAATGGGATTGCATGAAGCTGCAGAGCTTCTGCATGGCGAAGGACATAGCTAGCAAGATCAATAGGAAGCCCACAGAATGGGAGATCTTCACTAGCCATACAACAGACAAGGGTCTCATATGTAAAACATACCTGGAACTCAAAAAATTATATCCTCCAACAACAAATCCTCAGAGAAACAACTGCCAATAAATAGGTGGGCTAAGGACTTAAAGAAACTGGTGCAGGGAGGCGCTGTGCCCCGCAGGGAGTCTGGGGTCTCCCTGGACTAGGCCCTATGCTTAAGAAGGTCCTTGCAAAAAGGTGCTGCACCATGCTGCAAGTCTCAGATGGACCCATTGCAACAATGAAATGTACAAGATGCTATGTTGAAAAACGAACTTTACAACTTTGACAGGGGTGGGGGGTAGGAGGTGGGGGGGTGAGGGTGGGAGGGAGGAAGATGGGAGGGCAGGGATGGTAAGGGGAAACAAAGGAGGAGACAACAATGCTTGATAAGAAATGTGCTCATTCATTACCTTGCTCATGTAATTGTAACCCCTCTGTATGATATTTTCACAATAAAAACTTATTAATAAAAAATTTATAAAAGACTTAAAGAGAAACTTCTCTGAAGAGGAAATAAGAATGGCCCATAGACGCATGAAGAAATGCTCAATCTCTCTAGCTGTAAAAGAAATGCAAATAAAAACAACATTGAGATACTACCTCACCCCAGTGACAATGGCTATAATCAAGAACTCTAATAACAACAGATGCTGGAGGGGATGTGGACAGAAGGGAACACTACTGCATTGCTGTGGGAGTGTAAACTTGTTCAACCACTTTGGAAAGTAGTATGGAGGTTCCTCCAAAGACTCCATATAGAGCTCCCCTATGACCCAGCAATCCCACTTTTGGGCATTTACCCAAATGTTCACAAACAAGACCATACTAAAGCTACCAGCACAACTATGTTTATTGCAGCATTATTTACCATAGCTAAGATATGGATCAACCCAGATGCCCCTCAGTAGATGAATGAATCAAGAAAATATGGTGTATATATACACAATGGAGTTCTATGCCTCCATCAGAAAGAATGACATTTCCCCATTTGTTAGGGAATGGAAAGACTTGGAAAAAATTATATTAAGTGAAGTAAGCCAGGCCCAAAGAAACATAGGTCCCTCGGTTTCCCTTATTTGCAATAACTAGTATATATCTGAGACAAGCAGAAAAGCTCAGATAAGATGATGTTAAGTGAAATGAACCCCAAGATAAGGACACAAGTGCGTTTTTTTTTCTTGCTATTGTTTCTAACGTATTTATAAGGTACCACGTGATTTTTTTGTTGCCTTTTATGTCTCTCCCCCACGGTATAACTCCTGTTTTCACTGTATTTGATGTTGGTATAATTCGGGGAGGAGAAGAGGGAAAACAAATTGTTTAAATAGAGATACAGGTTTACCCATTGCAACAATGAAATGTACAAGATGCTATGTCAAAAACGAACTTTGCAATTTATGTGGGGGAGGGGGGTTGGGGGGGAAGGGAGTAATGTAGTTGTGGAGGTGGGAGGGAAGGGATGGTAGAGGCAAAACAAAGGAGGAGGCAACAATGCTTGATTAGAAATGTACTTATTTCCTTGCTCATGGGGTTTTAACCCCTTTGTACAGTATTTTCACAATAAAAAATATATATAAATATATATATAGAAAGAGAAAGAGAGAATAGTCTGAGAGTTAGGTGGGTCTGTGCTCAAATTTCAGTCTTATTATTACTCACATGATCTGATCAAGTGCCTCAACTAGAGACTGTTGTTCTTGTGTATAAAATGGCACTGATAATTCTAATAACTGAATATCCATTAATGGATGCAGTCTAAATATAGAGATATAAAGCACATGGCATTATCCCTGGCACATAGTCAAAACCCAATGGCTATTCCAAAAATTCAATAAAATAGAGGTATGTTTCTGGTAAGGGAGGCTGAATGATTTGAAGCTGACATTACATGATGTTTTTCATGGATTTGGGCTTTTATTTAGCATACTTTAGGTATTATGAAAATTAAAGTTCTGTAGTGACTGTAACAACTACTTCTTCTGCCACAGGTAGAGATACAATCAAAGTAGTTCTCATCAAAACCCATACCATTGTTATCACAGATTCAGTATCTTATTTTTTTGTTCTTTTGTTTTTTGGTGTCAGTACTAAGGCTTAAACTCAGGGCCAGGGTGCTGTTCCCCCGGCACTGCTTGAGCCACAGCTCTGCTTTTTGCTTTTGGCAGTTAATTGGTTATAAGTGTCTTACAGACCTTCCTGCCTTGGCTAGTTTTGAATATTTGTGGCTCATGCCTATAATCCTAACTACCTGGAAGGCTGAGATGGTGAGAATCATGGTAAAAGGCCAGCCCAGTCAAAAAAGTTCATGAGATACTCCTTCTCAACTAATAGTTGGGCACAATGGTGTCATCTTTCATCCCAGATAGCAGGAGGCTTAGATCAGAAGGTTCAGGGTTCCAAGCTAGCCTTAGCAAAAAACTCCATGAGACTATCTCATTAGAAGAAACTGAGTTCAGTAGCACATTCTTATCATCCAAGCTATAGTGAGAAATTTAAAGTAGGAAGATGGTGGTCCTGGTGTGGCCTCATGCAGGAAGTGAGACTCTATCTCAAGCAAGTACTTTAAAAAGGGAGAACTGGAGGCTTAGCTCAGGG
This sequence comes from Dipodomys spectabilis, assembly GCF_019054845.1. Lineage (NCBI taxonomy): Eukaryota > Metazoa > Chordata > Mammalia > Rodentia > Heteromyidae > Dipodomys > Dipodomys spectabilis. The sequence continues at coordinate 1,880,659 of NW_024871002.1, read as the reverse complement.
GTAGGGTACCTACCTAGCAATGATTTAGCCCTGAACTCAAATTTTAAATTTTGGGAGAAGAGAATAGTTATTCATTGGCAAGATAAACTCTGCTGAAAACTTGTCTTGGAATTAGGAAGTATATGAGTGAAACTAGACTTTGCTAACTTAGGAGTTGTAATTTGCTGATAAGGGAATAATAACTGCATCTTCTATTTTATAACTCTGTTGTTTATTTACTCAATTATTCTTTTAACTAAAAGTTATTGAATGCTGACTGTTAAAGTTTCTCATGACAATGTAAAGTGCTCCACCATGCCTTCTCCACCATGACAGACTGAAACCTCAGAAACCATGACCCAAAATAAATCTTTCCTACTTTAAGGCTACTTTGTCAGGTATTTAATCACAGCAACCCCAAACTTGAACATACTGACTATATTCTAGATATTGCACTGGGCACTGAGGTAGAAACACAGAGGAAGAAACAAGCCCTTGGTTCCATTTCATGTGTAGTCCTAGAAACACATGCAGATACAGAAACAACATGAGCATGATGCTGATCTTTGATCTCCCCTGATGCAATGACTTTGATTTAATCAGCAGGTACTGTGCTGGGTACTCAACAATTACAACATCCCTTAAAAAGTGGCATTATCATAATGATTTTGCATAGGAAATGACTACAGTTTTGAGAGCATGAGTAACTTGCCCAAGATCACACATCCTGTATGTAGCCAAGACTGAGCTCTAAACCTGTTTTTTTTTCTACTCAGCCAGATGGCATTTTTCCCCTAATCAAGTATACAAGTGACTAAACTTTTTTCTTCAATTCAGTTTCTGAAAAGGACAACAATCCTAGCACAATCCTATAAAAAAGAAGGTTGAGAGGGAAGATGACTAAAATAGTCATAGGCAGATAAAAGGCACATCAGCCTAATCAGGGCCAGACAAGATGACACATACAGCATTTATTACCAACAGAGAAAGATTTGATGTGCACAGTCTCTGGGACTCAGTGTCAGACCAATTATACATTGAAGGAACAAATGTGCTCCCATTTTTTTCCTTCAGGGATTATCACAATCATTTAGCATCACTGGTGATGGTGAAGTGGGTCATAATGTAGCATGAGCAGTTTTCTGGATCACTTGTGTTGATGCAGGTCACTGGACAAAAAGTGCCCTTAAAATTCTTCCTTGAACAAGTAACAATGGCTACCCTGAGGTCTAAGTTTAAATATTAACTCTTCCTCAGTTCACATTCAGACAGCAGTAATATTGCCAGTGCAATAACTATGTAGCTAAGAGAATAAGATACTATATAAATGATTAAGAAATTGTGCTCAATGACTCTTATTAATGGTAGAAGATCAAGATTGAAAGAGGACTCAGGAGAGACTGTGACTCAATCCTCAGAGAATCAAACTAGAGCTCAGGAAAGGGAAATGACTTCTTTTCAGTCACATTTCTCAGAAACAAGAACCAAGAGTAGACAGGATCCATCAATGAACTAAACTGTTCACTGTTTTCAGTAAAAAAAAAAAAGTAAATTGAAGACAAAAACATATAGGCAAGCTATTGTGTGCTATAGATACAATCAACAAGAGAACTGAAAATAAAATCAATTCTGACATGGCCACAAACAAGCTGTGTGAACTATTCCCTCAATCTCTAGTTATTTATAAACTTGGGTTACTAAAAGGGAGTGGAAGAAGGTTGCAAAAACAGAGTAATAAAAGATGTGACAATGTTTAAAGTATATCATATGCATATATAGGAATATCACAATGAAACCTTCCATGTTGTAAAATTAATATGCACTAACTGAAAAATGTAGAAAAAAAGTGGAGATAGTGCTATTGGTACAGCTTATTTCTTGAGGCTCCACAAGAAACAAAGATACTGGAAAACCTTCCTTGGGTGGTATGCAAACGGTTACAGATGAATTAACTGAAGTGTAATAGACTCTATGGACAGCTTAAATAGTATAATTCATTTAAAAAGCTATGTCAAAGTCCAACAAAATAAGTACCAGGAAATGGGTACTTGCAAGAGGGGAGGATGGGGTCAAGAAGAATGAAGAGGGGGAAGGGAGAAGAATGCAGGCCAAAATCCATTGTATATACCAAAGAATTGAGAAATATAAGAGAAGGGATGGGTCTAAGGTGGGGGGGGGGGGGGTTGGGCTGGGGGTGTGTGAAAATGTTGGAAGGATGATACAGGTCAAAATGCATTGTATACATAAACTCCTTTGTTAAATGTTAAACAAAACAATTCAATACATTATCCAAAAATTAAAAATTGAGGGAAGAAGGGGGGTTGGTGAGGGGTAGATAAGAATGTTGAAAGGGGTGCTATTGATAAGTTGCACTGTATTCATAAACTGCTTGGTTGAATGGCAATTCCTTTGTACAACTACTTTCAAATAATAAAAATATTCAAAAATAATTTTTTACAAAAAAATCCTAGGTAATTTTCTCCAGTGGGTTATATACTAGGGCTTCTATTTCAGCCTCTCTTACCTACATTGGCTTCCACTTCTGCCCAAGTTTTCAGCTGGTACTGTGATCTACTCTTTCTAGGCTCAAACTAAGAAAATTTAAATCCTTCAGGTATAAATATAATCAGCAAATATCAAACAAATGTTCCTCCCTTTGCCAAAGAGGTGCTGAGTAGGGTATTAACTAACCTATGAGAACAAAAGTTCTTCATTTTGTAAGATATTAATGTCAAGTTAGGAGTTTCTGAATGGAGCTGAGGCCAAAAATCATCTCAGGACTAACATGCAGTACTAAGAAACAAGGAAAACATCATATGTGTTCCTTTTCCAGTATGTATTATTTTTGAGTCTGAAAAAGATTGTGGTATATATTCTTATCTCTGGTGAAATGTTGCATTATATACACACAGGCAAATACACAACATAAATACACAGACACACACCCTTCCTCACTTGGTGGGAAAATATTTTCTAGTCCCATGAGAGGTGTTTTGCATTAACAAATCACGTAGTCCCACTAAACAGAAAATCAGACATTTTTTCAGAGAAATGTGGATTTGTTCCAATTTTGCTGTCTACATTATCCAAAGCCCTGCAGTCTTGATATGGTTCACTTAAAGATCATTACTCATGTTACTGAGTGGGCTACAGAGTGATCATGCCTACGCAAGTTATTCTTCTGGGTGTTAGAAAATGACAGGTGTTAGCTCTGGTACTGAATGTGCTGAAATTAACTCAAACTTGCAAAGTTCCATCAGCACCTTATAAGGGAAGATATATATCCTTCAACTGAAGTCAGAGAAAGGGAGTTGAAGGAATGGAGGGATAAAGATATTTATAATCGAAAACATTTGAATCAGTAGATAGGGTAAATGCTCCAAAAGATGTGTCTGGCAATTAGTAATTTAGCCATTCAAAGCTGTGTATTACAGAAACTATTAATGCAAAATTAGTTTACTTAAGAAAAATGCCATTAATTTCTCTTGACTTCTTTATTTGGCACATAACAGACTACCTGCAATGTGTCATCTGTAAGATAGATCAAACAAGCAACATTTTTAAAGAAATTTGGAAAATGATTGCCTTAACATGGAAGACAGATTTATTTTGTAAAAAGTGAAACAAGCCAGGAACCAGTAATCACACTGGTAATCTTAGCTACCCAGGAGGCTGAGATCTGAGGACTGAAGTTGAATACAGTTCAGACAGGACCATGAGATTCATCTCCAATCAACTATTCAAAAAAATCTGGAAGTGGACCTGTGACTCCCATTGTGAAAGAACCCAGGCCCTAGGACCAGTACACAAAAAGTAAAGCAAACTATAGTAAAAAGTTTTTTTATACTTTCTAATATTTCCCAAGAAGTGTCTCAGGTCTTAAATAACTTTCTCCCTAATCTCTGGTAAAACGGAACGACAAAGTTTTGTGTCATTTCCACAATGGTATTTGAGCACCTAACCGAAGGATGTTTAAGTGCATTGTCACCCTATTTGAGAATTATTGCCAGCAATTTGTCAATGTTTGTATATTTTGATGAATAATTATGGAAAATTATAAGAGATACTGTTAGGAAAATTGGTTCCATTAAATTATAAAGGTATATTCTTCCAATATTTCTGTAAGCAGAGTTCTAGCATTATTATAGGCATGATTTACAGAATGAATTCCAAATCATTTTAATGGAAATTATTTTCCAAACTAGGATAATATACTCTCATTCAAAATTTGATTCTGCTCTATCATGTTCATAAAAACACAGTCAGATCTTGGCTATGGTGAATACACTGTAATGATCCCAGTTGTGCTGATGGCCTTACTGTGACCTTGTCCATGTTCTATTGGATACATGCCAAGTGGGGAATTATTGGGTTTTAGGGTAGCACAGTACCCAATATATGGAATCAGCCCAGATGCCCCTCAATGGATGAACTGATGAAAAATACACACACATATACACACACACACACACACACACACACACACACACACACACACACACACACACACACACACACCTACAGAGAGACAGAGGCAGATAATGGAATTTAACTCTTTTATTAGAAAGAATAATATTGTACCATTCATAAGAAAATGGAAAGACTTCGGAAAAATTATAGTGAAGTAAGCCAGATACAGAGAAACAGAGGTTGCATGGTTTCTTTTTATTTCTGGCAGATAGAATGTACCTATAAATCTGTAAGTAAACACTTTGATGGTATGCAAGTGGTTACATATGAGTTAATTGAAGTAAAATAGACCCTATGGAGAGCATAAATGGTATAATTTTTTAGAAAGAGTAAGTCAAAGCCCAAGAAAATCAACACTGCTAGTGGCTCAAGCATGGCATCCTAGCTACCTAGGAGGCTAGATCTGAGGATTATGGTTGGAAGCCAGCCTGGGCAATAAAGGTCTTGAGACTCTTTTTTTTATAGTAAGTATAAATAGATTATTTTATTGTAAAGATACTGTACAAAGAGTTTACAGTTACATGAGTAAGGTAATGAGTATTGTTAACTGCTCCTTTGTTTTTCTCCCAATATCCCTTACCTTGCTCCTTCACACCCCTCAAGTTGTAAAGTTCATTTTCAATATAGTGTCTTGTACATCTCATTGTTACAAAGGGACAACCTGTTATCTCCAGTTAATCATCAGAAAACTGGAAGTGGGGCTGTGGCTCAAAATGATAGAGCGCTGGCCTTGAGCAAAAAAGCTCAGGGACAGCACTCAGGCCCTGAGTTCATACCTGGTAACTAACCCCCCCAAAAAAATCCAACACCAGGAAATGGGTAAATCCAAGAGGAATTTGGGGCCAAAGGGAGAGGGGTAGACAAATAAAGAGGACAAGGGGAGGAGAATGCAATCAAGACTTCATTGTACATACCACAAAACTAAGAAAAGTAAGGGAAGGATGGTTGAAGGGGATGCCACTGATCAACATGTATCATTATGTGGCACCTCCTATGTAAACTATTTACAGATAGCAAAAATAAAATGAAATAAATCACACAACCAGGAGTTAATTGAAATTTACTTCAAAATGATACATATCAGAGATAAATTTTTGAAGAGTGACCTTTAGTAATGGAGTTTGCAGACATCTTATGCTTCTTTTTCTTTTTTATTAGGGTTTTAATTTTTTGAGTTGATTCAGTTTTTATGTATATATTTATTAAATTTCCATCATTCTGTTTCTTTTACTCCATTAACCTCAACTTTCATATTTTGGTCAACATATCTTTTGTCTAAGTCATTGTTACTACTAATAAGACCTTGCTGCCAAATTTTCTACCTTCAGGATTATCAGTTATAAAATGTACATTTTAAGTGTGAATTATTTTATTGTTCCAAAACAGCTCTTTTCATATTTTAGAACTATAAGTCTAAAGCTAAAATCCAAAACCCTTGTTGCTCTAAAAGAAAACCAAACTTCTCATAGTTACCAATTGTTCAAAATATCATGACAAAGAACACAGTTAAAATCTAACATTCATGGAATCTGACCTCAGCTCCATCTTCTAAGACATATTTGATTTTGACCAAGATATATCTCCTTCTTGTAACACAACTCTCTTGTCTTGGAAGGAGAATAATGAATTAACACATAAAAATCCTTATATCTAGTCTAAAACAATTGCTCAATCAAATAATTTTAATAATTGAAAATATACGAACAAAAGAGGAATTAGTCTCAAAGTCAGGAAATGAGCGAGCCTCAAAATCTTCATCTTATCCATGGAAATGGAGAAATGGTCAACTTATGGCCTCAAGGTTTGTAAATTAAAAAAATGGAAATTTGTGAAACCCAATTAAATGGAAGACTATACAAGTAACAAGTAAGACATATTCTGAGAATTGTACTGTCTCCAAGCACAGGATGTTGGATCTACTGATCCTTGATAAGACAAATAGCTACTGCGAGGTAATTTTTACAAATCAAAAAAGCAAATCAGGTATTCTTTAGCACAAAATCATAACTATCCTGGTTACCAAAAGCTAACAAAATAGTTTTATCTATATTTTCTCCCTATAGTACTGGAGCACAGCTTTTGTAACTGGAAAGAGCACTGAGTTCATCTTGTTCAATACTATTTTTCTACAAACAAGATAACTGAAGACACAAAGGATAAGAGACTAGGTATAGTCCCACAGTGATTGTGGGATGCAGAAGCAGGACCAAGGTTTCTTCCAGTGCTCTTCACTCGATTCCTCCTTCTTAGCCACAATTCCACTTTTTTGTTGCATTTTAAAAGGGGGTTTTGTTTGCAAAATGAACATCTGAGATATTTTCTTAAATAAGATATCCATATTTCTGTTTGATGTAGCTACGTGCACATGTGAGAGGCCCATTGCAATTCTCTCATGATATTTCACGCTTGTAATTGAAATAGTACCAACAGTTGGACTACATTCAATTATACATTTATTTCTCTGGGGCTGTTTCAACAGACAGAAATAAAATTCCTCTTACCTTCATAAAATCTCATATTTGAATAAATGGGAGAAAAGGAAGAGGTATCTTTGTAAATGTCAAAGATCATTAAAATCCATAAATGGGTCACATTGCTAGAAAAAATTCTAGCATGCCCAGAAGCAATAGAGAACTGTCGCTGCCAAAAGGCTGGTTGAATGTAAGCATTAATGTAGAGTCATAAGAAAGTTCACCTTACAGAGAAGGAAACCTTGTCATTTCTCTTGAAATGTTCCCCCAAAGTCCTGGAAGCACTTAAGTCATAGATGTAGTTTTCCCTAATGACATTACACTGTGGTCACATAAGGAGCTGAGTTTTCCCCTCACAGTCTCCAAGGAACTTGTTACATAATCCCTCATTGGAGATTATTATAATGCTTAGATTCAACCTTCCCTGAAGTTTCACTGAAAATATCTAAAAGGTTTGGTAAAGGTTAAAGGGTCAGTGGGGTGGGAGAATATCTTACAGCAAGACACTTAATAGAAACTCTCACAGAAGCAATTTCTTTTCTTTCCTAGACATTCAAGAGACTGACTGACATCCACCAACTACCTAAATTAAATTTTAGTGTTTCTCACTTAGGCAGAGCTTTTGTTGTTGCTTTTAGAGCCAAAGGAAAAACTGAGCCTAACCCAGATGGTGCTTTCTTCCTGCTCCTCCCACTCCTCATCACTGTTCAACAGGACTGTATGCTAGAAAAAGATGGTCTCCTTTCACACACACACACACACACACACACACACACATATGTGGGGTGTGTGTATGTCCATGTGTATACATGTATATGTGTATATATGAATTTGTGTGCATATATGTATATTCACAAGTTATTTCTAATGTTAATATTTAATGTGATAGGAATGCTAATCACAAAGAACATTTTGCTCTATGTAAGGTAGCTCCTAACAACTCATTTAGTCATCATAGCATCCTGACATAGATACTAGGTTGTCTGACCTTTACCAATAATGAAATAGTGGTTCAAAGAAGTGAAACAACTTACCTGAAATTACAGATTACTGACAGGTGAATGGGAATTTTGCCCCAGCTGACAAGACTGCATAGCCTATCTTCTTAACTCCTAATGTCAAGTGTTAAGAGTTAAAAGCCTATTTGACCCAACAGACAAGATGATAATTCAAGCTTAGAACTAAGGACATAAAACAAAGAGTGCTAATGAAACTCCACACAATGTCTCCAGAAAAACCTCCCCTGTGATGGGTCTTAGCTTCTTTTAATTATCTCAGTCACACTGAGAAAGACTGCCCTATCCTGACTATACGAAATGCCATTGGATTGTATGCTTCAAAATGATTTAATTTGATGTTCTATAGATTTCACCTCAAAAATAGTACTGCATTTGAAAAGAGTTTTATTACTTACTAATGGGAAATTTTACATCCTTCCTCCTTCCCCCCAAAAAGACTGAAAAATTATTTTTTTCCTGGCATTTGGAAAAACTAGATATATAAAAGAACAAGAAAGTAAGTGACTTATCTTATTTCCTGATATGATAGAGAAGCTCCTTATTAATTCAGTAAAGCCAGCTCCAATTTTAAGAGCCAAGAATCTCAAAATTGACAGACCATAGAGGTTGCCTGTACATAGTTCTATCCAAAAGCAGTAGTCTTCCTGATATGGTGTTGGTACAAAAGGAAACAAAAAAGAGCAATAGATCAAGTGTGGCACCAGAGCAAAGTGCATTTTGCCAAAAAGTGAGTTCCACCATTGTCCTGGAGTTAAAATCAGCCACAAGTGAGCAGCTACGTGGCACAGTAGCCACTGGCTCCTAGCAATAGGCCCCACCAGGGCCCATCTCAACATTAAAGATTACCCATATACTTCATACATATCTCGTTATAGTTGTGCTTTAATGAGCAGACTATCCTTCAAATAGCCATCTTTGTTCCAAAGTGCATTATTAGGCAAAGTATTCTCAAGTCCCCAGTTCCTGGAAAAGCCCTCCCATTTCTCAGAACTCTCCACAATTATGTAAATACAGTCCATACATCTAATTACCTCCAGTCCATAAAGTGCCTCTAAACTGATTGCTCCAAGCACTCAGCTACTTGGTTGGGTTACCTGTTTTAATCATATCTTAATGTGTACTATTGCTACTTAAAGGCCTGACATTCTATCCATCCAAAGATACAGTTAGTAGCAGTCTTGCTATGCTGCATTCGATACACTACCTTTGTGCTTCTAAGCACTTTTTGTGCTTTAACCTTCTTAAATAATCATATATAGCTATTTGGGTCTAGTTATTTATCACATGCTCTACCCCTATTCTGAGTGGTGGCTGCTGGGAACATTGTAGAGATAGAACATTCCATTATAACATAAAGTTTTATGGGATGGTGTTGCTCATTGGCAAGAAAGAATACTACTATGTCCACATGGAAAAACTATCCAAATGTTCCTGATCAGTCATTTCTATGTACAATAAATAGTCCCCTAGTTTCTTCTACCTCCAGAATGGTATTTTAGTTTTTGTATTTGTTTGTTTATTGTTATTGCAAAGGTGATGTACAGAGGGGTTACAGTTATATAATCAGTTAATGAGTACATTTCTTTATAAATAATGTCACTTCTTCCCTCATTTTCATTTTTTCCCTTCCAAACCCGCACCCCCACAAGGTATATAGTTTATTTTCAACACAGTATCTAGATCACTGCTACATTTGTTCACCCTTTGTCCCACCATTTCTGTTTCCCTTCCCCTCTCCAAATTAGATAAACTTATATACAAGACAAAAGGTACAGAAAACATAACCCACAGGAGTCCAGAGGAAGATGGCTGAGGAGAAGGTGGGGGCTAAACAAGCTCTCACATAGAAACCAGTTTTAGTGTTCCAGTGAAAAGTCCAAGGCTACAGAGCCACACCAAGTGTTCCATCATAGTACAGTGTGGCCAGAGAGGAAAAATTCAGGCAGATTGGTTAAGGAGACAGATTCAAGCACTTGCTGGTGTCTACAGCAGAAGGGACAGCCGCCATATCAATAGAGAGAGCCCGGGACAAAGGCACCAGAGGGTGGTGTGCCAGCGGATTCTACTCATTGCCAGCAAGAACTGACAAGAAGTAGAAATCTTGATCCTGCTGACCACAGACAGTTGCAGAAGTGGATGGCCCGGAAACCAAGGAAAAGGTATGAGTACCACAGAAGACATCTTCACTCCTTTTCAGCAGCAGTGGGAAGATAGCCCCTCTCCCACCACGGAGAACAACTCCATGTTTAATACAAACACCGGGTCAGAGCACCTAACCCATGACTCAGATCTTGGAAGAAGACAATAGGAGCCATTCAACAGGTCAAAGGAACCTGACCTGCAGGGCTCAGCTTACCCCAGGGGAAAGTTGCCCTTCCCAGGCAGAGACAGTTCCACTCATGGAGGAGTGACTTCTTCACTAGGTAAACAGAGCCAGAGCCTACCCTACCCCACTGTAGCACAGGAAGCAGACCCAACTGAAGGAGGGTAAAAGAAAAACAGTTGGAAACTCAGTAAATATAAATCCTGAGAATGGCTCCAGTCTGGGCTGTGTGAGTGTTTCAGGAGTTAGCCATTCAGGGAAAAGCTACTGATTGCTAACAGGCCTCAACCCTACCCACAACCTAGCCCCATCACAACCACTCCAACCTAGAGGAAACAGCCATCTCCCTCTTTGTGATACTCAAAGCAGATCTCCCTCCCACTGAACTAGCCTGGAAGGAGGGTAATAAAGTTCCTGGTAAGGCAGACCTTAGTTCTGCCTGTTCAAACTGATTTAAGAAACCAGTCAAGCCACAGGAAAACCAAACACCAAGCAAACCAGAGACTCGACCAAGACACAGGTTACAGACACAGAGGAGACACAAGATCCCCTCCCCCTAAAAAAAATCGAAGAACTCTTTTTTCTACATAATTTTTTAACTTAAAAAATTGTTTATAATTTTTTCATGGTTTTTATTTTAGGCTTGGGTTTTTTGCTGTTTTTTATTCTTTTTTACTATTTTCCTTTCTGTTTTTTTTTTTTACTTTAATTGTTGTTCTGCTCATCCTCATATATATATATATATATGTATATATATATATATATATATATATCCATCTTCGAATATTGGACCTTATTCTTAATTGTGTACATACTTAATTCAGATATCAATTACTCAATTCACAAACTATCAGCCTTAACTCTCTTAATTGTAGTATGATTTCTTTATACTTATATAATTTTTAAGTGTTTCATTTTTAATTCTTTATTTTTTATCTTCTCCTTTCTTCTATCCTTTTCCTCTCTCTGAATTTAGGTCTTGGCTATATTCCCCTTTTCCCTTTCCCTCCCCACATTCCTCTAATCTTATTTTTTCCTCACAATTCTCCCTAAACCTATTAAGTTTCTGGTCTGTTGATTCCATCTTTGATTTTCTTAGTCCATTGATCCTCAGTTGTTTGTTGTTGAGCTAAATTGTATCTGTTGAACTAGATTATACATGTACTCATTTTGACTGTGTCAAACAATCTGTGCAACTACAAGACTCTGGTTGATGCTTGCCTTAAAACAGTGTTCTAGCAAAGAATTGGTTTTGCTTTAATACCCAATGGGCAGAACAAGCTGGAGGAACATAAAAAATGGCAAATCCAGGTATCTCAACTCCTGCTTATGATAATCAGGAATCACAGCAGCTAATGAATAATCCAGAGGAGAGTTCCCAAGATGCTCTACAAACACTACTGGTAAACAGGCTGAACGAAAAGACTGAAAGCCTGCAAAGGACTCTGTGTGAGTGTGATGGGGAAATCCATGAGTATGATAAGGCTAACCAAAGATTATTATAGGAATTTTGGAAGCCTGAGGAGGCTAATCAAAGATTAATAAAGTAATTGCGTGAGTGGGATGAGAATAAACAAAGATTAATAGAGGCATTCATGGAATCTACAAACAGAAATCTGGAGGATTCCATGGAGGCCACAAAGGGAATGCTGAATGAAATCCAACAGAATGAAAGGGACTCCAATGAAACTATAACCAATCAACTACAGGATTTGAGAATGAACACTGAAAACCAAATTAAAGAGGTAAAGAAGCTTCAACAAAGAATTTGAAGCCATCAAATTTGACCAATTAGACAGAAAGGAAATAAAAAACAAAAAGAATGTGTTAACAGTAGGTTAGACCATGCAGAAGATCAAATCTCTGGGATTGAAGAAGCCTAGACATTATAGAGAAAGAACAGACCAGTATACAAGATAAATCTAAGAAATATGATAGATATAGTCAACATTTAAAAGGCACCATCAGAAGGCCCAATTTAAGGCTAATGAGTGTAGAGGAGGGCCTAAAGACAGAAGTTAAAGGTCTAGGAAATTTACTTAACAGAATCCTAGCAGAGAAGGTCTCAAGCATGCAAAAAGATAGGCTCATTCAGATACAAGAAGTCTTTAGAACCCTAAATACACCAGACTAGTACAGGACATCCACCATCATATTATAATCCTCAAAGAATCAATTGAGACTAAGGAAAAGATCCTTAAAGTTGTCAGGAAGGAAAAATCAATCACCTATAAAGGGAAACCAATCAGAATAAATTAAGATTTCTCAGCGGAGAAATGAAAGCATGGAATGATGTATGTCATGCCATAAAGACAAACAACTATCAACCAATAATACTGTACACAGCTAAACTCTCCTTAATAATGAAAGGTCAAATTAAAACCTTCCTCACCAAAAAAACAATTGAAACAATATATCTCCACAAAACCAGCCCTACAAAAGATACTTAAAGATGTCTTACACATAGAAAATCAACAAGAGCATAATAAAGGCCAAGAAAGAGCCCTCAAATAGAGAATCCAAGAATCATAGGAAAAATCCAGTCGCTACAGCCCCCAAGAAGGTGGATAACATGGCAGAAACTACAAAAAACACCTCTCAGTCCTTTCAACATTAATGGGCTGAACTTTCAAATTAAGCGACATAGATTGTCTAGTTGGATCAAAAAGCAAGATCTTTCTATCTGCTGCTCTCAACAGGTATACCTTGCCCCCAAACAAACATATTCTGAAATTGAATGGCTGGAATAAAATCTATCAAGCAAACAGCCCTCATAAACAGGCTGGAGTTGCAATCCTAATATCAGATAAAATAGACTTCAAATTAAAATTAGTGAGAAGAGATAAAGGAGTACATTACATACTAATAAAGGGATCTCTGCTTCAGGAGCATATTAAAATTCTAAATATCTACTTGCCAAACATTTATCCAAGAAACACTACTTTCCCTCAAAACCCACATAGATCCAAAGACAGTAATAGTTGGGGATTTGACGTACCACTATCCATGCTGGATAGATCAGACAAAAACTCAAAAAAGAATCCTCAGATTTAAAGAATTGCATTAACCAAACTGGACTTGAGATATCGACCGAATATTTCACCCAGTAGCATCAGAATGCATGTTCTTCTCAGCAGCACATGGAACATTTTCCAAAATATACACAATGGAAATTTGACCAAATTCAGAAACACTGAAATTATGCCCTGCATTCTCTCAGATCACAAGGGAATAAAGTTAGCATTTAACACCAATAATCACTTACAGAAAAGTAAAGCTAGATCCTTATATATCACCCTGCACCAGAATCAACTCCAAATGGATCAAAGATCTCAGAGTTAAAGCAGACACCCTGAAAACCTTACAGGCAAGAATAGGAGAAACCCTAGGTCTCTTTGGCAAAGACTGAAATTTTCTTAATAGAAACCCAGAAACACAACAAATCAAGGAAAAGTTGGACAAATGGGATTGCATGAAGTTGCAAAGCTTCTGCATGGCAAAGGACATAGCTATCAAGATCAATAGAAAGTCCATGGATTGAGAGAGGATCTTCACTAGCCATACAACAGACAAGGGTGTCATATCTAAAATATACCTGGAACCCAAAAAAATTAAATCCCCCAACAACAAATCCTCAAAGAAACAACTGCCATAAGTAAGTGGGCTAAAGACTCAAAGAGAAACTTCTCTGAAGAGGAAAGAAGGATAGCCAATAGACACATGAAGAAATGCTCAAATTCCCTAGCCATAAAAGAAATGCAAAGCAAAAACAACATTGAGATACCACCTCATCCCAGTTAGAATGGCTATAATCAGGAACTCTAATAACAGATTCTGGAGGGGATGTGGACAGAAGGGAAAACTACTGCATTATTGGGGAGTGTAAACTTGTTCAACCACTTTGGAAAGTAGTATGGAGGTTCCTCCAAAGACTCCATATAGAGCTCCCCTATGACCCAGCAATCCCACTTTTGGGCATTTACCCAAATGTTCACAAACAAGACCATACTAAAGCTACCAGCACAACTATGTTTATTGCAGCATTATTTACTATAGCTAAGATATGGAACCAACACAGATGCCCCTCAGTAGATGAATGGATCAAGAAAATGTGGTATATATACACAATTAAATTCTATGCCTCCATCAGAAAGAATGACATTGCCCTATTTATTAGAGAATGGACAGACTTAGAAAAAAATTATATTAAGTGAAGTAAGCCAGGCCCAAAGAAACATAGGTCCCTTGGTTTCCCTTATTTGCAATAACTAGTATATATCTGAGACAAGCAGAAAAGCTCAGATAAGATGATGTTAAGTGAAATGAGCCCCAAGATAAGGACACAGTGGTTTTGTCTTTCTTGCTATTGTTTCTAACAAATTTATAAGGTACCACGTGATTTTTTTGTTGCTTTGTATGTCTCTCCTCCACGGTATAACTCCTGTTTTCACTGTATTTGATGGTATAATTTGGAAAGGAGAAGGGGAAAAACAACTTGTTTGGGGATACAGATTGACCCATTGCAACAATGAGATGTACAAGACATTATGTCAAAAAATGAACTTCACAATTTAGGAAGTGGGGGAGTATAGTTGTAGAGATGGTAGGGAAGGGACGGTAGGGGAAAAACAAAGGAGGAGGCAACAATGCTTGATAATATATGTACTCATTACTTTGCTCGTGTAATTATAACCCCTCTGTACAGTATTTTCATAATAAAAACTTATTTTTTAAAAAAAGAATTGAATACCAAAAGCCACCAAAGAAAATTCTGTGACAGAAGGAGACTCAACAACACACTGTTGAACTACCAGTGATTCACAGAATAAATTAGAAAGGAAATTCAAATGTTCATGATATTTAACAAAAAACACAAATTACCAGCTGATCTGGGACACAGGAAAGGCAGTACTCAGAGGCAAGTTTATAGCTCTGAGTTCCATCATCAACAAATTGGAGAAATCTGAAACCAACAATTTAATGAGGAACCTGAAGCTCCTTGAAAAAGATCAACATGCTAAACCCCAAGTCTAAAGATGGAAGCAAATAATTAAATTAAATCAGAAATAAATGAATTAGAGCCCTGAAAAACCATACAAAGAATCAACAAAAAAAGAACTGGTTCTTTGAAAAAATTAACAAAATTGATAGACCCTTAGCAAATCTTATCAGAAAAAGAAGAGAACACACCCAAATAAACAAACTCAGAGATGAAAATGGAAACATCACCACAGAAACAACCAAGATTCAGAACATTATAAGGGAGTAATTCTCAAACCTTTATGCTAATAAGTTTGAGAATCTGGAAGAAATGGACAGATTTCTAGCAAATATTGACATGCCAAAACTAAACCAAGATGATTTAAACTAACTTAAAAGACCCATATCAAACACTGAAACAGAAACATCAACAAGAGACTTCCCCCACAAGAAAAACCCAGTATGAGATGGATTTACAGCTGCCTCTACAAGTTCTTCAAAGCAGAGCTCACACCAATACTCCTCCAACTCTTCAATGAATTGAAAGTGAAAGTTCTCTACCAAACTCTTTCTATGAAGCCATCACAACCCTCATCCCAAAACCAGGCAGGGACTCATCATAGAAAGAGAACTACAAACCCATTCTTTGATGAACATGGATGCAAAACTTGACAAGATTCCAACAACTCTTTATGATGAAGGCTCTGGAAAAACCTTCTATTCTCCTGGATTGGAAGCATTAACATCATGAAAATGGCACTACTGCTCAAAGTTATGTATAAATTCATTGCAATACCCATTTAAATCCCAACAACATTCTTCAATGACATAGAGAAAAAAAAAACAAATATTCATATGGAATAATGAAAGACCCCAAATAGCAAAACAATCCTTAGCCAGAAGAACAGTGTTGGAGGACTTTTAATATCAAATTACAAGCTTTATTACAAAGTCATAGTAATAAAAACAGCTTGGTACTGGCACGAGAATAGGCCTCAAGACAAATGGAACAGAATAGAATCCCCAAAATGAACCCACAGCCCTATAGCCACCTAATCTTTGATAAGATGCTGGCACGGTTGGCTATACATATGCGGAAAACTGAAGTTAGTTCCTTGTATATCACAATGCACCAGAGTCATTTCCAAAAGGATGAAAGACCTCAATGTAAGACCAGCTAACACCAAAGTATTACAAGAACAGATAGTGGAAACCCTAGAGCTCCTAGGAATGTATTAAACCTTCCCAAAATCCAGAATCACAACAAATCAAAGAAAGACTGGCTAAATGGGATTGCATCAAACTGAAGAGTTTCTCCATGGCAAAGGACATAAATAGCAAGATAAATAGAAATCTCACAGAATGGGAAGAAAAGGGCCTCATATCCAAATATACTTAGAGCTCAAAAAATTAAATCCCCCGAAAATAAACCCTCAAAGAAACAACCCAATTAATAAGTGGGCTAAAGACTTAAAGAGAGACTCCTCAGAAGAAGAATGGCCAATAGACACATGAAGAAATGTTCGACATCTCTGGACATAAAAGAAATGCAAATCAAAACAACATTGAGATTCCATCTTACTCCAGTTAAGTTGGCCATTATCAAGAAAACCAACAATAACAGATGTTGGCGGGGATATGGCAAAAAAGGAAAGCTACTACACTGTAGGTAAGAATGTAACCTTGTTCAACCACTCTGAAAAGCAGTATGGAGGTTCCTCAAAAGATTAAACATAGAACTTCCCTGTGACCTAGCAATCCTACGCCTGGGCATTTATCCAGTAGACTACAGAAAAAGGCCACATTAAAGGTATATTAGTTTTCTACTTCTGTACACAAACTACCAAATATTTAGAGGCTTAAAAAACGCAATTGTTGGGCACAGTTGGCTCACGCCAGTAATCCTAGCTACTCAGGAGGCTGAGATCTGAGAATTGTGGTTCAAAGCCAGATAGGACAGGAAAGTCTTTGAGACACTTATCCCTAATTAACTACTAGAAAAACAGACATGGAACTGTGACTAAGCATGGTACAGTGATAGCCTTGAGTGAAAGAGCTCAGAGAGAGTGCCCAAACCCTGCATTCAAGCCCCAAATCCAACAACAACAACAACAACAACAACTCCATTATTACCTCCTGGATTTGAAGAGCAGAGGTCAGTGAGTTCCTCTGAGTTCTGTGCTGTCTGACAAAGTCAAAAATCAAGTTATTCCCCTGAGGCTCTGGGAAGTGGGATCCTTTGGATTGCTGGTAATTTTCATGCAATGCAGCTCTAGGAGTTCTAGGTGTGAACTCTCCTTTTTCTTTCTGATTTTCACTTTCTGGAGGAGGCTCTCCGCTCCTTCCAGTGGACCCTTTTTGTCTCTGTCAGTAACAGCATATCATGTCTTCACATTTGAATCCCTCTGACTTCAAGAGAAAAAGCCTTTTTCTAAAGGCTTTATTAATTAGATGACTCCCCCCTGGATTACCTTTTCTTTCTGGGGTGTGTGTGTGTGTGTGTGTGTGTGTGTGTGTGTGTGTGTGTGTGTGTGTGTGTGTGTGGTGTGCAAGCCAGTACTGTGGTTTGAAATCAGGACCTGGCACTATCCCTTACCTTTTTCATTCAAGGTTGGAACTCTATCACTTGAGCCACAGCTCCACTTTTGGGGTTTTGCTAGTTTATTGGAGATGTCTCACCAACTTTTCTGCCCAAATTGAATTCACACCATGATTCTCAGATCTCAGCCACCTGAGTAGCTAGAATTCATTCTTTTATAAGGTAACTTGCAAACTCTTTTCTGAAAATATGTCATCATTTTCACAATATGGATATCAACGTGAGAGAGGGTCATCTTGGAATTTAGCCTATCACCAATAATCTCCTGTGGCTACAATATTATATTTTGCAGACAATTGTTAGACCCTAGTCATTTTTTCCTTTGGAGTCTATAAAAAGAGGTGTTACATCAGGAGGAAATCATTCTAAAATTTACTTCCAAAGAAAACTTTAATAAATCTTACAAGTGTAATTTAGGCCTCCTAGAGGTAAGCAATTACCTACAGAATTAAGATCAAAATATATGAAATTCTTAAAAAAAATATATATATGAAATTCTTTTCTATCACTTCACTATTGAAAGGAACTAAATAATGATTCATTTGATGATACTAGCATGTGCTCAAGTACTCTATTCAAATGGAAAACCTGAATCCAGGAAAAGTTTCAATGAGATCTGCTCTTTGAGATTAAGATAGATTAAGAGGGAATGTACTCGATTTTAATTGTGATGTAATACAGAAAACAAGTAAAATTAGTAAAGACAGTGGAATTAAAAAGGTAAAACAATACATTATACTAATATAAAATAATGATTTTTCCATTACTTTCACCACATTAGCTTAGTTAACTCTTTCAAAATGCCAATTTTCACAGAAATATTTCCCTCTTCTCCGGCTTCTTGGAGAATACAATTAAGACTTGCTATGCCTTAGAAGTAGTAGGATAATGTTCTAAAAAGTTTAAATCTAAATGAGAAAACGTTCAGCTATTGAATCAGTGGTAACAACCCTACAGACAGAAATACCATTTGAATAAAATATTCAAAACATTACTAAGCATTATCCTTTGCAGAGTTCCTAACTCTTCTGCACATAAACCTATTTATGGTCCATGCATGGATTAGTATTTCCAAAAGTGTCCCTTCCTCTTGTCAAAAGACAATAGACATACATGGATTAACTCTTTCAGGGCTGGTTAAGAAGGAACAAAGCCACTATGATTTAGCCATTGTTTGAAAAGTAACAAAGACTGAAGGAATACAGGTGTGGTGATGGTGTTTGCTCATATTACATTTCCTAGAACAGAGGAGGAAACTACTTCGCTGAATTCCTGAATTCCTGTAACAAGCAAAGAGGCTCTATTTTGCTATAATCTTCTTATCTTGAAAACTGGAATAATGAATGTATACACAATTCTAGAATAAAATAAGACATATGATGTAAATGAGGAAACTGAGCTACAAAGAGGTGAAGGCCATAGAACTCAGATCCCAACCACAACTGATCTCCTCAGAATCATCCCTCTGCCTAGACTAGGAGTCTTAGTACTCAAATATACAAAAACCTGCAAAACATGACTGGGTTGTAAGGCCAAAAAAGAAACATAAGTCAGACTGGGACCCCAAGACAAACATAGAGCCTAGTTACTATAAGGCTAGTTTCCCCCCTTTATGTTGTCCAGTAAGGTATGTCTACAGATTTCAGATCATTTTTAACTTTTATTCTAAGCCTAATTTTAGACTTAGGAAACAAGGAGCAGAAATACTCCAGGGAATGCACTTCCAGTTTTCTTTAACTCTAACAACTTGCATAACCTTAATGAAATGATAAAAATCAGAAATTTACATTAGTCCAGTTTTATTAACTAAATTACAGACCTTATTAGAATTTCAGCATGCTTCTTCCACTAATGTCCCATAAGATCCTATAATATAATAGTTGTATCTGGTTAGTCCCTTCCAGTCTGTGATAGTACTTTAGCCTTTGCCTTTCATCACCTTGACACTTTCGATTAGTACTAGTGAGTTATTTTGTGGAATGTTTATTGATTATTTCAGGTTATATGGGTAATCTAAGTCCCATGAGTCAATAAAGTGGAGCTCTCATTTTGCATCTTTGTCAGGCTCCTGTTTTACCATTCATCTCTGATTAAGTAACACCTGGAGCTTTTTCCCCCCCAGTATGGCCATTTTCTAGATGAAGGAAGTGAAATTTATAATCACATATTTGCTAGAGTTAGACTTGATATTTTTCAGGTGTTTGGAGAATCACTTTGTAATGCATCTTGAGTAATGAAAAGCATTGTCAGGACACCCAATGTGAAGCTTATTAATATGCTAATCATGAGTATGCATTGTTATCTTGCCTACTTCAATTATGACAGAGTACTATGGTGAAGCTGAACCACTGGGCACAGTGGTATAGTCAGAGTCATGAAGCTATGATTCATGTGTTACATGGAAACCTTCCAGAATGCCATCCACAAGAGGATCAGACAACATTAACTAAAGCCAGTCAGATTCCAAGGCTCCAGAACTCACCAAGTTCAAAGAAATGCAGAGCATGATGAATAGAAATAAACATTCCACATCCCACCCCCATTCTTCAATATATTATGTTCCCATAAAAAACAATAAGAGCATTCATCATAAAATAGACAGCTAAGAAGCAGCTTGCCTGGAAAAGTGATCTTGGACAACCTCTTAATGCCTCTGAACTCGAGTTTCCTTGCCTGAAACATAGGGATAACAGGAATTCACATTTATCTCAAAAGTCTGTTGGTAGTAGGGGTGGGGAAGGGAGGACAAATGACATGAAACCAGGAGAAAAAATACTAGACACCACAAAAGAACAAGTGTTATAAAGTTACATAAGGGATGATTTGACAGCATTATTTATGGCACCAAAATGCTGCTCTTCTGACAGAACTCTGCACCAATGTAGCCCCAAGGTTTATATTTTGATAATCTTGTTGACAGTGAATCTGCTTGTACCATGGAGCTGTTTACCCTTCCTCCTGCATCCAAAGCCCTATTCCCTGATCTCTATGATATCACCTTTTTGCAAGTGTGTCTTTTTTTATGACTCTAGAGGCATCTTGAGAACAATGAGCAAGGCTGCTATAGTGACATTGACTAATAAATGTTGGTTAAATTAACATCAAGTTAATAAATGAGGTCTTTTTGGATCTTATTTGATCTTTCCAGTAACACCAAGAAGCTAGTAGGATGGGTATTTTTTTTCCATTTTAATGAGACAAATGAGAGAGACTTTAAATGACTTGCCTAAGGTCACATGACATTAATGACTTCCAATATGCAACACCAGAGAAAGTCAAGAGAACTACCTGAATTAAATGCCAAGTTTGTTCAGTGTCTTATGCTGACCAAGGAGTAGCACACTCCAATTGCTTCAGGGGTCATTTGAATGTGAGCAACCAGAGGGTGTCAGACAGCATAGTGGAGACAGTGCCAAAATGGAGGGTATGTACAGTGCAAACAATCAGAGCCAAAGACCTCTGTGGATGACTTCATACACACAAGCTCATTTCCTCCTTGTCCCAGCCTCTAAGTGTAGAGAGCTGCGAGAGGCCGCACCTGGAAGATGGCGCCGGCTTCCGCCCTCCGCCTTCCCGATGGCCAGTGCTCTCTGTGGTAAACAACTCCTTATATGGCTAAGGCAAAGAATCTGGCTTGCTTCCGCATACCTGAACCTATTGGTGGTTCCCACGTGGCTTGGCGGATCAGGGTTGGCTACCCAGAGGGTACTTAAGGCTGTGGGGAATTTTCCCCGGGGTTGGGGTCAGAAGATTACTCAAAGGTCCTGAATAGACTGCAGAGAGAAGAGCTCGGTGTCGTGTCTTCCTTGCTGGTCGAGGTGGTCGTGGCATCTAAGGGCACCATTCACATATTCTACACGAATAAGAGCAATAGAATTTACTGGTGCTGAGTGCTGGCCAGGACATCAGAGATAAATGGCATCGACTTTCCTAGCTGTCTTATTAGAAAACACTCAAAAAATGTGTTCTTGGTTTACAAATATTTAGCAACTATTTAATGTGTGCTAAGGAATTATGTGTTTTGCTCAGCAAGATATGTAGAAACATTTGTTTAGTTTTAAATATGTATGCATCCTGAAATATTTAAGGAAGAAATGTCATAATGTCCATAATTTATTTTAAAATGCTTTAACGAAAAATAGATTCTGCAGAAATAGAAAATGTTTATAACCATTACATATAAATACTGAATATGCAAGTTCATTCATCACACTACTCTCTCACTTGTCAATATATCAAAAAAGTTAATATTAAAGATAAAATGTAAAAAGTCTACATACTTTGTAAGTAATCCCCAAATTGTGAGTGTTCCCCAAATTTGTAGCATCAAATTTGAAATAAAAATACGATGCTCAGCTGTCATTTTGCTATGTTGGTGTTGCTTATATTGCAACCAAATGTGAATGTGTGTATGTGCTTACTTGTGCAAGTATTAAGAATTTTTTCTACATCATGAATATATCTGAGGGTATGCACATATGTATGTTGAAATTTGTATACATTCAAATGCACATGTGTACACATATTTAATAATCAAAAAATCAAAGAATGCTTAAAATTATGATATAGAGTGAACAATTTCATGTTATTTCTGTATGAAATGTTTATTACCCATTAAAATTGGGTTTTAACACCAGCTGTTCTTAAACTTTTTGATCTCAGGACCTCTTTGTACTTAATGTATTTTGAGGACATCAAGGGATCGTGTGGATTGTATTTATTGTGCTAGACATGAAAAATAGAATATTTTAAAATATAAGAATTCCAAAATCATGGTCCATTATCTTACCAACCAGTATAATCATGACAGGATTCCTTAACCTCTACAAAACTCTACTGTACACTCATGGGTGATGGAGATGGCACCAGGTGAGTGAGTCAGTATTGTGATAAAAATAGTTTTCACCCCATTTGCCCTAATAGGCCTTGAGGACCTGTAGATGCCTGGACCACACTTTGAGAACCTCTTCATTAAAATTTATGATCAAAAAAAAAAAAGAAAAGTTGTGATCCAGATCTTTGAAAATGTTTACATAGAAAATATACAAGCTATTTATACACAAATTGAGCCAAGCAAATTCAATTAGCTAAATTTTGTTCTTAATTGAGAATATATTATGGTTAATTCTACAACCATAATTTCATGTCAGATAATTAGTCTGAAACAATTAATGCATGATACTCCCCTAGCAACTGGTCAAGGGGCAGTCAAATCTCCTAAGTTGATGTCATCAAACTGAAAATAAAGATTTAAATTCTATGCTTGGAGAGAGGGTTTTTCTTTGTCCGAATGGGAGTTAGAGATGCTATTGGCAATGCAGCATATGGAGGCAGGAAAAAACTGGGTGTTTTAGGACACTGAGAAAATTATACCATGCTTGGGACCTCCAAGGGTTTTTTTTTTTTTTCCCAATCTGCAAGGAAATATTTTGTTTTAATTGTTAGAGATGGGGTTTTCTGTGCATTGTAATAGAAAAGTATATTAACACAATGAGATTTTAAGAAAGCCTTATGAAATATTCCATCCTGGTCTCTAC
This sequence comes from Dipodomys spectabilis, assembly GCF_019054845.1. Taxonomy (NCBI): domain Eukaryota; kingdom Metazoa; phylum Chordata; class Mammalia; order Rodentia; family Heteromyidae; genus Dipodomys; species Dipodomys spectabilis. The sequence goes on along the minus strand of NW_024871002.1, from coordinate 1,857,281 downwards.
TGAATTATATAACATTTAAAATGCAGGCTATGTGCATCCCTGTCTGGCACAGAAGCAAGCAAGTTGCTACTGGCAGTAATTAGTGAGGCATTTGCAAGGTGATGTTTTATCACAGAGGACAGAAATGAGGATTTAGAAGATTGGCTGCCTTTTCCTTCTGTGTTTTATTTCCATGTTTGTGGCCATAGAAGTAGTCTATTAAGGCAGACCGTCCCATTTTTTACAACTATTTACTCATTCCCATTACCAACACCTGTTCTTATGATTCTGCTGAGGTGATGTCTCTTTTCAATTCCGCCATAGCCTGCAGTGTAGCACCTTATGTTGGAAGTACTGCACAACTAAATTGAGCTCACAAGAATAGAGGTTTTATATTCATTTTTGTCCTTCTAGGAATTTCATTGACTATGATGAATTAGGTTTGCAATAAATGTTGATTGAGAGAATCAATGAATGGTAATGAAACATGGTCCTGTAAGGCAAGAGTCAGGAAACTACTGCCTGTGGGCCAGATCCTGCCTGTGGCCTATTTTCTAATGGTTCATGAGCTAAGAATACCTTTCACTTGTTTAAATGATTGAAAAGATCAAAAGGAGTAATAGTTTGTAATACACAAAAATTCTAAACTCTTCCAACTTCAGTCTGTAAGTTTTATTGGCACACATGCATGATAATTAATTTATGTTTCTGCTTTTGTACTACAACAACAGATTTGAGCAGTTGAGGTATAGACCATATGGCACACAAGGATTAAAACACTTAGCGACTCAGTACAGAAACTATTTGCCAAGCCTTATTGTATGATTTCCTCTTTTTACTATAAAAGTATGTCCTCCCTTTTTGCTTTATATTTCATTTAATCTTTATTTATCTTAGTCACATCCAAATAAAATATTTAAGACAAAGAGGCATGTGACAATATTTTGGTAATACAGAATTAGTGGAGAAAATTGAATAGAGATGAAATATCCACTCACCATAAGATCCAAATTATATAAATATTTGTCAATGAAATAGTTTCGTTTTCTAATATCACTATTATTAATCACATAGACATTTTAATGTTTACTTTAAAACTCAGCAGAAGCCGAACAAATTGCTTAATGGCAAAATCTATTCATAATAGAGTTTAGAAAATCTTATCCTAAAAATTTCATTGGTATATTCTATATCAGAAGTCTAATATGTCAGAATGTATTTTGTTTCAGAAAATGATATATTGATGTATCAGAAAATATTGTGCGTGATATATACAAAATTATACTGGTTTTTAAATGCTACCTGTTTAAACCCCCCAACAACAAATCCTCAAAGAAACAACTGCCCAATAAATAAGTGGGCAAAAGACTTAAAGAGAAACTTCTCTGAAGAAGAAAGAAGGATGGCCAATAGACACATGAAGAAATGTTCAACATCCCTAGCCATAAAAGAAATGCAAATCAAAACAACATTGAGATATCACCTCACCCCAGTTAGAACGGCAAAAATCAAGAACTCTAACAACAACAGATGCTGGAGGGGATGTGGACAGAAAGGAACCTTACTTCATTGTTGGTGGGAATGTAAACTTGTTCAACCACTTTGGAAAGCAGTATGGAGGTTCCTCAAAAGACTTCACATAGAACTCCCCTATGACCCAGTAATCCCACTTTTGGGCATTTACCCAAATGTTTACAAACAAGACCACACCAAAGCTACCAGCACAACAATGTTTATTGCAGCATTATTTACCATAGCTAAGATATGGAACCAACCTAGATGCCCCTCAGTAGATGAATGGATCAAGAAAATGTGGTATATATACACAATGGAATTCTATGCCTCCATCAGAAAGAATGACATTGCCCCATTTGTTAGGAAATGGAAAAACTTGGAAAAAATTATATTAAGTGAAGTAAGCCAGGCCCAAAGAAACATAGGTCCCATGGTTTCCCTTATTTGCAATATCTAGTATATGTATGCGTCAAGCGGAAAAGGTCAGATAATGTGATGTCAGGAAAATGAACCCTTAGATATGTATTTTAATGTTTTTTTTCTTTCATGCATGTGTTTCTAACGCATTTATAAATATATGCTTATATATACAGATATATGCATATATATAAATATATACATATATATAGATAATGGAATTCTAGGCCTCCATTAGAAAGAATGACATTGCCCCATTTGTTAGGAAATGGAAAGACTTGGAAAAAATCATATTAAGTGAAGTAAGCCAAGCCCAAAGAAACATAGGTCCCATGGTTTCCCTTATTTGCAATAAGTAGTATTTGTCTAAGATAAGCAGAAAATGTCCAAAGCTATGTGCATATGACCATATAAAATGATGCTAAGCAAAATGAACCCCAAGATAGGGACACAAGAGGTTTTATCTTTCTTGCTGTTGTTTTTAATGTACTTAGAATGTACTGTGTGATTTTTTTTGTTTCTTTTGTATGTTCTTCCCCCATGGTATAACCTCTGTTTTCACTGTATTTGATTTAGTGTCCAGCATCTTGTATATACATTTTTCTAATTTGGGGAAGAGAAGGGAAATAACAAAATGCTGAAAGAAGGATACAGGTTGATCCATTGCAACAATGAGATGTACAAGACACTATGTTGAAATGAGCTTTACAGCTTCACAGGGAGGGAGGAGTTGGGGAGGTGGGGATGGAAGAGATGCTAGGAGAAAAACAAAGGAGGGGTTAACAATGCTGGATAGGAACTGTCCTCATTACCTTACTCATGTAACTATAACCCATTTATACAGTATCTTTACAATAATATATATGAAAAATACATGAAGTGGCACTGAAGCCAAGAATAAACTAAAGCCAGAGCCAACTTTCCAGGCAAGAATGTCTGCTTACTGTTCTTTCAAGTAAGATACACAAAAGTCCTTGAAATGAAGAGTAACAAGTAACTAAAACAAAACACTATTTGTCCTGTGGAACACTGCACTGTGAACTAATACAAGGGAATTAGACTCCCCAAGAAATATTATATGCACACACACACACACACACACACACACACACACACACACACACACACATATATATATATATATATAAATCATTAACATTAGAGATGATAATGTTTCAGATCATATTTTCACTTTTAATAGAAAATAATGGTCATCAGGTGAATGCTGCTGAATTCTTTAACCTTTAATTCTTTAAAGTAAATTCTTTAATCTTTCACATCCAAGCCTCCTTGCCCAAGGAGGGCATTCATAAACCTTTTGAGGTTTCATGGATTCTAGACATCCTTTTTGAAGTCAAATTAAAATCCTAAGAAAGAAAAATGTAAAGCATACTGATAAAGCCAACAAATGATTATCAGGTATTTTTCATAAAGAAAAATGATTAATTCACAATTAAATAAAATGTGTAATGATTTCCCAGCTGTTAGAATTGTTTAATAATAGCTTTTACAGTAAAGTGTGAAATTAATGCATCTAAATAACATATGGCATGGAAGCAGAAAAGGTAAGCTGTCAAACCAAACTGAATATGCTTTGTATTATTCCCTGTGGCAGAGTGCACACAGATTAGCAACCCTACTTCCACTTCATTCAGGGCACACAGCCGCTATTTTTTTTACTTCCTTTTGTGTTTAGATGTAGCCACAAGACTTGAATGTTGGCCAGCAGAATATGGGTAGAAGTGATGTATATCCCTTTCAAGCTTGCCCACTACATCGCTCACATTTGCAATACTTCATTTTTCTTCTGTTAATGGGAAAGGATTCTGTAGCTGTAAAGAGGAGAGGCCACAGGATGGCTTGGAGTACAGTTACCTGACTAGAAATATCCACCTTGGACTGTTTCTGTCTTATTAGCATGCTCTATACATCTTCCATATGTTCTGCTTTATATGTAGAAAACTCAGATCACTGAAGCAGTTGTACTTGTATGTGAACATCCTTGCCCATGGAGATCTCTCTCATCCATACCAAGTTCTTCCAAAATTCAGATAGGACAGATAGGAAAGCTTTCTTTAATTCTGCTTAACTCAAGACAGAGGTGATAATATCTATTCTGCCATTGATCCATTGGTGAAGAAATGTAATGACCCTCTAGTGGTTTTGGAATAGCCCTAAATGATTGGTTCAAGTTTCAAAATTTTGCACAGAAAGTGAGAGAGATACCTTACTGCATTGTTGGTGGGAGTGTCAACTTGTTCAACCACTTTGGAAAGTAGTATGGAGGTTCCTCAAAAGACTCCACATAGAGCTCCCCTGTGACCCAGCAATCCCACTTTTGGGCATTTACCCAAATGTTCACAAACAAGACCACACTAAAGCTACCAGAACGAATATGTTTATTGCAGCCTTATTTACCATAGTTAAGATATGGAACCACCAACCCAGATGCCCCTCAGTAGATGAATGGATCAAGAAAATGTGGTATATATACACAATGGAATTCTATGCCTCCATCAGAAAGAATGACATTGCCCCATTTGTTAGGAAATGGAAAGACTTGGAAAAAATTATATTAAGTGAAATAAGCCAGGCCCAAAGAAACAGAGGTCCCATGGTTTCCCTTAGTTGCAATAACTAGTATATGTCTGAGTCAAGCAGAAAAGGTCAGGTAAGTTGATGTTAGGGAAATGAATCCTAAGATATGTATTCAAATGTTTTTTTCCCATGCAATTGTTTCTAACACATTTATAAGATGATTTCTTTGTTGCTTTGTATGCCCCTCCTACACGGTATAACCCCTGCTTTCACTGTATTTGATGTTGTTATAATTTGTGAAGGGGAAGGGAAAAAGCAAATCATTTAAATAGGAATACAGGTGGACCCATTGCAACAATGAGACGTACAACTTTGGTGGGGGGGAAGAGAGTTGGGGGGGAGGAGGGTTGGGGGGGGGCAAGGGGAGGATGGATTGGGAAGAGGAAACAAAGGAGGAGGCTACAATGCTTGATAAGAAATGTACTCGTTATCTTGCCCATGTAATTGTAACCCCTCTGTACAGTATTTTCACAATAAAAAAAAAAGCAAAAAAATATATAAAAAAAAGAAAGTGGGAGAGATCACAGGAGGATTCTAACATAAATTTCAAATAATTGTTTAGAAAAACCTTTTTTTTCCCTTTAGGATCCTAGATCAAGAACAAACCTATGAGGTCATTTTACATCATCCTTTCTCAATAGGCAAGATGCATCATCTTAGGTATCAGGAAAACTGACCTCAGAAATGTAACTGCTCTCAATCCTAGTGAAGTGATTTATTATGTGGTTCCATATATTTGGAAAGCAGAGGCAGGAAGACTACTTGACCTTGGGTAGTTCCAGACCACTCTGGACAACATAGCATGATACCCATCTTTACAAAACAGGAAAGGATAAGAAAGGCAATTAGGACGTTATAGTTTAGGCATGTCTGAGAGTTCTATGAGAATGCAGAGCTGACAATGAGCATCTATCATGAACTAATTCCTGAAAGACAATCAGCAGTGAATTTTCACCAGTGAAGTTAGAACCAGTTTTTCTAATCACAAATATCCATTCATCCAAGCTGTTCAGTGTTTCCCATTCTGATTAACCAAATTTTGCCAAAACAGAGATGTTTAATAAAACAAAATAAAATCACACAATAATGGGATGCTTTAGATCAAAATGACATTAAATGTTTTTATTGAACAAAAGAAAATAAAACATGGAAGTTGAATTCACTGAGCAAAAGCAGCTCCCCAGGTGAAGCTGTTGTACATTGTGCTAAATAACCTCATGAACAGAGTATACAGAATACATATAATATGTAAGTTACCTCAACAGCAAAGGAGAAGAAATAGAATACAATTCTTGAAGATAAAATTTGGTCAAGTGACAAATTTAGTTGCTCAAAATTTCTAGCCCTTATCCACCTAAATTGAGTATAGTTCTCAAATATGCATTCAGTATTGTGCATACTGAATTCCCATTTTAATCGAAGCTGCTTTCTAGATTTTTTGATTTGACATTTATTTAATGTGACATTGTTTTTAAAAATTCATATTTGATATAATTATGTGTGTACCTACACACTTTTAAAAGTATGTAGGTATACACATTAAAAAATCCAAACCTTTTTTTTAACAAGTCAAGGGGGCATGCTTTTTAAAAGTAATATTGGTGAATTTCAGTTATTTCTCCTGTGTGTCTAAGAAACTTCGTATGTTCTCAATGCACCCACACAGTCAGGTGGGTTGACAGATATGTCAAAAATACTTTATGAAAAGAGGGAGGTAGCTCATGCGAGTTGGCAACCTTTTGTGCATTGATTCCTGTTGGAGCAGGCTGCCTCCCTTCAACATCTTATAGTCAAAGATGAAAGGAAAACTTTTTATTTTGAAGCCTAGTGAACATAGTTGTACATGTACTATAATCCACCTTCAACTTGGCTTATAATGTAAGATGACAAATACCTCACACCCAGTACACAGCAGTTAAAAAGTACTGAAGAAACATTTCATAGACAATACTTTTTTTCATATGTTAAACATCAGCTTCTATGGGATATATTTCCAGGATGGTTTTGTTACCACTTTATAAACATTCTAGGCCAAACTAACAGCACAAATAACATCAATGTTGTCTTTTTTCCAATATCTGCATCAATTACTGGAGGCTAATTCTAACATATATACTACTTAAGAGGGAAAAGAAGATAATTCATGACACATTGCAAATATAGGACTACAGCATCTTAGTTGTAAGGATGATTTTAAGGTGCAGAAAGAGGGGACTCTCGAGAAGGTGATGGTGTGGTTTCTTCAGGTGGAAAAACTGTAAGTGTACAAGCTCGAATACCACCAAGGGATTCAGGAAGATCAAAAACCTTATGCCATTCATCTTTATCTGGATCATATTTCTGCACTATCTCGACCATACAACGGTTATTCCAAGAATATCCACCAACCACATAGATCTTATTTTCAAACACAGCAACCCCAACATCACTCTGCCCTCTTAGCATGGCAGCAATTGGGGTCCACTGGTCAAGGATAGGAGAATAGTATTCACAGCTTAGGACATCGTCATAATCACTGGTTCCTCTGAAGTGATTGCCACCAATGACGTAGAGCCTTTCTCCCACTGTGCACATGCAATGCAGGCCTCGAACCGTGGTCATTGGTGCCTTTTGGATCCATTTGTCAGTATCAGGATCAAAGCACATTAGTTCCTTTTGGAAGGTGTCATGGGTAATTCCTCCTAAAGAAGGCAAACAATAGACATGAAGTAAACAGATCCTAAGAAAATGATATTTTTATCTTCTTAAAGAATACAAAATGACTACTATTTCAGTGACCTTCTCTTATGGAAACCCATGGTACTTAAGAGGCATTACTGAATGATGTTTTAGACTACAGAATGATTTCTACTACTTCAGAGAACTTCTCTCATCAAAACCCATGGTACTTAACAAGTTTTACTCAGTGATAATATTTTTTGGTCACTGTTAGGAGATGGACAATAAGTTTCACTACAAAGGATTATTGTCTACTTACTCCTTTTAAGTGGGTATCTTCTGAGTACTGAGTACTGATTCAAAGTACTCTAAACTCCAGGTGTCCATTTCTTCCTTATTCTAGTTATCTCATTAAGATTGTGGCTGGCTATGCAGTGAAATATTGGTCAAAAAGAGTTCCTTTGAACTTGGATACATAATGTACAAGAAAATACAGAATCTTTTCATTTTGGGTGGGTGTGGTGAAATTAAATAATGTCATCTGCTATCAGAATGAATGTTTAAAAATTAATCAGAATGGGGAAGAAAGATGGAAGGAGTGACATTGATCAAGATACACTGTACTTACAAGCTGATTTGTTGAATTGAAACCTCATTGTACAACTATTTAAAGTTAATTTTTTAAAAACACAACAAAAAAGAATTGGGATGCTCTATGTGGAATTTTGTATGTGCAGCAGTTGTTTGGTGCTCTATTAAGTCTGTATCATCTACAAAACGTAATTTTTTGATGCTGGGGATTGAACACAGGGCCTTTCAGACTGACGTCTGTCCAATGAAAGTATCAGACACTATCTTCAGCAGATTTTGAAGAGATATGATTTTTAGCCATAACACTCAAAGATTTACTTTCAAGTAGCCAGATGGACATCACTAATATAGCTATGCTTTCAAAACTTTCTACAAATTAAAAGAGTAACCTTTGTTAGAAAACAAACTTGGTTCCTATCCTACCCTTGATTGGGATAGTCATTTCTGCACTAAAAACTCATTATGCTAAAATACCACTAAAATAGATCAGATGTCATTTTTTTCCCCAGAGGATTTGGAACCTCCATTATATTGGTACTGAAGTTACATATGTAAAACAAGTAGACTGTGCAAATCATTGACTACTACAGCATATGATTTCTTGGATGGCTCTTTCAGAATTAGACATCCTGTGGTTGCTCAAGAATTTAATACCAGGAATCTGTCAATCACTCACTACAGACCTTTCTCTGATCCTTCATGATTACAGATTTCATAAGATGGTATAAAGGCAGTATTCAGAGGATCAGACCACAAACATCCCCTTTACACCTTTGTCCTCTAATAATGCAGCTGTTGGCTTGGCAATGACAGGCTTTCAATGAGGTAAAAATGGTCACAGACAGACTTCCATAAGGACCAAATGATAAAAACTCGTTTAACAAAATTAAATGTCAAGATCACATTGCATTAAGATGTCTTGATTTAAACATTAAGACTGAGAGAATGAAAGTTGTTACTAGTCATTGGATAAATTGTAGCCATTTCAGAATTTCCTCAAAAGATTTCTAAATGTGTATCAAATAGCAGAAATTAGTAGAGAATTATCCATGGAACGGGACCATAGTAGGGCACCATGATAAAGCTAAGGAAAAAGGGAACATACATATTATGGGTTACTGTGAGAATGAACATCATGAATTAATGGACATACTAGAGCCCGTATGTTATATAATGACATATTTCTTCATATAATAACAATATTTTAAATAAGACAAGTACATTGTTGCTAAAATGAATAGTAAATGTGAATTACACTATTAGAATACAGGGTGGAAGGACTGAGGAACAAATTGGAGAATCTGAATGCTTTCTTTATTCTTCTAAGTTATACATTTATGGCAGGTTGATTTCCTAGTACTCACAGACTTAATGAATGCTCAAAGCATTTATATGCAAATGTCCACACCAAAAATACCATAAAAAGTCAACAAACATTTTTATTTGGATTATCCATTTTCAGGGTTATTATTATTATTATTGCTTCCCCTACATGGAAAGAATATCTTAGTTATGATACAAATACATTTATTATAATGAATATGCATTACTATACTGTGCTCCTGTGATAACTGCTTACCTGAAATATACATCACTCCTCCATATACAGTTCCAGCATGTCCATAGTGAGGTTCACTCATTTTGGCAACATAGGTCCATTCATTTGTCCTTGGATTATAACATTCTACTGTAGCTGTTGAGAAAAAAGAAATTGTTTTAATGTCAAATTTAGCAATTAATTATATCTATTTTTAGATAAAACAGTAATATCTAAGGTTTGTAAACATACATTTTGTATGTATGAGAAATGCATTGGGAGCTCATAATTATATTCATACACAAACCATGAAATAGACACTGACAATATCCTATGTGCATACTTTAAGGACAACAGATGATTGGCAGTATATGAAACTAAGATCTTTAATTAACGGTCCTTCTACATTGTAATTTTAGTTTTGAGAGAAAGGGGAAGGATCCTTTTAATCTTTAACACAATGTATTTTGGAGAAGTGACCTCTGTTTACATAAATATCTTTCAATCAATCTGTTATAACCTCAATATCAGTACAAGGACAGTCCAAACAAATGGAAAATTCAATCCTTTATTTTTAAATTTATTTTAATCCCTCTTTAAAAAGAAAAAATGGTGCTACCATAAAGACTCTAGTCAAAAGCACCAAGTTGAGACTGATTTGCAAAATTCAGATGATTTACTGCAGACCCTGCCAAATGCCAATCTAGTTTCTTGCTTTCTCAAGCCTGCATTTTTGTTTTAGCAATAGAATGCCAACAGTGCTCAATGAAACAGTGCACCAAACTCAAAATGAAATTCAATGTCCCAAGTTCCTTTAAGCTTTGCTCAACAATATGATATAATTTTAGGAAGTGATATGAAGCAAAAGTCTACTGTGTGATTGCCATGGGAAAACTGTTTAGCTACTTAAAGCCAAATGCAACCCTGAGCTATGAGTTAACCTTTTTTATTTTTTTGTGCTGGTACTGGGGCTTAAATTTACTCAGCTTTTTTGCTCACAATTGATATTCTACTAGTCTGAGTCATACCACCAGTTCCAGCTTTTTACTGGTTCATTGGAGATTAGAGTCTTATGGACTTGTTTGCCTGGGTTGGCTTCAAACCAAGATCCTCAGATCTCAGCTTCCTGAGTAACCAGGACTAGAACCATGAGCCCTTCTGTACCTGGCTTTATGAGTCAACTATTGAATGAGATACCCTAAATAATAATTAAACCCAAAAAGGAGAATAAGACAAGGGCAGTTAGGGAGGAAGAGAGGAAGAAATTTTACTTTTCTGCTCTATTAGCAAATTTCATTTTTCACTAAATTCACTGATGCAAAGCACATTTTTCTCCTCCGGTTATAGCTATATTTTTAACACTTTCATCTCCTTACTGATTTCCTTTTCTACTAACTTTACAATTACATTTTCAAATTCATTTCAAAGGTGTTTACTATATTTAGGTTCTTTGGGCAGTACTGGAGACTGAACTCTGAGTTAATGCTTTCTAGACAAATGCTCTACCTTTTGAGCCACGGCATTATTTTATTGTTTGTTTTACTTTATGTTTAAGTAGTTGCACAAACAGTTGCCATTCAACAAAGCAGTTTATGTAGTTATTTTGAGATTGCAGTTTTACATTTTTCCCTGAGGCCAGCCTATACTGTACTTCAGTCCTCCTATTTATGTCTCTGTTGTAACAGGAATTACATATGTAAGTCACCATACTCATAAGGTGGTGTCCTGCTAACTTTTTGCCTGAAGTGACCTTGAACCACAGTTTTGCTTCCAATTTTGTGCCTCCTAAACAGCTAGTATCACAGATACATCTTGACAAACCCTACTGTTCTTTTGATCTAATCTTTTTCTGGTTTTATTACTTCAGGCCTACATTCTTACCAACTCTACTTCTTCTAAGCCTATCTATCAAGTAGCAAGATCTTATAAAATAATCTTTCACAAAATATGGAGTATTTCCACAATTAATAACAAGTGAAACTTCCATATACCCCAATATTGTTTTACACTAAGGCACTGATGCCGTTTTTAAATTTTATTTTAATTAACACATAATGATTCCATATATTTATAGAACATGATGTGACAGTTTGACACATGTATATTTTTCAGTATATTTAGCATATATGCCAACTCAGATATTTATTATTTCTTTTTTGTGAGAGGTCTATTTTGTGTGTGTGTTTTGGGGCTTTTACTTAGGGCCTGAGCACTGTTCCTGAGCTTTTTTTGCTTATGCAATCTACCACTTGAGCCACAGCTCCATTTCTAGCAGTTTTTGGTGATTCATTGGAGATGAGTCTCATGAACTTTCTTGCTTAGGCTGATTTTGAACCATGATCCTCAGATCTCAGCCTCATGAGTAACTAGGATTACAGCATAAGCCATTGATGCCCAGTTAGGAGATGTCTTATTTAATGTTCATTTCTATTTGCTTTAAGCATGACTTTCACCTAACTCCAGCAAACCTATTGGGTGTGCATTATTCCCTCACTACATTTAAAAGCAGCCTTAGTATATTGATTGGTTTTTATAACTAGCAAATTAATGGAAGGATTTTTATATGCGAAAGAAATACAGTCATATATCCTAACAGGAAAAGAGTTTTAAAAGATTTCCGTCATCAAATTCTCATGAATTTGAAGCCAAAAGCAGATTTCACTAGTTGTATGCTTTTCACAAGGCAAGACTTTGCCTTGAACATTGAAATTTCCTATGTCTAACTCAAATTATTCTGATGTAATTTCCCTTGATTTCCTCTTTTTGTGGTAAAGTTAGAAGACAATGCTTTGTCTATGTGAGTTAATTGCATTTTTTTTCCTAATAGGGGTTATTAAAATCTGTCCATATTTTCTCATGCAAGAAGGTCTCAGTACAATACCATAGTAACTACAGAATAGCTCATCATCCCTAAACTTGCCTTCTTCCAAATAATCTCCTTTAACTTTTCTACTCCTTCATTCTTCTCCTTCCAGCCAGGCACTGGTGGCTCAGACTTATAAGCCTAGCTACTTAGGAGGCGAGACCTGAGAATCCCAGTTCAAAGCCAATCCGAGGCAGGAAAGTCCATGAGAGTCTTATCACCAATTAAGCACCTAAAACGAAGTAGAAGTGTGGCTCAAAGTAGTAGATCGTGAGTTTTCAGCAAAAGCTCAGGGACAGTACCCAGACCCTGAGTTCAAGCCCCACACCACCAAAACAAATTCTATTTGCAGATACATTGTTATTATCAGAAGACTCAGTAATATATAATTTGAAAATAGAATGCATCTAATTAAAAAGAAGATGCACCTGCTCCTGTTTATATCACAGACAGAAGTTAGTCAGACATGGATTAGTGGCAATAACTCTGATGGGAGGAGGGGTAATAAGGAAAGATGGAAGACAAGAAACTGCAGCCCCATAGTGGTGGTTCCATCATAGTCAATGAAAGAAGAGAACAGGAAAAAAGAGCTGGGAAAATCTAGGGCAGGAGTCAGCACACTTCAGCCCATAGCTATATCTAGTCCACTGTCTGTTTTTGTATATCTCCACAGATAGCAATAAAAATGGACTTAAATTTTTAAAGGGTTAGAAAAGAGTCAAAGGACTAGTTTGTATCATATGAAAATCAGATGAACTTCAAATTTCAGTAGTAATAAAGAACACTTTTTGGGACACGGTCTCATTCATTTGTTTATTAATTGTCTACAGTAGCTTTTTTACTACAACAGAAGAGTTTATTAGTTGTTCTAAAGAATAAACAGTCCACAGGATAAAGAAAAAAAGACATACTTGCTGGTCCTTTACAGATGTGTTGTGACCCATAGTCTATAAAATTAATTTAATAATTAATAATACTCAATCTATTAAATTAATTAGAGTCACTTCTGTTTGAAAGCTAAATTGGGTTGTTTGTTCATATATACACACATATATCAGTGGTTCTCATTTTCTGTAAGATCCCACTGGGATCCAGAATCAGTCTCATGAGATAATTTTGGACTCACTCGGTCTTTGATATCTGGTCTAAAGGAAACTATTTGTACAAAGAAGGATAATGGATTTTATAATTGTAAGGTGCTGTCTTGAAATCAAGAAAACCACCAATCCATTCAATGACAAAGACATCAAGACACATTTGATAAAACTTAGTAATTTTATTATACACTTATTTGACAAAAAATATTTTCCTATATTTAACTGAAGCAAAAGATATATGAAGAACCCTATTCTTCAATGTAGAAAACCTCAATGGAAGGTTGAATGCTTATATGACATAGCTTGTGAAAGGTGCCAGAAGTAACTGAGTTTTTTTTTCACTTAAGTAACAACTCCTCTAAGTTTCTCCTACCTTTTCATTGTAACCAGTATCAGGGAAGATGACAAATTCAAGTAATTTATATTTCAAAAATAAGCCAAGCACACAGAAACTCTGGTAACCTCTTTGTTTTGTTTTGTTTTGTTTGATGGTCTATGGGTTTAGCTTTTCCTTAGGTCCCTAATATACTCTGTGAAAGCATTTCAAAAGACTGAATACACTAAAAAAAATTTCTTCTATATATCTAGGCAATATTTATTGTGCATATGAATAGAAAATTATGTACTGTGGCCAACAAATCTGTAAAATTGCTAAATGACTTCCTTATCCATCTAACCTTTCCAAGCAGTTTAATCTGTCTATATAGGCATATGAAAGTGCCAATGGTCAAGTAAGATGCAAATGTTGACTTGTCATAACAGATATTTGCATGTGTGTAGAGAGGAATTCCTTTTAAAAAGCAACAACAAAAACAGCCATGAAACAGAAGAAAAATTAAAGAGAGCCTCTGGCTTGAACATTCAGAAATATAATCAAGAGTGGCCTTAGAACTAAATTTTCCAATCTTCAAAAGTAATGGAGTCAGAAAGAATGGAAAAGGTAACTGACACAAACTGATTTCTATTTATATAGAAAATTATTAACAGACAAACTTCAGAAGAACCCACTGATACTGCTCATTGGGAGAAGAGGAAATTAGGGAAGGTTATATCAAGTGTGAGCATCTCAACAACATAGAACATTATAAAATGAAGTATAATTCTTACTTCTAATTGAGTATAATATAGGAGTTCAAGGGGAGTAGGGGAGGGAGCAGAAAAAACTGATATTTCAAGTTTCTGGGTTTTCACTCATTTTGGCCTGAAGGCTATCCTGCAATCAAGACTCTCAATTGAAGTGCACTTAATAAATCAATTGCATACTTTTAAGAGTCTGATGTATGTTAACATAAGATTTTTATTACAGAATGTAGCAAAATATTTTTAAATGCTGAATTTAAGTGAAGTAATCATTTTTGAAATGAAATATCAAAAACTGGTCTGAAATTAGAGTTGTTTTGTTGCCACAAAGGGTCACTGTGCATATTTCAATCAGGCATGCATTTTTCAGTTTTCTTTTTCATTATGACCATCAGTTAGTTGTACAAGAGGGCTTGATTTTGACATGGCCATATATACACATAATGATCTTGACAGATTCACCTCATCAGGTGTGCATTTTTTCATGCAGTTTATGATCTGTTGAATGGCATGTCCTTTGTACAACTACTTAAAGGTAATAAAAATATTTTTCGTGTAGGTTTTCAGTTGGATGCTGATTGTTTATGCCTGTAATCTTGGCTACTCGGGAAACTGAGGCCTTGGGGATCATGGTTTGAGGTCAATCCTGGCAGTAAAGTTCTTAAGACTCCATCTCCAATAAACAAGCAAATTGATGGATTGGAGACATGCCTCAACTAGGAGAGTACAAGCTGTGAACAAGTAAGCCAACTGAGTAAGAAGCACTGAGTGAAAGTCCCAGTACAAGCACAAAGAAAAATGTAGTACATAAGCTTGGAGCCAGTGGCTCCCAGGTCTGTAACTGTAGCTACTCAGAAGTATGAGACTAGAGGATTTCAGTTGGAAGTCACCTTGGCAGAAAAGTTTGACAGATTTATCTCCAAGATAATCTGCCAAGTGGCTGACATGGTACGGTGCCAGCCAAGTAAGAACAAGATCCTGAGTTCAGAATTAGTACCACTAATGAAACAAGATAAAAATTACCTATATAATCTTAGGGAAAATTTTGTCATTATCTTACATCATCCAGGATAATGTAAGCCCAAATACAATCAAATGGTTAATATGAGTTTAGGAATAATTCATTTAAAAACACAATTAAAATGAATCACAGAAGGTTTTTTTTGTGTCAAGGTCTTACTAAGGTGCCCACATGAGATCACGAGAAACTCCTTCTCAGACTCCCCAGGGCTAGAATATCTTCTAAAAAAAGGCTTAGTCTCAAATCCATTCAATTATTTTTACTTCTTAGGATATTAGTGAAAATATTCTGAGAAATTCACAGAGTTAATTCAGAGATAATGGCAATGGATTAGATACCCCTAGCACAATAAAGCCTGGAATACTGGTCATTATGAAGATTCCCTTATAGGTGTGTTCCTCCATGCATTACAGAAGACTATTTTTGAGGATGGGGAGGAGTGGGGGAGGTCTGGAAGGAATGTGGGAGGTGAGGGAGGGTAGGGACAGTGGGACAACAAGGGAAGGGGTAACAATGATCTACAAGTAATGTACTCATTTCCTTACTCATTTAACTGTAACCTCTCAGTACAGCATCTTTACAATAAAATAAATTTTTTTTTATTGTGAAAAATTTTTTAAAGAAGACTTTAATCAGAAGGAGTGGGGTGGTTTCTGAAAGTCATACTCGATGAACATACCCAGCAGAGCAATCTATTTGTTTCCTAGCTTCTCATAGGAAAACACAAAGAACATGGGAATGGATAAGAAAAAGAAAGCCTCTAGCTCCTTTGCCTGATGATTACAACTCTCAAAAGGTAAGATCCCTACTTAAGAGTAGGAATTTTGTACTGCAAATTAAAAATCCATAGTGAAGATATCATTGACAACCAAGCAATTACAGAAGAAGAGCCTATTCCCTTTGTAAAAGAAGCTTTAAAAATGACCACTGACTTCCATGGTTGATTATCTATAATTTGTGAATTCCTAAAGATTACCTTTATGTTTGTTTCTTTTTGAAGAAATCACAGAACCACTATTTGCACTTTTGAGATATTTCAGAAACCGTACATTTAAATAGTATAACAACAACATAATAATTTGTGTGGGTTGACTGAGGAGATCTGAAATGAATATTTTACATTAAGGGTACCAATGTGTCAACTACTATTAAAAGTTGGATTAATTAAATACATTGGGAAATCTATATAGACAATAATAACATCACCTAGTCCAATAATCTAGAAAATCTGGTTTTAGGAAAAAAATCATAACAATGATGGGTGGGAAAATGATCATATAACTAAGAAGAAAAGACTGTATAAACAGGAAACTAGAACAGCTAAAAGTAACTCTCTTCTACAAAAAGGCATAGTCTCAAATCTATTCAATTATTTTTTACTTCTTAAGATATTTGAGAAAATATTCTGAGAAATACACAGAGTTAATTTAGAGATAACGGCAATGGATTAGACACCTCCAGCACAATAAAGCCTGGAATACTGGGCATTATGAAGACTCTTTTTATAGTAGAATAAAAGAAGAGTAAGAAAAGCCAACTAATAATGGTGATGACAGATCTAGATTACAATATAAAATGCTTTTTTGAAAAATTATGTTATCCAAATTTAAACTAAAAGAATAAAATTAAAATTTTAAGATTAACCTATAGCCCAGATATTTCCATATTAAATTATATTTATGACCATTCTTAGACTAGCAAGACAAAAACAACCATCAAATGACTTACTAGATCAGTTTACAATGATATAGTAATAAAAGAATGTAAAAATTTTAAACTAATAGTCACAGATTTTTAGCACAGTAAATAAACACTGGATAATAGACTTAATCTATAAATAATATCATCTCATTATGTGGCTCCTAATAGGTATCAAACTATGGAAAGAAGAAACAACAAAAGTGAGTCCTCTGCAAGGGATTTTTTTAACCCATTAAGTTAAATACCGTGTGGGAATTTAAAAGTGAAAAATGAGTCAAACATCTGCCAAGATTACACTGGAATTAATTTAGATTAGTTGAATATACTTCCTAGATGAACTTTCAGGATGAAAACTATATATATATTTCACAAATAAAATAGACTTCACCCAATCAGTACATTTACAAGATATAATTTGAACCCTTGTTAATGACATAGGCCCAGATAAGATATACATGTTTTCTGTGATATTTTCTAAAAGAAAATAGTTTAAAATGAACCTATGGCTATGGTTTCGTCTTTAAGTTCACAGAACTGGTTATTTTATGATTTGAAAGGGGTTTCTGGGAAAAGAAAGAAATTGGTGTCTATGTATAATATGAATATGCATACTTACGCAGTTCACCAGCTGCATTTCGACCACCAACTGCATACAGATATCCTTTGAGGGCACTTAGGTGGAAGAAGGTGCGCTTTTCATTTAGAGATGCAACTTGCATCCATCTGTTATATCGAGGATCAAATCTGAACACGGTATCAACTGCCGTTTTTCCTTTTGTATCATAATTGCTCTGTCCACCAACGACATAGAGGAAGTTTCCAATGACAGCAATGCCATGCTGGTATCTTGGGGCATCCATGGGGGCTAGAGATTTCCACTCATGGGCTTTTTCATCATACATGCGCAATTCCTTACTGACAACCAGCTGCTGTCTCAGCACTCCTCCTAATGTAACCAAATGAGTGGTGTCAGACCGAATGGCAGTCCTGTCTGACTGCATCACGGGCTGCATATATGGCATCATTTGGTAATTGCTGGCTTCCAAAAGCAAATTCACGCAGGTGTTGTCAGTTCTCATGAAATCCACTGTTTGCACATAATTAATGAGCTCTTGTGGTGTCATCAGTGGAAATCGTATGTTCTTCATTAATTTGGCAGCAAAGTCCATCCGGGGCTCTTCCAGGCGAAGCCAGCGGCAGGTAGCTTTAAAGAGCTCGAGTTCAGTGCAATGCTTAAGGCTATTACTGGAAAGCACAAAGGCAAGACGCTCAAAAGGGAGTTTCAAGAACTCCCCAGTGCTCAGCAATGCAGGAAAATTCTTTAAGACAAAACTGTTAACGTATTTATCCACTTCTGTCAGATTGTAGGTGTTGGCAATCCTTCCAACTTCAACGCAATTGTCTAGAGTGACCTGTTAAGCCAATAACAAATTCAAACATGACTACATCCTTGATACATTTGGTCACACAAAAATGTGTTCTATGATAGAGTGAATTCTACTTCTTAATATCCATATATATATATATACAAATAAAGATTCTTATCTAAATGCCCCACTGATCTGCAGAGAGGAAGAAACCAATTCATTGGAAAGGTGACTAAGAAAAATGATCTGTCAGTCAGAAGTTAAGCTAAGAAACAATGTCCCAACTTCACTATGGCCAAAATAATTAGGGCAACATAGCTAGTAGCCAATCAGAACAACCTCAATAACCTCTGTGCTGCTTTGTACTTGCTAAATAACAGCCCTGGAAATAATGAAGTCAAGACTGGTTTGGTAGGAGAGAAAAAAAATGACTCACTATTAACTGTAATTATCTATATAGCCATCTCTATTGCAATAAATCTCCCCAAAAGTAAAAAAAAAAATCTTAAAAAGCATGCCTGTTTACAAATCCAATATACATTAAGTAAGAAATGCAAAACACATGTAATATGCAAGAAATCCACACATCAAGATAAAATGTGTGTTTTTTTTTAAAAAAAAAGGATCACTCACAATGAACAGTGGGAATTAACTCTCAAGATACAATATATCAAAAGCAATAGATGTCATTCATCACATTAATAGAATGAAGTACCAAAGGCACATGACCAAGTCAAATGTAGTATATTTTCAAATTGAAAAGTCCCAAGTTATAGAAGGAATGTGCTTCAACATATTCCTATTTCTTTCATTCCATCTATTCTTGGATTTTTTTCTGTTCTAACAGGGAGCTGTAGTATATTTCCTGGGTTCTGAGGCTTCTGTAGATGTATTTTCATCCCACAGATGGTTGTCAGAACTGGTGCTCTGGCTAGAGTATAGGGTCTGAAATTCTCTAATTTGCCATCTTACTGATGTTCCTATTGCTTAGTCATCTGTTTATTGTTATATCCATAGCAAAGAATTTTAATAAGTCAAAGCATATTTGTTTAAAAAGTTCCAAAACAGATAGCCGGGCGCTGGTGGCTCACGCCTGTAATCCTAGCTACTCAGGAGGCTGAGATCTGAGGATCGCGGTTCAAAGCCAGCCCGGGCAGGAGAGACTGTGAGACTCCTATCTCCAATAAACCACCAGAAAACCGGAAGTGGCGCTGTAGCTCAAGTGGTAGAGCGCTCGCCTTGAGCTGAAGAGCTGAGGGACAGCGCCCAGGCCCAGAGTTCAAGCCCCATGGCCGACAAAAAAAAAAAAAAAAAAAAAAAAGTTCCAAAACAAAAGCTATCTTTTCCAATGACTTCTGATTCTTTACGTTTTTCCTTGAGAGAATCATGTTCTCTCTTTTCTTAGACTTTTTGTCTGGCTCCAACATACATAACTTCTCTGTAATTTTTGTAATTACTTCTAATCACAGTGATAGGGTTTATTTTGTGAGTACCCTGTTATCCTCCACAATAATAATTGCTTGGGGCAAATGGTAGGTGCTAAAATTTTCAAATGGAAAAAAAAGATAATTGAAACCCTTAACCCTAACCTGATTATAAATTGGAATGATTCTACAATACTTAGCATATAGTTATATAACATCATAAGGACAAAAATGAATGTCATATTAAAGGTAGATGGTTAAAGATAATTTTCTCATAGTATATTCATAGTATGTACAAGTGTTTTAGTTTTACAGAAAATATTACCTAGCCTGCTTTGTACTGTTTGCTGCCACCTTTTTATATTCATTTCATGGTCCTCTTTTTGAATAACAAGAAAATAACAAAGAACAAAAATTCCAATTCTTATAAACTATTATACTAATAATCTCCCTAGGAAAAAAGGTACTACTGTAGAGATGAAGTTGGTTAGGAGATTGGTTTTTGTCCTACTAAGCCCAATGCTCTATTATAGAAAAGTGGTATTTCATCTCACCACAGAAAACAAAAATAATGCTGGAAAGAGATTAAGTCCTAACTGGTACAATCACCTTTCTTTCTAAATCTCAGTTCTGACTGGGTATGAGAAAAATCCACAATAACCTTAATGTTCATTTAAAACACCTCCAGTGGAACCAGAGGAAGATGGCAGAGAAGCTGGAGGCTAAACAAGCTCCCCTATAGAAAGCAGTTTTAGTGTTCCAGTGAACAGTCCTAGGCTAGAGTATCACACCAAGTGTGCCATCACAGTACAGAGAGTTTGGCCAGAGTGGGATAATCCAGACAAGGAGACAGATCTGAGCACTTGGTGGTAGCCCTGGCTGGGGAAGCAGCAGTGTTGGCCATAGCCGCCATAACTACAGAGAGAGCCTGGGACAAAGGATCCAGATGTAGCATGTGAGTGGATTCTATTCACTACCAGCAAGAACTGACAAGGAACATATATCTTCATCCTGCTGATGGCAGACCAGGGACGGCCCAGGAACCAAGAGTCTGGCGTGAGTAGAACCTTGACATCCTTCACCACCAGAGAAGATCTTCATCTTTGATACAAAGGCCAGGCTGAGCAGCTAGCTGCAACCCAGGCCTTGGAAGAAAACAATTGGAGATATTAGCAGGTCATAGGAACCTGACCTGACCTGCCAGGCTCAGCTCCACCCAGGGGAAAGTCACCCCGCCCAGGCTAAAGAAGCTCCGCCCTGGAAGGAGTGACTTTCTTCAGTGGGTAAACAGAGCCAGAGGCTGCCCCTCCCTACTGCAGCCTAGAAAAACAACTGAAACTCAGTAACATAAACCCTGAGAATGGCTCCAGGCTAGCCCCTTAGGGAAAACTACTGATTGCTGAAAGGCCTCAACCCTACCCAGAACCTAGCCTCATCACAGCAACTCCAAATGAGAGGAAACAGCCATCTCCCTCTTTTGTGATACTCAAAGCAGATCTCCCTCCCACTGAACTAGCCTGGGAGGAGGATCACAAAATCCTGGTTAAGGCAGAGCATTTTTCTGCCTGTTCAAATAAACTGACTTAAGAAATCAATCAAGCCACAGGAAAACCAAACACCACAAGCAGACCAGACACTCTACCAAGAGACTGGCTACGGACGCAGGGGAGATACAGGATCTTCCCATTCCCCCCACCCAAAAAAAATCAAAGAACTCTTTTTACTACCTATTTTTTTATTATTTTTAATTATTTTATTTTTTTCTTTCATAAATTTTATTTTAGGAGTGTGTGTGTGTGTGTGTGTGTGTGTGTGTGTGCACGCACGCACACACTTTTTTTAAAATCTCTTTTGACCTTGTGATACTTTTGTTCTTTTTCTTTTCTTTTTCTTTTCTCTTTCTTTTTTATGTGACTTAAATACTGTTCTGTTCATCCCCAGATATATACCTGTCCTTGATTATTAGCCTTATCCCTCATTGTGTACATACTTAATCCAGAAACTTATTACTCAATTCACAACCTCTTAGGCTTAACTTCTTTAATAGTGGTATTGTTTCTTTATTTCTATATAACTTTCAAGTATTCCAATTTTAAGAACTTTTACTTTATTTTTTATTTTTTCCTTTTTATCTTGTCCCTCCTCTCATCCTATCCTTTTCTTCTCTCAATAACATTTCTTTATAACTTATGTAATTTTGAAGTGTTTTGTTTTTCAAATTTAAATTTTTGTTTTTCCATTTTTCTTGTTTATTTAATCTCTCTCCTATCATTTTGTCCTATCCATTTCCTTCTCTGAGATTAGAACATGATTAAATTCACTCTTCTTTTACCTCTCCACATCTCTCTAATGCTATTTTTCCCCAACATTCTCACTAAACCTAATAAGCAGAACTTAGAAAATGGAAAAACCTCCCATGCTCCTGGGTTGGAAGGATTGTGAAAATGGCAATACTTCCCAAGGCTATCTACACATTCAATGTGATACCTATGAATATTCCAACCTCATTCTTCAAGGAAATAGAAGAGGCAATCCAAAAATTCATATGGAACAATAAAAGACCCCGAATAGCAAAAACAATCCTCAACAGAAAGAACAGTGCTGGAGGAATATCAATACCAAACGTCAAACTCTACTACAAAGCCATAGTAATCAAAAGAGCTTGGTACTGACACAAAAACAAACCTCAGGACCAATGGAATAGAATTGAAAACCCAGAAATGAACCTACAGACCTATAGCCATCAAATCTTCGATAAGGGAGCTAAAACAATAGAATGGAAGAAAGACAGCCTCCTCAGTAAATGGTGCTGGCACAATTGGTTAATCACTTGTAGAAAACTAAAGCTAGATCCTTATATATCACCCTGCACCAGAATCAACTCCAAATGAATCAAAGACCTCAGAGTCAAAGCAGACATTCTGAAAACATTACAGTCAGGAATAGGAGAAACCCTAGGTCTCCTTGGCACAGGTCAAAATTTTCTTAGTAGAGACCCAGAAACACAACAAACCAAAGAAAAGTTGGACAAATGGGATTGCATGAAGCTGCAGAGCTTCTGCATGGCAAAGGACATAGCTAGCAAGATCAATAGGAAGCCCACAGAATGGGAGATCTTCACTAGCCATACAACAGACAAGGGTCTCATATGTAAAACATACCTGGAACTCAAAAAATTATATCCTCCAACAACAGATCCTCAAAAAAACAACCTCCCAATAAATAAGTGGGCTAAAGACTTAAAGAGAAAGTTCTCTGAATAGGAAATAAGAATGGCCAATAGACACATGAAGAAATGCTCAACATCCCTAGCCATAAAAGAAATACAAATCAAATCAACATTGAGATACTACCTCACCCCAGTTAGAATGGCTATGATCAAGAACTTTAACAACAACAGATGCTGGAGGGGATGTGAACAGAAGGGAACCTTACTGCATTATTGGTGGGAGTGTAAACTTGTCCAACCACTTTGGAAAGTAGTATGGAGGTTCCTCCAAAGACTCCACATAGAGCTCCCCTATGACCCAGCAATCCCACTTTTGGGCATTTACCCAAATGATCACAAACAAGACCACACTAAAGCTACCAGCACAACTATATTTATTGTAGCATTGTTTACCATAGCTAAGATATGGAACCAACCCAGATGCCCCTCAGTAGATGAATGGATCAAGAAAATGTGGTATATATACACAGTGGAATTCTATGCCTCCATCAGAAAGAATGACATTGTTCCATTTGTTAGGAAATGGAAAGACTTGGAAAAAATTTTAATAAGTCAGGCCCAAAGAAAAATAGATCCCATAGTTTCCCTTATTTGCAATAACTAGCATATGTCTGAGACAAGCAGAAAAGGTCAGATAAGGTGATGTTAAGCGAAATGAACCCCAAGAAAAGGACACAAGTGGTTTTTTTTCTTTCTTGTTATTGTTTCTAACGTATTTAGAAGGTACCATGTAATTTTTTGTTGCTTTATATGTCCCTCCCCCATGGTATAACCCCTGTTTTCACTGTATTTGATGTTGGTATAATTTGGGGAGGGAAAGGGAAAAATCAATTTGTTTAAATAGGGATACAGGTTGACCCATTGCAAAAATGAGATGTACAAGATGCTATGTCAAAAAATGAATTGTACAATTTAGGCGGGGGCTGGGTAGGTGGGAAGTGTAGTTATGGAGATGGGAGAGAAGGGATGGTAGGGGAAAATCAAAGGAGGAGGCAATAATGTTTGATAATAAATGTATTCATTATCTTGCTCATGTAATTGTAACCCCTCTGTACAGTATTTTCACAATAAAAATCATTTTAAAAAACTACAAGAGGGGAAAAAAACACCTATTCCCCAATTCTATGAAAAGTTATGTCAAAGTGGTTTTACACTGCTTTCAATATCACCAACTCCATCTCAAAACTGTACCACTTGCATTTGATTCTCCTATATTTGATTATTATGGATTATATCATTATTTGTCAGTAGTGTATTAAGTTTCCTGTGGCTGGTATGACCATTTATCACAAACTTGATAGTTTCTAACAACAGAAATTTATTCTTTCACAGTTGTTGAGACCAGACACTCCAAATCAGAAAACTGTATTATTTTCAAATAAGCTGAAATAATTTTAAACTATATCAATTGCAATAACTCTAGGAACCACACAGAAATCATTTACTAGCTGTTAATTATTACATGTTTAAAAATACAAAGAACTTTTTAACATATAAATTATAATAAAAGGGGACAAAGATGTGAATAAAACAACACTCCTAATAAAACATCTTATAGAAAAGAGGAAAGTTAAGAGTGGCCATAATTAAAGCTCTCATCCAAAATTAATGCATAATTGCTTTCTGGATTTTGTGCGAATTCACATTTCATGTACCTCTGTTCTATATACACACAAATGATTAAGAAGAGAAAGAACAGAATTGTATTAAAAAGGAATCTTTCTAAAATTTGAAACTCAAATACTTTGGTTATATGAGGTATTTAGTTTCAAATATTATTAAAAAATTATTTCCTCCAAAACATTTGAATTCAGCATACAATTGTTACAAAATGGAGGGGGATTGGGAGAGATTAAAAAAAGATCATTATGTTAAAAAATTATAACAGTACATAGGAGTAGTTTTTTAAACGACGTCCATTTTAAAATATTTATAGCATCATGAATTTTTCAGTTCCTCTAGGTAGAAAAGGCAACCAGGGCTAATGTTTTTCCTATTTTCTGAGAAAGAAAGAGAAAATACAGAGGGAAAGACTACATATGGGTTTAGCTACAGAAATATAATGCATGAAAGAAAATTAATGGAAAAGTCAAATTTTATGTGTTTTGGAAAGAACAGTCTACCGATTTTTATTTTTCAAAAGATGATAATGAATTCTGACAGGGAAGGCTCCCACTATGAAAGTACATGGTTACATCCTCAACTATGAAAGTACATGGATACATCCTCAACACAACGGATGAAGGATAAATAATGTAGAATGATGCTAAAAAATATTAAAAGGAGGTGTTTCCTAAATATTCATAATCAAAAAAGCCCTAAAATTGTGAGACAGGAATAAACTACAAAGTAACTAAAACACTATCTTCAGGAGCTCATTATCTGCTAATTAATGCATTAAATGCTTATTAAAAAGCAAATACTGACAGGTACCAGTGGCTCAAAACTGTAATTCTAGTTATGAAAGAGGCTGAAATCTGATAGATTGTGGTTCAAAAGCCAGCCTAGAAAAAAAAGTCCAGGAGAACTCATCTCCAAAACAACTAGCAAAAGAATAGACTGAAAGTACTAGAATGTCAGCGTTGAGCAAGAAAGCTGAGCAAATCCAAGTTTCTAAATTCAAAACCCAATATAAGATACATTTTTTTAAAAAAGAAAAAAAATTCAGTGAGTGATTTGTTTCTAAGAAACCAAGATATATCTTTACAGATTTGTACGTAAGTTTACATCTTAAGATCTACCTCCATATTAAAGACAAAACAATAACCAAAAAATCCATCAAACCTATTTTAACAACAACAATAAAAAAACCAAACCTATTTTAACAGACTTTTAGAAACTCAGGTTACCTTTCCATGGAATTCCCTTGAAGATACTTTTATGAAATCACTAACCTGAATAAATTCCAATTAAGCTACGTAATATTATCAAGCAGGTTAAGATATATATATATATATATATATATATATATCCTTAATCATATACAATTTGTATCCCATATTTTATTATACTGAAGGATCTGGTTAAATGATTCTGTTTTTCAAATGCACTTGTCTTTTAATCTCAGCTTGCTTCCAGACTCACATGACACCACTCTAATAGCAATAACTGAGTGTAGACAATATATTTTGTGAGTCCTACCCTAAGCTCTACATCAGTCCCCCATAGGAAAAAAAAATCTGAAAACATCTTACCCCAGAAATGAGAAATACTTTACAGAAGTCAAGAACCGGCAGAATTTGTAGAAAGCTGGCAGCTTCCAGTGTGTCTTGAAGGTTATCCATGTTAAGAGAAAGCTTTGCAGTATAAATAAAATCAATAATTTTCCTTAAACCAACTTTGCTCACTCCATGAAGCTTAATACACATTAAATCTTGTTCTTTCATTCCACCTTAAATGAAAAGACATTCAGTTAAATGAAAGTGAATAATTAAGGTCAAACTCACTTCTGCTGCTAATGAGATGCATTAAAATCAAGGAAAAAGTCTTATTCAGTGTGAGCATTCATACCAGAGTCATACTTCTGCATATTTTACAGTTAAAAGAGAGTATTTAAAGAAATTTATTTCTATACTAATGGAAGTCATATACAATGCAAATACTTCCAAAATACCCTCCTGTCATTTTCTTTCTTTTGATGTATTAAAGATCTTATTACTAAGACTCACAGTCTCCAATGGGCCATTCAGATACCAAAAGAAAAGGTATGAAATAAAGATAGATAGCATGAAAAGGCACATTAATTTTCCATAATGGGGCAATGCTACGCAGTCACATATGCTGATGAATATTACTTTTGAAAGTATTAGAATGGAAGAGACCAAAATATCTGCATTTCATGTTACAAAGAAAATATTTAAACATATATTTCTCATATAGTTTTAATATGATCACAATTTTTAAAAAAAATAAGCTACCTGTGAACATAGCTTTGAAGTAATCACTGGCAGATGCCATCATAACTCTATGCACAGGGAAGGCATCATCTGTATCACCTGGCAGCAGAGTGACATCACAAAGCAATCCTTCAAGCCGAAGCTGGTCAAAGCCCTGTAACAAGAACAGAAGTTAAGCCACTAATCAAGGTAAAATGGGGTCACAAACCCCTATGTGATAAAATTCTCTTTAAATATTATTATATGCTGTATTTGGAAAACAGAGCCAGAAAAATTATTACTCAGTAGAATAAAGTAGCACAGTATCTTTCTTGCTACTCAACAATGTATATTGTATTTCATTATGTGAAAAAAAGATGAAATTAAGGCCAATTTAGATTAGAAATAAATAGGTAAAGTACATAAATAATTAACTCACTTATATGGCCAAGTGCTTTCAATTTATTTTGGGGAAATTTTACCAGGTACATTTCTATTTAGCAAAGGCAAAATAACTGCACAATAGGAGTTCATTCTATTAATTGGGTTGTTCCATCTCTCTAAGAATTAAGGATTGTGTTTTAAATATTCTGATACTCACCATATTGCTGCTGCATGACCAGTTATCTTTCTAGTTTCAAGTTTTAAATTTGTATCTTTGTTGAATGGAGCCCAGGAAGCTCCAACTGGTGACTTAATTGTCCCTACGTGCTTAAAAGGTTTAATGGAGAGTTAGCAGGCTAGCTCTAACCGGTCAAAGAACAGACAAGGGTCTGGTGAGAAGGATGCCTATTGATTAGCTCTGGACATATATCCTTGATGGTCCCAAATAATGACGAATAAGCAGTTACTCCTTAGGAGAATAAAACATTTCTGATTGTAAGATTCCACAAATATATACATATTTTGCAATATCATGCTTTAGATGACAAATACAATTAAAATAATAAAAATAATAGCTTTTAGATGACAGATACCAATCCACAGAAAATCTAAGAGCTATATATACATACATACATACATACATATATATATATATATATATATATATATATATCACAGGGATACAGTTTAAAAAAAACTGAATATGTTCACCATTTAGCCTGTACATTTATTTTTTATTTTTCCAATTCTAGCATAGAGGTCCCAGCCCCTATGTGTAGGGTGTTTGTGGAATTTCTAACAGAATATCTTGAGACCTGAATAAACTTTGGATTAGGGGTAAAAATTATCAAGGGAGATGCAAATTTCAGCTGAAAAACAGTTGGAATTGGGACTGATCAACTAAAAATAAATAAATAAATAAATAAAAATAAAATTGTCAACCCCCCCCCTCCAAAAAAACAAAAAACTGCAATTCCCTTTGTTCTTCTACCATCTCTCCCACCCTCTGAGAGGTCCTAAGGTTTAGATAGTGAAATGATCCAATGGCAGTGTCATTTTGTACTTAAGTTCCAAAATAGGAACATTTATACTTTTTTCTGTATTGCAATAGGTAGTTTTGTGTGAATCTTTTCTCCTCTAGCCTTGTTGCCCCATCTTTTTCAGCATTGTGCTTTCTCCTTGAGCTTATTTGAAAATTCTACTCTGTTTTATACCAAGCTTGTTTAGTACATTTTTCTATGTTTTACCACAAGTTACAATTTAAAAAAAACTATTTTTTAACTAAAATAATAATAATAATAAGCCAAAGATTATAATTGGCTGATAAAGTATACTCAACTGGTGACAATATGCAATTTAATTATAGGGAAAAAAGAATTTGGCAAGACTGTAGTTTCAAAGACAGAAATTTTTGCTATTAGAAAATCAGGGAAATACAGATACAAATTTCTTTATAAGCATATAATAACTGAATACAATAAGAATCAATATACAGGATTACTTTATCCTCTATTTTAAGGACCACAAAGGAAACTATGTTAAAATAACACTTCATAGATCTAGATGTAAGAAGCATAATACACTAATATGTAAGAATAATATGTAAGAACACATAATACTTAATACATAATACACTAATATGTAAGAAGTATAATATTCTAAAATGTACTAAATATGCACATAATATGCACTAAATGCACATAATACACTAAAATTTAAAATGTTGATTCTACACATGTATAAACCTTTCTAAATATAAATTTTAAAAAACTTTTTAAATTAAATGCTTAAATCTATAAAGCTAAAACCTTGAAGAGATGATCTGCTCCAGCTATTTTCTCTCTAGAGAGAAAAATATCCATACATTATAAATATACTTCACAACAGGATTATGTAGCATGTTGGTTTTTGTTCAGCATGAATGACATGTTTTTGTTCATAAGTATAAAATACTTTATAAATATTCCTTTTCCTTTGTAAACACAAACACTACATACTTCATCCTCACTAATTCATATTTTTTCCTTGTTACAAAAGTAGAAGTGAAAGAACAATAATAGTTCATTTTGTAAAATAAATGCCAACTTGGGGAAAACATTTTCATGCTTAAGGAAGAAGAGGCTGTTCTAAGATTCATACATGGGGTCTCATGCGCAGTAAGTGTATGAGAATCCCATTTCAACTGTAGGTGAGTGTCAGAAAGTGCTAAATGAGTACTCTGGGGTCAGGGTTAAGCACTTGAGAAGGAAACCCTCATCTGAACAATTGAGAGACCAGCCAGTGTTTTTGGCACATCCATCATATTTAAATGATCAATTAAGACATGAACATGACAAGCCAACTGTTGCCCCAAAGGCACAAGTTAGTAGTTTAAAACCATGCAACTACATTGCATGTAACTTTGACTTTGTTGCAAGTTAACTAGGACTCAAACACTTACTTCTGAAGTTTCTTCCAATAATAAAAATGAAAAAGGACTGGTTTTTCTTCCTGCCTCAAACATCAAGTTCAATATATGCTATATATTAAAATGAAATATTTTAAATTTGGAATTTACAACCCTGACATGTTAGTGCCTACCTATAATCCTAGCACTAGGGAGGCTGAGGTAAGAGAACTGTGAGTTGGAGACCAGCCTGGGCTATATAGAGAAACCTTGTCTCAGAAAATAATATAGGAGGATATAAACTGAAAACTAAAGTTAATCTCAAGTGAGATACTATATCTACCAATGTACATCTTAAACTCCACTTGAACAACCTAGACAGCCTCCTGTCTGAGAGTACAAAGATTTAATTCTTCTTGTTGTAGGATGTATAGTATTCCACAGTGGGGATATAATACCTAGGTTGTCTTTCAACTTTTGAATTATAAAGAAGGCTCCAATAAATCTTTTTGTATATATACATACTTAGGTAAGTATGTTTGGGTGAAATACTCTCAGGAGTGTTGTTGATTAGAAAAGTAATTATTTTTAGTGTTTTGATAGCTACTGGCAAGTGGAAGGATTTTTCTTAGGGAATTATCATATGTTAGGTACTGGCAAATAACAGAAAGAAATATTTCTAGATATCAATAAGACAAGGTACACTATGCCATCTTCCTTCATTTTTATTCTTCAAATACATTTTAATCTCTAAAAGCAATGCAGATAGTAATCTTCAAAAAAATTGGGGCTAGACCTGTAATCCAAAGTCTTTGGGTGGCAGAGTTCAGGAGACTGTGCTTCAGAGCCATCCCAAGAATAAAAGTTCATGGGATTCCATTTCTGTCAATGGCCGGGCATGTGGGTGAAACTGTCACCCAAGCTACACAGGATGTGTCCCTGCTATCCCTAGCAACATGGAGAAGCACAGATAGGCGAATCATGTCCCAAACTAAGTGAGACCCTACCACAAAAATGCCCAAATCCAAGAGTCCTGGAGCCATGATTCAAGTGGCAGAGGCCTACCTAACAAGCACAAGGCCCTGAGTTAAAGCTCCAATCTCACTAACACACACACACACACACACACACACACACACACACACACACACACACACACACACACAATTACAGCTTATTCAAAAGCAATGATTGCCAACAAGCTGTTATTTCCTTAAACCACAAATAAAACAGAAAACATACCTCATGGCATTAAAATATTCCTATAAAACTATTTTATATTTGGAACTGAGTAATTCAATGGGCTTCATCCCTTCATTCACTTTTCCCTTTGAAAAAAGGCATGGCTAATCCTTCCTCTATCATCAACTGTTTCATTTTTCATTTTATCTATATTCTAGTAAAATATTTTATACAGCTGGGCACCCAGTCCTCTAAATCTGGACATCTCAGCTCACCCAAGATCAAGAGTTTCTACTCAAAAATTTGATCATTTGGATTTTGGCCAATCAACTTCAAAAATTCATCCAAAAAATCATACACCACCATCAAACAGGATTCATTTCAGGGATGCAAACTGGTTCAATATACACAAATCAATTAACACTATTCATCACATCAACAGGAGCAAGAATAAAGACCACATGGTTATCTCAATAGATGTAGAAAAAGCATTCGACAAGATCCAACACCCCTTCATGATGAAGGTATTGGAAAAATTAGTAATCCATGGAACATTCCTCAATACAATAAAGGCTGTATATGACAAACCTACAGCCAGCATTATACTCAATGGTGAAAAACTAAAGCCATTTCCTCTTAACTCAGGAACAAGACAAGGATGTCCACTCTCTCCACTTCTCTTCAATCTAGTATTAGAATGCCTAGCTACAGCAATAAGACACGATGGAGACATAAAGGGGATCCAAACAGGGAAAGAAGAAATAAAACTCTCCCTCTTTGCAGACGACATGATCTTGTATTTAAAGAATCCCATAGACTCCACTCCCAAATTACTCAAGCTGATTCAAAACTTTGGCAAAGTAGCAGGGTATAAAATTAACCCCCAAAAATCAATGGCTTTTCTGTATGCCAACATGAGAAACGTGTGGCTGAAATTAGGAAAGCAACTCCATTTGTAATAGCCCCACAAAAAATAAAATACCTAGGAATTAACTTAACCAAAGAAGTGAAGGACTTCTATGATGAAAACTTTAAAATCTTGAAAAAGGAAATCAAAACAGAACTTAGAAAATGGCAAAACCTCCAATGCTCCTGGATTGGAAAGATTAACATCATGAAAATGGCAATACTTCCCAAGGCTATCTACAAATTCAACGCGATACCTATCAAAATTCCAACCTCATTCTTCAAGGAAATAGAAGAGGCAATCCAAAAATTCATATGGAACAATAAAAGACCCCGAATAGCAAAAACACTCCTCAATGGGAAGGACACTGCTGGAGGAATATCAATATCAAGTTTCAAACTCTACTATAAAGCCATAGTAATCAAAACAACTTGGTATTGGCATAAGAACAGACCTCAGGACCAATGGAATAGAATTGAAAACCCAGAAATGAACCTAGAGAGCTATAGCCATCTAATCTTTGACAAGGGAGCTAAAACAATAGAATGGAAGAAAGACAGCCTCTTCAGTAAATGGTGCTGGCAAAATTGGTTAACTACTTGTAGAAAACTAAAGCTAGATCCTTATATATCACCCTGCACCAGAATCAACTCCAAATGGATCAAAGACCTCGAAGTCAAAGCAGACACTCTGAAAACATTACAGGATGAAATAGGAGAAACCCTAGGTCTCCTTGGCTCAGGCCGAAATTTTCTGGATAGAGACCTGGAAACACAACAAATCAAAGAAAGGTTGGACAAATGGGATTGCATGAAGTTGCAGAGCTTCTGCATGGCAAAGGATATAGCTAGCAAGATCAATAGAAAGGCCACGGATTGGGAGAAGATCTTCACTAGCCATACAACAGACAAGGGTCTCATATCTAAAATATACTTGGAACTCAAAAAATTAAATCCCCCAACAACAAATCCTCAAAGAAACAACTGCCCAATAAATAAGTGGGCGAAAGACTTAAAGAGAAACTTCTCTGAAGAAGAAAGAAGGATGGCCGGGCTGGGAAGATGGCTCAGTGGTAGAGCGCTTGCCTTGCATGCATAAGGCCCTGGGTTCGATTCCTCAGCACCACATAAGCAAAAAGAAAAAAGCCGGAAGTGGTGCTGTGGCTCAAGTGGTAGAGCGCTAGCCTTGAGCTGAAGAGCTGAGGGACAGCACCCAGGCCCAGAGTTCAGGCCCCACCACCGGACCCAAAAAAAAAAAAAAAGAAAAAAAAAAAGAAAGAAGGATGGCCAATAGACACATGAAGAAATGTTCAACATCCCTAGCCATAAAAGAAATGCAAATCAAAACAACATTGAGATACCACCTCACTCCCGTTAGAATGGCAAAAATCAAGAACTCTAACAACAACAGATGCTGGAGCGGATGTGGACAGAAGGGAACTTTACTTCATTGTTGGTGGGAATGTAAGCTTGTTCAACCACTTTGGAAAGCAGTATGGAGGTTCCTCAAAAGACTTCACATAGAGCTCCCCTATGACCCAGTAATCCCACTTTTGGGCATTTACTCAAATGTTTACAAACAAGATCACACTAAAGCTACCAGCACAAGTATGTTTATTGCAGCATTATTTACCATAGCTAAGATATGGAACCAACCCAGATGCCCCTCAGTAGATGAATGGATCAAAAAAATGTGATATATATACACAGTGGAAGTCTATGCCTCCATCAGAAAGAATGACATTTCCCCATTTGTTAGGAAATGGAAAGGCTTGGAAAAAATTATATTAAGTGAAGTAAGCCAGGCCCAAAGAAACATAGGTCCCATGGTTTCCCTTATTTGTAATATCTAGTATATGTATGAGTCAAGCGGAAAAGGTCAGATAATATGATGTTAAGAAAATGAACCCTTAGATATGTATTGTAATGTTTTTTTTCTTTCATGTATTTGTTTCTAACGCATTTATAAGATTATTTCTTTGTTGCTTTGTATGTTCCTCCTCCACAGTGTAACCCCTGCTTTCACTATATTTGATGTCAGTATAACTTGTGGAGGAGATGGGGAAAAACAAGTCGTTTAAGGATACAGATGGACCTGTTGCGATGATGAGAAGTACAAGTTGTCATGTCGGAAACGAGCTTTACAACGTTGGGGGGGGGGGGCGAGGAGGGAGGCTGGGAAGGGATGTGAAGGGTACACAAAAGAGGAGGCTGCAATGCTTGATAAGAAATGTACGCATTATCCTGCTCATGTAATTGTAACCCCTCTGTATAGTATGTTCACAAAAAAATAAAATAAATAATGAAAAAAATAGTTTGATCATTTGGTGTCTTTATACTATTATAAAAATGGCCTACTTTTTCTTTCTACAATCTGGTGTCCTAATAGAAAAGAAACTGAGGTGCCTAAATCATTTTTATTCTGATTATATCCTGTTTTACGTTTAATTTATCTACTTTTGACAAAGTATGTGCATTTGTGAAAGTGTGAACTTATTTTCACTGCATGCAAAGTATTTTCACTTGCATGCTTTCTATACATTTCACCTCCTATATCTTCATACATACATATGAATAATCTCACATCCAACTTTGTATTTTCCAATTTTACTCCAGATTATTGCTACTTATATACAAATGAGACCTATCAATTCAGATTGTTTTCTAAATTGATTTCAAATGTTTTATATGTTTATTTTGTTTTAGTTTTTATGGTACTGGGGTTTGTACTCAAGGGCATCAACATTTGTTAGACAAGCATTTTACCACTTGAGTCACATACACAGACCTCCAGAAAGATTTTAAATATTTTGTTTATATGCCTTTGTCTGATATTCTAGGTATGGCTAAAGAGATGTTCCTCCTATAATACATTGTTGTATAAAAGTGGTTGTTTTGTATGTGTATTTTAGTACATTAAAACACACTTTTCATCAACCTTCAGAATATCTATTTTTGTTCTTACTCTTAGAAACTTTCCTCTTATTTTACTCTAAAAAGACTATCAATGGTACTCTCCTCACTTATAATCTATCCTTTTGCTGTAAAGTCATTTTATTCCACCATTGGTACTTATTCCTCTAAAATTTCTATCAACATTGTTGCCTATTTCCACATGCTTGTTCACCATACACCTAAGTAGCTCTACTTTATGCAAACTTACTTTATGCAAACTGTTTATAGAGTTCAATTAGTTTTTGAAACAGTCTTTAAAACTGCTTCTATTGATTGATTTATATATATATATATATATATATATATATATATATACATATATATATATATATATATATATATATCTTCTTTGTGTCTCAACATGTATCAGTTCTATATTTTTCTATTTCTTCAGGGCTTTGGTTTTTTTTTTTTAAGAGGAACTTGTCTGTCTTCCGATATCTTTTTTTTTTTAATTTTATTTTTTTTTCACTGTGAGAATACCGTACAGAGGAGTTACAATTACATGGGCAACATAACGAGTACATTTCTTTTTTGTTATAATTTTTATTTTTTTTTATTGTGAAAATACTGTACAGAGGGGTTACAATTACATGGGCAAGATAATGAGTACATTTCTTTATCAAGCATTGTAGCCTCCTCCTTTGTTTCCCCTTCCCATCCCTTCCCATACTTCCCCCCCACTCAATCGTCCCTAATGAGTACATTTCTTATCAAGCATTGTTGCTTCCTCTTTGTTTCCCCTTCCCATTCTTCCCATACTCCCCCCTCCCCCACCAATCCTCTCCCCACCCCCCACCAAAGTTGTTAAGTTCGTTTTTCAACATAAGGACTTGTACATCTCATTGTTGCAATGGGTCCACCTGTATCCCTAGTTAAACGATTTGTTTTTAGTTTCTTTAGTATTTCCATTCCCCTTTTCTAGAAATCTCCCTGGATTTCCTTTTTGTTTTCTTTTCTCCAGAATATTAAAATGTGGATTTTTTTTTACTCTCTGAATTAAATTCAATTGACATGTCAGGGCTGGGTGTGGTGGTTCTCAGTCAATTTGGTACATTCGTTCCCAATGTTCCAAAACATCAATGCTACTAAATAGAGGAAGATATTATAAAATATGGTACCCTAAAAAATTAAAACATATTACCTGTGCTTGATAAATTTTGTAACAATCATATTAAAACAAAACAGAATGACTTGACATTCAGAAATGTTATGCAAATGAGAAAGCTACACATAATTTATTATAAAACTTGATTGGAAGTCAGTACCTTTCAAATAAAATATGCCATCATGTAAACAGGTAACATAGAAAATGTTCCAAAGATAGCTCAGGTAGGAAAGTCGTTGAAACTCTTATCTGCAATAAACCATTCAGAAAATCGGAAGTGGTGCTGTGGCTCAAATAGTAGAGCCCTAGTCTTGAGTTGAAGAGCTGAGGGACAGCGCCCAGGCCCAGAGTTCAAGGCCCCATGCAAAGAAACTCCTGATTTGTTGACTATAATTTTGAAAAGGAAGTAAAGAAGATAATACATGCATCCAAAAAATAAAAATTACTGCAACAAAATATTTTTATAAACACACACTAAAGAACTAAAGAAGTTAACCTGACGCCGGTGGCTCATGCCTGTAATCCTAGCTACTCAGGAGGCTGAGATCTGAGGATCATGGTTCAAAGCCAGCCCGGGCAGGAAATAAACCACTAGAAAACCGGAAGTGGCACTGTGGCTCAAGTGGTAGAGTGCTCCCTTTGAGCTGAAGAGTGCAGGGACAGTGCCCAAGCCCAGAGTTCAAGCCCCAGGACCGCCAAAAAAAATAAAATAAAATAACTAAAGAAGTTAAGTAATAGGCTTATTCCTATCTTTGAGTAAATGAAATACATTTGATCAAAGGAATACCAGCTATAATTGTATGAGGTTGTTCTTCATTTTGTTCAGAAAAGACAAAAGTAAAAGATGCATTTAAGTTAAAAAAATATACAGATGGGATATAAAAGTTTATATTAATATTAAACTTTGTTTTCTTTACATAACACGGTTTGAAGTGTAAAAACTTATAATGGATTCACATTATTATTTTAACTCACAAGTCCTGGTTTTCAATGACTTCTTGAATATAGCCCTAATCTAACTTTTATTATTTCCCTATGTACTCTCACACATTTTATCAGATTGTTCTTTAGATGGATTCATTAATTTAAAAACACTTACTCCATTTCTAGTACTTGTATTTATGCCATTATTTTTCACATGTATGTTCTTCCTCCTACAAATGTTATTTCAAATTTGATCTGTAAAGCTATCTCCAACCAAATCTCCTCTTAAATAACTGGATGCCATCGATCTGGGTTTCACAATTTAGCATTTAATTAGAGCCTATAAATTTTTGTTCTCGGTAAAGATGAAATAACAGAGACTAGATTTATGTTAATTCCTGAAACACGTTGAAACCAGATAAAATACATTAAAAATACACTTTGGAAGATCAAAGGAAGAACATCTGCAAAAGATGATAAATAAATTAGGTGAACACGATAATTATCACAACATACTGTCTAGAGCTCCGAGACAGAGGTAGAAGGAGTAGGAATCAGAAAAAAAAATTCCTAGAGTTGATAGTCTGAGGTGACTCAGGCAGCTGTGATGTACAAGTCTTATGTTGAAAAACAAACTTTACAACTTTGGCTGGGGGTGGGGATGAGGGGTGGAGTGGGGAAGGGAGATGGGGAAGGGATGGGAAGAGGAAACAAAGGAGGAGGCAACAATGCTTGATAAGAAATGTACTCATTACCTTGCCCATGTAATTGTAACCCCTCTATATAGTATTTTCACAATAAAAATAAATAAATAAGTAAATAAGAGATCTTTAGAGAGAAGACACTAGGGATCTATGAACAGTAAAATAATGGTAAAATATATACTAAGAAAACAACAGCTGGCATGACTATAATATTAGACAAAATACACTTTAGATCAAAGACTTAGTGGGGATAAAGTGAGTTATTTCATAATCAAAGCCTCAATGTAATAAAATTCATAAAAGTCTTAAATGTTCATGAATCTAACAGCCAAGTTTCAAAATACATGAAGTTAAAACTGGAAAAACTACAGAGAAATAAATTTATAATAGCTTTTGTAGATTTAAATCCTGTCATCTCAATAATTGAACGGCAGACATCAATTAAGAAAAAAAAGATTTTATCTTTATCAACCAATTTGATCTAGTTATGATTCATAGAATTCTTCACCAAATAGTATGGTATAAAATACATTCAGGAACATATGAGAAATTTACCAATGTAAATCAGATTTTGAGCTATCAAAGTAGTCTTAAGAATTTAAAGGACTCAAGTCACATAAAGTATATTCTGACTAGTTTAATTAAATGAGAAATAAGAGAAGACCGTGAAGATCTCTGGGAAGTTCTATATATTTGAAATCCAAATAGTATGCCTACAAGCATATTCACAAATAACACATGAAACAATCAAAAGGGAAACTAGAAAGTGTTTTGAATATTTAAAAATATAAAATTATTATGTGTATACCAAAAACTACGGGATGCAGCTAAAGCTATATGTAGAAATTTATACTAGTAAATGACTATATTTGAAAAATGTCTCATATGAAATACATACATTTCCCACTCATGAGATTTAAAACAGAAGAACAAATTAACTGCAAATAATGCAGGGGAAAAGACAAAACAAGGATTAACAAAAATGGATGGAATACAAAACAAAAATAGGGTAAAGTCAGTAAAACTAAAAGCTTTTTCTTGAGCTAGATTAGTTATGGAGGAAAAAATACAAATTACTAAAAGCAGGATTGATATGAAGTGATATGACTAGAATTATAAAGGATATAAGGAAAAATGAACAACGGTAGGTCAATAAGTTAGACAACTCAGTTGAAATGCACAAACCCCATGAAAGATAGATACTACCAAAGTTTATTCCAGAAGAAACAAATAACCTGAATGCTATAAAATTGAATTTGAATTTAAAATTTACTCAAGCAACACTTGAATCGGTGTGACATCTACCAAAATTCTTAATTACAAAATCAAAGACAGAAGAAAGTCAAGATTTTAAGCAATGAGGGACAGTGTTGTAGGGGAATAGAGAAATCAAGAAAAGTAAAAAAGAAAGTTAGAGGTAATAATATTGAAGTACATTGCACCTGTAACTAGAAAGAGCAAAATTAAACTCACTGAAACTTGTTGCCTAACAGTGGGGTAGTGGGATGGAGAAAGTGAAAGTAAGAGAGGGGGCCAATCTAAATAAACTGCTGGATATGCATGTACAAAATACCATGGTGAAATCTCTTACAACAATTAACATGCACTTAAAAATGAAGGATAGGAGCATAGCACTATTAGCCCAGGTCTATCATCCTAGCTACACAGGAGGATGAAATCTGAGGATCATGGTCTGAAACCAGCCTGGGCAGACAAGTCCTGTAGATTCTTCTCTCCAGTTCATCCGCAAAAAGCCAGAACTGGAGGCATAGCTCAAATGGTAGAGTGTCAGCAGTGAACAAAAAAGCTGAGAGAGATCAAAAGGCCCTGGGTTCAAGCCCCAGTCCAAACACAAAAAATAAACAAGATAAAGGACAGAAATGAAAACCAGGACTTGTCCAAGATAAGAGGATAGTGGGACGGGAGGAGAACATAGAAAAGTGAAATAGGATGAATGGGATCAAAATATTCTGTACATTTGTGAAAACTGAACAATGAAGCTTGTTGAGAATGGTTTTGGAAGATGGAGGGAAGCAGGAGAAATGAGAGGGAGCAATGCACTGGGTGAGTCTGATCAAGATACACTGTATTCTATGTACATAAGGACATGTCAAAATGAAACTAACCTGTCTAATTGATGCTAAAAATGTAAAAGAGAGCTGGGAATGTGGTTTAGTAGTAGAGTGCTTGCCTAGCATGCACAAAACCCTGGGTTTGATTCCTCAGTTGCACATAAACAAAAAGCCGGAAGTGGTGCTGTGGCTCAAGTGGTAGAGTGCTAGCCTTGAGCAAAAGAAGCTCAGGGGCATTGCCCAGGCCCTGAGTTCAAGCTCCAGGACTGGCAAAAAAAGGTAAATCAATATAATTTACAATATTAGCAGACTAAAGGTAAAAAAATTATAATACCATTTTATAGCTAAAGGAAGGCTTTTGATAAAATCCAGCATTCAGTCCTGATTAAGAAAAATATTGCCAGCAAACAAAGAATAGAAAAGAACATAATACCTATAGCAACCTACAGATAAATTTGGACACTTTTACTCCTAACATAAAAAAACAAAGCAAGAACCTTCTCCTAGAACTAATAGTTCAGTAGTTTGCATAACTGACTCTTGAGTAAGCCTATCTATCAGGTCAATAGCTACTAAATAATCACTAGTGTTCAATTGAGATGGCAGGATAACAAACTAAAGGAAACTAAATTAAGAAAAGTCTAACTCTTGCAGTTCACATCCTGAAGATACACACTCAATTGGAAGTACAGGAAAAATTTACTGCACTCTCTTCTGAGTGCTCCAAGAATTATTCTTTTTGCCAAAAGACTAGAGTTTTATTGGCAGAGAAAGGAAAGCAGAACTCTCCAGAGGGAGAAGTCTCAGAAAGACTGAGCCTGACTGGGCTCCTTTATTTAGAATTTTTTAATATATATATTTTAATTGTAAAGATTCTGTACAGAGGGGTTACGGTTACATGAACAAGGTAATGAGTCCATTTCCAAGAATTATTCTTAAGAAATATCTGTGGAATCATTTCCTTATATTTCAGCAACAATTAAGGGACTAAAAAGAAATTAAAATGTAATTTTCACTGAAACATTAACAATCCAAGTATTTGAGCTCTTTTATAAAATTTTAACTTCTATTCATGCCATATGTTAAGAATACATTTTAATGTTTGTCATAGAATCATAAAGTTTTGAAATAGGGTACATTTTATCAACATGACATGATCAGCAACCCAAACATTTATTTTAGTATAAACATTGAATGAAAATGACCCAAGAGAAAGCAAGACACATTTGAATAGTTTTCTGAAATGTCCCCCTCTTTTTTTACTATTCTGTTAGCTAGATAATAAGTTAGGGTTATGAAATGATGTCTTAGAAAATAGAGAAAGCCCGGTGCTGTTGATTCATGCCTGTTATCCTAGCTATATAGGAGGCTGAGATCTGAGGGTTGTGGTTCAAAGCCAGCCTGGGCAGGAAAGTCCATAAGAATCACATCTCCAATTAGCAACCCCAACCTGGAAGTGGAGCTATAGCTCAAAGTGGTAGAGCATGAGCCTTGAGCAAAAAAGCTCATGGACAGTGCCCAGGCCCTGAGTTCAAGCCCCATGACCAACTGAAAAGGAAGGAAAGGGGAAGGGGAGGGGAAGGGAAGGGAAAGGAAAGGGAAGGGAAGGGAAAGGGAAAGTGAAAGGGAAGGGAAGGGAAGGGAAGGGGAAGGAAAGGGAAGGGAAGGGGAAGGAAAGGGAAGGGAAGGGGAAGGGAAGGGAAGGGAAGGGAAGGGAAGGGAAGGGAAGGGAAGAGAAGGGAAGGGAAGGGAAGGGAAAGGGAAGGGAAGGGAAGGGAAGGGAAGGGAAAAGGGAAGGGAAGGGAAAGGGAAAGGAAAGGGAAAGGGAAGGGAAAGG
This sequence comes from Dipodomys spectabilis, assembly GCF_019054845.1. Classification (NCBI taxonomy): domain Eukaryota; kingdom Metazoa; phylum Chordata; class Mammalia; order Rodentia; family Heteromyidae; genus Dipodomys; species Dipodomys spectabilis. The sequence goes on along the minus strand of NW_024871002.1, from coordinate 1,815,871 downwards.
GAAGGGAAGGGAAAGGGAAGGGAAGGGAAGGGAAAAGGGAAGGGAAGGGAAGGGAAAAGGGAAGGGAAGGGAAAGGGAAGGGAAGGGAAGGAGGGACGGAGGGAGGGAGGGAAAGAAGGAAGGAAGGAAAGGAAAGGAGGGAGGGAGGGAAGGAGAGGCGGAAAAAAAGGGAGGGAGAGGAGGGAGGAAGGAAGAAAATAAATTAGAATAAAGCTAAAATGGAAGAAAATGTGAAAAAAGCAATCTAATTATGTATCAATCTTTAAGATAAAAAATGCTCATTAGAGAAGAGATAAAGAAGGTCGCTACATACTAAGTAAAGGATCTCTCCTTCAGGAGGATATTACAATTCTAAATATCTATTCGCCAAACAATGGAGCACTCAAATTTATCAAAGAAACACTACTTTCCCTCAAATCCCATATAGATCCAAAGACATTAATTGTTGGGGATTTTAACACACCACTCTCCCCACTAGATAGATCAACTCGGCAAAAACTCAACAGAGAAACCGCAGATCTAAACAGCTGCATAGATCAACTAGACTTAACAGACATCTACCGAACATTTCACCCAGCAGCATCAGAATACACGTTTTTCTCAGCAGCACATGGAACGTTTTCTAAAATAGACCACATTTTAGGCCACAAAGCAAACTTGTCTAAATTCAGAAACATTGAAGTTATACCTTGCATTCTCTCTGACCACAAGGGAATAAAATTAGAACTCAACACCAAAAGCCACCAAAGAAAGTCCAGTATCACATGGAGGCTGAACAACACACTGCTGAATCAAGAGTGGGTCATGGAAGAGATTAGAAAGGAAATTCAAATGTTCATGCTATTCAACAAAAATGAACACACAAATTACCAGCTCCTCTGGGACACAGCAAAGGCAGTACTCAGAGGCAAGTTTATAGCTCTGAGCTCCCATATCAACAAATTGGAGAAATCTGAAACTAGCAATTTAATGACACATCTAAACCTCCTTGAAAAAGAGCAGCAAGATAAACCCCAATCCAGTAGACGGAAAGAAATAATCAAAATTAAATCAGAATTAAATGAATTAGAATCCAAAAAAACTATAGAAAGAATCAACAAAACAAAGAGTTGGTTCTTCGAAAAACTTAACAAAATTGACAGACCCTTAGCAAATCTTATCAGAAAAAGAAGAGAACACACCCAAATTAATAAACTCAGAGATGAAAATGGAAACATCACCACGGAAACAACCAAGATTCAGAACATTATAAGGGAATACTTCTCAAAACTTTATGCTAATAAGTTTGAGAACTTGACAGAAATGGACCTTTTCCTAGCAAATATTGACATGCCAAAACTAAACCAAGATGAGTTAAACCAGCTTAACAGGCCCATATCAAGCATTGAAATAGAAACAGCAATAAGAGACCTCCCAGCTAAGAAAAGTCCAGGACCAGATGGTTTTACAGCGGAATTTTACAAGGCCTTCAAAGCAGAGCTCACACCAATACTCCTCCAACTCTTCAATGAAATTGAAAGAGAAAGCTCACTACCGAACACATTCTATGAAGCCATCATAACCCTCATCCCAAAACCAGGCAGGGACTCATCAAAGAAAGAGAACTATAGACCCATTTCTTTGATGAACATTGATGCAAAACTTCTCAACAAAACTTTGGCCAATCGACTTCAACAATTCATCCAAAAAATCATACACCACGATCAAACAGGATTCATTTCAGGGATGCAAAGCTGGTTCAATATACGCAAATCAATTAATATTATTCATCACATCAACAGGAGCAAGAATAAGAACCACATGGTTATCTCAATAGATGCAGAAAAAGCATTCGACAAGATCCAACACCCCTTTATGATGAAGGTTTTGGAAAAATTAGGAATCCATGGAACATTCCTCAATACGATAAAGGCTGTATATGACAAACCTACAGCCAGCATTATACTCAATGGTGAAAAACTAAAGCCATTTCCTCTTAACTCAGGAACAAGACAAGGATGCCCACTCTCTCCACTTCTCTTCAATCTAGTATTAGAATGCCTAGCTACAGCAATAAGACAAGATGCAGACATAAAGGGGATCCAAATAGGGAAAGAAGAAATAAAACTCTCCCTCTTTGCAGATGACATGATCTTGTATTTAAAGAATCCCATAGACTCCACTCCCAAATTACTCAAGCTGATTCAAAACTTCGGCAAAGTAGCAGGTTATAAAATTAACCCCCAAAAATCAATGGCTTTTCTGTATGCCAACAATGAGAAAAGTGTGGCTGAAATTAGGAAAGCAACTCCATTTGTAATAGCCCCACAAAAAATAAAATACCTAGGAATTAACTTAACTAAAGAAGTGAAGGACCTCTATGATGAAAACTTTAAAATCTTGAAAAAGGAAATCAACACAGAACTTAAAAAATGGCAAAACCTCCCATGCTCCTGGATTGGAAAGATTAACATCGTGAAAATGGCAATACTTCCCAAGGCTATCTACAAATTCAACGCAATACCTATCAAAATTCCACCCTCATTCTTCAAGGAAATAGAAGAGGCAATCCAAAAATTCATATGGAACAATAAAAGACCCCGAATAGCAAAAAGGCTCCTGAATGGAAAGAACACTGCTGGAGGAATATCAATACCAAACTTCAAACTCTACTATAAAGCCATAGTAATCAAAACAGCTTGGTATTGGCATAAGAACAGACCTCAGGACCAATGGAATAGACTTGAAAACCCAGAAATGAACCCACAGACCTATAGCCATCTAATCTTCGATAAGGGAGCTAAAACAATAGAATGGAAGAAAGACAACCTCTTCAGTAAATGGTGCTGGCAAAATTGGTTAACTACATGTAGAAAACTTAAGCTAGATCCTTATATATCACCCTGCACCAGAATCAACTCCAAATGGATCAAAGACCTTGAACTCAAAGCAGACACTCTGAAAACATTACAGGATGGAATAGGAGAAACCCTAGGTCTCCTTGGCTCAGGCCGAAATTTTCTGAATAGAGACCTGGAAACACAACAAATCAAAGAAAGGTTGGACAAATGGGATTGCATAAAGTTGCAGAGCTTCTGCAGGGCAAATGACATAGCTAGCAAGATCAATAGAAAGCCCACGGATTGGGAGAAGATGTTTACTAGCCATACAACGGACAAGGGTCTCATATCTAAAATATACTTGGAACTCAAAAAATTAAACCCCCCAACAACAAATCCTCAAAGAAACAACTGCCCAATAAATAAGTGGGCGAAAGACTTAAAGAGAAACTTCTCTGAAGAAGAAAGAAGGATGGCCAATAGACACATGAAGAAATGTTCAACATCCCTAGCCATAAAAGAAATGCAAATCAAAACAACATTGAGATATCACCTCACTCCAGTGAGAACGGCAAAAATCAAGAACTCTAACAACAACAGATGCTGGAGGGGATGTGGACAGAAAGGAACCTTAATTCATTGTTGGTGGGAATGTAAACTTGTTCAACCACTTTGGAAAGCAGTATGGAGGTTCCTCAAAAGACTCCACATAGAGCTCCCCTATGACCCAGCAATCCCACTTTTGGGCATTTACCCTAATGTTTACAAACAAGACCACAGTAAAGCTACCAGCACAACTATGTTTATTGCAGCATTATTTACCATAGCTAAGATATGGAACCAACCCAGATGCCCCTCAGTAGATGAATGGATCAAGAAAATGTGGTATATATACACAATGGAATTCTATGCCTCCATCAGAAAGAATGACATTGCCCCATTTGTTAGGAAATGGAAAAACTTGGAAAAAATTATATTAAGTGAAGTAAGCCAGGCCCAAAGAAACGTAGGTCCCATGGTTTCCCTTATTTGTAATATCTAGTATATGTATGAGTCAAGCGGAAAAGGTCAGATAATGTGATGTCAGGAAAATGAACCCTTAGATGTGTATTTTAATGTTTTTTTCTTTCATGCATGTGTTTCTAACACATTTATAAGATTATCTCTTTGTTGCTTTGTATGTCCCTCCCCCACAGTATAACCCTTGCTTTCACTATATTTGATGTCAGTATAACTTGTGGAGGAGATGGGGAAAAACCAGTTGTTTAAGGATACAGGTGGACCTGTTGCAACAATGAGAAGTACAAGTTGTCATGTCCAAAACGAACTTTACAATGTTGGTGGGGGGGGGGGCTGGGGGGAGGGAGGAAGGAGAAGGATTGGGATTAGGGGGGGAGGGGGGAGGCTGGGAAGGGATGTGAAGGATAAACAAAGGAGGAGGCTGCAATGCTTGGTAAGAAATGTACACATTATCCTGCCCATGTAACTGTAACTCCTCTGTACAGTATGTTCACAAATAAAATTAAATTAAATTAAAAAAAAAATGCTCATTATAATCCTTGGTATCTGGAGCAGGGAGGCATTTTTTTCAAGTTTTTAGGTGTTTGGATAAGCATAGCCAATATTCAAGGCATCACTTGTTTCCATCAATGGAAATATCCTACAACAGATATGTATGGCCACCAACTGAAGCATGGTATCTTAGTTATGTTCTCATTTTTCTAACAGGAGTGCAGGCATCCATCTTTTAATTAATATTTTTGCTAGCTATGTTTGGGTTTTTTTTCCTTTTTTGGCAGGAGGAGAAGAAAAGAAGGATACATGTTTTCCATAAACAGCATAATTCTGCTATTTCTATCGAAAATAAAATCGATTTCATTCATGCCAAATTATATTTGTCTGTTCTGCTTTTTCACTTATAGTTAATGAATACTTAATATTTACGCACATTATAAAATAAGCCAGATGTGGTGGTTTGTGTCTATAATCTTTAGTGATCCAGGAGGTATAGATAAGAAGAAGAGGATCACAGTTGGAGGCCAGCCCAGGTAACAAATATTTACAAGAATCCTCCTCAACCAATTAAAAAACTAGGTGTGGTGGCATGTGCCTGTCATTCCAGCCACAAGGAAAACTTAAAAGTAAGATCACAGTCCAAGCTGAACTGGGCATAAATGTGGAGACTCTATTTGAAAAATAAAAGCAAAAGACTAGATATATGGATCAAATGGTAGGGTGTCTTCCTAGCAAACATAAGGTGCTGAGTTCAAACTTCAGTGCCACTGGAAAAAAGCTAACATAGTTTAGAGCAAGATCAGAATACAGATGCAAATTCATAGTCAAAAAATCTGGGTCAAGTCCTAGTATTTGCTAGTTAATGGATATATAATCATCCTGTGAATTCAGTTTCCTTATTTATAAAATTATAAAATGGAAATAACAAATCTTACCATTTCTCTTTCATGACATTATATTAAATATCAGTGAGTCAAGTATAGATACAAGTGATTAATGGACTGTCATTCAAATACATTTATTTCATAAATAATACCCATCTGAGCAATAAAAAGACATTGTGTTGGCTCCTCTACATTAGATACCAGGTTAAGATCTTCCTATTTGTTATCTTTTATTAAGCACCAATTGTACCCTAGCACTAGATCAGAGGCTTACAGAAACAACAACCCGGATCCTAGATGTTGAGGCTCTCACTGAGAGGTGACACTATTTATATCACACTAAATGGTATGCATATTAGAAGCCACCAGCTGCTTCAGTCAAGAAATATTTTGCAGAGGGAGAGGTTGATCAAGCAGTACTAAGTTATAATTAGCTAAGAATAAGAAATTCTAATGTGCTATTGAACAGGTGAATAGTTCTAGATAACAATAATGTATTGTAATTTTTTTACATTTAAAGAGTTTGGAAGTTTTTACCCTAAATTAATGATAAATGTTTGAAGGGACATATGTTTAAGTTGTTTTAAACATTATATAACTCATTCTAGTATCAAAACATCAAATATTACCCCATTAATATTTCTATTTTTATTTGTCAGAAAAAAATTAAATGATAAAAACAAAGGACATTTCATTGAGAGATATCACTTAGAATGAATCATTATAAATGAACAAGGGCATACCAGACAGATAAAGTAAGAGCATCCCAGGGAGAAGTGTGTACAAGAACAACTGATATGTAAAAGAATAATATGTGTGTGGAGGGCAATGAAAAATCAGAAATCTGAAAAGTAATGCCAAATATGTACCATCAAATTAGAATTAAACTGTCAAATGGAAAAGGGAATGGAACTTTGCATGGTACCTATGCAGACTAATGAAGGAGCGTAATACTAAAGATGTTTGAAGAAAATACTTGCAAATCATGTCCCATATATGTGTATGTACAAACTTACTACTAAACAATAAAAATATAAAAGATTCAACTGAAGATGGCCAACGATTATAAACAGACAATTCTCTGATAATTGCAAAACCCTGTCAATTTCACAGGCATAGTGATAGCCAACAAGTAACAGAAATGAAAGTATCTTTCATTTTTCCAATTGGAAGGTAAACTAATCGTGGTTAATCTTCCTGACTTAAGAAAAAATAACTTGCACTGCTAACTTCACCATGGATTCTTCTGGTATTTGTTCAAGATTCTAGGAATGTAGGCTAACCCCATATTAAATGTCTTTCTAAGCACTGTTTTTGACAACTTAATTTGTTAAAGCCCATTTACTGAAGATGACTAATCTACTAGACCTATCTGTGCCAAGCAGATGAACACCATTTTGGAGTGTTCCAATCACTTCTGACCAGCTCCATTTCCTCACAGTTTCTCTTTACTTTGGTTGGAAGGAAAAAGAAATAAATACTTACCACACGCACTACTTCTCAAGGAATTGTGACATTTAATCTTCCTATCTCTCATCTAAATTACAAATAAGGAAAAACTGGTCGAGAAAGGATAAGTAGCTTTCCCAAAGTCATTTAATTAGCTAGCATAATTAGGAAAAGGATAGTAGGAGAAAAACAAAGGAGAGGGTAACAATGCTCTACAAGAAATGCACTCATTACTTTATTCATGTAACTGTAACCCCTCTGTATAGCATCTTTACAATAATAAAAAAAAGAATTTGAGTTGGGCTGAACACCATGTCATTCCCTCTAGAGTTAGGCAATAGGTACTCCTACAGAGTGACACTTTTTAGAACAGTTATTCTTTGTAGATCTGTTCCCCTGACCCTACTTTCAATGCCTTTTTCAAGCTGGAGTTTGTGTACCTACTAATTTAAAAAGAATGATAACATTTACATATTAAAGACCTCTCTGGCTTATTCCCTTGACAACCACACACCTAATATTAGATATGAAAAGATTCTCTGTGAGTGTTTGTGAGGTTTTAAAAACTTCAGTTTGGGAGAACACAAACTCTTAGATTTTTCAACAGCAAAATAAAGTTGGTAGGTCTGCATCACTACAGAAAATATTTTCAATAACATGAGAAACTGGTTGCAAAAAATTAGTTTCAAGTAATGCAATGTTTCAGGTTACTTTCACATTATATAATATAGAATGCTACATGAAAACAACCCATAAGGAAACCCACCAAAAACTGTTCAAAAGGAGAGGGGAAGAGGAAGAGGGGCTAACAAAAAATAATATAGATGGAATAAATTTCAAAGTATATTTTATATATATAATATATATACATGTATATATATTATATATATTATATATATATATATATATATATATATATTGTATTTGTCACAATGAAGCCTCTTTTTTTTTTGGACAGTCATTGGGCTTGAACTCTGGGCCTGGGCACTGTCCCTGAGCTCTTCAGCTCAAGGCTAGTGCTCTACCTCTTGAGCCACAGAGCCACTTCTGGCTTTTTCTGCTTATGTGGTGCCTCATGCATGTGAGGCAAGCACTTTACCACTTAACTACCTTCCCAGCCCAATGAAGCCTCTTTTACAACTAATCAATGCTATTTTTTTAATAAATCAGTTGAAAAGAGTTTTATTGTGAAGTAACACAAACTTTTGTGTTCTGGTTACTTTCACATTACCATTCTTACCTGGACCTGTAAGCTAAGGCATGATGCAGCTAATCTAATTCTAATTTCAACAAGTCTAATTTTAAAATAGCTGTCAACCATTCTGTTTTGTAAGTTATATACTTCATATAGAAAAAATTCATTGTAGCATTATACCCAGCAAAAAGTAACATGGCTTATGGTCATACATTCATATGCATAGGTATATATGTCTAATGCATATTTTTTACAAATAGGGTTATATAATACAAACTTCCCTATTACTTTGATTACAAACAGCTTTGTTGAGATATAATTCATATATATACTATTCACCCATTTAAAGTATCTGAAAACTTATTAGAAATGCAAGTCCCTGGGCTCTACCAGGAACTACTGTATTGGGGTTCAGCTGTCCTTTTGATTCTGGCATGTATTAAAATTGGAGAATTGCTGCTGTGAGTGTCTGTTTCTGTACTATAATAGCTGTCATTGTTTGGATTTAAATTCTCAAAATTATTAGGGCTACATTAATCTGTTTGAAATATGATTACAGTACAGGCATAAATAGGACATATCTATAATAGAAAGAGTAAGGCTATCTCTTTATTTTTTCCATTATTAACGTACAAAAGCATATAAACACACCAAAACACTTCTACCTCTCCTATTTTTCTGTTTGACCCTTATTCTTTCCTCCCATAGCTTTGATAAATGAACAATTACACCATTTCTGCAGCATTAAGATACCAAAGGTTAGAAAACCTCGCCTACCTGACAGTCATACTTCTAAGTAATTACCCTACCACTGAGCTACATCTCCAACCTCTAATTCTCACATTTCTATAATGATATCCATGAGACAATGAACCTTATAGACTAACTCTCATTAGAAATTGGGTTATTGGCAAAAAATGGGATTTCATTAGAGTCACAGATCAGAACTGAAGGGGACTATAAATCTGTCCTAACCTAGACTCACATTTTAGAATTATGGGAAATGAAGCACAGAAAAATTATATTAAATACTGATGCCACATGGCAAGTGCTGCCTTTCTCCTGCATTTACTATATATTGTATGCTACCTCATTATAATGGCTTTTGACCAGATATACACATGAAAACCACCTTGGGAGATTTCATTTAAAGATATATTCAGAAATATGCATTCTTATTTTACACTAAGCAGAAAAGTTTGATATACTTTAACTGTATCTTGAAGACATTTGTGGACACCCAGTATATTTCTCTAATTCATTAGCACTATAGAGAGAGGACAGTGAATGTTAACAAAGTCAAAAGTATTTGAAGAATTAATATACACATGAATAGCTTCACAAAGCTGTATTCTATGTTCATTTGTCTTTATATTCCCTCCATTCATGTTATTTGCTACTTCTTACATCAGAGGTTTGCATCCAGTAGCTCATTCTGTACTCTAATACCAACTATTACCAATGTGAGTTAAGCCACCAAATAAATATGATCTTTAATACTATAACAAAGACAATTGTAAAACAACATCAATGAAAAACTAGAAAATTTAGTGTATGGATTCTGTGATATTTGTTTTGGCTGCCGTGTAATGGAGAATCAATGTTGACAGCTAAGATATTCTTTTAAAAAGTGGCATGTAGCAACACTCTCTTCACAAACCAAAACAATGAATAAACTCTAGAATTTTTATTAATTTAAGGAAGGCATACACTTCTATATCAAGATTTCTCCTTGGTGGATACCTCTATTTTTTAGAGAATTTTTATGTTCATAGCAATATCTGACTACCAAAATGCAGAAATTTACCACACCACTTCTATCCTGGCCTTGTCCATATACACCTACAACTTCTCCTTCTATGTATGTCCTGAACCACAAAAATTCTGGTAGGTTTTATAAGCTTTGCAAATACTTCCAAAGGCAAAGTTTGGATTACCTGTAACACCACAGAACTGTGAGTATTGCTGGTAAAGATGCGAGTGCTTCCTGCCTTGGAAGACTGCAAATGGGAAGATAGGCCCATTTCGCTGTTTCCAAGGGACAGTTTCATGTGTTGGTCTTCCTCTTCCACAAGAGATCTGAAATTTTTGTAAAATCAGAAAGAAAAGCAAATCAAAACATGAATAACTCACAATCATGAAATTATTTTTAAACATAATCAGTCACTACTGCCAATCATCAGATTATAGATTATGATGTAGTTTGTTTTGTTTCACTGCATTCCAGGCTTGTATCAATCACTCTGAATCATAGAAGAAATATAAACATAAGATATTTTTCAGGATTGAAAATATACACAAGAACTGGGAGATGATTTAAAAGATGGCATTAAATGACAGTCACAAAAGATACTAGCATCACTTTTGTTATTTCTCTAAGAAAGAAATGCCATCAAATGGCATTATTTAGTTAAATTTGTAATATCTAATTTTAAAGATGAAACTAATAGTTTTCATTTATTGAGTAGTTGATATGTATCAGGTACTTTCCAATAATTTTATACATATGACCTCATTTAATCCTTAAAAAATCCCATTCAGTAGGTCCTATTTTATTATCATCTGTTTATTCAGGGTATAGCTAACAAGTGAAAGCAGCGTTAAAGTAATCTATCTAGGGTCATAATGTTCTTAAAATGGTTGGATTAGGATTTAAATCAAGGTCTAATCTTATTTCAAACTCAGGGTCTCCATTAACAAAAGTCAAAGGTCAACACTAATATATTAATAAATTACTTCCATTTCTGATCATTTAATCAATTCAGGCTGAGTGAAATTTTATACATGAAATAATTTAATATTTTTAAACTAAATAGCTATAGCCAATAGCATCTCTGACTTTTCATACAAATGAATAAAATAAATACAAGATATTCCCCATATGTGTATAACTAATTTTTCAAGGGTCATAAAAAGTATTGGAGAATCTGAAGTCAATAGGACACTTAGTTGTCCAGGTAATAGGACGAAGTATGTGATAGTAAAAGGCTTCTTGTTATATTAAACTGAAAATTCACCATTAGGGAATGACCTCTTATTATTCTTTAGAAGAGGTACACATGGTTACAATTCTTTCTGAATCAATTGCCTAAAAGCAAGGAGGCTACAGTTCCAAATTAGTGTGTATATTCGTGATAGAAATTGCTAATCATTAATTTAAAAGAAAGCAACAATGCTTGATAAGAAATGTACTCATTACCTTGCCCATGTAATTGTAACCCCTCTGAACAGTATTTTCACCATAAAAAATAAACTAAAATAAAGATAATGAATTTAAGTGTTTTCCATTTCCCCTATTTATCTGTAATTTCCTTAATGTTGACTTAATTTGCTTGTCTAACTGGACTATCAAATATTATAAAGAATCCACCTATTTTCCTATATCTATAACCTGAGTTGATCACTTTTGACAAGAATTAGAGTTTTAAGATATACAATAAAGTCTGTTTTGTGAATTCAGACACCAACCAAATGGTTTTAAATCTTGCAATAATTAGCAAAAACTCTGGCCTTAAGGGTGACATCAGTTCTTCTTAATGATACTAAAACTACAATCTAACTAAAAATGAATGAATAATATATAACCATGTTTTATTCATCTGTCATGGATATTTAATAAAGAAAATTTTAAATAGGATTTTAACAAGCATTAAAGAAAATGAATATAGCCTTCCACTAGAGCTTCAGAAAAAGATTTAGAAATAGATTTCAAAAGAATTAAGTTACATATAATATGCATAATATGCAATACTCAAATATACTTTTCAATCATTTTATGGACATTTAAAACTACAAAATCAATTTGAAAATTCAAGAACATATTAATGGATACTGGTATCCCCAACCAGAACATTTCTATTCATCCGTAGTAATTTTAATAGGACATTCAAGTAGGCCATTTTATTAGTTTCTATATTCCCTTCACAGAGCCTGACAAGAGAAGCTTAGTATATGTCCTCTAAATGAATACAGATCTCATTTCTTGTGGATCATTCCAAAGACATTTCTTTATCATTCAGTGTTTAAATGACCATCAATTATCATTTTTATAAAACTGCAGACATGAAAGAGAAAAGATTAAAGCTAATACTGCATTGCCCTATGACATATTCTGGAAATCGCTTTTTCTGAATAAGCTAAAGATAACAACTTGTTTACTTATGATATATGTCTCTTTTACTTAAAATTGAGAAGCAAAATATGAAAATGCAGCCCTTTCTTGGAAGTATGATATGGTTGGCTTTCTAATTAATTACTTCAAATTCTGAAGAAGCCTTCACTAAAGTCATCATCTTCATGACTTTTTATCAGTATCTCTTGATTTGTCAATATTCAAAACACTCTTTATTGTTTCAGTGTCACTAAGAGTACATGCTATGCCAATCTTCTTAGAGGACTCGACATTCCCTTTCTACCTCCTTTTCATTAAGTTTACTAACTGGATGTGAAGGGCATCATTCTTCAACATTGATAGGAGGTGACACCTCTCTGTAAACCCTAGGCCACAATTATTTTGGACTCTGCTTAAAGGACTAATGATCTGAGTTAGTCCAAGAACAAAAAAAAAATTAATGTATTTTTCTTAAGTTATGTAGTTGAGCATTATGAATGCCAATGGTTCTCAATTGATGGGGGGAGTGAAAGGCATTTTGCTGTCACCACCTCCCCCAAAACACGTTTGGCAATGTCTGCAGATATTTTTCGTTGTAGCAACAAAGGGAGGGTCATGCAATTACTGTCATCTCTTGGGATGCTGCTAAACATCCTACAATACAAAGGACAGTTCTGTATGTCAAAGCTGTTCTCTGGCAAACATGTTAAGAGTGCTTAGGTTAGGAAATTCTGATACAGGGGGATTGACATCCTCATGAAATGTGTCTCAAGCAATTTTGTGTTTCAAATAATTTTCAAGTCCTCTAGCTGACTCCATTAAGTAATGTTAACAATATTAAAATACAACAGAAGCATTTATTACCAATATTTCTTCCAAGGCTACCTAATAGAATATATCTTCTCTCCGCATACCTAACAATTTGAAAAATGAACAGTTCACAAACATATAAGTGGATAGTAGCTTTAAACTTCATAAGATAATTATGTGCAAAAAGAGAAATGGTTTTCTTAATTTAGCTAAAATAATTGTCATCTGCATTCACTTTTAGATACTGTTACAAGCTAGTGAATTCTATCCAAAGGGTCCCGTTTCACCAACACTACAAAAGTACTCAGAGGAGAGACTGTATTCATCAATTTTCTTTCAAAAAATTAAATCTTTCTTTCTTTCTTCTACAACATTGTAGTCTATATACTGCTGCCAAGCAACCCTGCACATTGAACACATTTCATTTTCAACACAATGACCAACCACAGAGCACAAAAGCAATCTTTCACAAAGTGTGCATGAATCAGTCAACTGTATTTGCTCAAAGGAAACAATTACTTTTTTTTTGAAGAGCATTAGTTTAGAGATAGAGGCATTGCCGAATCATTTCACTGAAAGCATAGCAAATGTGGCCAAGCTTAACATAACACAGACTGCCATTTCTCTGCACTGTTGTGTGAAGGAAAAGAAGGGAGAGAAGTCCAAGCAATTGTCATATGTTAATATAGTGATGCCAACATTGTAATCTTGCCTCTAATTTTCCATATTTTAACAATTACTTCTAAGAGAAACATATGTAAATGATATAAATATGCAATTCACAAAGATGGAAGTACAAGTGTTAGTACTTAAAAAATATTAAATGTTCAACTTCGTCAATATTCCACAATGTGCAAATTTAAACAAAAATTCTATCTTTAAATCTGTAAAATTATCAAAGAGATTAAGAAATCATACTCTCAAAAAATGAAAGTGCAGAAAAACACTAAGTCCTATGCTCTATATGGAACTGTTCATCTAAATGGATATTTGAAGAGAAATATTACAAACCACTAAATGGATTTTTTCTTTTTACAGCAACTATCACGATAAGGAAGTATTGTGTAGTACATGTTTATCTTGGAAGGTGGGCTAGAGAAAATGTGCATTATTAGCCTGATTCAAATATTTTTTCAAATAACAGTTATATTGAAGTTTAATTTGGTAGAGGTTATATAAATAACAATATATTCTTATAACTTATTATATAAAAATGTTTGTCGGCATGCTACGTTGAGGAAAGAAAGAATATGGCTTAATTGTATCACTAGAGCACAAAGCCATAAAAAAATTTCCAATACTCCATCTCCACACCAAAAAGAGACCAAATCCACTGAAATAAGTACTTTTGTGTTTTTTAAAAAATGAGGACTCACCTTAGTAAATTATCAAAAATGCATTCCCTTTCCAATTCATATTACAACACTAAGAAAGACAGGTGTCATTGTCAAAGAGAAGGGAACATCTTCATGCTGTTTGAAATCATTATCATAGAAGTACAATGAAACACTTCGACTTTTCTTGGTAGACAGGTTATTTGTGCCAATTATTAAACTGGCATGTTTTTTCTTGCCCATACCAAATGAAAAGGATAACACTGCTAGATCTATGAACAAATGACTGCTCCTTGTATTTTCCTGTACTCTTTGGAATTTGTGATAGGAAAAAAATGAGTCAGGCCATAAGTAAAATTCTAAAGTGGATGAAGAACACTTCTGTCCTTTTTTTAGTTACTAACTAGTTTTATAATGCTTCCTTTGCTTTTAGATCCATTAAATGTAACAATGAAAAGTAATAATGCAGTCTCTCAGTTAAAGGAGTCTTTTGCATTAGTGTTTAAAGTACTATATGAATATTTTCAAGTTCTAGGTTAACAATGTAATCATAACCAAAACTTGCTGCCAAAACAGCAATAAGCACAAAACAAAAACAAGAAGCCATGAATTCTTAGACAACATGACAAGGTACTGACTCGCGCTTTCCACCACCCATTTCCCAAAAAAATAAAATACATATTTCTCACACTCACAATTTTAAAAGAAAATCAAACAAAATGTTTTCTTCAAAATACTCCCCTGCCATATTTTTCCGCTGTGAAACAGAGAAGTGTCTTCTGGCAACAGCATTTGCTAAATGAAACATTGCTTGTGATAAAGTTGCATGGCAGGTGGAGGAGAAATGTTGCCACTTGCTCTCATACTCATTTGAATTTGAGTGCTAAATCTGTCAAGGTATTTCCTCCCACCCTTGAGTAATGAATTTAGCAACTTAAGATGATACAAGCCATTTCCCATTAGTTTTCACATAGATTCAAAGTATGCATATCTGCACTGAATTCTGAAGATATTAATAGCTTTCCTAGTCTCCCCTTCTAACCCTCCAACCAAAATTGAATATAAAATCATATAAATTTACACACACACACAACTTCTATTATGAAAAATGAGGAATGGTGTTTTAAATAAAAATCAGAAACAAAATTTCCAACTCCTGAAACTACCATTTGTATTTCTGAATATTTTCATTGAAAAACTTAAAAAGGCAGAAAACAAAAAAAACTTAAAACTCACAAGTATTAAAAGATTTGTCCCCCATCTAGTATGTTATTTACAGCATAATTGTATGAGAAAATTACAAAAAACACAGTAACCTCTCTTAATAAAGCATACATTAATCTGTTTTAGAAACTTAAAAAGTAACAAATCTTCTTAATGAAGTGTTTACCTGAAAAGAATCAGGAATAACAGTGCTTTGATAAGTCATCTGTATCTCAAATTACATAAATATAAGTTATTGTTTGTATGAAATGATAGTGCTAATGGAAACCTTAGAATAGTATTTACAAAATAGCTGCTATTTTTCCAGAGCTTTCTTTTCTGTTGTGACAATACCAGAGTCCATAAAAGAAAAAATTTCAAGATGGTAGGATTATACTGTAAAATAATTTTCCAAAGTAGAAAGCTATTGTGTATGTGTATATATATATATATATATATATATATATACATATATATATATGCATCTAGTAAGTACATGTCATATTTAAAATAGAAACATTAATAAATAGCTGATGTCTACTTTAACATAGGAATAAGATCTCTTACACAGCATCTGCTGCGTACCTGGCACTGTGCCAGTCACGTAGTATGCTATTTAATCTTCCTGACAATCCCATTTTAAAGACAATGAGGTAAAACCCAGAGATTTGAGGACTTGCTGTGAGTCTAATAATTATAATTTGAGCCCAGGTTTAAACCCAGAGCCCACACTGTTCCCATTACATGAAGGCTAAAAATTTTAAACAGAAGACAATACAAGGAGGACAGTAGAAATGAATTCTGTTAGATGCAATAAATTTCCTGGTTTAATTAATTTAATGTAAAATTATCTGCTTTGAGTTTGGAAGAGAAGGAATTGTAAGAGGATGGTGAACAGATACATTAACCGTATATAGGAGGGATAACTTCCAACATTCTATACAACAGCAGGAAAAATAGTAGGAAAACTGTGGTGGACAAGAATTAAATGAGGATTTAAAAACAGCTAATAGAGTAGATTGAATGTTCCCAACCATAAGAAATGATAAATTTCTGAGATGACAGGTATGTCTATTACCCTAATCTAATCATTACAAATATACACATGTACTAACATACAACACTATATCCCATAAATATGTACAATTATGATGTGCCATTTTAAAGTATAAAATATATTTTAGGCATAGTAGAACATATATGTAATCCTAACTACTCAGGAAACTAAGGCAGGAGACTCCTTTGAGTTTCTTCCTTTGAGGAATTCAAGACCACCCTTGACAACATACCAAAGCCCTGTCTCAAAAATTAATATATATGATAAAAATAAATAAAAGTACCCATTTTTACCATTCTGTTTCCATTAAAGCAATGCTAGTGTTAAATTATTCCCAACACATACAGAGTAAGGATGGATAGATAGATAGATAGATAGATAGATAGATAGATAGATAGATAGATAGATAGATAGATAGATAGATACATAGATAGATAGATACATAGATACATAGATAGATACATAGATAGATACATAGATAGATACATAGATAGATAGATAGATAGATAGATAGATAGATAGATAGATAGATAGATAGATAGATAGATAGATAGATAGATAGATAGATAGATTGATTGATTGATTGATTGATTGATTGATTGATTTGGGGAAAATTTTACATTACTGATATCAACATTTAAAAGAACAGATTCTGAATCCCACTGCCAACTATCACAATCACAGAAGTAGCACTATGACCAGATAAAGGAATCAGGCTAGACAAATGGAATGACCAAAGATACTTCATTTGATACACGTAACAAGAAGAAAGTTAATTATCCAAACCAAAAAACCATTTGCACTGACAAATCTTGTCCTTAAACTTTAAGTCTCATGTATCTTGACCAAAAAACTCTTCTACTTAAGAATCTTGGCTTATGTATTATATTGTTTTTCATTGTTCATATTTCTCATAATATTCTAGTAACAGCAAAATAGATAGATGGGAAGATGGGTAAATAAGTGAATGGAGGGATGGGTGGATGGATGGATGGAAGACAGATAAGAACCTATTCTACTTCCTGAAGTAGAAATAAAACACTAAGAAAATTATTGAACTATTTAACATTTGTTCTACACCTGCTACATAAAACAGTTCAGTCAAAGCTTCCCTTGCCTTTAAGAAGCCATCTAACTTGAGAGAGTACACAAGTGGACACGGTGGTAGGAAGATGGACTATGTAGTAGTGGGTTATGGAGAATAGTATGCTCTAGTAGCACAAAAACCTTCTAGCAGCAAGTCCCACTCTGCAGATAGGACAAGGCTTGCCCATTCAAAAGTCTCACTGTATCTGGAGCAGTGAGCCTGCCTCCTTCTCCAATTACAGAATGAAGAAACTGCTATGGACACTCAAATCCCTTCATCAGTACCAAGCCAAATTTCTTTCGATCAAGGTGTCATTTTACTCCTATGATCTGTAACTCCCCAACTCTGAAATGTGACCATTGTGCTACAGTGTAATTTAAATATTGGGTTTTACTTGACTAAAATTTCAGTTTATTAAATATGCAAAGCATCCAAGTTATTCAATTTTAAAGTTTATTTTAAAGACAAATTCCATAAACTTGAAATCAATTGGAAATCACTGAGACAAAGTCATTTGGGAACAGGAGAATCATTAATCACAAAGTTAGTAATTCATGGCCAGTCTGAGTGGAATGTTTATTTCTCTTTTTAAAAGAAAATATGAACAAAGTAAAAATAATAATTATATGTAATAATTATTTTATTCTGTGTTTAAAAGTATATAATTGACAACTCAAAGAGTTCCACTGTCTATATAAATTCAAAATCCATAAAAAATCTCTCTTAATTTCACAATAACCCAAAGGCATCTCTATTTTAATGAATGTAGGAATATTTTAGTATCAAGTTATTAATATGTTTTAATGTGATCATGTTTTCAGTCCAGGGGTAGATAAAATAATATCTCAAAGTAGTGAGTTTTGAATTCCCAAAGCTCATCTCATACATGGAGGTAATGGAGGCAAGATATCGAATTTAAATATTATTTTTATATTAAAATTATTTTCCCTTTTTTGTTATTTGCCTTACCATGAAGTGATTTTTACCCACAAAACTGTATTATAAGAACTCATATGCTCCCTCCTTACTGTGTACCTCATACAAAAACATATTCATTATTTGCTTCAAGTTGTTAGAAAATTTAAAATAATACTTATTATAATTTAACTATCTATTGCTCTACTATTCTATACATTCAAATATCATACTTCATAAGTATAAATATAATTATTGACCTCAGAAATTGTTTCTTGAACTTTCTCCTTAAATGCCATCAAGATTAACCATCTTATTATATTCTTGCATGACTATTTCAGCTAAGATCCAGTACAATGTTCCATTTTATACAATAAGATAATTTCACATAATTAAATAAAATAATAAAATTGCTCTAGGAAGCATTTCTATTAGTCCATGGTATAGTTACTCTAAGGAAGGAGTCTGATTGATTGATAACTTGTTGATTGATTGTAGTGCTGGGTATCCAATCCCTGCCTCTTACATGTGAGGGAAATATTCCACCATTCAAGTACATCCCTAGCACTAGAAATTTCAAATGGAAGACAATTGGAATAATTTACAATTGTATGTGTATGTGTTTTGAAAAAGTGACCTCTGAATTGTGAGGTAGCAATAAAATACTACCTTCAATTATAAATGTAAATTAATGTAAAGAACATTACTTTCCTTCCTTCTATAGAGATTTTTTTGTTGGTGGTAGTGGTCGTGGGGTTTAAACTCAGGGCTTGGGCCCTGTCTCTGAGCCATTTGCTCAAGGGTAGCAATCTACCACTTTGAGCCACAGCCCCACTTCTGATTTTCTGGTGGTTAATTGGAGATAAGTGTCACAAGGACTTTCTTGCCCAGGCTGGCTTCAAATCGTGATCCTCAGATCTCAGATTCCTGAGTAGCTAAGATTACAGGCATGAGCCACCAGCACTAGCTTCTATACAGATTTTTAAACCAGTGTTTCACATCCAAATTACAATCTGGAATTCCCACAGTGCAGGCGAGATGCACACTCAGAAGAGTCATCAAGTAGGCAGGAGTAACAGGGAGTCAAGGTATTAAGTTTGCCCACTGAGATGGAAATTATTCCTCTAAAGTCTAGTACTCCCGCCAAATCTTCATGAGCTACTTCTTAAAGTAATCACCAGTTTAAAGCCTTCAAAATCCATTCTTTTCTTATGCTTAGGATACTCTACAAATCTCTTAATGATTATTTCTGGAAGCTTGGTGAGGCAGAAGAAATTTCAGCAATCTCAAATGAATGAGAATGCTGATGACACACATTCAACACAGCCATAGATAGAATGTTTTAGATTCTAAAAGACAATTGCTCTCATCATAACATTTCAGTCATCCTTGACCACTGATTCTTCCACATCTCCTCAGTTTAATCAAATTTTAAGTACTAGTGAATCTCTCTAGCATGTGTGTGTGTGTGTGTGTGTGTGTGTGTGTGTGTGTGTGTGTGTGTGTCTGCTCATTCACGCATGCACCAGTCTGGAGGCTTGAACTGCCCCTGAGCATTTATGCTCAAAGCTAGCTCTCTATCACTTGAGCCACAGCTCCACTTCTGGCTTTTTGGTGGTTAATTGAAAATACAAGTCTCATGGACTTTCCTGTCCAGACTAGCTTCAAACCAGGATCCTCATATCTAAGCCTCCCGAGTAGCTAGAATTACAAGTGTGGGCTGCCTGTGCTTGGCTTCAGCATGTTCCTATTCTATACCTTCTCTCTACTATCACTGCATCTAGCACAGTTCTACACTGTATTGCCAATTATTGGGTTTAGTTATGTTTCTAAGTATCATATCCATGTGTCTAGCATTTTTCATACTGTGATAATATTTATAGCTCAGAAAAATCACTCCCTTGCTCAGAAGCTTTCAGTGACTCATTGCTTGTTAAACAAAAACTAAATCCTATACTGTAAGATTCAAGGCTTCTGAACTAGTCCTCTTTGAATAATTGTACAATCAACCAGATTACTCATAATAAATATATCTTAAATGATTAGAGGATAGACAAAAATTCAAATTGATATTCCACACACAATTGTTTTGCTTTTTTATATTGTCTTTACATATTCAAAACCATGCTTTTTTTTTACTACAACCCAAGTCATTTGGAAAATCCATTTTATTTAAATATTTTGAATGTAAATAAAGTCATTTATTTTAAGTCATTTATTTTAAACATAAAACCTGCTAAACTTCTGTAATTACCTTGAAGTTTATAACATAAGGATAATTTGAGCAATAATTTACATTTATTTACATTAAACCCTAGCAGTTTCTTCTTCTCCTAGCCATTCATTTCTCTTATTAAACTATACACATAAAACACATTATCATTTAAGTACAAGTTTACTAACTATAAATTTAGCACAGCTTCCTTGATGTGCCATGACTATATGGTATTTTGGCCACTGATAAATTGTTTGTGGTAAAACTCTTTTCATCAAAGTGCCAGTGGTTCATACCTATAATCCCAGCTATTCAGGAGGCTGAGATCTGAAAAGCACAGTTTGAAGCTACCTCATGCAAGAAAATTTGTAAAATTAGTAGAAATGCTTGGGTCAATTGGAACAATTTCTTACAATGCTGGTACAAATCTAGAAAGGTTGTGTTCATACAGAGCGTGCTAAAACCATGACCTCCCAAAGATATCACCACCTAAGCCAAGCAAGTTATCACAAGTAGTTATATGGAGGACAAAAAGGACTTTGCAAACGTGAGTGACGTTAAAGATCTTGAAGACGTTGATATATATACAGTCTTGTATTGCCCAAATGGCCCAACTTATCCACACTGGTCTTTAAAATTGGAAAAGTAGGTCAGAGAGCAATGTGTAAGTGATTCAACCTGCCTCCATTGAAGAAAAAAGGGAGCAAAAGTCAAGAAATGCAGGTAGCCCTTAGACGTGGAGATTGTCCTTCTGCTTATAGCCAGTAAGAGAGAAGCATTTGTAGTCAATGATGAAAATGAGTAGAACTTAGATTTTCACCTAGAACCTCAGCCCTGATGATACTCTGATTTTTAAATATATTTTTATTGTAAAGATACTGTACAGAGGGGTTACAGTTACATGAGTAAAGGTAATGAGTCCATTTCCAATTGAGCATTTTTACCCTCTCCTTTGTTTTTCCCTTACCATCCCTTACCCCCCCACTTCCCCAACTTATCCCCCCAAAGTTGTAAAGTTCATTTTCAACATAGTGTCTTGTACATCTCATTGTTACAATGGGTCAACATGTATCCTTACTTCAGCATTTTGTTATTTCCCTTCCCCTCCCCAAATTAGAAAAATGTATATACAAGATGCAGGACAGCCAGAATCAAATACAGTGACAACAGGGGTTGTGCCATGGGATAAGAACATGCAAAGAGACAAAAAAAAATCACATAGTATATTATAAGTACATTAAAAGAACAACAAGAAAGATAAAATCTTTTGTGTCCCTATCTTGAGGTTTATGTCACTTAGCATCAGATTATATGGTCATATGTACATAGCTTTTGACCTCTTCTGATTTTTAGCTTGCTAAGTGAGACCAGTAACAAATTTCTGACTTCAAAAGACTGCCACATCACGTTACATATATGATGTTTCAGACCATTAGTTTGCAGTAATTTGCTATGGTCACAATAGAAACCTAATAAATGGAGAGGTTTTTTCCCCTATTAAGTGCTTGAACATGGTTAAGCAATGGGATAATTGTGTCAAGAGCATATTGAACATACTCAGGTAGTATCTGTGGAACATGCTAAAAACAACACACCAGTTACAACCATGGTCAATGGAAGTTAGATACCATGTAGGAGAATGATTGAATAATGCTTCAAGAAACTACAAAAATACCAAGAAATAATGAAGTTAATCCCAATATTATTTCAGCAAATAAAATTATCCTGGTATTTTCCTATAACTTCACACTTGGCAGTTTACAATCATATTCCCTTATTATTAATCCTAGTAAAATATAACCCAATTGATAGTTGGCATAAAAGCAGCAAAAGTCTAGGTTGGGCAGGGACAGCTAGTAGTGCACAGCTTGCTTAGCCCCAGCAAAGTCCTGGGTTCAATATCCATCACCACAAAATAAAATAAAATAAACCATACAAAACAATATGAAATAAGAATTAACAAAGATCTATATAAATGAAAGGGCATTATAAAATGAAGAGCCGAAAGCTGGTGGTTCATGCCTGTAATCCCAACTACTCAAGAGGCTAAGATCTGAGGACTGAAGTATGAAGCCAACCCAAGTAGGAAAGGTCATAAAACTCTTATCTCCAATTACCCAGCAAAAAGTAGAGGTGTGGCTCAAGTAGTAGAGCATCAGCCCGGAAGAAAATCTAAGGGACAGTGCTCAGGCCCTGAATTTAAGTCCCAGTACTGGCACCAAAAAAATGAAGAGCTTTGAAATCAGATGATGAAGACTTTGGATTCTGGCTTCATTTTTCACTGGTATATAATATATGGAACAAGCAAATGAACTTCTCTGAACCAATGTTTATGTAAATGTAAATAAAAAAGAGAAGACACATTTCAGAGTTTGCTTATACTTTTATATCAGTACTCAGTAGATTATATTTGCCTATGCTACACGAGGACCTTTTTAAATTGGCTCATGAAATTTAAAGTGATATATGTGATAAATCAAAGTTTTAGGCTGTTTTATTTTTCTAATAAATGTTATTTCCCTTCTCCATCAAACCATATTATAAGAAGTACTCTGATTCTCTGAGCCTCAGCATTTTAGGGACTATGTTGCTGGCGGTGATGATGATCAAGAAAAAAAGAAAATGTGGTATATATACACAATGGAATTTTATGCCTCCATCAGAAAGAATGACATTGCCCCATTTGTTAGGAAATGGAAAGACTTGGAAAAAAATTATATTAAGTGAAGTAAGCAGGCCCAAAGAAACATAAGTCCCATGGTTTCCCTTATTTGCAATAACTAATATAGGTCTGAGTCAATCAGAAAAGGTCAGATAAGTTGATGTTAGGGAAATGAATCCTAGGATATTTATTCAAATGTTTTTTTTTCTTTCATGCGATTGTTTCTAACACATTTATAAGATTATTTCTTTGTTGCTTTGTATGTACCTACCCCATGGTTTAGCCCCTGCTTTCACTGTATTTGATGTTGTTACAATTTGTTGAGGGGAAGGGGAAAAACAAATCATTTAAATAGGGATACAGGTGGACCCATTGCAACAATGAGACGTACAAGTTGTATGTTGAAAATGAACTTTACAACTTTGGTGGGGGGGTGGGGGGAGGAGGGTTGGGGGAGTAGGGGAAGATGAGCAGGGATGGGAAGGGGAAACAAAGGAGGAGGCTACAATGCTGGATAAGAAATGTACTCGTTATCTTGTCCATGTAATTGTAACCCCTCTGTACAATATTTTCACAATAAAAAAATGAAAAAAGAAGTACTCTGAAACAAATTGGGCATAGTCTTGCCCTTTATATCATAAATTTGAATAAAAACCAATAAAAGCAATAGATGCTTTCATCATCGCAAGTCATATCAGTAAAAGTATTTCAGTATAATTGAAAACAATACGATTTTACTTTAAACAATATTCCGTCTTATATTCTAGGATCATATTATTGTTGCTTAGAAAGTGATATATGTATGCTTATGTGACAGAGAGCATCTACTAAATAATGAATTATTTCTTCTTTAATATAAAGGGTGCATTCCATTCTTCTTATCTAAAAGGATTCTAGTATGCTAAAGCATAAATTTTATTCAAAGTGAAATATGCAGTTTAAAATCTAGTAACTATCTCCAATTCATTTCTCTTTGTTTAGCTTAGATACATTTTTCATCTATAATATTCTCGTTATCTTTAAATCTATTATCAATACTGAAAGTACAGTAAGTTTATATAACCTGTTAGTCTTGGTTCAGAATCTACACAGCAATAATGTACATTAAGCAATTTGCTTATGGATAAAGATAGTATGGAAAATAAGGAATAGCCATTTTCAAATACAGACAAGAAAGGGAGAGAATGCAATAACAAATTCAACATATGTCCTACAAAATTTAAGAAAGGTGAGGGACTGAGTGGGTAGGAGATGGATCGGTGAGAATGATGAAAGGGTGACATTGATCTAGATGCATAGTATTCATAAACTGCTTTGTTGAATGGCAACTCCTTTGCACAACAACCTTAAGATAATAAAAATATTAAAATAAAAAGATTAGTCATTTTGAATGACTACAAAGACTCTATTCCTGGTACCCAGAAGAATTGTGCCTTGAATATAATAGCAACTGCTGAATATCATAAACTTAGTGTATGGGTGATCCCCAATGTATGATAGTTTGCTTTACAACTTTTTAAACTTTATGGTCCATATTTAGTAAGCAACATATTTTGGATTCTCAATTTGACCTTTCTGAAATATGGTCATTTCTCATGATACTGGGAAGAGTCAGCAAGCTGAAGCTCCCAGTTAGCTACACCAATACAAGGGAGAATCACTGACAGTCTACAGTATACTGTATTAGTAACCTGGCATCTTGAGTATCTCAGGAATCATAAGTGAGTTTTGGACATACAACATTTCAACTACAAGATGATTGAGAGCCAAGCTCTTGCAGAAGTGAATTACTTAGGAACTTCTTTATGTATGGATTCTCCTGAGAAAATAATGTGTATAACACTCCTTTCTCATAGACCCAAAGAAATAAAACAACATATTATAGCTGCCATTTTAATTTTAAAATATCATGTATAGTACTTATAATTCTTAACTCTTTAAGTTTAATAATGCTATTGGTACAAATATTTGCTTGTCTCTTACTTTTTTTCTTATCCTTCACTCTCCTCTGAATCTGGATCTACAGATATCTTATCTAAATGTTCTAGATGTCCATTTTCATGTATGAAATTCTTAGTAGTTCTGAACCTTCCATGTAGTACACAGATTTTTCAATTCTGCCTCTTGTCTCTCAGTTAATTGGCTTTGGGAAAGTGGTATTTGAATGCAATGCTCATTTAAGGGGCTGGGAATGTGGCTTAGTGGTTGAGTGCTTGCCTACATCCATAAAACCCTGGGTTCGATTCCCCAGTACCACATAAACAGAAAAAGCCAGAAGTGGCGTTGTGGCTCAAGTTGTAGAGTGCTAGCCTTGACCAAAAAGAAGCTGAGGGACAGTGCTAGGGCCCTGAATTCAAGCCTGAGGACTGGCAAAAAAAATAATTAATTAGTTAAATTCTAGATAAATTATTGGCAAGAAAAAATATTTGAGATACTTAAACCAATAGACACATCCACTTTTTGTTTTGCAGTATTTTAGTTACATTAAATGGTTTAAGAGGTCTCTAAGAATTATACAATACGCTTGAATAGAACATTTTAATTTTACTTGCACCTGCCAGGTTTCCTCAGACTGACTAAGAGAACGAAGTAGCTAAAAGAATAAATGCTGATGATAAGGAACAAGCAAGCCAATCAGAAACCTCTTTAAAGGAAGTTTACAAAGTCTAAATTCACAAGAATGCAGTGCAAATCCCATGATTTAAAACTAATCCCATGCTCTTTTAGATATGTAGAACATCTGTTTAAAGAAGATTGTGTCTTCTTCTAGTAGGACCATAATACAGAGGATCAGATGCAGTATCCCATATGAAGAGTAACATGGGAATACTCTACAGGTAAGGACAACTGAGAGAGTGAAGTGAAATTATTTTTATTGCATATCCCGGTCAGATGGAACTAGGTTGAGAAGATAAAAGATAAGATGGACTGCTTTTACTCAATGAAAGAAAATTTGTCTGTGTATGGAAGATGCTGCCTTTGTAAAGTAGTGAGCTCTTTGCCATTGATATTGTTCATGGAGAACATGGACTGAATCTTTAAGAGGTGTCACAGAATGAAATTGTGCATTCACTAAGAGGGGGCAGTACATGCTCTCCAAATGACCTCCAAAGTCACTTCTATAATTTTTCCATCAATAAATAGCAGGCCAGCATTCCTGTGAGCCCCAGATAATAAAATCTCCTAAGGTATCATGTCACAGAATTTACAGATTAACACAAAATTGCTCTTAGGATCTATGCTGCTTATTGACAATTTTGTTCGATTATTCCTATGTAACAAAAACAAATTAAGCAGATGCACAAATCAAAGTTTATGTATCTGGTAATTATGAAAAGCAACAGAATGCATATTCTATTCTAAGTTGAGATTAATAATTTAAGAAGGAATGATTTCACAAGCCACAAATTTTAATTTATCTAATTAATTGACAGTCAGGACATGAAAATGACAAAAATTAGAATACATATTTTTATCATGTCTGCTTTTTTTTATCATGTCTGTATTACCCACAAACAGGGGGAATTTATACATTATGAATAATCTACTCAAAAAATCTAGGAACTGAATTTTATTGATGAAATAGTAGCTCCCAACCCATATAAAATATTGAACTACTGACATTTATTATAAAATGTATTTGACCTATTACAAAAATTATAGACAAGAAGATAGTTCAGGGACTAATGAAGGACAAGTTCTAGTACACTAACATTCATTATTTTATAGCTTGAAAAAGGTAAAATTCTAAGAACACCACTCCATAGTGTCTGTCTTTCTAGAATTGACTGTGACACTGCACTTGCTAATTTTCACCTTGTTGATTTCCTTCTTTTTGCCATACTATTGCTGTCAACACTTGCTGTTTGTAAAGAAAAGATAAACAGAGTTCTAATGCTAATCCTGTTTATTTCAGCATATCCTTAATTCTAAAGATATGTTATATCGAAAAACGACTTTACAACTTTGGGGGAGTGGGGGTGGGGAGAAGGTGGGGGAAGTATAGGAAGGGATGGGAAGGGGAAACAAAGAGGAGGCAACAATGCTTGATAAGAAATGTACTCGCTATCTTGACTATGTAATTGTAACTCCTTTGTATGGTATTCTCACAATTAAAAAAAAAAAAAGATATATTAACCCTCAACATTGGCCTGAAGAAGCCATTTGTTATTTTAAAACAATGAATACCAAAACAGCAGAAATACACTTAAGTGTGATTGCCCTTTCAGCTTTATTAATTTAGGAAAAATAACAGTGTAATTTATTTGGTTTGCACTTGTCAAGAGTACCAGCTTTACTAATGCAATTTACACTAACTAGGAGAACCTCCCTCAGGCTAAGGTTGAACTTCAACCTACTGTTGAACATACTGAAACAAACACAAGTCACTAAGAATTTTATTTCTTTTTTAAAAGAATTTTTATTATTATCTTTAAGTATTAGCTCCCATTTAACAACACAGTTTATGAATACAATACATCTTGATCAATGTCACTTCTTTCAACATTGTCACCCATCCTTCCCCTACCCATCCCATCCCTCCATCTTCTTAATTTTATAGGACATACATTGGATTCTTATCTGCATTTACCCCCTCTTCTCCTCTTCATTGTTTGCCCCCTTTCCCCTTCAAACATCAACAGAAAAAAGTAAGGCCAAGGACCTGCTATCTTTTAAGAAAATCCCTTCTGAAATCCACATAGATGGCCTACCACACTACAAAAGCTCCAAGCTGAAGCCAAAGAAAGACTAATAAATAACACTATATATTTGATCATCATCAATCTGATTAAGGACCCAAGTATTATTATCTCAAATATTTTGTCTTTAAGATAATCTACTTTTCCCATATCACATCATAACAAAATTTTACTCTCTATACTGCATAAAAACCTTAATATTTGTGAAAAACCAGTCACAAACAGAAGTGTTGAAACATTTTGACTGTCATTGAAGCTCTAAGAAAAAAGAAAAAAACAAACTTGGACTTTAAATCCACATGGAAAAAAAAACAGCTTTGTTGCTTACTGTTTGCAGTCAATAAAATGCTCTGAAGTTAACTGCTTTCTGTCTATAGCATCATTGAGAAATTACAATTAAGCTGAACCTACACTGGGTTTAGAAAGGACTATAAGAAGCTTTTAGACTTTTTCCATACTTGCACAGTTCCTACAATGCATTTTACTGCACTGATCATTTTAAAATTTTCATTTTAAAATTTCATTTTAAAATTTTCATTTTAAAATTTCATTTTAAAATTTTCATTTTTTGAGAAAGTACTTATCTTCAATAAAAATCATGTAAGCTATATTTGAAAAATCACAATGCATACTGATAAAATATTACAAACCAATACTTAAGCTATGCAAGCATATAGAAAGATTTTATACCAAATAAAAAGAATTATATATTCAAGATATTACTACAAAGTTTTAAATGTTTTATAGGTAAAGTTCTCTAATAGACCACAATTTATTCAGGGGTCAGAATTTCCTCTATTTCAAAGTAAAGAGTTTAAATAAATATGTGTGTAAGCCAATTGTGAGAACAACTATGGTACTTGACCCAATAATTGAACCAAGTCTTTATCATTTTTGAAATTCTATGCTAAATTGTTATTTTGTGTGTAGATGGTTTGTGGAGTATAAGACAGTACCTGTAAGAATATATGCTAAATATGACATTTTTATTTCTGGCCATGTAAAACAGTGAACTGCATTTTAAATAAAACAGGCTAAAAAGGTAATTTATTGAAAAGTCTCATTTGAACTACCAAAGAGTCTTTTTCCTCCATCTAACATTTTTCTCTGTACAATTTATAAACATGAAATACTAGCATATTTATAAATTAAATAATATAGACTGTTGCCAGTCAAAATAGCCCAGCTTATTCTTAGATTTACAAACATTATTTTTTCCATTCTACTTATGTGTACTACTGACAATCAACATTCAACACCACAAGAAAGATTTGTGTTGTTTTCTAGATTCTCACTTCTAAATCAGTTCACTCCATCATTAGGTCAAGGAAGTGAGTATTTAAAAGGAAGTAAGTGATTCATTATAAATATATCAAATTATATTTTGATCTGTGGCTAGTATGAATTTTATTAATATATAGGCATATTTTAACCATGTAAAAACTAGCAAATAAGCTATAATAGTAGTTGTTATTTGGATTGTCTGGACAGCAAAATCGAGTAAGAATACTCTAAGTACTAATAATCATTATTTACTATAACCCACTGATCTCAATAGGTTTTGTTCATGGTAAAGTTGTTCATGGTAATGATGATTTTGGGTAAATCTTTGGCCATTTCTCATGAGCTAAGATTCATAAAATCAGCAATTCACACAACTTTGTCAACTAATTTGAATCCCTAATAACATGACTACCCCATGAACTTGTCACCTCCATTCATTTGTGCTTTTTACAAATAGGGCTTTTGAAAAGTAAATACAGATGATTTTTCAAACATATCTCAAATTATTTTACTTCATGAACAAAAGACCTTAATACCTAAACAGATACAGTAACCTAGTTCATAAAAATGGATATTAAAAATAATCGAAAATGATTCTAAAATATTATCATTTTTAAGTGCTTTCCAGGGAATCACTTTTTTGGAAAGAAAGCATAACTGCACTTTCTCAACCACTGAAAGCTAGCCTTTCAGAAAACCCAACTCAGCACTGTGCATGTGGATCCCACAATAAAACAAAAACTAAATTAAAAATGGCAATGAACCAGAGTTCTAAACACAAAATTAAGAAGAACCTTCTACATCTCTGCTAATGTAAACTATTTTACAGGAAATGCTCACAGTTAAAAACATTTTTCTTACTCAAAAGCTTTTCTTTTACTACAGTTTTTTTAAAGGTCCAGCTTTCTTCCAAAAGAAAAGAATTGTAAATAACACTTTCAAAGACCATTTGTATTATATTTCCTGGATTTTTGTTTTAAGAGCATTACAAATTTAAAAAAAAAATTTTGATTTTTCTTCAAAAATTCTAAAGACTTCCCAACACATTTCAGCACACATTTGCTTAAAATATATTTGAAACACAGGCATTTATAGAATATTCTTTTCAATCCCATATATAAATAACTGCTCACAAAAATACTAGCTACACAAATTTGAATTTTTACTTAGAACTTGAATGATAAAAGTAAGAGAGATGTAAAGTCAAGTTCGTTAATATTTACTCACAAGCCTAAAAGCTTTGATTGAAAGATTCATTTTTCTGATTAAAGTGTTAACTCGGAATGTTTCAAACTCACTAAAAATAGTATAAAAGGCATTTCCATTACAATACACTAACATCAATTATCATCAGACTTAAAATCATTAAACAAAATAAATCATAAGTGTTTTATACATAAAAAATTCCAAAAGTAAGTCCATGCTAAAATAAAAGTTTCTCTATGGCATCCTTTACCTATACCTTCACATCAGTAAGTAAATTAGCATCAAGCACTCACTGTAAGAGAATATAAACAAAAACTCTAGGAAAACAAAACAAAGGTGAACTGTAAGCATACTAATATCCTTAAATAGGCAATCTGAGGGATATTTTAAATCTTGTGGGTTCAGAGATGCTGTTGTTTGGGGTTTCCCCCACCCGTTTTACCACACCGTAGATTCATGAATGAAATCCCACGTTAATATCCTATTTTCTCTCACTTACATGTATGCTGGAGAAAGTGGAGTTGACCTGGATGTTTTAAGCACAGGAACAGGGAATTTCCAGATAGCAGGAGAGCTCGTTTTCCATTTCAATGGCATGTTGTCACCAGGGTACTACAATAACAGTAAACAGCGTTTCCATAACAGACTACCAACTAGGACTTCCATTCCACACTGTACTGACACAGCAGTGGCTGCCGCGGAGAACAAGAAAATGATTCAGCCAGTGCCCTTAAACCGATGCTTCCAATCTGGAAAATAGGACTGCAAGGTTCCTCTAGATCCTCCTGTCCCCTAAAGCAATACGATGATTCTATCCTTCCAACTCCACAATAGTGCCACCTCGTTAGGAAAGCATTGACTGCAGTATGTGTGTACATACATTGTATGTATATGTGTGTGTGTACACACACACTAAATCTGCACCGTGCATACTACACAATGCACACTAAATCTGCACCATGCATACTACACAATGCACTTTTATTTAATAAAAGCAGCTGTTTTTTTATTTTTACAACTTGCAATTTCATTGTTCTTCTTTAACAGGGATACTGCAGCACTATACTATGCCTATTAATTAACCTCATTTCTGACCAATAGTAGCAGGAAAAAAATACAGGGGTTTCATATGAAAATGAAACAACATACCTACTCAGAATACACTTGTCATCCTCTGAACATTCTTCTTTTGAGCTGCAACAATACAAATGGGATATAAACCTCAGCATAGCCTTAGGCCACAGCTAATAGAGATCAGTGACTAAATTCAGCAGTCTCCTTTCCTCTTGTGTAAGCTCTGGCCACACAATACAAGAATGCCATTATGGGAAAAGCCCGTTTTAAAAAAAATGCCAGTCCCTCTGTTTTCCAGTTAGAAGAAAGCAAAATATAAGAGCAAATATAAACTGCTTCAGAACTCTGCTCGCTCTTCTAGTAGCTTCTGATTCAAGTTGCTCTCCTTTCTCTATTTTTATTCCCAAGCCGGGATGAGCAAAATCTCATAAATTTACAACATGCTGTGGTAACACGAATATCACTCTGTCTTCTGCAGCAGAGAAGTACAGAATAGCATGCTCTTAATAGCAGTCCTCAGAGGGACGCTATCAACAATCTAATTCAATATTGCCCTCCCCTTCTCCCCCCTCTTCCCTCTAGTTCACCTCCCTCCCTCCCTCCTCCCTTCACAGCCCAGAACAGCTCACAAACTGCCTAGAGGAAAGACCAACACTGCTGGCCAAGCAGGTGTCCAACAGAGACCACTCCACAGCTCAGCAGCAGTCCAGTAACCTCTTGAGATTAGCAATTGTCAAAGAGGTTCAAAAATTAAAGCTGCTGTCAAAGGCAGCTTGAGGTATTTCACGAAAGCAATGGCAAACAAAGGGTTCATGTATATGATTTTAAACAATTGTCACAAAATGCCATTGTTAATGCTCCCAAAAAGACGGCAGTCTTTTAAGTTTCTGTTTAACACACCAAAAGAAGCTCACAAAATTACTAGATCATTCTAAACAGGGGAAAATAGGTTAAAATTAGTATGACAATTTTTACTTCTGATATGGGCAAGTTACCATCACTAAATAGCTACATTTCCATTTAACTTCTATTTCTTCATAAAAACAGAATTATCTGCCTCCGTCTATGCAAGTTTAGTAAAAGTAAATCATCACTGACACAAAACTCACTACCTTAAAAAAATTACAGCTATGACAAAGAGCTCATATTTACTACCACACCTGTATTCAAGCAATAAGCTTATGTTTCCAACTGAAACTGATGGTTTTCAGGTACACGTTTATAAGTTATTGGAAAATAATGTTTTAATAAGTAAATGTCTAATTAATAAATGTTTTATAGAGAAAAGCTACTTTCAAACATTTAAATTCCAAAATACTCAATTAATATATTAGAAATATAGCATGAAACCATCTATAATAATCACAAATACATTGCTGTCAAAATGCAGATCAATATGGAAGCAAAAAAGAATTTGCTATGAAACATAAATATAGATATATAGATATGTAGCACACATACATGATATATGAAGAGAAGATATTTGTTTTGAAGGACTGACTTGAAATACAGAAACTTCATAAATCCTGTTGATAGCAATCTTCACTATCTCACATACACATTTTATTCAATCTATCATATACAAATAAACCCCTGAAATGTAGTGAAGCAAGCTAAATTGTTTTTCCAACTCCTCCCATATTTCTAACCCCACACAAAACTATCCCATAGAAGCCTTTAAGGGAATCAGAAAAAAGAATATTCGCCAATTCCTTCGTGGCCCATGTATATTTAAAAAATTAATCCCTGACACTAATACAAATAAACTAAAGCAAATATTTTATATTAGAAGATAAATGACATAGAACAAAAAGATCCCAGGCACAATCAGTAATGGTCAAAATATACACCACACACACACACACACACACACACACACACACACACACACGAAAGAGAGAGAGACACAATCAGTAATGGTCAAAATATACACCACACACACACACACACACACACACACACGAAAGAGAGAGAGATGAAAGAAAAAGATAGAATAAAAAATGCTTAGAATGCCTCATTCCAGAATGTTTCAAGCAAATTTTCAAAATCTGAAGTATTTGCAAATACTTACAATATAAAACATAAAACAATATTAGACATATATTGCAAGGAAACGGTTTTTGGAAGAAAATTGAATTCTCAAGCTCATGAAAATTTTACAAGGCATTACTTGCAAATGTGATCTCATCATTTGAGAACAAAGTCACCCAGACCTGTGTAAAATCATAGTGCTGAAGTCTTTGTGGCAATTTATCTGCTATGCGAACTGTTGAAAATTTCTCACAAGAAAACAAGGGCTACAGTTTCCAAATTTCTAAGACACACTGTGAAAATCATTTGATTTTTATAAAAATTCAAAGATAATTCTTCATTGAAAATAAATTGATTTTTTAAAATCAACATATTCTTACCTAATTTCATTAGGCTCCAAATATGATTAATCTATATCCTTTACAGTCTCCAAAAAGTTTAATATTTGTTCAAAGTGAAAACAAAATACTTTCCTCCACCTCAGCTTCAATGTCCTTAAAGACTCAAAAACCCCCAAAGAATTATATCTGATGTTGAACATTTACTTATATTCAGTTTTTAATTTTGCTTTAATAAGTTGCTAATTCATTGGTAATTATCTCTCACTTGAAAACAACTATTATGCCAAGGGCTTTAAAGATAATGCCTTTAAGGTAGAAATATGGTCAATAAACTATAGTTCACACTATTTTCATGTCCTTAATAGCATCTCTTATACTTTCAGAAATAAACTTCAACCAGATAAAATCACTCCAGTTACAAATTAGCAATATCCAAATTAATCAGATTTTAATCCCCTGGCAGAGATTCTAGTAGCAACCAATGAGTATAATTATAATTGCCAGTATATTCTATAACTAAAAATGTTTTTATGTACATTAAAAAGGAAAGGCATGATTAAATATCTAGCTTAAATACAATCGGCATCCCAAAACTTTAATTTTATAACTGGTAAATGCCATAACAATGACATATCATAGGAAACTGATTTCATTTATAGAATACTTGGTCTCTATTTCAGATCACTGTATTAGACAGGACAGAAGGACAATATACCCAAAAGATATCCAAAGTAGTTTATAAACATCAATCACTTAAAAATACCTGTAAATGAGTATTTCAGAGATAAAATAATTGAAGGACAATGATGGTATTTGGCGAAGGAAATGGAAAGAATAATTCTCAGCCAAATTGTACAACTTAGAGTTCTCTGACTCCAAACATAGGAAGAAAAGATTTTCAGAACTCTTAGAAATCATCTCACTCAGAACTCTCATTGTATAGATGAAAAGCACTGAAACCTAGAGATGTTCATTTATCCAGTGTCGTAGTGCTTGTTAGCAGTAGAACTAGTTTCCAACTCCTAGTCCAGGACTCTCTAGTATCAGTAAAGTCTCTCTTTAATCTGAACATTCCATAAGATAAATGTTCCTATATGAAGTGAACTGTGCTCTATACATATCTCAATGTATTCTAAAGAAACAAGGACATCTAAAACATATTACTCCTCCTATTAGATATATACTAACAAAAATACAAGACAGAAAGAAACACCAAAATGCAAAAGTGAATGTATATACTACTTTCAAACCCTAATTTCAGAAAGTACAGAACGATTGTAAGAGAAGTAAGCAAAACTTAAACCATTAAGTATGGGAGAAAGTATAATCTGATTTTCTCTCAACTAAAATGCCCCTGAATAATCTTCTAGTAAAATTTAATTTCCTTACTGACTTCTATAGCCTGTTACCAGTATTATATCATTAAATGAATTGAGTAATCAGTTATACACATAATTTCTGTCTCCATTTTTTTCCTCATATGCCTGATGAACAGACCTTTGTTTTTGTTGTAAATTTTGGCTTATCCTGTTCAAGATTAGTAGCATTAGCCCACTTTGTATGAATGGGCACAATGTAATCTCCAGGTCTAAAAATGTCTCTTAAACTAATCTAGAATATAAACATCATTCATGTTGCACAGAAAAGGTGGCCAATCATGAGAAACTATAAGCGCTATTCTTCCAATTCTGATTCTTCCAATACTGATTCTTCCAGTCAGTAAAATTACTTGGATGGTAACCAAGTAGGACTCTTAAATCTTTAACGCAAAAAAATTCTAAGACACAGATACAATTGCTTAATATATTAAGGGTTCCTTCTTCCAGGAAACCAAAACATTCACCTTTGTGGCTACATACATTTTGTTTACCATTTATATATATTATGATTATATATATATGTGTATGTGCCCTCTGTTTATGCAAAATCAAATGTAAAATAAAGCATAAATTTCTTACTACATAACAACATAAAGCCCTGCTAACTTCAAAATGGAAAATCCCAAATGTTTCTCATAAAGAACCCCTTGGAAAGTTCTATACTGGAAATTTTCTTAACAGGTCTCCGTGTATCCTTTGTGTCCTACAAAGGATCCATGAAAACATACTTTATTGTTGTTATGACTATGACCTGAAAGAGTTTCTAGCTCTTCCATAATGCAAATGAACATAATGCTACAACTGTGATTATCAATAGATAATTCTTCATTCCATGAATTATAAGTAATGTGAAGGGCAGGACTTCTCCCATTTTTACAAACTAAAATGACCAGGAAGGGTACTAAATTGGGAAGGTACAGAACAGCAATATAACAATGAGTAAAGAGGCAGAAACAGTAAGTAAGGAATCAAAGAAGACAGGTAGTGAGTGAGGAGGAAGAAAAATTATTGGCTGAAAGGGAATGGAAAGCCAGAATGGTAGTATTTCCTGATATTTACAAAACATTTTACAGTTGGCAGTCAAATGAAAGAAATTAATAGGAATATGATAGAAGTTGGGATGAGTGTCAAAAATACAAAGATTAGATATGAAGCACAGTACAGGATCTAGTTAATGGGGATTCAAGGACTGGTAGACTCTGACTACTCATTCTCTTGTTGAAGCTGAAAATTGGGAGTAAATCTCAATAAGAAATTCAGAAGTTCTTGCCATTCTTTCTTTGTTCTGTTTTTGGGCAATATCTTTGTCCTTTTTGGTTTTTCTTTTGTCTTACCCTTGAATATCTTAAAAAATTCCCATATATTTAGCAATACTTTAAAGTCAAAACCAGAGCATTTGTAAGGAAGGGATGATGGTACTTGAAGTCAATGGTTTTTAAATATATAATATTTACATACCTGCTTTGCACTACCATTTGAACATCTTTGGAATAAAAGCAGTCTAAACAAACCATTTAGCAGCATCAAATTGAGAAATTATATTCCATGCTCCAAAAATAAGCCATGCTAATGCCATACTTGGAGCTAAAACCATGTTAAATCAGATGCCTGGACCAAATTACCACTTTTCTTTTAATGAAGAATCCTTGACGCTGTGCCTCACACATATAATCCTGACTACTGGGGCTGTAGAGACAAGGAGGATTACATTTCCTCGGGTTAGCCTGAGCAAAAAGTAAGATTTCCATCTCAATAGAAAACCTGGACAGTGGTGGCATATGCCTACGATTCCCAGTTATGCTGGAGTTACAGGTAGAATTACCATGGTTCCAAGCTAGCCCTGCTGAAAAACGCTAATTGGACATAAGAGTCTTAAGGACTTTCCTGCTCAGGCTGGCTTTAAATCATGATCCTCACACTTCAGCTTCCTATGTAGCTAGGATTACAGGCATGAGCCATCAGTGCCAGGCAACAATTTGTTAATTTTAAGCTACAAAATCCTTAAAATGAAAATATGTCACTTTTCTTATAGTTTGAACAATGGAATGTCCCACCACAGATTTGTGTGTTGTAGGCTTGGTCCCTAGCTCATGGTAACATTTAGGGAGGTGGTGGAAGCATTGGGAGGTGGGGCCTAGTTAGAAGAAGTGGTACCCTGCATCTTGTATATAAATTTATCTAATTTGAAGAGGAGAAGGAAAATTTAAAAAATGCTGAAACAAGAACACAGGACTACCTATTGCAACAATGATACTCACAAGACACTATGTTGGAAATGAACTTTACGACTTCTACGGGGGAAGGAATGGGGAAGGTGGGGGAGAGAAGGGA
The DNA here is from genome assembly GCF_019054845.1 of Dipodomys spectabilis. NCBI lineage: Eukaryota > Metazoa > Chordata > Mammalia > Rodentia > Heteromyidae > Dipodomys > Dipodomys spectabilis. Next base: position 1,778,269 of record NW_024871002.1, on the reverse strand, counting down.
TAGTAGGAGAAAAACAAAGGAAAGGATAACAATGTTTGACACAAAGTGTACTCATTACTCATGTAACTGTAATCCCTCTGTACAGAATCATTACAATAAAATAAAATTAAAAAAAAAGAAGTAGGTCACTGAAGTTATGTTTTGGAAAGATGCACCTAATCCAACCCCTCTTCCTCTCTCTTGATGTTTGTATCCTAGCCACCATGAAATAAGTAGGTTCTGCCACCCCTTCCCATTGCCATGGTATCCTGCCTTGATTTAGGCCCAAAACAATGGATTCCCAACCTTGCTCTGAAACCTCTGAAAGTACGAGCTCCAATGAACATTTCCTTTTAAGTTGTTTCACTCAGACATTTCCACAGGAATGAGAAACCAGACAACAGAGATATTATATGGTTAAAAAATAAGTGCATGTCAAAGAAAATTATCTAAAATACAGACTTATTTAAATTAAATGCTGTAATAAAAAAGTTTGCTCTCACCACAAATAATGATCATTTACGTGCTTAGTCATGTCTCAGCAACTTCCTAAGCTATCTCCTTAAAGTACTTTATGCAAATAAAACAGCACACTCTTGTTAGCATTAGTGATATGTTTTACATCAAATTTGCAAAGTTAAACAAAATGAAAGTGCATGTAAAATGTACATTGCAAGCTGGGGATATGGCTCGGTAGTAGAACACTTACCTAGTATGCATAAGGTCATGAGTTCAAATTTTAAAATAATTAAAATAAGATAAACAATGCAAACAAAGAAACAGTTGAGAGTATGAAAAAATGTATTCATACTTTCAAATAGTTGAAGTGCTTTGATTTAATTTTGGTAGCATCAAATATGAAAGTAAGACCACCAATGTTAAGTGAAGATAACAGACACCATAATCTTTACATTTATAAATTCTGCAGTATTTTGGTAAGTGTGAACAATTTCTAATGTGTATTTATGATTTGAAAAACTTTTCAATAATAAAAAATTATGTGCCAAATCACAAATATATGGCAATTACAGAAATTCAGTATTTTCTATGTTGTACACTACTTTATTTATTTATTTTTTTGTCGGTCATGGGGCTTGAACTCTGGGCCTGGGCGCTGTCCCTCAGCTCTTCAGCTCAAGGCGAGCGCTCTACCACTTGAGCTACAGCGCCACTTCCAGTTTTCTGGTGGTTTACTGGAGATAAGAATCTCACGGTCTCTCCTGCCCGGGTTGGCTTTGAACCGCGATCCTCAGATCTCAGCCTCCTGAGTAGCTAGGATTACAGGTGTGAGCCACCAGCGCCCGGCTTGTTGTACACTACTTTAAAAACACCTAATCTTTTATTAAAAACAGATTTCAAATAGTACTTTTCTTCAACATTCCAATTTAAGTTAACAAAATGCTACTTCTTTGAAAAATGCATTTATTTTCAAAGAGTTATTACATCCACATGTGAACCATCAGCATTATTGCCAAAAATGAAAATTACCTGGTTGTTTAGTCTCTTCCAATCTCCATTGGTAAGTCTAGGTTACAAATAGCAGTGAAGCCACAGCACAGTAATGAATTCTTCAAACTTTCTATGAAAAAGACCTATATACACAATTGCCTTAAAATTTTTGCCATGGGGCTGGGAAGGTGGCTCAGTGGTAGAGCACTTGCCTTGCATGCCTGAGGCCCTGGGTTCGATTCCCCAGCACCACATAAGCAAAAAGAAAAAAAAAAAAAATTTGCCATATCCAATCATTAAAGTTTTAAATTTCCTACACATACAATCCACAAGAAGTAGTATCTAAATTTTTTTGCTAAAACTAAAAGGTTTAATTTACATAATTACCTAACAAATGAGAAACTTTAATATTTCAAAGACAGCTCAGTGTCAAACTGGAACCTAGGAATCCATTATGATAGACAAGGTTAGGTAGATATCTTAAGATCATAGTTCATAATAATGGTATTTATCTACCAACCCATACCCAAGATACTAAGCAATTGGGTCAACATTCACATTTTCATGAAAATATTTCATTTTCAAATTTGGAATTCTCCTTGGTTATTTTGAGTTCTCTAAAACAGGTAAAAGATATAGAAACAGTTTTACTGAAAAAGTCTAAATTATAGGAGTGAGCTAAGTAGCATGTTATTTAAAATAGCTAAAAAATAAAATAAAATAGCTATGTCTACATAGATCTAGGTGCACTGCACAGATAAACTGCTTTGTTAAATGGCAAAAAATGAAATACATAACCTAAAATTAATATAAGTAAGGGAATGGATGGGTTGGGAGGGATGGGTGAGAATGTTGAAAGGAGTGACATTGGTCAAGAAGCACTGAATTCATAAGCATCTTTGGTGAATGGCAACTCCTCTGTACAACTACTTAGGATTATAAAAATATTCTGGTGGCTCACACCTGCAATCCTAGCTACTCAGGAGGCTAAAATCTGAGGATCACGATTCAAAGCCAGCCTGGGCAGGAAAGTCCATAAGACTCTTATCTCCAATAAACTACTCAGAAAAAAACCAGAAATGACTCTGTGGCTCAAGTGGTAGAGTGCTAGCCGTGAGCACAAAGAGAGTTCAAGCAACAGGTCTGGCAAAAAAAAATTTCAAAAATAGATGAAAAAAGAAACAAAAAATAAAATAGTTACGCCTGCAAACAACAATTTAATTAAAATTCTGTGATATAACATATCATTAGTACATTATTAAAAAGTGTCCATCCATGTGTCATGACCTAACTACATCATTGTTTTGTTATTATGTCTAATATTATTATTTGGATTCAATGGTTTTCCAATTGATAAGCCATTTCTTTTCCTTTATCTCATGAAAAGGAAATTTTGAGTAGAAATAGAATTCATCTCCTAGGTTCACCCTAGGTTTAAGCTAAATGTGATTTAAACATGAGTTCCCTGACTACCTTTCTAAATTTGGCTGCTTCAACTATGAGTTCATGTCTTCAAAACCAAATATGTGTTTTCAATAATCAGTTATTTCTCATGGATTTCTGAAGCTACCTTCAGTGAAATATATCTTCCCTTTGGCTAGTATATATTTATTCATTCATTTCTTATCTAGCTTGATCTAAGTAAGAGACACTATTGAGCATTTTTATAAACCTTTCATTACAAGTTCTGGTTATTTTTGTAAATTCTTATGATACTGTTCATACATTATAAACAACAAATTTATTTGGGGGAGTTTCCAAAAATGCCAACCTTTGAGATTCCGCTTTCTAACGTATAGACCAACAAAACTTGTATCTCAAAACGGACAAAGATGGAGGACAAAGATGGAGGACTGAAGTTAACCTGAAAACAAAAAAGCACTAACAAAGTTATTAACTAAGACCGTGCTTTCTTATTTGCCAATTAAAAATGCACATGTTTCAACTGAGGCCTCTTTAGTATATTAAGCATAATGTAACACAAACTCTTACACATCACAAATACCAAAGTCAATCAATTCACTGTGCCTAGCCCAAAACACCTAGTGAGGAGGTGCATGCTAAATTAGTACAACCAATTATGTAACCACTTAAACACAATAAAGAATTTGAAAAAAACAAAAAAATAAATTAGTACAACCATCAGTAAGTACTGAAAACATATGATTCTCCTAGATGTTACACATATAGAGAAGACTAGAGGAATAAGCTAAAAGTTGCTGCCAATGGGTTCAAGGAAGACTCCTACAGAATGAGTATGAAAGTAATAAAGACAGTAATGGTATAACATGGGCCAAAAAAATAAAAAATAAAAGCCTTTCAAACCCTAATATATAAATATATATGTATATGAGAGAGAGAGAGAGAGAGAGAGAGAGAGAGAGAGAGAGAGAGGAGTACAGTATCCTGGCTACAAGTTCCTCACAATCCAATCAGGCAGACTGAATACTCACATATGAGACACAAGTGTGAATAAATATAGTGATACAGTAAAACCTTAACTATTTAAGCCTTTAGATAATGTTATTTTATAGACAAGTCTTTCAAAATTGTTCTAAAATAAAAACACATGGAAAAAATTACCTATTAAAATATGGAAAATTATTTTTCACCTTCTGGTGGAAATCTTCCTGCATTTTACCTGCTTCAAGTCTAAAAATGCACATAAGCCTTTCCAAAATAACACAATTTTAAAACTATGTATTAACTACTATAATATGTATCTGACAGATACCATCATGTACACAAATACTGCCTATCATTTTGCAGCTTCGCCAGCCCAATCCCTTGTCCTCATCACTACCCTAGTTGATATGCTTTGACAGGAAACACAGAGTCATGGAAAGGAAAGGGGCTCTTTTCTTGCAACAGTCAAGAGCGACAAGTTTTATGCCTTTAAGGGAAATGTTTTCAAACATTAGTGTGCTAAGCATCAATTGAAAGTGACTAAAACATGGGAATCTGGAGGTGGGCACCCATACTCTGTTTTAAACAAGTATTCTGACATCACACCAGGTCTACTAGACTTGGAGAAACATGGTTTTCAAGTCAAGGTTACTAACTCCTACCCCAACTACAGTTATATTTGTTCTCTCACTTCCTGGCCTTCCTTAGCATATCAACATTGGCTGCTCCCAACAGTTGTCTAGCCAAACTGTCCACAGTCATTATCTTGCCCTCCCACACTCCAAAGCCTTCCAAGTCTAGGAGAATCTGAAAGCAAGGTGTCCAACTGGCAAACAGATAGGCACACTTAGGCAGACAGATACAGAGTGAGGAATTAGGAGGTACAAGAATTAGAAAAAAATGTCCCCCACAGTATAACCCCTGCTTTCACTGTAAAAAAAAAAAAGAATTAGAAAAACTGTACTAACAAATAATAGTGATTGTGCAAAAAAAAATGTAGTAACAAATCATATGGATTGTGCAATGGAGATGTAAAAGTTAAAAACTTGTTTCAAACTTTTTCCATTTGGAAGAATGCAAAAGAAGATAGAGCAGGCACCTGTGATCTGGTTACAGCTCTGTCACTAATTAGCTTTAGGATCTCCAGTGTTACCTTTCTCATTTATAAACTAGGGGAAAATCTCCTTTGCTGTTCCTTCAGTGCAATGAGATGAAAGCCAAACGAACATACATTTGTGAAAATAGACTGGAAAATGTAATGCAGACTGGATTGTATAAGAATGTGTGATATTTAAAATAAATTTTCTGATAAACACAATACTTGTGACATCACTAAAATTGTATTTGATAACTATCTTCTAGCCTAGGGTCTCTCATGAAAATAAATTCTCATTGAAAAGAAGGCAAAGGAAAATGCAGACCCTTGGACATACCCTGAAGTTGATTTTTTGAATATATCCTTGAAATCGGCTTGTTTTAAAGACAATTGCCTCCGTCTCCTGAAAGTGGAGTGCAAAAAAAACAAAAACAAAAAAACTGGTTAATTGTGGCTTTATTGCATTTAGTTCAAAATTTTCAAAGCATATCCTGGAAGTATTTTAGTTATAAATGAATAAAGCATAATTATAAATCCTGAACAAATGAAGCCACACAGAACAATTTAAAATGATGTAAATTAATTTTTAAAACCTTAGCTAGAAAATAAAATTTGATTTGTTTTTTAAATGCTCTCATAATATTTCAGAAACACTGAAATAAAGATTGACATTAAGTATAACATTTATTTGTAGCTGATCTACAAGACTAAACTCATTAAATCTGGTCACAAAGAAACACTTGCCCAGTAAATATATACTCAGCATTTGGAATAATTTGTCATTTTCTAGCTTTTTAAGCCTAAAGGTCAATTCTTTGCTAATATACTGCTTTGCCATTAAAAACCTGAAAGCAAATGACACACATTATAAGCTTTCAGAGAACAGATGGCTAATGTTCTTCTAGGTTCACTTACTACTATTTTTTTTCATCCTGCTTATAATTAATAAAAACATATAAATAGGCACACTTGTAACCAAAAGATTTGATTTTTGTTAGATTTTTGCGACATAGCTAGCTCCTTCAGGCTCATACACGAAAATAAACACTGGATAGACACAGTTCTAATACTGCCTTAGGAATGCAGTTTTAAAAATAGACTGCTACAAAAGCAATGCAGTATATTATATATGGACAACAATCAACTCTGAAAAAAATTCACAATATACTGGCAGATGTTTGAGGAGCTCTAGCACAATATTTAATTAATTTACATTTATGGCATTTGTGCTGTTATTAGCTTATAGAAAGTAAACATTATCTAACGTTTTCCTCAAAATAAACTCTCAGATTTTTCCTGGGTCATCTCACAAACACTATTGCATTATTAAAGTCATAACTAAATCACTCGGAGCTTAATAGTATCTTTAAGAAGTCCTTGACAAAGACATCATTCAAAATGTTGTCCTAAATATGACTTTCTATGTAAAAATGTGGCTAGTAAGTATTTTATTTCTTCCCTACAAGAGTATATTCAAAGCAGCATGTCCTTAATGACAATACTATTTCAAAGTCTACTTTTAAAATGCTATACACACAAATATTATTATACCATGATAAAAAGGTACAATATGTTAAATTCACATTTGTCATGTTCTAGCATTGAACTACACCAAGAAAATAACAATTATATGATTTTCTTGCTTTAAAATACATTAAAACATCTTTAAATACAGCTTATTTTATATTCCTATTAATATTATTCTTTTTCTTTGTGTAAGGAAGAAAAATCTGGTGTGCCACCTTCTGGTAACTGAGTGAAATTATTCATCTCTACACAAGTCACTATTCTTTATTTTAACTTTTTAAATATATATATTTCTTAACCTGCATTGCATTTAAGATATATAAATATGTTATAGTCTGAAGTCAAATAAAATCTCCTGAGAGATTTTATGCAAAAATCAAGCTTTTCACAAGCTCCCTATGATTTTTACATGGTTACCAATATGTCTCCTGGATTCTACAATACATATAAAATTGATTTTTGTATACCGCTTCACAGCCACAACAGAAAATAACAGGCTTGCTATTTTAATGAATAAGTAACAGCAGTAAATAAAGGAAAAGAAAGGTCTCTTACCAATAAGCCCATTTTTCTCTTAAGGTTTGAACTCTCATCATTTGTCATGTTCTTGTGGATCCCTCTCTCATCAAATTCTCTGGAGTTTTAAAGTTAAGAGCTGTGATGCACAGCTCTGCTACATAGTAGCGCACCCCAGTGTATCTGCCTGGTATAGCACTTCAGACGCTGCTGGCAAAAGCACAAGCAGGCTTTACATATTCAAAACCTACGCACTGCACACCTTCTCCATAGGAAATTGGAGTCATTGTACTTGACCTATTTATATTTCATATCTAAACTCCTGATCAGACATGAAAATGAGAAGCACATGAGTTTTGAGCTTCATTCTAGGAAGCTGAACGGGAACAAAGTGTTTTATTTTGAGAGCAAAGGTGGAGTGAGACAAAAACTAATACCAGGAGGTCTGACTTAGGGGGAAGAGAACATAATTGCTTGAAAGTAACTTTATGTTCTGCAAAAGTCAATGTTTTGTGAATTGTCATATTATCTGAAATCTTCACTGGCTTTAACTCTCTCCTCTCTCTTGCCCTTAGCAGCCAGTCATTAACACTTATCTTTAAAAAAAAAAAAAGTCCTCTTCCAAGAAAAAATTAACCCCTTGTGATCTTCTACTGCAAAAAAGGCACATGTAACTGGTCTCTCTGCATTTCCTGTCTTCAATCTATAAATCACATTGTTCTTAGATCACTCTTTTAAAATTAAACTATATACAATGTAAACTAAATATTGCATTCAAAAATTACTTGTTTCCTTAATTAGCTATGCTAGGTACTACACTTGGTGATAGTCACAAAATTAAATAAGACACACTCTTACTCTCAGAAAGCTCCGGATGTGTGAGCTCATATACCCTAACAACAATAAATATTAGATAGAGTATTTAATAGTATAGTCTCAATTATTTTACAGTAGCCGAGACATAATAGAAATTCTTTTTCAGCTAAGTCTTAAGAATGGAGAATTCATCAGGTAAACCAGAAGAAAATAGTCTATAGGAATGTAGACATTTGTAATGTACTGTGAGCATCACCAAAGCATTCAATATGACTGAAAAGAGGCTTCATGGTATTGAGGGCAGTGAATTTTACAGTATGCAGAAGCCAGCACACAACAGGGAAGAGGTTTGACTTTTATCCTGTGGATTATGTGAAACCATTTGTTGAGTGAATGTAATCAATCAAATCATTAATCAAGAAACAAAGTCTAATACCTCATACACACTAACTTACCTATTCTTCCAGTTTACTCCCACTGTAACCTAGAACACCAGCTTCCCATCCATCTCACTTTTGTTCCAGAGGTCCTCCTTGAATGAAATTTTTCTCTGCTTCCTTTTTCTGAACTCAGCTCATCCTTCTAGGACCACCTCAAATTCCATTCTAAATCCTCAGTGACATTTTCTATGGTAAACTAACCTTACAATTTTCTCTTAACATTTTTTTCATTACACAGTGTGTTCTTCCCAAATTTTAGCACATAATGTCCAAGAGATCTTGTAGATCCTATGTCCATAATATGAAACAGGATGGTGGGGAAGTAACAGTAAGGCAAAGGACAGAGATTGATGACAAGTGGGCCCCAGAAACTACCTTTCTAAGTTTAGTACTTTCTTTTACCACTCCCAGGCCTCAAAAGGGAAATATATGGAATGTTAAAAGGGCAGAATCTTTATTAAACAGCAACTTTGTGTTGCTGTGTAATGTTCCTGGCTGTGTATATCACATGTCCAATTGACAAACTCCAGAATTCAAATCAAGAATTAAGAATTATAAAGCAAGGAAAACTGAAGAGAAAGGTTGGGTTTGGAAGGATGGGGGGAAATGATAAAAAAAAAAAAGAATGATATTGCTCAAGATGCATTGTACTTGTATACTGGGATGTTGAATGGTAACCACTGTGTACAACTACTTGATAACAATAACAAATCCAATTTTAAAACATACTCCAGAGAATTGATGACAAATGGATGCCTACACAATCACTGAATGATGGAGTTATGGCCTCCAGAAAAATAAACCTGTAAGTTTACTTGTACTAAACCAAAAAACTAATTCATTTGAAGGTCCATACAATAAACACAAAGAATTCGTGAAGACCACAAAAACAGATGGTAATGGGAGTCAGTGATCCATTCTAGGGTTACAATCTCTGAGGATGAACTATTAACACAGAGTGTCTAAGTGTAAGAAGACAGTGTGATAAACACTTTTTTAAAACAAGGGTTAATAGTGTTTGCTGAGAGATGAATCTAGGACAAGAGGAAGAAGCTGTATCAGAAGAACAGTTATTATTCTCACTGGATGGAATCACAGGCCATTACCCTTAGCGTCAAATAGTAAGTACTCAAGCTTTGTTTGTTTTGGCATTTACTATTCAGCTTTGTCTCATCCTTTTTATGTATGCACAATCTCTTAGACTTATGCAATGATGCAAAAACCATTATGCTTTCATTTGTGTACACAATAAAAAATATTTCATCTTAGTCAACAATTTTTATGTTAAAGTGAATCAAGAGGAGTCTGCCAATAATTTCAAAGAGTAGTTAATAGTTGAAAGCATGTTCTCAATGACTTAAGATTTCCCAGATGAAAGAAAGCTGTTTATGCCTCCCTTTGTTTTTATTGAGTGCAAAATCTGACCAGTTCCCTTTCCACTAACTTGCAAAGAAAAAAATCCAGAACAAAAAGGAGGCAAAGCATGTGACTTTGCAGATGCACCACATTTTCTCAAGTAATCTTCAAAAAAGGGCAGTAGTTAGGAAGACATAAAATGATTTAATTGACTGGTCTTCAGAAGATTGTTCTTAAACTATGTATCAATTGTATCATAGCTTTAAAAACAGATTAAAATAAGCCAGGACATTCACTTACATCTTTGTCTAGAAAACAGACCAATTACCAGATTATTTCCTTCAGGCGTAAGAAGGAAAAAATTGTAAGTATTTTGATCAGAATAGGTATTCTAGTCAAATTATTCAAATTTGCATGAATAATTTATCTCAAAGTTGTAAAAGGAAAGAAGGGGGTGGGGATATTACCACCAAGTCGAGAAGTGTCCCTTATTGTCTTAGTGACTGTATGACAGATTCTACATTAGTTCCATATAAGCAATTCATTTACCTCTTTTTAATATATCACCTTATCTCATTCACAACAAAACTCTTGGTCTTTCTACATCAAGGTAAATTAGGTGGTTTGTAGGGTTGTGTGTCCTCCTTCTATCTATGGATAACAGATTTCAAGAAGCATTGGTTTAAAGAGGGTTGCTGTGAGTATTCATATTCAGAGCAATCACTCATACTCCCAGAGTCCAGAAATTCATATTTAATTGAATTATCAAGTGTCAGTTATATTGCCACTTAATCTATTAAGGATATGTAGTCAAAGGAAAGAACACAGGTAGCAATGTCCTTTATTGCTACTAGTAATTTTTGCCTGGATTAGGAAAAACTGGCAAAGGAGGCAGAAGACAAGGTTCCATAATTTCCCAATGTCAATTGAGTGAATCAATCTTCATACATGTCTATACAGTGGAACAAAATTCAGATCACCCAACTATATAGCACCACAAATGATGGGCAGAAATTCATGAGTACAACCAACTAGTTAATAGTAATTATCCAAAGTTGATTATAAAATAAACTAGTCCATGTTTCATTAACCTAAATATTTTTAACTACTTACTATTTACTAGTTTTATTATGCTTCTGGACCTCTACTAAATGTATTTAAAAATATTATCTCAGTTAATCCTTTCTTTAACACAGGTAAGTTAACAAATAAGAAACACAGTAGAAGAGGCCTACTGCTGACATCCAGCCATATGCAGTTGATGTGGGCCAATACATTTTATAAACAGTTTTTCACATAACAAAGGCAAATATAACAAAGAAAAAATAGATTTAAAAAATAATATGGGGCTAGGAAAGTGGCTCAGTGGTAGAGTGCTTGCCTTGCATGCATGAGGCCTGGTTCAATTCCTCAGTACCACATAAGCAAAAAGAAAAAAGCCAAAAGTGGCACCGTGGCTCAAGTGGTAGAATGCTAGCCTTGAGCTGAAGACCCGAGGGACAGCGCCCAGGCCCAGAGTTCAGGCCCACGACTGGACCGCCCCCCCAAAAAAAATGTTTTCTGATGTAAAAACTGAACAAGATGGCTGGGAACCATTGGTCTAATGCTTATAATCCTAGCTGAGATCTGAGGATCATAGTTTGAAGCCAGCTTGAGCAGAGAAATCAGTGAGATTTTCTTTGCCAGTCCTGGGGCTTGAACTCAGGGTCTGGGCATTGTCCCTGAACTTCTTTTGCTAAAGGCTAGCACTCAACCACTTGAGCCACAACTCCACTTCTAGCTTTTTCTGTTTATGTGGTACTAAGGAAACAAATACAGGGCTTCATCCAAATACTCTACTCTAACGCATGTTCTCAGTTCGAGATTCTTATTTACAATTAACCAACAAAAAGTGTGAAATGGAGCTGTGGCTCAAATGGTAGAGTCTAACCTAAATCTTAAATCAATTATGACTTAGGTATGGTAAGAATCTGAAAGTAGCTAAGATATATATTCTAGAATATCAGTAATTTTAAGTCTTTATCATGCTAGTTTGAAATTTAAGTAAGGGAAATCCTAAAGAATAAGAACAGATTTATTGGGCTAACAAAGAAATAAGATTGTTTTCATTTGTCAGTTATTTTCCAACCTAATTCTTCTATCCAGATATACCAAAGATATTTTTCTTGTTTTAAAAAGAAATTTAAATTCCATCAGAAAAATTACAAGTAAAATATTTTATAACACCTCCTAAGGGTCACATTTTCATTTTTACCCTTATCCAGAGGTAGGCAATGAAGTGTTAACATTCCCACCTTACCAGCAAAAAAAAAAAAAAAAAAAACAACCAAAGTGTTAAATGAATTTGATTAGGTGAGAGCTGTTGAAGGAAATGGAAAACAGGAATCCCTGTCCTGACATTAATTCAGTATTCGTTAGTCTACTCTATCTTGTATCATTTATTATAGGAAACTATAAATATTACTTCTAAACCACACCCCCATCTCACACACATATACACAAGGCACTTCACATGCTATTCATGGGGATGTAAAAGGGCTGGAAGAAGGAAGAGAAAGCAGTTCATTAAAGCTATGGGGTGGCCATATTAGAGAAGTTGTCAGAAATCCCTAAAGTCAATTCCCAAACCTCCATTTCAGCTAAGCAACCAGCAAACTCTTTAGACCTCAAGCAGGGCCTACTCTATTAGGCCTCACTGGTTTTCTTGTGCTCCCACTTGTAATTCTCTTCTCCTTGTCAACCAAGCAAGTTTCTACTCATGCTTCAGTATTCCAGCATATCCCATTCCCAGAAACCTTTCCATACATTCCTTAGACTGTTCAAGCATAGGGTTCTAGTCTCCTATTATAGTTCCTTAGATTGTGACTTTCTTCCCTTGACTATGAACTATTGAGATCTGAGGATGGGTCTCCATATGCTTTTACCATATGTAACTCATTGCTTATCATACAGTAAGACAATTGGAGGAAGAAATTTTCATCATAACAAGTCCACAGAAGTAGGTAGGTTCTTTCCTCCTACATTTCTAAGAAAACTTTTCTGATAATAAAACAAGAAATAATTAAAGGAGCTTATCTTCCCCCAAACTAACAAATGAATAAGAAGAAATCAAAGACTACAGTTACAAAGAATGTGTGTTTTCTCTCTGATGTGTGTGAGGGGGGGGGGCAAAGTGTGCAGCATAGTAAATACACACAGTAGATATACACCACCTGGGCACTAGATAGTCACAGAGTGGGTGATTCAGTCACTGAACTGAGCAAGGGAACACTTCTAGAAAAAGGAAGAAAATATCAGCCATCTGTTTTGTAAGTCAAGAGACAGAACTGGTACAGCTAGAATGTAGAAATGCATGTTCACTGGTTTCTCACCTTCTAAACCAGTGACTATTGAAAATATGAAACAGCATCTTTTAAAATAGTAATTTCTACAGATTGGTATTTGGAAAAAAAGAGAAAAAGCTTATTCTCTAGATTGTTGGATACTATTAAATTACTGTTGCTACCACCGATGATGACAGAGTAAACCACAAAATCCAATCTTGATAACCACTGATCCATTATATATGTGTGGGGATATATATATATATATAGTGAATTTAATCAAGCAAGCCACTGCACATTGCCAATACCGTAATATAAATGGTACAGTGAACACTGGACAGGAAAGTATACAATGCTGACAAGATCCTTTCACTTGCAAACTGAAGGAAAAATACACTGATTAAAGACATGGGAATCCTGTTCCAATCAGAGAACTATAATTTAGGCCTGTCTCAAATCTCTGTCTCCCCACTTCATTTCCTCCTCATTTACACAGACTGGCAGGGCAGAAATATCAAAGATATTAACATAATGTAAAATACAAAGAATAAGATACATGTAGGTTTCACAAAAAGAGCTTATTTTCAAACTGCTTTTAACAGACATAGTCTGGGAGAGAGGGGCTGGCAGCTCCTGGAGATCATTTACCACTACATCTAGTGTATTCTGAGGACCATGAGAAGAGGTGGGGGCTTTTACTAAAAAGAAAATAAACAAGTAGAAACGGTCAGATAAGGTGATGTTAGGGAAATGAACCCTAAGATACGTATTCAAATGGTTTTTTTATTTCTTGCGATTGTTTCTAACCCATTTATAAGATGATTTCTTTGTTGCTTTATATGTCCCTCCCCCATGGTATAACCCCTACTTTCACTGTATTTGATGTTGGTATAATTTGTGGAGGGGAAGGGAAAAAACTAATTGTTTAAATAGGGATACAGGTGGACCCATTGCAACAATGAGATGTACAAGACGTTATGTCAAAAAAAGAACTTTACAACTTTGGAGCTGAGGAGGGGACAGGCTGGGAAGGGATGGGAAGGGGAAACAAAGGAGTAGGTAACATACTTGATAAGAAATATACTCATTATCTTGCTCATGTAATTATAACTCCTCTGTACAGTATGTTCACAATAAAAAAAATGGGCTTGCAATCTGGTTCTAGTATTCTGCTAACATTGGTTTTGAATTTGGGGATGCTGAAATACAGTATAAGGTGAGATATGATGACCCATGTCTGTAATTGCAGACACTCAGGAGGCAGACATAGGAAGGATAATAGTTCAAGGACATCTTTGGCAAAAGGTTAGCAGGATTCCATCTCAACATCAAGACAGGCTTGATGGTTCACACATTCAAGCCCACCTTTAGAGGAAGCATAGGAAAGATGACTGCAATTCAACGCTGGCCCAAAAAAAAAAAAAGTAAGATCCTATATGAAAAATAAGCTTAAGCAAAAAGGTCTGGATACATTTCTAAGGAGACAGGAGAGGATAAAGAGGTGGGAAGAAAGAATGGATGGATATAGGGCCTTATGGGTTAGTTTGGAATCGCAGTCAACAATGAGGCTGGCACCCCATCCTTTCTAATCCAAAAGTTCAGTTAACTGTGCCCTCTTCATTGCCATCATCTCAATCTTCTGTCCCTTCTTGGACTTTATGTGGGTGTTTTTGTAGAATTAACTTTCAAGGAACTCTCAACCCCAACACCACCTTTCTATTCAATCCTACTGCCCATTAAGGTTGGTCCTAGCTTGGGTACAATTGAGTAACAGTACCACCCAGAACTACCGTGCAGCTAGTCTTCTAAAAATCATACAACTTGCACTTCATGGTCAAGTTATGAAGACTACACTTCAAGAAGGCAAAATTAAATGAGGCTTTCGTCATGGCTATCCTAGCCCCAAAAAATCATCTGCTGGGTGTGGAATTCCCTCACTTTCCAAATTTAACCCACACCCCATTGTTTGCTCTGCATTACTGCCAGAAATTCAGCAATTACTGGTTCCTTGGAGCTAAAGTCTGTTCAAATTCTAATAAGTATAGCTGCCAGGATGAAGCAGAGATCAGCTACTTACACATCAGTGTAAATGAGTTCAATCACGTCTTTTCAAATAGTAAAGAACTATTACCCTAAGGAGTGAGTGGAGTGTGCTAGAGATGGAAGAGATCCTAGTGGAACCTTAGAAAACTTGGCTGAGGACTATTTAAGGGAAGTTATTCACCAGAGTAGAGGTAGAGTAGGGAGTGTCTTAAGTTCCAAATCAAGCTCTACCCTTTTAAAGGTCAATTTCATAGATAAAATACCTAGAGAATAAAGTTTTGTAAATGAAGATGCAAAAAGGGTCAGATATAAGAAAGTAATGTCCAAACAAATGATTACCAAATAATCTTTTTAGAATATTATTCATAGGTTGAGAACTATCCACACCTTTCTGACACCTAATATGCTTGCTCCAACGCTGATGTAAAGAATGTCCTTTTGTTTCTCAACTCTTGCAGCACAAGTACATAATGTTCAAATATATTTTTCCATATTGTGCAAAATCCATTCATTCATCCACTGGATCATTGCATAAGCAACTTTTGTACTGGGAGAGGGGACAGCTATATCAAAGCTAGGCAAATTCAGTTCCAAATTTTAAAATGCTCACTATTTAAGAATCATTAAGTAGTCATATTACTATGAAGTAATGCTCCAGGCAATCAATGTAAATGCACAGAAATAGCCATAACTGGGCTAAGGCAAGGGAATAAGGGCATGGTTCACAGAGACGACACCTAAGCTGAAATACAATAAGCTACAGCATGTAAGGCAGTCAAGTCAGACTGAGGGAATACAAGACTAAGGAAGAGCATAATGGAAAGAAAACTTGCGGGTTCTGCAGCTTAAATTACGGGTCTAGGGTCTGACCCTCACCTTCCTTTTGCTCAAGGCTCGCATTCTACTACTTCAGCCACAGCTCCACTCCCAGCTTTTTTTGGTGCTTAATTGAAGATAAGAGTCTCACAAACCTTCCTGCCTGAGCAGGCTCTAAAATGTGATCCTCAGATCTCAGCTTTCTGAGTAGCTAAGATTACAGGTATGAGCCATCTGGCACAATTGAAATTTTAACATCGTAAGGTCTTTAAGTAAGGCAGTGCTGTTGAAGGACATGCAAAATGAGTTTTAGAAAATAAAATGCATATGACTTATAGTGAAGATGGTGATAATAGCTAACATTTGTTGATCACTTACTTAGTACTTATGTACCAAGCAGTGTTAAAAGCTCTTCCTTCACTTAATCATTCAACTTAAACCTTTCCACAGCCTTATAATGTATGCATCCTTAATATCCCCATTTTACATAGAACAAAACTAAGGTGCAGAAAAATGAAGTGGCATAACTAAAGTCACACAATATATAAATACTGAACCTGAATTCTGAACTAAGGAATTCTAGCCCTAATGTTCACTTCCTTAAGTTTTATAATATACTATCTTCAAATGTGAGGGTGCAAGGAAAAGGGGGATCCCAGATGACTGCCAAGTTATGGAGCAAGAAAAAGGTAGAGGCCACAGGATATGATACTTGAATATAGTACTTGGACTTATTAATTATTTCTGAGCATCTCTAATTCCATAAGCAGCCTTCTCTCTAAAATAGTGACTAACCAACCCACCTTCTATCAACTAGTGATGCCTAAATTGTTACTTTTAGATGTAAGTTCATTCCATAGATAGTTAGATACGCAGATAGATGATAGAGATCGTGGATAGATGTATTTTCTTAGCTAGTAACCAAACATTCCCAATCATGACATCAGTCTGTTAGTCTTCTGTTTGAGAAATTGGCACATTCAGCCTCTTAACAGAATTATTTATAGCTGTAGCTTATCACTTTTATGAAAATGAATAATTCCAGGTTAAAAAAATCTTGACCAACTTTGAAGAATATAAATACCCAATATGTACTCATTAAAAATTAATAATGTACTCATTACCTTGCTCATGTAACTGTAACCTCTCTGTACAGTATTTTCACAATTAAAAAAACTAAAAAAAGAATATGGTGTTTCTTAAAGCTTCCATTTTTTTCAATCATCTGTGAATTGTCTTCATTTATCATCTCACTGGCACCTTTATTGTTTCTTTGTTGCTTAATTTTTCTCTAAATCAATAATTTTAAACTTAACATTTGTCTTATCTTAAGAGGAAAATTTATTTTACTAATGGAAAAGTGATAGAATTTACTACAAAGAGGCCTGGGGAAGTTGGCTCAGCAGTTGAGTGCTTACCTGGCATGTATGAAACCCTAGGTTCGATTCCTCGGCACCACGTAAGCAAAAAAAAAAAAAAAAAAAAAGCTGGAAGTGGCGCTGTGGCTCAAGTAGTAGGGTGCTAGCCTTGAGTTGAAGAGCTGAAGGACAGCTCCCAGACCCAGAGTTCAAGCCCCCACGACTACAAAAAAAAAAAGAATTTACCACAAAGAAAAGCAACCTGTAAAAAGGTACATAATTCCTATAGCAAATATATATGTATATATGCACATACATATATGTATATATAAATGCACACTTATGTATATATATTATATATTATATATATATATATATACTGTAAGAATTGCAACACAACCTACCTCATCCCATTCTCTGCAGATATCACACTGTTGAGGTAATCTCTCTTTTCTTAGATAAAATTCATGTGGCAGCCTGACACGCTTGCAATCCTAGCTAGTCAGGAGTCTGAGACAGGAGGAGTAAAGTTCAAAGCCAGCCCAGACAGGAATGTCCCTAAGCCACTTATCTCCAATTAACCACCAAAAAGCCAGAAGCAGATCTGTGGCTCAAGTGATAGAGCACCAGCTTTAGTAAGAAAGAAAAAAGCCAAGGGAAAGCACAGGCCTTGAGTTAAAGTCCCAGCTTCCACACACAAAAAATTTCATGTCAACAAGTGAGGAACTAATGCAACAGCAATATTAACAAGACAATATGTTGGGAATTATCTGTACAACTTGGGAGGGGGGTTGAGAAGGAGGGAAAGTAGGAGAAAACTGAGGGAGGGGCTAACAAGTTTGATAAGAAATGTACTCATTACCTTACTTATGTAACTGTAACTCTTCCGTACATCACCTTGACAATAAAAAATTTTAAAAAAATCATGTGACATAAAATTCATGCTTTTAAAGTAAACAACACAAGGGAATCTAGTACAGGAGAAAATTGTGGAACCTCCCACTATAACTTATTGTCCCATATTTTCATTATTCCCAAACAAAACTCTCAATCATTAAATAGTTGCTTCCCACTCTCTACTTTTATCTTTTCATTATTGTGAATAGTGCTGTCTTGAACACACATGTACATTTGGTTATCAGTTTTCAATTCTTTCGTGTACATACCTAGGAGGCCAAATTATACATCATATGATGAACTTTTAAAATACTATTAGTATATGTGTTTTATATAATGGAGTCTTATTATGACATTTCCAAACACGCATATGATGTATCCTCTCTATTACATTATTTTGTCCCTTTCACCCCATTCCTCTGTGTTAGCCTTCTCCTTTACTGCTGATACCTGTCTACAACAAAATGACAAGTAAAACCTGATCTAGACTGAACTTTGAGAAACTGTTCAGGAAGGTTTCATATAACATTCTTTGTGCATTTGTCTGCTTTGAAACAATACTTAGGGTTGAAAAGTTTCACAGCAGAATTCGTATCTATAAACATGTGACATGCAAGTAAATTACGGTTTTTCTCCTCATACTTATGAAACTATAAATTTTGTAGATAGAACTTTCATTATATCTGTGGGATAATTGTTTTGTGTGTTGTTGGTCCTTCCATAAGAGTAACAGATTATTCTGGAAATTATAAAATTTAGTTTTCATATCTACATATGACTGACTTTGTCAAAACCACCCCTAATAACAATCTGTTCTTTTACATTGAAAAAACTCACTTTTTATTAGTGATCAATATTGACTTCAACATCAAAAGGAAAGAAAAGCACAAGTCTGATTACATTTTACATACAGTTGAAATATTTTGTATATTTAAATATTAACCATTTTTTAAGTAGGGCTTTGCTGTATCCCAGAAAAAATGTAGTGATGCATTCTTGGGCAGGCCTCAGCATCACAGCAGTAAGTCACTCTGTCTGGATGCAGTGTTCTTACCTGTTTTTCTTGACTTCAGCAATAATATTCACAGAATGAAAACTATGCTACACTACGCTATGCTTTTTTTTCTAGAAAGCAATAAACATGTGGAAAATCTATTCAAAGTGTGTCTATGTACTTCCAGTAGTATCTATACTACTGGTAGTATGACCACTACACTTAAGAAAATCCTGATCTAACAGAAGTCATTCCTTAAAACCTGCACAGTTTTCACATATTTGATTGTCAAAGAAAGAGGAATGTTCCATCTCATTAGCAAGCTGACAAAGTGTGGACTCATCACAAACAAATTAGAACCTGAAAAGGGTTTTCTAATAAAACGGAAAGCTCATCCTTTGATTTCCTCAGAGAAAAAACGGAGTATCTTCAGTGCGCATGTCATGAAATGCAAGCTGTAAGACAAGTGCCTTAGTGAGTATTCATGGTCACTTGCACTTGGCAACATTTTCCACTGGGAGATGCCCTCATCCTGTGATTGACAGGATGCTCTCCATTCACAGCGTAATCACCTCTAAGTTAAACAATAGCTTACATTTCCTCTTATATTCAACCAAGTATGTCATTCTCTGGAAATTCATAGGCCCACTCTCAAACTATATTCCTTTTTTAATATAGATTTTTATCTTATCTTTCTTTCCATATAGTCTAGTTCTAAGGCAAAAAAATCAAGTCTTTTTTCAAATGCAGATTTTCATAGATACAAAATCGAATGGAGCTAAAAGGCTGCATATGAAATAGAATTTTCTATCTTAATATTTTATTGCCATTGACTCACAAAACTAGAGGTGGTTCCTAACAAATAAAATAACATATGAACACGAATCTGTCCTCAAACAACTTTCATTTTGTCAGTCATGAGGTTTGGCACTGTCCCTCAGCTTTCTACTGAAGGCTAGCATTCTACCTCATAGAACCACAACTCTGCTTCTGGTTTTCTGATGGTTGATTGGAAATAAGAGTCTCATGTACTTTCCTGCCCTGGCTAGCTTTGAACTGTGATCCTCAGATCTCAGCCTCATAAGTAGCTAGGATTTGCAGGTGTGGGCCACTGGCACCCAGCAAAATAAATGTCATATTTCAAGGATGTGTGCAATGTGTGCGTGTTGATGTCTAGGCTTAGACTACAATTCTGAGATCCCATATTATATTGCCCATCACTGACTCTTATTTTTTTTTGTCAGGCATGGGCTTGAACTGGACCTAGGCACTGTACCTCAGCCCTTTTCCTCAATGCTAGACTCTACCACTTTGACCCACAACTCCACTTCTGGTTTTCTGCTGGTTAATTAGAGATAAGAGTCTCATAGGTTTTCCTGCCTGAACTGGCTTTGAATCCATCCTCAGATCTCAGCCTCCTGAGTAGCTAGTATTACAGCTGTGAGACACCAGCATCCAGCAAAGCCAAATATTTTCAAACAAGTCCAAGACAATACAATGATTTAAGAACCAAAAAAAAATAAATGTAAAAGTTAAATATGATAACATAGGTAAAGTGCCTAACACAAGGCCACCTTGTGTCACAAACAGTTTAGCAAAAGCAAACTTGATCCTTCAAGATCAGGTAGCTCTCCTTGGAACTAAACCATAAATCCTCAGGTCAGTTAAGTTTAATTGTCAAGTCCACTGCAGTCTTATTTGTTCTCCTATTTTAGCACCCAGTAAACTCAGCCTCCTCTAATAATTCTATGTATTTACATATCTCTTATATAAGTTATAAACACCTTTTCAGATACTTCAATCCTTGTAAAATAAAATAGAATTTTAAAATTAGCACATGAGGGCTGAAAGTAGGGATAAGTGATACAGCTCTTGTCTAGCAAATGCAAGGCCCTGCCTTCAAACCCCAGCACCTCAAAAAAAATAATCACATGAAAGAGAAAACTAATAACATAAGCAATATCCTCTTACTTTTGCCTGGTTCCTCACTAATTGCAAACCTCCTTTGTGTTGTTTCATATCTCTGTTTTACCAAGAAGGAAACTGAGACCCAAAGAGATCAAGTGATAACTTGTTATACAGCAAATCTAGGATTAGAGACTAAGTTTATGACAGCAAATAGGAGAATATTAAGAATAGAGTAAGAAAGTGGGGGATGTGAGGATAGAGAAGAGACAAATACACAAGTACACAGAGACCCTATATGAAAATTTGTCAATATTATGGGATTCTTCTAAAAAGTATTTGAAATAAGTTGTCTAATTTTTACTGCAGGTACAATGATATCCTCCTTCAAGAATCGGCCTTAAGTGATACATGGTAGACCAGAGATCTTGAACTGCACATTTCTGTGCATGTCTGGATCTAATCAGGGGAGAAAATTACAGATTATTTTGAACTAAGAGAGTTGTATATAAGGAATACTTAACAGTAAAAAAAGATTGGACTAACAAATAATTGGAGTGATGAGAAATAGGCTAGTGCTAAGTAGAATTTTTTTTAAAAAAATTTAACCAATACAAGAATCACAGCTATCAGGAGCAACCACCAACCCTTAGGGCCTAGACAGAACACTCAAGGAAATACCTTTTGCCAGGAATGGTTTCTAGAACTTATTTAGAGAGCACAACTTCATGGTGTTTGTGGTATGTTCACACACTGGAAATTTCTAGAAACGCAACATTACCCCAAATATGCCTTTAGGAAAGTGTCTCCCTGGATGTACTTTGCAACAAAATTGACTCTGGGAGCACCAGAAGACAAACACTAGTGAGGATGTCCAAGGAACAGCCTGCTGAACAAGCACACAGAATCTAGGGAACAAAACTAAGCTCCACAAGCCCTTCCAGCACTATTGACAAAACTACAGGGGCAAGACAGTCAAGGAAACAAAATAGTTAACAAGTTCAGGTCCATTTTCAAACAGAAGACCTATAGAGTGAAGGTAAAGTTGAAGAACCATAAATCAATAACTAACACAATAGTTAACAGAGAAATATTGGTGGTTTTGGTTTTGTTTGTTTTTTTTTTTTAAGCAAGAGTCAAATTATACCCCAGCTCAGTCAAACACCTATTTTAGTAAATTTACTTTCTGGACAGATTTGCCAGAATAGGATTTGTGTACCTGTACTTTTTATTACTCCTTACTATATGATTTCTCAAAATACATATTTTGTTACATAGATACTGGTTTGTTTTATACGTGTAAAGGTGGGGACCATTAGCCCCATTTGCTCAATAGGAACACAATTATAAACACCAAAGTTAATCTAAGTTCTGATATTTGACCATGCCCTTCCTCAACAAACACCAACTTCCAGGGTCCTAAGTTCACTCTTGCATTTGGCCAAACAAATGCAATCAAGTGTAACTTTGAGGCTACAATCAACTATTATCAGAGAATCCTAAGCTATCATTGGGAACTGTGGATGAGTTTGGGCTGAAACATTCTCTCTTGCTCTAATCTCCTAAATTGCTGTATTAAATAGCTTTAATTTACTTGGATTAAAAGCATATTTGAAGAATCTTGAAACAGTCAAATATTATAACCAACAATGTATTTCCTTGCAGACAAAATAGAAAATGACATTATTATTGGCTAACAATGAGTATAAAAGTGAAGTTACAGTCTCTTCAATAGTTTCCAAGGGAGTTTTTCCCATGCTTTTTGGATTTTGTGGACCAGTGAAATTTATAAAAAAAAAATTTGAGGTCATATGTAAGGTATGCAACCTGGTTTTGTAAAAAGTAAGAATATTTTTAAAGGCAACCCTTATTCACAATTTCAAAACCCAAACATTTGGAAATCAAATGTGTGTTTTTTTTCTTGCCTGTAAATTATTTGGCATCAAAACATGAACTGACCTGAAGTCAAATATAAGGGAAGCTTGACTTGAACTGGCATGAGGCTATCCACAGGCCTCTTCTCTCATCTAGTGCAAATAGTCTTATGTTTTACTGTAGAAACATTGTTGTAACTAACAATGAGCCATCACCCTGGCCCTTGGTAGAACTGTTATGTAACAAGGATACATGAACTGTATTTCCTTTCTGAAATCTAAAATAAACCTAAATTCTGAAATATGTCTTGTCTCCAATATTTCTGATGAGGGGATAGATTCATACTCCCTGATCACCACTGTTGCTTTAGAGAAAGGACAAAAAGGAATTTACGCAACCAATAAGCATGAAGGATAACCTCAAAGTAAAGGGTGTACTTTATTGCCAATACAGCTAGGTTTCTAAGGAAAGATTACATTACTGCTCTTTGAATTTCATTACAAACCTGTGCTAACTAGAATGGGAGAATTCACTACCCTTTGAAAAACATCCTTTTCAGATGGCTCCTCATGCAAAGGATGGTTTTGGAAGCTTTCTGTAATGTGGAGAAGGACTATTACTAAGTATATATATATGTATATATATATATGTATATACATATGTATATATATATATATATATATATATGCATGGATTTGGGAGATTAAGTGAGGGCACATAAAGAGTGGAACAAGAATGAACAAATACAAGAGCTATACTCACTAGACACTATATGGAAAATGAACTAGCTATCTTATGACTAGGGATAGGAGGAAAAGATTGGGAGAAAGTGATGGAAGGGGAAAATGGTTCAAAAAGAATTGTACTGATTGTACCTGATTCATGTAACTGTAACCCCTCTGTATATCAACTCTACAATAACAATAAAAAGTAAAGAATGAAAAAACTGAGTTTAACTATTATGTAGCTTCTACATGCCATAGATAAATTATATTTATTCAGTAAAAGAGCCAGAAATCAGGTACAATCACACAACAACAAAATTTTTAATTTTTTTCTACTTGAACTGCCTCTAGTGTACAAATCACAAGTATATGCAACTCCAGTCCAAGCCTAATTGAAAAGATTTCTTGATTTTTTTTTGTGGTACTGGGGTTTGAACGCAGGGTGGTATGCTTGCTAGGCAAGCCCTCTAGCAGTTGAGTCACATTTCCTGTCCTTTATTCTTTAAAACTGGATAAAGTCTTGATTTTTGCCCAGGACAAGTTTACAACCATGATCCTCCTAATGTGGCTTCTTGCAGGCCTGGCCCCAATCTTCTTTGATTTTTTTAAACAATTGACAGAACTAATGAACATGGGAATTATTCCTGAATGTACAGGAATAAATCCAAAATAACTGAAAATGTATGCTGATGGTTAGAATATTGAGAAATAAAGAAAAATCACCAACAAAACTTTTCTTTTGCATAAGAACCTTATGACTGTTTCAGATGATTTATTTCTGATCTCTGCCTATTCTCTGAACAGTTTGATGTATTAACAAAGCAGACTACCTGTACATGTCAAATTCTATCCCAGCATATGCTAATGAATCAAGCATTCTACCGTTTAAGACAAATAATTTAATCTCTTCTATAAGGGCCACCAGCTGCATCTATAAACAAGACAATAAATTATTCAGTTTGACAAGATTTAATAAGTTTCTACATGGTACAAGTCACTAGGTTAGCTGCAGAAAATAAATGGCTAACCAGGAACATGTCATTCTCCTCATGGACTTCATGGTTTAAGAGAGGCTATTGAAAAATAATAATTGCACCATGTACAAAGAATATGACAAATGTGTAATAAAATACTATGGGATGGAATGCCATGTGATTTGGCTAGATACATGGCTCAAAATGTTAATGTCCAACAATAATAAAAGCACAAAGAGGGTCTAAATAAAATTTTGGAAGTCTTAATGAAAGAGAAAAGCTATGCTTTCTCCCTTACATGTGTTTCAAAATATAAATAGCTCCAAACTACAAATATGTTGTAAGGAAGCCTAACAAAGATCTAACTTTTTGATGATGAAAAATTTTATGCTCATGAAATATTAAATACTCTTTTCTTCTCGTTGTTAGGTACAATGCCTAGTTAACACTTTATGTGTTCTACCTACCTTCTGGAGAACACAACATTGTCACAAAAATATGAAAGAATGTACCCTTTGAAGAAGGGTGAATAATGTGCTACTATAACCAAAATGAGAAGTGACAAAGGTAGGGTGGAGGCCCAGAGAACTGTGTTCCATGCTTCATGCTAAGGAAATTGCCCTTTTTTTCTAAGACCAAGGCTTGAACTCAGGCTGATAGTCCACCACTTGAGCCATTCCTCCAGCATTAGCAAAGCACACATTCTTTGTATCCATTCTGGAGCTTGAATCAGGAGGCTGAGATTTGAGGATTGTGGTTCAAAGCCAGCCTGGGAAGGAAAGTTGGTGAGACTTTTATCTCCAACTAACCAACAAAAAGTCAGAAGTGGAGCTGTGGTTTAAGTGGTAGAATGCTAGCCTTGAGAAAAAAGCTAAGAGACAGTGCCCAGGCCCTGAGTTCAAGCCTTAGGGCTGACAAAAAGTATTTTTAATCCATTCATGGAATCAAGCAAGATGGACATGCCCCATGGAGGGAATGGGGGAGTCCCTTCTAAGAACTCACAAGAAAGAGGAAGGCGTCCTTGGATGAAGACAGCATCCATGGAGACCTGGCATGGTGAGTTGAAAGTTGAACAGAATGAGAAGGATATTTCTGCAGGGAAGCAGCAACAAGGCATGTATTGTTGTAAGCCAAGCAGATGAAGAAAATGTTCAGGAATGTAAGGGTACATCAACAAGGCATTGGCTCTGTACCACAGGGAAACTGGCCACATAATTAGAGACCCATTTCTCAACTTGAGCCATTAAAAAGGAGAATATGGAAATGTAGAAAACTAGAATAAACCCTGTGATGTTGGATTTGAATTTGAAGGATTGCTAAGATCTCATGGTTTCCAAATATAAACATCAAAATGTAGACATAAACGTATACATGCATATACATATACAGTATTTCCCAGCTCTGTCCAGAAGCATCCATGGCTCAATAGCCATGGATACTCATAAAACACAAATTTTTGTTCTAGACATTACTCTCCACTAAAACAAACTTTGTCTGCTGAAGACAAAGTACAAGATGAACTGGAATATAAGAACTTGGAAAGTACAAAATGATCTTAAAATGTAAGGAAGAGTGATGAAGACATGTTAAAAGGACACAGAAACCAATTTGAAGGGACTCCGGCGGGAAAAATCTGTGAGCATTTGGCATCAAAATAAATAACACACTATAACTCTCTTAATTAAATAGGAAACTATTTTCCATACAAATAAATAAATTTCAAAGATTTAAGGGGTAAGCTGTTTATAAAGTTCCAAAGGGCTCCCCACTTCCCTATAAATACCACAAATTTTAAAAAGAAAAGAAATAAGGCTCTGAGTTCAAATCTAAGTACAGCACAAAAGAGAAAAATAAATAAAAATAATGAAGAGAATATAACTTTACTATACAGCAACACATTGATACCACCTTGATCCAGTTAAAATCTGTGTGGGATAGATCAAAATAAGATGCCGCCTGACAGGTTGCAATAAAAAGAATAGACACTCAATTCTGTGAATTCCTGCTGAAGAAACCAAATACAAACTTAATCATGGAGTTCCCTAAGACTAGCACAAACTGAGACAGTCCATAAAATAATTAGCTTGCTAGAGCCCTTCTTGTCTCCATGCTGCGTTCCCTGTAATCCCAGGAGCCAGGCTATGGGGCATCTCCTCACACCTTCTCAGTGCCTGTGGGCTGGCATCCCGGCTCAGAGGAGGAGCTCACTGCTCCTGCCAAGGGGCCGGGACCGAGGTCGGAGCCTGAGGAAGCGGACCCCAGGGACTCAGGTGCAGACACCCCGGGACAGGCCTTCTCTGGGGCAACTGGGAGCAGCGCCGAGTGGCTTTTGCTGCAGTGAACCGCAACGCTGTCTGGCTTCTCGAAGCACTTGCCACAGAACAAGTCGTTTAAATAAGGATACAGGTGGACCCGTTGCAACAATGAGAAGTACAAGTTGTCCTGTCGAAAACGAACTTCACAACTTTGGTTGGGGGGGTGGAGGATTGAGTGGGGGGCCGGGGGGGACAATGGGAAGGGATGGGAAGGAGAAACAAAGGAGGAGGCTACAATGCTTGATAAGAAATGTACTCATTATCTTGCCCATGTAATTGTAACCTCTCTGTACAGTATTTTCACAATAAAAAATAAATAAAAATTAAAAAAATTAGCTTGCAATCTTAAAAAAATTATATTAAGTGAAGTAAGCCAGGCCCAAAGAAACATAGGTCCCATGGTTTCCCTTATTTGCAATAACTAGTATATGCCTGAGACAAGCAGAAACGGTCAGATAAGTTGATGTTAGGTGAAATGAACCCCAAGATAAGGATTCAAATATTTTTTCTTTCTTGCGATTGTTTCTAACATATTTATAAGATGATTTCTTTGTTGCTTTCTATGTTCCTCCCTGACGATATAACCCCTGCTTTCACTGGCTTTCACTGTATTTGATGTTGGTATAATTTGTGGAGGGGAAGGGAAAAAACAAATCGTTTAAATAGGGATACAGGTGGACCCATTGCAACAATGAGATGTACAAATCATTATGTCGAAAAACGAACTTTACAACTTGGGGTGGGGGGATGCGAAGGGATGGGAAGGGGAAACAAAGGAGGAGGCAACAATGTTTGATAAGAAATGTACTCATTACCTTGCCCATGTAATTGTAACCCCTCTATACGGTATTTTCACAATTAAAAAAAAAAAAGAGCCAAGATCATGAAAATTAAGAAAAGATGGAGTAATCAGATGAAAGAAAACTATCAGACATTGCAACTAAATGCAGTCTGCTTTTAAACTGGAACATTTTGTTAACAAGAACTTTTGGGGGAAATAATAGAAAAACCAAATAAGTTTACTAGAATGTAATAATGTGCTCATGTTAATTTCCTAAATTTGATGGATGAACTGAAGTTAACTATGTGTTCTCATGCATATACAATAGAGAAATTGAAGCTGAAAAGAACTGTACCAAAAACTTAGTGGAAAAATGGATTACTATTAAGAAATGTTCTGTGTACTGATAATTATGGTTTGGATAAAAATATCATCCCCAAAGATTTGTGTCAAAAGCATGGTACCAAGCTGGTGGATATAATTATTTTAATGTTATTTGATCATGAGGGCTCCTGCCTAAACAATGGGCTAGTTCTTGATAAAACCATAATATGATGTCATATTGAAATCTGGGAACTAACTGGAGGAAGTAGGTCACTGAGTACCTGACATGGAAAGACTCCCTTCTGCACCCTAGTGGGCATGAGGTGTGCAACTCTGCTCTGTCATAGATCTTATAGCTACCTGAGCATAGGCTTACAGCAATGGAGCAAGCAGACCACAAACAAAAACTTCTGATACCTTGAGCCAAAATAAACCTTTCCTCCTAAGTTATTCTCTCAGATAGTTGTTACAGGGATGAAAGGTCTCACTAAAATATTGATCTTACAGTATTCTGTAAATTTGAGATTGGTTCAAAAATGAAGTTTTATAAATAGGAAAATGGGAACACAAAACTGACACAGTAATACAACCAACTCATACATGTATGATGATGCTGACAACAGAAATTATATAAGCAAATGATAGCACAATGTTTATCATATTCTACACAATAGATAAATATTTTCTAAGCCTATATCATGTATTACCAGAGTGGTACTGAAGAGAAATCTTCCAGAAAGGTCCCTGGAATGCCAAGTTAAAAATGAAAATACAAAATACCATATGGCCATGAGTTTCATCTAACTTAAGATGAAAATGTTAACTAATATTATTTTTCAGTGATTGGATTACATGGTTTATATTTCCTTGCTTTTCTTTTTATGTTTCCTATTTTTTCTGCTATATAGATTGACTTTTACAAGAAGAAAATATTTTATTAGCTGATTATCAGGAAGACTATTAATGCAGAAAGTATTCGTTTTGCATTATGTAAGAAAATTTTGAAAGTTGTACATGCACTGTGATAACTTATTAAATAATTTATGGTTAATTGAAATAAGCCAGTTACAAATATAGTCACATAATTTCACTTATATATGGCTTTTATATTAAAAAAAACTAGAATTCATAAAAGTAGAAATACAGTATGAGGGGGAAGAGGAGATGGTAAGCAAACAGCACAAATGAATTAACTTTAGTGAACTTTTACACAGGATAATGATTATAATGAAAATAATAGTTCATTGTAAGTTATCACAATCTCGACCAGTAGCTCATCCCTCTAATCCCAGCTACTTGGGAGATGTACATAATAGGTTCACAGTTCCAAGACTAGCCTAGAATGGAGATAGTGAGATCTTGTTTCAAGTAACAAGCTGGACAGAGGGACTTCAGCCTGTAATCCCAATTAAATGAGAAATGTTGGCAGGAGACTCATGGACAGAGGCTGGTCGGTCCAGGGAAAAAAGCACAAAACTCTATCTAAAAATAAATAAATAAATGAAGCAAAGGCCTTAGCAAGCACAAAGCCCTTAGTTCAAACTCCATGACTGTGCTGCATCAAAAGAAAATGTTTAACAAAAACATAACTAAGGTGATATATCTGTTAATTAGATTATTTAATCATTCCACAGTGAAGATGAATTCAAATATTCCATTATACCCTATAAATTATATAATTACTTGCCAATCAAAAATAAATACAAAATTAAAAATAAATTGACGCACAGAATAACAGTTGGAAGTTAATATACCAACACAACCACTGGTTTACATTAGAGTATAAAGTATGCTATTTTCTTCTATGTATTAGCCAAAATTTCTATATTTTTACATATAAAAAGTATTAAATGATTACCCATAATGGGCAGAAATTCTCTTGTACAGAAAATATCAGAAAAATAATTTGTGATGGTTCCTGATAATGCTTTATAAATTGAAAAAGTCATTTTATCACTCTTAAGGAATATACAGGACATGGTGAATATCATTTGCCATGGATATGGAATAAAGGCACAAAAGGCTTGTCCTCCCTTCAAATATGTACTTCCTGATTCCCTGAGACCAATGAGTATGTTTGTTAATTTACATGGTAAAAGCAACTTTGTAAGTATGATTGAAATCAAGGGTTGTGAGATGGGAAGAGTACCCTGAGTTATTCAAAAGTGCTCTATGTACTCACAAGGGTCCTTAAAATTACAAGAGGCAAACATCAGATGGCCGAGTCATGAGATGACAAGGACATAACCTAACACTGATAGACTTCAAGGCAGAGGCAAGTAAGCAAGCACTAGAAGCTGAGAAAGGCAAAGAAGTTCCCCCCTTATAGCCTGAAGAAAGGAATGCAGTCCAGATTGCATCTCTTCCTCCTCTTTTCCCCCCTCCTCTTTTTGCTCCTTCTCCTCATCTTTTCATTCTACTCCTCTTCTTTTTTTGTGATACTGATACTGTGGTTTTAATTCAGGGCCTTATAAATATGTGAGACAAGAACTCTGGCAATTTGAACCACACTCCTAGCCCTTCCTGCAAGTATTCTCATTTTTAACCAAGTGACCCCTAGAACTGCAAGCTAGTAAGTCTGTTGTTTTAAGGCACCAATTTTATGGTAATTTGTAACAAAAGCAGTGGGAAACAAATATGAGAGGCTAGATAAAGCTGGAAATAAATTGTATAATGCTGTTAGGCATTTATTTTAGGGTAAAAGAACCTAGGCAGAAAAATAAATTGGAATTGAGTTTACACTATTGTTAACAGTGAGAACACCCTGGATACAGGTGTGTCATTACATAAATATTTGTTTAAGACAAAATAATACACAGGAAATGTTAACAAGAGAATGGGTGGAATTTCCTTTTTAATTTTCATATAGCTCCTTAGCCCCTAATAATTACTTGATCAATAATTACTCTCTAAACCCCCCACAGAAAAGAAACTACTGGAATTTCAGAGTATGAATATTTTATACAGAAAAATAATAGTAAATGCTACATCAGTTAAATTGTAAATGTTACATTTATTGCATGTAGTATACAATACTGAACATCTGTCAATACATTTTCCCAAGGAGGTGTGAGGATGCTTTTTGCAGTAAATATGATGCAGTTTTAAAGTTTAAAAAACACTTAATTGTGTCAGAAACCCTGGGCACTATGTTTTTGCTCTTTGTCTAGTTACGCGGATTTGGAGAAACTCAACTTTGCCTATCAGATAAATTTTTAAGTGTCGGAGAGTAGTACATTATCTCTGTGATCTTTCTCTGTCTCTAAAGAAATCTAGTCTGCTTGTGAAGTCACATCCATTCTTAGGAAAACAAATAGTCTTTGCTCTGCTTCCAGCTCCCTTAAAAAAATCAACTTCAATTTATTCAGAGTCTACCTTCCAGGGAGAACAAAGTGATTCAAGCATATAATCTCATTAATCTTTTACAACAAGAGAAAGAATTTCTATTCTAAACGAAGGGGGAGAGAGAGAAGAGGAGAAGAGAAGAGAAGGGAGAAGAGGAAAGAAGAGAAGAGAAAGAAGGGGAAGGGAAGGGAAGGGAAGAAGAACGGAAGGGGAGGACAGGGGAGAGGAGGGAAGAGAGGTAGAGGGAGAGAGAGAGGAAAATGGCAGATTAAATACATTTGCTACAGCTATATTGGCAATTGTAGGATCTGAAGAACTTTTTCAAACTTTTTCAAACACCAGTGTTACACACTGCATATTTTACAAAAGGATCAATCAAGTAAATAAATTGTTCCTGGAGGAACTGGGTGGTTCAGGATCAAAAGCTAATGTTCATGTACATTCCCCTTCACGGTCAAAGAACCAAGTATAATGTGATCTCTCACTGATGCCAACAGTCATTCAAGCTTGAGAAGACCAAAGTGGGAGGTAAGCTGATCATAAGAGACATGCCAACTCTGGATCATTGCTGATCTCAGATAAAGTTAATAGTTATATATTAGCATGTAATGTGCCAGGGAAAATAATAAATGATACCATCTACACATAGGCACAGTTCTTCTTGTCAAAAATACTGATAAAACTTTAAAAAGGAGAGCCCTGGGAAGGGAGAAGATACTTTCTTAACGTCAATGGCAGATTATAGCTTTGGGTTCTTAGCAAAGAGCAATAGTATCACAATCCTTTAAGTGTAAATTAAATTTTGTATATAGATCTATGTCTTGCAATTTTATTGAGTTCATAATTTAAATTTTTATAAATTTTCATAATCCTTGACAGCAAGCACATAATCCAAATGAAAGAATAGAGCCTCCAGGAAAAGGGGAGCAATCACATTTAACCTAAAATTAAGTACTTGTAAAAGGAAAATGAGGTATGAAATGGACAAGTTAAAATATAATATTTACAGAAAAAGAGGGAAACTTTATCCTCTCCTGTATATGTATCCACATTAACTAAGGATCTAGATTGCTCAGAATTTCACTTTCTGCATTTTCAAATGTAATACCAAATGGTGATCCAAAAAAATTAAATAGAAAATTCCAGAAATAAACAATTTATATTTTAAATTTCAAACTGTTCAGAATCATGATAAAATCATACTCCATCCATTTTCCATTTCCAGAGATGTGAATAGTCCCCAGTATCCAGAGAATCCACCCCATATATGCCACCTGCCCAAGAGTCACTTAGTAGTTATTTCAGTTATCAAAACTTAGTAAAGTATTGTAGGGCTATATTTTAATCATCTTTATTTTGTTTAATAATGGCCACAAATCATAAGTACAGTAATGTTGACAATTCTATTGCAATACACTGTTACAACTGTTGTGAGTTGCTATTTTTGTTAATTTGTAATTTAAATTTTATCATAGGTATGTACAGATAAGGAAAAGCAGAGTACAATCAGATTTTTATATTTGTGAGCTCCATATCTATAGATTCAATCAACCGTGAATCACCTATATTTGAAAATAATTCTCCCTATGGGAAAAAATATATATGCAATCCTGGTTTTCTTGTCATTTTTCTCTACACAATAGTGTAACTGCTATTCACATACTATTTTCATTATATTAGATATCATAAGTAGTCTATAGATAATTCAAAATACAGACAAGTTTGTACATGCATGCAAATATTATACCAGAAGTGAAAAGCCCAAAATTGTTGGCAAAGGTTAAGGTGAAAATTTCATTTCCCATTCTTTTCTAGCTTCTAGAGGTCATCTGCATTCCTTAGTTGGTGATACATTCTTTTTTTTTTTTTTTTTTTTTTTTGGTCAGGGAGCTTGAACTCTGGGCCTGGGCACTGTCCCTCAGCTCTTCAGCTCAAGGCCAGCACTCTACCACTTGAGTCACAGCACCACTTCCGGCTTTCTGGTGGTTTGTTGAAGATAAGAGTCTCACAGATTTTCCTGCCCAGGCTGGCTTTGAACCATGATTCTTAGATCTCAGCCTCCTGTGTAGCTAGGATGACAGGCATGAGCCACTGGTGCCCGGCTTACATTCTATTCTTAAAGAGTATCACTCCAATCTCTGGGTCCTTCCTCACATCTCTTTTCCCTGACTCAGACACTCTTGTATTCCTTTGTTAGGACACATATGATTACAATGTGTTACTTAAATAATCCAGGACAATCTCTCATCTCAAAATCTTTAATTGAATCATATCTGCAAAGACATTTTCACTATTAATAGAATCATAGTCACAGACTGGAAGAATTAGAATGTGGAATTCTTTGGGGGTACTATTCTATCCATCCAGGGTCATCTTTGTCAGATTTCTTCACTATAAAGATACATTTTTGGCTGTTCCATATACTTTGCTTCAGAATTAATCATTAAAACCCACACTCAATATGGCAGGAAAGATAAAGCTCTATTCCCTAGAGGAGATATATTTTAAAACATACATAAACAAGGAATTTCTCTGGAAAAAAGACTACTTCCTACAATTTATTTATATTATGTCAGCATTGATTAAGTTTGAGAAAAGGCTGAGGTTAGAGCTCAAGAATACAGAAAGAAGGGAAATGATTAATTTATTTACATAGTTGTAGGTGACATGGTATAAGACAAAATAAATAAAAACCAAAACCAAAATGAGAAATGCTGACAGATAGGGAAGATACTATGTAACTAATAACTTCAAACACTCTTATTAAGGAATTATACCATAGCATAGTTTATAACATGCAACTATCATATCTACATGAAAATGTTCATGATATAAGTAGGAAAGATAAAAGAAAAAGATACATAGCATAACGAAACAGTGTTGCTATTATTGAACAATTACAATATGCTAAAATTTTACCATCTTGCATTTGTTTAATCCATAGAACAATCCCATACAAAAATATTACTTTAGAGATGAGGAAGCCAGGCACCAGTGGCTCATGCCTGTAATCCTCACTACTCAGAAGGCTGAGATCTGTCCATGACACTCTTATCTCCAATTAACCACCAGAAAACCAGAAGTGGCGCTGTAGCTCAAGTGGTAGAGCACTTGCCTTGAGGTGAAGAGCTCAAGGACAGCACCCAGGCCAAGAGTTCAAGCCCCATGACCGAACAAAAATACAAAAACAAAAAAAAATGAGGAAACATAATCAGAGAGGTGAAATTTTCCATAGTTCACACAGCTAGTAAGAGGAAGAGATTGATTATAATCTGTAGTAAACTGACTTTAAATGTCCTGCTCTTAATCAAGTCACCATAACCAGATCATGTCCAATAATTTAAACTTAGTTACATTAAAATGCACCAAAGATGAAAGTGAACATACATCAAGATGTTCAATAGAGATTACCTTAGGTGACTTTTTATGTTTTTCCTTTTTTCCTTTTTAAGTATTCCATAGTAAATATGCAATATTTATATACTTAAGTCCTTTCAAAAATGGGGAAGAGAGGCAATTAACAGATGTTAGTCTGAGACTCATGAGGAAGATTTAGACAAGATCCATGTAAGGTTATCTGCACAAAGGTAAGGATTGAGATGATGACTATTAATGACTCTGCACTAAAGGAATGTACAGAATATGAACAGAAAGAAAAAATGTATTAGAAAAGAATAATCACAGTAAGAATTTCTTTCTCCAGGAACAGAAAATCTCTGTATGGCCTGGAAAACCCCTCTGGAAAGATATAACAATACTGCAAAACTACAATATGTGTGCTCTCTGCATGAAAACATACAATTTTTCAGTGACATGAACAAAGAAATTGACAAATTATTTGTATATCTACTATAAAATCTTATGATTTTATAATAATGTGTAACAAATACAAATATTTTTTATTGTGAAAATACTGTACAGAGGAGTTACAAATACAAAGATTTTCAGAAATCAAATTGCATTTTATAAAAAGCAACTCAACTCAGTACCTGGTGTTATCATTTTATATTATACAGTTCTTGTATGTCTCCTCTAGGAGAAAATATGACAAAAATCAAAAGCACAATGATGCCATCATTCAACTTTAGAATGATAAATTATGAAAAAGCGATAAAAAGACTGTTATTTGATGACTAATAATTTTGCAAAACTTAACATGTAGTTAGTTAAATAAGTGTTTAGTATCTACTATGTATTTGGTCTTAAAAACTTAATTCTAATTGATTGTTACCCAGTACATTTTCTGAAAATGTAAGAAAAAACATAAGAGAAAAACACTTCTTTGTATGTGTTTTTCTTTCTGTGTTCACTTCTGGGCCTACTCCACATTAATTGTGTGGATGTCTACACCTTACAGATTTTCCTGCTGTTATGACTAGAGTATCATACCTTACTGAAAATTTGGTGTCTTGTTCTTTTAATGTTACATCATATCTCTACTTTTGAGTAAAGATAATTAAAAATTATTAGCATAAGTTAATTGTACAAAAAAAACTTAATTCTAGACTCTTCAACCCTCCTATGCTACAGTTGAGGATATTGTGTGATAAATAATAAAAGCTCAATATTTTTAAAAACAAAATGACTTCATTCTCAATATTGTATGGCCTTGGCCACATATACTATTTAAAGGAGCTTATTTAAGTAATTGGGATTTTTTCCCCTATAAGAAAGCAGAGCCAGAGGTGGGGGGTGGCTCCCATCTATAATCCTAGCTACTCTAGAAGCTGAGATCTAAGCATCACAGTTCAAAGCCAGTCCAGGCAGGAAAGTCTGTAAGACTTTCATCGCCAATTAATAACCCAAAAAAGCCAGAAGTGGAAATGTAGCTCAAATGGTAGAATGCCAGCCTTGAGTGAAAAAGCTCAGGAACAGCACCCAGGTCGTGAGTTCAAGCCCTAGGATTGGCACAAAAAAGGCAGACACATGTAAATTTTACACCAACATTACAGTATACTAGCTTTGTGTAAGGTTTACATAAGAACAATAATAAAATTTTATGTAAGAATACCAAACAGGACCAAATGAGTAAAAGGAAAAAACAACTACTGCTCCTGGAGAGTGATTCAAGCTTTAAACTAAGTCTCACATCTAGGGAAATTGAATTCATAATCTCAATTTGGGGAAGTAGTTAGTGACCTGGTAAATGATAAAAAATTAATGTGAAAGTATAAATTTCAATGAGGCCAAACCAAACATTTTAGAAATATGACAATTTGGGTAAGTTATAAAAAATGGTACTGAAAGGTTATATGAAATGACTGTAATTAAGAGTCAGCTTCTGGCAGAGAAATAGACAAAAAAGAAATGATTATACATTAAATTAAGTAATTATATATCATTGTAAAATATAATGTTATATATATTTGATCATTACTTCAAACATCTGAGAAAATGTGAAGACATGCCTAGGCTTATTCCTAGAATGTAAATTAAATCCATTTGCATTACTTTACAGAATATTTACAGTTTTAAATACTGTCACTTTAATATTCAATTGCTTAAGTACAAGTAGGAATTGATTATGAGAAAAACAAGGAAACTGCCTTAACCAAACCAAATAACCACCTAACCAAATAAATTCATCACCAATATATAATTGGTGACTGATGTTGCAACTTCTAGAATATATAATTGGTGACTGATGTTGCAACTTCTAGAAATATTTACACATTGTACAAAATCCTGCATTCTACACTATGTAAGACATAAAATGCATTACTTACAGCCAGTCCCTCTCTGAAATAGTTCACTTACCAAGGTCATGAGGCTCAATTACAACTGCTTCTTGGTGACCACCAGGAAGTGGTTTTAGGACCTCCTTGAACATTACAAAATTTACGTATGATCAAAGTCTTTGTACAAAATGGCATCATATTTGCATAAATCCTATGTAAAAGCTCCTGTGCATTTTTGTGCCAGTGCTGGAGCTTGATCTCAGGGCCTTGACATTGTCCCTGAGCTTCTTTTGCCCAAGACTAGCTACCACTGGAACCAAAGTGTCACTTTCAGCTTTTTCAGTGGTTTATTGGAGATAGGAATCTCATGGACTTTAAACTGCAATATTCAGATCTCAGACTCCTGAGTAGGTAGGATTACACACGTGAGCCACTAGTAACTGGCCTCTTGCGCATGTTTAATATTCTCTAGACTAGTGTGTTAAGTAATGGGGATCCAAGCCAGGCACTGGTGGCTTACACCTTTAATCCTAGCTACTCTGGAGGCTGAGATCTGAGGATCACAGTTCCAAGCCAGCCCCAGCAGAAAAGTCCATGAGACTCTTCTTTTTTTTAATTTTTATTTATCCAAGAGACTCTTATCTCCAAAAAACTACTCAAAAAAAGCCAGAAGTGGTGCTGTGGCTCAAGTGGTAAAATGCTAGCCTTGAGCACAAAGAGACTCAAGGACAGTGCCCAGGTCCTGAGTTTAAGCCCCAGGACTTGCAATAAAATTATATTGATATTAATATTAATAATAATGGGGATATACTTCAATGTGTCAAATCTATGGAACAATTTGGGGAGAATTTATCTCAACTCACCACTTATTCTTGTAATCAAAGACCATAATGTGTCTATTTGTTAAATGTCTTATTTCCTATCTTTGAGGATTTAAAATTTTCTTCACATAGTCCTTAGATATTTTGTTAGCCTTATTATTAAATATTTATGATTGGTGACTATTTTGAAAGGATTGTTTCCATTATACCTTGTAAATGGTTACTTTTTTATCAATTAGTGGTACAATGGTCTTTCATTAAAAGACAGATAAAAATAGGAGAGCAAGCTACAGTTAGATAGATAGATAGATAGATAGATAGATAGATAGATAGATAGATAGATAGATAGATAGATAGATAGATAGATAGAGATAGATGATAGATAGATAGATAGATAGATAGATAGATAGATAGATAGATAGATAGATAGATAGATAGATAGATAGATAGATAGATATAGAGAGAGATACCTTAATATCCAGAACGAAATGAAATGAGATGATCAATGAAATCAAAATAAATCAACTCACTATAATGGTTTAAAGACTTGGATATGTGCTTCTAAAAGTTCCCTAAATAGCTAATAATAACAAAAAATACTCATAACATATGATAAAAATGCAAAGTGAAAACCACAGTGGAGAACTTTAAAAATGGCTAAAATTAATTAGAATAACAATACCAGGAGTTGGTGACATATGTATATGTCTACTCTATGCCCCAACAATTCTACTCCTGGTATAAATCTGTTATGGTGTGCATTTTAAATATCCTTCAAAGGTCATGTGTTAAAGGCTTGGCTGCCAGCCAGTGGCTCAATCAGGTGGTGGTGGTAATGTTAGAGGTAGACATATTGAAATAATTAGGTTATTCAAGGAATATCCTAAAAGGGTATATTGGGCCCTGACTGCCCTCCTCTCATTCTCTATCTCCTCATTCTCTTACTACTATGAAGTTCTGCCTGGCCTAAAACCCAAAGCAACAGGGCAAGCCCATCATGGATTGAAACCTCTGAAACCATGAACCAAAGTAAGCTATTCCTCTTTTTAACTTGATTTTCTCTGGTATTTTGTCATGGCAAAGGAAGTACATCAAGTCAATATCCAAAGGAAATGAGTACATGCATATGAAAAAAAGGATTTATATAATAATAATAATAACATGTATAACAGCCAAAATATTAGACAATAGGAATATGGGACAAATTGTAGTATATTTGCACAAGGCAGGAAAACAAGGTTTTACTTATATATGCAACAATGAATTCAACATCCATGCTACTCCTATCTTTCCATGAAACTTAGACATAGATTGCACATACTTTGATTTTCCTACTTTCTGTATCTTTGAGTAAATAGTTTATAGCCCCTAATAGGATCAATATTCCACTCTTTTATAGATAGCATTACTCATGTCCAGAAACAGGTACTGTAGTTCTTTAATGGGATTACCATATAAAATTCAATCCATGTTATCTGCCAAGTAACTATATATATATATATATATATATATATATATATATATATATATATATATATATAATATTATATTATATCCTTCCTACTTGACCTTTCTCAATTCATTTTCTTTTATTGTACACTGCACCTTAAAGTACCAGAGAATCCCAAAACACACGTACTCATACATCATTCATTGATGAGTACATGGTCTGTGAAATGCTTCATGGCAACTTCATCATTATCTGTATAATATATTTACACAAACCTCAATGACATAAATAAATCCCTTGATGTAGCCTCTTGATACAGTCAAGTGACGTGGTAAACACATAACATATGAAGTTGCTATAAATGCAAAACAACATACTATTTTATAGTGAACATTTTCTGTAAGTAAAAGTTCACTAAAATAATGATATAGTATAGTAAGTAGGTAAACCAGCAACTTGGTTCTTTATTATCACATACGATATTTTGTATGTGATTGTAATATGCTATATCTTTATACAACAGGCAATATAATAGGTTTATTTATACTAACAGGACTATAAGCACATGAGTAATAAATTGCCCTATGATGCTGGTATGTCTAGGTCATTTTGCAATAGTATTTTTCTGTTCCATTATAATTTTACAGGACCATTGTTGTATGTAGAGTATATGAATTACAAGACTGTGCTACATTAAAGAAAAGTTAAAATATCATCTTTGTTTCAATAATACAAGCACTTATATACCACTTACAGTTTGTCAAGCTTGCTCCCTCATGCAGTGTCTACATATTTACACACAAACACTACATACACATAATTGATACTAGTTGTTTTTAATTTTTACAATAATCTTGTATTATTGGATCCATTTTAGGAAATAGGAAGGTATTAGTTACCCAACTAAGAAATTGAGGTATACAACAATTAAGAATTAAGACTACGTTGCTAGCACGCATCAGAACCAGAATGGCATGTACACAATAGCCAAATATGTCACATAAACTGTAGAATCAAGCTATTAGGAAGGGAGATAGTCTTGAACACCTCCAAAACTAAACTATGTTTCTTTAAACAATTAATTTAAAATCTTAAACTGTCTCCGGAAGATTTTTTACTAAAATTTTAGTAACAGAAATAATAGGCACACAAAATCACAGGACAGTCCTATTTTTAAAATGGGTTGTTGACATGTACTTTAAGCTATAGATATATTTATTCACCAATATGTTTTGAAACTAAAAATTCAAGTAAACATCTCCAGTATTCCAGGTATTCCCAAATTATATCAATTATGTTTCTAATTATTCTAATTATAGCCCATTGGCTAAGAACAGTCATTAAGATCCTCTTCATTACATTTCCTTATTACTCATTCTCTTATTTACTCATATAGTAAATACTTCTTTTTGTATGATAGATATGCAGTAAATATTGAGTACTCACTATGTCAAATACATAAATAGGTATAAGGTATATCACATAACTTAAAGAAAATTATTTTTATAAATACCGGTTACGGAGTATTGCAGCAACCAATTCTCCTCTATGTAGATGATCCATCACCTCTTAAAGTGGAATAATGACCTGTTCAGGAGGGAAAAAGCCAATATTTTCAAAATATTTCAAAAAAAAGTCAGAATTTTCAAAATTTTGCTTTTGTAATATTTTTAATACTTCATGATTAATTTAAAAACAAAATGATATGTTCATGTATCTAATGTAGAAATTGAATGTTTTTAAGAAATAGAATACTCAAAGTATATAGAAAACAATATAAGCCATTAAATAGTATTGATTAAATTTCATGTGAAGTCATTAGCTAACAAGTACCACTGAAAATCAACCACATCCACAGGAAGTTAGAGAAAACTGAAAATCAGAAAACCTAGAGAGTCTCTGGGAAATTTGAATTAGACAAGAATAATTGGAAAGAAACAGTTGAGTCAAACATACCCAAAGATAGAGATAGCACAAATGACTCTGTTGCCAATGGGATATAGGGTTTGAGAAGCCCATAGAAAGGCCCAAAAATTTAGAAATGGTTATACAAAACCCAAGCTAGAAAGTTACAATGTTTCAAAATCTTGAAGAAAAAACATAGTACATAGGAATATTTTATTTAATTGGATAGGATTGTTTTAGTGGTTGATGTTTTTGTTGGAGAAAGCACTGCGTTTTAGGAAAGTCAAATCCATGTAATATACTTAATGTATTATATTGGAAGGGAGTATATGAGTATATGTTTGAGTATACGTTATACATTTATTAATCAAATACATGTTATGAATGTATTGTATTTATTTCAAGTATATTGGGAAACAATGTTCCTTGTTAATAAAATCAACTTCTGTTTTTCATTGCCAAAGTGATATACAGAGGGGTTACAGTTACATAAGTAAGGTAATAAGTACATTTCTTGTCAAACTTGTTACCCCTTCCCTCATTTTTCTCCTGCTTTCCCTCCCCTCACCCTCCCACCTCTCAAGTTGTAAAAATCATTTCCAACATATAAAATCAACTTCTTATATATTGAGAGATTAACAAAAGATAAGAATGCATTATGTTCAATTTAGTTGTTAGTAGAAATGTTTGTTGTAAAACTATAACATAATTAAACAAGGCAGGGGGATTCATTGTCTCCAGCCTCTTCTAGTCATTATGTTAAGGAGTGAAGGACCAAGATACTCTACACACATAAATTGTAACCCCTTGTACAATCATTTTCAAATAAAAGTAAATTTTAATTTTTAAAGAAAGCATTTACTATGGTCAGGAGATAAAATAATAATCTAGACAAGACTCTAAAGATAGCCAGAGAGATTAAGAATTTTTTGGCTGAAAGATCACTGACAGGTATTATAGGGATAAGGAGACATCAAAGATCACCCCATAAAATCCATTTTGGTAATGGAAAATGGATGCTATCAAGTGATGCAGGATATAAACAGGAAAAAATATTGAAAGGACAACCATTTGATGGGAACATATTTATCTAACATAGCACTTCCGTAGACAGTTAAATGATAGGCAAGATGATAGGACTGGAAAATATTCCTCATGGGTACATTTGCCATGAAAAAGAATCCCAATGAAACAGAGTAAGGTAGGCTACTGGGGAAAAGAAAAGGAAAACTGGTAGAAGGAAAATTAGGGGAAATGTAAGTCCAGAAGAAGAAAATTTCGAATATATTGATTGACTTGACTATTATAAATGAGTATGGACTCTTTTACAGAGTAGTATCAGTATCACTAAAAAGGAACCACACAACACTTGATTAAAAAATAAGACAGAATTGAATAGATTGAAGATCTTGTGAGGATCTTGAAAATACAGATAATTTTTGTAAAGTGCCCTCTCAAGTGATCAAATAAATAACTTGGACACAATTAGAGGGTTTTTGTTTATTTATAGTTTTAAAGCACTTTTATAAAAAGTATACCCCATTTTACTATTTATCCTAAAAATTCTTTTTTTAAGTAATGGAATTTTATTGGTCTAACAGCTTATGCTGTTACCAGTAGATGAAGTGTTCCAAAGTATTCTTTTTTTCCCTCCAGGTACAGAAAAAGAACCACAGCAAGAAATGATTTATCATCAAGATGGCATTGCACCTTTGAGACATGAGACAGAATTTTGGCCTTCTCCTTATGGATCCTCCTTAAATTGTTTCACAGCTGGGCAGTGGCTGCCCAATTGTAGAAGTCATGTGCCTCTTCTTTTGAGAAAGGGGGCAAGTGCTTGCATGGTTGACCCTTGTTCTTCCTGGTTTAGTGTACTCCTTGGAAAATCAGGTAGCTCAATGTGCACACATGACCTTAATAAGAGGAATGGGCTCCACAACAAAGGTATAGGGTATATTAATCTAGGATCCAAAGTATGGACCATCTGGACTTCCATGATTCATCTGCAAAGAATAGTTGAATCTTGTAGCCCTTATACCCTCATTCCTATTCCTGTCTACCTACATTATGGGCCAGATTGTGTCACAACAAGTGCATATGTTGAAAATGTTACACACTAAAATAAATTCTTGATGGATCAAAATAATGGAAGGTAAAATGTGAAGTTGAAATGGCACCAAAACAAAACTCAGGGGGAAAGTTCTTATAATCATACAGAAGGCAAACAATACCCCAAACTATAAAACACTGTTAAATTTGATTACATAAAAAAGAAAAATTTATACTTCAAAACTACCAAAATGTGCAAGCAATTGGTAAACTAGGAAAAAATATCCATAATATACATGACATTTAACAGCAGACTAGTGATTTTAATTCACACATACAAAATAATCAATGAAAATAATATAGCACAATGGTAATTTGAGAAAGTAACAATCAAGAAACACAAAAATAAGTCTTAAGATAAATATTTCTTAAACTGAGGCATTAATTTTTAACCTATGAAACACACATGCAATCACACACACACACACACACACACACACACACACATAAATCCTGTTATATGTGGGAATATGGATTTGGAAAACTGTTTGCTTTTCATTCTATACTTTTTTGTTGAATTTATTTCTAAAGAAATACTCATTAGAATGCCAGGTGCCAGTGGCAAGATCCAAGGATTGCAGTTCAAAGCCAGCTGGGGCAGGAAAGTTGTTCAAATTAATATCTCCAACTAATAAAAAAAAGACACTAAAGACACTAGAAGTAGAGCTGTAGCCCAAATGGTAGAGCAATAGTCTTGAGCACAAAAGCTCAGGGACAGTGCTCAGGTCCAGAGTTCAAGTCCCAGGACTGGCACAAAAAGAGGAACTAGTAGAAGGGTCAGACCATGAAACAGGAGGGTGACCAGCATGGTAACCTAAAAGATAAGGTGTTATTTGAAGAAAGGAGTAATCCAAGTATATTAGATACTGCTAAGCAATTGTACATG
The DNA here is from genome assembly GCF_019054845.1 of Dipodomys spectabilis. NCBI lineage: Eukaryota > Metazoa > Chordata > Mammalia > Rodentia > Heteromyidae > Dipodomys > Dipodomys spectabilis. The sequence continues at coordinate 1,734,160 of NW_024871002.1, read as the reverse complement.
AAAAAAAAATGAGAGATAACAACCCAGTGTGGTAACCTGGGAGCCAAGAGGGATCTTGATAAGAGTGGGATGTGTGGAATGATGGAGACCAAGGCTGACTTCATTCTTCAAGAAAGATGAAAGGGAGAGGGAAAACACTGAACACAATTCGTTTTTCTTTAATAGTAAGCAAAGAAGTGGGTGATTATTGGAATGAGATATAAAGGACATAGTATAACAAGGACATAGTATAGTAAGCAAATGTAAAAAGCATGACATTAAACTGAAGAAGTACAATAGTATACATGTGCATTTCAAAAGCATATAATACTCATTCTGTCTCTCTCTACACACATACATGTATACTTTATATATGTGTATGTACATACACACTTGTGGAAGCAGTATTAAGAGTATCATGGAAATGAAAATGTCAACAGGTCCCTCAGAAGAGGAAGAAAGAAAAAATTGTGGAGGGTTTCAGTACAAACTTCACTATATCTAATTTTTTGTTTTATCCTCTGAAGCAAAAATGATAGTGCTATATAATTTAGTAAAGACTACAAGGTGTATTGCTCTGTGTACTTTTCTATATGTCTAACATACTTTATGAAAATGAAACAAAAGTAGGCATGATATGTATCCTCAAGATGGGAGTCTATAGGTGAGTAGACAAGACATGATATGTAAGGGTCAGCATATTCGAAAAATTATTTTAAAAAAAGAATAAGACAAAAATATGATCAGATTAACACTGTAATTAAAAAGTTATAGTTCTGCTGACATGGTGGTCCACCCCTGTAACACAGCACTTGAGAGGCAGGAAGATCATGAGTTCCTGGATAATAGTGAGACCGTGTTTCAAAGAAAATTCAAAAAGAAAGCAACACATTTCTCCCTGGTCACAGTACCTTCATGAGTAAAAGAGAAACAAGTCACTACTCACAGCACACGGCTGACGAAGATTTAATTGTGGTTCTGCCTTTAAAATATTCTACTTAACTCACCGAAATAAAACTGACAAAACTGCTTCTGAGTCCAAAAAATTTTATTCATAAGCATTTCAGTAATTGACAAATCTAATACTTTTCAAACACTTAGCATATAGTTAGGTAGAATTTCAAATAGAAATTCCCATTTATGACTTAACATTTAATTAAAATCTGCCTCATCACTCTTTGCTACTCTGTCCAAGAACCAATAGCTTTAAAAATAATGAGATCTGAGATAACTAACCAATTTCAAACCACATAAGGAAAGCCCTATTTAGGAATTGATGGCATATAAAATAAATCTTAGGGGCTTCTGTAATAGTCTGTCTTCAAATGAAACTTTCATAACCACTATGATAAAAAAAAAAAAGCTGACAGAATCTTAGTGGAAAAAAAAAACTGCCAACTGCCAAAAAATCCAAATGCTGCAAAATCTAGAAACATGGAACATACATGAATTCCTGTAAATCAAGTTATATACAGCAGCATCACTAAAAATTCAAAAGGATCTTGAAATCACAAAATCTGAACTTCACAAAAAGAGGTTGGGCTGGGAAGGTGGCTCAGTGGTAGAGTGCTTGCGTCGCACGTATGAGGCCCTGGGTTCGATTCCTCTGCACCACATGAGACTTTTGTCTCCAATTAACCACGACAAAGCTGGAAGTGGCACTGTGGCTCAAGTGGTAGAGCACTAGCCTTGAGCACAAAAAGCTCAGGAAGAGCACCTAGACCTTGAGTTCAAGCCCCAAGACCAGCACAAAAAAAATTGCAAAGTGTAAAGGCCCTCTCAGTTACTATTAAAATGTACATAAAGACACAGTAGACAGTATGTAAACAGGCAGGGATTTTGATAGAATGAAATAAAAAAGTAGATCCAAATGAAGGTAGTTGGACTATATAAAAAAATATGCTGGGGGGTGGGGGGTAAGGGGTGGGAGAGTGGGAGATGGGAAGGGATGGGAAGGGGAAACAAAGGAGGAGGCTACAATGCTTGATAAGAAATGCACTCATTACCTTGCCCATGTAATTGTAACCCCTCCGTACGGTATTTTCAAGATACACTGTATTCATAAACTGCTTTGCTGAATGGTAACTCCTTTGTAAAACTACTTTAAGATAGTAAAAAGCTTTTTAAAAGGTTACAAATTCCGTATGTTACAAAACACAATAAATACACTTAGACAAAGGAGGGGGCAGTCAGGTTTGCATCACAAACCTCAGTAATAAAAGAAAGCAGCCCACTGAGAAAGTGGCTGAACAGGCTGAACAGGCTCTATACAGAAAAGTGATGCCAGATGCAGGCGGCTATCACTTATTATCCTAGTTACTCCAGAGAATAAGATTTGAGGATCTTGGTTCAAAGCCAGCCTGGGCAGGAAAGACCACAAGATTCTATGTCCAATTAACTAGCAAATGTGTGACTAGAGGCCTGAACCAAGCGGTAGATTACCAGATGTGACCAAGCAAGTCAACTAAGTGGGAAGCCTTGAGTTCAAGCAATAGCACTAGAATAAATAAAAATAGCAACAAAGAGAATAAGCATAAAAATATTCAACCACAATTGTATGCATATATTCATGCACATACTCAAATGAATGAAAACAATGGAGAGAAATCCTCAGCCATGCTAAAATCTCATTAATTGCACATGCGATTGTTCTTTTGCATATTTTACATCCAACATGGACACGAGGTTTTTCTTTGTTGTTGTTTTTTTGATGTACTATGTGATCTTTTGTTTCTTTTGTATGCTCTTCTCTCTATGGTATATCCTCTGTTGTTACTGTGTTTGCTTTTGGTACTCTGGTATTATATATACATTTACTCGAATTAGGGAAGTGAATGGGAACAACAGAATGATGAGACAAAGGACAAGGGGTGAACCAATGCAACAGCAATATACACAAGATACTATGTTAGAAACATTCTGTAAAAAAGAGAAAAATTTTTTTAAAATAAATCATGATAAACTTGTACATTTTATATTTTTATTTTACAAATTACATCTAAAGTAAACTATTTCTTGGGTCCTCCTTAGCATGCAAAACATTCCCATAAAATGTAAAACAAGAGAAAGATAGCAAAGGACAAAAAGGGAAAGGTACATACAAATTTTATAAGGTGAAATCAATAGGGGAAATTGAGGATAAATAAACAAAAGTTGTTGAGTATTTTAGAGGGAAAGAAATTAAGTAGATTCAGGTATTACAGCTTCAATTAGGAATGATTAAGCAAGCAGGTGCAGATGGTTTCTTTCCTTCATCTCCACTCTACCAGGCCATAATTCAATTTGTCTTCCATGTTCCAAAGGGTAAAATTCTTAAGTGGTTTTATGTTACAGTAATCACCTTAGCAGAAAGCTGTTTATCCAAGCAAAATGAGCTTCATACGCTATCTTTAAAAAATGATATCTTTAATATAATAAAACATTATCACAGTGTGACACTTGAAATCAAGAAGCAATGCAGCATTTTTACATCATAGACTTCTGGTAGAGTAAAAGCAAAGAAACAAATCACTTTGTTTTCTTCATAAAAGAATCTTTGAAGCTAAGGAATCTACTAAATACTAAACTACATCTAACTTTGCCCAGGTTGGTCTCAAAGATGATTCTCCCATTTCTGTCTCCTGAGTAGTTGGGATTACAGATCACTACGGCAATGCTACAAAAAGAAAATGTCTTCCTCATTCTCTAAAAAGCTTTGGTCAGTATGAATTATGAATTAAGGTACATTGCAATTTACAACAATTTTAGAAAATTGCAAACGATTCCTTAAATGGCTTATCACATTACATTCTTCAACATTACATTACACTAAATGGCTTACCATATTCTTCAACATTACATTAAAAGATAGTAGACATTATACTAAGTACCATCCTTTTCAGTCATGATCTGCATAACTCAGTTAAATAAAAAGCAGTTAAACCCTGTTCTGACCCAGTGTGGTAATACAGATTAATTAGGTCCCTCTGTTGTGTGAGGGATTCATGCCCGTCTGGATAAAGTGAACAGCAGTTGTGGGTCTTTAACAGATAATTTCAGAAAATATATACAAATAAAAGAACGAAGGAAAGGAAGTACAATTGGGACTATATTTCCCATCATCTTTTACAGTCACAGTAAAGGCCACCTTACACAATACATTAAGCCCCTGAGTTTTTCAGGGAGTCCAAAAAGTTAGAGGTGAAATCTTTCGGATGTGTTTTATTGTTAGATCTAAAGCCAAAGATTTCTCTGAAGAAAGGCCTACAAGCTGGATTATGTACCGTATTTCATAAATTAATCTTACCACCATGATACAGATTGCTTTTGGGAAAACACAAAAATGAAAGAAACTGTCATTTCAGCTCTGGTGAGAAGCTTAAAATAGGTGGATAATGACAGGTCACTGGAGGGCAGAGGCAGCTGAGAAGAGCCACTTCCTTATACACCACCTGTCCCAATCAGACACCACCTGTCCCAATCGTTCTTTGGGGGCACTAGCCCTAAACTGTTTAAGCTCGAAAAACAAGTTACATGCTAGAAGCTCCTGCTGACCCCGGCCATATAAACCTACTACAGCCAGACTCTGGGTCACCTCTCTTGACTTCGCCAGGGAGCATACCCCAATAAATTTTCTTCACCTTTACCTCCTCCTGCGTGTTCTTTCCTCACCTAAAACCTTACAGATCACAGTCCAGGCATGCACACAAGTAGAAAAGAAGACCCTATCTCAAAAAATAACCAATACAGAAAAGGCTTGGGGTGTGGCTTAGTAATAGAGCTCCTGCCTAGCAAACACAAACTCGTAGATTCAAGCCCAGATTTCACAAAAAGAAAAATCTTACTGGATTGAGTATTGTGGTCTGTGCCTATAATCCTGATGTAAGGGGAATTGAATTTGAAGCAAGTCTGATCCACATAGCCAAATCCTGTCTTTAAAAAAAGTCACTGGTAAACAACAACAAAAAAACCCCACAAAACATACAAATATGGAACACCTTGACTTCATAATCTTAAGAACTTTTGGGAATTTTCCCCCAATTTTTTATAACTGTACGAATAGAAGTAGTGAAGTAAATTAGGTATATATCCAAAACTGTAAATCACTATACAAATGATGATAACAGCAATGGTAATGGTCATAAGTTGTAAAAGGAATATTAGCTACGAGGTGTGACATCTGAGTTGCTATTCACTGGAAGAAAGTTCCTTCTATTATCTACCCTCAGTCCCTCCTGCTATTGAAAATTTACAACTTGAGGGGGAGGGAGGAGTTGAGGAGGCAGGGAGGGAAGGGATGGTAGGGAAAAAACAAAGGAGGAGGTAACAATGCTCTCTAGGAAATGTACTCATTACCTTACTCATGTAACTGTAACCCTTCTGTACAATATTTTTACAATAAAAAGTATACAAAAATGTGATTGTATGTCCCTCCCCCATGGTATAACACCTGCTTTCACTGTATTTGATGTCGGAGGGAAAGGGAAAAAACAAATCGTTTAAATAGGGATACAGGTGGACCCATTGCAACAATGAGATGTACAAGTCGTTATGTTGGAAACGAACTTTACAACTTTGGTGGGGGGGGTGAGTATAGGGTGGGGGGCAGGGGGAGGCTGGGAAGGGATGGGAAGGGGAAACAAAGGAGGAGGCTGCAATGCTTGATAAGAAATGTACTCATTATCTTGCCCATGTAATTGTAACCCCTCTGTACAGTATTTTCACAATAAAAAAAAATGTGAAATGAGAAAACAGAACAAAATTATTGATAAAGGGCAAAACTTCTTGGTAAAGAAAAAACCCCAGGCAAAGGCTGACTAGCAGTCAGCCTTAGCCTCTTTTCTATCCTTGCTAAAAATCAAAAGAACAACTCTCCCTCACTTAAGTTTACCAAGGTGGCAGCTTTGCAGAAGGCTACTGACAACCTTGAGGCTTATCACCAGCTGCACTGAGCTGCTGTATTAGTCAGGAGCTTACAATAAAAATCATTTCTTCCGGGCGCTGGTGGCTCATGCTTGTAATCCTAGCTACTCAGGAGGCTGAGATCCGAGGATCACGGTTCAAAGCCAGCTCAAGCAGGAAAGGCAATGAGACTCTTATCTTCAATAAACCACTAGAAAACCAGAAGTGGCTCAAGTGGTAGAGCGCTAGCCTTGAGCTAAAGAGCACAGGAACAGTGCCCAAGTCCAGAGTTCAACCCCAAAACCGAGAAAAAAAAACCCATTTTTGTAAAACAGACTACCCTCACCCAAGGTTGTGTATAATCCAAGGATCTGTTTTGACTTTTTGTAATCAAGTATCAATAGTGTCAACAGTATTGATAGTATTAGTCATGCTGATGAAATCAAAATTATGTTTTGCTTATGCTCTTGTGACTCAAAGCTATGTTTTGCTTCTGTAACCTTGCTTGCTTGCCTCAACAACTAAGCCTTGGGCCTGAAGGATAGACCCCCCCACCCACCCTATTGTCCCAGGCCCATACAGATTGCAGGTGTGTGTGAACTCCTTTGAAGTGCAGGCAGGGCAATCTACCTAAGCCCAGCTGTAAACATCTCATTGTGGGCCCAACTGAAAGGCCCCCACCTTCCTTGACCTAGTGGCTTTTTCACTAACCTCTACCTCCTTGCTCGGACCTCCTATAAAAACCCAGCTGCTGTCCAATTTCTCAGGCAAAACCTCCAAGCCTGAAGTAAGGTCTGTGCCCCTTAGCTTTTCCTCAATAAACAGTCCAGCCTATTCCTTTTCCATTCTCCTCCATTTTCCTAACAGGGCCCATCAGCAGTACCACCATTACTCTTCAATTGAAGACTGCCAGAGTGGTTCCACCCGGACAGCCTATCACAAATTATTATACATGATATTTACCATAAAGAGCAAATAAATTTAAAGGCCATGTAACCATACCAATGAAAATGTGCCCAACCAATATTGCATAGCCTTTCTATGTGACTCTATGAGACAAGCAGAAAAGGTCAGATAAGTCGATGTTAGGCAAAATGAACCCCAAGATAAGGATTCAAATGTTTTTTTTTCTTTCTTGCGATTGTTTCTAACATATTTATATGATGATTTCTTTGTTGCTTTGTATGTCCCTCCCCCATAGTATAACCCGTTTCCACTGTATTTGATGTTGGTGTAATTTGTGGAAGGGAAGGGAAAAAACAAATTGTTTAAATAGGGATACAGGTGGACCACAGGTGGACCCATTGCAACAATGAGATGTACAAGTCGTTATGTCGAAAAATGAACTTTACAACTTTGACAGGGGATGGGGGAAGATGTGGGGGGAGATGGGAAGGGATGGAAAGGGGAAACAAAGGAGGAGGCAACAATGCTTGATAAGAAATGTACTCATTACCTTATTTTTTATTTTCACACACAAAAAAAATCCTATCCTACCCTGAGCTGGGAGCCTATTCTTTTACTTTCCAGGTAGTAGGAAGCAGTCATTGCGCAGCTGAAATAAAGTTCCTAGCTTCTTTAACTGAGCGTCCCTTTTGAATCCAGGATATTATAGGAGGGACCAATTGAAGTGAAAAAGGAAAGAAGATAAGAAGATACTTTAGGATAAAGAAGATCAACGGATATTATATATGACATATGCATTTATCTATGGAAATATCACAATGAAAACTCCTCATATTAAAAATGCATACTACCAAAAATTCAAGCAATAAAAAATTAGTAACAAAGATAAATCATAGTTCAATACTTAAAGATATTTGATTTGATTCTTACCCCTAAGATAAGAAATAAGACTAAAGTTGTCCATTCTAACTATTTCTCTTCAGCAATGTGCTAGAAGCTCAAACCAGAGAAATAAGTCAAGAAAAAAATAAAAGGTATCCAGAACTGAAATAAGAAGTAAAACCCAATTAATTTGCCAATGACATGATCATATATAGAGAAAATACTAAGGAAGCAACTAAGCTCTAAAAAATTAAGAACAAACAAACCCCAGGGGGCCTGGCTTAACAGATAGAGCACCTGGCCTAGTGAGCATGAAGTGGAGTCCAAACCCAAGACCCATAAAATAAATAAATAGACTACAAATCAACTTCAATAAAGTTGCAATATACAAATTTTAACTTACATTTCTATACAATGATGGTAAATAATATGACAAAGTTTAAAAGCAGTTTCCTAACTGTAACCCCTCTGTACAATATTTTTACAATAAAAACATAAAAAAGCAATTTCATTAATATAAATGTGAAAAAGAATGCAATATCTGGTAATAAATTTAACAAAATGTACAAGATAATTCTGAGAACAATAAAATATTGCTAACCAAAACTGAAAAAGTTTTGTGGTTTTTTTTTTTTTCCCTACACAGTCTCACTTTGCAACTCTGGTTTTCCTGGGCACTCACTACATAAATTCATAATGCTCCTGACTCAGCCTCCCAAATTCTGAAATTACAGTCATACCCCACCATGCTTAGCTTGAATAAGATCTTAGTGTAAGGGTTGCCAAAAGGAAACTCCAACTCGGTTCAGGTGAAAAGGGTTTATTTAGAGAGTGAGAGAGCAAACCTCCAACCACAGAAGATGGAGTCAGGCAGAGGAGGAGAGATTATATATGGGAGGCGGGGACAGGGGTGGACGCAGTAGAAGCAGAGGTGACCTCAAAGGATGGGGAAATGACCTCAGAGCCTAGGGGACCTCTCACTGCCCCCCCAGGTGTGCCACTTGCTTAGGTTACAGGTGCTAGGGAGGGACTTCTAGGGTGCCTGGGGTGAGAGCCAAGGGAAGAGGCTAATTCTCTCAGGGGGACCTAACACTTAGTAGATGGAGCAGTAGGGTGTGGAGGAATAGCTAAAAGGTACAGTGCCTATATAGCATGTCCTAGGCTCTAGTTTCAATCACAGCATCACAACAATTAAAAGATAAATGGGAAAGCTCCTATGTTCATAAAATGGAAGATTTAATGTTAATATGGCAATATTCCCCAAAGTAACTTACAGATTTAATGCAACAATGATCAAAATAATAACTAACTTCTTTGTAGAAATAGGATGGTTTATTATATTCAAGCACTTAAAAGCCACATAATAACTATTCTATAGAATATCATCTGTGCTGGATAATATACTTTTAGTTACTTAGTTAACAAATATATACAAATAGTTAATAATTATCTGTACTAAATTCTCCTTGATCAAATAGTTTGCACATTTTCATTTTTCTAATTAGACATTGGTTCAGAGTCTCATTATCAAAGCAACAATGTGAACAATCTTAGAATACTAACAACAAAGGTCATATGCTTGCTATTTAAGCAAATTTGTCTCTTTAATCCTCAGAGTTGTAAGAATACATAACTTCCTTTTATTCTTTCCTTCCTCATCATCCTCCAAACACTTAGATATACCTATTTTAGCAATAGCCCTTCAGAACATTTCTTCCCCTGGCTCTCTGTCAAAATACACTGTGTTATGTGTCATTTTTCTTGGGAGTTTTTAATTTTTTTAATTTTCTTTATTGTAAAAGTGATATACAGAGGTGTTACACCTACATAAGTAAGGAAATGAGTACATGTCTTGTCGGAACATTGTTACCCCCTTCCTCCTTTTCTCCCACTTTCCCTCCCCGGTTTCTTCCCTCCCCCTCACATGCTGTAGAGTTCATTTCCAACATAGTGTCCTTGGGAGTTTTACAGTAAAGGTTTTAGCTTTTAAAAAGTAATCATAGAAGAATAAACCTGAAGGATTTACAGTCCAGGCTGCAAAAGTTACTACAGAGCAACAGTGATAGAAACAATGTAGTATGTGCAAGGACAGACATACAAGCCAATGAAATAGAAACAAGAATTCAGAAGTAAAGTGATATCATGGTTATTTTAGCCTAGGGTTCCAAAGCCAAACGATTTGTTAAATACAAAATACAGGTACAGTGTTCACTTCGGCAGCACATATACTAAAATTAGAACGATACAGAGAAGATTAGCATGGCCCCTGCACAAAATACAGGTACACCCTAAAAGCCACGTGCAAAGGAATAAAACTAGAACCTTACTTTTAGAAGTCTCAGACACCAAACATGAGCAAAAAAAGAACAAATGAACTGGACTTCATCAAAGTTTAAATTTTGTACTATATGAATATTGCCAAATATATGCAAAAAAACTACAGAAAGAGAAAAAATGTAATTACTTATCTGATAAACTCATGTAGATAGATTTACAGCTATAGAAAAGGCAGCTTAGAAATGGGCATGGAATTTGAACAAAAATTTGTACAAAGAAGATACCCAAATAATGGACAAGCTCATGGAAATACACTCAACATCACTAATCGTTTTGGAAATGTACATCAAGGCCAGGACATACCAGTTCATTCCCATGAGGATGGTATTATCAAAAGAAAAAAAAAAAAAAACAAATGTGGGAGAGGAAATGGACATCTGGGAAGCCTTGGTGGGAATATAAACATGTAGAGATACCAGAGTAAGAATGTAGTTCCTCAACAAATTAAATAGAAGTTCAATAGAATTCTCATATGGTCCAACATGTTCACACACACACACACAAAACAGCTGCTCAATTCAGCACTTGTACCTACATGTTCCTAGCACTACTTACTTTGGGCAAGAGGTAAGAACCATGCCAGTGTCCAGTAATACATAGATGGATTTTTTTAATGCAATAGAAAATCATTCTTAAAAAGTAACAGGATACTGACATTCATTATAGTGTAAATGACTTTTGAAAACATGCTAACCTTCTCAATAGGAAAATATGTAAGAATGCTAATGAAATTAGTGTTACATGGGGCTGAGGGAAGAAAAATAAGAGGGAATGATAGCTTGACTGTAAAGGATAAAGCACAGAAGGATTGTTTTCTGGTGATAAAATATATTAAATTTAGCCGGGCCCTGGTGGCTCACACCTGTAATCCTAGCTACTCAAAAGGCTGAGATCTGAAGATCACAGATTAGAGCCAGCCCACGCAAGAAAGTCACAGAGTAACCCTTACCTCTAATTAATCACCAAAAAGCTGGAAGTAGAGCTGTGGCTCAAGTGATAGAGCAATGGCCTAAAGTATAAAAAACAAAAAACAAAACAAAAAAACCCTCAGGGGCAGTGCACAGGCCCTGAGTTCAAGCCCCAGGACCAGTCCCGCCAAAATATTTAAAACTGTATCGATAATCACATGTATCCATGAATATACTAACAATTACATAACTACTTTTTTTTTCATTATATTGTTATTATCCCAAAGTAGTTTACAAAGGAGTTACCATCTGAAAAATCAAGTTATAAATACAATGCATCTTGATTGATGTCACCTGTTTCATCATTCTTCCTCATCCAGAATTACATATTTAAATGAATGAATCTCAGGGTAGTAGAATTCTCAATAAAACTGTACAAAATGCTTTAAAGAAAAATTCTATGAACAAACTGTCAGTATTTTAAGTGCCTTCAACAGCAAGAATGCTAACAATTTTTCTCATTTTGTCCCAGACATCAGTATGGCTCTTTATGCTATTAAACAATAACATCCTTCTCATTTTTAAGCACTTAAAATGACTCTTAGAAAGTCCCAGATTTAATCTCAGTGCATTTATCTTGGTTCTCTTAGAAAAAAAAACTCAGAGAATGGTGGTGACAAGAGTCTGGGACAACAGATTGGGAGAAGATCTTCACTAGCCATACAAAGACAAGGGCCTCATATCTAAAATATACTTAGAACTCAAAAAATTAAATCCCCCAACAACAAATCCTCAAAGAAACAACCACCCCATTAATAAGTAGAGACTTCTCTGAAGAGGAAATAAGAATGGCCAATAGACACATGAAGAAATGCTCAACATCTCTGACCATAAAAGAAATGCAAATCAAAACAACATTAAGATTCCACTTCACCCCAGTTAGAATGGCCATTATCAAGAAATCTAATAACAACAGATGCTGGCAGGGATGTGGCTAAAAGGGAATGCAACTGCAATGTTGGTGGGAGTATAAACTTGATCAACCACTCTGGAAAGGAGTTTGGAGTTTCTGCAAAAGACTACACATAGAGCTCCTCTATGACCCAGCAATCCCACTTCTGGGCAAGACTGTACTAAAGCTACCAGCACAACCTTATTCACTGCAGCATTATTTACTACAGCTAAGATATGGAACCAACCCAGATGCCCCCCGGTAGATGAATGGATCAAGAAAATGTGGCATATATACACAATGGAATTCTATGCTTTCACCAGAAAGTATTACATCACCCTATTCTTAAGGAAGTGAAAAGACTTGGAAAAAGTCATATTAACTGAAGTAAGCAAGATCCAAGAAACATAGGCTCCATGTTTTCCCTCATTAGTAATAATTAATATATGCCTACAGTAGTCCTAGCAGATGAGCAGAATAGCTCAATAGCTATGTACATGTGACCATATAAGATGATGCTAAGCAAAATTAACTCCAAGACAAGGAAACAAGAGGTTTTTCTTTGTTGTTGTTGTTTTTAATGTATTATGTGATTTTTCTGTATTCTTTTGTGTTGTTCTTATCATTTATCTCCTGTTGTCACCGTTATTTGATTTTGGTACCTTGGGTATTGTATCTATCCTAATCTGAATTAGGAAAGGGAAGGGGAACAACAAAATGGTGAGCCAAGTGACAAAGGGAGAACCAATGCAACAGTGATACTCACAAGACAATATGTTGGAAATGAACTGCACAACTTGGAGGAGTGGGAAAAGGGTAAGTGGAACAAAAATGAGAGAGAGGGTAACAAGTTCGACAGAAAATGTACTCTCTACCTTACATATATAACTGTAACCCCTCTGTACATCACCTTGACAATAAAATTAAATTTAAAAAAAGAATCTAGGGCATGGGAGGAATAGAAAGATTGGTACAAAGGGTCCATATGTCAAAGGCTACAAAGTTGTAATTAGACTAGAGGGATATATAGTAATTAAGGTTATAAAACCAATTTTTATTCATATTTCATCAGCAAATGGCAGTGATAATAAAATTAGTACAATGAAGTTTGGTATCAAGCCACTAAGTGATTTTGAATGAAGTTATTAAGAAAAGTACAGAGTACCCAGTTAACATCAAATTTCAAATAAATAATAACTTTTTAGTATAAAGTTCACTTTAAACAATACAAGGAATACTTTTATTTTCATTGGTTGTATAAAATACAAATTTAACTGGGCATCCTGCATTTCATTTCCTAAACTTGAAAAGCTATATTTGACAAAATGACCAGTGGCAGTAGCTGAAAACTTGGGACTCTACCCTGTAAACTGAAGCATGAGGCAGTTCTATAAAAGAGGAATGTATCATTTGAAAAATATTTTCTTCACTAAGTATTTCTTGGTAGTAACAAAAACTAGCCTACCTCCCTAAGTACACTAGAAATGAAAAATTTACCATTTTTCTGTATTTACTTCTGAAAACACAAATAATAGTCCCTCTTGCTATTCCCAATGAAAATATTTCTTCATTCTCCCCTGAGTTCATATTAGTAACTGTAAAAGAGAACTTGGGCTATGGATATGGGTCAAGAAGTAAGATGCCTAACAAGCTTGAAAACCTGAGTTTGAACAAAAGGTCAGGAAGGCTAAAAGACTTGGTTTGGCAATTTGGAAAGCAATATGGAGGTTCCTCAAAAGACTACACATAGAGCTCCCCTACAACCCAGCAATCCCATTTTTGGGCATTTACCCAAAGGATCACAAACAAGACTATACTAAAGTTCCCAGCACAACTATGTTTATCACAGCATTGTTTACCATAGCTAAGATATGGAAACAACACAGATGCCCCTCAGTAGATGAATGGATCAAGAAAATGTGATATATACACACGCACACACACACACACACACACACACACACACACACACACACACACACACAATGGAATTCTAAGCCTGCATCAGAAAAATGACACAGACCCATTTGTTAGGAAATGGAAGGAGTTGGAAAAAATCATATTAAGTGAAGTAAGCCAGGCCCAAACAAACATAGGTCCCATGGTTTCCCTTATTTTCAATAACGAGTATATGTCTAGGACAAGCAGAAAAGGTCAAAAGCTATGTACATATGAACATATAAGATGATGTTAAGTAAAATGAACCCCAAGATAGAGACACAAGTGGTTTTATCTATCTTGCTATTGCTTTTAATGTATTTATAATGTACTATGTGATTTTTTTTGTTTCTTTTGTATGTTCTTCCCCATGGTATAACTACTGTTTTCACTGTATTTGATTCCAGTGCCCTGAATCTTATATATACATTTTTCTAATTTGGGGAGGGGAAGAGAAATAACAAAATGCTGAAATAAGGATACCCATTGTGACAATGAGATGTACATGACACTATGTTGAAAACAAACTTTAGAAAATCTGGAGAGAAGGGATGGTAAGGAGAAAAAAAGGAGGAGGCAACAATGCTTGATAAGAAATGTACTCATTACCTTGCTCATGTAATTGTAACCCCTCTGTACGGTATTTTCACAACAAAAAAATTTTTTTTTAAATAAATTCTGGAGGGGAGGAGTTGGGGAGGTGGGAAGGGAAGGATTGGTAGGGAAAAGACAAAGGAGGAGTGAACAATGCTCAATAGGAAATGTACTCATTACCTTACTTGTAACTGTAAACCCTCTGTAAAGTATTTTTACTCTCTCTCTCTCTCTCTCTCTCTATATATATATATATATATATATATATATAATTTTTAAAAGATTTGCTTTGGGTTTGGGTTTATAAGAGAGAGAAAACTAGCAACTAGAAATAACTAGGACACCAAAGCTCACATTTAAAATGTTCTTTTTCCAAACTTGAAGACTAGCACTTGGACAGTCCCTTATCTCTAGACCATAGAAAAGGGGGCAGCAAACCAGCTGAGAAACATAAGAGATGCTGTACACACACACACACACACACACACACACACACACACACACACACACACACAATTCTGATAGAAGGAAAAAAGGATGGGGAAAATAAAAACAGGAGATGAATTTTTTTTTATTTTCCTTTCACAATATATGTAGGGAAAGGGCCATGTTAACATATTGTCCTTGAAAAATCTCCAGGCAGTCTTAGATGGCTGTTGTGGTAAGCACCTCATAGAAACAGACAGATAAGAGCTACCATCAACAACAAATGAAGGAAATGAGTCAGAACCTTTGATAAATCCTTTTAAGAGGCAGAGACAATGGTTGCTTCCTTAGCTTCTTAAACCTACATAATTATAACCAGGCCTACCAAGCAGGCATTAGCTCACCACCAGGCATTTTATATATTTTCAATCCCAGACTGGACAGGATATCCTGAAGTTTCATTTAAAGTTAAAGTTCTCTAAGAGGTCCAATAAGATCTTGCATACATAAGCTAGGCATTGCAGTACAGTTTGCAATGGAGAACCAGTCCATCAGTAGAGGACTGGCAGAAGAAAGTACTCACATACTTGTAAGATGGCAGAGAAGCTGGAGGCTAAACAAGTTCTCACATAGAAAGCAGTTTTAGTGTTCCAGTGAACAGTCCTAGTTTAGAGAATCACACCAAGTGTGCCATCACACTACAGAGAGTTTGGCCAGAGAGGAAAAATGCAGGCAGCTTGGTCAAGGAGACAGATCTGAGCACTTGCCAGCGTCTGCGGTGGTGGTGGCGGCTGCCACCATATCAACACAGAGAGCCCGGGACAAAGGCACCAGATGCTATGTGCAAGCAGATTCTATTCACCACCAACAAGAACTGACAAGGAGCAAAAATCTTCATCCTGCTGATCGCAGACCAGGGAAGGCCCAGAAACCAAGAGGCTGGAGTGAGTACATGCCAAGACATCCTTACTCCTTCTTATGGAGCAGTGGTGGGAAGGTAGCCCCTCTCCCCTCACCAGAGAAGAACTTCATCTATAATACTGACAAAGGCACAGCCTAGCAACTGGCTCCAACTCAGGCCTTGGAAGAAAACAATAGGAGCCATTCAGCAGGTCACAGGAACCTGACCTGACGTGCCAGACTCAGGTCCACCCAGGGGAAAGTCGCCACTCCCAGGCAGAGAAAGCTCTGCCCCTCTAGGAGTGACTTTCTTCACTGGGTAAACAGAGCCAGAGGCTACCCCTCCACACCCCAACCTAGGCAACACACCCAGCAGCAGAAGGGGTAAAAGACAAACAATTGAAAAATCAGTAAACATAAATCCTGAGAATGGCTCCAGGCTGGGCTCTATGAGTGTCTCAGGAGCTAGCCCCTCAGGGAAAAGCTACTTATTGCTGATAGGCCTCAACCCTACCCAGAACTTAGCCTCATCACAGCAACTCCAAGCTAGAGGAAACAGACATCTCCCTCTTTTGCGATACTCAAAGCAGACCTCCCTCCCACTGAACAACCCTGGGAGGAGGATCACAAGGTCCTGGTTAAGGTAGAGTATTTTTCTGCCTGCTCAAAAAACTGACTTAAGAAATCAAGCCATAAGAAAACCAAACACCAGGCTGGGAAGGTGGCTCAGTGGTAGAGCGCTTGCCTTGCATGCCTGAGGCCCTGGGTTCGATTCCTCAGCACCACATAAGCAAAAAGAAAAAATCCGGATGTGGCACTGTGGCTCAAGTGGTAGAGTGCTAGCCTTGAGCTGAAGAGCTGAGGGACAGCGCCCAGGCCCAGAGTTCAGGCTCCACGACCGGACCCCAAAAAAAAAATTAAAAAAAAAAAAAAAAAAGAAAACCAAACACCATAAGCAAACCATAGAATCCACCAAGAGACTGGCTACAGACACAGGGGAGATACAAGATCTTTCCTCCCACTCCCCAAAAAAATCAAATACCTCATTTTTCTACCTAATTATTTTTTAATTTTTAAAAAATTGTTTTCTCCTTCTTTTCCTTTCTTTCATAATTTTTACTTTACGGGTGTGTGTGTGTGTGTGTGTGTGTGTGTGTGTGTGTGTGTGTGTGTGTGTGTGTGTGTGTTTTAAGTCTCTTTTAACCTTTTGGTCCTTTTTTATTTTTATTTTTTGCATGACTTAATTGCTGTTCTACTCATCCCCAGATACATACCCGTGGTCGAATTTTAGACCTTATCCTTCATTGTGTACATACTTAATTCAGAAATTGATTACTCAATTCACAACCTCTTAGGCTTACCTTCTTTAATAGTACTATTATTTCTTTTATGTTTTTTGTTCTCTTTTGTTTTGTTCATGGGGCTTGAACTCTGTGCCCGGACACTGTCCCTCTGCTCTTCAGCTCAAGGCTAGCACTCTACCGATTGAGCCACAGCGGCACTTCTGGCATTTTCTGTTTACATGGTGCTGAGGAATTGAACCCAGGGCCTCATGCATGCAAGGAAAGCACTCTACCCCTAAGCCACCTTCCCAGCCCTATTTCTTTATAGCTATATAATTCTTTTTTTGGGAGGCAGGGGGGTCCGGTCATGGGCCTGAACTCTGGGCCTGGGCGCTGTCCCTCAGCTCTTCAGCTCAAGACTAGCGCTCTACCACTTGAGCCACAGCGCCACTTCCGGCTTTTTTCTTTTTGCTTATGTGGTGCTGAGGAATTGAACTCAGGGTCTCAGGCATGCAAGGCAAGCGCTCTACCACTGAGCCACTTTCCCAGCCCCATATACCTATATAATTCTTAAGTGTTCCATTTTTTCATTTTTTATTTTTTCATTTTATCTATCTCTCTTCTCATCTTATTCTTTTCTTCTATCAGTATTATTTCTTTATACTTACATAATGTTTAAGTATTTCATTTTTTTATTTAAATTATTTTTTTCATTTTTTTCTTGTTTATCTCTCTCTTTTCATTCTGTTCTATCCATTTCATCTCTGAGATTAGGACTTGGTTAAATTCAATTTTCCTTTTAACTCTCCACATCCTTCTAATCCTATTTTCCCCACAATTATCCCTAAGCCTGTTAATTTCTGGTCTGATGAATCCCTCTTTGATGTTCTTAGCCCATTAATACATAGTGATTTGATGTTGGATAGATTATATCTCTTGAACTAGATTGTCTCTGCAGCCATTTTGACTGTGCAACTGCAGGACTCTGATGCTTGCCTTAAAATAGTGTTGTAGCGTGAAATTGGTGTTACTTTCATACCAAATGGGCAGAAAAAGCAGGAGAAACACAAGAAAAATGGCAAGTCCAGGTATCTCAACGCCCACTCATGATGATCAGGTAACAGAACAGTTAATGAATAATCTAGAGAAGAGTTCCCAAAAAGTGCTACAAACACCATTGGTAAACATGGTGAATGAAAAGATTGAAAACTTGCAAAGGATTCAGTGTGAGCTTGATAGGGATGAGGCAAAGTTAACCAAAGATTAATGCAGGAACATCACGAGCATGATGACGCTAACCAAAAATTAATACAGGAATCTCGTGAGTGTGAAGAACCTAATCAAAGAGTAATACAGGAATTGCATGAGCAGGATGAGAATAGACAAAGATCAATAGAGGCATTCATGGAATCCATAAACTGACAGCTGAAGAAATCCAAGGAGACCACAAAGGGAATGCTGAATGGAGCCTGTCAGAAGGAAAGGGAGCCCAATGAAACCATAAACAATCAACTAAAGGATTTGAGAATAAACACTGAAAACCAAATTAAGGAAGTAAGAAGTACATACAAGATCTGTAACAAAGCTCCAACAAAGAATTTGAAGCCATGAAAGCCGACCAACTAGAAGGAAAAGAAATTAAAAAGACCGTCTTGTCAGGAGGTTAGACCATGCAGAAGACTGAATCTCTGGGACTGAAGACAGTCTAGATATTATAGAGAAAGAACATACAACTATCCAAGACAAATGCAAGAACTATGATAGATCTATTCAACATTTAGAAGACACCATCAGAAGGCCTAATCTGAGGATAATGGGTGTAGAGGACCTCCTAGAAACAGAAGTTAATGGTCTAGGAAATATATTTAACAGGATCCTAGCAGAGAACTTTCCAAACATGCAAAAAGATAGACCTATTCAGATACAAGAAGCTTTTAGAACCCCAAATAGACCAGAGCAGAACAGGACATCCCACCGTCACATTATAATCCACACAGGATCAATTCAGACCAAGGAAAGAATCCTTAAAGCTGTCAAGGAGAAAAGATCCATCACCTATAAAGGGAAACCAATTAGAATATCCTCAGATTGCACAGCAGAGACAATCAAAGCAAGAAGAGCCTGGAATGATGTATGCAATGCCCTAAACACAAACAGCCTCAACCAGGAGTACTGTACCCAGCTGAACTCTCATTCATAACCGAAGGCCAAATAAAAACCTTCCATAGCAAACAAAAACGGAAACTTATCTCCACCAAACCAGCCTTACAAAGATACTTAAAGATGACCTACACATAGAAAACCAAAAAGAGCACAATAAAGGCCAAGAAACTGCACCCATACTGAGAATCCAAGAACCATAGGAAGAACCCACTTGTTACAGACCTCAAGAAAGTGGATAACATGGCAGGAACTACCAAACACCTCTCAATATTGATGGACTTAATTCACCAATTAAGCGACATGAAATGTCTACTTGGATTAAAAAGCAAGATCTTTCTATCTGCTGCCTTCAAGAGACACACCTTGCCATAAAAACATAGTCTGAAAGTGAAAGGCTAGAATAAAATCTACCAAGCAAATGGCCCCCATAAACAGGCAGGAGTTGCAATTTTAATATCAGATAAAATACATTTCAAATTGAAATTAGTGAGAAGAGATAAAGAAGGTCACTACATACTAATTAAGGGATCTGTCCTTCAGGAGGATATTAAAATTCTAAATATCTATTCACCAAACAACAGAGCACCCAAATTGATCTAAGAAACACTACTTTCCCTCAAATCTCACATAGATCCAAAGACATTAATTGTTGGGGACTTTAACACACCACTATCCCCATGAGATACATCAACCAGGCAAAAACTCAAAAGAGATACTGCAGATCTAAACAACTGCATAGATCAACTCGATTTAACAGACATCTACTGAATATTTCATTCAGAAGCATCAGAATACACATTCTTCTCAGCAGCACACGGAACATTTTCCAAAATAGACCACATTTTAGGTGACAAAACAAATGTCCAAATTAAGAAATTAGAACAACACCAAAAGCCACCAAAGAAAGTCCTGTAACACGTGGAGGCTGAACAACTCACTGCTGAATCACCAGTGGGTCATGGAATAGATTAGAAAGGAAATTCAAATGTTCATGATATTCAACAAAAATGAACACACAATTACCAGCTCCTCTGGGACACAGCAAAGGCAGTACTCAAGGGCAAGTTTATAGCTCTGAGTTCCTACATCAACAACTTGGAGAGATCTGAAACCATCAATTTAATGAGACATCTGATCCTCCTTGAAAAAGAGCAGCAAGCTAAACCCCAATCCAGAAGACAAAAAGAAATAATTAAAATAAAATCAGAATTAAATGAATTAGAATCCAAAAAATCGTAGAAAGAATCAACAAAACGAAGAACTAGTTCTTCAAAAAAATTAACAACATTGACAGACCCCTAGCAGATCTTATCAGAAAAAAAGAGAACACACCCAAATAAACAATCTTAGAGATGAAAATGCAAATATCTCCACAGAAACAACCACCATTCAGAACATTATAAGGGAATACCTCTCAAAGTTTTATGCCAATAAGTTTGAGAATCTAGATGAAATGGACTATTTCCGAGGAAATATTGACCTGCTAAAACTAAACCAAGATGAATTAAACCAACTTAACAGGCCCATATCAAGCATTGAACTAGAAACAGCAATAAGAGACCTCCCATGTAAGAAAAGCCCAGGACCAGATGGTTTCACAGCAGAATTCTACAAGGCCTTCAAAGCAGAACTCTCACCAATACTCCTCCAACTCTTCAATGAAATTGAAAGAGAAAATTCACTACCAAACTCTTCCTATGAAGCCATTACAACCATCCAAAAACCAGGCAGGGACTCATCAAAGAAAGAGAACTATAGACCCATTTCTTTGATGAACATTGATGCAAAACTTCTTGACAAAATTTTGGCCAATCGACTTCAATAATTCATCCAAAAAATCATACACCACGATCAAATAGGATTCATTACAGGGATGCAAACCTGGTTCAATATACACAAATCAATATAACTGATCACATCAACAAGAGCAAGGACAAGAACCACATGGTTATCTCAATAAATGCAGAAAAGGCATTTGACAAGACCCTTTATGATGAAGGCTCTGGAAAAATTAGGAATCCAAGGAACATTTCTCAATACAATAAAGGCTGTATATGACAAACCTACAGCCAGCATTATATGTAATGGTGAAAAATTAAAGCCATTTCCTCTTAACTCAACAACAAGACAAGGATGTCCACTCTCTCCACCTCTCTTCAATTTAGTATTAGAATGCCTAGCTACAGCAATGACACAATATGCAAACATAAAGAGGATCCAAATAGGGAAAGATGAAGTAAAACTCTTCCTCTTTGCAGATGACATGATCTTGTATTTAAAGAATCCCACGGATTCCACTCCCAAATTACTTGAGCTGATTTGAAACTTTGACAAAGTAGCAGGGTATAAAATTAACCCCCCAAAATCAATGGCTTTTCTGTATGCCAACAATGAGAAGAACACAGTTGAAATCAGGAAAGCAACTCCACTCATAATAGCCCCACAAAAAATAAAATACCTAGGAATTAATTAAAGAAGTGAAGGACCTCTATGATGAAAACTTTAAAAACCTAAAACAGGAAATCAAAACAGAACTTAGAAAGTGGAAAAACCTCCCATGCTCCTGGATTGGAAGGATCAACATCGTGAAAATGGCAATACTTCCCAAGGCTATCTACAGATTTAATGTGATACCCATCAATATCCCAACCTCATTCTTCAAGGACATAGAAGATGCAATCCAAAAATTCATATGGAACAATAAAAGACCCCAAATAGCAAAAATGATCTTTATGAGAAAGAACAGTGTTGGAGGATATCAATACCAAATTTCAAACTCTACTACAAAGCCATAGTAATCAAAACAACTTGGTACTGGCACAAGAAGAGAACTCAGGTCCAATGGAATAGAATTGAAAACCCAGAAATGAACCCACAGACCTACAACTACTTAATCTTTGATAAAGGAGCTAAAAAAATAGAATGGAAGAAAGACAGCTTCTTCAGTAAATGGTGCTGGCAAAATTAGTTAATCACTTGTAGAAAACTAAAGCTAGATCCTTATATATCACCCTGTACCAGAATCAACTCCAAATGGATCAAAGACCTCAGATTCAAAGCAGACACCCTGAAAACATTACAGGACAGAACAGGAGAAACCCTAGGTTTCCTTGGCACAGGTCTAAATTTTCTTAAGAGACCCAGAAACACAATGAATCAAAGAAAGGTTGGACCAATGGGATTTCATGAAGCTGCAGAGCTTCTGCATGGCAAAGGACATAGCTAGCAAGATCAATAGAAAGTCAACGGATTGGGAGATCTTCAGTAGCCATACAACAGATAAGGATCTCATGTCTAAAATACCCTTGGACTCAAAAAATTAAATCCCAATGGAAAAACTTGGAAAAAATTATATTAAGTGAAGTAAGCCAGGCCCAAAGAAACGTAGGTCCCATGGTTTCCCTTATTTGTAATATCTAGTATATGTATGAGTCAAGCGGAAAAGGTCAGATAATGTGATGTCAGGAAAATGAACCCTTAGATGTGTATTTTAATGTTTTTTTCTTTCATGCATGTGTTTCTAACACATTTATAAGATTATCTCTTTGTTGCTTTGTATGTCCCTCCCCCACAGTATAACCCCTGCTTTCACTATATTTGATGTCAGTATAACTTGTGGAGGAGATGGGGAAAAACCAGTTGTTTAAGGATACAGGTGGACCTGTTGCAACAATGAGAAGTACAAGTTGTCATGTCCAAAACGAGCTTTACAACGTTGGTGCGGGGGCGGGGGGGGGGGGGGGGGGAGGGGAAGGAGAAGGATTGGGATTAGGGAGGGAGGGGGGAGGCTGGGAAGGGATGTGAAGGGTAAACAAAGGAGGAGGCTGCAATGCTTTATAAGAAATGTATGCATTATCCTGCCCATGTAACTGTAACTCCTCTGTACAGTATGTTCACAAATAAAATTAAATTAAATTTAAAAAAAAAATTAAATCCCCCAACAACAAATCCTCAAAGAAACAACTGCCTAATAAATAAGTGAGCTAAAGACTTACAGAGAAATTTCTCTGAAGAATAAATAAGAATGGCCAATAGACACATGAAGAAATGCTCGACCTCTCCAGCCATAAAAGAAATGTAATTCAAAACAACATTGAGATTCTACCTCACCCCAGTTAGAGTGGCTATAATCAAGAACTTTAACAACAGATTCTGGAGCGTACATGGCCAGAAGGGAACCCTACTGCATTGTTAGTGGAAGTGTAAACTTGTTCAACCACTTCAAAAACATTATTGAGGTTTCCTCCAAAGACTCCACATAGAGCTCTCTTATGACCCAGCAATCCCACTTTTGGGCATTTACCCAAATGATCACAAACACAACCATACTAAAGCAACCAGCACAGCTATGTTTATTGCAGCCTTATTTACCATAGCTAAGATGGAACCAATCCTGATGCCCCTCAGTAGATGAATGGATCAAGAAAATGTGGTATATATACACAATGGATTTCTATGTCTCCATCAGAAAGAATGACATTACCCATTTGTTAGGAAATGGAAAGACTTGGAAAAAATAATATTAAGTGAAGTAAACCAGGCCCAAAGAAACATAGGTCACATGGTTTCCCTTATTTGCAATAACTAGTATATGTCTAGGACAAGCAGAAAATGTCAAAAGCTATGTATATATGACCAGATAAGATGCTGTTAAACGACATGAACCCCAAGATAGAGACACAAGTGTTTTTTTTCTTTCTTGCTATTGTTTCTAATGTATTTATACCATGTGATTTTTTTGTTTCTTTGTATGTTTCTCCCCCACAGTATAACCCCTGTTTTCACTGTATTTGATGTCAGTGCCCAGCATCTTGGATATACACTTCTCTAATTTGGGGAGGGAAGAGTAAAAGCAAAATCCTTAAATACAGATACAGGTTGACCCATTGCAACAATGAGATGCACAAAACACTATGTTGAAAAACGAACTTTACAATTTAAGGGGGGGGGGGTGCTAGTGTGGAGGTGGGAGAGAAGAGATGGTAAGGGAAAAACAAAGGAGGATATAACAATACTTGATCGGAAATGTACTCATTACCTTGCTCATGTAACTGTAACCCCTCTGTACAGTATTTTTGCAATAAAAAATGTATAAAAAATGAGAAAGTACTCAGTAGATTGCAGAGTAGCTGGAAAATGAAGAAGGCATAAGCGTTTATGGAATATATTCTGAAGGCAAAGCTCAGTGGAAAAATAGTGTGCATAGTTTGTCTTTACTTTTCTAAAAAAGGATGTTAATCTTTCTGAGAAAGGGGCAAGGACAATACTTTGACTGCTTTGAATATTATCTTCTTTTGTTCATTTGACTTTGAAACTCTATAAATAGCATATCTAATTTAATTTGAAAACTATAAAAAGTAAAAGTAAAAGATTTTGTTGTTTATTCTATTTGGTGTATGAATGCATTAAAAAGAATTCTGTTTCTAGTGACCGTGAAACACAATTTAACTGTGCATTTCTAAAAGGATATGCTTGAAGGACATAATGACTACACATTAGTCTTTAATTTCTCTTAATGATCATATTGTTGTTAGCAGTAGAGTATTATTATAAGGTTATTATGTAGGTATAATGAGGTACTAAAAACAATAATTATTAGACTTTGTAGACAGAAGATAAACATGCAACATCTACTAGGTTACCTAAAGTATGAAGTAGAATTATTAATAAAATGCTTTCATATGTACCTTATTAAAAGATAATTACACATTTGTAACAGGGAAAGACCTTAAAACAATGAAAGTTTAGCAACAAAATACTCCTAGTACCTATATTGTTATGTCTAAATAAAACCAATCCTGCAACAAAAAGCAAACACTCTTTTTGAAAATGGCTGATCATGGGGTCTACTAGAAAAAAAAATGCAAGACAACCTGGAGTACCTTGTCATATCAAGAAATGTATGATACACTATCCCATCGCAGACTACTGCAAACAAATTAAACATGCTTCCATTGGCCAAATATGTGACCCTTTGGGTATCAATAAGACTAATAACTGCAATGGATTGAAACACATCAAATATGTCTAAATATACAAGTTCACAGTGACATTAATGTTGATCACCAAATATCTGTGTTAGGTACTATAAACCCAACTCATTCCATTAGAAATTAGTAATAAAGTAAAAGTAAGGCATTTATCCTGCTTTTTCCATAGGATTTTTCCTTTATATAAGTATAATACAAGGAAGTGAGCAAGTTCAGGAAATATTAAGAAGAGTGACAAAATCACTCTAGAAGTGATGTGGAATCTGGGCCACAGTATGGAAGGTTACAGGTAATTGGAAAGTACAAGGCCCAGAGTTCAAACCCAGGAACACCAAAACTTGTATATGAATCACTTGAAGTCATTCTGTCTGGGGAAATAATAATGATGGTGTTATTAGCCAAAGTGATGATCCTCAGGAAAGGCAATGCCTTTGTCAAATTCCCACAGAGTTCACTTTAAAAAAGTGCACAATGTAGATGATGCATACTGGATTATGTGGCTGCCTCTAACCCTTTATACAGTACTAGTAATGTCTACAGATGCTTTGGTGCTATCTTAGAACCCTGATGGTATTTTTCCTTGCTGTTATGAGTTCATGCATACTTTAATAAAATGTCTAGTGAGAAAACTTTTTTAAAAGTGCACAATGATACACTAAAATATAAGCAAAAATAGAAGAAGATACAAGTATTGGCATTGGCCTTCTTCCTAGAATCTTTACTTGTGCCATAAATAATTTTAAAATGTGGACTTTACTGGGCCCATCTCTATAAATTTCATGTTTGATTAATTAAATAAAGTATTATTTCAAAATACTTCTGTACCGGTCCTGGTGCTTGAACTCAGGGCCTGAGTGCTGTCCATGAGCTTTTTCGCTCAAGGCTAACATTCTACCACTTGAGCCACAGCTCCACTTCTGGCCTTTGTTCTAGTTAATTGGAGTCTTAGGATTTCCCTGCCCATGCTCGCTTCAAAGGACAAACCTCCTATCTCAGCGTCCTGAATAGCCAAGATTACAGGTGTGAACCACCAACACCTAGCTACTATACAGGAAGTGTTTATAGGTGACTTACAGAGAACTGAAATAGAAAGATATGAAGTGATTGTGACTCTGCTCAAGTGAATAGGGGAAATATCATTTATTAGTGTTTATCTGACTAATAATTAAACAGACCTAAGAAGTTGTAGCCTAGAAATCAGAAGTAAAAACATTAAATTAAAATGGAGAAGTGGTTTATAGGAAACCCAACAATCAACTATGAATATGTAATTCTGATTCCCATTAATGCTGTTAGACTTGGCAGCAGCCCCATAGCATGGGAATTGAATAAAGGGCCTAAGAGAGATGTGAAGAGACATAAGCAAGAATCTGAATCTCAAGATTGTTAACAAGCTGGATTTGACTAATGGGTCAACTTGTTACCTAAAGTCTCTGCTCCATATAGCATACTGGCTGCTGAACTGTGCATCAGCTAGCTTTTATGTAAGCAGGGCTTCAGAGGAACAGGGAAAGAAGGCCACAAAGTCAGAGAGAATTAAAGCTAAAGAGGTCAAAACACTGAAGGTTCAGCTTTAGAAGAACACACTATCAGTAATAAATTCTAATTTCTGCTCCAGACATGCATATGAGAAAAACATTAGAGGCACCAAAAGGAACTAGCAGATGATGGGTTTGATCCATTAACTCTAAGTGGGCTTCATTTTCCCTAAGCCTGGACCAATATCTGGGACAGTATCTCAGGACTACTTTTAATTAGGAACTTTTTGAAAAGAAATGCTGAGATCAGTTTGGTCAAACCTCTGATGCTTGATGCTTAAAATATGTCACACTATATTAGTTTATTACTTGAAAAGATAGCTTCTAATGGAAGAGCAAAAACGATTTTGGTTTCTCCTTTCATGTCCTGGAAGACAGTAGCAATATGAACTCTGGAACATCAAGATCATCTTGCCATCTCCTGTCCTATTTTGAAAAGGCCATTGTGAATTCTTAATAAAACATTAGGCTAGATTTAATTTATATCAGAAAATCTTAAGTCATGAGCCAGAGAAACCACATTTAATCAGACTGCTTACAAAAAGGGCACAGTCTTATCTTTTGCTAGAAATTTAACATATATTCTTTACCATCCAGACAAGAAAATAGCTATTTTAGGAATTATGCTTTTGAAGCAGTTTAAAAGTTTTCAGACTAAGTCTGAGCCACAATAACCAAATAACTCTGTTTTCTATTTTATTGGTCAGAGCTACTTTGGTTGATAAATTAGAATGTAAATTACCATTTACTCACAGGTAAAAATGAGTACTTGAGGGACAGATTTACTTCTATATCATCAATGCTAAATTTAAATTTATTTTGTCTAATCATTGCAAAAACAGTCTAAAAATTCCTAAAGCACACTGTTTTCTAATTTTTCACATTAAAATGTGACTCTGAAAATAACAGGTTTCAAGAGAGATAAAATGAAAGGCTTAAAATGCTGCTTAAAACACTTCAGCCAGTCTTTGCTTTCCTTTCTGTTTGTTGAGACTAAAAAAGAAAGGTCACCTTTCTCTTTTTCCCCCAATTCCAAATTTAGCATACAGTAATGTTTAGAATAATAAGGCTTAAAAACTTTACTTTCCAAACTGAAAGGGCTACTGCTATTTCTAAATATTGATTTCCCTCTTTCATGACCCCAGAAAAATCCAGGTTCTGAAGTTCCTAAAGTTAGCCAAGTTATCTGAATTCTATTCTGCTCCTAATGTGGACAAATTGTTGCTGTGCATTTGGAACTGAGTCTCAAGTACACAGAAAAGAAAATGAGTTGAGTCCTACCTACAACCTCTGTTTTAGAAAAGCTTGATAAATAAGCTTTTCATTCTACTAAACAGAAAAGATTCTCAAAGACACAGATTTGAGCTTAACTCCAAACCTTGACATATACATACTGGATGTTTTCCCTAGGTTTTAATTTCTTCCTAGTTCTCAGACAATATAAGGCTTACTTCTTAAAGGATGGGTCTATGGATTGAATGGAATAATGTGTTAAGTATCTAGTAAAACAAAAATGTAATAACATTAGTTTCATATCTCCCCTTTCCTATTTGAAGGCAATTCTGTATTTTAATATGTGGAAATTAAAATTGTTTAGAGGGGCTGGGAAGTTGGCTCAGTGGTAGAGTGCTTGCCTTGCATGCATGAGGCCCTGGGTTCGAGTCCTCAGCACCACATAAGCAGAAAAAAGCCAGAAGTAGTGCCATGGCTCAAGTGGTAGGGCACTAGCCTTGAGCTGAAGAGCTGAGGGACAGTGCCCAGGCCCAGAGTTCAGCCCCCATAACTGGCAATAAATAAATGAATAAATAAATAAATAAATAAAATTGTTTAGAGTCAAATTTATAATACATGTCTCATTTTAAATATCACTTGTGCCAGTCTTGGGAATTGAACTCAGTGCATGGGTACTGTCCCTGAGCTTTTGTACTCAAGACTGGTGCTCTACCACTTGAGCCATAGCTCTGCTTCCAGCTTTTTGGTAGTTTATTAGAGATAAAAGTCTCATGGACTTTCCTGCCGAGACTGGCTTTGAAATGTGATAGTCAGATCTCAGCCTCCTGAGTAGCTAGCTAGTATTACAGGCATGAGCCACCAACTCCCAGCTAAGTGTTTTTTAACATCTAACTCCTATTATTGAATCTACAGAACACTCTGCATATTAATCAACAACTATCTTTTAAAATAGTAGCCTATGGTCAACGTTGACTAAATTTCTATGTGCTGTATAAATTTAATTATTTATTTAATGAAGACAGAAAAGGAAAACCATCCGATAAAGATGCTAGTACATGGCCTAGTTTTGTAGTCCTTCAGTTAGTTTTCATGTTTTAGCCTTTTTTTCCCGGTACTGGGGCTCATTCTCTGGGTTTGGATGCTGTCCCTGAACTCCTTTTTGCTAAAGTGCTCTACTACTTAAGCGACAGTGCCACTTCCAGCTTTTTCTGTGATAATTGGAGGTAAGAGTCTCGTGGACTTTGCTGCATGGGCTGGCTTTGAACTGCGATCCTCAAATTTTAATAGCTAGGATTACAGGCAGCAACCACTGTTGCCTGGCTTGAATTTTAGCTTTTAAATCAAATTTCTAGGGAGTTTACATCCTGAGGAACAACTTAATTAAAATTCAACTAGCATTTTTACAATTTTTCATAAAACCAACACACTTCTCAATGCCTGAAAACTATCTTCTACCTACCAAGATAAACATGGACAGTTCTTTCTGATCCCATCACTTGTGAGCAAAGTTGATGGGACCAGGAATGGAATTTTCCCTAACCATAACTAAGTTCACAATTTTTCCTGAGAATAGAACAAAGTAATTGTAGTCTAGGTAGAAGTAAACTCTTCAGTGTTTGATCAGCCATGGTCACAGTATAAAAGAAAGTCAGTCTGCAGAGAGAGAAGGTTAAGAGATCACATAATAAGGAAACATGGATGTAACCCAGAACATATATGCTATAAGTGAGACTATCTCACAAGGTTACTGAGCCACTCCAGTTTCCTGCTCTTGTCCTCTTCTGATCCCATTAGGGCAGTGCAATCACCAGTGTATTTCTGATACACAGAAAAAAGTCATGACATAAACAGGTAATGAAACACAAACACTGAAGAGTTATAATTCTTCTGGCGCTGCACATTGCTATTTTAATCAGCACCAAAATAAGAAGAGATGTCTAGCTTTTTGTAAGTTCTTTTACTCCACTTACTGCCATTTTTCTACTAACATAATGATGTACTATCTGAATAATTTTAAAGTTATAAAAATCAAAAAAATTGATTAAGAAAGAGAAGAATAAAAATGAGTAATGTTTAGTGGCAAACGAAGTGGTGACTATGACTCCAAGAAAGAGTTAAATAGGCACGTATTTCAAATTATCTGGCACATTAGGGGACAGGAAATCTGTTTAGTGGGCCAGCACAAAAGAGTCATTTTTAATAACCAGTACACAGAAAGTAATAAGGATAAATATTGGTATTGCAGATATGTATTGTTTCATTGTAGGTAACTTATAATACAACAATAAATTTGACCAGCTAAAAATTAAAGTTAGGAAAACATACTTTTAGCTGGGTACTGGTGGCTCACACCTGTAATCCTAGCTACTCAGGAGGCTGAGAACTGGAGATCCTACTAAAAAGCCAACTTAGGGGGCTGGGAAGGTGACTCAGTGGTAGAGCGCTTGCCTTGCATGCATGAGGCCCTGGGTTCGATTCCTCAGCACCACATAAGCAGAAAAAGCTGGAAGTGGCGCTGTGGCTCAAGTGATAGATCGCTAGCCTTGAGCTGAAGAGCTAAGGGACAGCGCCCCTGCCCAGAGCTCAGGCTCCATGGCCGACAACAAAAAAAAAACAAAAAAGCCAACTTAGGCAGGAAGTCCATGAGACTCTTCTCCAATTAACCACTGAAAGAAAAAAGTCAGGAAGTAGAACTGTTGCTCAAGTGGTAGAGCACCAGCCTTGAGGTAAATAACTCAGGGACAGTGCCTAGGCCCTGAGTTCAAGCTCCAGGACACCCCCTCACACACACACACACACACACACACACACACACACACACACACACACAAAGAATACACACTTCTGAGTAACTATATTACAAAAACAACTATGATTTTTACTTTTGGTCAGAATGAAAAGAGGTCAAAAATCACCGCATTACTTTGGGCCCACAGCCCACTACTACTGTGGGCCCAAAGTAATGAGGCCAAGTGACCATGAAGCAAAGCTGCTGAAATAATAAGCAGAATAAACCTTTCCTCCTTGTTGATTTGTTTATCTCAGGTTCCTGTCCCAGAGATGGAAAGTTGTCTTACACAAGTTGTGCAAATGCATCTATGCTACTAAAAGCCTGACACATAGAAAACTTGATAAATTAGTATTTATCCAAATTTTAAATTGTTTATTCTGAGAAAGAGAAACTTTTAGTTCTTTCAGGAGAATGAAAGGGCAAGCCACATATCTACTGAAAATGTGAATCTGGAACCCAAAGAGCAATTACAAATTACTAGTAGGGGCAATCTAATTCTGTTAATAGGCAAATATCTGAGTTCTTCAGGGCGCTGGTGCTTCACGCCTCTACTCCGGAGGCGAAGATCAGGATTATATTGGTTTGAGCCAGCCTAGTCTGAAAAGTACTCCAGATTTCATCTCCAAAATAACCAGCAAAAATCACCAGGCTGGTGTGACTCAAGTGGCAGTGCACCAGCTGTGAGCAAGAAAGCCAAGCAAGAACAGCAACCCCTGAATTCAAGCCCTGGTACTAGCAAAAAAAAAAAAAAAAAACTGAACACTTTCCCAAAGACCAAGTACATGAAAAGATGCCCAAAATCATTCATGAAAAGTTACATGCAAATTAATGCAATGAGATGATTCTTTATCCACTCTCATTGCTGATATATAGTTACTTTACAGTAATCCTTCATTTTAAGTCATATTAGATAAACCATTCTTATTTATAAATATTGCACACACTAAAATTCTGTTTAGTCTTCAAAATGGAATCACTAGAACAAAGAGTATTTCTATTTTCAATTTTTATGTATCCCATCCCCTGGGTATATCTAATATGCGTTGTGTTTTAACAAAGGAATGACTCGTTGTATATCTTGAAACTTAGCTAAGAGGCTTTGTTTTCTCATGGTTATTGGATATGATTCACATTTATTTTTCTATGAATGGGCAATTTCAAATATTTTCTCTTATTTGTGTTTTTTAATCTCTTGAGTTACTTTTCTACATTAGATTTTCATCCTTACTCACGTTCATAGGTTACTGTTCTTTTCTTCTACACTGAAGCTTAACTTTAATGTTTAAATGGTCAGTTATTGTGATATAATTTATCTACAATGAAGTGCATTCCTTTAAGAAGTAAAAGACACTACTATAAGCTTTAGTTACATTGTATACTCTAGTTGCTTAGTCCTGGGCCTTCGCTTACTTTGTTTCCTCAGTCTCTGATACGCTTTCTCACTCATGCTGCATCCATGATAAGGCAATGATTTAAATTGTATTCATCTTTAAGGACCAGCCCAGAACTCTCCCATATGTCCAAGCAGAAGTCATTTGTCTTAGTGGGTTTCTTTCTTACTTTCTTTTAGAATTTTATTGTAAATGTGGTGTACACAGGAGTTACAGTTACATAACCAAGACAATGAGTACATTTCTTGTCTAAGATTGTTACCCTCTCTCTTATCTATCTCCCACTTTCCCTCCCCACATCTTTCCCCTTCCCAAGTTGTGAAGTTCATTTCCAACATAGTGTCTTGTGAGTATCGCTGTTGCATTGGTTCACCCATTGTCCTTTGTCTCACCATTTTGTGATTCCCCTTGCCTTCCCCAAATCAGATAAATGTATATACATGCCACAGGGTACCAAATTCAAAAACAATGAC
Organism: Dipodomys spectabilis; assembly: GCF_019054845.1. Taxonomy (NCBI): domain Eukaryota; kingdom Metazoa; phylum Chordata; class Mammalia; order Rodentia; family Heteromyidae; genus Dipodomys; species Dipodomys spectabilis. Next base: position 1,701,596 of record NW_024871002.1, on the reverse strand, counting down.
GTCAGGAGGTAAACCAAAGAAAAAGAAAAAATGAAAGGAAAAACAAATAACTTTACATAGTACATTATAAACAACAACAAAAACTCTCTTATTTCCATATCTTGGAGTTCATTTCAATTAGCATCATCTTATATGGTCATATGTACATAGCTACTGAGCTATTGTGATCCCATGCTAGGACTATCCTAAACATACACTAATTATTACAAATGAGGGAAACCCCTTAAAGTTAAGGGTTTAGCTTTATTATTCTGGAAACTACCAACAGCAGTTGGCAGTGTGCCTGGCTAAATACACTCTCAGGTCTCAGAAGTTTCTGCAAAGCACAACTATATTGAGAGTGCCACATAATTCTAGAAAGCAGTAAACCAACAGGAAAAACAGAGGCACATATGGAAAGCAAAATACCTGAAATAATAAATAGGTTTATCCCCATATTAGCCAGCGTTTTCCAGAGAAACAGAACCAATAGGGTATTGTGGGGTGGGGGTGGGAGAGAGGAGGAAAGCAGAAGTGGAAGAGCAGGAGAGGGGAAGAGGGCGAGAGCATAAGAGCAAGAAATTGATTTTAAGGAATGATGGAGGGCAGGAAATGTGACTTTGTAACACAGTTAACCAATTGCAATATAAATTATTCCTATTCTTTGGGTTTATCATTGGTTTTACAATAGTTGGTATAATTTGCCATTGGTGAAACTGCTTGTGTTTTGAAGAAGGTGACTCTCATCATAGTTTCAATGTATCAAATTAGCTATTTGTTCAAACATTATTCTAGATGTTTCTGGGATGTGATAACATTTAAATGAGTAAACTCTGAGTAAAATGAATTGTCCTACATAAAGTAAGTAGTCTCATCCAATCTTTGGAAGATATTAATATGAAAATAATTATCTCTCTCCTCAAAAAAAGACTTTTCAGGATGGAGCTTCAAATGTTTACTAGATATCTCGGATAGCATATAAGTACATCTGTCTGTCTGTCTGTCATTACTGTAGAATTGAATCCAGAGCCTCCCTCATTCTTATAGTAAAGGAATATAAGCCAGAAACTAAACTTTCTTTATTCCCCACATGTTTACACTAACCAGTTCATTTAAGTTGTAGAGTTTTTGAGTGGCTTTCAAATCCATCTTTCATTTCCCTCTTTTCTTTATAGATCTTAGCTTCATCTAAGATTCCATCTCCCTTATATGGCTCCCATAGATGGTAATGACCTCTCACTTCCATACTTTGCCTGGTATTTCCCTATATAATGTCTAATGAAGACTAAAACTGACTTTCATCACCTGTCAAAAGTATAAGAACATAAGAATTTTAACCATTGTATATTGACCTTGGGAAAGGGGTAAGGATATGATATCAAGCTCCAAATCCTCACAGACCATGTGAACAAGTTTCTAGGTTAAAAAGGCTGAACCACCGGGTGCCGGTGTCTCACGCCTATATAGGATTTAGCTACTCAGGAGGCTGAGATCTGAGGATCACGAGAGACTCTTATCTCCAATAAACCACTAGAAAACCAGAAGTGGAGCTGTGGCTCAAACGGTAGAGAACTTGCCTTGAGCTGAAGAACATAGCGACTGGACCCAGGCCCAGAGTTCAAGCCTCAGGACAGGAAAAAATGGGGAGGGAGCTGAACCAGTGGCTCTCCATATATGAACTTCCCCCCTGCTGTTGCTATGCGTGATGTGTTCCATCATTAACTCAAACATTCTATGACTAGAAGGGAGGTAGAAGCATAGAGAACAATTCATTGGGTACTTTATATGGTGAGGGAAGAGAATAGAAAAGTGGAAATAAGGGGCTGGGAAGGTGGCTCAGTGGTAGAGCGCTTGTCTTGCATGCTCGAGACCCTGGGTTCGATTCCTCAGCACCACATAAGCAAAAAGAAAAAAGCCGGACGTGGCACTGTGGCTCAAGTGGTAGAGCGCTAGCCTTGAGCTGAAGAGCTGAGGGACAGCACCCAGGCCCAGAGTTCAGGCCCCACGACCAGACCCCCCCCCCCAAAAAAAAGAAAAGAAAAGTGGAAATAAGAGCCAACCTCGGGGGCTGGGAGTTTAGCCCAGCGGAAGGGCGCCCACCCGGCGCACGCAAGTCCCTGGGTTCAGTCCCAGCCCTGGAAAAAAAAAAAAAGAAAGAAAGAGACAACCTCATAAATCCAACAATACCTCACCAAAATTTTGTGCTGAAAGGATTAAAGGTGCAATTTTAAAATTACTTATTAGAGTGGCCTTGATAGTCTTGCAGGCACATAGATTTTATATGAGTTTTGTTGGTTGGTTTGTTGGTTGGTTGGTACTAGAGTTTGAACTCTGAGCTTTGCACTTGCTCAACAGGATCTCTGCCAATTAAGTCACACTTTAAGTCCTTAGAAAGGGCTTAAAATCTAATCACCAGCCCTTGCAAAAATGTATGACATGGTCATAAAGTCAGTGATATATGGTATTTTGCACATTGGGAGGTCTATCTGCCACCAACCAGTCCAGACACCAAGAAGAATTTAAACATTTGTGTAAGTTTGTATAAGTGAATAAAATCTATTTACTTGGTCTGGGATGTAGCTCGGTGGCAAAGCACTTGCCTAGCAACATACTGCGTTTGATCTCCAGTGCAAAAAAAGAAAAGACAAAAAAAAAAAGATTTACTTAAGAAAATATAAGTAGAACCCCTACACGCAGAAAATGCTAAGCACAGTTATACTAGGTGAGTGTGTGATCCAAATCAGATTCTTAAAGATGCAAAGTGATTCTAGACCCTTAAGAACCAGGTTGTTGTTTTTTTTTTTCTTGACCTATAAGGGCTGACGGATTTATGAGTCAGGCTTCTGCTTTACAAGCAAACCCTTAGGTAAAACTGACATTTTAACTGAAGTCATTATATCCCTTTGCACCAAGGAAACTACTAGGAAGAGTTTTATGGCAGTTTATATAGATAAATCAGCAGATAGACATGATTATGACTGTAATGAGAATATCAAATTGAATAAAAAATAAGATACAACAGGAGGAAGAATTCAAAAGGGGAAACTTTGTAACTAATCTACACTGTCAGAAAGGGGCAACTGAAAATTTTAATTCACCTATGAGATTGTCAGTTTCTTCATTAAAAGTGTATAAGGGTTAGGAAGGAACAATTAAAAATATCCTAAGAAATCTCTTATATTTAACAAAGTACAATTTGGTCCGCAGTAATTTTCCAGACCAATAATATAAGGATGAAATAGATATGGAAACTATCATTAAAGAAGAGTAATGGGTACCTGTAACTATTAGAAGAGAATGAAAATTATAGAGAAAATCTGGATATAGTCACACACCAACTTCATCTGATACTTGAAGCTAAGCAACTTAGGGCTGATAACCATTTGGATGGGAGGAACTGTAAAACTAAAAATGAAACAAAAAAACATCCAAAATATCTATACTGAATAGGAATATTTAATAATGTATTGATTAGCTGGAAGCCTGTAGTTCATAACTGCAAATCTAGCTACTTGGAAGGCTGAGATCAGGAGGAAAGGCCACCCCCACAAGAAAAGTTTGAAAGGCTACTTCTCAACTCACTGCTGGGCATCTTGGCATATGCCTGTGATCTTAGCTTCATGAAAGGCTGAGATTAGGAGGATCACAGTTCCAGGCCAGCCCTAGGCCAAAAACTTCATAAGACTCCATATCTATGGAGCAAAGCTGAACACAGTGACATATGCCTATCATCCCTGCTATGACAGAGAAATCATGACTTGAGGTTGTACCTATGTAAGAAACAAGATATTAAATAATCAGCACAAGAAAAGGGCAAAAGGTATGGCTCAGTGGTAGAGCACCTGCCTAGCAAGCATGAAGCTCTGAGTTCAAACCATATTATTGTCAAAAAGAACATGCATTGACCACAGTTAGAAAGTAAAGGACAAATTACTCCTATCTTATCATTGTGGGAAATCTTAATCAGAAAGGCAGTCTGATCTTCTGCTTAAATTCTTATATTCCACATGTGATGTATCAAAATGTGTCCATCCTGAAATCCCATGTGATGAAATATATGTGAGAGCCCGACATAATCCTAAAACAGTGAGGCTGTTACTGTATAGACATAGGCTATTTTTCACTGTCAGACATACATTAGTATTCCCAAAATCATGAAATAAGGGATTTCTCTTATGGAAAAGGAGGAAAAAATAAAATATTTAAACTATGCCTGTGTGTCTCAAATTTTTAAGTAGGAATTGAAGTTAAAATCACAAAACCTTGATATTCAAGGGGAACTTCAGAGATTATGTAGGTTTTATCATATACATAGTGGCAAATTTGCCCCTCAACCATTATTCTTACCAAGGTCAATAAACCTCCACTTGGTTATCTCTAGTAATGGGAACACCCCATACTCAGATAATGACCCATTCAATATTGCAATAGCCTTATTAGAAAATCCTCTGATACTGAAATGACATCTAGTTCTTTGAATTTCTATCCACAGAATCTAATGTTTAAGACTATAAATACTTAAATCTGTAAATTAATTCATGATATATTTTACGTATAGTAAAATTTGGGTTTCATAAGCTATGAAAGGCAATAAACCAAGCAGTAGCCATATTTATTTATTTATTTATTTAATTTTTTTTTCTTTTTTGGTCATGGGGCCTGAACTCAGCCTGGACACTGTCCCTCAGCAATTCAGCTCAAGGCTAGTGCTCTACCACTTGAGCCACAGCGCCACTTCCGGCTTTTTCTACTTGTGGTGCTGAGGAATCAAACGCAGGGCATCAGGCATGCAAGACAAGCACTCTACCACTGAACCACCTTCCCAGCCCAGTAGCCATATTTCTATCCCAGGGAAATAATAAATTTGGGAGCCAGGCATTGGTGTCTCACGACTGTAATCCTAGCTACTCAAGAGGCTGAGATCTGAGGCTCCACAGTTCAAAGCCAGCCCAAGCAGGTAAGTCCATGAGACTCTTATCTCCAATTAACCTATCAAAGCTAGAAGTGGCCCTAAGTTCAACCCCAGGACCAGTACAATAATTAGTAATAATAATAATAATAATAAATTGGGGCCTTTTTAGAGTATGTAATAATCAAGATTACTGACTGATTTTGTATTCATAGTACAAACTGAAGTAAATTTTTATGCCTACAGAACTTTACAGAACTTTAAAAAGTTCACAGAAGTTTATGTGAACATCTGTATGGGAAAGGTTACTTTTCAGCTGGTATCATAATTACTTTTGCCATTCCCAGAGATACCAGTGCATACTCTTTGAAGGCAGGCTTCAGGCCTGAGTCTCTAATAATTATTCTAGCTAGTTGAAAACAAATGATCCCAGAATCAGAGAATTGGAGTTCTAGTCTTTTTTTTGTGGATGATGGTATTGAGGCTTGAACTAAGAGCCTTGTGTTCTCACTTGGCATTTAATTCAAGGCTAGCGTTCTGCCACATGAGCCACACCTCCATTTCCAGCTTCCTTGCTTGCTAATTGGAGGTAAGAGTCTCACGGACTTTTCAATCCAGCTGGCCAGATCTCATCCTCTTGAGTAGCTAGGATTTTATGTATGAGCAACTCATATCAGGCAAGGAGATCCAGTTTTTTTTAAATAGAAATTTTACTTTTCTTGGGTAAATTAACATCTCTGAGCTTCCTCATCTATAAAGTGAAAGGCCGGATAAATGTAGCAATACATTTAATTCTGATTAATAGATTTTTTTTTCCTTTATCAGTGGACCTCAACTGCAAGAGCAATGTAATTTTGTGACTGCTGTTATTCTGAAGCCATGCTCACAATCTTACACCATAATAATGAGACAGGAAAGATAAATTAAATTCATAGTAAGATACTGACATACTTAGGAAACTTATTGCTAAAGCAGGCAGCCTTTCAATCAATCCAATCTATATTTACTGTTTCACTACATACAAAGTAATAGTTTTCCAATATTATATGTCTCTAAAGGATTTTAATGGGTTATGTGCTTGCTAGTTAACTAGTGCAGTATTAACACATACATTTAACCATTACCCAAACATAATTACAGTATGACACTGGTACTTTTATCTCACACAAAATCTACATTGCCTATATATATATCCCTTAATTTTTATTACCCTTACCTTACCTTAAATAGGTTTCTTTATAAGTAAATCTTTAAAGGTATAACAGTCTTTTCTATATGGAATATCTTTCATTGACTCAGCACATTGTCTTACAAACTAAGAAAATGATGTTTATATAAAGATTACTTCAAATAATATTATTATCAAGCCAGCAAAATGGTATACAAAGCCATTCTAAAATGTCTCCTAGTTTAAGACAATAATTAGTCTACAGTTTTTACTTGAAATGTAAACTGTAATATCTTAACAAAAGTTCAGCAAGAACCAGGCACTATTGGCTCAAACCTGTAATCCCAGCTACTCAGGAGGCTGAGATCTGAAGATATCAGTTTGAAGCCAGTCATGAGTCTATTATCCATGACTCTATTATCTCCAATTAAGCAGAAAAAGCTGGAAATCAAGTTATACCTCAACTGATAATGCAACAGTGTTGAGTGAAAGAGCTAAGCAAGGGTGAGAGTCCTTAAATTCAAAACCAGTAATCCCCCTGCCAAAAAAAGACATAGAAGAAGCTCATCTGTACCAAAAGTAAAAGTCAAACTTCTTCTGAAAAGACAAAGGAGGTAGAGTTTTCACCCTATTCCTCCTACTAAGTATGAGAAGCAAACATAGACATTCTACATAAAGCAAATATACTATGATTCTGAAAGTGATAAGAAAATGAAAACAATCTAAGTATCTCAAGACCAAATACAGTAGTCAGAAAAGAAAAGCTTGTTTTCTCCAATCAAAGAACTAGGAAAGGGACAAAACAGCAAGACAGAAAACACTTAGACAACAACCACTACTCCAGCTAAACACAACAACCAAAAAGGTTGCACTCTATCCATGTCAGTAAAGGGCTGATGGAGAGGTTGACTTCTTCCTTCCATTGAGATGGTGGTAGAGGAGGTCTAGTGGATAATTGGGACTTTCACCACTACCTGTAGTTACATTGACAGCCCTCCCTCATAGTGTCAATACAGGGTCTATAAGGAGCAGTAACAAGGTATTCCAACTCCCCTTAGGAAAAGAAGCACCTCTCAAGAACTACTGGGGAACCACGACTTCCACTTGCAGTCATTGGTAAGGAGTTAATACTCTTTGGGTACTAACAGAGGTCAATGGGGGAGTCTGGGAGTCTGGGAGTCTATACCCACAGGGTAGTAATAAGGTAGCATTCTCCCTTTCTGTGACAGCGAGGTGTTAAAAGAATGCAATCAAAACCAAATGTTTAAATAAGATCCAGAATCTCATGACATAATGCCCCAAATTTCTAGATTATCACACAAAAATCATGTACCATACCAAGAACCAGGAAGATCAAACTTGATGAGAAAAGAATTAATAAATGTCAACGCCAAATGACAAACATATTGGAATTATGTGAGAAAGAGGCAGGACAGCAATCTGAAAATGTTTCAAAGAGCAATTATGAATATGCTTCAAAAAAGAATTTCAGTAAAAAAAACAAAATTCTCAGTGAAGAAGAACATCTAATAAGCAAATGAAACTTTGAAAACTAAATGATACAATAATAAAAAAAAATTTAACTGAAGAACACAAGAGACAGAGGTTGAAATGAACTGGAAGATAGAACAACGTTCACTAAACAATCTCAACAGAAAATATGGACTGAAAAAAGTAAGGAAATCATGAGGGACCTCTGAAAGATCTTAATACAAGTTTGACCATTATATCAGTCCACCCCTTTATTAGCAGAGCACATTTTAAGACTCTCAGTGGATGCTTGAAAGTAGATACTAACAAAATATATATTGACTACTAGGTGTGATAAAATTTAATTTATAAATTAGGCTAGAAAGAGAATAATAACAATAATGAAAGAGAACAATAATAATAAACTACTATAACAAGTTCTCGCAAAGTAACACCCTCCCTTCCTACCACCCTCCCCAGGCTTACTCAAACACAAGCACTACTATAATTTGAAAAATCCATTTGTTGACTGGCATGATGATGCATGCCTACAATCCCAGCTATGTGGAAAGCATAGCTAGGAGGATAGAGGTCTAAGGCCACCCCAGGCAAAAACTCAAGACCTTACTTGAAAAGACAAAATGGTAGTGCATCTTCCTAGCAAGCTGCTTAAGGCTCTGAGTTTAAATTCCAGTAGTGTGTGTGTGTGTGTGTGTGTGTGTGTGTGTGTGTGTGTGTGTGTGTGTGTGTGTGTGTGTGTGTGTGACAGAGAGAGAAACAGAGAGAGAGAGAAAGAGGGAGATAAAACAGACAGACAAGTAGGCAGCAAACAGACAGACAGAAACAGTCATTCTGATAACTAAGATAGCTAACACAGGTAATACATATTTCAATATAACAAAATTGTTCAAGTCTGAGCAGGACAAGGACACCACATTACTCAGAATGGTGTGAATTTAAAATGTGAATGGTTTATTTCTAGAGTTTTCCAAATAATACTTTTAAACTGAAATTAACCATGAATAATTAAAAATACGCAAGCTGAAACTACTAAAAACATAACCAGAAATGGAGCTATGGCTCAAAGTGATAGAGGGATAGTCTTGAGCAAAAATAGCTCAGGGACAGCATCCAGGCCCTGAGTTTAAGCTCCACAACCAAAAAGAAAGAACGTTTTCAACATAGTGTTTTGTACATTTACAACTTTGGCCCAGGGGTGGCGGGTGGTAGTTGTGGAGATGTGAGGGAAAAGGATGGAAGGGGGGAAACAAAGGAGGAGGCAACAATGCTCAATAGGAAATGTACTCATTACCTTGCTCATGTAACTGTAATCCCTCTGTACAACATTTTTACAATAAAAAAATACAAAAAAAGAAACATATAGTTTCACTTTATTAGCTGTTTTTGTCTTCCCAAATACATCTTTCCAAAATGAATACTCATGTATATGCTTTACTAAATGGATCTGCTGCTGTGGATTAAAAAATAGAAACATATTAATTAAAAAAGCTGTGCAAACTCCAAATAGGATGAACTGAAAGGAATCTACTGTAAAACATGGCATACTCAAACTTTCAGAGATTATTAACAAAATTTTTTAAAGCATCAAGAAAGAAATGACACCTTATTTTTTAATCAACAGCAGATTTTTCATCAGAAACAATGGAAGTGATAAGGTAGGGACACAAGACTTCAAATACTGAAAGAAAAGAACTAGCAATGAAAATACCCTTCAGAAATGAATGAGGATCAAGGAATAATTCTCAGAAAGAAAACTAAGCATTTACTATCAGTAAAACCACCCTAGAAGAAGAACCTAAGAGGGAGCTGGGAAGGTGGCTCAGTGGTAGAGTGCTTGCCTTGCATGCCTGAGGCCTTGGGTTCAATTCCTCAGCACCATATAAATAAAAAGAAAAAAGCCGGAAGTGGCACTGTGGCTCAAGTGGTAGAGCGCTAGCCTTGAGCTGAAGAGCTGAGGGACAGTGCCCAGGCCCAGAGTTCAGGCCCTGGGACCGGACCCCCCCTAAAAAAAAAGAAGAAGAAGAAGAAGAGCCTAAGAAAGTTCTATAATCTGGAAGAAAATTATGAGGAATCTTACATCAGGAAGTAAAACATGATAAGGAAAACACAAATGAATACAACTTTCCTTTTTTCTATTCTTGGGAAAGATTCCTTGAAATTATTGGCATTTATGAAACAATTTTATATCTTTATTGTGGATGTGGTTACACAAATATATAATATGATAAAATTACATAAAAACTGTATACACACTGTACCAATGTCAGTGTCTGGGCTATGGCAATATACTGTAGTTATAAATTCAAATAACTATGCAAACCCTGAATAGGATTAACTTAAGGAAATATATTGGAGGAAACTAGATGAAGGATATACAGGTCCTCTTGTACTATCTTTGCAATTCACCACTACATTATAAAGTTTTTTTTTTGGGGGGGGGGGGGTCCGGTCGTGGGGCCTGAACTCTGGGCCTGGGTACTGTCCCTCAGCTCTTCAGCTCAAGGCTAGTGCTCTACCACTTGAGCCACAACGCTACTTTCGGCTTTTTTTCTTTTTGCTTATGTGGTGCTGAGGAATCGAACCCAGGGCCTCAGGCATGCAAGGCAAGCACTCTTACCACTGAGCCACCTTCCCAGCCCCAAAGTTTATATAGTTTAAGTACCATTTTATGTAATATACAGAAAGGACATATACTGATGCATATTGAACAATTTTTATTACATCTCACATGGTAACTGTTTTAAGTCTTTCAATTAGGAAATCAACATGGTTGGGAAATAGAACAAATATTTTTCAATAAGTTACAACTAGGAAAGCCTAAGAACTGATTTAATTCCCACATGGCACATTCAATATGTTTGTCCTGAAATATTATGATACAAAAATTTATGATATGACACAAACACTGATTGTTTCTGTTGCAGATTTTTATGGTATACAGGAATATATGCTGTGCTTTATCAGACTTTATAAAAGAATAAGAAAAATGAAATGAAGAAAAAATTGAAATTTTATTGATATGCACGTCATGTTTCAAAAGCTTACCCAAAGTTAGCTTTAAGTAAATTACATTATGCTGAAGTATAAAGATGTTTTGAATGCATAGTATCTATTTCATTGTACACCATCTCAAACAAATACTTGTGCAGCAATGTTCTAAAAAATGGCTTAACAAATATACCAAACTCAAATCAATATTACTTATATCAGTATTCATTTAACTGGAATGTTCTCATAATTCTTAGGAGAAAAATAAATGATAATAAAAATGTTATAGCAAAGGCCCTTTAGAAAGATACGCCTTAAAATGTTTCTACAGTACAGGAATAAAAGTAAAATAGAAAATATATCTCTGAAACTTTAAACTTAGAATCCAAAAGCTTGTGTTAAAGCTATCCAGTGTGTCCCCTCTCAGATCCAAAAATGTAGTTCCTTTTAAGGAAATATACTCATCACTGCTCATGCAAATAAGCTGCCTTATAGGCATAACAAATCTTGATCTATGTGCTGATGTGGGGTTTTTTTGGTTATGCTTGGTTATCATGCTTTACATTTTTTAGATGAAAATTAATGTAATGTAGAGCCCCTCTTATTCTCTTTGTGTTTTGTACTAAAATACAGTATACCATATTAATTTGCAAAACAGTATCATTCTTTAATAAAATGGTTTCCAAATGCACCAGGAAGGTTCATGCTTTTCTTCATGCTAATTTGTCTAGTCTCTGAATAACTGGAAAAGTAGCACAGGCTAAAACTGCAGCTGCTACCATGTTCTCAATTACTTAAGGAATTTTACACTTTATTGGCGTAACATGAGAGTTTATGCAATTGTCTACAATATGTCATGACTAATACATGCATATTACTAATATTACAAGCTTGTTGCTTGGGCTTACTTTTTTCAGTAAGAAAAATACTGACATTGTTATGTTAAATATTATGGAAATTGGTGGTATATCATGTTTTTGCCTTTGAGCAACAACTTGAGAAAAATGGGGTCATAAGGATTCTAACCCATTAATACTTTGATGGGTTCATAATTTAATGGGCTACTGGGAGATAATAAAACTTTGGAAGTAAGTAGGCCATTGGGGAAGGCATCTGTTTCTCTCTTTGTTCTCTTTCTCTTCACTTCTGCCATAATATTCAGCTTCACCTCCAGCCAAAAGCAATGGAGCTAGGCAACCACAGACTAAACTTCTGAAACTGTGAGCTAAAACAAATCATGTCTCTTACAGGTTGATTTCCTCAGGTAGTTTGTCATAGCTACAGTAAACTAACTAGTTTGAAGTTTTATCCTGGAACAAATACATAGCCAATGTTTTAGAGCTAGTATCTCCAAATAAATTAGATTTAAGGTTTACATTAAAGCTGATGCATAGCAGGGGTTCTTGGTTATTCTCTAATATAGGTTTTGCTCTTAAAGCAATACTATTTTTCATTGGGCATAGTCATGAGTGAAGGACTGTATTTTGCAACCCCCTTTGTAAGCAGATGTCACCATAAAACTAAGTTCTGGTTAGTGAAATATATAAATGTGGTATATGCAACCACTTAAGGTATATACTTAAATAGACAAAGTGTATTTTCTTCTACTCCTTTCTAATTCCTTTGGATAGAATGTTCTTAAAGAACAACCGAGTAAACAGAAGGTAGAACTTGACCCTATTTCTCATTGCATTTCCAAATACCTTAGTCATTGAAATACTAATTCTTGTTCAATAAATTTATATATAAAATTCTTTACTTCCTCTTACAGAAATAAAGTGAGGTCCTACATACTGAGGCTAATTAAAATAGTTTTTGTTATCTTCAAGTAAAGTAGATCTATCTATAAAACATGGAGCTAGACATAATCCACATAAATAGTCCTCATAAACCATTTCAGACTCTAAACCATTTTAGGCACTAATTTAAGCAGAAAACCAAACTACTAGGAAAAGTAATAGACTACTATATTGTAACTGGTTCATTTTTCAATAAATATTTTTTGTGACACAAAAAATACGCTAAATAGTTTTTCCTAGGTGCCTTGGTTTTAGGATTGTTTTGTTTTGTTTTTGCAGAACTGAGGAATGAACTCAAGGCCTGAGCTAAATCTCCAACCCCTAAATCCTTCTTTGTAAATAATATACATTCTCAGTCAGATTGGCCCTCTTCAATGTGAGCACTTTGGCTTGCCTTAAGTGATCAAATGTCCAACCCCTTTTCATATAGCATGATATCACAAATGCTTAATAAATCAAATCTAGCCATGAAAAGAGCAGCAGTATAATATATAGACCAATACACATAAATCCAGTGTCTTTAAAAAGTAACGTTAAACCTCACAACACCTGATTCCCTGACTCAGGTAGCATCAGCAACTTTGGTGATAAAGCTGCACTTCCATTCATTTACTACAAAGGATCACTACTTTGTCCTCTTCTAGTGAAAGCAGAGCCATACCATCAGATTTTATTCTACCCAGCAGCTGTGACCAGACCACACCTCTCTCACACACAGAAGAGAGTCCATCTAAGGCAATAACAACTACATGAGCATTACAGCAAATCACTTTGAATCAAACAAGTCTGTTTAACTGAAATTTTGACCACAGAGTAGAAACTCAAGTACATAATAAGCATAGAGAAATATGGTAACATTTCAAAATCACTCTAAAAGTAAAATTATGTAAAATCAAAAATAAAAAAAAAACACAATCTAAAAATCAGTCATTTCAAGACACTGGTGTTACTTATGATATCTGATTAACTATTATTTTTAATAATAATAAATAAATAGCAGTTTCTCAGTCTGAAAACAACACTGTAACTGATGACCTTACCGAAAACAAGTCTGCTGTTCTCTCTCTCCTCTCTCTGTCTCTCTCTCTCTGTCTCTCTGTCTCTCTCTCACACACATACACACACACACACACACACAAAGAGACCATGGGTTTCTTAATTCCAACCAGCCTGAAATGCAGTTCTTGACTATCACACTATATTATTTTGTGAAGCCTAAGTAGCTGAAAAGTAATTTTAATCCAACTGTTTCAAAAGATCTGTATAAAGTGACATGGTGTAAATATTGTATTTTCAATAACATACCACTCCAATCCTGTATCTCCACCAAAAAAGAGGGAGGGTTGTATTTATATCAACAATCTATCCACTAATAACCTATGTCAGGTAAAACCCTAGACATACTAAAATGTATTAGTGTGCACCCATAAAATTCTCAGGTAATTCTGGTTCTAGCCTGCTGTAAAAGACACTGAGCTACAAAGAAGTATCCAATAATACTAGTAACTTTAACAGTTTGAGGACTGAGTTATGCATTTATTCTCCACATTTTTATTAGTATCGATTGGTTATACAACAGGGGTTCGTTTTTACATGTCCTTATGTGAATACAATGTATCTTGGTTAGACTTCCCTGTCCATCACAACAGTTTTGTTTTAAATTAGAAGTCTGACAGATTTATTTACTACTATTGTCAATATTTTATGACAAATAAATGAACAAACATATAATCAATTTGGATTAAGAATTTAAAATCAGATAAATAGATAATCCTCTGAAAAACTGACTAGAGAATCCTTAAGTCCACTGGTACGCATGAAATTAAAAAGAGCTTTGAAAACAAATTGGTTGTAAGCTGAACAAAAACTAGCATTAAGACCCAAGTTCCACATGTTGAATATCTGAACAGGGAAGCAGCAGTACCAGTAGACACTATAGTCTCATTCCTTTCATGGTTGTATTTGTTTCAAAACACACGTTTTTTTTTTTTCCTTTGGAGGGAAGATAATGCAATTAATCTAAAATTGACTTTGGTGATGGTGGCAGAACACAGTGAATAGACTAAAGCCATTGGTTTGTACACTTTAAGTGGGTGAATTATAGGGTGTGTCAATTATGTATTTTTAAAACACAGGTTTGTGAGGTCAAATATTGCACACCAAAACAGATCTCTAATAGTCAATATAAGGATTTTGCAATCTTATTTACCCTCTGCCTTTTGTCTTTCAAAATAACCAGATGTGTACATATGATATTTACCTGCACACACAGAAACAGAGAGAGGGAGAAAGAGAGGGAGAAGGGGGGTAAGAGAGAGGGAGAGAGAGAAAGGGGGTGAGAGAGAGAGAGGGAGAGGAGAGAGAGAGAGAGTGAGAGAGAGAGGCGGGGGATTTGGGCAATAAAATACAAATCATTTTCAATGACACCCCCTTCAAAAGTGCCTTTTTCAAAGAACCTAGACACCACTCTCCTGTGATCATTCCTCTGTGTATTTCTAGACTTTCTTTTCTAACCTTCCTTTTTTTAAGCTATCGTGTTCTCTTACACAATGCCCTTTGCCAGAGATAGAATGCAAGAACATGTTGTGGTGAATCAAAAAACAGACTGCATAGATTTTATCCCTAATTCTGACCTATTGGAGGTGAAACTTTGAGCAAATTATCTAAACTTTCCTGTGCCTTGGTTTCTTCATCTGTCATTGAGGAAAATAACAGCCCATATCTAATCATATTATGATGCTTTAAATGTATTAATGCACAGAAATATTTAGAATGGTATCAGATTCATGGTGAGTGCTGTAATAATGTGGTACCATTGGTATTTATATTAGTATCAGCTGCCAAAGTTACCTATTTTGTTCTGGGTTGCCCCTAGCTAGATTGGAAGCTGTATCCAAGAAAAAAAATATTTCCCTCTTCCCAATAGAGTTCTTTACATATACATACTCAACCAATCTCTAGTCAAGAGTGTTTAAATGAATGCTGCACCTGCATGATGACAAAAGGTTGTATAAAATTCCTTAATAAATACAAAACTAGTTTTAATAAGCATGATGTGTGCAAGAAAGTGTATGGGTATAGTTACAATTATGTCTAGCTCTACCAGTGATGTTTTGGCTATCATTCATTGTAAGGCTGGATATATTAAAGGATTCTGTGAAGTACAGAGCTTTTTGTATCATTATTATAAAAGCAATGAGTTAGAAACCGAGAGCACTGTACTCTTGACTCCACCTCACTCACAGCACTACTTAAATTCACTGCACATACTCCATAAGAATAAATAAAATAAGGATAGCTAGTTAACAATGCTTCAAAAGGAAGATGTGCTATAAATAATGTGAACTACCTTGACACATAAGCTAATCACCATAGGAGAGAATAAGTCAAATATGTCAAAAAAAAAATCCTTCTTTTTTGCAGTGTTGGGGATCAAATCCAGGGCCTCACACTTCTAAAGAATTTGCTCTGAAATGATATTTTCAGGGAAATGGATGGACCTAAAACATGTTAAATGAGGTAAGCCAAGCTCAGTAAGACAAACCACACGTTTCCCCTCAAATGCAGAAGCTAGATCTAAACTACATGATGAATTATACAGAACTCTAGACATTCACATACAGTTAGACCAAGTGAGGACAGTCTTTGGGGAGGAATGCAAAGGTATAATGCCTCTATGCTTCTAATAAAAGCACATATATGAAAATGAACTCCAGAAAATGGAACAAGAGAAGGTTTTTCTGTTACTTTTTTTCTGTGGGGGGGGGGGAATTAGGGGGAGCATAAAATGGAAACTATGTTGAAAATGAACTATACAACTTGTGGGTGGGGATGCAAGGGAAAGAGAAAGGGAAGGGGTGACACTGTCCAAAAATAAATGTACTCATTACCTAACTTATGAAATAGTAACCCCTCTCTACATTACTTTTATAACAATAAAAAATAAATGAAATGAAATAAAAAATAAGGGGTTGGGAAGGAGGCTTAGTGGTAGAGTGCTTGCCTTGCATACATGAGGCCCTGGGTTCAATTCCTCAGCACCACATAAGCAGAAAGAAGAAGCTAGAAATGGCACTGTGTCTCAAGTGGTAGAGCACTAGCCTTGAGCTGAAGAGCTGAGGGACATGCGTAGGCCCAGAGTTCAGGCCCACAACCAGCAAAAAAAAAAGAAAAGAAAAAGAAAAAATAAAAGAAAATGTTCTCTGATACTAAGCTGTATTCTCAGCCCTAAAAGTATTTTTGAACATTATCTTTTCACCTCCAAATTATAGTGATATGATCACTATCAAGTAATAATGTGTAGTGAGCTAAACTATTAAGGCACTTAGATATATATTACCATAATGATTGTCACCAAAAATACTTCTGAGTATTTAGCATATATGATTGTTATATTACCTGGCTTTTCCCTTTTGTGTCTCTGAGGCCTTCCATAATCACCTTAGCTTCCACGAGAATACTCTGTCTCATATGTCTGACATTGGAGCTAAAAGGAATTATGTAGGAAAGCAAGAATGGTAGCTTCTTCTCAAAATGATAGACAAATGCTCCAATACTTGAACATGCTCTCAATAATCAATTTAATTGACTTATCCATTCATTTATCAATAGAGTTCTATCATTTCTTAGGGTATTATTAGATTTATGTCTAGAATTTGTATGAGAAAAGCTTAACCATAACAACATAAAAAGGTATTTATACAAAATTGGCCCTTTACCCAGTGACTTAACTATTATAAATGCTTTGGTTGTTTCTTTTTGGATATACTTAATTTGGAACAATTGGAAACCAGAAAAGAATGAGACCACTTTAATTATCAGAAGATGTTTTCAACGTCTAAAAGTCAGCATTGTTAGAAATGTAAGTCCTATCTATAATTCCAGATACTTGGAAGGCAGAGATGGGAGGGTCTTGAGTTAGAGACCAGATATGATGAAGTTTATGAGACCATATCTCAACAAAAAGAAAAGGGCTGAGGCCATACTTAAAGTGGGAGAGTACCTGCCAAGCAAGCATGAGACCCTGAGTTCAATCCCAGAACTTTCACATGCACAAATATAGAACAACTACATTTATCATGTGACAAGAACTGTACTTAGTCTTTATGTGCATTTTGTAATTAAATCTTTAAAACTACTAGATCAGATACGAAAAGGGAGCAAAACAAATCTCAGAGAAATAAAACTCATTGCCTAATATCAAACTGAGAACAAGAGGCAGAGTAAAGTTTTGAACACAGCCTGTGATGCCAGTCCCTGAGATTGTACCCATTAAATTCTACTGCCTTCCCACTAAGAAATAGTCAAGAGCTGATCAGAACACTATTTATCTGTAGATATGTGTGGTCATTATTGAAAAGTGGAATCAAGAAGGAAAATCTACAAATCTGTAATCCTTTTATTGAATAGCCACAACTCCCTCACAGATTATAATGAGTTTACTTTAATCACCACACTCTAGAGCCATTCCCTTATGTTAGAACAGTAACACAACAATACAGCAATGCCAGTCCCTGTGAACTGTGTCTGGCAGAAGCCCACAATGAAAAGTGGAACAGCAATAATGAAATCAGTTGAAAGAGTCAGTGTTTGACTTACCCCAGTTACTTCCACCCCCTTTCTTTACTTGTCTTCTTTATCTTTCTCATTTTGAGCAAATTAAGACATTGCTTTGTAACAGCCATTGCTTTTCTACTTTTTAAACCATCACAAATTGGAGAAACCTTTGATCAACTCAAAGCAAACCTTGACAACTTTCTTCTAGAACTGAATACTCCAGTGACCAGCAACTAACAAAACATTTGTATACCGAACATGTTGTAAATGAAAGCAACATTACAGTTAGCAAATATGACTTAAAATCAGTGTGACAGGTAAATGTGCACTTTGACCCCATTAATGGTGCTGCTTTAAATTCATGGTCACTGTGTTCTAATAATCGCTCCTCTGAAAATACCACTTGCTTGGTCAATCAGTCACTCTCAATCTTAGCTATGTCTTACCTGTTCCCCAAGAATCTCAACACATTTTAAGATTTAAACTATTATCTGACAGTGTGCATCCTTGTGTTAAAAGGAATTAGGCAACTTAAAAATATTGATGATCACAAGCCATCATGAAAATTTAAAGCTATGAAAGAAAATACATGCTTGTATGACTAAAAGAGCAGATCCAAAGGGTCATCCTAGGTTACCATAGGTACCCTAGCAAACAAAGACTTGCTGGGAAGTTTTAGGTATTACATTAAATTTTCATATGAATATTGCATTTTAAAATACAATGTGTCTGCATTTATTTACATATTTTTACATATTTTAAATAAACTACCTATTCATGTTCCAAATCTTTGTATTAAGTAGATGCTTCAAGAAAGCACAAGCTTTAAAAAGTAAGGTAAAGGAAAAAAAAGTGATATTTTTCCAGTACATTTCCAGTATCTTTTAAGTACAGTGATTGTCATGTATCAATAGATTAACCGTATTAACTCTAAAAAAAGTGCTTGATTTACGAAATGAAACCCAAGATAGGAACTCAAGTGTTTTTTTTTTTCTTTGTTGCTGTTGCTTGTAATGTACTATGTGATTTTCTTGTTTCTTTTGTATGTTCTTCCCCATGGCATAACCCCTGTTGTCATTGTGTTTGATTCCAGTGCCCTGCATCTTGTATATACATTTTTCTAATTTGGGGAGGGGAAGGGGAATAACAAAATGCTGAAAAATAGATACAGGTTGACCCATTGTAACACTGAGACATACAAGACACTATGTTGAAAATGACCTTTACAACTTGGTGGGGAGGAGTTGGGGAGGTGGGGAGGGAAGGGATAGTAGGGGGAAAACAAAGGAGGGGATAACAATGCTCCATAGAAAGTGTACTCATTACCTTACTCATGTAACTGTAAGCCCTCTGTACAACATCTTTACAAAAAAAAAGTGCTTGATTTAGTAAAAATATTTGTGGTATGAAAAAAATAAAACCTAACCTCTGAAACTGCAGGGGGGAAACAAAGAGAAAGCACAAGCTACTTTACTTCATGTCACCACCCTGCTCCCTCAATACTTATTTGCTCTAGTCTAGAGGAGCCCAAAGTAGTGGTAAGGACTCTGTCAGAGTGTCTGTTTGTTTAGACTTAGTGCAATGCTTGGGATATAATATATGTTTCATATATTTTTAACAAATTTGTAAAATGATTTCAAGGCTGTCAACTGAAGGAACCTGGGACAAATAATTACTGGCAATGGACAAAAATACAAGGATATAGAAAATTCAGGTGTGATATACACATTGATAAGGGAGATCAATAAAAAAAATACACTTTTAGTTGAATTGGAAGACATGGCTTACCTAGACAATTACCTAGACCAAATGTAATTAAAAAGAAATTCATGTAATAAACACTAAGAGACATTTTAATTTATTCTAAATCTTTCCTTTGTATATTTTTAATATTAATGATTTCAAACTTAATGGAGAAAAATTATAACATAAACACATGATTCAATGTAAGTATAGATGGAACTATATCTCATTTGTTTTATATATTTTTATATATCATTTTATTTTGTTGTTTTTGAATTTGACCCCAAGGCCTCACGCATTCTAAGCTAGTGCTTTTACCATTTGAGTCATGTCTCCACCTCGTTTTCTTGCTGTTCATTTTTGAATTAGCATGTCACTTCCTTCCTGGGTATGTGCCTAGACAGTGATCTGTCTACTTTAAGCTTCCTGATCCTTTCTCATAGGGATCACAGGTACATTCCACTATATCCAGCTTCCCTCCATGGAGATAGTCTCACAAACTTTTCAGCCCAAGCTGGCCTGGAAACATGATCCTCGTGATTTGAACTTCCCTCATATCCTGATATAACAGGCATAAGGTACTGTGTCCAATTATTAGTTGCAAAAGGGTCTCACAAACTTTTCTGTCAAGACTGACCTAGAACCATTCTTAGCCTCCAATGTAACTAAGATTATAGACATGAGCCACTGGTGCTCAGGTGTTTCTTCTGCTTTTAATACAGAGTTTATACATATGACGTGTTTAATAAATATTTAGCAATTGCAAAGAATGAGTATCTAGTCACATTAAATAGGTTCTTAACTGAATTGCACCTCCTCAAAATTATCTTGTCCCAAATAACCATGGTTTTCTTTAAATCACACACACACACACACACACACACACACACACACACACACAGAGGAAGTACTCTTAATGTGCTACTAGACTAAACAGTACTGACAAACTTGGGGTCCTGATTCATTTCAATCATGTGACTCTGCCATATCTGTTGTCATATTATATAAGGCCTATACAACCAGCCGTCCCTATTCCATGATGTTGTGCAAATAAGTTAGCATGTATATACATGGTAATAATCTATGCAGTAATCACTATGAGCAAGCTATTGGGAAAGATAAAGTATTTATTGCACTAATGTCCACTACCCACAGCAACAACTTACCACGTGCTTTACTTAAGCACTTTCCTGTAAGGTGTACAATCTCTTGTTGGAAAATTATGAGGCCAGATGTGATCCAAATTCAGAAATTTCTCATTCCCCCTGTATATACCATATATTATGTAATGTTCCACTGAGGTCAGTGACACTGTTCAATAAACATATTACTAATTCTAAAGCAAAAGAAAAGAAACATTAACATTGAATAGAAAAAAGACTATACATATCTTCATGTCAACTCAATTGTTTTTTTTAACCACTTGAGTATGTACAATTGACTTATAAAATGCAATTTTTATTGGTTTTCACAGCTTTTGAAATTTGAAAATTGCAAAGAAATTTGGGGCCAGGCTAATCCTTATGAGTACTATAAGAGGTATGTTTACCTCTTCCTATTTTAGAGATGATGTAACTGAGGTACATAGAGGTTAACTAACCCACACAACAGCCTAATTAAGCACTGTGTTTTATGATTTCTCACAGAAACTGCTTTATAACACCAGATGGGTAGATGAAAGGTAAAGCAGTATTAAATGATATAGATATCCCCAAAATAATAGAGACATCTCTTAGTGTAAACAACTGAGTGTTTTGTTTATATTATATAAATATATATTATATATAATGTTTCTATTTATTATTATTTATCCTCTGCAAAACATTTTTTAAATTTCAATGAGAATTTTTTTCAGCAATTGACTTTCCACAGGAATGACTCTTCCATGTTTCCCCTTGTTCTGAGAACCAAATCAAATTCTTTATCAGTACCTTTAGGTCTTACTTATCTATTATCTGACTCCTTTTAAGCTCTTTTTTTTCTTTTCCTTTTTCTTTTTTTATTGTGAAAATACTGTACAGAGAAGTTACAATTACATGGGCAAGATAATGAGTACATTTCTTATCAAGCATTGTAGCCTCCTCCTTTGTTTCCCCTTCCCATCCTTTCCCATCCTCCCCCTGCCTCCCCACCCAACCCTCCCCACTCCCCTTCCCCCCCACCAAAGTTGTAAAGTTCGTTTTCGACATAACGACTTGTACATCTCATTGTTGCAATGGGTCCACTTGTAACCCTATTTAAGCTCTTTAACACCTTCCTTAACTACTGTCCCACCCTGCTCACTAGGATCTCACCAAACTGGCTTACAGTCTGCTCTTTTTTTGTGGGGGGGAAGGGGGACGAGTACTAGGTTTTTAACTCAAGGCCTTACACTTGCTCTGCTGGCACTCTATCACTTGAGCCACACCTCCACTCCTGCTTTTTGCTAGTTTTTTAGAAATGAAGTCTAGCAAACTTTTGTGCCCAGGCTGCTGACTCCAAATGAAGACCCTAAGGTCTCAGCCTATTGAGTAGTTAGGATTGCAGGCATGAGCCACCAGCACCAGGCTCTTTTTGGTGTCCTTGAGCATCAAATCTACTTACTTGTCTCAAAATCTAGGCTTTTACTCTTTTCTTTATAAGAATACTGTCTGATTATGTTATTGACAAGGTAGACCTGTCCTATCTTCTCTTTCAGGTCTCTACTCAAACATCACCTTCTCTGAGAGGCTGTATTTGTCAGGGTTCTCCAGAGACACAAGAATATATATAATACATATCATTATATTATATATTACATTATTATATATTATATATATTATATAGTATTATATATAATATAATAATATGCATTATATGTATGTATGTGTATATATATTATATATATGAGAGGGTTTATTAGGAGAATTCTGGCAGTGGAGGAATCATCTGCAGGCTGCTAGTCTAAATCTTGGAATCCAAGTCTAAAGGTTAGCAAGCTCTGACATCTAAGGCAAGAGGGAAAGAATCTCACCTGCCTCTGGAAGAGAGACTGGTTGGCCTTAGGTATTTGTTCTCTCTCCAGCCAATAGAATGATATACCTGTGTGGAGGTAGGGGGTAGGCATGCATACCTAGTGACTCTTTCCCTAGTCTACTCAGAATTTACACAGTAATCCTGGAAAAATTCTCACAGACACATTTAAAATAAGGTTTTACTGAGTTTCTAAGTTTCCCTTTATCTGGGAGTTGACACCTAAAATTACCAACCACTGAGGCCTTTCTTAACCACCTTTGCTAAGGTATGCCCTTTCTAGTTTTCCGCATCACATTCATTTCTTCATTGTTTTTCTACAATCCATACAGATGTTCTTCAGATGTTTCATCATCATCTGGTAGAGTACAACTATGATTATAGCCCACAACAGTAAGGGTCATAGCTTATGAGTTTTATCATTTTGCATAGTGTACAGCTTTGGACATAAAAGACAGTCAACAGAGTTTATAAAAATGAATTGCTATATGAATGAAAATACTTTAAACCCTGATTGTTATGAGTGTATCTAAACTGAAAAAGCCATTTTTTCTAATTTTTTTTTGCTAGTGTTTATCATTTTTCCACAAGCTTTCTATAGATTTTTTCAAATGTATGTCTCTTGCCAAACTGCTAGACATAAAAATAGGTTCAGGCCAGTATACTTAAGAAACAAAAATAGGGCTGGGAAAGTGGCTCAGTGCTAGAGTGCTTGCCTTGCATGTATGAGGCTCTGGGTTCGATTCCTCAGCACCACATAAGCAAAAAGGGGAAAAAAAATCCGGAAGTGGTGCTGTGGCTCAAGTGGTCGAGCACTAGCCTTGAGCTGAACTGCTGAGGGACAGAGCCCAGGCCCAGAGTTCAGGCCCCATGACTGGACTCCCCCCCCAAAAAAAAGAATTGGAGAGATTGATTGGAAAATAATGTAAACAAGTAGGATGGAACAATGCAACATTCTCTCATATTACTTATGTAAGCTAATAAAAACTTATTTTTGTATTTTAAAAATTACATCATTTGCCTGGTGTTGGTGTCTCATGTCTGTAATCATCACTATTCAGGATATTGAGATCTGAGGATCATGGTTTGAAACCAGACAGGTCTGGAAAGTCTGTGAGACTCTTATTTCCAAATAACCATGAAAAACTCAGATGTGGTAAGGTAGTAGCATTGAGCAAAAATGGTTAAGCACAGTGCCTAGGCCCTAAGTTCAAGTTCCAGGGCTGGCACATCAAAAATTATATCATTTGCTCTTGCAGCACAAACTAGTCTCATTGTGTCACTGCCAAAATAAGTGCTACCAGTACAGTGAAATTTACTCACTATCTTCTTTCCAACTAGAGTTCTTTGGAGAGTGCTTCCAATTAACGCACACTCTTAACAATGGTATCACAGTAGTCGCGCACTCAGCAAACAAATCTATGACTGTTAAGTCTAATGTTATCAATAAAAACTTGCAGTTAATGGAGCCAATATTTTTAGACCTAAAATGATGTCATGAGTTGCTTAATCCATTTTTCTCAGTTTTCAAGTTTGAGCAGTAGATGTAAATAATTTCCAAAAACACAGCTGTGAACGTCAGCATGCTCTGGTTCATTGGTATCTGCCTCTGCTTTCAGCTTCTCCATTCAATTTTCTTCACTCACTAATTACAGCATAGAAGGGTGCAAAGGAACATCAGTATGGGAAAACTAACACAGGAACTGCATGGAGAGAAAGTAACACAGCTAATAGGGGTTCATTGGGTAAGAACTATGAGATTCTAAAATGCTGCTTGTGGAGAGTTTATATAAATAGCAAATGTAGTATAAGAAATTGTGGCTTCTTTAAAAAAAAAAAAAAAAAGGAAAAAAAAGAAGGCAGGTGCCTTCCAAACAGAAGCAGTTCTAAGCTGTAGAGTCTCTCAGTTCCTATTAAATATGCTTAATAAGCAGTCTGTGCTAACTTGAGTGACTTTTCCGAAACCACCAAGGTCCTCTAACTACATTAAAACGAGAAACATCGTGATTTGCAGATGGAAAAACAGAGCCAGGCATCAGAAATCCCACCAATCCATTCTCCAACACGCCTGCTCAGGGAAGTTTAGAGCTATGTACGAGGATTACATACAAGCACAAAGACACACAGTTTAAGTAGCTATGGTTCTTGGACTAGGTTATTGAAAGCTAGAAAGAAACTTTAAAGCTCCTCAGCGGATATTTTTACTAGAGGATCTTTAATAGTACTTCTCCATAAACGGTAGACTAGAAATAAGACGTCTCTAAGGGGGGAAAAATCATTAGTCAAGTGTGATTAAACCCCAAAGGCCAAAACACATTCAGAGCTGAAGCTGTCCGAAACTAAGTTAAAAGCCTGGAGGAAAAGTCCCGAGTGGGGGAGTTGGCAGCACAACCTCCTAACTTAGAAGGTTCTGAAGGAGAGATGGATTAGGGAACACAAAGTAGAAACTGGAAGAGGGGAAGGGACAGCAAGGCTGAGCAGACAGATGGACCCCAGGCTATTAGAGCAACGACAGAGAAGCCAGGAGAAGAGATTGGAGAGATGACAAAGAAGCCTAGGAAAAGTGGGCTCTGGGGAGGGTTCTAGAACTCACGGATGTGGTGAGACCAAGAGGGACTTAGAGATGCAAAGGTACAGAAATCGGGGTGCGCACAAGCACGCGGGCACTGGAGGGAGGCGGGGGGGGGGGGGGGACCACAAGGAGTGAAGCTAGTTCCCTGCCTAACTGTCCCTGGTGCACACAGCAACTCCAAGTGTCGCACCCCTGCGCGACTCAGGTCTCGGAGGCGCGAGGAGCGGCTGCGGCAGCCTTGGTGACTTCCCAATCCTGCCTCACCTGCTTGGCCACGTCCCCGGCGCCCTGCCGCTGCTGCGTGTCCACCAGCTGCTGCGCCCCAACGGCCGAAGAGGGAGCGAGTCGTGCGGTGCAGCTGGGGTTCCTTTCCTGCTGCGAGGTACTAGCACCCGGACCTCTGCACCCTCTGTTTGCCCTGGCCACTTCGCCCTGTCCTCGCGCACGCACAGGATCGCTGCTCCAGTTCTTTTCAAAAGTCCCCGTTAGAGGCTTCACTGGGAACAGAAGCTGAGCAGCAGCAGCGGCGGCAGCGGCGGCCACAGCGGAGGAGCCTCTGCCTGACCTCACCAGGGGGTGGGGAGCTGAGGGATGGGAGCACGAGCCCAGCTGGGGAGGGGAGGGAGTGGGAGTGGTGGGAGGGAGCTCACAGGCGGGCGGGGGCAACATGGCGGCGGGGGGCGGGGGGGGGGGGGGGGGGGGACGGTTAGGCCAGGCGGCGCCTGCGCGGGAGGCCTGGGGAGCTGGGGCTAGGAGTGTGGGGTCAGCGTTGAACTCCTCCGCCAATGCGTGGCCAGGCTGGTCCCGGAAGCAGGATGACCGCCAAGTGGCCCTCAAGTCTTAGAAACCAGGACACTTGGGTAGGAGCCCACATGGCTTCTGGGGCCCAAAAGGCAGAAGTGAAAATTGTCAAGTATCCAGGGACAACAATGCAGAAGCCCCGGGTTAGCCACGCCAAGGAGGTCACTCACACATCCTGCCAGCTATGGCTTTGACCTCTTTCATGGTTACCACGGAGTGGGATGGGGGGTGGTCCAGTAAAGAAGGTACCCTGAAAACTGGTGTCACTTCATCCTAAGTGGGACTCCCATCCCCAAATACGCCTGCCCCACTCTGTCCTTACAACTAACATTTCATCACTTTTATAGCAAGCCGAGTGTTTCCATCTTTCCTGGAGTACAAAGTAACAAGAAAGGTGAAGACTAACTACAAATACAGCAGTCTGACATATTTTTCCTGTCTACTGTTAGCTAAGCTCTGAACTATCAACTTACTAAACTCTGATACTCTGCCAACTACACACTACCATCTCCCTTTTACAAGTAACAAAACTGAGGCAAAATGATGAAGCAATTTGCCTACATGAAAAAAAAAATGACTTATAAGCAAAGCAGGACTCAGGATCCCCAGTAGTGTGCTTCTGGCGCCCCAATCCTTAAACAGTGTGCTCTACTGCTGCCAAACTCTGAGTATTCATTTTCTTTCCAGTTCTGTCAGCCCAGCCACCAACTAAAACCCCAGTCAAGCCAGTTTTTCCCCTTGTCTATTTCTAGTCATTCTTTGCCTTCTTGGTGGCTATAGCCTGAGGCCACCCTCGTGTACCTCCTCAATCATTTCTATTTATAATTCCACACATTTCCTTGGAAAAATACTGGTCATCAACCTTTTTAGTTTTCTTTCACCAGTAAGCTTTGCTTTGACTGTCTTTCTTTTCACTGCCTGATTCCTTGTTACATCTACCTATTTTTCAGATTTGAAGACTTATTTGGTTGGTTACTTATTTGTTTTATTGAGACTGGACATTGAATCCAGGACCTTGTACATGTTAAGCATGAGTTCTTCAAAATTTTGGCTCCAGACTATCATATGAAATATTTGATTCTATGTCTACCTTCATCATACAAGTCCAGTACTTTTTTTTATAATTGGCACTGAGGTTTACACTTAGGGTCTTCTGCATGCTAGGCAAGTGCTCTGCCACTTGAGCCACACCCCACCTCTTTTAGCTTTAGTTATTTTTTTCTAATACAATTTCCTGTTTCCCCAGCCCTAAGCAATCCCATGTTTTTCTGTCAGTCATGGGGCCTGAACTCTGGGCCTGGGTGCTGTCCCTCAGCTCTTCAGCTGAAGGCTAGAGCTCTATCACTTGAACCATAGCACCATTTCTGGCTTTTTCTGCTTATGTGGTGCTGAGGAATTGAACCTAGGGCCTCATGCATGCAAGGCAATCACTCTTCCACTGAGCCACCTTCCCAGCCCAGCAGGCCCAATTTTTAAAAATCACATTAAACTTGTATATATTGTATAAATTTAAAAGCTACTTTTACATGCACTATCTTATATGAAACTAAAGCTATATTGTGAAGCATTTTTGGCCAGTATTATTAGCCCCATGAAAAATATAGCAAAACACCCTCAGATTAAAAAAAATAGGCTAACTTTGTTAGAAGATCTTCTAGATTATCCAGAAAGTATTCTAACCTAAATATTTTACAGTCAAATATGTATATTTGTGACATTTTGTAAATATACATTATATATACAACAGTTCAAACATAGATATTGTAACTATTCATGTCCTAACACCCTTAACATGAACCATGGAGGGCTTTCTCTTCTTATGCACAAAAGCTATTTTGGTCTGACTTTAAAGTAACTCCACTTGCATCTTTCTAAAGAGGAATGAAGCAGTGATTTGAATGTATATTAACTCAATCTGTGTTTTTTACTTATGTGCCAGATTTCTTATATATACTGATATTGATTTATTTACAAGCATCAAGATGAAATTGTAAACTTCTGTAACATTTATTTTCCTTCTAATAGGCATTGGTTGTACTTGGAGTTAGCTGCTCATTTGGTTTTTAGGCTTGCCTTGTTCTTTGAGTGGTATTGGGGTTTGAACTTAGCACCTTATGCTTTCTAGGCAGGTATTCTGGCACTTGAGCAACATCCTTACTCTATTTTTTGCTTTAGTTATTTTTCAGATAGAGTGTCATGTTTTTTTCCTGAGCCTGGACTCAGACGGTGATCTTATTACCTATGGCCTTCCACTTTCATGAAACTACAGATGCACACTATACCCAGCTTTATGTTGATTGAAATGGGGTATTGCTAAGCTTTTGCCTGTAATTAGAGACATAAGCCAGTTTTCTCAGTCTTGCTGGCTTTGGGTTTATTTTTTTTCTCATACTAGGGATTGAACTAAGGGCCCTTCACACATGTACTTTAAGTTTGATGAGCTGTATTCCAGCCCCCAGGAAGCACATAGAAATGTGCAGCAGAAGGCACAAACCTTAAGAGCCACGTTAAAATTCTGCCTATCACAACCATAAAGGTCATCAATTTAATTTTAGAAATATGAAATTTTAGAAATATGAAATTCATATTTCAGGTGTGAATACTCATATGTACAGATACACATACTCACCCAAGAGCAAAAAACAGGTAGCTGATAACTAGTCAGTACAAAAGCAATTTGAACATTCTGTTTATCTAATGTAAAAATTGAAAGGTTTTCAATTGCTAACTCTGATTAAAGATCAGATTTACAGGCATTAGGGCACACTTTGTCTCCAATCTATATGCGTCTCTTCAAAACATTTAACTGGTCCATTATGGTTGGAACCACTATTGATAGGCAAACTCAAAATTCACGGGGCTTTGGATAGCATACAAAGAAGGGTTATGCTTTAGAACTTAAGGATAAATCTGATTAAATATGTGCAAGACCTATACTCTAAAATCTACCAAACATCAATAAGAGAAATAAAAAAGACCTAAATAAATGAAGAGATACCTTCTTAGGGCAGAAGCTGTAGTTTCATTAAGCTGTCATTACTCCCAAAACAGATCTATTGTTACAAAGCAACCCCAGTCAAAATCCCAGCTGGCTTGTTTGTAGAAATTGTTAAGCACATTCTAAAACTCATGTGAAAATTCAAACAACCTAATATAGACAAAACAATTTGAAAATGAAGTTGGAGAAGTAACATTTGCTGATTTCGATTTTTCTTAAAACCTGTGGTAAGGAAGATAGTAAGATTGCACAGTGAAATAAACCACAAATAGTCCCACATATATATGGACAAGTAATTTTCAACAAAGTTTCAGAGTCAATGCAGTTTTCAGAGAAATCTTTACAGTATTTTCTATAATAGTTGTGCTTACTTTCCAACCAACAATAATACCTGAGTTCCACTTTCTCTATATTCTTACCAACACTTGTTATCATGTATCTTTTTAATAACAACCATCAAAACAATTATCGAGCAATATCTCATTGTAGTTTTAATTTGCATTTTTCTGATATTATTTATGTTGAGCATTTTAAGGGTGAGTGTTGGTTTTTTGGGGGGGGTTGATAGTTGTGGGGCTTGAACACAGGGCCTGGGCTGTTGAGCACTTTTTATGAATCTATTGTATATTTTTATCTCTTCTTTTGATCATTTACATATATAATCTAGCAATCCAAGAAATAAATCAAAGCAAAAGAAGTAAAATCAGTATGTGTTCATTGTAGCACTATTCACAATAACTATGAATGGGAACAACCTGAATGCCCACCACCAGATGAATAGTTAAAGAAAAGGTGGTACATACACACAAAACTGCCTTTAAAAAGGAGTCTTTAAAAAGAAGGAATTTTGTCAATCTTTGCCACATGGGTACAACAACAGGATACTTGCTATGTGGAATAAGCCAGGCACAAAATGACAAATATTGTATAATCCCACATAGATGGAATCTAAAGAAGTCAACCTCATAAAAATAGAGAATCAAAATGTATTTACTAGAGAACAAGAAGGAGAGGAAAAGATTGAGGGAAGGGAATATACTAATTGAAGTTTTAGTTAATGTTTTACTTATCTATTATTTTGACAGCACCGGGCCAAATTCAGGGCTTTGTGCTTGCTAGGTAGGCACTCTACCCTTTGTGCTATACACTAACACCTGCTTGCTTAGTTGTTATTGGATCTCATGTTTATGCCCATGATCCTCCTACTTAAGTGTCCCATGTTTCTAGGATGGTAGGTATGCACCAACAAGCCCATTTTTTTATTCATCTAGATGCGGTCGCACTAACTTTTGCCCAGGATGTCATGCTCAGCTAATTATCCATTGTGTTGTGGTCACAATTAGTGCATTGAATAGCTGAAATTTTTAAATTTTAACATACCACAAAATGATAAGTGTTAAGGTAATGGCTATTTAACTAACTTCATTGAATCTATGTGCATTGCATGCATAGATCTAAAAATTAAATTGTACTCCATAAATAAACACAATTACCATTTGCCAATTAAAAATGAAAAATTCATTTGTCAGTGAAAAAATACCTTGTATAAAAAATCCAATAAGTAGGATGGGAAGGGATGGGAAGGGGAAACAAAGGAGGAGGCTACAATGCTTGATAAGAAATGTACTCATTATCTTGCCCATGTAATTGTAACCCCTCTGTACAGTATTTTCACAATAAAAAAGGAAAAAAATCCAATAAGTAATGCTCAAATAACACTCACCTGAACTAATATCCATAACTCATATTATCCATAAAGAGTAACTAATAATACATTATAAGCATAAATGTAAAATCTGGAAATGTAGTATTACTAGATGAAAACGTAGACAAAATTCTTTATAAGTCTAGTTGCAGCAAAGATTTATTAGATGTGACACTAAAACCATGATCCATAGAATGACAAATTGTTAAGTTGGACTTAAAACAATTTAAAACATTCTCCATAAAAGACACTGTTGAGAGAATGAAAAAGAAACTGCAGTGATATAAAATATGAACAACCATGTATCTAATAATAAAAACTTGCATGCAAATAAAGGACTTTCAAATATCAGTAACAAAAATAATCCAATTTTTTTTTAAAAAAACAGGCAAATGATTTGAATAGAATCCCATCAAACATGTTTTCTAAGAACATGAAGTTTCTCAACTTTATTAGTCTTTGGAGAAATGCAAATCAAAAACACAATGAGATAACACTACATCATATTGGAATAGATAACATTAAAAAGAATAACCATGCCAAAGTTCAGCAAGGAAGTAGAACTCCCATATGTTACTACTCCAAACAAACAAAAAGGAAAATAGGATCACTTTGAAAAAAAACAATTTAGTAGTTCCTTTAAAAATACAGAGAGAGAGAGAGAGAGAGAGAGAGAGAGAGATGCAAAACTTCTCAATAACATTAGTACTGCAAACAAACAAACCTGAAAATAGCATTCTCACTTTGCAAAAACAATTTAGCAGTTCTTTAAGATGTATATAGAGATAGACAAATGCAAAGTTTCTCAACAAAATTACTACTGCAAACTAAATGGAAAATAGCATGCTCACTTTGAAAAATAATTTGGCAATTCCTTTAAAAGGATAGATAGACAGACAGACAGACAGACAGACAGACAGATAGATAGATAATCAAGAGAAGTAAAGGCAAGAATCACATGATCATCTCAATAGATGCAAAAAAAAGCTTTTTAACAAGATACAACATCCTTTCATGATAAAAGCTCTGGAGAAGCTAAAAATAGATGGAACATTCCCTAATGTAATAAAAGATGTTTATAACAAACCTACACCCAACATTATTCTTAATAGTGAAAAACTAAAAACACTTCCTCTAAATCAGGAATAAAACAATGATGTCCACTCTCTTCACTCCTTTTCAATATAGTACTGGAATTCTTAGCAAGAGAAATAGCCCAGAGAAAAATATAAAGGAGATTAAAATAAGAAAGGAAGAAGTAAAAGTATTTCTTTTTCCAGATGACATGATCCAATACTTAAAGGACCCTACAGATTCCTGCCCCAAGCTACTAGAGCTGATTTAAAACTTTAGTAAAGTGCATGGTATAGGAAATGTACTCATTACCTTGCTCATGTAACTGTAACCTTCTGTACAGTATTTTTACAATAAAAAACATACAAAAAATCAACCCAGAAAGATCAATAGCTTTTCTGTATGTCAACAATGAGAAGATCAAGACTGAAATCAGGAAAACAACTCAATTTGCAAAAGCCTAAAAAACACCTTGAAATAACCAAGGATGTGAAGGACCTCTACAGTGAAAACTATAAAAATTTGAAGAAGGTAGAGCTGAGGAAGAACACTTGCCTAGCAAGTGCAAGGATCTGAGTACAGTCCTCAGCTCTGAAAAAAAAAATTAAAGAAGACATAAGGAAATGGACAGACCTTTCATACTTCTGGATTGGCAGAATCAATATTATGAAAATGGCAATACTGCCCAAAGCAACCTACAAATTTAATGCAATACCCATCAAAATCCCAGCATCATTCATTTAATGAGATAGAGAAAGCAATACAAAAGTTCAAAGGGAACCACAAAAGACCCCAAATAGAAAAAGCAATCCTTAGCCAAGAAAATAATGCTGAAGGTAAAACAATACTAAACTTTAAACTCTACCACAGAACTATAGTAATGAAAACAGCTTAGTACTGGCACAAAACAGGCCAGAAGACCAATTGAACAGAAGATCCAGAAATCAACCCACAGACCCATAGCCATCTAATATTTGATAAGGAAGCCAAAAACATAGTCTGGAAGACAGCCTTTTCAACAATTTGTGCTGGCTAAACTGGATATCCATGTGCAGAAAACTGAAACTAGATCTTTATATATCACCCTGCACCAGCACCATTTCCAAATAGATTAGAGAACCCAATGTAAGATCTGTAATCGTGAAATTAATAGAGGAAGGAGTAAGAGAGATATTAGGAGTCTTTAGCCCAGGTAGAAACTTTCTGAGTTATATCCAGTAGCCCAACAAATCAAAGAAAGGCTTGATAAATGGGATTGTATCACTTAAAATTTTCTGCATGGCAAAGGACATTGCCAATAAGCTAAAAAGACAGCTTACAGAATGCGAGATTTCTACCAACTATACATCAAAAAAGGGCTGAATATCCAGAAAATACAGAAAGCTTAAAAATATTAAACCCTCAAAGAACCAACAACCCAATTAATAAATGTACTAAGCAGCTAAAGATTTCTAAATAGAGAAACAAAAATGGTCAACCGACACATGAATAAACACTCAACATCTCTGGCCATAACAATATTCAACAAGAAATGTACTCGCTGCCTTACATATGTAACTGTAAACCCTCTGTAAATCACCTTGACAATAAAATTAAATTTAAAAATATAAACAAAAGTCTAATGATCAGAAAAAAGGAAATGCAAATCTAAGAATTGCTGAGATTCCATATCTCCCCAGTTACAAAGGCCATCATCAAGAAAATATAATAACAGATGCTGTAGAGGATACGGCAAAAGAAGCCCAATTACACTGTTGGTGGGAATGCAAACTTATTCAACCACTCTGGAAAGCAGTATAGAGGATCCTGAAAAAAAAAAAAAAAAAACTAAACACAGAACTACACTATAATCCAGAAATTGTACTCCTGGGCATTTATCCAAAAGACCACAAACCAGGGTACAGTAAAGCAACCAACACAACCATGATCAAGGAAACACTATTCACCATTGCCAAGGTATGGAATTAGTCAGATATCCCTCAGTGAACAGTTGGATCAAGAAAATATGGTATCCATATACAATGGAATTTTCTCATCCATTAGAAAGAATGATGCTGTACCATTTGTAAGGAAATGGAAAGACTTGGAAAAAATACATTAAGTGAAGTAAGTCAGGCACAGAGAGATAAAGGTTGCATGATTTCCCTCATGTATGGAAGCAAGAATCAGCTTACAAACTAATAATTAAATACATAACACAGTAATACAAGTGTACGCAAGCATATTAACTGAAATATGGTGGATTCAAGGGGGAACTCAGTGCAATTCCTTAGG
Source organism: Dipodomys spectabilis (assembly GCF_019054845.1). Classification (NCBI taxonomy): domain Eukaryota; kingdom Metazoa; phylum Chordata; class Mammalia; order Rodentia; family Heteromyidae; genus Dipodomys; species Dipodomys spectabilis. Next base: position 1,667,548 of record NW_024871002.1, on the reverse strand, counting down.
AAAAAGCAAAATTCAACAAAATGAACACCAGGAAATGGGTACGTGAATGGGATGTGCTGGTGTCATGGGGAGAGGGGCACACAAAGAGGAGAAAGGGGGAGAATGCAGTCAAAAAATTAATGTATACCTTACAAAATTAAGACAAGTGTGATTGCACCATGATATAACCCCTATTGTCACTGTATTTGATTCCGGTGTCCTGAATCTTGTATATACATTTTTCTAATTTGTGGAGGGGAAGGGAAATAACAAAATGCTGAAATAAGGATACAGGTTGACCCATTGTAACAACGAGATGTACAAGACATTATGTTGAAAACAAACTTTACAACTTTGGAGAGGAGGGAGGAATTGGGGAGGTGGGGAGGAAAGGGATGGTGGGGGAAAAACAAAGGAGGGGGGTAACAATGCTCGATAGGAAATGAACTCATTACCTTGTTCATGTAACTGTAAACCCTCTGTACAGTATCTTTATTATATACATATATATGTATGTATATAAGTGAGAGAAGGGATTGGTTGGGAGGGATGGGTGAGAATGTTGACAGGGGTGACATTGAACATAATACATTGTATTCATCAAATGCTTTGTTAAATGGCAACTCCTTTTGTACAACTACTTAAAAATAATAAAAATTATAAATAAAATGTACATACTCTAAAAATATGTGTTATGTGTGTATACATTATGTCATCATATATCATATGATACTATGTGTTATATATATCATACATATACAATATATATATTATATATGTCATATGACCAAGCTACTCCATCTCTAGAGAGTAACCAAGAAAAAGAAAAGTATGTCTATATGATGACTCATTAATGAATATTCCTAGCAAATATATTTGTTATTTTATAAAAATAGAAATAACCCAAATGACCATGAAGAGATGAGTGTTATATCAGAGGTGAGTATTATATCTTGGCATAGCTATATATTAAATACTACTCTGCAATAAAAAGGAATGAATATACTGCAGAATGATACATACAACAATAAGGGTAAATACCAAAATAATTATTCTGAGTGAAAGATGCCATGGAGCAGAATACATATCCTGTAATTTCATATTTATAAATTTCCGGATAAATAACATGAATCTAAAACAAAAAAAGAAAAAACATGAATCTATAGTAATAGAAATCAGATTAGTGATTTCCTGGGGAGGGGGGTGTGATGAGACTGAAATTGGTAAAAAATGGAAAAAAAAGGACAAATGTTTACAAGAAATTTATAGATGAGGTGGATATTTTTATTGCTTCGAGGTAATGGTTTTTAAAGTGTGTGCATACACCATTCTTATCAAGTTGTATACTTTTAAATAACTGCAGCTCATTATTTGTCATTTATACCTCAATAAAGCTGTTAAACATTGTTTCTATTTTATTACTCTTTTTTTTTTTTTTTTGTCGGTCATGGGGCCTGAACTCTGGGCGCTGTCACTCAGCTCTTCAGCTCAAGGCTAGCGCTCTACCACTAGTGCCACAGCACCACTTCCGGCTTTTTCTATTTATGCGCTGCTGAGAAATTGAGCCCAGGGCCTCATGCATGCAAGGCAAGCACTCTACCACTGAGCCAACTTCCCAGCCCTTTATTCCCTTTTTAAAAACAGGAATAGATACAGGAATCAGGAATGGTGTAGAATTGGGGACAGGATGCTGAAAGTACTATCTTCATCTTGTTTCTGTACATTACCATGAAACCTCTCTCACTATTCTGCTTTGTAGACTATATGATAGAATATAAAACTCCAGTCCACATTTCATTGGAGGCCCTCTGATTGGCTCTTTCATTATCAACTACCTGCCCTCTGTCCTGGAAAGTCATTATGTAGCCAATAAGAATTTGGGAAAATAGCTAGGGGTGCAGGCTCAGTAGAGGTGGGCCTACCTATCACAAGTCTCTGTGATTAACCACCAGCACTGCAAACACAAAATGAAATACAAAAACAAGTTTTGGAAAATGTTATCATGACTTTAAGTCACTATTGGAAATTCAGTTAGCTTAGTCTACTAAAATGGAATTGACAGACAACTATCTAAAGTTTTTCATGATTTGTTAAAAGCTCTTTTTAAAAAAGTGAGCATAGTTACCACCTCAAACTAGCATGTGTTAAGTGATATTTATTATCCTTCTTTATCTCCAAAGACTATCTTTCTGTGAATCAATGGTACCATCATCCTCTCTGTCACCCAAAATTGGAACACCATCTCTCCATTCATTCAATAAATACTGATTGGATACTTCCATGATAAGAAGTTAAAGCTAACTAGTTTGTATGAGGTAAATAAGAAACAAAAGATCTGGCCTCAAAAATTCATAATTTTGGGGGAAGGGAAGGTGGCTCAGTGGTAGAGTGCTAGCCTCCCCTGAATGAGGTCCTGGGTTCGATTCCTCAGCACCACATAAGCAGAAAAAGCTGGAAGTGATGCTGTGGCTCAAGTAGTAGAGCACTATCCTTGAGCTGTAGAGCTGAGTGACAGCACCCAGGCCCAGAGTCCAGGCCACACGACCGACCAAAAAAAATTTTTTGACAAAGTATATCATAGCTGCAAATAATTATTATACCAGCCTATAAATAAGTGCCATATGTGTGGAACAAGTAATGAGAACTCATCTAAGCATCATTTGGCAAACAACTTAAGTTGAATATGTATCCCAATGATACATAGGAGTTACCTATGAAAGACATTTATGGAGAGACACAACATAGTATGTATAATACACATATATAAATATACAAAGACAATAGCTTAAAATATATAAAATTAAAAAGCAATAGTGATTAATAGTTCATAAGGTGATTGTATTTTTTATTTTCTATGTTTCTCAATTTTTTCTGTACTGAGAGATAAATAATGTGGTTTTAAACATAAAAAGGAAAGGCTTTAGGGAAATTTTGATGCAATTATATTTAGTCATGTCATTTTAGATAAGATAATGTACACTAGTCATGCAATATTAACACAGTTAATTGGAAGGTATTTATATACAAATGGTAATTAAATCGATGGAACAATTAAGAAGAAAAGTCAAGGGAATTTAGACTCACAGAAGACTTAGTTGCCAGAGAAAATGCCAAAGGAACAATGGGAAATAAAAGAGGTCACCTGCATATGAGCAAAAAGAAGCAATTGATATGCAATGTCAAAGACAAAGAAGAGTACAAAGCACCACTCCAAGGTGAAGGATATAACATTTACCATGTAGAAGTATCTAAGGCAAGTATTGGATTTTTACAAGTCTAGTTGCCTTTTGAAAAAAAAAAACTATCAAGGGATGAGAAGGGGAAACAAAGGAGGAGGCAACAATGCTTGATAAGAAATGTACTCATTACCTTGCCCATGTAATTATAACCCCTCTGTATGGTATTTTCACAATAAAAAAATAAAATAAAATAAAATATACTTGAAAGGTGAAGAGAGAGAGAGAAAATTATGGCATTTCCCTATAATAGTTTCAGATTTTTTTAAATTGTTTTCTCCTTTTCACATTAGAACTCATCAAAATCATGGAACCAGTGTTAGAAAAGTATATAAAGCCAACTTTGTCATAACACAATATCTCCAACGGCAAAATTGAAATCTTGGAAATGAAAATTATTTGCCCAAGGTAACACAACATTGACTTACACATAGTTTAAATTTCTCAGCTGTTTGTGCTAAATAGGAATATTGGAGGTTTGATAAATGAATCCTTACAGCAATATTCATATTGTTGCTTCACAATTCCTCCATTACACATCTTTTCCTTTTCTGGAGCACTGCCTGACCCTACACATTTCTCTTTTCCATCTTCCCTTCTCCTTTCTTTAAACCTGTTTCTTTCTTTGCTCATTTAATCATCTTAATAGAAATACCTCTTTTTTGCCATCCTGACACAAACATTTCTGCTTTGACCAAACAGACTTTGTATCTTTTCTGTCCACCAAGGCAGTAATACACACACCCTGAGGCATTGGTAAAAAGTTTGCCTGGATTTGAATCCAAGCTCTGTCACTCCTAGTTGTCTGAGCTTGAATCTCAGTTTGTAGACTGGGAATACTAATAATTCTTTACCTATCTAGAATCTCCAAGAGGTTAAATAATTTATTATACTTAGCCAAGCAAGGTGGTGCACACCTGAAGCCCAGATACTCAGGAGACAAGTAGAAGAATCACTTGAACCTAGAAGTTCTAGACCATCCTAGGCAACATAAGTGAAGCCTTATCTTTAAAAAATTTTTTATTGTCAAGGTCCTATCTTTTAAATAATCACATTAGGCTGGAAGTGTGGATCAAGCAGTTTAGCACCTGTTTGAAAAGTAAGATATGTTGAGTTCAAAATCTAGTACTGCCAAAAATAAAAGAATATATCTACAAAATCATGTCAGTTGGGAAGGGGAAACAAAGGAGGAGGCTACAATGCTTGATAAGAAATGTACTCATTATCTTGTCCATGTAATTGTAACCCCTCTGTACAGTATTTTCACAACAAAAAAATCATGTCAGTAATTTATTATGCTTAAACATTCATAAAATTGCTCCTGGTGAATGGAAACAGCTATACAAGTGTTAGACCTACACCAATGTTAATCCATTTCAGTAATTAATGGAGACCATCAAAAGTCACATACTCTATTGTCCAAGAATCATTATACTCAAAACCTGAAGTGTAGAATTGTAACCCCATTATACAAGTACTTAATAATAACAAAGTCCCATACTCTCACCAACACTGATAACTCCCTATGCTCACTAACAACCACAGCACTTGTTAACTTTGTCTTCTGACTGGCCTCTGCATTTGATTACATATACAAAATAAAGATGAGGGCAGAAGTAAGCACAAAACATAAATCTGCACTACATACCTACAAACATACCTACAAACATTAGATACATACAACTTTTTAGAAACCACATTTCTTCTTATCTCTTTATGAACAACATAGATTAGTTGTACAAAAAGATTTCATCACATTTCCATACCTGCATTCAATGTACACTGATGAAATTTATTCCTTCCCTCAGTCTCCCTCACTCCTCTTTCTTAAAACAATTTGAACAAGTTTCATCGTTCTATTTTCATCCTCTCTACTTACTCTCTCCTCCCTCAGAAGATCATTAATAGCCTTTTTTTCTGGTACTGGGCCTTGAATTCAGGGCCTATATGTTTTCTGAGCTTTTTCGCTCAAGGCTAGCATTTTGCCACTTCCTGCTTCTTGGTATTTAATTGGAGATAAGAGTTTCACACACAGACTTTCCTACCAGGCAAGCTTCAAACCATGATCCTCAGATGTCAGCCACCTGAATAGCTAGGATTATAGACATGAGCCATTAACACCCAGCCTAGTAGCCATATTTTTAAAGAAAAAAAATCTAGGTAGACTAGAATCATGGCTCAACTAAAAGAGCACTTGCCTTAAAGTGCAAGGCCCTAAATTCCAGCCCAGTGCCAATAAAAGGAATGAAATAGTGAGAGGGAGGGAGGTGGGAAAGCGGTGCTATTAATTTAATACACATTTTAACCCAATAGAATCAAAATATTTTCAACATATAATCATTGTAAAAATAAGAAACTTTATATTCTCCATTTTGTTCTAGGCCTTTGAATACCAGGGAAAGTATTTTATACATACATCACATCTCCATTCAGACGAGCTGCATTTCACATTCTAGATAATGACATGTGGCTAGTGACTGTCCTCACAGACATTGATTTCTGGTTTATAGATTTGCAGGAGGCTGAAATATATATGCCAGATAATTCTTTCCAGCACTTCTCCCCTGATGAAATAATCTGTGGTTGTAACAAATGGCACAGAAAATGTAACTTAAGTGTGCCCCTTAGAGGTTTTGCTAAGTACCACTAATAAATTACAATGGCATCCTACTATATGAAATGTTCTATAGAAAATATGACAGGCATAAAGGGCTTAGGTTATACAAAAACTAATACATATTAGTCGGCCGCTGGTGGCTCACATCTGTAATCCTAGCTACTCAAGAGGCTGAGATCTGAGGATCACCATGCAAAGCCAGCCCAGGCAGGAAAAGTCCGTGAGACTCTTATCTCCAATAAACCACTCAGAAAACTGGAAGTGGCGCTGTGGCTCAAGTGGTAGAGCTGAAGAACTCAAGGACAGCACCCAGGCCCAAAGTTCAAGCCCCATGACAGACCCCCCCCCCCAAAAAAAAGACTAGCTATTACATTTCTGATCAATTCAAAGTCCAGTATAATCTTCAGAAAAGAAGGTATTTTTTAAAATAAAAGTAATACTTCTTTGCCTAAGTTTGCAAAACTTTGGAAGCATGAGATCTGTTTAAGAAAAAAAATAATTACATTCCTTTCAAGTACACAGAGAAATGCAAATTAGATTGGTAATGGCAAAGTGACAGAAATTTTTAATAGACCTGCTGTATTACTCAGAAGGAAAGCCGCCAACTAAGACATCCAAGTCTCACATGCTGTTTCTGTCTAGGGACACTGTTCCTTAGCAATTTTCTCCCAGACATCTACTCCCCTTGAAGTCTCACCTTAATATTTTTCTCCATAAGACCTTTTCTTAGACTAGAATGGAAGTTTTGGCAATATTCTCAAAGCACCCTATATTCCTCAATTATACAAACCATGTTACTGTAAACAAATATTTGTCTTCTTGCTAAAATGTAAGCCCCATTGAGGGATGGACATGGTCTGTCTTATGATTGAATCCCAGTGTCTAAAATAGAGCCTGGCACATTGGCAGTAGGCAAATATAGTTGGTTTAATTCATTAACTCACTAAGTAATTATATTGCATAATGAATTAACTATATTAGCTACCAACTACATCTAAAAGAGAGCAACAACAATGTTTATTCTTTTAAGTACTTTATAGTCTGCAGGTGCAATCTCATTTATTATATGGACGTTATTAGCAAGGCTTTGCTTTTTCCATAGATGGGACAAAATTTCAGTTTCTACAAATATTCTTAGATTCTAAATTACACTTAAATGAGGTTGTACTTTATTCTGATTAGAGTATCCTTGGGAATTGATATCAATCACTTAATCTCAAATATTTAAATTTTTCCAATGTGAGGAACTAGGGCAAGAAAGCACTGTCCCCAAATCGAGATTTTTTTTTAATTATCTTTAAATAGTTGCACAAAGAAGTTACCATTTAACGAAGCAGTTTATGAATACAATGCATTTTGGACCCACCGCTTCCCTTACTTTTCTTAACTCTGTGGTATATTCAATAAATTATTGCCTGCATTCTCCCCACTTCCCCCATTCATTCCTCTACCCCTCTTCCCATCACCCTCCTCCCCTCTTCAATGTACCCCTTTCCTAGTGCTGATTTGGTGGGCTTTGATTTAGTCTTTCCAAAAAAATTATGAAAAGTTCATTTTGCTTAGCATCATCATATATGATCATATGTACGTGTGAGCTATTCTGCTCATATCTGCTAAGATTATCCTAGACATATACTAATTATTGCAAGTAAGGGAGACCATGGTATCTATGTTTCTTTGGGACTGGCTTACTTTACTTAAAATGACTTTTTCCAAGTCTTTCCATTCCCTTAAGAATTGGGTGGTTTCATTCTTTCTGATAGAAGCATAAAATCCCATTATGCATATATATGTATATGTATATATATATATATGTGTGTATATATATATATATATATATATATATATATATCACATTTTCTTGTTCCATTCATCTACTGAAGGGCATCTGGGTTGGCTTTATATCTTAGCTATGGTGAATAGTGCTGTGATAAACATAGTTGTTCTGGTAGCTTTAGTACAGCCTTGTTTGTGATTATTTGGGTAAATGCCCAAAAGTGGGATTGCTGGGTCATAGGGGAGCTCTATGTGGAGTCTTTTGAGGAACCTCTATACTGCTTTCCAAAGTGGTTGAACAAATTTGCACTCCCATAAACAGTGCAGTAGGGTTCCCTTTTGGCCTCATCCCCTCCAACATTTGTTGTTATTAGAGTTCTTGATTATAGCCATTCTCACTGGGGTGAGGTGGTATCTCAATGTTGTTTGGATTTTGTTGTTGTTGTTTTTAATGTACTATGTGATTTCTGTATTCCTTTGTGTGTTCTTCCCCCTATGGTTTATCCACTGTTGTCTCTGTATTTGATTTTGGTACCCTTGGTATTGCATATATGTTTATCTGAATTACAGAAGGGAAGAGGAACAACAAAATGTTGAGACAAAGGACAAAGGACAAGGGGTAGAACAACAACGATACTCACAAGACAATATGTTGGAAATTACCTGTACAACTTGGGGTGGTGGGGAATTGGGAGCCAGAGGGATAGTAGGAGAAAAATGAGGGAGGGGGTAACAAGTTCAACAAGAAATAAATGTATTTATTACCTTACTTATGTAATTGTAACTCCTCTGTACATCACCTTGACAATAAAAAAGAATTATAAAGAATTATACTATTTGAGCTCTCCATAGTCTATTATCCAGTTAATTCTTTTGTGAACACTTGCTTACCATTAGGTGTGTTTACTTATAAATTTATAGGTCCATGCTAGCTACCATAAATGAGGGAAACCATGCAACCTTGTTTCCCTGATCTGGCTTATTTCACTCAATATAAATTTTTCCAAGTCTTTCCATTTCCTTATAAATGTTATAATATATTATAAATGTTATACTTCTTTCCCTTAACATATCCATCTACTTTCTTTACTGAGAGTTAAATCAATAAAACTATATTTGTATGATTTGTTTGTGTTTGGGGGAATGCCAGTATTAGGGCTTGAACTCAAGGCCTGCGTGTTGTTCCATAGCTTTTTTGCTCATGGCTGGTATTCTACCACATAAGTCACAACTCCATTTCTGGCTTTTGGGTGGTTAATTGGAGATAAAAGTCTCATGGTTACCAGGTGCCAGTGGCTCACACCTGTAATCCTAGCTACTTAGGAGGCTGAAATCTGAGGATCACCGTGCAAAGCCAGCCCAGGCAGGAGTCTCTTATCTCCAATAAACCACCAGAAAACTGGAAGTGGTGCTGTGGCTCAAGTGGTAGAGCACTAGCCTTGAGCTGAAGAGCTCAGAAACAGCACCCAGGCCCAGAGTTCAAGCCCCACAACCAACAACAAAAACAAAAGAGTCTCATGGTCCTGGCCAGGCTTGCTTTCAACTACAATCCTCAGATGTCAGCCCCTTTAATATTGGGGATTATAGGCATGAGCTACTGGCTCCTGGCTTTGCATGATTTTTTAAATATTAAATGGAGGAAAAAAGGAAGGTAGAATATTTATTAAAACAGAACAATTTTTGTGCCTGGAGATATAGCTTAATGGTGAAGCCCAAGGCTCTGGATTTCATCACAAATAGCACAAAAAAAATTACTGCTATATAGTATGCTTGCTTTCCAATTTTATAAACTAACTGATGAAATACTTATTAAGTCTCAAGAACAATTCTAGGTGAAAGATATATGTAAATTCCATAAAGACATCATTAATCTACTATGGTGAAACCAAAATTAGGTTTAGTGAGTCGATTTAATTTCAAAGTAAAACAATAATTTTTATAAACGTTCACATTTAAAAACAAGAAATACAATTTTTCTACAGAACACATTTAAAGAAATTGAATATTTAGAAAACTACTGATTAAAACAAAAGCAGCTAGAAAAAGCAAAGAAGAAGCAACAGAAAAGACAAATATAGGAAACTTGAGAAAACAGTTTTTAGGAATGTCCATAGTCATTAGCTTTTAGCCACTAGGAAGGTGTCCAATACAAACTAAGATTTAAATGCCTTTAGGGAAAAGGGAGTTTCAATATTTAGCAGCTTAGTTACTAAGACAGTATCTGACCTAAATTCACAGTGGATCCAACTCTTGTTTTAAATTACCTCATACTAATCTTTTTCTCAAGCTTGTAAATATATTGGTGATGTGCCGGACACAAAACATTTTAAAACAAAGACCACACAAGCATTTTAATGAATCTGAATTGATCTAACAAACTAACTAAATAATGTATGTCCTGGGAAAAATCACAACCCTGAGCAACTACATAACATTATGCTATATACAATGTCAGAAGGAAAGCAAGGTCTATAACGACAGCACTTCTTGCACTTAATATGTCCCTCTTCCAGTCTGTGAAAGAGCTTTCACAATCAGTGAAGTCATTTGAAATATAGTGACAATGTCTTTTGCTTCAAAGTTCAGTATTTCACTATCAAATAAATATATTTCCACATGTCTTTATGTGTATGGTAAATTTTGATATCAAAAGCAAAAAAGTCTGAAAACAGATGTTTTTATATTGCAGTTCATAAAGTTTCCCAGATCTGCTACTTTGGTTTATTATTCTTATGATGGAATTAAATGAAGAAAAGATATAGTATTAATAGAATAATTTAGAAGAAGTTACAACATAAGAAAGTGACATCCTTCAGTGGAATATAATTCAGGCAATCTTCGTATTAGTCAGGTTTACCTGATCTTAACAGACTCCAAAGACTTCACCAAAAGAATCCTAAATTTGATACAAAGTATCAGGATGCAAAATCAACATACAAAAAAATCAATAGCTTTTCTATATATCAAAAGTGAGTAAGATGAGAAAGAAATTAGGAAGACAATTCCATTCACAATCTCACCACACAACAAAGTACTTGTAAATAAATTTAACTAAGGATGTGAAAAACTCTTAAAATAAAAAAACCACAGATGACCAAAAAAAAGAAATTAAAGATACTAAAAATTAAAGATCCTACTCATGGATCAGCAATTTAATATTATGAAAATAGCTGTAATGGGCTGGGAAGGTGGCTCAGTGGTAGAGTGCTTGCCTCACATGCATGAAGCCCTGGGTTCGATTCCTCAGCACCACATAAGCAGAAAAAAGCCAGAAGTGGTGCTGTGGGTCAAGTGGCAGAGTGCTAGCCTTGAGCTGAAGAGCTGAGGGGCAGTGCCCAGGCCCAGAGTTCAGGCCTCACAACCGACAAAAAAAAAAAGAAAAGAAAAGATATGTATTACTGAAAACAAACTACAGATTCAGTGCAGTTTCTATCAAAATTCCAATGTTATTCTTTACAGAAATAGAAAAATCAATCCCAAAATTCATATGAAAACATAAAAGACCCTAAATAGACAAAACAAATCTGAAGAACAACACTGGAGATATCATAAGACCTGACTTCAAATTATACTCAGAACCATAATATTTTTTAAAAATCACAGAAACAAGCATGTAGAATAGAATATCCAGAAATAAACCCAAGCAGCTATGGCTATCTGAATTTTTACAAAGGAGCCAAAAAAGGAGACAAAGTGTGTTGAGAAACAGGACAGGCTTCATGTAGAATATTAAAACTTTCTCACACCCTATATAAAATCCAACTGAAAAATGGTTCAAACACCTAAATATAATGCCCAAAACTTTGAAACCTCTAAATGAAGCAAAGGAAAGACATGTAAAGACATAGGTAAAGGCAATTGTTTTCTAAATGGAATTCCAATAGCCCAGGAAATAAGAGCAATAATTGACAAATGAGATTGCATCAAATTAAAAAGCTAGTGAATATGAATGGAGGTGGTTCTCAAGTTATCAGAGGAGATAGGAAGTAAACCACAAACTATCACATTATAGTGAGATCAACACTGAGATAGAGATGTGCACTCGTCGTGGTAGGAATGTAGAACTAGGGAACACTTGCTGAAGGCTATGATGCTTGGATAGTACCTTGAAGACTGGATTATCTAGGTGATTGGGCAAGGTCTCAGAATGTATTCCGTATTCTTGGTAACTGCCCACCCTCCCCCCTTGGAATGCAAGTTCTTGTCTTTGACACTGTCTGTCTTCTTCTCCTGGCCCCTAGCAAATGCCAGTCACAGAATAGACTTTCACTAAATGGTTGCAAAACTATTGAAGAATATCAGGACTAAAATCCTGTATAGTTTTTTAAATGTAATTAGCCCTACCAGATGATTTTGGTACAATCAAAACACACAGGGTTAAGAAATATTATCTCAATGCCCTGCATCTTGTATATACATTTTTCTAATTTGGGAGGGGAAGGGAAATAACAAAATGCTGAAACAAGAATATCAGATAACCCATTGTAACAGTGTTACAAGACAATGTAGTGTACAAGAACACTACATTGAAAACGAACTTTACAACTTGTAGGGAGGGAGGAATTGAGGAGGTGGGGAGGGTAGGGAGAGTAGAGGAAAAGCAAAGGAGACGGTAACAATGCTCAATAGGAAATGTACACATGCAACTGTAACCCCTCTGTACAGCATTTTTACAAGAGAAAAAGAAAAGAATAACTAAAAATAAGAAATATCACCTCAAATGGCTAGAGATCATAAATAGTTGATGAACTTGCTTTTGTTATTGTTTTAATCGTACAACATGTAATCTTAGAAAAATATTTCTTACTTGGAAGGGAAGGTCAAATTTGAAATGAAAAAAAAAGCCCTCTCAGAAATAGGATATGTTAGTCAGATTCTCATTTGTGTGACAGAATGCCTGAGACTGGCAACTTTTAAAAAATGGTTATTTTGCATTACAGGAAGGAATAGAAAAAACTCTAGGTCTCCTTGGCACAGGCCAAAATTTTCTTAATAACAATCCAGAAACACAACAAAAAAGAGAAAGGTTGGACAAATGGATTGCATGAAACTGCAGAGCTTCTGTATGACATAGGACATAGCTAGCAAGATCAATAGGAAGCCCACAGATTGGGAGAAGATCTTCACTAGCCATACAACAGACAAAGGTCTCATGTCTAAAATATACTTAGAACTCAAAAACAAACAACAACAAATCCTCAAACAACTGCCCCATTAATAAGTGAGCTACAGAATTAAAGAGAAACTTCTCTGAAGAGGAAATAAGATAAGGTTTTTTTCTTGCTTGCTATTGTTTCTATCGTATTTATAAGGTACCATGTGATTTTTTTGCTGCTTTGTATGTCCCTCCCCCATGATATAATCCTTGTTTTCACTGTATTTGATGTTGGTATAATTTGGGGAGGGGAGGGAAAAAACAAATTGTTTAAATAGGGATACAGGTTGACCCATTGCAACAATGAGATGTACAACACGCTATGTCAAAAATGAATTTTACAATTTAGGTAGGGGGATGGGAGGAGGGGGGTTGGTAGTTGTGGAAATGGGAGGGAAGGGATGGTAGGGGAAAAACAAAGGAGGAGGCAACGATGCTTGATAAGAAATGTAGTCATTACCTTGCTCATGTAACTGCAATCCCTCTGTACAGTATTTCACAATAAAAAACTTATTTTTTAAAAAAAGAATGGCCAATAGACACATGAAGAAATTCACAGCCTCTCTAGCCTTAAAAGAAATGCAAACCAAAACAACATTGAGATCCCACCTCACCCCAGTGAGAATGCCTATAATCAAGAAATCTAATAACAACAGATGTTGGAGGGGATGTGGCCAAAAGGGAACCCTACTACACTGTTGGTGGGAGTGCAAACTTATTCAACCACTTTGGAAAGCAGTATGAAGATTCCTCAAAAGACTTCACATATTGCTTCCCTATGACCCAGCAATCCCACTTTTGGGTATTTACCCAAATGATCACAAACAAGGCCATACTAAAGCTACCAGAACAACTATGTTTATCACAGCACTATTCACCATAGCTAAGATATGGAACCAACCCAGATGCCCCTCAGTAGATGAATGGATCAAGAAAATGTTGTATATATATATATATGTATTTAGATATATATGTATATAAAATGGAATTCCATGCCTCCATCAGAAAGAATGACATCACCCGATTTGTTAGGAAATAGAAAGACTTGGAAAAAATCATATTAAGTGAAGTAAGCCAGACTCAAAGAAACATAGGTCCCATGGTTTCCCTTATCTGCAAAAACTAGTATATGCCTAGGTCACACAGAAGTCAAAAGCTATGTACATATGACCATATAACCTGATGCTAAGCGAAATAAACCCCAAGATAGGGACACAAGAGATTTTATCTTTTTTCTTTTCTTTTTAATGTACTTATAATGTACTATGTGATTTTTTTGTTTCTTTTCTATGTTCTTCCTCCATGGTATAACCCCTGTTGTCACTGTATTTGATTCCGGTGTCCTGCATCTTGTATATACATGTTTCTAATTTAGGAAGGGAAAAGGAAATAACAAAATGCTGAAATATCAGGATGACCTAATGTGACAATTAGGTGTACAAGACAGTATGTTGAAAACGAACTTTACAACTTTGGGGAGGGGGGCAGAGAGGAGGGATGAATTAGGGAGGTGAGGAGGAAAGAGATGGTAGGGAAAAAATAGAGGGTGTAACAATGCTCAATAGAAAATGGACTCATTACCTTGCTCATATAACTATAACCCCTCTGTACAGTATCTTTACAATAAGAAAATTTATATTAAGAAAAAATGGTTATTTTGGCTCATGGTTCTAAAAGTTTCAGTTTATGGTCATCTGGTTTTGTTGCTTTAGACTTGTTGGCTGGTGGCAGCACAATACATTATGGTGGGTATACATGACAAATGAGGCCTGTTTACCACATGAAAGCCAGGAAGAAAAAAATAGTGACAAGAAGGGCTAAGACCCCAATACTTCCTTCAAGAGCATGTACCACAATAACCCACTTTCCTCCAAATAGGCCTCCTTTCTTCAAGGTTCCACCACCTCTCAGTAGAGGCTCAGGATAGCAACTAAGACTTTAACAAATTGGCCTTGGTGTGGGGGTTACTCCCAAACCACAGCATTGTACCCCTGGCCCTCAAAGATTCATGTCTACCTCATAATGTAAAACATATTTAATACTTCTTCTAGAGTCAGAACTTTTCCAGCATTGCTCAAAAGTCCAAGTATTCTTTGAGATTCAAGGCAAATTCAGCTGTGAGTCCCTGTAGTTGTAAAAACCAAGTCTCATGTTTCTAAGATGTAATAGCATTAGGGTAAGAAAAAGAATAAGGAAGAATCAGACCCAAATAAGATTGAAATCCAGCAGGGCAAATATTAAATCTCATAGCTCCATCCAGGGAACATGGCAGTATGATATGAACTCCAAAGAGCTTAGTTTATACTAGCCATCATAACACTTCTTATTGCAAAACCTCTCTCCCATTAACTGCATGAGGTACTCTCTTCCATATCATTGCCTTGACTGTTTTGCTATGTGTGTTCAAGAAATCAGAAAACAGACATACAACTAATTGCTATGAAAAATCAATGCCTGTCACTTTCTATTTTTATCATGACACTGAATGCTGGATTGTTGTATCTGAACACAAGAATGGGAATTATTCATGTAGAAGAAATCAGATGTAAAACAAAGAGCAGCTCTGTATGAAACATGGGGTTTAGTATTTCTAAACCAGATCAGAATCACCACCTAGGATGCTTCTTCAATATCCGATTCCTACCCTATTTTCCTACAAAGCTTAACTACTGCCTGAGAGCTGTATTTTAAGGCAATTATTTTCTGTGTGGATAATGACCATATCAGGGTTGTTGAGAGTCTACAAGGGGATGAAAGTAGAAGCAATGAGCCTCTGCTTCCTTCCCAATCAGCACAAGGCCCTTCGGTTTCCTTGTCTCAGCACTTTGTGTTCTTCCTTAATAGCTCTAAAATCAGCATATGAAGTTAAAATAGTGGAGGAAAGATTACCATTAACAATCACTTGAAACATCCATATATAGGTAGTTTATGAGTATTACTTTGTATACAAATTAATTACTACAAGCCCAGGAATATCCAAATATAATCCATCATATAGGTAAAATATAACTTTCAGTGTTTTATTTTCTTTTTTGACACAATTCTCCCTACATAACCCAGGCTACATGATGAGAACTTGCTCTTTTTTTCCTAATTATCATGTGTGACAATCCTAATAAAAGAAAAGAATAGCTGGGTGCTAGTGGCTCACATCTGCAATCCTAGCTACTCATGAGGCTGAGATCTGAGGATTATGATTCAAAGCCAGCCTGAGCTGTGAGACTCTTATCTTTAATTCATCACCAGAAAACCAGAAGTGGAGCTGTGGCTGAAAGTGGTAGAGTGCTAGCCTTTAGCAAATTGTTCAAGGACAGTGCCTAGTCCCTGAGTTCAAACCCCAAGACCAACATAAGATTACTTACAATCCCTCAATCTAAGGTTAGCTATTATTGCTTTAGTGTAATTTCTTTCAAGCTATCTTTCATAGCAATGTTGATAACTAGGCTAAAGAGATATACCAAGCACTTAAATAAAACTTTGCCAAAATTTTAGATATTACCTCATTAAATACAAATGTGTTTTGCAACTCATATTGTTATGTCCATTTTATACCAAGGAAACAGAGAGTAAAACAGATTGAGTAACTTGCCGAAGGTCACAGAACAAATTGTAGATGTAGGTTTCAAATTGTATCTGTGTGATTCCAGAAACTATGTACTAAACCAAACTATATGACCTTCCTTCTAATGCCTATCTATGTGCTTTAAGTCTGCCTGCTTTATTAGTCCGTGAAGATATCTCACTCTGCTTATGACCTTTCTTAGGATTTCCTCTTTCTCCATCTCTGCCTACCCAAATCATACTTGTCATTCAAATGTCATCTACTGCTCAGTCTTCTTTAATTGATCTTTAGCTTACCCTTGTAAAACTCACAATAATACTCTACAGTAAGTCACCTACTTCCTCTTTCTCTCTGAGCCCCTTTCTTTCCAATCTCCTACATTTTAGACAGCAGGAGTTTACTATATTTGTCTGTGTTTAGTGACTACTGGCACTGCTCCAGTTCCCACGCTTCAGACCTGGAGTTGAGCAGCTACTAGAATATAGGGAGTTGGCTTGGCTCTCTGACATCAAGTGAAACTGAAAATCTCTTGCATGTAAATCAAGAAAACCATTCCTTCTTCGATCCAGGCAAAGCTACTTTCCACCCCTCCTCCCATGCTGCATGTTACTTTTTAAATTTCTTTTCCCTTCAAGACTACTCTTGACATTCCTTTGAAGAGGATTTCCTCTTGATAAAGTCATTCACCATGTGGGATGATGCCAGATTTGTAATCTTCCCTGGGTCCTACAAAAGCAGCCTTGATAGCTAAACAAATTTTTCTTACTTTGTTCCAAAGTTTTGTGGCCCCCTGAGGAGGATATTGCTATTGAAAAGCAATGTTCTAGAACTGAGATTATGAAACATAGTTCCATGGAACTAGGTTTCCCCATTTCACAAGTCATCCCTAGGGGTCCTTAAAAGAAAGTGTGGACATGCTTATCTAACCCATTTGGTGAAGGGTAAAAGCAAAGGATTGTCTGTATATGTGCCAAATAGGATGTGGACTCAAGTGACTGGACACCATTAACCCTCTGGGTGTGTTCCATTTGTACACAAACAATTTGCTAATGTATTTGTAATATGCCACAAATTTACTATAAGGCATGGGAAAATGAAAATATTCTGACTCAATATTTCCCTTAATTCAAGAGCCATAAATCCAATTGCTTTGTAGCTATCTTTATCTTGATATATGATAGACATTCAGATTTAATATTCCTAAATGAGTTTCTGATATTCCCTCTGCTTTCTTCCACCTACCCCATCTTCAAGCATATTCTTTGCTCTGCCTTAAAGTCTTCCCATCTGAGTTAACAACAACCCCATTCTTCTCATTGCTGATATCAAAAACCTTAATGTCATTCTTGCCTCTCTCTTTGCTTTCTTTCTCACATCTCACATTTGGTCTGTAGCAAATCTGATTGTCCCTCTTGCCAGAGTTTGACTACTATAATTCTGACTCATGTCACTCCCATTTCCCCTCTGGATTATTGCAGAAACCTAAGAGATGCTGGGCATGATGGTACACACCTATAATCCCAGCACTTGAAAGGCTGAGGTAAGAGGATCTAGAATTCAAGGCCAGCCTGAGCTACATGGTAAGGTTATATCTCAAAAACCAAAGAATAGAATGTAGCTTAGTGATAGAGTCATTGCATACATGTGCGAGGCCCTAGGTTCCATCTCCAGTACACACACACACACACACACACACACACACACACACACACACACACACACCAGACTTTTCTGCTCTGCTCTGATCTACTTTCGATCTATTCTGCAATCAGAGGCCTGGATCATGATGTGAGAACTAAACATTAGTTGCTCAAAACTATCTGGTAATTTTCTATTCCACTTACAATGAAACCCTTGCTATTCCTAGAATGTATATGCACACTCCTATCACAGGGTTTTATACTGGTTCTTCCCTCTACCTGGAAGGCTATTTCACTAGATCTCCCAGAAGGCAAGTTCTCTTATTCCCTTCAGACCTTCACTCAAAATTTATCTTATTGAGGGTTTCCCTTGTCACACTTTCTAAAATTTAATGACAAATGCCCTAACTCTTCCAGTTTTCTTTCCTTGCTTTACTGTTCTCTTTAGGATTATGAATTATGTTCATATGCTGTGTATTTTATGTAGCACGTTACCTGTTGTTGTTGTTATTGTTGTCTTAGTGCTGGAGATCAAATCTAGAACCCCATGTCAGTGTAAAAAAAAACTTGTAAGACACAATGAGGTAAGGTTACTGACTTCTAATACATGCTTCAGCTAGAAAGACCCAAATTCTACATATTGGCCTTCCATTTCAGCTTTGTTTTAAATATTACTTGAATGGGCTTTTTTAATTATTTGAAAGCTACTGCTCCAAATTTTAAAAAATCAGAGATGATAACCTAAGAATACTGACCATGTTTTGAGAGGCTGGATATCCTGGGTACTCTCCAATTCTTTGTTCATCATATAAGGCTCCTATAATGTGCCCCAGAGAATGTCACAGGATAGAAACATGGAAATTGTACCCAAAATTCTAACAGAAAATAATTTTCTAGAGACAGCCAACTTCTGAGTCCTGTTACTCTTCTGAACAGCCTTTACTTTCACTTTGTTAAATTCTTTGTTACCTTATTTAAATAAGAAAAAGAAAATAATTTTCTATTGAAATAAGGGATATAGTCGAATTTTTTAAAGTTCTCAGAAATCTCAAACATAAAACAAAAAAATACATGTCTACTTTGGCCAAAATGATTCATATGCAAAAAAATCACCACAAACTACTTCTTGACTTGTCAGAGGTCCACATGGATTTTCCTCTGCAAATAGGAAAAGTCAAATTGTTTGAAAAGCACTATAACCAGTCATCTTTTGTATTGTAGAAAGAATGAAGGAGCTTAGAAATAATGAGGTGTCATCAAGATGGCCAAAATGTAAGAAGCCTGCTTACCTAGGTAGGTTCCTTACAGTAATGCTTCAATTTGACATTGGCCTGGAATATTTTGCTGATCAGTTGTGATTTTGTAAGCCTTCTCTGTACACTAGACAGATGCCATTGGAAAATACGTCATAGTCAGAGCCCTTTGCTTATGCTGCCATAGCAGGGGACAGCATCAGATTTCCTATAGCTAAGCACATGTAGACAGAACTGCTTCCCCTGGGAAGCTGGGATGATGGATAGAACAGAAAAACCTATCAATGCAATGAAGCATTTATTTCATGCTGTACAGTAGTCCCCCAGTACTGGCAGGGGATTGTTTTTAAGATATAGATGACATAATATTTATACACAACCTGTACACATCTTTACATATGCTTTCAATCATCTCTAAATTACTCAGAACATCTAATATGATGCAAATGCTGTGTAAATGGAACTAGACTGTATCACTTAAGAAATAATGATGTGAAAAGAGTCTGCACACATTCAGTACAGACACAATATTTTTAAAATATTTTGTCTCTGTGCTTGGTTGAATCTAAAGCCCCCACGGAAAAAAAGGTCTACTTTCCATATTGATTGAACACCTAATTCATGTCAATACTAAAACCAAAAAGGACAAAATTGCTCTTTGAACATAAAATTTTTCAGTAGTTACCATGTTTAGAATTCTTTACCCAACTAAAATCAGTGCTAGTACTAACTAAGAGTAGTGAAGCTGGCAGATATATAAACATCTCAAGTGTTCCTACTGATTAATAAGTCTGAAAACTCATATTGAATATGATAAGCCTACAAGGAGGAAGCATAGTTTTCAATAACAGTGCTTTCCATAGTGGCTGTGATTTATATTGGTTCATAATTATTTATTGGCCTATTAATAAGGAAAGTACCAGACATGAATGAGGGTATGGTTTATCTCTATAATTGATCTATGTAGCTATCACACATTAGAAAATAATAAAGAAACCAGGCACTAGTGGGTCATGCCTATCAAAAGGCTGACATCTGAGGAGTATGGTTTAAAAGCATCCTGGGCAGGAATGTCTATGAAACTCTTATCTCCAATTAGCCACAAAAAAGCTGGAAATTAAGCTGTTGCTCAAGTGGTAGAACAATGGCATTTAACACAGTCCCCAGGCCCACAGTTTAAGCCCCAGGATAGGCACAAAAAGTAATAATAAGGAGCTCTAAATTGTCAAAGGGATTCCCAGTTTGGGGACTAACTCTGCCACTAAATCACTAACTCTGCCACTAAATCACTATCGCTTATCTTCTCTGGAACTTTTTCTTGATCTCTAAAATAGGACCTTTGACAAATAATATCCTTTATGTGTTTTTTCTGGCTCTGACATTCTCTGAGTCATTAAAAACCACCTTCGCCTTTGTGACAGGTGCAATGTCTCACATTTTAAATCCCACCTACCTGGGAGACAGATCAGGATAATGGTCTGAGGCAAGGCCAGGCAAAAAGTTAGCTAGACCCCATATCAACAAAAAGACTTATCCTAGCTATGTGGGAGGCACAAATAGGAGGATTGCAGTTCCGGGTTGAGGGGAAAACATCAAGACCCTGTCTGAAAAATAACCCAATGCAAAAAGTGCTGGTGGTGTGGCTTGAGTGGTAGAGTCCTTACCTAAACTCTAGAACCACAAAACATTAACTGTGTTGTCTAAGCCTTTTGGAGCATGTATATATTCTCAAATAATCCTTAACTGCTAAAGTGAATAAGCAGTCAGGATAACTCTATTTTAAAAAAAAGTGGAGCTTAGGCTCTTGTCCTCATTTTTGAGTGTAATACTTGGGTATAAACCCAAGCCCTCTTACTTGCTAGAAAGGTGGTATACTGCAGAGCCATACCTCCACCCCTCCATTCACATTTTCAATAGGTCTAAATAAAACATTGAAATCTAATAGAGAGTATTATTCCACACTCGGAAAGGTTAAATGAGGGATTTTTTTCACCAATTCCAAATACAAACTATGATGCCCCACCTGGCTTCCTGGCAGATGTAGAAAAGCATTTAAAAGAATGTAAAGAATTACTACTAAAGATTTAGATGTGATCTGGATTTAAGGCTATCTAGTGGAGAATTGCTCTAAACAAAAAGAATGGCATCATTAGGTAAGAAAGCAAACATGAGAAAAGAAGCAATGTCTCATCCTTGGTTTTTCATCAGACTTTTCTCAGCATTTCTTTCTAGATGCTGTCTGGCCACACAACCCACTTGACCTCCTTTCAGGGATTTAAAGCATTTAGCTTTCAGACTAGATTTTTTAAGTACTACCAAATAATGAAAGGTCAGAGCTGGAGGGCCCTCAGAGAGGAACTAGGCCAAGACTCCCACTGGTAGCAAATGGGCCCAATTTAGCACAAGTTTTGTGAGACCAATATATATCTAGAGTCATTTTGATTTGTAAATGTATATGAGAGGAGCACAGAGTTTCCTGCTCTACCAGGTTAGCCCTGACTCTTGAAATTATACAGGGCAGCCTGGTCCCAAAACACTTATGAGCTAAGACTCAGAACACAGATCATCCTATGATACTAGTGTTGCTTTATTTAGTCTCACTTTGCCACCACTAATCTGGTCCTCAACAGCCATCCAAGATGAAACAACCAAAGGCAAATCAGTCAGACCTCCTTTGAGATCACATTAATTCAGGACTGACTGTCCTTACACACACACACACACACACACACACACACACACACACACACTTCTGCACTTGCCAATAAGCAGCCAGTATAGAAAAGCATTGTGTAGTGGGCTTTCCCTAAGCTCTGAACCTTCTTCCCTGTACAAATCAGAGTAGAGTCAGCCAAAGCTAAAGATTCAGAGAGTCATAGCAAGCACAGGCATCTCTATGATTTTGCAATTCTCTACAGGACACATCCATCTGAGAGTTTTTGGTTAGCAAGGTGTTAAAAAAAACACACACACAATAGATCTTAAGATGGGAGGGGGGGGAAATTCTGCTACCTGGACAGAAAACAAGATATTGAATCCTAAAGTATTTCATATTAAATTGTTATAAAGATGTTCATCATGTGTCCCAGATTGTTCTACATTTCAATATTTAAATTCTATGTCTCACTATCAGACCATGTGTCCCAATTGCTGTGTCAAAAAATGTAATTACCATGCTTAGACATATAAGATGCTGTGTGTTACACTAGAGAAGCATTCACATTACCAAGAAATGGACAAAAGTACTTAGGGTTTTTTTCCTATTTTCCTGTGCTTGAAATTCATTCCTTACCTCTAACATGAGACTGAGTTTTATCCCCACTCTTGCCTTAGATTAAGACATTAGAATTTCTATTTTGTAGATTGACAGAAGCTGCAGCAGAAAAGATACAATTTATAAATTATTATTTAAATCAAAATAATGCAAACTAGAATCATATAGTTATGTTTTATGAGGCCCACTCAATATACTGCATATTTTTTAAAAACTACTAGTATTTTTAAAAAGGAGAGATTTCACATAAAAATTTGTACTTCCAAGCTGGGGACCAGTGGCTCACACTTGTAATCCTAGCTACTCAGGAGGCTGAGATCTGAGGATCATGGTTAAAAGCCAGTCCAGACAGAAAAGTGTCGGGGACACTTATCTCCAATTAACTGCAAGAAAACTGGAAATGGTGCTGTGGCTCAGTGGAAGAGCATTAGCCAAGTGAAAAAGCTCAGGGACAGCACCCAGGCCCTGAGTTCAAGCCCCACAACTGACCCAAAAAAATCTGTATTTCTATATTTACTTGAAAAATCAGAGTTACTAGGATGGCAGCACACAACTGTAAACCCAGCACTCAGAAGGCACAGGCAGTAAGATGAGTTCAAGGTTACCCTGGGCTACACTGAAAAACCCTATCTTTAAAAATCAGAATTCTAGACCCATATTCTCCTGTGGAGGTAATTAAATATTTACTAGATTCAGCTCTCCACTAAACTGGACATGCATTCTCTAGGTGGCCATAACTGGTTCATCAGGTAAAATAAATCAAACATATTCTTCATCATATATTTCCCCTTCTTAAGCAAATTTACTTACAGTTATGTACTTCAGTCAAGATATTCAGGCAAGTTCTTTACCTAATCTGGTTTTTGCAACCACTGTTGTACCAATGAGCAAGATGATATTTCAGTATGAAGAGCCATTTATCACTGCATTTATTCTACTGCTTTTATTCTAACAAAATTATTCCTTTAAAAGGCAGGAAAACAAAAGATAAATATGAATCACATATTTCAAAAATACCAAAGAACTGCATTGAGGTTTCTTTGGAGATGTACAGAATGCAATGGTATTCAATATGCAAAATGTGTCTTTCAATAAATACTATCTGGCTAGTTTCATTCACAGAAATCCCATCTCCTCCTACAAGCTTTCAGTAATCACCTGCATTCCTTTGCTTATAGTCTCTTCCTTCATCTTCAAAACACATCACTGCAACCTTTGCCTGCATTATCACACTGTCTCCTCTTCCTCTGACTCCACTTGCCTCTACCTACAGACAGTTATGATTATACTAATCTCATCCAGATAATTCAGCATGATTTTCTCATTGATTAACTATATCTGCTATGTTTGCCTTTTGCTATATAAAGTAAAAATCAGTTTCCAGGGATCAGAACAAAGTCACTTTAGGAAGAGGCATTTAATAATGGTAGGCTCTAAAGCCTACCGTAATAGATGGAAAAGATTAAGGTTGAAGAAAACTAGTGACCTGAATCAGGTCACATATCCTGTTAGTGATCAAGCAGAGAGAACCTAAGACTTCGGATTCCTGACTTTCTAACCAGCACATACTACAAGTATATGCTTTTCAGTACGAATATCTTTGTATCTTCCAAGGTAACAATCAAATAACTTGATAAACCATCTTTAAATGGCTGAAAAATGATGGTCAGTGTCATCCCTTTTCCACACAATATCTGTTTTCTCATGGGCTTTCATAGTTACTTTAAAGGGGGAGAATTTTAAAGCAGATAAAGAAGTGAGTCGGTTGGGAGTTTACCCAGCTACTCAATAGTCTGAGGCAGGAAGATCACTGGATCCTAGGATTTCAAGGCCAGCTTGGGCAAAATCATTTTGAGATCTTGTCTGGAAAACAAATGTATTAAAATAAATAAGTGTGATATAAAGGGATAGAGCCAAACCAGAATTCTCAGGATAATCCAAAGTGATAAAAACTGATATAATTAATACAATGTATAACTAAGTTCAAAATTCTAAAGTGTATACAAGTAGAGAAAAGAGTGTATTGCAACCAAATATGAGCAAATTTATAAATAGTATATACTATTGGCATACATTAAAAATCTGAGGAAAGAGATATGTTTCGGTAGGAAGCAAAAACAAACACATAAGGAAAATGACTTATGAAGTATATTGATGGACAATGAATTGAATTGATATAATTAATCTCCTATCAAACACATTTTTCTCTTAATGGCATTTAATAAGATCCTTTAAAATACAGTAGTCTAGTGAGCACACTATTATTAAATAATTTTTATCAAGTATAAGCATAATCCATAAATTTCATAGTCATGACAAGTTAAATTCTATGCCTTCTAGCCTGTCCATAAATGAGTATTTGTGACTTTTCTGAAAGTATAGAAGGAATACTGAAAATATTCGCTAACCATTTATTCTGATTATAAAATAGAAAGCATAAATGTTATTTATAATGAAGAGACATGACAAATAAGCACTCTATCTTTTGGTTATACTGAAATTTACACTAAATATAAAATTAATGACTGCTGCCCAGACATGAGCTACAAAACATAGCTCTAAAGACCAATGAATATAAATGGCACCAACTATAGTGCACATCAAATCAGTCAAGCAATTTAGTACAGTGCATGTCTAAAGGGGAATATCATTTTCTGACTCAACACTTGATCTCCATGGGGAAACTCATCTGTACAGAAAGAGCACATTTCTTTTTTTAATGTTTTATTGTAAGATACTGTACAGAGGGGTTACAATTACATGAGTAAGGTAATGAGTTCATTTCCTATCGAGTATTGCTACCCTCTCCTCTGTTTTTCCCCTACCATCCCTTCCCTCCCCACCTCCCAAGTCCTCCCCCCCCCCAAGTTGTAAAGTTCATTTTCAACATAGTGTCTTGTACATCTCATCTTGTATCCTTATTTTAGCATTTTGTTATTTCCCTTCCCCTCCCAAATTAGAAAAATATATACACAGGATGTAGGGCATCGGAATCAAATACAGTGAAAACAGGAGTTATACCATGGGGGAAGAATATACAAAAGAAACAAAAAAATCACATAGTACATTATAAGTACATTAAGAACAACAGCAACAAAATTAAAACCTCTTGTGTCCCTATCTTGGTGTTCATTATGCTTGGCATCATCTTATATGAGCATGTATGTACATAGCTTTTGACTTCTTCTGCTTGTCCTAGACATATACTAGTTATTGAAAAAAAGGGAAGACATGGGATCTTTGTTTCTTTGGACCTGGCTTACTTCACTTAATATGATTTTTTCCCCATGTTTTTCCATTTCCTAACAAATGGGACTATATCATTCTTTCTGAGGGAGGAATAGAATTCATATATATATATATATATATATATATATATCACATTTTCTTGATCCATTCATCTATTGAGGGGCATCTGGTTTGGTTCCATATCTTAGTTACAGTGAATAATGCTGTGATAAACATAGTTGCACTGGGAGCTTTCGTATGGCCTTGTTTTTGATCATTTGGGTAAATGCCCAAAAGTGGGATTGCTGGATCATAGGGGAGCTCTATGTGTAGACTTTTGAAGAACCTCCATACTGCTTTCCAAAGTGGTTGAACAATTTGATACCCCCACCAACAATGCAGTAAGGTTCCCTTTTGGCCACATCCCCTCCAGTATCTGTTATTACTAGATTTCTTGATTATAGCCATTCTAACTGGGGTGAAGTGGAATCTCAATGTTGGTTTGATTTGCATTTCTTTTATGGCTAGAGAAGTTGAGCATTTCTTCATATGTCTATTGGCCATTCTTATTTCCTCTTCAGAGAAGTCTCTTTTTAAGTCTTTAGCCCATTTATTAATCAGGCAGTTGTTTCTTTGAGGACTTGTTGTTGGGGGAATGTAATTTTTTGAGTTCTGAGTATACTTTAGATATGAGGCCCTTGTCTGTTGTGTGGCTAGTGATGATCTTCTCCCAATCCGTGGGCTTTCTATTGATCTTGCTAGCTATGTCCTTTGCCATGCAGAAGCTCTGCAATTTCATGCAATCCCATTTGTCCAACCTTTCTCTTTTTTGTTGTGTTTCTGGGTTGTTATTAAGAAAATTTTGGCCTGTGCCAAGGAGCCCTAGAGTTTCTCCTATTCCTTCTTGTAATGTTTTCAAGGTGTCTGCTTTTACTTCAAGGTCTTTGAGCCATTTGGAGTTGATTCTAGTGCAGGGTGATAGATAATGTAGCTTTAGTTTTCTATAGGTGTTTAACCAATTTTGAAGCACCATTTACTGAAGAGGCTGTCTTTCTTCCATTCTATTTTTTAGCTCCCTTATCGCGATTAGGTGGGTATAGGTCTGGGGGTTCATTTCTGGGTCTTCAATTCTATTCCATTGGTCCTCAGGTCTGTTCTTGTACCAGTACCAAGCTGTTTTGATTACTATGGCTTTGTAGTAGAGTTTGAAATTTGGTATTGATATTCCTCCAGCACTGTTCTTTCTGCTAAGAATTGTTTTTGCTATTTGGAATCTTTTATTGTTCCATATGAATTTTTGGATTGCTTCTTCTGTTTCATTGAAGACTGAGGTTGGGATATTGACAGGTATTGAATTGAATTTGTAGATAGCCCTTGGAAGTATTGCCATTTTCACTATGTTAATCCTCCCAATCCAGGAGCATGGGTGGTTTTTCCACTTCCTCAGCTCTGTTTTGATTTCCTTTTTCAGGTTTTTAACATTTTCATCATAGATGTCCTTTACTTCTTTAGTTAAGTTAACTCTTAGGTATTTAATTTTTTGTGGGGCTACTAGAAAAGAAATTGCTTTCTTGATTTCAACCATGAGAAAGAGCACATTTCTATCACTAGGAAAGCTGTAAAAATTCAGAATTGGTATTATATTACCAACAAAGAATTCACAATTTAAAAAAAAATCTTTTGAAGAAAATGATGGGGCCTCCAAGCAAAATGAAGCCACTCAAATTGAGTATCTTTGCATGCAAGCCCAATCCTCCACCAGATTCTTATTGTTTGTTCTTCAAGTTATTCAGGTACCACTTATCCAGCCATGAGACATTCAAGCCCTCTCTCAAGGGTTCCAGATCCTATCCTGATTTTGAATGCAATCTATAATCTCTTAATTCCTCTCACACTCAATCTATGGTGGCCTCTGCAACTTTCAACAACTTTTCTGGGCCCTTGGTAACCATGCAGTGAAGAACCACAGATTCACTGACAAAATGAACAACTGCAACTTCACCTCTCCATATTACTAATGGATTCTCATGCCTCCTTGAATAACATCTATTCTAGGTTGACCTATTCCTCCAGACCTCCACATGAGGTCTGAGAAGATGACACTCATGGCGTTTACTCTTTAGAACTCACAAATCAATGATTGATGGTGAATGTCAGAGTTCCACAATTGTTTTGTACCTAAGAATAATACATTTTGACTTGTGACTACTGGGCTAAAATTTCAATACAGGTTTAACTTCTACATTTCTTTCTCACTCTATCTTGCTTCACTGGACATATTTAGCACAATCCTTGACAAATAGCAAGTAAACACTTCACAAAATGAACTCAACTCTCCTTTGTTACTTGAAATCTGCTTCCCAATACCCCCTTCACATAATTACACTTAATTAAGACCTAATTTCTTTTAAAAAGGGGATCTTCAGCATTGCTACCCTTGCTATTTGAGAATTGTGGCAATATTTAGCTTTAATTTTTGCTTTGTTGGCTCAGGGTTTTTATTTTCTCCATTATCTAATAGCTCTAATTTTACCTGCTCTTACCAGTGTATGTTTAGGGAGCAGTCTGAGTTCTAGTAACTTTCCTTCCAACCTCTACCATGACTATAGTATGGGGTTCATGTAGACATGCTGCTTAAGTACATGGCTTTTACAGTAGCTAGATTTGAGTTCAATACTTGCTTTACCATTTGTTTCTCAGCTACTGATCTTAAGGAAGGTACTTCATCTCTTTGTGTCTGAGATTACTTAGCTTTAAAGTAAGAATAACAACAAATAGCTACCAGTTGTATAACAAAAATTATATTTAACCTCTGTCCCTAGTCCTTGGAACAAAGCTTCTAAAAGCCTTGGAATTTCCTACATGATAAGAATGTCTTGCTGTTCAAAACAAGTCCCTTTGTGACCAGACCAGAGTTTTTGCTATTGAGTTGAAGCCAAATGAGTCCCTAGATAGCTTCTAGATGAGGGCCAATGAGAAGAAAGACTAAATATTAAAAGGTTGAAACTTAGAGCTCCATTCCCAGACCTCCATAAAGGGGATGAGGATTAAGAATTTCTGTGAAAATTCTTAGGATCTGGGCGCTAGTGGCTCATGCTTGCTGCAATCCTAGCTACTCAGGAGGCTGAGATCTGAAGATGGCATCTCCAATTATCCACTCAAAAAACAGATGTGAAGCCGTAGCTCAAAATGGAAGAGTGCTAGCCTTGAGGAAAATAACTCAAGGACAGTGCCCAAGCCCTGAGTTCAAGCTCCACAACTGACCAAAAAAATTCTTCAGAAAGGGGACTTGGAGGGATTCCAGGTTGGTGAACAAATACATTGTACTGTAAAAGAAGCCCTACCACTGCCATCTCTTCCCATCATACCTTATGAAATAATTCTTCAGGCTGTATAATAAACTGGTAATCATAAAGTGTTTTGTTGAGGTCTTTGCATTATCAAATTAACAAACAAGAAGAGAGATGTGGAAATTTCCATATAAATAACAAGCTGGGCAGGTCATCTGGGAACCCTATTTGTAGCTTATATGAGGTCATAGAAGTCTTAAATAACTCTGGGTAGCTAGTATTAGAACTGAATTGAATTGATGAGTATTTAATTGGTCTCCTTAGATAATAAAGAAAATTGCTTGGTATCAAAAAGATATTGTATATTTGGTGTGAAAAGAAAAAAAGACTACCTCAGAGATTTGTGGTTATATATAGTAATCTGTGGTATGTGGTAAATGATATATAAACAGCAATCATTACTACTACCCACATGACTGTATGCTAATAAAAATAAATACATCTTAATTTAAAATTTTAAGACTGTACAGTCTTCTTGAGATGATCCAGAAGGTCACCTTTTGCCTAAAACATACAATTTTTCCATGTTTTCACACATTACAAGAGGATTCTGACTTATTTTTAAAAATCTAAATGCTCCAGCAAAAAAAATTTAAATAACACATTTTCTGCTAATACCCTCAGGGAAGAAGTGCATTAAAAGGACTATTGAGACTACTTTGCCTCCCCTGCAACAAGAATCTGGTTGTCTGAGACCACCACAGAATGCAGGATGAATGGTATTTCTCTGTTGATTTTTTAAAGGATTTTAATCCAATTACCTTCAGCTTCCAAAGTCAAAATAAGACTTTCCTGGACAAAGATAGAAGTGAATTCATAGAGACAAGTGAACTCTGTTAGGCCCTAAACCAAACCAGAAACCATCATGCATATGCATATTTCTTAACAGGCTTGCTTCTAAAGTAACTACATGTGAAAAAGCATTTTAAAAATAAATTGACCCATAGTTCAAGTATACCATAGGAATTTGCTATTTAAAGGATTCTCTGTAAGTCCCACTGTAGAGCAAGAAATCCATTGATTTATTTACAAAAAATTGAATTTCTACATGTTGTTTTTACTTTAAGGAAAAAAAAACAGTAAAATGTTTTCTACTAATTCCCAAAATATGCAGTCATAATGAAGAGATCATACTAGAATCTTGCCATTGCTACATGGTAGCTACTATCAGACAAAGACCTCTCTTAGTTCCAAGATACTAACACACATTGCCACAGAGTATCAACAGGCTTTGGGGAATCAGGATTCCACTTTACAACTTATCTAAAATAAGCTTCCATCTCAGAACTAAAATCATAAAAATGGCCAAGCAAGCCATAAACATTTTATTGTGTGTGTGTGTGTGTGTGTGTGTGTGTGTGTGTGAGAGAGAGAGAGAGAGAGAGAGAGAGAGAGAGACAGAGACAGAGAGAGGAGAGAGAGAGAGAGAGAGAGAGTGGTGTGTGTGTGTGTGTGTGTGTGTGTGTGTGTGTGTGTGTGTGTGTGTGTGTGTGTGTGTCTGTGTGTGTTTGCCCATGCCTCTATGAGGGCTTGAATTCAGGGGCTCATGCTCTCACTTGCTTTTTTCCATTAAATGCTGACATTCTACCACTTGATTCACAGCTCCACTTCTGTACAGGGTAGTTAATTGGAGATATGAATCTCACAAACTTTTCTGCCCAGGCTGGCTTTGAACTGCACTCCTCAGATCTCAGCCTCCTGAGCAGCTAGGAATACAGGCATGAGCCACTAGTTACCAGTTCATAAATATATATTTATACTTGCTTCCAAACACACAGATTATAAGTTAAATAAAAGATTGGTACATGGGCTATTTAGTGGGGGGTGGGGACTATACACCAGAGACACTGGGATGTTATATTCAAATTGAGTAAGGACGTTTCTTGAAGCTTGAAGGGAGAGAACAGCAGTCTAAAATAGTGGTTCCACGGACAGACAATTTAGAAGGAAAAAGATGAACAGAGAAGAGTTTCTAACCATTTTCAGGCAGCCAGCACTCTGCTCCATTCACTGTCATGAGCTTTCTACTTATTACTTCTTCACATTTTCTGGTACTTCAGAAGCCACAGACATCTAAAAGCCTGAGTTCTCAACAACTACCTCTCTGCCTACTCCCTGTGCACCCATCAAACAATCCCTTCACAATTCTTCATTTTATTAGTATATACAGAATTCAAATTATGGGGACAATATTTTCTACTTTAAATAAAAATTCACTTTGAATTATGTATGTATATGCTCACTTCTTATTTATGGTCATGTTGGTTCCTTCCATGGAGTATTTGGGATGTTTCAAAATAAAAACACAGTTGGGTACCAGTTGCTTAGTCAGTCAAGAAGCTGAGATCCAACAGATAATAGTTTGAGACCAGCTAGGGCAGAAATAGCCAAATAGTCAGCCAAAACACAGCTGGAGCATGGCTTAAGTGGTACAATGTAAGCCAAGAAAGGAAGCTGAGCAAGCATAAGACCCTGGGTTAAAACCCCTTACAACCAAAATATATACACAAATACACACACACACACACACACACACACACACACACACACTACCACCACCATCACCACAACCACCACCACTACAAAAACAACAAGAAAAGGAAAACACAAAAAGCTAACATTCGTGGTGAAACACAATTCTGTAAGTGGCTATTTTAGAAGAATGGGATGGGATGGGGAGAGGAAAGTATTATAGTTCAATTATCTGGGAAGCAGACTGGACACAAGGGTAAAGCTGACAGGACTGTGGGGAATAAACAGTTAATTTATGCTTTAGACTCTCCCTCTCAAATATCAGCTGTCTCAGGCAGGCTTTGGCTGGGAGAAAAAGGAGTATACTTTGAATGGACTATAATTGGGAAGGGAGATTTCACCTTAGGCGGTATATAATTAAGTGCCAAACTGAGCAGCAGTCAGTACTCTGGAGATTACAGGCAGAGAGATCACTGGAAGCTGAACAACTGTAAAAGATTTCCTGAAACAAGCCATGGAAAAGGATGGAATTTTACATGTCTCGATTACTTATTTTCAACCACTCTTTCTCGGAGATCATGCCTATCCTCCCAGAAGCATGGTAAAGGGGAGAGGGTCTGATTGCAATCTAGTTATGCAAGGAATAAATGAACATTCTCTCTCATAAAAATTCTAGGGAATTAGCCTGATGCAGTGTCTCAAGCCTGTAAACCTAGCTACTTGGAAAGTAGAGATTGGAAGGTGGTAGATTGAAGCGAGCCTGGGCAAAAACATTATGAGACTCCATCTCAACCAATGTCTGGGCATGGATGCCTGTCATCCCAGCTATGTTGGGAAGCACATATAGGAGGAATGTAGACCAGATCTTCTTTGTATAAAACAAGATCCTAGTCAAAAACAACCCATGTTTAAAAAGGTCTGCTAAAGCACCTGCCTGGCAAGCTCAGGCCCCTACTTTCAACCCCCAATACTGTCAAAAACTAGGGAATTAAATATAAATCTTTACTCATGAATGGTACAAACATTTGGAGAAACATTTCTCTACAATTAATTTGGTGACTATAATCAGATAGCCATCACAGGATAGCAATAGCTGTTTTTGAAATGACCTGCTGCTATCTGGGGCCCATTGTGTCTATAGCCTGCTCAGGCACATTGACCCTTGACAAAAGTAATATTCAAGAATCCTGAGGTATTGATGGAGGAGGAAGAACCATGGGGTGGGCTTCCTGCTCCATATATGTATCTGTCTAAAGATCCTATTTTTTACTCTACCTAATTAACTTTCCCAAGCACACTCATGTTACCTAGCACTCGCCAGAAAAAAAAATCTAACAAGAATTGATGCTAATATTAAAAAATAGGTAAACTAAAACGAGCTTTACAACGTTGGTGCGGGGGGGGGGGGGGGGGGGGGGAAGGAGAAGGATTGGGATTAGGGGGGGAGGGGGGAGGCTGGGAAGGGATGTGAAGGATAAACAAAGGAGGAGGCTGCAATGCTTGGTAAGAAATGTACGCATTATCCTGCCCATGTAACTGTAACTCCTCTGTACAGTATGTTCACAAATAAAATTAAATTAAATTTAAAAAAAAAATAGGTAAACTTCCACCACACTTACTTGTGTACCAAGTACTATTCTAAACTCATTTCAATCATTGAATCCTCACATTAAATGAAGCCTGCTAGGATTGCCCATTTCTCATGAGAGGAAATGGAGGTACAAAGAAGTAAAAGAATTCACCCTGGGCTTCATAGTCAGGACATTGAAAAGCTATAATTACAACCCAAGCTGTCTGGCTCCAGAGACTTTAACAACTATGCCACACTGTCTGATCTGTCTGTGGAGCAAGAGGCAAAGGACTATCCTGTGACACCCACTTTGGCCCAGAGAACATATAATCCATAGGCTATATAGCTGGGATTTTTCTCAGGAGAACACAACTACATGTTGGGATTTTCTCAGAACATTTCAGAAGAATTGGACAGATTCTCCTACTCAAAACTCTCTCTCTCTTTCTCTCTCTCTCTCTCTTTCTCTATCTCCCTCTCCCTCTCTCTTTCCCTCCTTCTCTCTCTTCTTCTCTCTCTCTTCCTTTCTCTTTCCCTCTCTCTCTCCCTCTTCCTCTACTGCTCTCATTTCCTGCAAAAACACTTCACATTTCCACTATTTAGAAAGTCATTTCTCTATGTCTTAGAGGATTTTCCATTTTCCAGAATTCCCTATGGAAAAGTAAATCTCATCAGGAAAGGTAACTCCTCAAATCATTCATTATCAGGCATCCATAGTGTAATGTAGTGTGATTTTTTAAGTCAATTAGACTTATTTCCAAAGGATCCTTACTCTGACTGTTAATGATTACCTATGTGATGCAGAGAAAAATATTCTGTTTTTCTCTGTCTTTGTTTCTTTATCAGATAAATGATTATGATAACACTTTCTGCAGCTCCCTCCTGGGATTGCAGTTGAAATGGAATAGACACAAAAACATTTTGCAAACTTTAAGAATTATACAACTAAGAAGTATTAATGTGATCTTATAAATCTCTGGTAAGATTAGATAAGTTTGTTGACAAGCAGAGAAATGCATACAACCAGTTTAAGATCAACAAACTTACAAGGCATAGACCATAAAGAATTTTGTTACAGGTAATTCACAACTATCAGCCTGGACAAAAAGCAGCCTCTACCTGAATCTCTTATTCAAACCTTATCAGGAACCAGTCTTCATTGGCCCTGATTCTTTTTTACTTTGGTTCCAGTGGCTGGGCAACTAGATCCCAAGACCCCAGGTTTAGCTCTGGCCTCTGGGCTCTACTACTCTTCCTTTTCTTTTTATTTTGCCAGTCCTAGGGCTTGAACACTAGGCTTGGGCACTGTCTCTGAGATTTTGTGCTCAACACTAGCCTTCTACCACCTGAGCTCCATTTCTGGCTTTTTTGATAGCATTTAGTAGGGATAAGAATCTCAAGGACCTACCTGCCCAAGCTGGCTTCAAACCACGATTCTCAGATCTTAGCCCCCTGAGTAGCTAGGATTATAGGCATGAGCTACCAACATCAGGCTTCTACTACTTTTTTAAACTTTCTCTTCTAGTTTGTTTTCCTTGTCATCAACTCTACCTGTGCCCCAACATACATTTTTGCTGATTGACTTTTGTGTAACAAGCACAATGCCCCTCCAGAATGCAATAGCTGCTACAACTATAACATCTAGGAGCTAGAAGTGATAGGTAGGGCACCAAGATGGAGGACATGAACAGAGAAAAAGACAGAAGATAAAAGAAGCTTTTGTCTGATCTACAATTTTTGCAGGAAAAGAATATAACTGTTGTAGAGGCAACTGGATTTTACATACTATTGTGTGTACACACTTGGGATAGGTATATGAAAAATATGTTTTTGACCTTGAAAGGCTTATAATACAATGGGAGAAAACAGACAATTACTATAGTCTTTATTGGCTTAAACACCTTTAAGGAAAAACCATGTTTAAAGAATTTTCCTTTCTTTGGCAACCACGGTGACCCCTAAGGTAGTTAAAGCTGGAAAAACCATGAATAAACATGATTATAAAAAAGCTATTTGAAGTTAAGTATCAATATTATATTTGAAATATGAAGTGTTGATATATATTTTCTCCTATTATTGAACTTATTTTTTTAATTTTTATTTTTTATTGTGAAAATACTGTACAGAGGGGTTACAATTGCATGGGCAAGATAATGAGTACATTTCTTATCAAACATTGTAGCCTCCTCCTTTGTTTCCCCTTCCCATCCCTTCCCATCCTCCCCCGGCCCCTCCACCCAATCCTCCCCGCTACCCCCCTCCCCCCGCACGGAAGTTGTAAAGTTCGTTTTTCGACATAACGATTTGTACATCTCATTGTTGCAATGGGTCCACCTGTATCCCTATTTAAACGATTTGTTTTTCCCCTTCCCCTCCACAAATTATACCGACATCAAATACAGTGAAAGGAGGGGTTATACTGTGGGGGAGGGACATACAAAGCAACATAGAAATCATCTTATAAATATGATAGAAACAATCACATGAAAGAAAAAAAACATTTGAATACATATCTTAGGGTTCATTTCACTAACATCACCTTATCTGACCTTTTCTGCTTGACTCAGACATATACTAGATATTGCAAATCAGGGAAACCATGGGACCTATGTTTCTTTGGGCCTGGCTTACTTCACTTAATATAATTTTTTCCAAGCCTTTCCATTTCCTAACAAATGGGGCAATGTCATTCTTTCTGACGGAGGCATAGAATTCCATGGTGTATATATACCACATTTTCTTGATCCATTCATCTACTGAGGGACATCTGGGTTGGTTCCATATCTTAGCTATAGTAAACAGTGCTGCAATAAACATAGTCGTGCTGGTAGCTTTAGTGTGGTCTTTTATTATTGAACTTACTGAGATATATATATAAAGTATACAAACCCTAAATGAATCACAATAAATTAAGGTATGAAATATTCAAGCATATCAGAAACCTCTCTTTTATTATATTTTCATCATCTTTAAGTAGTTGTACAAAGCAGCTGCCATTTAACAAATCAGTTTGCAAGCACAATGCATCTTCATTGCTGTCACCTCTTCCATCATTCTCCCTCATCCCTCCCAGCCCAACCCCTCTCCACAAGTTTCCTAGCTTTATTGGATTTACATTCAATAGTATGTCTATATTCTCCCCATTTCATCTCCTCATTTATCTTTCTCCTGCCACTTGACCTCACTGCCACTCTGGAAAAAATTATGTAAGTCAGTCCCAGAGAGACAAAGAATGCATGTTTTCTCTCATATGTGGAAGCTAGATCTAATATATAAATATACAAGTCAATACATACAGGGTTGTATGCAAATGAACACAAATATATAGTTCAAAGTATAGTTGTAGGGAAGAATTCAAATGGCATAATTCTTTAGAAAAACTAACTCAAATTTCAACAAGATAAATACCAGAAACCTCTATTGTTCAATGAAATAATCTCTGCTATGATTAGGTAAGTTAGTTGACTAAAGAAATGCATACAACCACTTTCACCCACAAATAGTGTAGTAGCTTTTATTTTAATTATTGTCTAATAGTCTTATTATATATGGTCTTATTTTACTTCGGTTTGGGTTTTTGTATGTTTTTTGCAGTGCTAGGAAAGTTTTCTTAAAATTATTCATATGTGTTTAAAGTCCTGGATATATATATTTGTCTAGAGCCCCTAAATGCTGAATATCCCTCAATGGATTTGGACAACAAGCCTCTGTTTTGTCATTGTTAGTGCACTCAAGAGGGGTTGGGAAGGGTGGCTCAGTGGTAGAGTGCTTGCCTTGCATCATGAGGCCCTGGGTTCGATTCCTCAGCACCACATAAGCAGAAAAACAAATACAAAAAAAAAGAAAGAAAGAAAAAGAAATGTACTAATGCACTCAAGATGCCTGGACTCCATAGATTCTCTCCTTCCATAACATGTAGAACAATACTGACCTATTACCAAAATATGAAGGGACAGCCAGAGGCAACAGGACACTAAAAGTTCATGACATGGTTGGAACCCACTGACAAAGGGTCATCACTTTGCTAGGTGGCCAGGAAGGCTCTACTTTGATAGCCTATGGATTATTAGGAAAGTTGCATCTAGTCTAGGAATTACGCTACCAGCAATTCTTATTACAAGCCAAAAGAAATTGCCACCATCTCTGCCTCTTTGGGTTAAGAATTGAATCCTAATCTTCTCCAGTGTACCTTAGAATAATGGTGAGTATTATCAAAGTATATGTATGCTGGTGTTCTATCTATTGGCTGTGAAGCTGAGTCATGTTCCAAATGGGAACTCATCTGATTACTTCTTGCTTTACTTCCAGAAGAACTCAACCAGTATCTAATCAAATTAATACACAATAGAAGCAATTGTTTAACAGTATGAATGAAACTGAAAATTGATATTTGGTAAAATGGGATAAAAAAGTGAGTCAAGAAAGATTTCCCAAAGGAAGCTGTATTTAAGATGACTTGAAAGGTAAAGGGTGTGGGAAAACATTTATGTATATGAAGGGACATGGTATTATCAAGGAGCTTGATTCTGGTAAGGGGTTTTAAAACAGATTGAGGTGCAGAGGGTTGCACCTAGAGAAAAAGCAATGGTCAGGTCATAAAAAGGGTCTCACATGTCCTATAAACAAACATATTGCCTATATTATAAGTAAAGAAAAGCTGCAAAATGATTTTCAGTTTAAAAATTAATCAAGTTTGCATTTTTTAAAAAAAAATTCTCTGTCAGCAGTATCAAGGACTAAAGACAGTGGGATGAAGTGGTAAGGTGACTATCGGCCACCTAGGTGGAAAAAGTCTAAAGACATCTGGATATATTGGTTTGAAACTTAAATGAGAGATCTTGGATAAAGATAAATGTGGGAGTCACATCCAAAAAAATGATAATGGTTTAGACTTCACAAAGAGTTTAGAACAGAGTACAAAGTCAAGGTTAGAGCCTTGAGAAACAACAATAAACTTTCCAGCTAAGAAACAGAGCCAGGCAATGAGGTAAGAGGTAAGAGAAACAAAGAAGCACTAGCCAAAGGAGAGAATATTTTCCAAGAAGAGATTAATTAATATTTCATATGCTGTAATGCATTGCAAAACAAGAAAAGTATCCATTGGTTTGGAATGGTCACTGGTGACTTTAATGAGAACAGTATCTGTGCTAACTCATACCACAATGCAGAACAAACAAGAATGAGGAAAGTCAAACAGTTCAGAAGCACAGCTAGAGTGGGAAGAAAAGAAATAGACTAACTAGAGGGGAAGTAATAGTTACAAGCAGCTTATATGAAAGAAACTATAGCCATTGTCAGGAAATATTATTTGTTGGAGCTGTTGTGAAAGGGAGCCAAGTATCTGATGACAAATTAAAGTAAGTTTCAAGGCTTAAAGTCAAAGGTTTAATCATTTCTGCTGATCAGAAGTTGGGCTTACACATTAAGGTTTTCTCAACTTCACAAGAGCTTCTTAAACTGTGATGGTGGAACAAAAGATTTTTATCTAGATATATATTTATGCTTTATTAGCTATATAAAGAAATGATTGGAAAGTGAAAGTGAAACTATTTTAAGCCTTTAATTCTTTTTTTAAATAAGCTTTTTATTGTGAAAATACTGTACAGAGGGGTTAAAATCACATAAGCAAGGTAATGAGTACATTTCTTATCAAGCATTGTTGCCTCCTCCTTTGTTTCCCCCTACCATCCCTTCCCTCCCATCTCCACAACTACATTTCTCCCCCCACCCCACCACGCCCGCCTAAATTGTAGTTAGTTTTTCGACATAATAAAGTTCGTTTTTCGACATAGCGTCTTGAACATCTCATTGTTGCAATGGGTCAACCTGTATCCTTATTTAAACAATTTGTTTTTTCCCTTCCACTCCCCAAATTATACCAACATCAAATACAGTGAAAACAGGGGTTATACCGTGGGACAGGGACATACAAAGCAACAAAAAAAAATCATGTAGTACCTTACTAGTTATTGCAAATAAGGGAAACCATGGGACCTATGTTTCTTTGCTCCTGGCTTACTTCACTTAATATAATTTTTTTTTCTAAGTCTTTCCATTTCCTACCAAATGGAGCAATGTCATTCTTTCTGATGGAGGCATAGAATTCCATTGTGTATAAGCCTTTAATTCTTATACACACAAAGTTAAATAAAATCACAGCAACTTATGTTGAGCTAGAATACAAATTATTGCTCTCCCCAAGATTTATTTTAGGTGATATATAGATGACATATTTTAAACTCCTTCATGGTAAGGTTGGGACTATAACTCAGAGGTAGAATGTTGTCTAGCGTGTAGGAGAGCCCAGGTTTAAACCCCAGCACAAATAAAAATAGAAATCTACTATGGTAGTAATTTATTGACTGGGAAAGGCAAATTAAAATGTTATGTCTAAATATAACAACCAAAGATATTTTTTTCAAATGTACCTAATATTTCCTATTAAGTAGATATTCTTCATTGTACATCAAAACATCTTAAACAGCCTCAAAACATGGGCTAAAAAGATATGTAATTAAAAATAAAAACTCAAGACCTACTTGCTCAAGTTTATTATATCACTATTATGATAGTTAAGCTATGGAATTAGCCTAAGTACCCTTCAACAGATGCATGGATCAAGAAAATGTGGTTCTTTACTGAACAGAGTATTATTCATTTATTGATAAGAACAAAATCACATCATTTGCAGCAACATGGATGGAACTGTAGGACATCATTATATGAAATAAGTCATACTCAGAGAAACAAGTACCGAATCTCATTCCTATGTGGAAACTAAATAAATTTGACCTGAAAGCAGAATAGTGATTTGTAATGATAGGGAAGTAAGAGCCTAATATGAGAAAAAAGATGGTTTAGACATAATTTATAATGTCTCTATATATGTATGTATTTATGTAAATAATTAATATATCAATAAAAAATAAAGTTAAAAATAAAATTTCCAAAACTGAAATCTCAAATACTCAAACAATTTCTATATGTAGCCAATAAATATGCATTGAGCATATACTATGCCCCTGGCATCATTCCAGGCATGTTAGCATAAAAATAGATGTCTATACAATTCCTTTTGGTATTCATATTACACCATTAAAAAATAGCATGCTATAATGGAAGGACCTTAAAGCTCACTGGCCTACCTTACTCCATTTTACAGACAGAAAAGTTGAGGTAATGATCTGTTTAAAATATAATTTTTAATCATTGCACCCAGAATCAGAACCAAAGTTTCCTGAATTCGGATTTGACACTTGTTCTACCAATGATAACCACATCAATACAACCATACCTTTCCCCCAGTGCTCACACTTGCCTGAATCTCTTTTGGTTGATTTTCTAATAATCAGGTCTGTATTTTTCTTTCTAAAATAAATAGCAAAGTGTCTGATCCATATGCAATTGGTCTCAAGTTAAAGCATAGAGCTTAGCAAACACCTCTCATCAAGGTCTCTGTTATTGGCAGTTAGTTTAACATGTTCCAAATTCCAGGAGGATATTGGGATTGGTTTATCTTCATTGTCTGGCTGCTAAAGGAGGAGAATGTCCTGTTCAATTTTCTATTCCGAATTTTAATTAAATTGTGGCTTTGGGCAAAATAGAGAGACATTAAAATCAAATGCTAGTGTCTCTTTGTTTATTTTATAGGCTCACATCTCTGACTAGTTCTTGTGGAAATAATTAAAGGTATTTTGAGCAAATGGATGGTTCAGGCTGTTTAATGTTTCTTATAACATAGTAAGCATGCAGTTTATAAGTCTGTAGTTAACTGCTGTTCTTCACTCCTACTTCATGCACATACTTTTCCCTATCTCCCCAGATAGACTGGCCAGAAACTTTCCTTGGATCAACATGGAATAAATGCATCTGAAAGCCAAAGACTACTCACATGCACAACAGTGTTGAGTACATTACATTTGACATTAATAGGTCAGACATTTCTAAATTGGAATTGGTGAAAGCAAAGAAGAGGAAAGGATTCATAGTTGAGTCAATGAGTTCTAAGATCTTAGAATGATGCCTAAAATCATTGCTTAATGATTTGTTGCATTCATTGTGATCCATGAAGGGGAAACTAGATAGATAGATAGATAGATAGATAGATAGATAGATAGATAGATAGATAGATAGATAGATAGATAGATTATATATTTCACTGGATGAGGGGACAGCAGAATTTATCTGAAGTATCAATGCAGGATGTTGCTCTTCTGTCTAGTATAAACCATTAAACCATCATGGACCCCTAGGTGATAATAACAATAGCCCAGAGTATAGTCTGAAATGGGGTCATTTAGTCAAAGGGATCTAACTGCTTGTGTAAAGAATAAAGCTATATGCCAGGGCTCTAACCCCAGCTACTCAAGAAGCTGAAATATGAGGACTGTGATTTGAAGCCAGCCCAGGCAGCAAATTCCATGAGATTAATCTCTAATTAACCAGCCAAAAAGCCTGAAGTAGTAAAGCTGTGGCTCAGATGGTAGAGTGTTAGACTTGAGTAAAATAGTTCATGGATAGCAACCAGTCCCTGAGTTCAAGCCCTAGGACCAGCACAAAAAATAAAAAAGCAAGAAGGAGGAGGAAGAGGAAGAGGAAGGTCTATCTCCCCTAGCAGGAAATGCAAGAAGAGAGGATAGAAAGGATAGAAAAGTAACTCTGTAATTAGAATACCTATCTTCCAATGCATGTTACCATGTTAGTTCAGACACTGGATTAAGTACCTGCTATGTCCCCTCCAAAACTCCTATGGGACCTTTAAAAAGTAGTTACAACAGTACCAGGCACCAGTGGCTCACACCTGAAATCCTAGCTATTCAGGAGGCTGAGATCTGAGGATCATGGTTCAAAGCCAACCCAGACAGGAAAGTCTGTGAGACTCATGTCCAATAAACCACTAGAAAACTGGAAGTGGAGCTGTGGTCTAAGCAGTAGAGCACTAGCCTTGAGCTGAAAAGCGCAGGGGCAGCACCCAAGCCCAGAGTTCAAGCCCCATGACCGCCAAAAAAAAAAGTAGTTACAACATGAAGGCTGTACCTTCATAAATAGATTAATGCTGATTCTCAGGAGTAGTCTCTTGATAAAAGTGTATGTTTAGCTGGCTTCTAATAACTTGTCTTGGTTCAGATGCAGAAACTCTCCCTCTCCCTCTCCCTCTCCCTTTTCCTCTTCCTCCCTCCTTCCCTCCGTCCCTCTGTCTGTCTCTGTCTGTCTCATCTCTCTCTCTCTCTCCTCTCTCTCTCTTTCTCTCTCTCTCCCTTCCTCCCTTGTCATTCCTCATATGTGTTCTCTTTTACAATGCAATTACTTCTTTCATGCTATGGTGCTGCAAGGAAGTCCTTCCCAAATGCAGCTCCTTAGTATTGGACTTCCCAGCCTCCAGAAACATAAGCCAATGAGTGTTTATAATTGTTTGTAATTTAATCCATCTGTGGTATTCTATTAAAGCAGCAGAAAATGGACTGACAATTCACTGAGATGAAAGTACAATTCACTATTAGAGCACTTGTCTAGCCTATCTGAGATTCCCCAGGCACATGTACCCACACACACACACACACACACACACACACACACACACACACACACACACACACACACACACATACATACACACCAATACCTTGCTCCATATAATCTTCCTAAAAGCCTCATAAAATACGAGATGTTACACTCTTCATTTTGCAGATCTGAAAATTGTAGTTTAGTGATACTGTCTTACTGAAGTTCCCATGGCTACTAAATGACAGCGTTGGCATTCATACTTGTCATCTGACATTCTCCTACAATGAAAAGAGAAAATACTGTGAACATGTAAAATCTGAGAATATAGGCTCTTAGTCTCACTTCACCAGAATAATAATGATTATAATACTGTTAGCAGGCTGACAGATATTGGGTACTCATTATGTGCCAGACACTGTATAAAGCACTTTATATATGTCAATTCATGTACAGCTCATAACATTTGGGGGAAAATAATTTTATGCTCTCTATTTTACAAATGAATAAAAACAGTGTCTTTAAGGTAAACAACTTACAAGTATCTTAGCAACTGACATAGCAATCTATACAGCTAGAAAATGGAAAAGTTGTGGAGAAAGAGCAATCCCCCACAGCACAGCAAAGTGGAATGATCTTGGGGACAATGCTAAGTTTATCCTCACCATCCTGCATTGCATACACTGGTCTGTTTTCCTGGCCATAGCTGGCATAACCCAAAAAGATAGCAGATATTTTTCATACTGGGATATGGACCAGAATCTTTCCAGAACCTTGATCTTTTATATCAAAATTTGTATCAGTTCTTACACTATGTTATGTTCTATCCTGAAAAAGAAAACATTAGGACAGCTATACCCTACCCAGTAGAGAAATAAAAGTTGATGGATATTTGGTGAATAAATGAATGAGTGAGTAGTATCTATCTAATCAGTAGTTTGCAGTTTTGCCTTTTGTGACACTGTAAGCTCTGTATCTCTATGATGAGTTGAAACCTTTCATATGAAGGACAAGTGAGCTGAAGTTTTGGATAATGAAAGTTAAGCAAAAGGATGTGCTTGTGTTTAGAAAAATAGAATGTAGAAAAATATCCAGAAGGAAATTATTCACCCAAAGTTCTCATTGTCTTGAAAAGAGGAAATCTGCTATGAGAACCAGAAATCTAAAGAGGGAAGAAAAATTTTAAATTCCAAGAGGAAGGAGAGAAAGGAGCTAAAAAGGAACAAACATTTTCTGAGTGCCAATACAGGGCCCTTCTCTATACTCTATGTCATGTGACTCTTGTAACAATCTCAGGAGGTAGGTACTATCATTTTATTATCATTTTTACTTTAAGCCCAAAAGAATCAGCACCAGGAAATGGATACATGCAAAAGGATGGGGGCAAGGGTCGAAGGGTAGACAAGAACATAAAGTCAAGAATTCATTGTATATACCACAAAATTAAGATAAGTAAGGAAAGAATAGTTAAAGAGGATCCCACTGATCAAGATGCCAGAAGGGCATTTTCATTGACTGAGGAAAAGAAAAGATTTCAGGCTTGGAAATAAAGTCCTAAACCAAGAAAAATGAGATGTCATTTGTCATCTCACTCATCAGCAGGGTTGATTTGGCTGATCTGGCTATCTAGGCATGTGTCACCATGTCACCTTCCTCCCTTACCACTTTATCTGC
Source organism: Dipodomys spectabilis (assembly GCF_019054845.1). Classification (NCBI taxonomy): domain Eukaryota; kingdom Metazoa; phylum Chordata; class Mammalia; order Rodentia; family Heteromyidae; genus Dipodomys; species Dipodomys spectabilis. Next base: position 1,623,261 of record NW_024871002.1, on the reverse strand, counting down.
TTTCCCTCCTAAAACTTGGCCCATGGTTGAAGAGGACAATATTTGTAGAGAGAGGAAGACTTTTCTTTGGTCATATATGTAAGAGCAACTGCCCTCCCTCACTGGAACCTCTGAACAAGCTTTCAAGGTCAAAGAAAAGTGAGACCTTAGAAAGCTGGAAACTAGGCCTTGATGGACTGAAAGCATCTTGATGAAAGTTGTTAGTTGAAATTCCAAATACTGTTTTGTATATTGCCTCACTTGGCAAGTGTAACAACTCAATCTGGTATGGGAGCTGTGGCCAGGAAGATAGACTAGAGCAGGTGGGAGAAAATAGATAATATTGTCTCCAAGGCCACTGCTCAAAGACCTTTCTCCAAGCCTTAGATGGCAGAAGGGAATGACAGCCACTAGTCCACAATGTCTACCTTTTTATGCCCTCTGATTTTATGTCTAATAATCTGGTCTTGCATGCATAGCTACCAACAAGTAGTTTTTGGAGCCTCACAGCTTTCAGTCTTCTTTTAAAATAAAACCAAACAACCACAGACATTTATTTTCTCACTGTTCTAGAGGCAAATTCCAAGATCAAGGTGTGGACAGGATTTGGGTTTTCCCAAAGCCTCTTTCCTTTTAGCTCTATGTAGATGACTATCTTCTCTCTCTGTCTTCATGTGGTCTTCCCACTGTGTGTGTCTCTTTCAATCTTGTCAGCATTATAGCAAGCCATGTGATTAAAATCTAAAGCTAGAAATTAAACATTTTCCTTGCATCTCAGAAACCCACATCAATAGTGTTTTTCTACTTCCCAGAAGTACATTTCAAGCTCAAATTAAACATCAAAATATATTATTAGGGGAAATGCCACTGTGAAAGAAATCACAGAGGGACCCATGCTGAAGTTTGACCCTCTTGTGGCAAAGGGAGACAACGTTGTGAAGAACTATCCTAGACTATCTACCACACAGACTAGGGAAGCTTCTATATATCCTTGAGCCAAAACTGAACAACAAAGGACTCCAGACATCCCCAAGGGAACCAGTCTGTTTTAATATCCCCACAATAGTCATAAGTGGGCACAACTATGGGAAATGCTAGGACATAGCAGGTGAGGCTCTTAAGCAATTACACATCCCGTTTTAGCACATCTTCCAAGCCTACTCTAAAGGCATCCACATGACTACAGCTACCTGTATCATTTCTTTTTTAAAAAAATTTATTATTATTATGAAGGTGATGTGTAGAGGGGTTACAGTTACATAAGTCAGGTAATGAGTACATTTCTTCTTAGACAATGTCACTCCTTCCCTCACTCTCTCACAGTTTTTCCCTCCCATCTCCACCCACAAATTGTATCATCTTTTCAACTGTATCATTTGTATTCCTACAAATCTCAGCTTAAAGTATGACTTTCTAACAGAAACTTTTTCTGATCCCAACCCTCTAACCCCTGCTTGAATAAACTTACTTTACTAAATGTTCTCATGAAGCCTATTTTTACCCATAAAGACTTTGTCAAAGTTTGCATATCTTCATTAATATGATTATTGGGTTAATGACTATCTCTCTTGCTAAATATTTAACTCTATGAGAGTAGACACTATGACAATCTCCCTAACTGATTTGTCCTTCCTTTCTACCACAGTGATAATAGTAAGCACACAACGGATATATGTTGAATGAACAGATGTGGATAGATAACTGTCATTGAAAAAATATGAGTGAAATAACCAATTACACCCCTCAGTCTACTGGGGAATATATAAGGCCCAGGACTAAAATAAGGGAGGCATAATGTTAAGAGGCAGAAATAAATAAATAGATTTGTTACTGAACTTAATTCTATTTTCACTCAAAAGGGAATAGACAAATTGAGAACAAGATGTCGGGCTAAGAAAAAAAAAAGATTTATTCAATAAACCAGCCAAACCAAGAAGATGGAGGAATAGCATCTTGAAAAGACCATCTTATCTCAACATAAATTGAAAAGACCATCTTAACTCGGCATGTTTCAAGCTCCTTTTATCTTTAGGCAATGGGGAAAGAAGGAAGGTTAGATGTGGAAAGAAGTAATGACTGGAAACTTGTAGGTACTGCTCTGGTGGTCTAGAACAGGATGTTGTGAAACCCAGTGGCTGGTATGCTTATAATTATAAGGTCATGATGCCCTTATAAATCTTTAAAATGTCTTACTTATCCTTATCTTGGTGTATAAAAAGGAGGAAAGAGATTAGAGAAGATTCCAATATTTTAATCTTGTACTACCAGTTCCAAACATTCCATAAATGTCTAACATTTCTAAGTGCAGAGTCAAACAGAAACAGCCTGACACAAAGGTTAAGGTAGCAAAGGAGACAAAATGTGGGGGCAGAAATGCCAAGCTGTTTCACCATGGACACCTTCACAGACCTTAGTAAAGAGTCTATTTTGACAAAAAGTGGCTTTCAAGTTTCTGAAATGTAACCTAGGCAACCACTATCATCATAAATTACATATTAGAGGTATTACCTACAGAAAACTAGTAGGATACTAAAAATATATTACTCAGCTGTGTGACATCCAACATTAGTAATTTGTAAAGACAACTAAAAACAAGTAAAGCTAGGGCAAAGTTTTCATCAGTTTCAGGTTCAAGGTAAAATGAAGACCAAAGATTGACAAACTGGGAATGGTGCTGGAGAAATGTACTTTACAGAGAAAGTAAAAAAAAAAAGAACGAATGCGCTTGGGGAAAGAGTCAGATCAAAAATATAAACTAAAGTAGTATCCATTTAGTAAGCTAAGCATATTAGTCAAGGAAGGGTGGAATCAGGGCTCCAAAAGATACAAAAGAAGCCACAGAAGTGGAATACAACAAAGCCACCAGCACAATCACATTCATTGCAACACTATTTACCATAGCCAAGATATAGAATCAGCCCAGATGCCCCTCAATAGACAAATGGATCAAAATGTGACACATACACAATGGAATTTTATTCATCCATTAAAAAGAATGATATTGCATAATTTGCAAAGAAATGGAAGGACATGGAAAATTAATATTCAATGAAGTAAGTCAATACTGGAGAAAAAAACAATTGCATGTTTTCTCTCATATGTGGAAGTTAGAATTAACTTATAACTTTATGAGTAAATACATTGGGTTGTTTGCAAATGTATACAAATGCATTAACTGAAATATAGTAAAATCAAGGGAGAATTCAAACAGGACAATTCTTAGAAAGGCAAAGCTCAACAAAATAAAGACCAGGAAATGGTACTTGAAAGGGGTAGGGTGGGACAAATGGAGACGGGTAGCTGAATGAAGAGAAGGGGAAGAATGCAGTCAAGAATTCAAAGTACAAGAAAAGTGGGAGGAGTGGCAAGCTGGGAGGGACGGGTAAGAATATTGAAAGGGGTGACATTGATCAAGATGAATGATATTCATAAACGGCTTTCTTAAATGGCAACTCCTTTGTACAACTACTTAAAGGTAATAAAAATATGGAAAAAAGAAGTGGAAAAAAATAAGAAGTGGAATTCATAGCAAAGCAGAAGCCAAATCACATGCAGTAGCTCACAGGCATTCTCCTCAGAAAGCTAGTTATGTCAACAAGGTCAAAGGGTCTTGGCTTTGTTTTTTAACTCAGGTTTTTCTCAACTATTCCCTCCTAATCTTAAAGACAATTACCTCTGATGATGAGGGCTCAAGTTACATGTTATAGTCATTACCTAACATGATCTGTTGACAGTCTCATACTCTTCCAGGATCACTTGCAGTTTCTTGTTTCAGAGCCTTCGAAATTAATATGAGATACATATGAAGTAATTGATTTATATGGGTCTAATATAGTTCCTTGCAAACTATCAATATTTTAAGCCTAAAAACAAGAACAAACATTGCAACAGGAAATATTCCCAGTGTTTCCACTGATAAACAAATAAATGACTTTAACCACACAATATAAACAAACTCTACACCGTTTAAGACATTTTCAAAAGACCTTTTGAAATTGACAGTCCCTTATCTAATGACTCAGTATTGGATAAATGGAACATCAGACAATTCCAGGCTTTTGGTACTCAGAGTCCTTTATGATTAGTCCAGTTTGCAATAGTGAATTTAGAAAATGGCAAGAAAAAAACATTCATTATCAAGATCTTAACTATCTGTGCATCATAGATTTTATTAAATAAGACTTTCTGAAGAGCATTGACAGAATTCATTGTCTTTATAAAAGCTGGAACAAAATGTGAACTTAGTTTACAACCATGGTTAACAGTGATAAAGGTAATTTCAGCCTGGGACTAGATTATAAACTCATACATACTTGTTAGGAAAGTCATGCTGTGACTATAGCATAATTAGTCAACCAAAGCTGTTGAAAAATCACATAAATGGTAAGTATGTTCCAATTTCTAATTGTAATTGAGTGGTTATATGGTCCTAAAAGACCAGAGTCATGTTCTATGCTTGTCTCTTTTACTGACTGAGTAAGTCTGTTAACTCACTTAACCTCTGTGACTTTTTCAACATCTATAAAATCTGGGCTGCAGATAATTAACTGTGTACAAACCCACTTTTTACAACACACCACCTCTGCTGTTGTAACAATAATTCTTCTGTCAAAAAAAATATATTAACTGCTGGGTATTAGTTGTTCACAGCTGTAATCCTAGCTACTCAGGAAGCTGAGATCTGAGGATTGTGGTTCAAAGACAGCCTAGACGGGCTTATCTTGAATTAATCACCAAAGCTGGAAGTGGAACTGTGATTCAAGTGGTAGGATGCTAGCCAAAAAAGCAGGGACAGTACCCATGCCTTGATTTCAAGCCCCAGGACCAGCACACACACACACACACACACACACACACATGCAAAACCACATTAACTGCCAGGTACCAGTGGCTCACTCATAATCCTAGTTACTGAAGAAAAAGAAACCAAGAAAATCATGGTTCTAGGCCAGCCAGGGCAGAAAAGTTCATGAGATTTCATTTCAACAGAAACAACTAGGTATTTATTATGCAACAAGCGTAAATAGAAGGCTCATGGTCCAGGCAAGTCCAGGCAAAAAAGTGAGACTTACATAAAAATAACCAGAGCAAAAGGTTTCTCAAGCAGTAAACCACCAGCCTAGCAAGTGTGAAGTCCCGAGTTCGAGCCTAAGTACTACCAAAAAATACTAAAACACATTAACACCAAAGTTAGACTTCAATTGAATTTGAAAATTATTTCTTAGAGCCTGGTATACTAGGAAAACAATCCAGAATGAGGAGGAGGCAACAATGTTTGATAAGAAATGTACTCATTATCTTGCCCATGAATTGTAACCTCTCTGTACAGTATCTTCACAATAAAATAAAAAAGAAAGAACTACAGAATGAACTGTCTTAAAATGTTGATTCCCACAAAATAGATTTGGATTGGTTCATAACAATGTTTTCATAAGACCTGAAAAAAATTACAGAAATGCAAAAAAAGAATAATGAAAAAGTTTTATGAACCTAAATTTATATTCAATTTATGAGTTTAAACATTAAAAATGTATTGTGAGCTGGGCACCAGTGGCTCATGCCTACAATTCTAGCTACTCAGAAGGCTGAGATTTGAGGATCACAGTTCAAAGCAAACCTGGGCAAGAAAGTCCTTGAGACTCTTATCTACCAGAAACAAGAAGTGGAGCTATGAGCAAGATCAATAGAAAGCCCACGGATTGGGAGAAGATCTTTACTAGCCATACAACGGACAAGGGTCTCATATCTAAAATATACTTGGAACTCAAAAAATTAAACCCCCCAACAACAAATCCTCAAAGAAACAACTGCCCAATAAATAAGTGGGCTAAAGACTTGAAGAGAAACTTCTCTGAAGAAGAAAGAAGGATGGCCAATAGACACATGAAGAAATGTTCAACATCCCTAGCCATAAAAGAAATGCAAATCAAAACAACATTGAGATATCACCTCACTCCAGTTAGAACGGCAAAAATCAAGAACTCTAACAACAACAGATGCTGGAGGGGATGTGGACAGAAAGGAACCTTACTTCATTGTTGGTGGGAATGTAAACTTGTTCAACCACTTTGGAAAGCAGTATGGAGGTTCCTCAAAAGACTTCACATAGAGCTCCCCTATGACCCAGTAATCCCACTTTTGGGCATTTACCCTAATGTTTACAAAAAAGACCACACTAAAGCTACCAGCACAACTATGTTTATTGCAGCATTATTTACCATAGCTAAGATATGGAACCAACCCAGATGCCCCTCAGTAGATGAATGGATCAAGAAAATGTGGTATATATACACAATGGAATTCTATGCCTCCATCAGAAAGAATGACATTGCCCCATTTGTTAGGAAATGGAAAAACTTGGAAAAAATTATATTAAGTGAAGTAAGCCAGGCCCAAAGAAATGTAGGTCCCATGGTTTCCCTTATTTGTAATATCTAGTATATGTATGAGTCAAGCGGAAAATGTCAGATAATGTGATGTCAGGAAAATGAACCCTTAGATGTGTATTTTAATGTTTTTTTTCTTTCATGCATGTGTTTCTAACACATTTATAAGATTATCTCTTTGTTGCTTTGTATGTCCCTCCCCCACAGTATAACCCCTGCTTTCACTATATTTGATGTCAGTATAACTTGTGGAGGAGATGGGGAAAAACCAGTTGTTTAAGGATACAGGTGGACCTGTTGCAACAATGAGAAGTACAAGTTGTCATGTCCAAAACGAGCTTTACAACGTTGGTGGGGGGGGGGGGGCGGGGGAAGGAGAAGGATTGGGATTGGGGGGGAGGGGGGAGGCTGGGAAGGGATGTGAAGGGTAAACAAAGGAGGAGGCTGCAATGCTTGGTAAGAAATGTACGCATTATCCTGCCCATGTAACTGTAACTCCTCTGTACAGTATGTTCACAAATAAAATTAAATTAAAAAAAAAAAAGAAGTGGAGCTATGACTCAAGTGGGAAAGCACTAGCCTTGAGCAGAGAAGCTCAGGAACAGCAGCTCAGGAACAGTAGCCAGGCCTTGACTACAAGCACCAGGAATGGCACCAAAGAAGGTTTATTATGAGTATTTTCTTACTACTTTTCATGGTACTGAAATGTTCCTTAGTTTATTGTGGCAGTTGTCTCTTTTTAAAATCTCCATTTAAAAAAGAAAACAAAATGACAACTCCAGTTCAGCTTGTATTTTTCTGTTAATTTTATTGGTCTATTAACTCAAAAAATATGAAAACCACTAAATCATTTACCACCTACTTAAGGTACATTATTAGTCGCATTTACAGTTTAAATAAGAAAATTGCTTACACTTGTTATTTGGAAGTTTCTGTCCTAGAAATTGTTTTTACTTCTAATTAGAACCCCCCAAAAAAGGAAAACAGATTTTTTTAAGCTCAAGTCACTGCCTAAAACAAAAGGAATGAAACCAATAACAACTGAATTGGGGGCTGAGACTGGGGCTTAGTGGTAGAGTACTTGCCTGGCATGCATAAAGCCCTGAGTTTGATTCCTCAGTACCACGTAAACAACTGAATTGGATGCCTAGCACATTGAAGACTCTTAATAAACATTGTTGAATAAGGAAATAAATTATCAAATATAACAAATATACCCCAATTATGCCTAGTTGGTAGCTGTCTAATGAAAAATAGAGAAATTTTACTCTTAGGTCAGAATTACATGGAAAATGGTTTATCTCTTTCTCTCTTTGCCATCTCTCCTCCCCTCTTCTCACTCTTACATTTTCAATACTGAAAACTAAACTTAGAGCTTCATGTTTGCTAGGCAAATGCTTTCTCACTTGAATTATGCTCCCAATCCTTTTTTGTTGGGTTTTTTTTTTAGATAGAGCCTCACCCATGCTGACTATAATCTAGAGATGTTCCTATGTTAGCCTCCCCAGCAGGGATTATAAATATGCACTGCCATGCTGAGCTGGCTCCTTAACAATTAGTAATGACTCCTAAGAATTACATCCTCAACTGAGGAAAAGCCTCAAAAACATTTACCCTCTCTTAACAAGAAGAAATGAAAAAAGTTAACAAAGACTGAAAACATTCAGGAAATAATTTAGATTTTCAGTATTTACAGACAAACTAGAGATCACCTAACCCCTTCAAGTTAGAAAAGGAAACATGCTCAGAAATACTTGCCCATGCTTTGGAGTTTGGGCCATGAGAACAAAAGTGAGATATTGCTGTCATCGACTGTAATGTACCCTAATTATATGAGGAAATACTAGGCAATCTTTCAAAGATCTCTTGAATATTCAAAATACAAAAAAGATAAAGGAAACAGAAACATAAATGCATGAAATATTAAAAGTAGAATTCAGAGAGGAGGGAAAGTGTTCTGAAGGTTATGGGCTTCAGAACAGCAAAGGTCCAGTGATAGGAATGAGTGAGAATGAAATACAGTTGGTCCATCACACTACAGGTTCCATATCTTCTGATTCAATCACTTGGTGAAAATGGGAAAAAGTGTATTTGCACCAAATATATTCTTTCCTGTCATTATCCCCTAAGCATTACAATATTAAGGACTATTTACTTACTCATTACATTACTCATATAACTGAAACCCCTCTATACAGAATCTTTACAATAAAATATTTTTTTAAAAAAGAACTATTTCCATAGCAGTTACATTGTATTGGATATCATAAGCAATCCTGAGATGACATAAAGCACACAGGAAGATGTGTATAAGTTAATACAAATACAACAATATTTTTTGCCACTCCTGGGGAGCATTGTTTACCATAGCTAAGATATGTAATCAACTCAGATGACCCTCAGCACACAAATGGATCAAGAAAACGTGGTATACATAATAGAATTCTATGCTTCCATTAGAAAGAATGATATTGTACCATTCATAAGGAAGTGGAAAGACTTGGAAACAAACTATATTAACCAAAGTAAGCCAGACCCAAAGACACGTAGGCTTCATGGTGTTGTAACTAGAAAGTTCCTATAACTGTACAAGTAAGCACACTGGATGGTCAAAGCCAAAAATATACACTTGGAACTGATCAATTATACAGCACTCTAGACACTCACACAGTGAAACCAAGGAGGGTATTCTTAGGAGAGGATCACAAAAGTTGAATAGCTATGTGCATATGATCACGTAAAATGATGCTTGTAAAAATGAACTCCAATAAATAGAAGCAAGAGGACTTTTTATTTTGTTTTTTTGTTGATTTGTTTTACTCCTTTGTCACTGTTTTCGATTTCTGCACCTTTTGTCTTATCTGTAAGTTTATCTGTTTGTAGGAGGTTAAGGGGAAGCATAGAAATGGTGGAATAAAGGGTAAACAAATGCAGCAGTGACACTCACTTGACACTATGTTGAAAATGAACAGTACACCTTGTGGAGGGTGGGGAGGCGGGAAGGAAATGCCTGGGAGAATATGAGTGAAGAGGTAACACTGTTCAAAAGAAATGAACTCAGTGTAACTGTAACCCCTCTCTATATCACGTTTACAATAACAATACACATTTTTTAATATTTTATAAAAGAAACTGGAGTATCTTTGCATTTTAGTATCACCAGGGGATCCAGAAATCAATCCCTCGGAGATACTAAAAGATTACAATATTTGGGAGATGTTCAGAAACAGAGAGTTATAAATGTCTTATAAATATGTCTGCTATCTTCATGACTTCTCTACTGGCAGAATTCATTAATACATGATTAGCAAGGAGCCCTTACAAGTAACCAGTTACTAAGACAATTTATGCTCAGATTTAAAATTATATATGGCTGAGCATGGTAGTACAAGATTATAATTCCAGATCTCAGGAAGCTGAAGCAAGGAAGAGTACACATTTGAATCCAGCCTGGGCAAAATAGTGAGATCATGTCTCAAAATTTATATCCATATGATTGAAAATATATATTGGAAAATGACAAAATAGAATTCATACAAAGCCACTCTAGACAATGTTAGTTGCAGTAGCAAGAGGCTACCAATTGAAGACTAGTTGAGTAAACTATGCTACATCTTCTTAACAGGTACAGTGCAGGTATTTAAAATGAGAGAATAAAGCTGGTGTCTCACACCTGTAATTCTAGCTACTTAGGACGCTGAGATCAAGAATCACAGTTCAAAGTTAGCCTAAACAAAAAGTCCATGAGACACTTTTTTTAAGGCTTTAAATATTTATTGGTTTATTGCTATATATTAACCTTCATTTGGTTATTTTTTTATTGTGAAGATGCTGTACAGAGGGGTTATAGTTACATGAATAAGGTAATGAGCACATTTCTGGTCGAGCATTGCTCCCTCTTCCCCATGAAACTCTTATTTCCAATTAACCACCAAAAAAAAATCAAAAACAGAAGTGGAGCTGTGGCTCAAGTGGTAGACTGCTATCCTTGAGGGGGAAAAAAAAACTCAAGACAGTGTTCATGCCCAGAGTTCAAGCCCCAGGACTGGCAAAAAAAAAAAAAGTTAAATTCAAACAAGTAAAAGCCCTTAAGTTTATACTGGAAATGTGCAACCTTTTTAGCAAAAAAAGAGGCAATTACTAGCTCTGATCATTGACAATGCCTAGAAGCAATGAGTGCCTAATAATAATGAACACCTCCATTACACAAACTGTAATTTCTACATTCCATTTCCTAATAAATAAACCAGAGTTCTTTAGCAAAATAACTGGCACCAGGTCTGAAGCAGAGATTGTATTAGATGAGCCAAGAATGTTTTCTTGTTCTAGAAAGCAAGGAGTCTATCATGCTCATGTTAAAAGGCCTTGGGAACCCCTTTGAAGGCTTTTGACGTAATATGCATCACTTTGGGTATGAAAATGAAAAATTGTCTTGATGTGAAAAATCACATTGATGTGTTTATTGAAATACATCAAGTACTTTAAAATCCCATGGATTCAGAATGACCTAATATGAACACGTGGGCTACCATTAGAAATTACTTGAGCAGTAACTATTCTGAAAAGACTTAAATACTATAAAAGGTAACAGTCAACATCTCTTCTGCCTTTCCCATAAGAATTGTATTTCAGACTGCCCATTGAGTTAATGGGGTATTTTTCTTCTTTACAGAAGAAATAGATGTAATAAATGCAGAAGAAATAGTAATACTAGAAAATCATCAGTCTCCAAGCCTAATGAAATAGCAGCATCAGTGGATGCTAAAATCATTGTGTTAAAGGTTGATGGTACATTTTACAATTCAAGAAGTGGCTGACATCTCTTGAACCCACTGATTAATATTAATATTATAAAAACTGAGACAGACATTACAGGCCTCCTGATGTGAGACAATAAGAGATACTCCTATTTTCACTGTATTTGATGGTATAATTTGGGGAGGGGAAGGGGAAAAAAACAAATTGTTTAAATAGGGATACAGGTGGACCCATTGCAACAACGAGATGTACAAGATGCTATGTTAAAAAACGAACTTTACAACTTTGGCTGGGGGGGGGCGGGGGATGGGGGGCTAAGTCAAGATGGGAGGGCAGGGATGGTAGGGGAAAACAAAGGAGGAGGCAACAATGCTTGATAAGAAATGTAATTGTAACCCCTCTGTACGGTATTTACACAATTAAAAGAAATTTTTTTTAAAAAAGCAATAAACATCACCACCACGAGAGATTTTTACCTTAAAAGTGAGTCTGACCCTAATCAAATCTCTAGAAAAAAAAAAGAAAGTAATGATAGCAGTTTTTATTTACATTCAATTAAATATACAAGAACAAAATATTTCACATGGTTGGATCCACTTGAGGACTCTCAATCGCATATCTGTAGACTCAATGTGCCCCAAATTCTGGGACTCATTCTTTTGCTTTGTTAAAGAGAAATTAATCTGACTGTTTTCCATAATTCAGATGACTGCACAACATTAACCTAACTATAATGTTGTGCCTTTACCCTATATTCTTTTAATTTGGTACCTGTGCCTGGTTTCCTGTTTGGTTAATTTTCCTACTGCTTCAGTGGGAAAATAGGATTTGCTTTGGTCTTACTAGGCTAAGGCCTTGACCTTGAATCCCAGTCCTACTGCTGAGTTCCTAATGCTGACCGCCAACTGTGAACCTTTGTGTACTGCCCACTTCCAAGCTGCCTGTTTTAAATTGCTTTCATTCCATTTTTATCTGGTGTTTCTTGACCTGCAATCGTGGGTCATTTTGACCCATACATACTGTTAAAATACTGTTAAATATCATATCACCACTTATTAATATGGAACATCTTAAGGCAAGTTGAGTATATTTATTCTTGTTTTGAAATCAAACAAAACAACCATATTTAACACTTGTTTCTAGTTCAAGCAGTACAGACATTTCAAGCAGTAACTCTATATGCACTTTGAATCTATGTTCTTTAAATAAGAAACAGAGTCAGCCCAGAATGCTGCTGTGAGCTGCTTAGTAAATGATCTTATTGTCTTCAAGCCTTGAACCCCTCCCCTTTTCTCTTTTCTCGGTTGAGGCTATGCCTTCCCAGCCATCTGTTCTTTCTGCAGTCCACTTTACCCATGTTCTGATGGAAATGTGTTTCCTCTCCTTTCCTCTCACAGTTCAGCAACCATACCAGTCTCCAAGTGGCTGAGTTCCTTTCATGTTTATGTTCTTCTATTTTTTATTATTTTATATTGTAAAGGAAAACAGAGAAGGAAACTCATAGTGATCTATGGCTTAGTGAATTCCTACAGATCAATGCTCTCATAAATATTAACATGTCAAAGAAATAAATCTTTGTCAGTTACCCTAGAAGCCTCTCTCGTGTGCACTGCTACCCCCTCTCCCCACATATAATTGCTGACTGCCCAGGCTTTTATAATAATCAATTCCTTACCTTTAAAAATTATCTATAATCCCAGCTACTTGTGATTCATACTTAGGAAGATCGCCAAGTGAGGCCTGCCCTGGAAAGCAGTGGGAGATCCAATCTGAAAAACAGAGATCCAAAGAACTAGGGGTATGGCTCAAATGGTAAACCTAGCAAGTATGAGGCTCTGAGCTCAATCCCCAGTACCAACAAAAAATAATAATTTTATCACCTAAATGTGCATCTCTACACACTTAATTTTAGTCTTGTCCATTTTAAAAGATTAAAAATGTTGATTAACAGAGTTTTACTGTCAATATTTTACTGAACTTTGCCTTCCCCTCTTCCCACGCACCTTACTAAAACAGTCCTGCTGCTCTAGCAACTGGGTGGGAGACGACAGTGCAATCTCCAGCATAACTGATTAAAAGAAGCCAGTTCCTTCACTCCCAGTCGCTGCCTGCGGGGCTATATCTGGCTGTCTGAGTGGCTAGCTGACATCTGGAGTTCAACCACATTTCTTTGGTGTACTTCTCATTCTCTCCCATCCTCTTCATGAGAGGTGCATTTTGACTGCTAAGAGCTAGAAAAGTAGAAGGGGAAGCATCCAGAGGGTCATTGCCTCTTGGGATTCAAGGAACTTTCTTTACCCTCAACACTAACCAATTTATTTGGGGAGGGGGATTTATTTATTATAAACATGTTGTACAGAGGGGTTACAGTTACATAAGTAAGGCAATGAGTACATTTCTTGTTGAACAGTGTTAACCCCCTCTCCTTTTTTTCCCACTTTCCCTTCCCCCTGTCTCCCCGCCCCCAAGTTGTAAAGTTTATTTCCAACATCATGTCTTGTGAGTATTGCTGTTGCACTGGTTTACTCTTTGTCCTTAATTTCACCATTTTGTTGTTCCCCTTCCCTTTCCCATATCAGATACAAGACACAGGGTACCAAAATCAGAAACAGTGACAACAGGGGATAAACCAAAGGGAAAAAAAACTTTAAAAACTAAAGAAAAAAAGAAATAATTTCACATAGTACATTGAAAACAACAACAAAGGAAAACCTCTTGTTTCCATATCTTGGAATTCACTTCACTTAGCACCATATGTCATTTTATATGGTCACATAGCTATTGAGGTATTGTGACTAGAACTATCCTAATCATATTCTAATCATTATAATTGAGATAGACCATGGAGCCTACATTTCTTTGGGTCTGGTTTACTTCACTTAATATGATTTTTTCCAAGTCTTTCCATTTCCTTACAAATGGGGTGACGTCATTTTTCTGATGGAAGCATAGAGTTCCATTGTGCATATATACATTTTTTGATCCATTCATCTACTGAGGGGTATCTGGGTTGGTTCCATATCTTAGCTATGGTAAATAATGCTACAATGAACATAGTTGTGCTGGTAGCTAACACTAGCAAATTTCTAGTGACACATTTTGGGGGAATCAAGCAATGAACAAAGCCCAAGCTGAGTTAATAAAAATGGGCCAGGTTGGTGGGAATCCTGTACATTTAATAGATTTTAAAGATATTTTGTGTTTATATATACTTTATAAAGCTTTCAAAAGTTTAGAATAATTACAGGAAAATGGATGGACCTAGAACAAACCATGGTAAGGGAAGTAAATCAAGCTCAGAGAAACAGTGCATGTTTTCTCTCATATACAGAAGCTACATCTAAACTATACTGGGATATGATAAGATATATAGGACTCTAATGCATTTATACACAAACAGACTAGAGGAAGATACACTTAGGGGTAGAACCCAAAGGTGTAATTCCTCCAAACATCTAAAATACTATTTATCAAAATGAATTACAGAAAATGTAAACATGGTCTTTTGCTGTTGTTGTTGTCATTGTTATTGTCTTTTCAGGGGGCAAACAGGGCACACAGGAATGGAGGGAAGAAGGGTAAACAAATGCAGTTATAGTATTCAATATATAACGTGAAAAATTGAACTATGTACCTTGTGGGCAGGGAGGCTCAGACATGTGCCCAGGCAAGAAGTGAGGCTTTACCTAAAAAATAACCAGTGTGAAAAGTGGGCTAGAAGTGAGATCAGTGGTAGAGTGTCCACATAGCAAGTATGAGACCCTGAGTTCAAATGCCAGTATTACCTGAAACCTGGAAATAACCTTTTAAAATAGCAACAAAATAATGAGACATTCAGGAATGAATCTAACAATATATTCCAGTTCTCTGGGAGAAAATAAAACCTTACTGAAAAAACTAATAATGTAAAAAAAAGAAAATGATCCCATATCCTTGAATAAAAAGACTCAGTATCATAAAGATGACTGTACTCTCAAATTAATACTTAAAGTCCATAAAGGTAATGTGAATGAGGGGTGCTGTGGATTGAACTCAAGATTTCACAAGTGCTAATAAGCATGTATGTTTGTGTGCCCTATCACTAAGCTACACTCTGGCACCAGTCAATTAAATTCTTATCAAAATCTCATCAAGATTTTTGTGAAAATTTATACTTTGATTCTAAATTTCACACAAAAGGGCAAAGATTCAAGAAGAATGAGGATATATATTTTTAAAAAGAAAACAAAAACAAGAAACTGGCTTTACAGATTTTGGTATAGAATTAGAGTAGCCATGTACAGTAATGGTGTGAGGAGAGACAAAGCAATAAAACCAAAGAAAAAATAGAAAGGCAGACACAGGGCTGAGATGTAGGTCACTAGCAAAGTGTTTGCCTGGCAAGCACAACATCCTAGGTTTGATCCCCAGTACTAAAGAAGACAAAAAAGAAAAAAGAAAAAGCAGACAAAATAAATGTGATACACAATAAAAATATCATCATATACATTGGGAAAAGGATGATATATACAGTAAAGAGTGCCAATTACCCTTTGGGGAGGGACCCACAAAATTAAACTAAATGTAAATGATAAGACCTAAAATGTCTTACAAGAAAGGAGACTTTCTTTATGACTAGAATGACTACAGGGTAAGGACTTAACAGTATTTTTTTGGGGGGGTCCAGTCGTGGGGCCTGAACTCTGGGCCTGGGCGCTGTCCCTCAGCTCTTCAGCTCAAGGCTAGCGCTCTACCACTTGCGCCACAGCGCCACTTCTGGCTTTTTTTCTTTTTGCTTATGTGGTGCTGGGGAATCGAACCCAGGGCCTCAGGCATGCAAGGCAAGCGCTCTACCACTGAGCCACCTTCCCAGCCCGGACTTAACAGTATTTAAAATGTACATATATAGATGTAAAGCCCAGACTTAACAGCATTTAAAATGTACATATATACATGTAAGAGAGAGAGAGAGAGAGAAATTTCTTTAAAAATATATTTGACTCCTTGAACTCTAAAATGTGTGTACATCATAAAAATTCAAATACAAACTACAGATCAAGAGAAAGTATTTGCTACCCACATAACAAAAGATTTATATAGATTCTTAAGAACTTCTACTAAGAAATAGAAACTCATCAGGAGAATGATAAAATAATAGTTAATATGTATGAGGCACTTTGTATCAGGCATTATGCTATTTGGTTTACATATAAAATAATACTGAATAGGTAATTCACAGAGGATAAAATTCAAATATTAATTTATGAAACTATACTCAACCTCAGCAGGAATTTTAAAATAGTATATCTTAAAGACAAAGTGACACAGTTAAAATAATAACAGATTTCCTAGTCTGTCAATACCAATTGTTGGTAAGAATGTGAAATGATAAATTACTGGTGGATTCTTATAAAATTACTTTAAATTAGTAGAATCACTTTGGAGAGCAATTTATTGATATCTGGTACAGTTGAAGATGCACCGTTCTATGCCAGTATATTCTCTAGGGAAATTCTTGTACTATGTACACTCGAAAAGGGTAAGTTGGGATTACAACAAAAGGGGTAAACAAATGAAGAGGGGGAAATGCAGACAAGAATCTCAATGCAAAATTAAGAAAAGTTAAGGAAGGGGTGAGTAGGAGAGGGATGATTGAGAACATTGAAAGGGGTGACATTGGTCAAGATATATTGTATTCATAAACTGTTTTGTTAAATGGCAACTCCTTTGTACAAGTACTTATAGACTATAATAAATTCTCTATTGAATGACAAGGACACATAAGAAAACACAAAAATGTGCACTGCAGCAGCAATAACCAAAAGAAAGAAAGATCTTAAACATCTATCAGCTATCAGATATCAACAAAATTTCATTTTACAATAATGAAATGAATGAACAAAGGCCCATGTATCTGCATAAATAAATTCAATAATACAGTGGTAATCATAAAAAGTTAAAATACTAAAATATAGATGAGACTAAAAAACAACCTAGATTCCCTTGTACAACTAGAGGGAGTATAACTCACATTGTATAACATAGAATTGTTTTACATGGAGAGTCATTCACAGACTGGAAAGGGAGGAGGAAGGATAGGATTAAAGATAAGTGTGGAAGTGAGAAAAAATTGTATCTCTAATACTTTGTTTCTTAAAAAATAAATAAAGGGCTGGGAAGGTGGCTCAGTGGTAGAGTGCTTGCCTTGCATGCATGAGGCCCTGGGTTCGATTCCTCAGCGCCACATAAGCAAAAAGAAAAAGCCGGAAGTGGCACTGTGGCTCAAGTGGTAGAGCGCTAGCCTTGAGCTGAAGAGCTGAAGGACAGCGCCCAGGCCCAGAGTTCAAGCCCCACAACCGGACCCAAATAACTAACTAAATAAATAAATAAATAAATAAATAAAATCAGTGAAGAAAACAGAATGTGTTGCATTATTGCAACACATCATAATAAAATATAAATAGGTGTGAAGGGAAGCATCTATTCAGCAGCACACTCACTAAGTATAGCCAAACTGAGAGAAAGAAGGGGCTACAGTAGGATTGAGAACCCTTATTATTGGATTAATTAAAAGAGAACCTTTCCTTGATTTTCTTCCATTCAGCCTTTCTGTGCATACTGAAGTCTTACAGATCTCTCCTAACTCAAAGCACAGCCCAGATATCCTCAGCTTGAGAAGTCCTAAGACCTCTTTCCTTTTGTGCTCATCCTTCCTTCAATACTTAGAGGACAAAGTATTCTGATTCCCCCACCCAAGTAATGTGGGAAGTCTTTTCCTCTTTTCCCAAGCTAATATTTATTGTGTACTTAATTATATAGCTGGCATGGTTCCCAACATTTTACAACCATCATCTCATTTAATCCTCACAGGGGTTTGATGAGATAGGTTCGATTTTTATCTCCACTTATAAGAAAAGGAATTGAGGCTCAAGAGATTAATTGAATTCTTTAAAGTTATCTGTAGTAAGTAGTGCCTACTCCCACACTTGGCCTACTTCCGAAGTCTAAGACTTCAGTTTCTTGCTTCTTCTGTTTCTTCATCTCAGATCATAAACTTTTCTGTAGTTGCTCTGTGTGACTTATAGACATAAACATAAAATGAAGTTTCTTTAATCCTCCTAAAAACCACTACTAAAAGGGCATCACATGCCTTTTGAAAGAAGAGAATCACATTATTCCTAAGATATATTCAGCAACTTTAAATGGAATATTATACATATATGCCTACTAGCATAGTACCAAACATCTCATTGTCCATTTTCAAAGCCATCCTTTAGGCAGTAAGGAATTTGAAATTCTTTGTTTTATTCTCCTTTTTCAAATTAATTACTAGGGTTGGGAGTGAGGGATGTGAGACTCTTCAAAAACATTTGAATATTTGAACATTTTTTTAACATAGCATCTCCCTCCTCGTGTGGTGCCCTTTTCTTTTTTTTTTGGTCCGGTCATGGGGCCTGAACTCTGGGCCTGAGTGCTGTCCCTCAGCTCTTCAGTTCAAGGCAAGCGCTCTACCACTTGAGCCACAGTGCCACTTCCGGCTTTTTTCTTTTTGCTTATGTGGTGCTGAAGAATCGAACCCAGGGCCTCAGGCATGCAAGGCAAGCGCTCTACCACTGAGCCACCTTCCCGGCCCTGTGGTGCCCTTTTCTTTATGAAAACCATCTCAGTCAGCTCTTACTTTAAATAGAAAAGTTTATTTTATCATCTCTCCACACCAATGCCTATGAGATTTATTATCCTCTTTATTTCATATGATTTGCATCACTTGATATGATTATGAATCTAATTGGAAAGTGTGACATTAAACAATAGCTTCGTCAAAATAGAGCAGATTCTATAAAGCCGTTGAACCATCTGCCGACTAATGGTATATGCCCCTTCCTAAAATTCATGTGTTGAAATCATAGAGGTTTAAGGATTTGGGGGGGCATTGGGGGAAACAGTATTGGGGTTTGAACTCAGCCTCACCCCTGCTAAGCAAGGGCTTTACCATTTGAACGGCACTGCAGTACTGCCTAGAGCTTCAGATAGTTAAAAGTTATGTAGGGTAACAAAAAATTGAAGATAGGAAACACATCAGAATGTAACCTTATTTGGAGAAGAGTTCTTCACAAAGGTAATCAAGTTAAAATGAATTTATCAGAGTGGGTCTAAATCAAATATGGTTGGTGCCCTTATAAGAAGAGAAAAATTGAACATGAATAGAGAAAAGGCTATATGACAAACAAAGAGAATATAACCATCTACAAACCAAAGACAGAAAACTAAAATGGGCCATTCTTTCATAGCCCTTAGAATTAACCAACCTTGCTACACCTTGATTTCATATTTCTAGCCTTCAAAACTATGAAACAAATCTCTTCTTGATGCCATGCCAAAAGTAATACAGTTGTAGAACACAAATTCTTCAGCTTGGAATAAAGGCACCTTCAAAATGGTGGTCACAACCTTCATCTCCAGTCATCTCTTTCCCTATAATATCATCAACCACCTGAAGCCTATCCCTGGACTGAGGCTTGGTTACGTGGTAGGACATCTGTCTGGGAAGGGAGAGGCCCTGAGTTCAACTCTTACATTGGCAAAAAAAGTCCTTGAAGCTTTAGTGAAACTATCCCACTTGCTGTTCTTGCACTATGCTCCACCACCTCCCATGTTCATGCTCTTCTTCAAGCTCTGTCTTGTCTCCTTGAGGATCTATCTCAAGTGTCATTTACATTCAAATTTTTCCGAATCCTCCTAGAAAATTTCTGAGGTTATCTCAACCCATTTAGGTTTGAGTCTAGCAATACAACTTATAATGTGATCTTGATATAATGCTGAACTTCTCAGAGCTATCCATAGGTGGAGAGAAAGTTACTGATTTCATAAAGGTAAACATTATGAAGATTAAGTGTCATGATGCATGCAATGTACTCACAAACACAGTGTTTGGCCAGAGAAAGCATTCTTGAAATGAAAGTTTATTATTATTATTATCTGAATTCCAAAGATACTATATGGATGTCTCTTTTCTGTCACCACATTCTGTTTCCTCTTATTTGTTGGTAGGATTAATCAGTTAAATCTGTACTTATTTAAAACATTTATACACAGTCTCCTGTTAAATAAAAAGAGCAAGCTGGGAGCTGGTGGCTCATGCTTGTAATCCTAGTTACTCAGGAGGCTGAGATCTAAGAATTGTAGTTCAAAGGCCTGGGCAGGAAAGTCAGTGAGACTCTTATCTCCAAAAAACAAGTGGCTCTGTGGCTGTGGTAGAGTGTTAGACTTGAGCAAAAGATCTCAGGACAGTGCCCAGGCCCTGAGTTAAGCCCCATGAGAGAAGAGAGAGAGAGAGAGAGAGAGAGAGAGAGAGAGAGAGCAATATAAACCTGCCTATAGGCAACCTTCACTGTATACTAGCCTGGTGAAATTTCCTCAGGCTCCTTACCTTGTGATGTCTGCTAATGGATGTCTTTCCACCAGCTTCTTAGAGAGTCACTTCTTCAATCTTACTCCCTGTTCTTCCATCCTAAGTGACTCATGAGCTGTGGTGTCTTGGAGACTTCCTTGCAGATTTTCATAGCAGAATCACCTTTAATAAATTTTGTATTATACTCTTTTGTCAGTTAGGAACTTCAGCAGCAGTCAGTCATAGGAGGATTTGTTGCAAAAGATATATTGTAAACTGTGTAACTGACCACAGGCAGAGTTCTTGACATCTCTAGGATTCCCTTTCCTTAGTTGTAAAACTAAGATAATAATTGTACTATTTAGGTTACTTCAAGGACTACATGTGATAATTTGGGGAAAGGGTGCTGAGCACTCAATAAAAAACTATTATCACCACATTTCATATAAATCTTAGTAAATTTTAAGTCCTTGAAGACAAGGAATATTTGCATGTAGTAGACTCTATAAAATATTGTGGAATTTAATTTCTGGATTTTATATAAAAAACAGAAATGCTTATATCAACAACCATTTATCAGGAAAAAATACTTGCATCTATATGAAGTTGGAAGAGAGATGTTGTTATCCATTGGTATCCACAGGAAATTAGTTCTAGGATCAACTTCCTTGGAAAACAAGATTATAGATGCTTAAGTACTTTGGCTAAAATGATGTGATTCTTACATATAATCTATGTAATCCTCCTCCACACTTTCTTTCTCTAGATTACTTGCACTACCTAATACGTATAAACACTGTGTAAATAGTTGTTATACAATATTGTTCAGCATCGATACTCTGTTGCCTTAAATGAAAAAAAAATTCCTAGCCGATTCAATAACCCCAATTTTTCTAAAACTAAAGCACTCTTAGATACCTATATAACCATTCACAAAAGATTTCAATATAATATCAAACAATAGTTACCTAGTTGTCTAATTCCCAACAACCTCATTAATGTGTATATTGACATACTGTATGCAATGTTACGTCATGGTATCAGATGCAATGACTTTCCCTCTAATCTTCAACAAACATACTTCAACATAAACAATAAAATGCTGAATATATTTGTTACAAATGATAGTTATTAAAATAAAATATATCTAGTGATATATTTTATGTAGGCCCAATATAGCAAGTTTCAAATCAAGTCATAAAAGGTAGGTATGATTTCTTAAGTCAACCTAAGAAATATTTGGATCGTAAAAATGAAGATTACTTATATTTATTTTGTATTTATCGTGCTTCTAAATGTTAACTTTACTTTTGGTTCATCCCATTCTGCTCCATAGAAGAATATCCAAATGTCAGTAATAATGACCTCTTATTCTAATTCTTATTCTAATTCTTAGTTGTATTGGCTAAATAAAAACAAATACCCTGTTTTTATATGGAAAGCTTAACTCTAATAAAAATACCAAGTCTCCCAAATGAATATATACGTTTAATACAATTCCAATTAGAATACTATCATTTTTAGATACTAACATTTTTGTTTTATGATAGCATAAATGATCTTCATCCTTAAGATGAAAAACAAATGTCAGACTATTTACCAGGCCAGTTTTAAAATGCATTATGAAGTCAATGTAATCAAAATAATATAATACTGACATGGGAATGGACATATGATGCAGTAGAGCAAAACAAAGTGTAGAAATAGATACAAGTATAACTGGAAGTTTAGTAGATGATAACAGTGGTAATTAAATCAGTAGGAAAGGGGCAGTTTATTTAAGAAAAAGAGTCTAGCAAAATTGAGGGCTCCTTTACAATAAAATGGAGTTTAGCTCTCTACCATGTTCCACTTCCTGAAGTAAATTGGAGACATACTGCACAAATAAAACTAAATAGTAAACCGGGCGCTGGTGGCTCATGCCTCTAATCCTAGCTACTCAGAAGGCTGAGATCTGAGGATCAAGGTTCAAAGCCAGCCCAGGCAAGGAGGTTCGTGAGACTCTTATCTCCAGTTAACCGGAAGTGGTGCTGTGGGTTAAAGCAGTAGAACACTAACTAGCCTTGAGCTGAAGAGCTCAGGGACAGCACCATGATCGACAAAAATTAAATAAAATAAAAAACTAAATAGTAAAATAATTATCACAACACTCAAGTAAATATGTGTGTCATCATAGGTTTGAAAGCATTTTAACTGAGTTAGAACATACAGAAACTATACAGGAAGATATTAACATAGTAGCAATCGAATTTCCTTTAAAATTTTTCTACAAAAATACTCAAAAATTTAAATCAAGTGATATGTTGTCAAAACATACAATGCAAATGCCAGATAACAGATTATTATCTACAATACTCTTAAGTCATTCAACCTGGTAAGACAAACCACAAAGTAGGAAAATGAATAAGGGATATAAAGTGCAAATCCATTAAACAATAACAGTTTGAGAAATATAAATTTTAAAATAATAATGAACAGAAATGGAGCAAGGAAGGATGAACAAATGCAGTCATTGTATTTAATATATACTATGTGAAAAATGAACTATGCAGCCAGGTGCCAGTGGCTCAAGCCTGTAATCCTAGCTACTACTTAGGAGGCTGGAATCTAATGATGTGGTTAGCCTATAATTCTAGCTATTTAGGAGGCTGGAATCTGATGATAGCGGTTCAAAGCCAGCCCAGGCAGAAAAGTCCTTGTGAGACTCTTATCTCCAATTAACCACTCAGAAAAAGCTGAAAGTGGAGCTGTGGCTCAAATGGTAGAGCCTTGAGCATAAAGTGGCTCAGGGATAGCACCCAGGACCTGAGTTCAAGCCCTGTGACCGACACAAATAAAAATAATTTTTTAAATGAACTATTCAAGTTATGGACAGGATGAGAGAGGGAAAGTGAAGGAAGGGATGGCTTTGTCCAAGAAGCATTTGTACTCATTACCTGACTTAGAATTGTAACCCCTTGCACAACTCCTTAATAATAACAATTTTAAAATTTTAAAAAGTAATCATAATTACCTATTCCTCACTCACTTGACAAACATTTAAGTTCTAGTACCTACATTTTGATAGAATGAGGAAGGTGGAATGTATTCATATATTAATTTGACTATAGCCTTTTAGGAAAACAATCTAGAAATATCTACAAAATCCAAACTACATAAACTCTTTAATGGTCTGTTCAATTTCCTTTTTATTTCTCACTTTTTTATTAACATCAATTAGTTGTACAAATGTATTTCATTTTGGTATGTCTATATATGCATACAATGTACCTTGAACAGACGCACTCCATTACTTTCCCTCATCCTCCCTTCCCTCTTCCCAAACCAATCTCAACAAGATTGTTGGTTGATATTGTGCTAAAAATGATTCCATTTTTACATGTGTACATAAAGAAGTTGATCTTACTTACCTTCCTTTTCCTATTTCATTCACCCTCCCTCTTCATACCAATACCAACCACAGTACAAGGCCCATTTTCCATTCCTGGCATTTATTTTTAAGTGTATTGTAATTTTTCAAATAAATTTGATCATGGTATCTTAAAGCATACCTATCCAATACTTTAATCAGATTGACCCCTTGTATTACTTCTATAGTTGCAGAAAACTAATAGCAAAAATTCCCTCCATAAATTAAATTATATACCAGTACCATAGAACAATATGTAGTCATCAAAGAAATTAATTAGATATATGCTAGTAAATTTTGAGGAATTTTAATATTGAGTAAAAAAAGCAAGGGATAAAAATTATAACCTCATATTTTTAGATGAACATTTGTTTTTACCTTTTTTTTGGGGGGGGAGTCCGGTTGTGGGGCCTGAACTCTGGGCCTGAGTGCTGTCCCTCAGCTCTTCAGCTCAAGGCTAGGGCTCTACCACTTGAGCCACAGCGCCACTCCCGGCTTTTTTCTTATGTGGTGCTGAGGAATCGAACCCAGGGCCTCAGGCATGCAAGGCAAGCATGCTCTACCACTGAGCCACCTTCCCAGCTGAACATTTGTTTTTAAACTTCTTTATGTAAGCAGGGCACCAGTGGCTTACACCTGTAATCCTAGCTACTCAGGACGCTGAGATCTGAGGATTGCAGTTTGAAGCCAGCCCAGGCAGGAAAGTCCATGAGACTCTTATCTCCAATTAACCATCAGAAAACCGGAAGTGGTGCTGTGGCTCAAGCAGTAGAGCACTCGCCTTGAGCTGGAGAGCGCAGGGCAGCGCCCAAGCCCAGAGTTCAAGCCCCATGACCGACCAAAAAAAAATGCACATAACAGATGACTGAGAGGCTCAAGGGATGATAACTAACATACTAATTATCTTGGGGTGATGAAATTCTAGGTGGTTCTTCATTTTGTTCCTTATATTTTTCTCTATTTTTGTATTTTATTTATTTATATTTTTTGGTCCAGTCGTGGGGCCTGAACTCTGGGCCTGGGCGCTGTCCCTCAGCTCTTCAGCTCAAGGCTAGCACTCTACCACTTGAGCCACAGCGCCACTTCTGGCTTTTTTCTTTTTGCTTATGTGGTGCTGAGGAATCGAACCCAGGGCCTCAGGCATGCAAGACAAGTGCTCTACCACTGAGCCACCTTCCCAGCCCCTATTTTTGTATTTTAACAATAAATAGATACTAGTTATCCAACCCAAAAAAAGGAAAAATATATTTTTATTAAATAAACTGCAGTTGGGAAGAAGAAATAAGTGTTCCATTGTAAACAGTTGTGCATAGTTGGGTTTGAAAGTGGTAAAAAATATTTTGTATAAGAAATTATGTATTTAAAGATACTGATTTGTTTCTCCTGTCATCCCTCTCTGTGTATACCTATTTATTTAAATTGTCCCTTGCTCAGGAAATGACTTAAGGTAGTTATTAAATATATAACTTGTACTTTCAAGAGAGCTGCTTCTTGAAAAATAAGTTCTTTCACGTCATGCCTCTGTCTGTAAGGACCAGGGAATGGCATCATCAATCTGGTGATTTGGGCTAACTGAAAAGCTGAAGTGAACCTTCTGAGAATCATTCAAGTCTATCACTGTACAAATGATTGCAAAAATGGTCAAACAACCCAAGTTCTTTGTGCAGCAGCCAATTCAGTCAATAAATGCTTGCTGAACTGAATGCTATAGTTAATATAAACAAGGACTGAATAATTCTAATTTCAACAGCAGATCTGAAAAAAGATAATCATCCCTAAAGTATTCTAAAGTCAAACATCCCTAAAGTACTCTAAAGTCAAACAGTCATAGTCACTCTTGAAGCCAAGGGCCTGCTGACTCAAATCCCGTCAATCTCAAGCAAGGCTTTGCTTTATCCTAGACTTCCTTTCCACAACCCCATTGGCCCCTGCATTTTCTCTATGAAGGCAGATTGATGCAATGGAGCCAGGAAAGAAGGCCTGTGTTCAAGCCTGATTCTGACATTGACAAACTGTGAACTTACACCAATCCCTTGTTCTCTATGTCTCAGTTTTCTCATCTGCAAAATGAAAACAATAATACCTGGACCACAAAGTTTCAATGATGGTTAACTGAAAAGTTTCTGGTTCTGAATTCATCCATTTCCTCCTTTTCTGCATTAAAAAAAATTCTTCCAGAGCCACTATACATACATACATACATATATATACATATATATATATATATCACCTTTCTATGACACCATCATTCAGTCCCTCTACCGATACACTTAATCATTCCTTCCTCTGCACAATCATCATGCTCTAATCAAACTCTGGTTAAGCTTACTATATTGCATGGTTTTCATATCTATCTCAATAATCAGAGGCTCTTTCAAACCATGGCCTAGATTATATTCACTCATTATATTCTTTCTCCATCCTACCCACTCTTTATTATCACTCTTCTGGAAAACATTTCCTTCATTCTCAGAGGAGAAGAGACTAGTCTCTTTACTAAGATAATAGAGACCTTTTCTGAATAAGTAACTGCCTATTGTCTTCTTTAAATCAAGGCCTAAAATAACCAGGAGTTTACAACACCAGAGCCTACACTGACCAAAGCATTTAAAATAAGAGTGCAAGACCCAAGGATGAGGGACTGGGCTTCTATGATGTGAGGGACTGATTTGGAGTAGACTGGAGAGTGAGCTATTTATATAAAGGAAGGAGTATCTACCCAGCTCCAACTGACTTGCACGAACTAATGCAGGCCTAACATTACCAGAGCTTCTGAATTTTTAAGACAAACCAAAAATTTAGGTTTTTAAAATGCAAATTCTCCTATTTTTCATTGTTGACTAAAAATTATGTGGGCCAAATAAAACACAAACACTATTCTGTGTTCTTGAATACAAACAAAGCAACAGCAAAGTTAATAATCATGGACCTGACTTCAACATAGAGCTTCTTGCTGTAGTTCTTTTGAACTCTAGCTATGAAAGAACTGCTATCATCACTCTCTGCTATCCATACCCTTAGTCCTGGCATCAGCAACTTCTTTGAGACAAACCCAAGGTCTTTTCTCAGTCTTTATATGTCTTAATTCTGTAGCACTTAGCCAACATTTCCCCAAGGCACCAGTTATTTCTCATATCAAGTTGGCAAGACCAAATCAATCTTTAACCCTACAACTATTGACTTATATCCAAACACTTCACCATCGCCTGGATAGAATCTTTGTTTCTGCTATGTTTCCTGGCTGTGTTTAATGTATGTGATTGAGTATATTGAACAATCTTTTACTTTCTTACTATCAAAAAATACAAACCTACCTGCCATAGTGACTCATGTCTACGGAGGTTGAGGAAGGCCAGCTTGGACTACATAGTAAAATTCTGCCTGGAAACAAACAACGAGCCAGGCGCTGGTGGCTCATGCCTGTAATCCTAGCTACTCAGGAGGCTAAGATCTGGGGATCGCAGTTCAAAGCCAGCCCGGGCAGGAAAGTCCGTGAGACTCTTATCTCCAATAAACCAGAAGTGCCGCTGTGGCTCAAGTGGTAGAGCGCTCGCCTTGAGCTGAAGAGCTGAGGGACAGTGCCCAGGCCCAGAGTTCAAGCCCCACGACCAAGAAAAAGAAAAAAAAGAAACCAGCAACTTAAAGTATCTTGCAAACTCAATCAAATCAAGTCTATAGTTACAACTCTTAACTAGTTCCTACTCTTCCAGATTCAGGTTCAAGGCTCTAATGGTCCAGGCTCTGTCTCTCTAGTTTCATCTCCCATCATTTTTCTCCTTAATTTCTAGTCTGAGTTAACCACCCCGTGGATGCTATGGTCTAATGCCTTCATGCATACTTGCCCTGCCTGGCAAGTTCTTGTCCCAGACCCCTTCTCCAGGGAAATGGCCTCCTTCTCTTAGCACAGATGACAGCCTACTTGAAACCAGTCCCAAACCTTCAAACATGTGGACTCTCTATGACATAATCAGAGCAGTTACATCACTACTATAATTGTCTCCTCTGCTAAACTCTAAGGTCCTATAGAATAAGGCATTTTTGGCACGGGGGAGCGGGGGAGTAAGGGGGAGATATGGGAAGGGATAGTAAGGGGAAACAAAGGAGGAGGCAACAATGCTTGATAAGACTTGCACTCATTACCTTGCCCATGTAATTGTAACCCCTCTCTACGGTATTTTCACAATTAAAAAAAAAAATACTGTGGGTACCATAAAAAGACAAAAATATTAAAAGATTTATTGTATTTTTCTACATATATAAACAATATATATGAATGTTTTATATAAATATAAATAAATCTGTTTTATGTCACAAAAAAATACTGTGGGGGCTGGGAAGGTGGCTCAGTGGTAGAGTGCTTGCCTTGTAGGCATGAGGCTCTGGGTTCAATTCCTCAGCACTACATAAGCAGAAAAAGCCGGAAGTGACGCTGTGGCTCAAGTGGTAGAGCACTAGCCTTGAGCTGAAGAGCTGAGGGACAGCGCCCAGGCTCAGAGTTCAGGCCCCATGAGTGACAAAAAAAATACTGTGTTTCCCCATGTTCTGGCTTACTACTGTATGGCACATAGCCAACACAATAAATATGTACCAAATGACTGTGAATTCCATGTGTTGTTAATGAATTGCCTTAATAAGAATACTTATCCCAGTATAATTTGGCATAAGAAAAAAATTCATGGCACCCACCGAAGACCTCTAGGATGTACAAAAGGACAAAAAAGAAAAAAATCCATAATATTCCGGAAGTGTCAATTTCTTAATCACAAAAGCTAAAGATCTTTACTCAATGTTTTAGTGACGAGGAAATTGGAAATTAATATTGGAATCTAATTATATATGCTACTTAAAATGTGTTTAATATTTTTTATATTATAAAATTAATCACAATCCTATGACATCTGAGATAAAATATATCATTTTTCTTTATATATGCATGCATATCTGAGTATATCTGTTTGTTTTAAACAAAATTAAAATTATACCATATGCATAACTTTATTTTTCAAAAGAAACTGACAAAATAGGATCTATAACTTGTATAGATAAACATATTTTAGTTTAAACTTTACCCAATTTTGCATAATTCTATATGATCACCTCTATGAGCGGTTTTCAACTAAGTCTTTTTGTTATCTTCAGCAGCAAAAACCCTCCTTAGCTTATAATGAAAAATTCAGGAGAGGGAAGTGGCACTGTGGCTCAAAGTAGTAGAACACTAGTCTTGAGCAAAAGAGCTCAGGTCTAGTCCCTGAGTTCAAGCCCTATGACCAACAACAACAAAAAAAAGACAAGAAAAATCAGAAGAATTTATAACTTAAAATTTTATATTAAAAAATCTTAAGCCACTTGCTGGCAGCTCACTCCTGCAATGCTAGCTATTCAAGAAGCTGAGATCTGAGGGTCACTAAATTTGAGCAAAAAATGCCCAGGGACAGTGCCCAGGCCCTGGAGGCTGTTCAAGCCCCAGGACTGGCATAAAAAAAATCCAAATGTCTAGTTACATCTCTATAAACACATTGTAAGTTGACAACATCACTAAATTTTAAATTTACTTAATCTACCAAACCTACAGAACATAGCTTAGTAACAGAGTATACTGTAAAATATTGATTGTTTACCCTGTGATTGCATGGCTTACCGTGAACTCTGGCTCCCTGCCAATTCCCAGCATTGCAAAAAAAACAAAAAATACCCCGTATCACTAGTGCAAAAACAGACCAAAATTCAAAATCCCACATACAATTTCTACTAAATGCATATTATATTCCTATGGTCATAAAGTCAAATCATTGTAAGTTGGAGACTAGCTATGCTGTTGGATGCACAGTATGGACCCCAGATGGAAAATGACATTTATTATGGTGTCTAGAGTGGGAAGACCAGGGAAGGAACAGATATCCCAAGTAAGGCCTCAAAGTGGATGATTTCTGCTTGTTAGTGCAAACAATACCACATTCACAGCTCCAATCCCAGTTGATCTTCCCGTTTCAGAAATTATGAAACAAAAGCTAAGATCATATGATTCCATTTTGGCTCCTTCTGTGTGGAGCCCCCAAACAACAGCACCAGCTTCAGCAATATTTTTGCACCTGCTTTTACCCCAGTCTCTCCCATAAGAATCCCCACAGAAATCATCTGGCTCAAGTGTCTGTGTTTCACACAGAACTCATGTTTCCAATGTTCCCCATACCCAGAGGGAGGAAGAACAAATTGAACTGGCTAGACAAGAGCTCATTAAAGCTGGGTGCCAGCGGCTCACGTCTGTCATTGTAGCTATTCAAGAGGCTGAGGATCCCAGTTCAAAGCCAGCCTGGCCAGGAAGCCTGTGAGACTCTTCTCTCCAATTATTCACAGAAAAAGCCAGAGGTGAAGCTGTGGCTCAAGTGGTGAAGTGCTAGCTTGCAAAAGGAGCTGAGGGACAGCACCCAGGCTCAGAGTTCAAGCCCCAGGACTAGCAAAAAAAAGAGCTCCTTAAGTCTCTTGGTTTCACCAGCAGTGACCCAGGGGCATCATGTGCTGGTGACTGAAATTTTCCTGAGCAGTTGCCAGTATCTATGTATGTTGCTTCTGGCCTTTGCCTCAGCTGCTTTAGGCTCCTTGCTTCCACCATATTCAAACGATAAAACAAAACTGAGGAGGAGGAGGCCCAAAGTGACTCCAAAAAGGGAGAAGGCAGATTTCAGATTTGACATCAGTTTTCCTGACTGGTCTATTTGCTATACCATGTTAGCTCCCAAAAAGATCAGACACAGAGGGCATATAGAATGGTGTCATATCACATTTAGAGCTTTACTGCTACTGCTTTGAATATCCAATATTGTAACTACTCTTTGTCAAAACTATAAAATGGGACTAAGCACAGTGGTAGATGCTTGAAATGCTAGCACTTAGGTGCCAAAGTAAAAGGATCATGAGTTCAAGGCCAGCCTGGGTTATATAGTGAGGCTCTGTGTTCAAAAAAAAAAAAGGAACAAAATAAAAACTTCAAAAATTGAATCTTAACATCCTTAAAGAAGGTAGAAATTTTTAAATTAAAAAAATACTGTGCAAAAAGAGAAGGGGGGAAAGGCAACAACAAAAGGGAGAAAATGCTGTATAAAAAGGTAATTAAAAATACCAGAAGATATTCAAAAGAGGAAAACTAGGAGTAATATGCTACTGTGAAAATAAGGTGCTATACAAACCACAAAAAAATATATCAGCAAAACCACTTCTCTGAATTCCAGCAGCATTAACAATGCCCATGCTGCTCTTGTGCAGAAGCCAGTGAGCAGTTAGCCAGCATCATGAAGGTACAAGCCAAAGAATCACAAATTGATAATGTGAAAGGAACTGAAGATTATGGAAATAATCAGGAAGTGGCAGGACCCTTAGTGAGTCTAGCGAGCTTAACAGTGTGTCCTCATTAATTTCTTTCCCACATAGTTCAGTAAGCATGGTTCAATGTTTTAAAGGATATTAAGGCAGTGGCTCTTGGCCTTGAAATGCTTCAGAGATGAGCTAGCTAAGCCCTATCTATGAGACAGTATTGTATTAGCAGAAAGCTGCAAAATACCCAAGATACTTTGTGTGTGTAATTGTCTATATATATTTCATCCATAGAATATCCATTAAGTAGCTCTTAATGGTCCCCATCCTCATGGTAGCCATTAACTTGTACTGAGATTATATTAATAATAGCCAATATTTCTTGATCATTTTCCATTTCTTGCAACAATCCTACAATGTATGTATGATCATTACCATTTTATGCTGGAACAGAAAGGTGAAATGACTTGCCCAATATCACAAAGCTAGAGAGTAAGTGAACTGGAGACTTGTTCATTAACTCCAAAGCAGAAGCACTAAACCACAGTATCATATGGCTTGTCCATCCCTGAGTTCTGGTACTGGCCAAATACAAACTTCACTGCTCCCAAAGGAGACTGAAACACAAAGATAAGCTTTTTATTTTTTTAATAATATTGTTTCCAATTATTGAGCACATAAGCTTTTTATTCTTTTTAAAATAATATTGTTTCCAATTATTGAGGACATACCATACATCAGGTACTGTTTTGAGTACTGTGGTAATTCACTGAACCCTCGCAATCCAATGAGATAGACACTTTTATTCCAAAGTTACAAAATAAAAATACTGAGGACAAGAGTGGTAGAGCTACTAATTGCTCTGAGTCATACAGCTAAGAAGTAGTTGGTCTGCCTGAAAGTAATGTGAAAGATTACATAAGAAGTCTTCTTAATTATAGCCACATTTTCTATAATCCACAATAGTGTGCTAATAAATGTTTAACTGATGGATCTCCAGGGGGAAGTAAAGGATTCTCAATTTTAGGCAAGATGAAGTAAACACCCTCTTTTTTCCTACTGAATGCTATAAAACCTAGACTGAATTCATGGAGTGGCAATTCAACAATACAGGTCGGGAAAGAAAATCAGAAGTTCAAGAATCATCAAATTGATAGTTAATTTACCATTTCCATCCCTCTTCCATGTGGTATCTCCTAACCTAAACAGAATACAACCAAAAAATAGACATCCACAGGGGACTGGTGGTTCACACTATAATCCTAGCTACTCCAGAGGCTGAGATCCCAGTTCAAAGCTAGCCAAAGCAGGAAAGTCCATGAAACTCATCTCCAATTAACCACCAGAAAACCAGAAGTGAAGCTGTGGCTCTAGTGGTATAGCAGCATTAGCCTTGAAGAAAAGAGCTCAGGAACAGTGCCCAAGCCCCTCAGTTCAAGTCCCATGACAGACAAAAACATTTTAATTCTTCCATAAGGATAAGAAAGAAACTCTTAATGGTTAGAGTTTGGTAGAAAAGAGTGCTTTCTCTTTCCCTCATCCTCTTCCCCCTCCTTCTTCCCTTCACCTCTTCCCACTGTTCCCCACCCTGTCTTCCTGCAATCTGTCATGAGCTAACCTCAGTGACAGTTGTGGCCAGAGGAGACTACATGGTCTAAATCAATCTTTTTTGACCAACTGAACTGTGACCTCAAAATGGCAATGCATCAAAGAAGAGCAACTAACACCTCTGATTGGAGATACTATACAGGGGGAATCCATTTGGGAAAATGACCCCCATAAAATGGTTCAGTATCTCATAGGCCTATATCAAGCTGTACATGTATATGGATTTGATCATAATCAAATGACCCGAGGCTGATGACCATACTGAAAACAAGACAGGTCACTAACACAGCATACAACAGACATATGTGCCTGCACACATGTGGGACAGAGTTGAACAACAATGCAATGGTTTTTAAAATGGAGCTAAAATTGGAAATGTAGCCAGACAGAAAGGTGAGATAGAAATTGCAGCCCAAATTTAATTAGGTTAAAGGTCTGCTAAAATATCAAAATCTTGATTTTTTGTTTCTTTTGTATGTTCTTCTCCCATGGTATATAACCCCTGTTTTCACTGTATTTCATTCTGGTGCTCTGCATCTTGTATATACATTTTCCTAATTTGGGCGGGGAAAGGAAATAACGAGTATAACCCCTGCTTTCACTGTATTTGATGTCGGTATAATTTGGGGAGGGGAAGGGAAGAAACAAATCCTTTAAATAGGGATACAGTGTGACCCATTGCAACAATGAGATGTACAAGTCGTTATGTCGAAAAATGAACTTTACAACTTTGGTGGGGGGGGGAGGTAGGGAAGGGATGGTAAGGGGAAACAAAGGAGGAGGCAACAATGCTTGATAAGAAATGTACTCATTGGTTGGTTCCGGGAAGATGGCGGAGGAGAAGCTGGAATCTGAACAAGCTCTTGCATAGAAAACAGTTTCAGAGTTCCAGTGAACAGTCCCAAGCCAGAGAATCACACCAAGTGTGCCATCACAGGACAGAGAGTTAGTCAAGAGAGGGGAAGCCAAGCAGACACATCTGAGCGCCTGCCAGCAGCTGCTGCTGCGGTGGCAGGGTCACGGCAGCGACCACCGCCGCGGGGGCACACCTGAGACACAGTCCGGGACGAAGGAGCCAGACGCAGCGGACGAGCGGATTCTACTCAACACCAGCAAGAACCGACAAGGAGAGGACATCTTCATCCTGCACTTTGCAGACCAGAGACGACCCGGGATCCAAGACTCCGCGTGAGTAGAAGCCCGACTTCCTCACTCCTCTGGGAGCAGAGGAGGGAAGGCCACCCCTCCCCCCCCAGCACCGGTGATCTCCATCTTGGATACCGACAAAGCTCGGAGGAGCGGCTAGCTCCAGCTCAGGCCTTGGAATAAAACGAGTCATTTAGCAGGTCACAAGAACTTAACGGCAAAGTGACCTCACAGACTCAGTTCCATCCAGGGAAAAGTCACCCAGCTCAGGCGCCAGCCATTGGAGTGGCTCTCCTCACTGGGTAACCAGAGCCAGAGGCTGCCCCTCCCTCTAGCAGCCACCACAATCAATTGAAAAACAGAAACCCTGAGAATGGCTCCAGGCTGGGTGCTGTGAGTTTTTTTTTCACAAAATAGCCCCAGGGAAAAGCTACTGTTTGTAGAAAGGCCTCAACTCTACCCAGAACCTAGCCTCATCACCGCATCCCCCTCTTTTGTGATTCTCAAAGCAGATCACCCTCCCAGTAAACTAACCTGGGAGGGGGATCTCAAAATCTTGGGTAAAGCAGAGCATTTTTCTGCCTGTTCCAACAAACTGACTTAAGAAACCAATCAAGCCACAGGACCTCAAGCTGACCAGAGACTCCAACCAGACTCTGGTTACAGACAAAAGGGAGATACAGGACTCTTCCCACCCCTCCCCCCCCCCAAAAAAAAATCAAAGAACTTTTTTTTTTCTTCTTCTTCTTCTTTTCTTTTTTCTTTTTTTTGTTTTTTCATCTTTTGTTACCTTATATATATAAAAATTTTTTTTTTGCTTTTCTAAAACTTTTATTAATCTTTAATTTTTGCCTCTTCTGAAAAAATAATTGTTTTCCATTAACTTTTTTTTTTCTTTCTCCTCTTATAATTTTTATTTTAGGAATACGTGAATGTGTGTTTTCCTTTCTTTTCTTGTCTTCTTTCTCTTTTTCTTTCATTCTTAATTATCTTTTTGTTTTTTGTCTAGCTCTACTGAATTTCTGATCTTTTCTTCTCACTTTCCTATCCTTTCCATCTTTTCCTCTTTGTTCTTCTTTATATGACTTAACTCTTGTCCTGCACATCCTCAGATAAACCCGTAGTTAACCAGTAGACCCTATCCCCCATTGTGTACACACTTAATCCACAAACTTATTACTCAATTCAAAACCTCTGAGACTTAAATTCATTAATAGCAGTACTACCGCTTTATACCTATATAATATCTTAAGCATTTTTTAAAGTTTTTCACATCTCCTCTATGTCCCTCCCTTTCTCTCAACATATTCATATTCCTCTATAAATAGATGGTCTTTTAATCTCTAAAGTAACATTAATTTTTACGTTTCTTTTTTTTTTCTGGTCTCTTTTCATTCCCCTTTCCCTTTCTTCTTTTTCTCTCTCTCTCTACCTGCATCCTACCCAACCTATTTCCTGCATTGTGATTAGGACATAGTTAACTCTCCCTGTGCCTCCCCACACCAATCTATTCCTATTTTTTACCCACATCTCTCCCTAACCCTAATAATTTCTGGTTTTCCAAATTCTTCTCTGCGGTTCGAAGCCCTTTAACATATAGTTGTTTGATGTCGAATAGATGTATCTGTTGAACTAGAGTGTATCTGTAGACTATTGACTGTACAAATGCAAACTTTGGTTGATGGTTGCCTTAAGATAGTGTTCTAGCACAAAACTGGTGCTATCTTCATCTCAAATGGGCAGAGTAAGTCGGAAAAACACAAGAAAAATGGCAAATTCGGGTATCTCAATTCCCAATCTTGATAATCAGGGGTTAGAAGAGATAATGAATAATCCAGAGGAGAGTTCCCAAACAGCTCTACAAACACTGGTGGCAAACATGATAAATGAAAAGTTTGACAACGTACAAAGGACTCTGTATGAGCGTGATAGGGAGAGGGAGGAGGCATCCCAGAAGTTTATACAGGAATATCATAAGCGTGAGGAAGCTACTCAAAAACTGATACAGGATTTGCGTGAACAACTTGAGAATACTCAAAGAGAAAGGGAGGAATGGCATGAGCAGGCTGAGAACACTCAAAGAGATCTGCAGGAATCCCACAAACGGGAGGAAGCTAATCAAAGAGTAATACAGGAATTGAGAGACCAGGTAGAGAACACACAAAGATCACTAAAGGCATTCATGGAATCCATTAACAAAGAGCTGAAGG
This sequence comes from Dipodomys spectabilis, assembly GCF_019054845.1. Lineage (NCBI taxonomy): Eukaryota > Metazoa > Chordata > Mammalia > Rodentia > Heteromyidae > Dipodomys > Dipodomys spectabilis. The sequence continues at coordinate 1,587,090 of NW_024871002.1, read as the reverse complement.
AAGTCAGGGAGACCACAAAGGGAATCCTGAATGGAACCCAACAGAAGGAATGGGAGCCCAAAGAAACCATAACCAATCAACTAAGCGATTTGAAGACAAACACTGAACACCAAATTAAGGAAGTAAAGAAATTCATACAAGACCTAAAACAGAGCTTCAACAAAGAACTTGAAGCCATCAAAGCTGACCAACTAGAAGGAAAAGAGATAAAAAACAAAGTAGAGAGTCTTGACAGCAGGTTAGACCATGCAGAAGATCGAATCTCAGGGATTGAAGACAGCCTAGATATTATAGAGAAAGAACATACAACCATCCAAGACAAGTCCAAGAAATATGATAGATCTATCCAACACCTGGAAGACACCATCAGAAGGCCTAATCTAAGGATAATGGGTGTAGAGGAACACCTAGAAACAGAAGTTAATGGTCTAGGAAATTTGTTTAACAGGATCCTAGCAGAGAACTTCCCAAACATGCAAAAAGATAGGCCTGTCCAGATACAAGAAGCCTTTAGAATCCCAAATAGACCAGACCAGAATAGGACATCCCACCGCCACATTATAATCCACACAGGATCAACTCAGAACAAGGAAAAGATCCTTAAAGCTGTCAGAGAGAAAAGGGTAATCACTTATAAAGGGAAACCAATTAGAATCACCTCAGATTTCTCAGCAGAGACAATCAAAGCAAGAAGAGCCTGGAATGATGTATGCCATGCCCTAAAAACAAACAACTATCAACCAAGAATACTTTACCCAGCTAAACTCTCCTTCATAACTGAAGGCCAAATAAAAACCTTCCATAGCAAAGAAAAATTGAAACAATACATCTCCACCAAACCAGCCCTACAAAAGATTCTTAAAGATGTCCTACACATAGAAAACCAACAAGACCGCAATAAAGGCCAAGAAACTGCACCCAAACTGAGAATCCAAGAACCATAGGAAGAACCCAGTTTTCGCAGTCCCCAAGAAGGTAGATAACATGGCAGTCCTCTCAGATACCTCTCAGTCCTATCTCTTAATGTTAACGGACTGAACTCTCCAATTAAGCGACATAGACTGTCTAGTTGGATTAAAAAACAAGACCCTTCTATCTGCTGCCTGCAGGAGTCACATCTTGCCCGTAAAAACAAACACATTTTCAATGTTAAAGGCTGGAACAAAATCTACCAAGCAAACGGACCGCATAAACAGGCGGGAGTTGCAATCCTAATATCAGATAAAATAGACTTCAAATTAAAATTCGTGAAAAGAGATAAAGAAGGTCGCTACATACTAATTAAAGGATCTCTCCTTCAGGAGGATATTACAATTCTAAATATCTATTCGCCAAACAATGGAGCACCCAAATTTATCAAAGAAACACTACTTTCCCTCAAATCCCATATAGATCCAAAGACATTAATTGTTGGGGATTTTAACAAACCACTCTCCCCACTAGATAGATCAATTCGGCAAAAACTTAACAGAGAAACCGCAGATCTAAACAGCTGCATAGATCAACTAGACTTAACAGACATCTACCGAACATTTCACCCAGCAGCATCAGAATACACATTTTTCTCAGCAGCACATGGAACGTTTTCTAAAATAGACCACATTTTAGGCCACAAAGCAAACTTGTCTAAATTCAGAAACATTGAAGTTATACCTTGCATTCTCTCTGACCACAAGGGAATAAAATTAGAACTCAACACCAAAAGCCACCAAAGAAAGTCCGGTATCACATGGAGGCTGAACAACACACTGCTGAATCATGAGTGGGTCATGGAAGAGCTTAGAAAGGAAATTCAAATGTTCATGCTATTCAACAAAAATGAACACACAAAATACCAGCTCCTCTGGGACACAGCAAAGGCAGTACTCAGAGGCAAGTTTATAGCTCTGAGCTCCTACATCAACAAATTGGAGAGATCTGAAACTAACAATTTAATGACACATCTAAACCTCCTTGAAAAAGAGCAGCAAGATAAACCCCAATCCAGTAGACGGAAAGAAATAATCAAAATTAAATCAGAATTAAATGAATTAGAATCCAAAAAAACTATAGAAAGAATCAACCAAACAAAGAGTTGGTTCTTCGAAAAACTTAACAAAATTGACAGACCCTTAGCAAATCTTATCAGAAAAAGAAGAGAACACACCCAAATTAATAAACTCAGAGATGAGAATGGAAACATCACCACGGAAACAAGCAAGATTCAGAACATTATAAGGGAATACTTCTCAAAACTTTATGCTAATAAGTTTGAGAACTTGACAGAAATGGACCTCTTCCTAGCAAATATTGACATGCCAAAACTAAACCAAGATGAGTTAAACTATCTTAACAGGCCCATATCAAGCATTGAAATAGAAACAGCAATAAGAGACCTCCCAGCTAAGAAAAGTCCAGGACCAGATGGTTTTACAGCGGAATTTTACAAGGCCTTCAAAGCAGAGCTCACACCAATTCTCCTCCAACTCTTCAATGAAATTGGAAGAGAAAGCTCACTACCGAACACATTCTATGAAGCCATCATAACCCTCATCCCAAAACCAGGCAGGGACTCATCAAAGAAAGAGAACTATAGACCCATTTCTTTGATGAACATTGATGCAAAACTTCTCAACAAAATTTTGGCCAATCGACTTCAACAATTCATCCAAAAAATCATACACCATGATCAAACAGGATTCATTTCAGGGATGCAAAGCTGGTTCAATATACGCAAATAAATTAATATTATTCATCACATCAACAGGAGCAAGAACAAGAACCACATGGTTATCTCAATAGATGCAGAAAAAGCATTCGACAAGATCCAACACCCCTTTATCATGAAGGTTTTGGAAAAATTAGGAATCCATGGAACATTCCTCAATACAATAAAGGCTGTATATGACAAACCTACAGCCAGCATTATACTCAATGGTGAAAAACTAAAGCCATTTCCTCTTAACTCAGGAACAAGACAAGGTTGCCCACTCTCTCCACTTCTCTTCAATCTAGTATTAGAATGCCTAGCTACAGCAATAAGACAAGATGCAGACATAAAGGGGATCCAAATAGGGAAAGAAGAAATAAAACTCTCCCTCTTTGCAGATGACATGATCTTGTATTTAAAGAATCCCATAGACTCCACTCCCAAATTACTCAAGCTGATTCAAAACTTTGGCAAAGTAGCAGGTTATAAAATTAACCCCCCAAAATCAATGGCTTTTCTGTATGCCAACAATGAGAAAAGTGTGGCTGAAATTAGGAAAGCAACTCCATTTGTAATAGCCCCACAAAAAATAAAATACCTAGGAATTAACTTAACTAAAGAAGTGAAGGACCTCTATGATGAAAACTTTAAAATCTTGAAAAAGGAAATCAACACAGAACTTAAAAAATGGCAAAACCTCCCATGCTCCTGGATTGGAAAGATTAACATTGTGAAAATGGCAATACTTCCCAAGGCTATCTACAAATTCAACGCAATACCTATCAAAATTCCACCCTCATTCTTCAAGGAAATAGAAGAGGCAATCCAAAAATTCATATGGAACAATAAAAGACCCCGAATAGCAAAAACGCTCCTCAACGGAAAGAACACTGCTGGAGGAATATCAATACCAAATTTCAAACTCTACTATAAAGCCATAGTAATCAAAACAGCTTGGTATTGGCATAAGAACAGACCTCAGGACCAATGGAATAGAATTGAAAACCCAGAAATGAACCTACAGACCTATAGCCATCTAATCTTCGATAAGGGAGCTAAAACAATAGAATGGAAGACAGACAGCCTCTTCAGTAAATGGTGCTGGTAAAACTGGTTAACTACATGTAGAAAACTAAAGCTAGATCCTTATATATCACCCTGCACCAGAATCAACTCCAAATGGATCAAAGACCTTGAACTCAAAGCAGACACTCTGAAAACATTACAGGATGGAATAGGAGAAACCCTGGGTCTCCTTGGCTCAGGCTGAAATTTTCTGAATAGAGACCCGGAAACACAACAAATCAAAGAAAGGTTGGACAAATGGGATTGTATAAGGTTGCAGAGCTTCTGCAGGGCAAATGACATAGCTAGCAAGATCAATAGAAAGCCCACGGACTGGGAGAAGATCTTTACTAGCCATACAACGGACAAGGGTCTCATATCTAAAATATACTTGGAACTCAAAAAATTAAACCACCCAACAACAAATCCTCAAAGAAGCAACTGCCCAATAAGTAAGTGGGCGAAAGACTTAAAGAGAAGCTTCTCTGAAGAAGAAAGAAGGATGGCCAATAGACTCATGAAGAAATGTTCAACATCCCTAGCCATAAAAGAAATGCAAATCAAAACAACATTGAGATATCACCTCACTCCAGTTAGAACAGCAAAAATCAAGAACTCTAACAACAGATGCTGGAGGGGATGTGGACAGAAAGGAACCTTACTTCATTGTTGGTGGGAATGTAAACTTGTTCAACCACTTTGGAAAGCAGTATGGAGGTTCCTCAAAAGACTTCACATAGAACTCCCCTATGACCCAGCAATCCCACTTTTGGGCATTTACCCTAATGTTTACAAAAAAGACCACACTAAAGCTACCAGCACAACTATGTTTATTGCAGCATTATTTACCATAGCTAAGATATGGAACCAACCCAGATGCCCCTCAGTAGATGAATGGATCAAGAAAATGTGGTATATATGCACAATGGAATTCTATGCCTCCATCAGAAAGAATGACATTGCCCCATTTGTTAGGAAATGGAAAGGCTTGGAAAAAATTATATTAAGTGAAGTAAGCCAGGCCCAAAGAAACATAGGTCCCATGGTTTCCCTTATTTGCAATATCTAGTATAGGTATGAGTCAAGCGGAAAAAGTCAGAGAATGTGATGTTAGGAAAACGAACCCTCAAATATGTATTTTAATGTTTTTGTTTCTTTCATGCATGTGTTTCTAACGCATTTATAAGATTATTTCTTGGTTGCTTTGTATGTCCCTCCCCCACAGTGTAACCCCTGCTTTTACTATATTTGATGTCAGTATAACATGTGGAGGAGATGGGGACAAACAAGTCGTTTAAGGATTCAGGTGGACCTGTTGCAACAATGAGAAGTACAAAATGTCATGTCAAAACCAGCTTTACAATGTCGGAGGGAGGGGGAGGGGGGTATGATTGGGTGGGGGGGAGGGGGGAGGCTGGGAAGGGAGGTGAAGGGTAAACAAAGGAGGAGGCTGCAATGCTTGGTAAGAAATGTATGCATTATCCTGCCCATGTAATTGTAACCCCTCTGTACAGTATGTTCTCAAATAAAATAAAATAAAATTAAAAAAAAAAAAGAAATGTACTCATTAGAAATACAAGTTGTCATGTCGAAAATGAACTTTACAACTTTGGTGGTGGGGGGGAGGATTGGGTGGGGGGGCAGGGGTAAGCTGGGAAAGGATGGGAAGGGGAAACAAAGGAGGAGGCTACAATGCTTGATAAGAAATGTACTCATTATCTTGCCCATCTAATTGTAACCCCTCTGTACAGTATTTTTCACAATTAAAAATAAATTAAAAAAAGAAATTAATATTTATATAAAGAAATAATAACTATACTATGATACATAAAATTATTTTATTTAAATTATGCAAATTTAACTTATTAAATTAATTAAATTTGTTTAAAAAAAGAAATGTACTAATTACCTTGCTCATGGAATTGTAACCCCTCTGTACAGTATTTTCACAATAAAAAAAGGATACAGGTTAACCCATTGTAACAATGAGATGCGCAAGACACTATGTTGAAAACGAACTTTACAACTTGGCGAGGGTGGGGAGGGATAAGTTGGGGAGGTGGGAAGGAAAGGGATAGTAGGAGAAAAACAAAGGAGGAGGTAACAATGCTCGATAGAAAATGGACTCATTACCTTACTCATGTAACTGTAACCCTTCTGTACAGTATCTTTATAATAAAAATATATATTACAAAAAGAATTAAACAAGAAAATAAAATATCAACATCTTTCATAGTAGTTAAACAAGTCCCAGACTCATAACATTCAACATATCCAGGATGTAATCCAAAATTACCACTTGGCACATGAAGATGGAAGAAAATCTTAACTTACATAATAATAGACAATCAAAATGACACAGATGTTGTAATTTTCTGAAAATAACTTTAAAACAGTTATTACAAAAATACTTCTGCAGGCAATCATGAACATTCTTCAAACAGCTAGAAAAAATATCAAAAGAATAGAAAATATAAAGAAGAACCAAATATAAAGTCTAGAATTAAAATTTATAGCTGGTATGGTAGGTAATATCTGTAATCCCAGCTATTCAAGAAGTGGAACCAGGTACTGGTTGCTCACACTTCTAATCCTACTTACTCAAGAGGCCAAAAGGCTTGAAGTAGAGATGTGTTCACGTGGTAGATTACCACCCTTAAGCTAAAAAGCCAAGGGAGAACATGAAGCCTTGAGTTCAAGCTCCAGTATACACACACACACACACACACACACACACACACACAAAACACACACACACACACACACACATCATACATGAAGAAGACTGTGGCTTACTGCCAGTCCACACAAAAAACCAACAAGATCCTATCACAACAAAAAAGCTACGTGTAGCAATGTGTGCCGGTCAACCCAGCCTACCCAGAAAGAGTAAATAGGAGAACTGTGGTTCGGGCTGGTTCAGGCATAAACATGAGATATTATTCAAAAATATAACAAAAGTAAAAAGCTGGGAATGTGTTTCAAGTGGTAGAGCACTAGCACCCAACAAGTGAGAGGCTGACTTCAAACGCTAGTACTACCATAAAACTCCATTGTTTATGTTGGAAATGAGGGGGGTCAGGAGGGAAAAAAGAGGAGAAAATGAGGTAACACTGTTCAAAAAGAAATGTACTGCTGTAGTATTAAAGTCTGTAGAGTCTATAACTTTATAGACCACGATAATGACAATGGACCTCGTGAAGGTTAAAATGTGTTTGTAACTTTAACTATCCCACAATACTGTGAAATTTGTGAAATTTATGTAATCAATCTCAAAAAATATTTTTAAAAAGAAATGTACTTATTACCTTACTTATGTAACTGTAATCCCTCTGTCATCACTTTGACAATTTAAAAAACTGGGGCAAAAAAGAAATGTACTAATTACCTGACTAATGTAACTGTAACCCCTCTGTGCATCACCTTTAAAATAAAATTTAAATTAAAAAAAAGCAAATCAATAATTAAAGTCCATTATTTGACAGTGAGCAAAGCCTTACAGTAGGGACAGTTCTGATAGTCTTAGAACAGGCTTCATTGCATATAGGATCCAAAATCTAGAGTCCTTGAGTATTAGATCTCTGATGATACAAATATCCCAGAAAGTTTCTCTTTAACCTAATCCTCTCACTGATACATAACCTCCCAAGTTCCAGAAAGAACAGATGACTTTTTCAAGGTCAAGAAACTAATGAGCCAGAAGACTAAAAGGCAATCTCCTGGTTCCCAGTGCGGTGCTTCATCCCAGACACCACACTTTCTCTTAGACTTCCTTCACTGAACAAGAGATAGTAGTAACAGATGAAAAAGACTAAAAAATATGAAAAAGAGGCAAATTAGAGAAGAAAGGTCTAATGGGCCGATCAGGGCTGCCTCTGACAGCATCCAAGAGGAGTGGAAACAGTACTATTGTACAAATCAGAAAATGGTAATATATTATGAAGTGAGGAATTTTGGATAGTCTCCTCTTAGAAACAAGCAGATACACTGTTTGGAAAAGTGCTCCAAGTATAGCTACAATGTTATTACAAAGCTGTTGGAAAAGCTCTGTGCACAGGGTGGTGAACATATCCTGAGTACAGCCTGCTACCACTCTGCCTCTGGAGCATCCACTACCAATTCTAACCAATTGTTTCATAAGGCAGCTGTGAACGATGCCTGCTAATTACACTTTGGGATACCAAAGTGCAGTGTCAGGCAGCTGCCTAGAATATCAAATGGCTGCTGGTAGAACAGGCCAGCTATAAGAACTCTCTTCAGAAAAGTCTATAGAGCAGCTGAGTGTCCTTCCCTCTGCCCTCGCCAATGCATGCCCCTTTCAAGTCCAATTATGAAGGCTGAAATCATGCATTCTCACTGAGCTAGGTTAGAATCCATAATAGGACCAGTGTTGTTGATCTTTCTCATTTGCTTGGATGGCATGAATGTGAATGCTGTCTTACATTTCTGTGTCTGCTAATAGCAATATCTCCTTGAAACAAAAATATCTTTTGAATTAATGTTTAGTTCATCTGATTTAGAATTAGTTGGAATTAATAAAGTGGCCTCCAAAACAATGGCAGCTAACACTTACAAGGGGCTCCTTATGTGCCAGGCTCTTTATATAAAACAATGTGTTTCTTCTTCACAACAAGCCCAGGTTGCTCCCATTGTATAGATGAGGAAACTGAGACTTAGAGAATAAGCAAACAGAGCTGGAATTCAAATGTAGGCAAAAAGGCATCGTGTGTGTGTGTGTGTGTGTGTGTGTGTGTGTGTGTGTGTGTGTGTATGTATGTGTGTGTGTGTGTGTGTGTGTGTGTGTGTGTGTGTGTGTGTGTGGCCCTGGGGCTTGAATTCAGGGCCTAAGCACTGTCCTTGAGTTTTTTTCAGCTGAAGGCTAGTTCTCTACCACTTGAGCCATAGCACCACTTCCAGCTTTTGAGTAGTTAATCAAGAGTCTCAGGGACTTTTAAATCTGGTCTGGCTTCAAAACACCATTTTCAGTTCTCAGCCTCCTGCATAGCTAGAATAATAGCTGTGAGCTAGAAGAACCAGCCTTATCTCCACACTCTTTTTCTTAGGTCTGAGATAGGGACACAAACTCAGTACCTGATACTTTGACTCATTGGCTAGTACTCTACTAACTGGCCATGCCTCCCACCCCATCTCCACACTCTTAATCAGTGTATTACATAGCCTCACACAAAACTAGTCACACTGGTATGCCACCCAACATTTACCCAGAATCTTTAACATGCACTCATTTGTTGTTCTGTTTTGTTTTATTCACTGCCTTTAAAGCAAGCCAATTTTCAGTGACTTCTATTTTCTTTATGTACTTCGTAGTACACAAAGGGACAAGCCACCTCTGAATGGAATAATCAAAGAAGACTTTTATGGAGGTGACAGATTTTGAGTTGGACCTGGAAAGGCAAATTCTATTTTGACTACCAGAGATTCAGGAAGTGCAAAGAGGCAGGGTATTTCAAGCAAAGAGATCAAGAGGAGCAAATTCACACACATAGGGAAAATATTATGGAAAATAAGTAAACTTTGGGAGGCTAGGATAATAATGGTATGTATGAATCACATGTATAGCTCCAGTGTGGTGGACTGACACACTGGTGATAAATTTGGGAAAAAGGAAGAGGTACAGATTTGTGTGTGCAGTATGTGTGTGTGTGTGTGTGTGTGTGTCTATCTGTCTTTCTGTCTGTCTGTCTGTGTCTGTGTCTATGTCTGTGTGTTTGTATGTGTGTAGAATAAGGGAAAAAACAGAAGCTTGTTCTCTTTCCCCACCCCTCTCACCGTGACTCTCTGTTCTTCCTAGAAAAAATCACTGCCAAGCAAAAGCCTAATATTACTGAACTCATAATTATCTGTATGGTACATTTCAAATGGTTGAAATATTTTGTTCCCCCTAAAATTAGAAAGAAACTTCTTATGGCAATCTAATGACCAATCAAATGTAGTTTCCTAAAATGTAGGCACAACAACATAGATTTCATAGTTCTCAAGGAATTGAAATAAAGTTATTTCAACACTCCTAATTGTTCTTTTTTCATTGAAAAAGTTACGATATGGTTGTTTTGTTTTTGTTTGATTAGGGGTTATTTTTGTGCTGGTCTTGGGGCTTAAACTCAGGGCCTGAGTACAGTCCCTGAGCTCTTTCCTTTTTGCTCAAGGCTAACTCTCTATCACAACTCCACTTCCAGCTTTTTGCCGGCTAATTGGAGATAGTTTCATGGACTTTCTTCCCAAGCCAGCTTTCATCCTTAATCCTCAGATCTCAGCCTCCTGAGTAGCTAGAATCACAGGCATAAGCCACTGGCATCCAGCTAGGTATAGTTTAAATATAGCATAATCTATTATTAGTGTTGACAACTGCTTACAAAATCAATATATGGAACAGTTTCATCACCCCACAAAATTCCCCTGCTCCCATCTTTAAGGTGCTAGTAACCACTTAAGTTTTTTAAGTTAACCTAAATGGAACTATATAGTATGTAGCATTTAAACCTATCTTCGTTCACTTAGCAGAAAGCACTAGATTTTCAATGATAAAAAGGCCAAAAACAGCAAGGCAAGCACTCTACCACTGAGCCACCTTCCAAGCCCCTAGTCTAGAATTTTTAAAGCTGCATTGAAACATCATGCGAGGTCCTGGGTTCGATTCCTCAGCACCACATAAGCAGAAAAAGCCGGAAATGGCGCTGTGGCTCAAGTGGTAGGGCACTTCCCTTGAGCTGAAGAGCTGAGGGACAGCACCCAGGCCCAGAGTTCAAGCCCCACGACTGACCAAAAAAAAAATCACATTTAGAAACAGATGCCAGTGGCTCACACCTATCATCCTAGCTACTCAGGAGGCTGAGCTCTGAAGATCATAGTTCAAAGCCAGCCTGAATAAGAAAGACTGTAAGACTCTTATGTCTAATTAGCCACTGAAAACAGCTGGAAGTGGAGCTGTGGTCCAAGTGGTAGAGCACTAGCCTTGAGCACAAAAGCTCAGGGACAGTGCCCTGGCCCTGAGTTCAAGCCGTGGGACCAGCACAAAAAAAAAAAAAAAAACAGAGACTGAAGGGTGTGTGGCTCAAGTGGTATAATGCCAGTTTAGCAAGTCAGAGGCCCTGAAGTCAAACTTCAGCTTCAGGAAAAAAAAAGATTATAGGAAAAATAATCCAATTTACACTCGAAATATCTGCACGGATACTATACTAAAGATATATAAATGGCAAATGAGCACATAAAAAGATATTCAAGCACATTTGTTAGAAAAATACACATTTAAAATGCTATAGCATTGTGTAATTTTTAATCGACAATACCAAATGCTGGCAAGTGTGTAGACTGACAACTGTCAGCTATCCATATTGGAAATCTACAATGACATGACCACATTGGAAAACAGTACAAGAGTTTCTTATAAAGTTAAGCATAAACCTACCACAATACCATACAATCTAGCAAAATCTCACTTTTAAGCAGTTTCCTGTATTTTTAATGAAATTTTTCAGAATAATATTTTTTTTCTGCCTTCTTGATCAGAATAATGTGATTTTTTTTTTTTTGGCCAGTCCTGAGGCTTGAACTCAGGGACTGAACACTCCCTGAGTCTCATTTTAATCAAGGTTAGCACTCTACCACTTGAGCCACAACTCCACTTCTGGCTTTTTCTGAGTAGTTTATTGGAATCTCTTGGACTTTCCTTCCCAGGCTAGTTTTGAACCATGATCCTCAGGTCTCAGCATCCTAAGTAGGTAGGATTACAGGTGAGAGGCACCAGCATCTCAATAAATATATTTTAATTATTGTTTGATAGCTTGGATTTAGCATTATGAGCACTGTTGAACTATACTAAGATCTTGGATTATACTGGGATCCGCAAAAGCTGGATCTACTCCTTTAACTTCTCAAGCTAGTTCAGACAAGATAGTTCTTATCTTAAAGAAGGAGATAAATACCTGCTACCCAGCTGGTCAAGATTGAGAAGATCTAGGATCAATGCTTAGCCTGAGGGAAATTTTAGCAAGACCCCTACACAACCACCAAGCTGGATGTGGTAGTACGTATTTGTCCCAGTAAAATGAGAGGCTTTAAGTTGGAGAATCTTAGTTCAGGATGATCTGGGCAAAAATGCAAGACTACATTACAAAAATAACCTAAAAGAAGAAGGACCAGTGGCATGAAATCAAGAGACAAAGTATTTGGAATAAGACCCTGAGATCAAATTCCAGTACCATCCAAAAAAAACAAGTGGGCACACATTGAAGGTTACTGTGGCCCACAGGCTGTTTGCCTCTTCACTCAATGGTTTCTGACAGCTGACTGAGCTTTTCTCAGTTTCCATGCCTATCTTTAAAAATTCTATTCCATCCTTACTTATTTCTCTTGACTCTCAGTATAACTTTGACTAACGGCCTCTCTTGTAATTTGCTGTGGACCAGCAAGCCAGATAATGAAGTCCATTAGAATAGTGTACAAAATAAGGTTACAGATTAAAGTTTGGGTCTGACTGACTTACCTGATATGTCTCTTACTCTGTAAAGTTCATGGTCTTTAGGATAGCTATTTTGATCTCTTAAAGGCTTTCTTTGTTTCCTTTTAGTTTCCAGCCTCAGTCTAGAGAGGTTAGTTAACATCGTTGAAAAATATAAACAACAGATAAAAGGAAAGTTACCTCTGTTTACTTCTATCTAATCTAATCTGTTGAAATATTTGCTTTATCTCTATGCTGGGTGGAGGGTTGGAGCCTTTTAATTCAGATGAACTAGGTTTTCATAAACTCAACATAGTTAGCAACAGAACAACAGATAACAAACCATTCAATGAGAGAGCAAAAGCTGAGCTTGTTACAACAAGAAAATGAATAAAGCCTGGGAAGGTGGCTCAGTGGTAGAGTGCCTGCCTTGCATGCCTGAGGCCCTGGGTTCGATTCCTTAGCACCACATAAGCAAAAAGAAAAAAAGCCGGAAGTGCCACTGTGGCTCAAATGGTAGAGTGCTAGCCTTGAGCTGGAGAGTTGAGGGACAGCGCCCAGGCCCAGAGTTCAGGCCCCACGACCGGGGCCTCCTACACTTAGAAGCCACTATTTCTCATGGGGATTACTATATTTCAAAGGCCAATGTTTTAAAGTATACAGAGTCCATCTTCCATCCATCTTGAATGGAAAGTCATTCAGCACTACAAGGCTCTCTCACAATGTGCAATTGTCCTAGATGATAGTGGCTTTGTGGCCTCACAGGAAGACTGAATTATTGCTACAGCCTATACATAGAAACAGCTGCTATAATAAGTACCTCCCTCCAACTTGTCACTGAAAAGTAAGTCTTCAGAAAATAAAGAAACCACTTACCTTCTAAACAACTTCTGCTCTACTAAACCCAATAGGATGGTCAACTTCCAGGTTTCTTAATATATAATTCTTCAAATTTTAGACAAAAATGCTAGAAAAAGGAATCTAACACACATCTTTGCTTTATTCCAAATACATTGTCTCAAACACATCGGTGATTTCCATTCCAAAGAAAGGTTCAGTCAGTCACTGAATAGAATAATTTTCCACAACATAGGAAATAAGGAGATTGGCTATTCTATCAGATGGGCAATTGAACAAACCAGGCTCCAGGTGGCTAATGTCACAGTGATGAAGGCACCCGGGGGATAAAGGAGACTGTGGGCTTCAGTGGCCTTCCCATCATCAACATCCAACACAACATAATTACATTTCCACCATGATAGCCGGATGTGTCCAACCAACCCCCAGATGATAATCTATTCTAATAAAACACAGCTTCCTTAGAAGTACATAATTTATTGCGACTCTGAGCTGTTTCCTTCCTTTCATTATCTTTCTTTAACCTTAGTCTTTTTGTTAAAAAAAAAAAAATCTTCAGGGGACAGTTCAAGCCAAAGGTGCCAAAAACATAGAAGAAAATGGACCTTTGATATTTGTATGAAAGAAAAGACTTCAAAAGGTTGAGAAGTTTATTTTGTCTGTTTTATTTTAATAAAAATTGACTGTGCTATTTGCATTCTGAGAAACATCTCTTCCAAACTCTGCTTTTGACATACTGCAATGCTTAAAAAATAATTTCAGCTGGGCATTAGTGGTCCACACCTAAAACCATATAATTCAGCTCAGGAGGCTGAAATCTGAGGATCATAGTTCAAAGCCAGGCTGGGCAGGAAAGTTCCATTCGACTCATCGCCAATTAACCACCGAAAAGCCAGAATTGGAGCTCTAGTTCAAATGGCAAAGTTCTAGCCTTGAGCAAAAGAGCTCAGGGACAGTGACTAGGCTCTGAGTTCAATCCCCAGACTAACACAAAAAAAATCTAAATTACTTTGCATCACCAATGGTTTACTTATGTTATCTGCACTTAGGTAGCTCTGTAAGCAACATCAAATTCACTCAATTAAATAACACAGTATTGGGGCTGGGAAGGTGGCTCAGTGGTAGAGCGCTTGTCTTGCATGCCTGAGGCCCTGGGTTCGATTCCTCAGCACCACATACGCAAAAAGGGAAAAAAAGCCAGAAGTGGCACTGTGGCTCAAGTGGTAGAGCGCTAGCCTTGAGCTGAAGAGCTGAGGGACAGCGCCCAGGCCCAGAGTTCAGGCCCCATGACCGGACCAAAAAAAGAAAAAAACAAAAAAGAGAGACTTTTCTAAAGAGGAAATAAGAATAGCCAATAGAAGCCAGGCACTGGTGGTTCACGCCTGTAATCCTAGCTACTCAGGAGGCTGAGATCTGAAGATCACAGTATTTTACACTTTGAGCAACAAAAATACTGTTATGGCCATAACATGCCTGTCTCCTTCAAAACCTTTGAATAAGATAGCAAATTCTTGTCACTTCTTTGCAGTGTGATGGCATGGTGCTGATAGCCTATGTACACATGTATAAAACAATATGATGTCTAGGATAAGATTCCATGTGCTGAACAGGCCTGAAGACCAAGTGTATAGAATTGAAGACCCAGATGTGATCCCACAGACCTATGGCAACCTGATCTTTGATAAGGGATCCAAAATTGTTAGATGGAAGAAAAACAGCCTCTTCAACAAATGGTGCTAGAAGAATTGGCTATACACATGTAGAAAACAAGATAGATCCTCATATATTACCCCATATCACCTCCTAATGGATCAAACACCTAAAGGTAAAAGCAGATACCCTAAAAATATTACAGGAAGGGATAGGGGGAAGGGTATACACTAAGGCTCCTTGGCACAGGTCAAACTTTCTAAATAAAGATCCAGAGACACAACAAATCAAAGAAAGACTGGATAAATAGGATCCCATTAAACATAGCTAGCAAGATAAATAGAAAGCCCACAAACTGGGAGAAGATCTTCACTAACTATAAAACAGAACATGGCCTCATATTAAATGTATACCCAGAGCTCAAAAATTTAAATCCTCCAATAACAAATCCCCAAAGAAACAACCACCCATTAATAAGTGGGCTAAAGAATTAAATAGAGGGGCTGGGAAGGTGGCTCAGTGGTAGAGCGCTTGTCTTGCATGCCTGAGGCTCTGGGTTCGATTCCTCAGCACCACATAAGCAAAAAGAAAAAAAGCCGGAAGTGGCACTGTGGCTCAAGTGGTAGAGCGCTAGCCTTGAGCTGAAGAGCTGAGGGACAGCGCCCAGGCCCAGAGTTCAGGCCCATGACCGGACCAAAGAAAGAAAAAAACAAAAAACAAAAAAAGAGACTTTTCTAAAGAGGAAATAAGAATAGTCAATAGAAGCCAGGCACTGGTGGTTCACGCCTGTAATCCTAGCTACTCAGGAGGCTGAGATCTGAAGATCACAGTTCAAAGCCAGACCGGGCAGGAAAAGTCCTCGAAACTCTTATCTCCAATAAACCACTCAGAAAGCTGAAAGTGGTACTGTGGCTCAAGTGGTAGAGTGCTAGCCTTGAGCTGAAGAGCTGAGAGACAGCACCCAGGCCCAGAGTTCAAACCCTGTGACCGACAAAAAAAAAAAAAAGAATAGCCAATAGACACATGGAAAAATGTTCAAAATGTCTGGCCATAAAAAGAAATGCAAATCAAAACCAGATTGAGATTCCATGTCACCCCACTTAGAATGGCCATTATCAAGAAAACAAATAATAGTAGATCCTGGCAGGGATGTGGCCAAAAGGGAATGCTACTACATTGTTGGTGGGCATGTAGATTTGTTTAACCACTCTGGAAAGAGTATAGAAGTTCCTCAAAAGAAAACCCTATGATCCTGCAATACCACTCCTGAGCATTTAACCAAATGAACACAAACAAGGCCACACTAAAGCTGCCAGCACAACTATATTCACTGCAGAAATATTTACCATACCTAAGATATGGAAACAACCCAGATGCCCCTCAGGAGATGAATGGATCAAGAAAACATGAAATACACATGTGCGCGCATGCACACACACACACACACACACACACACACACACACACACACACACAATGGAATTCTATGCTTCCATCAGAAAGAATGACATCACCCCATTCGTAAGGAAATAGAAAGACAAAAAAATCATATTAAGTGAAGTAAGCCAGACCCAAAGAAACATGGGCTCCTTATTTTCCCTCATTTGTAATAATTAGGGTATGTGTGGGATAGTCCTAGTGGAGGATCAAAATACCCCAATAGCTATGTATCTATGATCATATAAAATGTATATATGATAATATAAAAATAAAAATGAACTCCAACATATGTAAACGAGAAGTTTTTCTTTGCTATTATTGTTTTTAATATACTGTGTGAAATTATTTCGTTTTTCTTTCATTTTTTTCCTTTGCTTTATCCTCTGTTGTTACTGTTTTTTATTTTGGTACCCTGTGTCTTGTATACAAGTTTATCTGATAATGGGAAGGGAAGCGAAACAATAAAATGGTTAAAGGACAAAGGCTAAACCAATGCAACAGTGATACTTACAAAACAGTATGGTGGAAATAACCTTTACAACTTTGTGGGGGGGGGGGGGGGGGACACTCAGGCAGGGTAGGGAAAGTGGGAGAAAAATGAGGGGGGGTAAACAATATTCAACAAAAACTGTACTATCATCTTACATATGTAACTGTAACCCTTCTGTACATTACCTTTACAATAAAATTAAATTTGACAAAAGATTGCATATGAGTGGTCCCAAGTCATGCATACTGTTACTTTTGCATATGTTTAACATTTTCCTTTTTTTTACATTTTTTTTATTTTTTATTTTATTTTATTTTTTTATTGTTAAAAAAACGTATAGAGGGGTTACAATTACATGGGCAAGATAATGAGTACATTTCTTATCAAGCATTGTAGCCTCCTCCTTTGTTTACCCTTCCCATCCCTTCCCATCCTCCCCCCTCCCCATGAAAGTTGTAAAGTTTGTTTTCGACATAACGACTTGTACATAACATTTTCCATAGCAAAAATCAAAATGACCTTTATTTACTCCAATGCCTAAAGAAGCATCAATTCCTTAGTTTGTTTTCCAAAACCTTTATTAAAGTCTACAATTATAAACTAAGTTAAGGCCAGGCATCGGTGGCTCATGCCTGTAATCCTAGCTACTCAAGAGGCTGAGATCTGAGGATCACAGTTTAAAGCCCGCCTGAGGAGGAAAGTCTGTGAAACTCTTATCTCCAATGAACCATCAAAAAACAGGAAGGGGTGCTGTGGCTGACGTGGTAGAGTGCTAGCCTTGAGCTGAAGAGTACAGGGACAGTGCCCAGGCCCAGAGTTCAAGCCCCACTACCAACTAAATCAATCAATCAATCAATAAACTAGTTTAAGAATTCCATCTGCCAAAAATGTCTTGCCCTTTCCTCTCCATCTTTACTTGTATAAATCAATCCAGTCCCATACTGAATGTCACTTGTCCCATAAAGACTATTTTCATTGCTCCCTTATGAGAAATCATATCTATTCCCATCATACTATTTGTTTAAGTATTTATTAAATGATTACCTTAATAATATTCACAAGCTCAGGGCATTGGGTCACATATGTAATTCAAGTTATCCAGCAGACTGAGATTGGGAGTTGAGGCCAGTCTGGCCAAAGAGGTAGAGACCCCATCTCAATCAATAAAAAGCAAGCTTTTGTCTTCCCAGCTTCCCAGGCAAAATCTAAGACCTTATTTGAAAAATAATAAAAGCAAAAAGGTCGAGGGGCATGGCTTAAGTGGTAAAGTGCCTGCCTAGCAAATTCAGAGTCCTGAAGTCAACCCCAAACACTGTGGTTCTGTGTCAAGATATTAGACATATTAATACTGTGATTCGGTCTTGAAGCATTATAAAAACTGGAATGTAGTTCCAAATTATATATAGCTGGAATTAACTTTTAACCAAGGCTTTGAATGATGGAGGAGAAACATGATATTGTCAATAAGCATTTACTAGGTGTTCATCAAAACCTGATATTACTCAAACACTAGTCATAATCATTTGCACAACAGTTCTGATACTTCAGAACTTTCAAACTACTTGCCAAAATAGATGCAAATGGGACAGACAACAAAAGCACTCAGAGTTAAAGACTAATTACATTTGACATGAGATACTTTCTCCCAAAACAATGTTAAGTTGGAAAAAACAACAGAATGATAAACTTTATATATAGGTTGGTTGTAATTCTATAAAACAAAAAATTGTTTATATATACACAAAATGTAAAGGACACATAAAATGATATACATTTTTTACTATCTCTAAAAGTCTACAATGAGTATCTATTAATCAGCAGTATAGATTATTTAAAAGTGATTATTTAAAAGTAAATTACTTGAAAACATTACAGGAAGGAATAGGAGAAACTCTAGGGCTCCTTGGCACAAGCCAATATTTTCTTAATAAAGACCCAGGAACACAACAAATCAAAGAAAGGTTGAACAAATGGGATTGCATGAAAGTGCAGAGCTTCTGCATGGCAAAGGACATAGCTAGCAAGATCAATAGAAAGCCCATGGATTGGGAGAAGATCTTTATTACCCAAAGGACAAGGGTCTCATACCTAAAATATACTTAGAACTCAAAAAATTAAATCCCCCAACAACAAATCCTCCAAGAAACAGCTGCCTGATTAATAAGTGGGCTAAAGACTTAAAGAGAGACTTCTCTGAAAAGGAAATAAGAATGGCCAACAGATACATGAAGAAATTCTCAAGTTCTCTAGCCATAAAAGAAATGCAAATCAAAATAACATTGAGATTCCACCTCACTCCAGTTAGAATGGCTATAATCAAGAACTCTAATAACAACAGGTGCCGGAGGGGATGTGGCCGAAAGAGAACCTTACTGCATTGGTGGGAATGTAAACTTGTTCAAGCACTTTGGAAAACAGTATGGAGGTTCCTCAAAAGACCACATAGAGCTCCCCTATGACTCAACAATCCCATTTTTTAGGTATTTACCCAAATGATCACAAACAAGGCCATACTAAAGCTACCAGCACAATTATTTTTATCACAGCATTATTCACCATAGCTAAGATATGGAACCAACCCAGATGCCCCTCAGGAAATGAATGGATCAAGAAAATGTGGTATATATGAATTCTATGCCTCCATCAGAAAGATTGACATCGCCCCATTTGTTAGGAAATGGAAAGATTTGGAAAAAATTATATTAAGTGAAGTAAGCCAGACTCAAAGAAACATAGGTCCCATGGTTTCCCTTATCTGCAATAACTAGTATATGCTAGGACAAGCAGAAGAGGTCAAAAGCTATGTACATATAACCATGTAACCTGATGCTAAGCGAAATGAACCCCAAGATAGGGACAAAGGGGTTTTATCTTTGTTGCTGTTCTTTTTAATGTACTATGTACTTATAATGTACTGTGATTTTTTTTTGTTTCTTTGTATTTTCTTCCCCCATAGTACAACTCCTGTTGTCACTGTATTTGATTCCGGTATCTTGCATCTTGAATATACATTTTTCTAATTTGGGGAGGGGAAGGGAAATAAAATTCTGAAATAAGGATAATGGTTGACCCATTGTAACAATGAGATGTACAAGACAGTATGTTGAAATCGAACTTTACAACTTTGTGGGGGAGGGAAAGGGGAGGGAGGAGTTGAGGACGTGGGGAGGAGGAAAGGGATGTTAGGGGAAAAATAAAGGAGGGGGTAACAATGATCGATAAGAAATGGACGCATTACCTTTCTCTTGTAATTGTAACCCCTCTGTACAATATCTTTACAATACAAAATATATATTTAGAACAAAAAAATTACTATGTCATGCCTTATATCAAATGGACTGAATGGCCTGAAATGAAAAACCGTAAATGTAGTAGAAGAACATATAGGCAAATTTTAAAGTTATACTAGGATGAAAAAGATCTAAGATGCCAAATGACCTAGATGCCATAAAATAAATAACTAATTATTTGACTGTATAATCCAAGAACTGCAAAACAAAAAGTAATTGCCAAGAAATTAAAAAGGCAAGCTAAAAAAAAAATAGCAATATATACTATGTACAAAGGACTAGGTCCCTTATGATACAATGTGCTCCTACATATCAATATAATTAAGATTTTATAAACTCAATTAAATATTAAGCAATAGGTAAGTTTAGGTAATTCACCAAAAGAGGGCACAAATTTTCTAAGAAATGTGAAGGTTAAACCACATCACAATATATCAAAATAAAGAAAATAATAATTTCCCTTCTTTTTTTCTTTTCATTATTATCTTTAAGTGGTTGTGCAAAGGAGTTGCTATTTAACAAAGTAGTTTATAAATACAATATATCTTGATCAATGTCACCACTTTCAACATTCTTGTCCATCCCTCCCCTATCTACCTCTTCTTTCATATTTCTTAATTTTGTAAGATACACCCTGAATTCTTGACTGCGTTCTCCCCCTCTTTTCCTCTTCATTCCTCAATCTCTTTTCCCTTGACCCTACCCCACCCCTTTCAAGTACCTACTTCTTGGGGTTTTATTTTTCCCAAACCTTGATTTTGCCTTTCTAAGGAATTATACTATTTGAGATCTCCCATGAATCTACCGTATTTCAGTTAATACATTTGTATACACTTGCATACCTTCCAATGTTTGTACTTATAAGTTCATAAGCTAAATCTAGCTTCCACATATAAGGGAAAATATGCATCCTTAGTCTTTCTGGGCCTGACTTACTTCACTTAACATAATTTTTCCAGGTCTTTCCATTTCTTTACAAATGATACAACGTTATTCTTTCTAATAAAAACATTTCAGTAACATGTTTTGGTGCAAGTATATAGGAAAATGCCCCCAATTACTTACATTACTGGTGGGACTAATAATTATTTTTGTCTCAGTGGAGGTAATATGATGATTTCTATCAAAATTTAAAATGCACCTGTCCTCTGACCTATAATTTTTCTTTTGGGGGATTTAATCTTCAAACATACTTTCACATATGCAAAAAGACTTTTACAAAGAGAACACTATTTAAAATAGTAAAGAATCGGAACCCTTCTAGATGACCATTAATAAATCATGCTTTAGTCATACGATGAATCAAATATTCCCACTTATACTAATATTAGTACCTTCAAATTTATAGTATATTTAGAATAGGTTGGGAAATGTGTATCACATGTTATTTGTTGTATTGTACAAATTCTTAGACTATATTTGAAGAAAAAAGAAACATAGTTGTTACTTCTCTAGGGAAGAAAATTGAATAGCTACAATTAAAATACAAATAAACTTTTAACTTTTTTAAAATGTTTCTGAAATTTGTTTTAATTTTATATTTTTACTGTCTAAATTTTGCAAAATTCCTCATTATAATTTTTTTAAATAATAAAAGTTAAAAGATCACAAAAAGTAGATCTAGGAGAGAATAATGGCTCAAAATATCCATGTGGTAACAAGCTTTGTATTTATATAGGAGAGTTTAACTCTGAAAATGGAGGGTATTGCTCATTAATTCCTTGAAATAATGGAAAGAATGTTAATCTATCATATATAATTTAGGAAAGTTCAACAGAGATTATCTGAGAGTATCTATGGAATGAGGGAAGATGAAAACACAGTCTTACAAATGTAAGTAATAGGGCTGGGAAGGTGGCTCAGTGATAGAGCGCTTGCCTTGCATGCATGAGGCCCTGGGTTTGATTCCTCAGCACCACATAAGCAAAAAGAAAAAAAAAAAGCCAGAAGTGGGGCTGTGGCTCAAGTGGTAGAGTGCTAGCCTTGAGCTGAAGAGCTGAGGGACAGCGCCCAGGCCCAGAGTTCAGGCCCCACGACTGGACCAAAAAAAAAAAACAAATGTAAGTAATATTCCATAAGATTGGTGGATGGAAATATTAAAAATCTAGAAAGTTACACTGTACCTTATAAAGGAATAAAATATGCTATCTGACAAGACCTCATAATATTAATAACACTGAGATATGAGAATAGTCATCAAAGGGTTTTTTTATTGTAAAACTGCTGTACAGAGGGGTTAGAGTTACATGAGTACACTTCTTCCTCCTTCATCAAAGGGTTTACATTAAAAATTCAGCTTTCTGAGTTGGACACTGTTGGCTCATGCCTGTAATCCTAGCTATTCAGGAGGTTAAGATTGAGGGGAATCTCAGTTCCAAGGCCAGCCTGCGTAGAAAAAAAAAGCCCACAAAACTCCATTTCAAATTAAAGTAGCTGGCACACATATGCCATCCCAACTAGGATAGGAGGTTTAAAATTGGTGGATCACAGCTTTTACATGCACCCAGGCAGGAAACAAGACCCTGTCTCACAAATAACTAGCACAAAAGGGGGTCTGGAGAAATGGTTTAGTGGTAAAGAACCTACCAAGCAAGTATGAAGCTTTGAGTTTAAATAATAGAACTGCAAAAGAAATTAGTTTTCTACCACATTAAGCATAGCCAGAATTTTTTAAAAAGGATTTAGCTTTCTGCTGTATTAAACATAAGCATAATCTGATTAGAAACTTTGGTCCCATTTTTGATCCAGGCCTTGTGTCTATAAAAAACAGGCAGTCTTACCATCAGACATGTCATATTATTTGTGACTACTCTTTACCCCTCGAAATTAACTTGGATGCATACTCACACATACTTCATAAACATACATGTGTTTGTGTGCATGCATGTGCATACACACACACACACACACACACACACACACACACACACACACCATAGCTTAATGCAAAGCTCTTTCTTTTTTGTTGTTTTTGTTTCTCATTGCTTTTCTGCTCTCTTGACCCCTAAGGCTATGTCGATGAGTCATCTGGCAACATCTTTGAATTTAACCTTTGCTATTTATGATGTCTGCTTCGCTACCATGCCCACCCATGCTTCCTCAGGGGTAAACCAAAAGAAGCCTGGGGTCAATCAGAACCACGCTCATCAATTAAAGAATGCAGAAAAGATTTAGGGAGATTTACTTAAATAATGGAATTAAGTATTACTCGAGATACAATGGCTTCTCTAACATGAAGAGTGGGAAGGCAGCTAATAACAAGTATTAAGTAGAGTCACACAGAAAAAGAGAGACACAAAAATGATCAAACAAAGCAAATTTCCTTGCAGAGGCTACTAAGAAGGTTTTGAGGCAGGGTGTTGTTTACAAGTGCAAGAAAGTACACATTAAACTATAGTCCATTCTACAGTACCCTCTAGGGCCCACTGTAAATGAATTAAGAGAGCTGGCCTCATGAGAACATAGAATAAGTGTGTATGTTGACATACATATTCCAAAAAACAAATCATTTGTAACATTGATTGCATCCTGTCTACATTTAACATGTCAACGACATTGTTTCCATCACTCTTTTCTTTTATTGCGAAAATACCATACAGAGGGGTTGCAATTAACATGGGCAAGGTAATGAGTACATTTCTTATCAAGCATTGTTGCCTCTTCCACCACTCTTTTTTCATTTTCATTCCTGAGTAGGTTGAAGCAATCACTTAGCAGTCTTGACAATGTCTGTCCTGACACCTAGTGGATGATTACAGGATACCACAGTAACTATACTATTCCTCTCCTCAGTCTCATCTCCCCTCCCTATTTCTCCCCGACTCCTTATCCTCTCTCCCTCCATTTCTCCATTCCGCCCCCCCCCCCCCGGCCACACACACACACACACACACACACACACACACACACACACACACACACACACTATTTTATTATTTCAGGATACATATTGTTTAGTCACTGACCCAAACTTCAATGTTATGGCAGCATTTCCTTATTTTGTATCAATGTTCAATATATGATGACGAATTAAAATTTTAGGACATTCCTTGGGGTAGAAGTAATGTTCTACAGGAGAACATGACCTTTGGCCCCTAGATCTGTTGTAGTTTTTTATTTATACTGGTTTTATACTAGGGGTCAAGAAATGTGAGCTTGGGGTTGGAAGCATGGTTCAGTTGGTATAGCACTAGCCAATGAGAAAAAGCATCCAGTATTGAGTTCAAGTTCTGGTCAGAGACTTTTAAAAAGGAAAGAAATATGAGTATGTTTTCTTAATCTCTCCCAATTAACTGGGCACTTTTATGGAGTATATGGGCAACACATAAACAAGTGGAATTGCTTCCCAACTCCCAATTTCTCCCCTATTTGTCCCTATCTCTATTGAGGAATAATTGGCAACTTGGATTGTATATTCTTATGATATATAATGATATCTTTCCCTTAATATTTCTTGATTTCTGAATTTGAAGGACAAAAAGGTAGGTTATGAAAAAGCATTTGTTCCACAAATGGGATATGATAGTATATAAATAACATTAGAAAGTAGATATTATTAAACCATAATGCAAATAATGAAACATCCTACATGAGATCCTTTCCTGCAAATGTATTTTTGTTAAGCAGGAGAATGAAACAGGCAGACAGAATGCCTGAGTTCCCAGGGCTTAAAATTCTAGAGGGTACCAGGAGCACCCACCAATAACATCTTCCTCATACAGTGTATAGATAGCTGACAAGTGGGGAAATGGGCTTAAGATCTTCTAAATATTATGAGAAATATAAAAACATTTTTCTCCAAAAGTAGTGACTCTGGAGACAAAAGTCATAAGATATGACATTTATTTGTCCCTCATGGAAGCTCCTTTCACAAGATTCTCCCCTCCCTTATATACCTTTTGTGTTGGTGGTGGTGGTTGTGGAGCCTGAACTCTGGGCCTGAGCACTATCCCTCAGCTCTTCAGCTCAAGGCTAGCGCTCTTCCACTTGAGCCACAGCGCCACGTCCAGCTTTTTCTGCTTATGTGGTGCTGAGGAATCAAACCCAGGGCCTCATGCATGCAAAGCAAGCACTCTACCACTGAGCCACCTTCCCAGCCCCAGCAGCATTAGGATAAAAAATTAGCATTGGTCCATCCCTTCAACCAAAAAGAAAAGAAGTGTGGACCACTGTGTCCACATAAAAGAGATTGTGGCAGAATGGAAACCAAGAAGACCAAGACCAAGATATTGTTGTTTAAAAAATAAGAGGAAGACATTTCCTGACACCAGTGGCTCACGCTTGTAATCCTAGCTATTCAGGGGGCTGAGATCTGAGGATCACAGTTCAAAGCCAGCTAAGCCAGAAAAGTCTGTGAGATTCTTGTTACCAATAAAGTACTCAAAAAACAAAAACAAAACCGAAGTGAAGTTGTGGTTCAAATGGTAGAGTGGTAGCCTTGAGCAAAAAATGCCCAGAGTCAGTGCTCAGGCCTTGAGCAAAAAAACTCAGGCCATAAGTTCAAGCCCCAGGACACAGAGAGAGAGAGAGACAGAGAGAGAGAGAGAGAGAGAGGGAGGGAGGGAGGGAGTCAATTTCTGAAGAATAGGAAGCTTTTCTTTAACAGAGCTTTGGAAAACTCTAATCAAAACAAAAGCTGTCATCCCTCCTGAAGTGAGGTCACTGTAGAAATGGAAGAACAATATGGAAAGGGGAACATTTTGCTCTTTCTTTGACATGTCATCATCTAGTAAATAAGTGTCACAATGGTCTGAAAAGCAGTATTTCCTCCCCAAAGCCTAATGGGTCACAGCCTACTAAACATCAAGAAACCATTTAGTAACTCCAAGAGAGAACTCTCCATTTTGTACAGTCTGAAAGATTTTGAGACCCCATTTGGGACCTGCGTTCTGGAATCATTTAAATGAGTAAATAGTAGTTTCAAGTATCCAACTCTTTCATAGGCCAACAGCCATGCTCCTTAATGTGAGAAAACATTGATACAATGTAGGTAGCTTATACTACATTCTACATGATGGCATTCATTATTCAACAAACAATTACTAACACCTCTACAGCCCAGGAATGATGCTAAGACTTTAGGCAAAAAAAAAAAAAAAAAGATGAACAAATTCTGGCAGGGGAATACTTTCCAAGGAGAGAAAAACATATATCCACAAATACAGTAAAAAGTGATAAATGCTATAAAAATAAATATGAACAAGGTGCTACACAATGTCAGATCATGCAACCCTTATTTCTACTTTGGGAGAAAAGAAAAGAAACAAGAGAAAGCTCAGCTCAGGAGAAACTTTGAAAGGTAGGAGTATGTGAACTGTGAATAAGGATTATTTCCTTTATTACTTCACCTACTTCAGTAAATGTAATTCTGGCTTAGCTCTATTACCTGGATCACTATTCTACCCACACAGGCTTAGAACATTCAGTTCACCACCTTTTAGTGTGTTCCCATCTGCTGACTCTTATTGCCAGCATCTCTGGCTCTCACCCAGCAACTACTTCTCTTATCTATTTCTGTAACTTAAAATCACCTGTTGTACCCATAATTCTTTGGCATATTACCATGATGCATGATACAAGCTGTTTAGTCTCTTCTAACAAGATACTGATCTTGCAGCAGACTTCCTATGACTGAAAATACATTGAAAATGAAAGAATACGGTGAAAATGAAAGAATACAAATTTAAACAGGTAATAAATAGGTAATAAATAACAACTGTCCTCTTCCCCTTTCCCTCAAAAGAGAGAGAGAGAGAGAAACGGAAAACATTCTTGTTGTAGCCTAGGCACTGAAACTTATAAAAACTGATTGAGGATAAAAAGTTTTTTCTACTATTTGGCAGCCCTATTCAAGAATTGTAGTTTAAGCACAGCACTGACATGGTAAAACAAAACATGATGGTGCAGGCTACTGGAACAAGAGACAGAGTTCAGAAATTGAACCACCACATAGTCCAGCAATCTCTTTTCTTGATTTAGAGACAATTCAAATGAAATCATATCATAAAGGTAGCTGCTCTCTTATGTCCACTGCAGCACTATTAACAGTAGCCAAGATACAGAAATAAAGTATCTGTCCACAATTGAATAGATAGAGAAATTATCCTACAGGTTTTCAATTCATTGGAATATTATTTGGCCTTTAAAAAAGAGGCCCTGCTATTTAAGACAACAAAGATGAATAAGAAGGATATTATGCGAAGTGAAATAAAGTGGACACAGAAAGAAAACTAAACTATGATCTCTTCTATATGTGTGATTAAAACAAAACTGAAATATAGGGACTGAAGATGCAGCTTGGAGGTAGATTGTTTAACATGCACAGGACTCGGAGTTTATTCTCCAGCACTGCAAAAAAAAATGCTGGGATGTATAAATGCATAGAGAAATCACCAGAGGTACCAAGAGAATAGGGTAGAAGAAGAATGGGGATATGTAATTCAAGAAGAACAAAGTTTCAGCTGTGTAGGATTAACAATTTTAAAGAGCTAATGTACATCATGATAAATATAGTCAATAATGTTGTAAGATATATAGGAAGTTTGGCTAAGAGAGCAGCAAGAGTCATTGCCCTTGAAAACTGCCAATCTACTTTTGACTGCCTCACATACCTGATATTATATGAGTGGAATCATACAGTATGTGATTGACTTATTTCTTTTAATGTCTTCAAGGCGCATCCATGTTATAGCATATGACAAAATGTATTTCTTTTTAAGACTGAGTGGAATTCCCCTGGGTTATATATACCACCTTTCCTTTATGCATTGATATGTTAATACAATTGTGAATAATGTTGCAATGAACTTAAGAATGTTAATTTCTGATCAAAATGCTTTTCTGAATTGTTTTCATTTGTACATGTTTGAATATTTCAATAGTAAAAGTAAAAACAATACAAGTAAATAGAAGAAAGGACTGTAATTCAGGGGACAAAATAGAAAACATAACCAAATTATCTTAGAAATGAGAGTTTTATAAATGTTATTTAAACCCAATGTTTGTTTTTGTAAAGAAATCATCTGTGCTCCTAACAATTAACTACCAATCTTATCTAGAAATTGAAATAACTAGAGCTAAGTAAAATTTTTCTAGGTGAACATTGCTTTTGCAAAATAGAATTGATGTGCATATATTACATAGCAATTCCTCACAATAGCACTTAAATTGATGAAAGAATGTATTTTTCTCTCATATTCATTTTCAAGCACATATGTTTGTAGCCTCTCTTATGTGCATAGGAACAAAGACTCAAATTGGCCTCCTGATGTCTCCTTTGATTATGAACACTGAATTGAAATTCGGATGCACACACTTAGCTTCAGTATTTGTGTTTCATCAGTATTTGTGAGGATGCAAATTCAGATCATTCTTTAGTTCAAAGTAACTGGAATTATTAGATTTGAATTGGGCCTTTTAATCTTTGCATTTTGTCTGGTTTTACATCTGCATGTAAAGCATAAAATAGGCAGCAAGGAACGGGATTAAACAAAGTAGATCTTTTCATCCAATGCATTACAATGGAGGAAAATAAAACAATCATTAGTCAGTGAATGAGAAATCAGATGCAAGAGATATGGCGTACCTGCGCTCTGTCTTTTAATAGCTTGACAAACAGATGTATGCTTCGAAATTATGAATATTTTCCACAGAGAGCCTTCTGTTATTTGGTTCCACATATGCTAATTTTCTCCAAACTACAAGAAGTTGACTCTACAAATAGTGTTACTTTGTTATTCTTGGTCTGGCATCTTTCAGAAGTCTATGTGTATTAATCACATGTAAGCCTAGAGAACTCATGGAATTGGTATTAACATTCACAGCTTCAGCAAACAATTTTGTTCTTGCTTTCCATAGGGTTACAACTTGGTTCACAATCCAGGTATCTGAAAGCTGCCATACTGCAGGGCATATAAGGAACAGCATGGCAATATAGCCTCTGCCTGAATAACATGGCCAATGAGCAAGACGCAATGCAGAGTGTGCTGAAGACACCCATAGACCTTGGAGAACAGAGCAAGTCAATGGTACAATGAATGTGTCATGTTCCCCTTCAGTCTTGGTCTGTTGGCTTACAACTCCTCAGGCTATGCTTTTCTACTGCACAGATAATGGAGAAACCAAAATTTAAAAAGTAAGGTGGGAGTAGGCAGCAGCCAGAGGTTAGAAAAGAGAACTGACGGCCCTGTAATCTGGCCTGGAGCATGCCAGCCTATCATTTATCTGAGTACTGTAATGGTGGAAGCTAGCTATAATTCTTCTCCCAGGGTACAGACTTGCCACCTGTGCTCTCCTCTAATTATCTTTGATCAGACTTATGTGCTAGGAAGTTATGTTTCAGCAGCTGTGATTGGGCCCAAGGCATAGCTAAGTCTATAATTACTAGCTGGTTAAATCAGAACTCTTTCATAGTTTAGCAGCCATTAACTGTAAAAAAGCAGCATTATTTTTAGACAATAAACTTGTCCTTTTGTACCTTCTAGGAACTCCTAAAAGAACAAGTAATAGTTAAGGAAAAGCAAATTTGTCAATGATAATAACAAAAATGAAAAAGGAAAAATGCTAGCTATGATCAGGAAAAGTGAGCATTTATTGTAGAGAAAAATTCTATAGTTGCTTAAAAACCTGTCACAGGATAAAAAGATGGACCTTTAGGGTACTTCCAATTTGGGGATAGCAAAACTTGAAAATTTGTTCCACCATTTGCCCACTGAGAATATTGAGTGAATGATCACTATCCAAAAGCATAGATTCAAATCCCAACCCTTTCATTCATTTTCTGTTTTGAGATGATATTATGAGAAAGCACTGAACCTTGAATCTCTATGATCTTCAGATGTCTCATTTTATTTTATTTGTTATTTTTTGTCAGTCCTGGAGCTTGAACTCAGGGCCTGAGCACTGTCCCTGATCTTATTTGCTCAAGGTTAGCACTCTACCACTTGAGCCACAATGCCACTTCCGGCTTTTTCTGTTTATGTGATATTGAGGAATGGAACCCAGGGCTTCATGCATGCTAGGCAAGCACTCTACCACTAAGCCACATTCCCAGCCCCGATATGTCTCATTTTTTAAAAATCCAAACCAGGCACCAGTTGCTCACATCGATAATCCCCCACTACTTAGGAGGCTGAGAAGATCCAGTCTGAGACTTCTTCTCCAAAATAACCAGCAAAAATAAAGCTGTTTGTCTCAAGTGGTAAAGCACCAACTATAAGCAAACAATCCCAGCAGGCTTGAGGCCCTTAGCTCAAACCCCAATACTTCCATCACAAAATATTTTCAAAAGAAAAAGGAAACATTTAGTATAATCCTCAGCAGTCTAATGGCACTTAACTAATTGTTAATAATATTTCCTATCATTGGAGCAAATAGGTTTTTCCATCAGATAAGGTGATACATTTACTTATATCGTTTATTCTCTGCCAGCAGTTGCTAATTCTAATTACATGCCAGAGTTAATGAAATGAACCCTTGCTCAGGTTGGAGCGGAGAAGCTGTATATCTCTTGAGGGTAAGAAAACTTTCCCCAAGTATTTGCTTTGTCCTCTCTCTCTGTAATACTCCTGAAATGGTACAGTTGATGAGTCTAAAGAAAATAGTCCATAAACAAGCTAATTCTTTCCAAAGGAAATGAATGCTCATATAATTTAATGCAGGTGGCACTTCATAGACAATCTTTTCACTGAGTAAACAAAAGAGGAAAACTGTGAGTCATTTAAACACATCTAAGTAAAGCTGCTTATGGTGCCTTATGCATAGATATCTTAAAACTAGATTCTGTCTCTCCAACTGTTCACCTCTCAGATATGTGTCATTGGAAGAGTCTAGCAACACAAATGCATGAAAATATCCTTAATCGAGTACAGATGTGTAGATCCTGGACTTTGCTGAGAGAGGTGGATAGAAAAGAATTGAAGTCACTTGTTTATGTACTTGGGCAGCTGTGCTATTGGATCAATGCCACCCTGATTCCCCACTGAAACAAAGGAAGCAAACTCTGTTTTCAAGAAACTAATGCTTAACACTCTGGCCAAACAGTCTCCTTCAAATGTTATCCTCCTTAAAGAACACTGCAATAATTATGAGTATATGATTAAGCGACATTTAGACAGATTACCTGTATGTGTGAGAGATGTTTAACTATTCTCATCTTAAGCCACTGATAGTGCGGTCATTTACTTGGGCTTTAAAGGGCAACATCTGACATTTGGTCTTTGATGGATTTAACGGGCCACTTGTAAGCTTAAAGGTTTTGCCTGGTTAAATCAGGTTTTATCATGGAGGCTATTTGCAACTTTACTGTCTGTCTTCCAGAAATGTCAGTGTTTGCGTTTGCTCTGAACTAGGCATCACTGCTCAAAGCTTGTCTCTGAGTAGCTCTGAAAATAGGAGAGGCTTGGCTTTCATTCTCTGCCCTTAATCTCCCACAACCAACCTAAATGAAGCTGACGTGTTGCTCTTCACTAAGAGTGCTGTAAGGCTGGTGGATGACTGAGCAACAACAGTCTTTTAGGGAAGGATTATGCTCACAGTTCTGCCCTGTGTCCTGTTGTAAATTGATAGCATGCTTTTTTTTAAATTCTTTTTCTAGTAGAACAAAAAATATAATTTTTTGTTGTTGATAAGCTTGAGAAATATAGTTTCTATGGAGTCTGTGGAAAGAACTATCTAATTTGGTGGGGGAAGTTAAATCTCAGCTGGGCTTGTCTTGCAGCTTGGCAGGCCTCTTGTTGACTCCTTTGAGAATTTCTTAGAGCAGTTGTTCTAAATCCAAACTTTTCCACTACTCTCAAACCCTCCCTTCTACCCCAGCTGTCCCTCTTCTCACAAATGACCTCATCACCTACTTCACTACAAAGACTGTGGCCATGCAGGCTCCCTCATCTCCCTTCTTTCTTCAAATTGCAAAAATGCATAATGTTTTTGCCCAGACTCTACCACAGCCATTCTGTCTCAAAGAAAACCGTGAGACCCTTTTTTTTTTCTTACTAAGGGTATACCCTCCACTTGGACACTATTCTCTCACCTTGCTCATCAGAGAAATTGTTTTAACAGTTATTTTTAGTGGCTCTTTCCCCATGATCTATATTCAAGCTTCCCTTATTTTGATCCAAGTTACCATCAAATGTTCCACCTTCCTTCTACATGCCAAAGTTCTCCGTGTCTCCTTTCTTAGCATGAGCTCACTCCCCAACCCCTAGAAAGCTAGCTTCCACATTTCAATCTATTATACTCTATTCAAATTGTTGTCTTAAAGTCCACAATGACCTTTACATAAACAAATTCAATGTGTTTCCCCTTAAAATTCACCCAGTCCTGATCTCTACCT
This sequence comes from Dipodomys spectabilis, assembly GCF_019054845.1. Lineage (NCBI taxonomy): Eukaryota > Metazoa > Chordata > Mammalia > Rodentia > Heteromyidae > Dipodomys > Dipodomys spectabilis. Next base: position 1,554,819 of record NW_024871002.1, on the reverse strand, counting down.
TTGTAAGGAGATATCATAAAAGTGTCATGAAACATACCCATTTTTGTCTCATTAACCAGAATTGGTCATGTGAATGAGTGTAAGAAAGCTGAGAAATAGTAGTTTAGTAAAGTGACAGCAGACCCTGATTAAAAAAAAACAAAACCCAGTGCTGTACTTAAAAAAACGTAAGAATGAGTATTAGATGTTTCAAGGCAACTGGCTACATCTTCCCCAGATGCTGAAACCTATATGTTTGGGAGGGTGAGCAAGATAAGGAAAGAGTGTCAAGCATGACAAGTTTCCCAGCCTGAGTGTTTGAGCAAAGTTATTTTCTCTTACTTGCAATTATACCTAATCCTGATATACTCCAGAACAGATTTATAGGTTTAAGGAACAGCTTTAAAATAGTTCTTCCAAGCCAAGTGCCAGTGGCTCACACCTATAATCCTAGCTACTCAGGAGGTTGAGATCTGAGAATGGCAATTGGAAGTCAACCCAGGCAAATAAGTCTGTCAGACTCTTATCTCTAATTAACTGCCAGAAAACTGGAAGTGGTAGCATGGTTCAAAGTAGTAGAGTGCTAACCTTGTGCAAATAGCTCAGGGACAGCTGGGCACTGGTGGCTCATGCCTGTAATCCTAGCTACTCAAGAGGCTGAGATCTGGGGATTGCAGTTCAAAGCCAGCATTGGCAGGAAAGTCCGTGAGACTCTTTAATAGACCATTAGAAAACCAGAAGTAGCGCTGTGGCTCCAGCGGTAGAGTGTTCACCTTCAGCTGAAGAGCTCAGGGACAACGTCCAGGCCCAGAGTTCAAGACCCACAACCAAAAAAATCTCTCAGGGATAGTACCCAGGCCCAGAGTTCATCCCCAAGACTGGCAAAAAAAAAGGTCCTCTACTTGAGGCAACACAGAAAATATAGTATACTAATATAATCCCACTAACAGATTTACTGTTAGCTATGCATATAAATTACCATGGATAAGAGCCATTTGGTGTCCTGGCTATTACAGCAGGAATCATCATCTATATCACCAGACCCTAAACAGATGTTATAAGACAGTAATCCTATTTTATTAGGATTTTTGTCTTGAATTATATTTCTAGGGAATTCAAATTTTTGCTTCTTATTATTTTAATATAATATACATGATAGGCATACATGCTATATAGAAGACAAGTTTAATACTCACCTAGTGGTAGAATCAGAAATAAATTGATGCTTATGGCCATAGGGTTTCTCAGAGGGCTTCAAATAACTCCTCTTCAGGACTTTCTAGCACGCAAGCTTATTTCTCCCAAGCAGGCTGATGACCCTAGCCTTTCCCTTCTGTGAGACCTCACAAAGGGTCTGAGTGAATACCATGAAGCAGGACAGAAGTGAGAATAAGCCTAGACCCCCAATTATATCCAAGCTACATGAGCCAAATACTATTATTCCAAAAAGTTTTCTGTCCTTTCCCAAATAGAATTCTGCATTTGCACCATGAAGCCAAATGCATGCCCCAAAGTTAATGCTGAGTTTGGTCTGGACCAAAAAGGAAAAAAGCAATCTTGAAAAGGTCCCTCTCTATTATGGACTTCATTACAGGTATGAGAAGGAGAATATGAAATAAGAAAGGGACAGACACATAGCGTCTTGTACATCTCCTTGTTGCAATGGGTCAAACTGTATCCCTGTTTAAACAATTTGTTTGTTCCCTTCCCATCCCCAAAGTCAGATTATTTTTTTGTCAGTTATGGGGCTTGAACTCTGGGCTTGGGTGTTGTCCCTGAGCTCAGGACTCAGCTCAAGGCGAGCACTCTACTGCTTGAGCCACAGCATCACTTTACAATTTAGCAGGAGGGGAGTGTAGTTGAGGAGGGAAGGGATGGTAGGGGAAAAACAAAGGAGGAGGCAACAACACTTGATAAGAAATGTACTCATTACCTTGTTCATGTAACTGTAACCCTTCTTTTGTACAGTATTCTCACAATAAAAAACTTATTTAAAAAAAAGAAAGGGACAGAGAGTAGCAAAAAAGGGACTTTTTTTGTTTTGACTTGGTGTAGCTTGGTTTGGGATTTTTTTAAGTACTAGCTTAAAGAGTATCTTAATGACACAGGTCAGTATTTACAGTCCTTCGAACCCTATTTAACCTTTCTGGGGCTCATCTGTTAAGCATCTTGGCCAAGATCACATACCAAATCAGTGACACAGTCATCATGAGGCCTCAAGTGCCTGGTTCCCAGTTTCATATTTTAAATAAGCCAAATGACAGAAGAAAGGGGAAAACTGGGTCAGAGAAACAAAGCTGGCAAAAGAAAATGTGTGTTTCAAAATAAAGTCGATTATAAAAAGACACTCTATTTCTCATGTAAAAACAGAAAAATAAGTCAATGTACTAACGTCTTTCTCTTCCAATGGATATAAAAGACATACTCTTTAATGGTGAAAAGGGCGAAATAATTAATCAATCACCTGATGAAGCTCTATTTCTTATAAAGTTTAGGATAGTTAGGCCAACAAGTTGAAAATATAGAGTCATAAAGAGCCAAGTAAATAAAAAAGGTACACGTGCTTTTCTGCTTGTCTCAGACATATACTAGTTATTGCAAATAAGGGAAACCATAGGACCTATGTTTCTTTGGGCTTGGCTTACTTCACTTAATATAATTTTTTCCAAGTCTTTCCATTTCCTAACAAATGGGGCAATGTCATTCTTTCTGATGGAGGCATAGAACTCCATTGTGTATATATACCACATTTTCTTGATCCATTCATCTAACTGAGGGCCATCTGGTTGGTTCCACATCTTAGCTATGGTAAATAATGCTGCAATAAACATAGTCGTGCTGGTAGCTTTAGTATGGTCTTGGTTGTGATCATTTGGGTAAATGCCCAAAAGTGGGATTGCTGGGTCATAGGGGAGCTCTATGTGGAGTCTTTTGAGGAACCTCCATAAAATGAACCCCAAGATAAGTATTCAAAGGTTTTGCTTTCATGCAATTGTTTCTAACATATTTATAAGATGATTTCTTTGTTGCTTTGTATGTCCCTCCCCCACGGTATAACCCTTGCTTTCACTGTATTTAATGTTGGTGTAATTTGTGGAGGGGAAGGGAAAAAACAAATCGTTTAAACAGTGATACAGGTGGACCCATTACAACAATGAGATGTACAAGTGGTTATGTTGAAAAACGAACCTTACAACTTGGGGGCGGGGGAGATGGAAAGGGATGGGAAGGGGAAACAAAGGAGTAGGCAACGATGCTTGATAAGAAATGTACTCATTACCTTGCCCATGTAATTGTAACCCCTCTGTATGGTATTTTCAGAAGAAGAAGAAGAAGGAGAAGGAGAAGGAGAAGGAGAAGGAGAAGGAGAAGGAGGAGAAGGAGAAGGAGAAGGAGAAGGAGGAGAAGGAGAAGAAGAAGGAGAAGAAGAAGGAGAAGAAGAAGGAGAAGAAGAAGGAGAAGAAGAAGGAGAAGAAGAAGAAGGAGAAGAAGGAGAAGAAGAAGGAGAAGGAGAAGGAGAAGGAGAAGGAGGAGAAGGAGAAGGAGAAGGAGAAGGAGAAGGAGAAGGAGAAGGAGAAGGAGAAGGAGAAGGAGAAGGAGGAGAAGGAGAAGGAGAAGGAGAAGGAGAAGGAGAAGGAGAAGGAGAAGGAGAAGGAGAAGAAGAAGAAGAAGAAGAAGAAGAAGAAGAAGAAGAAGAAGAAGAAGAAGAAGAAGAAGAAGAAGAAGAAGAAGAAGAAGAAAGGTACATGTGCTAAGCAAAAATTATGTAACACCAAAGGTAGATTTTTTAAAGATTAGATTCCTAATCTTCTAAAATTGCTTTCTGTCGACTTATTATTTCTTTTAGAAATCCCCTTAGATTTCCAAATTTTAAATCCTGCTTTTATACCTGTCCCCAGTCCTATCAATTTTCTTTCCTTACTCATAACTACTTTTTTTGAACCTTGGGTTTTTGACCCAGGCAGCTCCTACTCTTCCCTCAACTCCCATTCTTCTCTCTCTAGCTCCTCTCCACTACCCCTCCTCCTCTTTCTAGTTCCTCCCCAATACCCCTGCCTTCTTTCTCCCCCAACATTTCTCCCCTTTCTTACATACACAGTACACACATGAAAGAAGGGGAAATCCAGACACATTTCCAATGTTCCATCAAGCATACATGAGAAATAGAGAATGGTTATAAAATCTTTTAAGTTAGCTATGGTCCCATCATGGATATTTCCTAAACAGTAGCTAACTTTCTAAACAAGCCTTGAAGAACTCTAGCCACACAAGTTTTGCCAGCTTCCGATGTCTTCTGCAATTACATTTTATACAATAGGCACAGAATGAGAGGGTTCAGAGCTTTGGAAATGAACACAGTGAAAATATTTGGACTTCTTTTGTTCATTGTGTGCTAGCCACATGGTGACTAAGTGGGCCATCATGCCCATCAGCATTTATGGACATGTTAAGCACCTGGGATGAATATCTGGGATATTTAAACAAATGACAAAGTATCTGACCTGGACCTCCCCAATGGCTCACCAAAAGAAAGAACATTCAATTTTAGGCTTTTACAAGAATTGGAAATTTGTATTTGCTCATGCACATGTGTGTATACACACAGATATTCATAATTTATTCTTTAACTCAATTTATATTATATCCTTTGCTAAAAAATCTTGAGCTTCTGATTTGAATTCAAAATCTTAAAATAGAAAATTCTGTTTTTCTAGAAGCGACTGCCTATTGCAATATATTTAAAGCTGCAACGTTTTACAAATACATTCTTTTGAAAACTGAACTCCTTTTAGTGTACCAAGAAGCAATCAATTTTAAGTTGCTTTCATTACTCTCATTCTATCTGCTCAAGTCTTTAAACGTTAAAATTTTCAGACACTTGTGATTCTAGAGTAAGGGAACCGCGCCACCACATGGATATGTTTTGAAGTGCACCAAGGAAAATAGTACTTTTTTAATTGTGAAAATGCTGTACATAGGGGTTACAATTACATGGGCAAAATAATGAGTACATTTCTTATCAAGCATTGTAGCCTCCTCCTTAGTTTCCCTTTCCCATCCCTCCCCATCCTCCCCCCGCCCCCCCCCCACCCAATCCTCCCCGCTACCCCCCCCCACCAAAGTTGTAAAGTTCATTTTTCGACATAATGACTTGGACATCTCATTGTTGCAATGGATCCACCTGCATCTCTATTTAAACGGTTTGTTTTTGCCCTTCCCCTCCACAAATTATACCAACATCAAATACAGTGAGAGCAGGGGTTATATTACTTTCTCTGAGCTCAAATTTCCTTCCTTTTCCCTCCCCTCCCCTCCTCTCTTCTCTCCTTCTTCCTCTTTCCTCCCTCCCTCTCCCTCCCTTCCCCTCTCTTTCCATCCCTCCTTCCCTCAGACTCTCCCTCTATCTCCTCTCTCTCTCTCTCTCTCTCTCTCTCTCTCTCTCTCTCTCTCTCTCTCTCTCTCTCTCTCAACAAAAATGTATAATATATTGCCAGGCACTCACTGGTGGTTCACACCTGTCAGGAAGCTGAGATCTGATATCAATGCTTGAAGCCAGCAGGGGCAAGAAATTCTGTGAGACTCTTTATCTTCAATTAGCCACAAAAATAAAATAAAACAAAACCCTGGAAGTGGAACTGTGGTTAAAGTCGTAGAACACTAGTGCTGAGCACAAAAGCTCAGGGACAGCACTTTAGGCCCAGAGTTCAAGCCCCAAGAACAGCAATTTTCAAAAACACTACTTGTCCATTTCAGAATAATGAGGAGATCTTATCACTCTACTGAAACACTTTGCTGAGTGAGGCCACTGCCAACCTCCACATGGCCATATTCAATAGATATATCTTTCTTGATTTCTTGGCAGCATTAAGCACCAATGACTGTTACATCCTTATTGAAATTCTTTCTCTAGTCAGCTACCATGAGATCATTATTTGGTACTTGTAATCCTCTTGCTGGTCTATTTTTTCTCAGATGCTACCCAGTCAGTAAGTATAGTTTCTTCACAGTTGGTTCCTTAATGTTACTCTTCTCTATAAACTTCACACACTCTTCTTGGTTGTCAAGTATCACTATATGCTGACAACTTTCATACATTATTGCCCCGGCCAGACCTCTCCGTTTTCAATCAAACAACAACATCTAGTACTAAGTACCACACAAATTGCATGGGTAATTAAACCCTAGCATGCTCTTAGTTATAAGACTTGAGTCCTATCTCGGTGTGGGGGTGCACACCCGTAAATCCAGCACTAAGCTATACAGTGATCCTTTCTTAAAAACAAATCAAAACAAAAAACAAACAATAAAAAACATAAAGACTGAGTCTTGACCTTCTCAGCCCCTCCCCCACATACACACACTTTTCACTTTATTCTATGTAAGTCTTCGCTACACAGACTTCAAATATTCTTTCTACACATTTTGTCCTTGGCCTTGGACTGGATCCAGAGAGTTGAATCCCAGATCATGGTTCTGGTTCTTTCCGCTTAAAATTCTGCTAGCTGCCCTTGCCCCAGTGTTGAGATTCAAACACAAATGGGGCATTATGATGGGCCTTGAATATCAAATTGAGAAGCATAAACTTAAATTTATAGAAAATATGCCAGTTGCTAGGTGAGAACATTAGAGAATGAAAACAGTCATGTTTCAGAATATGGTGGAGTAGTAAGAATAGTTGTAGTGAATACTGATTGGAAGCAAGGAAGCCTATTTCAGGAATCCAAGAATGAGGTAATCAGCCTTACCCAGTCAGCCACACCTGCTCAGTTCTTCAAGCCTAATCCCTTGTCAAATAGACCTTGGAATCTAAATGGAGAAACTTCAGTCAACATCAAAAGACAGATGGCCATATTTGAACAAGTTCAGAACACTATAATGACCCATAAAGTAAACTGATACCATTGCTGATCATTATTTGGATAGCCTGAAATTTAACCAGTGATTATTTGCTGCTTAAACATAAATATATACTGTCTCCTTTGCTTTGGACACTAATATTTGTGAGTATTTACGAAGGCACTGCCAATAGTAGATGACCATTAGATTTCTCATGTCTCACCTTTCAAATTGCCCATCTCTGGACTCTCAGTTTAGAATTCAATCAGGTGATTTATTTTTAAATTATTTTTATTAGCATATATCAGTTGAACAAAGTAGTTTCATTGTGAGATTTCTATATTTACATATAATGTATTTTGATATTTATCCCCTTTATTTCTCTTTCTTATTTCCCTAGTGTTAGGAATTTTTTTTAAAAAATAATCTCTACAATGGCTTACACAACTTTCACAAGAGTAGCCCTGAAAATCTGGCACTAAGTAACTCTAGGTTTAAATCTGGAGGGCAAAACACTAATGCAACATTGTTTGTAATGATTTCTGGCCAATTAACTGAAGCTTTATTCAGTCATATAAAGGAAGAAATTTCACTCATGTATCATTTGAATTCTACTGTTAATGTTCCATTAACTACTGTAATCTAGATATAAAATGTAAAGAGAAGTAGACAATCTCACAGCCAAAGATTACAAGTTTTTATTTTAATGGTAATTAGGAAACTGTGCTGACAGATTAAGTTTAAGGAGAAGACTTCACACCTATAATCCTAGCTACTCAGGAGGCTAAAATATGAAAATCCAGATTTAGAGCCTGGGAAGACGAATCCTTCAAACTCCTATCTCCAATTAACCAGCAAAAAGCTGGAAGTGGAGATGTAGCTTAAGTGGTAGAGTACCAGCAGTAAGTAAAAGAGAGAGAGGGAGAAAGAGAGAGAGAGAGAGAAGTAGAAACTTGAGACCCTGAGTTCAATCCCAAAACTACACCCTCCCCAAAAAAAGAACTATAATTTGAGAAAAAATTCACAAAAATAACATGTTTTATACTCATAAGACAAACTGTAATAAAGGTATTGAAATATATCTTTTACCTCAGGTATAGTATATATACCTAGAGAGAGAGAGAGAGAGAAAACATTGTATATAAAGTCTCAGAGATGTACACAATCATCAATGAGTCAGTATAAAATTCTGCTTAATACCAAGTAGATATAAATGGAAATTGAGTTCAGAAAATTTTAATTCTATATTTTAAAAAATAAAATATGCTAGCACATTTTCCTTGATAACTACATTTAAAAACAGAACAAAGCTATATCAATCCAACAGACTAGGATCATAATCAAATACCAGGGCTGGGAATGTGGCTTAGTGGTAGAGTGCTTGTCTAGCATACATTAAGCCCTGAGTTCGATTCCTAAGTACCACATAAACAGAAAATGCCAGAAATGGTGCTGTGGCTCAAGTGGTAGAGTGCTAGCCTTGAGCAAAAGCTCAGGGACAGTGCCCAGGCCCTGAGTTCAAGCCCCAGGACTGGCAAAAAAAAACAGAACATAACCAAATACCAGTTAAATAAAAGAATTATGAAAAATACTATTAAATATCAAATGTTGAGTGGTCATAAAATAATTAAAGTTATTAGAAAATTAAATCACAAATCAAAATCCAAAGTTTGTGCTTATGCATACCATTAATCATTTTAATCTTATTATTCCTAAATGCACATCTCTGAACATTGAGCTATATGCTTGTACAACAACAACAAAAATAACCTCACAAAAATAATAAGTAATTGTGACAAGTTTCAGGGTACGAAGCTAATATACAAAGGTCAATTGCCTTCCTAGGAACAAACAATGAACACGTGGAATTTTTTTTTTTTTTTTTTTTTGGCGGTTATGTGGCTTGAACTCTGGACCTTGGCGCTGTCCCTCAGCTCTTCAGCTCAAGGCTAGAGCTCTACCAATTGAGCCACAGCGCTACTTCCAGTTTTTTGGTGGTTTATTGGAGATAAGAGTCTCAAATGTTTTTTCTTTCATGCGATTGTTTCTAAAATATTTATAAGATGATTTCTTTGTTGCTTTGTACGTCCCTCCCCCACAGTATAACCCCTGCTTTCACTGTATTTGATGTTGGTACAAGTTGTGGAGGGGAAGGAAAAAACAACTCATTTAACTAGGGATACAGGTGAATCCACTGCAACAATGAGATGTACATACAAGTCGTTATGTTGAAAACTTTACAACTTTGGGGGGGGGGGATGGTGGCGGGGGGAAATGGGAAGGGATGAGAAGGGGAAACAAAGGAGGAGGCAACAATGCTTGATAGGAAATGTACTCTTTACCTTGCTCATGTAATTGTAACTCCACTGTAAGGTATTTTCACAATTAAAAAAAAAAAAAAAAAAGAGTCTTACGGACTTTCTTGCCCGGGCTGGCTTTGAACCTTGATCCAGATCTCAGCCTCCTGAGTAGCTAGGATTACAAGCGTGAGCCACCAGTGTCCGGTTGAACAAGTAGAATTTGAAATGTAAAATACAATACCGAGAAGAGAGCCAAGGTGGCAACAGAACAGTAGGGAAACACCACAGCTCTCCAACCAAATAGTTTCCCCAAGAGACTGATGACAGCAAAAATGCAAATACCCAGAAAGAAAAGGAAAAAAAATTTCAGAACCCACACAAAGACAGAAAAACGGGAAGACCTTTCCCCCACCCCTTGCTGGCCGCACAGCTCCGCTCCAAACCGGGTCACTGCGGTAGTCTGCAGAATGCCAGTGCAGAAGACGCCCAAGGTGCCAGTGCCGGTGCTGGACCCGGTGATTATAAACAGAGAAATTAGAAAGACAGCCAAATAATTGAGAAAAATATTTACCAACAATATATCAGACAAGGGCCTAATATCCATTATATACAGGGAACTCAAGAAACGAATCCCTCCCAAATCTAACAAACCAATCGTTAAATGGGTAAGGGAGCTAAAGAGAGACTTCTCAGAAGATAAAAATGGCAAAGAAACACATGAGGAAATGTTCACCATCCCTGGTTGTAAAGGAAATGCAAATAAAAACAACCCTGAGATACCATCTTACCGCAGTCAGAATGCCCACATCCTAAATTCAGCCAATGACAAATGCTGGAGGGGATGCGGAGAAAGAGAAACCCTATTGCATTGCTGGTGGGAATGTACACTAACATAACCACTTTGGAAAGCAGTCTAGAGGTTCCTCAAAAAGCTAAATATAGACCTCCCCTATGACCTAGCCATACCACTCCTAGGCATGTACCCTGAACAACAGGAACCAGGATACATGGACATGTGCACCAATATGTTCAGTGCGGCACTCTTCACAATAGCCAGGTCATGGAAACAACCCAGATGCCCCACTACAGATGAATGGATCCAAAAATTTTGGTACCCATATACAATAGAATATTATGCAGCCATTAGAAAGGACAAGATAATGGTATTCAAAGGGAAATGGAAGGCACTAGAAAAAATCATTTTGAGTGACACAAGCCAAGAGCAAAGAGACAAACAGCACATGGTCTCCCTGATATGTGGATGTTAAATACAAAATGTAAAGAGATATGACCAAGTAAACAGAACTCAAGAAACAAAGGACCTCCACTCATCTTGTCATATCATTACTAAATGACCCGATGCTGTTAACCACATATATGGTGTATATATGTGCATATCTGAGGGAAGCTAGGAGGAAGATACAGAATCAGAGGGAAACAGGTGAAAACAGTCAACAGAAGGGCCCATCAGCTGCACTGGACATTGATGAAAATGAACTAAGCAACTCAAGGGCAGCAGTGAGGGGGAGGGAATGAGAGGAAAGAGGGAACAGCTAACAATAAGCAAAAGGAAAGAAATGTACATATCACCTGATGTGGAAGAAATAGCTGTATTATCAAACCTCATAGAATTAACAAACTTTATAGACCACAATAATGACAATTTGCCTCATGAAGGTTAGAATGTGTTTGTGACTTTAAGTATCACAATCTCATAATACTGTGAAATTTGTGAAATTTAAATAACAATCACAATAAAAATATTTTTTAAAAAGAAATCTAATAACAACAGATTCTGGAGGGAATATGGCCAAAAGGGAACCCTACTGCATTGTTGGTGGGAGTGTAAACTTGTTCAACCACTTTGGAAAGTAGTATGGAAGTTCCACAGAAAAATACACATAAAGCTCCTCTATGACCCAGCAATCCCACTCTTGGGCATTTACCCAACTGATCACAAACAAGATCATACAAAAGCTACCAGCACAACTATATTTATCACTGCATTATTCACCATAGCTAAGATATGGAACCAACCCAGATGCCCCTCATTAGATGAACGGATCAAGAAAATGTGATTATATATATATATATATATATATATATATATATATATATATATATACATACATACATACATCGAATTCTATGCCTCCATCAGAAAGAATGACAACACCCTATTTGTTAGAAAATGGAAAGACTTAGAAAAAAGTAAATAAGCCAGACCCAAAGAAACATAGATCTCATGGTTTCCTTTATTTGCAATAACTAGTATACATCTAGGATAATCTTACCAGACAAGCAGAAAATGTCAAAAGCTATGTTCATATGACCATATAAGATGATGCTAAGTAAAATGAACCCCAAGATAAAGACAGAGGTTTTTCCTCTATTGTTGTTGTTTTTAATGTACTATGTAATTTTTTTGGTTTCTTTTGTATGTTCTTCCCCTATGGTATAACCCCTGTTTTCACTGTATTCGATTCTAGTGCCCTGAATACTGTATATACATTTTTCTAATTTGGGGAGGCAAAAGGAAATAACAAAATGCTGAAACAAGTATACAGGTTGACCCATTGTAATAATGAGATATACAAGACACTATGTTGAAAATGAACTTTACATTACAACTTGGGGGGAAGGAGGGAAAAGTTGGGGAGGTGGGAAGAAAAAGAATAGTAGGGGGAAAACAAAGGAGGAGGTAACAGTGCTCAATAGGAAATGTACTCATTACCTTATTTGTGTAACTGTAACCCCGCTGTACAGAATCTTTACAATAAAAAATTTAAAAAGAACACACAATACTACTTAATTCCCCAGTACAAAATAGGTTAACTCTAACAAAATAGTCACAAGGTCTATATGAGAAAACTAAAGAAATTAAAAAGGAGTTAAATAAATGGAAAGACACTCCAAGTTCAGGAAAAGGAATGTTGAATATTGACAATGCCAGTTTTTCAAAAATTGATGTGTAGATTCAGAGCAGTGTCAATCAAACCTCTCAGAAGTTATTTTGTAGACCAAAAAGTGTGGTATACGCATATATATGGGTAGATGTACAGGGGAATTTTATTCAACTATCAAGAAGAATGTAATTATGTCACTAATTTGCACGGGAAAGGCTGGATCTAGAAATAGTGAAGCAAGTCAGGATCAGAAAGAACAGGGCTCATGTTTTCTCTCATATGTGGATTGCAGACCCAAAATACAACCTCCTAGGTAAACATACACAGGAGCACAGGCATATATATATATACATGATCAACCTGAATAAAGTATAGTACATGCAAGAGTAAAACCCCATGTGTGAATATTTAACAAAATGAATTTCAGGAAGCTGAAATACATTTTGAAGGGGAAGGTTAATGAGAGGGAGATAGATGAATGGAAAAGAAAATGGAGAATGACTACAGTCATAATACTCAATTTACACATGTGAAAAAAGAAAGTGGGAAGCTTAATGTGAGTGGCATAGGGGTGGGGGAGGAATTCGAAGGGGAAAGGAGAATGATGGAGAGAGTACCTCTGATCAAGATACATTGGACCCATAAATGGACATATTAAATTGTATCCTATTTGGTATAACCATTTGTAGATAAAAATAAACTTTTTTGTCAGTTGTGGGGCCTGAACTCTGGGCCTGGGCGCTGTCCCTTTGCTCTTCAGCTGAAGGCTAGCACTCTACCACTTGAGTCACAGCTCTACTTCCGGCTTTGTCTGCACATGTGCTACTGAGGAATTGAACCCAGGGCCTCATGCATGCAAGGCAAGCACTCTACCACTCTACCACCTTCCAAGCCCAAAAATAAACTTTTAAAAATGAGCAAAAAGGGGCTGGGAATGTTGCGAGGGCTCAGAAGGAAGGACTGATGAATTAACAAAGCACACAGGAGTTTTGGAATGATCAAACTATTCTATATGAAACTGAAATTATGGACACATATCATTACACATTTTTCAAGACCCATAGAATGTACCACACCAGGAAATCCTCATATGAACTTGAGATTTGGGTGCTGACAAAATGCCCATACAATGTGATCAATTCAGATTGATAGTATACCACTATAAGGTTGAATGTCAGTAGTGGGAGGGACTGTGTATGTGAGTAGAACAATAGTGACAGGAGAGGAGAATATCATATAGACACTGTAAATTCTCTGTGGTCATAAGCAAGACAGAACTAGATAGCTTGTTGCTCTTACAAGGCCAAATATATTTAAGCATCATAAAATATTCATGGAAACCTTAGAAGAATAAAAAAATCTGAACCTGTAGAAAAAAGGAATATGATAAGTTTTATTTTTCCAACAGAAAACTGGTACAGGGAGAAGTGGAAATATAAGGCAAACAGCTGTTAAACAAAACTGTCAAATAGTCATCAACAATTGTTAAGCCCAAACTATATGAAAAGAAGCAAGTTGCAGAATAATATGTATACAGTGAAACAACTTTGTAAAGATTTCAAGGCCCAGAAAACACTTAGAGTTCACAATACTACTTCTGTTTATTAATTCTTAAGTAATAAACATGAACTCTGCAATAATGTTTATTTTTAGAAACAAAGAAAATGAGATCAAAGAAAGATACAATAGGAATGTACTGTGTAAATTTTCATTTGTCATTAAAAATGTTTTAAGGCTGGGAATGTGTCTTGGTGGTAGAGTGATTCCCTAACATGCATGAAGCCCTGGGTTCAATTCCTCAGTACCACATAAACAGAAAAAGCCAGTAGTAGTCCTGTGACTCAAGTGGTAGAATGGTAACCTCGAGCAAAAGAAACTCTGTGACAATGCCTAGGCCCTGAGTTCAAGCCCCAGGACTGGCAAAAAATGTTTTAAAAAACTAATTTTTTAAAATGTAAGCAATAGGTACTCAAGCAGTTGTTATGATTTATTATGTTTCAAATAACTCTTGTTTTAAAACTATGTTTAAAAAAGAAGAGCAAAACATACAAAATCTTGAATATAAATATATTTTAAAAATAAAAGAAAACATTGAGATAGCATGCAAACACAGCTTGAGAGTTTCTTTTTAATTCTTTTTAAAAAAGTTTTTGTTGTTGTTGGTCATGGGGCCTGAACTCTGGGCCTGGGCACTGTCACTCAGCTCTTCAGCTGAGGACTAGCACTCTATCTGCTTGAGCCACAGAGCCACTTCTGGCTTTTTCTGCTTATGTGGTGCTGAGAAATAGAACCCAGGGCCTCATGCATGCAAGGAAAGCACTCTACCACTGAGCCACCTTCTTAGCCCTCTTCTTTTTGTTTTTTTTTTTTTTGGCCAGTCGTGGGGCTTGAACTCTGGGCCTGGGCACTGTCCCTCAGCTCTTCAGCTCAAGGCAAATGCTCCATTTGAGCCACAGCGTCACTTCTGGTTTTCTAGTGGTTTATTGGAGAGAATAGTCTCATGGTCTTTCCTACCATGGCTGGCTTTGAACTGCGATCCTCAGATCTCAGCCTCCTGAGTAGCTAGGATTAGAAGCAAGTCACCGGTGCCCAGCTCCCTCTTCTTAATTCTTAAGAGTGACGGTCTAGAGGATAGATTATAACCTCCTTCTACTATGTGTCAGATAGGTTTTACAATGATCATGTATAACTATGGTAAACAGTTAAAAAAAACATAAAAACATTTAAGTGGTGGGGATGGGAGGGAAAAATTGGGAAAGAGTAAGGGAAGGAGTGACATGGCTCAAAGGGGAATAACAAAATGCTGAAACAAGGACACAGGATGACCCATTGCAACAATGATACCCACAAGACACTATGTTGGAAATGAACTTTACAACCTTGTGGGGGAGAAGAGTGATGGAGGTGGGGGAGGGAAAGGATAGTGGGAGAACATAGGAGGGGGTAACAATACTCGACAAGAATGTACTCATTGCCTTACTATAACTGTATATATACTATATATATATACTATATATATATACTATAACTGTAACTATAACCCCTCTGTACAGTATCTTTACAATATAATAAAATTTTTTTAAAAAAGAAAGGTGGGCTGGGAAGGTGGCTCCGTGATAGACTGCTTGCCTTGCATGCATGAGGCCCTGGGTTCGATTCCTCAGCACCACATAAGCAAAAAGAAAAAAAGGCCAGAAGTGGCACTGTGGCTCAAGTGGTAGAGTGCTAGCCTTGAGCTGAAGAGCTGAGGGACAGCGCTCAGGCCCAGAGTTCAGGCACCATGACGGAACCAAAAAAAAAAAAAATGTACTCATTACCTGACTTATGTGACTGTAACCCCTCTGTACATCATCTTTACAATAACAATAAAATATTTTTTAAGTTAAGTGGGGACAGTTGAAAAGAATGCAAGGAAGCATGGACATACCCTTAGTCTTCATTAGAAGAATTCAAAAGCAACAATAGTTGAGGGGAAAAAAGCATACTTGAAAATGAAAGTTCTCTCTGAACTTAGTGTTATGCTCAGTCAAAATGCTGGGAGGAGCTATTAACAAATCAATGCAAAAATGTAGATTTGTTTCATACTCTAGTTAAGGTTTTCCATTATTGTAAGAGGCAAAAATATAAGACTGAGTTGATACAATATATTTTTGATTAAAGCAATGCCTGTGCTATCCTATGTCAGCTGGTATTGAAGATTAGATCATTCTTAGGCTGTAATTACATAATGCTGGCTTTGTTCACTTGAAGTAGAAGGCTAATTCAGGGAGTTTACAGTGACAACAAAGCTATTAGATTGTTGGCATAGTAACAAGAAGAGAAGAAAACAGGATGTACCAATTTTTACACTGGTGCTTATATCTTATGCCAGTTGCAATTATCATTTTATTATACATTGGGTTGTAAGGATATTTACAATTAATAGTATTATATATTCACAATTATAAATATCATAGAATAAATAATGACTATATAACAGGCATACTGTTGTGGGTGGCTAATTTCAAAGCAGAAATCATATTTTCAAGCTGGAACATTTGTGTTCAGTAAACATATTTTGAACATAAATACATATAGCAAGGATAAAAGATAACTGCATTCTTTTAATATTGTATGGCAATATCATTAAGAACATGTTTTATAAAATATACCAAGGGGTGGGTTCATTACTTTTAATGGTAAAGGAGCACTGCAACAATTATAACCCATAGTCTTATTGTTGAGATGGAAATGAACCATGTGCTACCTATACTTCAGAAGTCCAAAAGGGAGAACAGATTACATCCCACTGTACAATGTCAAATAAATAGATTTTTCCCAAAGTGGCTGGCTCATTTCTCATTAATTTCTTTAAAATCTAAATGGCCATTTTTTGCCAGTCCTGAGGCTTGAACAAAAGACTTGGGCACTGTCCCTGAGCTTCTTTTGCTCAAGGCTAGCACTCTACCACTTGAGCCACAGCACCACTCCCAACTTTTTCTGTTTATGTGGTACTGAGGACTCGAACCCAGGGTTTCATACATGCTAGGCAAGCACTCTACCACCAAGCGACATTCCCAGCCCATTTATGGGCAAATTTGGAAAGATTTTGTTTTTGCTAGTCCTGGGGCTTGAACTCGGGGCCTGATCACTGTCCCTGAGCTTCTTTTGCAAAAGGCTAGCACTCTACCACCTGAGCCATAGCACCACTTCCAGATTTTTCTGTTTATGTGGTACTAAAGAATCAAACCTAGGGCTTCATGCATGCTGGGCAAGCACTCTACCACTAAGCCACATTCCCAGTCCTGGAAAGCTATTTTAGATCAATATTTCTCAAAGGTGAATATAATTAACTAACATAGGTATCTCAAAAAGATAGGACAGACAGACGGGCACTAATGGATTTATTAAAACTGGAACTGTTTATAACTTTTGACATATCTTTTCAGCTTCTAGGAAATTATTCTGCAGAACAAAGACGTATACACAAGAATTTTCACTGAAGTATTGTTGATAATTTTTGCAATTTCCAAAAGTTAGTAGCAACTCAAATGTTCATTAATAGGGAAATAATTAAATGAATCATGGCATATGCACAGAATAAAATGCAATATGTAATACAGATACACATAAATTCATATACACTAATGTGAATAGAGTAGGCATAATGTATCCAATGAAATAAGCATAATGTACAATGCTATTTTGAATATGATCTCAATCTCACTGATACCTTTATATTAGTAATGAAAACTAGAGAAATAAGTTGTAAAAATGTTAAGAATGGAGACTATAGAATACTTTCACTAATCTGTTTATATATTTCCAAATCTTACATAATGTACACATATTCATTTGTAATCAGAAAAATACTTTTCAAGTTTAATTCTACTGATGAGATTTTGTGTACATACAAACACACGTATGTATACTACAAATTATTCTGAGCATTTTAACTGACAT
This sequence comes from Dipodomys spectabilis, assembly GCF_019054845.1. Taxonomy (NCBI): domain Eukaryota; kingdom Metazoa; phylum Chordata; class Mammalia; order Rodentia; family Heteromyidae; genus Dipodomys; species Dipodomys spectabilis. The sequence continues at coordinate 1,537,355 of NW_024871002.1, read as the reverse complement.
AGGTCAAAATGAATTTTAAAAGATATGTAGAAACAGACAAGGTTATAGAAACTTGATTTTTTTTCTTTAAGATGGTGTTATGGCTTCATTATGTCCCCCAAAATACATATGCTAAAATCCTAGTAGTTCATAATATTACTCTACTTGGAGAAGGGGCCTTTAAAAAAAGAAATTAAATGAAAATGAAGCCACTAGGATAATCACTAATGCAATCTGACTGATGTTGTTACAAAAAGAGGAAGAGATTGGGACATCTGTGGAGAGGCAATCCAGTGAGGGCTAATCAGAAGAGAGCATCTGGAAGCCAAGAGAAGAAGCTTCTGAAGAAGCCAAACCTGCTGACAACTTGACTTGGACTTCTAGCCTCCAGGATAATAAGAAGTTACATGTCATCAGTTGAGTTAGATTCCTAGCCCTTTTATTTTTGAGATAAAAGTCTTCCTAACTTTTCCTGGGCTCATCTCAAACTCAAAATCCTCCTTACTGTTTCCTGGATAAGTGGGCCCACAAGTACATACCACCACACCTGGCGAATTATATACTTCAATAGTGAATTAAGCCACTGGGATCACAAATTAAGCCAGCCTGGGCTACATAAATAAGTAGATAGATAGATAGATAGATAGATAGATAGATAGATAGATAGATAGATAGATAGATAGATAGATAGATAGATAGATAGATAGATAGATAGATAGATAAATGAGTTGAATGACTTGAGAGTAATATGGCAATAAAGTTGCTTTTAAAACTTAGTTTTTGAGGTGGGGATGGGGATTGGAGAGGAAAGAGCAAAGGAAGGAGTAACATTGTCCAAAAAGGAATGCACTCATTACCTGACTGACGAAATGGTGACCCCCTCTGTATATCATCTTTATAATAACAGTAAAAAAAAAAAAAATTAGCCGGGCACTTGTGGCTCATGCCTATAATCCCAGCTACTCAGGAGGCTGAGATCTGGGGATTGCAGATCAAAGCCAGCCCAGGCAGGAAAACCCATGAGACTCTTACCTCCAATAAACCAATAAACTGGAAGTGGTGCTGTGGCTCAAGTGGTAAAGCACTCACCTTGAGCTGAAGAGCTGAGGGACAGCACCCAAGCCCAGAGTTCAAGCCCCATGACCAACAAAAAAAAGAAAAAATAATAATTAAAAAGCTTAGTATCTGGAAAAGAATGAGGAAAATCACAAAACTGAAAATAGAGAGTAACTACAAATAAAGGAAAAATTATTGTATAATAATTTGTTGAATTCTATACAAATACATTTGAAAATCTAGATGAAATTGACTACTTCATAGGATATTTGAATCACCAAAATTATCTCAAGAAAGGATTGAAAATAAAATATATTTACTATAAATTACATTGAAATGAATTTGAGTATCCTCAAAATGCACAAACCCCAGAAATTTCAGATAAACTTCACCAAATATGTAAGGACTATATAACTGCAATGTTACCTATCCTGTTCCACAGAAAATGATCCACAGATTCCTGTTTAATGAGATGTACAAGACACTACATAGAAAAGGAACTTTAGAACTTTGGGGGGGGAGGGGCTGGGAAGGTGGCTCAGTGGTAGAGCAATTGCCTTGCAAGCCTGAGGTCCTGGGTTCGATTCCTCAGCACCACATAAGCAAAAAGAAAAAAGCCGGAAGTGGTGCTGTGGCTCAAGTGGTAGAGTGCTAGCCTTGAGCTGAAGAGCTGAGGGACAGCGCCCAGGCCCCCAGAGTTCAAGCCCCACGACCGGACCCCCCCCCCCAAAAAAAAACAACTTTGGGGGAAGTGAGGAGTTGGGGAGGGGGGGGAGGGAAGGGATGGTAGGGGAAAAACAAAGGAGGAGGTAACTGCTCTAAAGGAAATGTTCTCCTTACCTTGTTTATGTAACTGTAACCCCTCTGTACACTATTTTTACAGTAAAAACATTTTTAAAAAGAGTGTAAAGCAGGTCAAGGAAGATGGCTTAGTGGTAGAATGCTTGCCTAGCATGCATGAAGCCCTGGGTTCGATTCCTCAGTACCACATAATCAGAAAAGGCTGGAGTGGGCACTGAGGCTCAAGTGGGACAGTTCAAGTCCCAGAACCAGTAAAAAATAATAATAATAAATTATATATATAATTACATATATAAACAAATATAAATCTCATGTATAAAAGAACACCACTGGGGATATGACTCAACTAGTAGAGGGGGCCTAAATTCAGTCCCCAGTACCACAAAGAACACACCAATAACCAATTGGATGTATTTCTGGAAGGTAATTTATTTTAATGTTAGAGATCATTAATACAATTCACTATATTAATAGAGCAATGGAGGAAAATAATATGATCATTTTCATAGATGCTGTGAATATATTTGACATTATTCAACATCCAGTTCTTATTTAACATACTTTTCATAAACTAAGAATAGATATATACTTGCTTACCAATATGGAATTTAAAACAGCTTGATACTGGTATATAAATAGACAGACAGACTTAGAACCAGAATGAATACAGTTCAGAAATGATGACAAATATGCATGGGACTTTAGTATTGGAATCCAAGCCACATTTGAAGGCATTGGGGGGAAAATTCATATTCAACAAATGTGCCAACAACTGGCTAGACTCAGGCTGAATATATACCACATTCCTTACATCAAACAAATTCCACATGATATTAAGAAACTAAATGTATTAGAAAAATAGTTGAATGCTTATGATCTTGGGATGAGGAAAGTGGATGTAAACAAGATATAAGATGCAAAAGACATTGTTACTAGTGGCTCATCCCTGTAATCCTAGCAAATCAGGAGGATGAGATCTGAGGATCACAGTTGGAAGACAGCCCTGGCAGGAAAGCCGATGAGTCTCTTATCTCCAACTAAAACACCAAAAAACTGGAAGGGGAACTGTGGCTCAAGTGGTAGCATGCTAACCTTGAGCACAAAAGCTCAGGAACAATGCCAAGGCCCTAAGTTCAAATCTCAGGATGGGCACAAAAAGAAATTCCAAAGCCTTAAGAAAAATGTTAACATATTTCACTACATTCAAATGGAAAACTCTTGGCAGGGAGAATTTTGTCTCATAATACTTTTAGATACATCAAATATTTAAACTTATCAAAATCATAAAAAAGAACATGGAAGATTTTTTAATAATATCAAAGTGAGAAAAAGCCTTTTCCAAACAGGACATAAAATCCAGTACACAGAATGAAAAGACTGACATATTCGCATGCATAAAATCTTTAGGGGTTGTCAATGTTTTCTCAACTTAAAATTTGTGCTATAAAGTGAAAAATCTGTAGTGATGTACAATGGAATAAAAGACCCAAAAGAACTTTCTAATTTTGTATCTGCAAAAGGAAGTTTATGAAAATATAAAAAGAATTATCAAAGTGTATTTGTACAGGCAAAAAAAGTTTGCAAGGCTTTCTCTATTCACACTTCCCTTGGAAATGCCAACTTAGTGCTTTGGAGTGTCTGGTGATAGAAACCATATGTCAGTAACTAAATAACATTGAAGTAAGTGAAAGATTCAAATCTAATATGATGTGAAGATTTTTTTACATATAAAACACATTTTTCTAATTAAAAAATCTTTTGAGGTCTGAATGGGAAAAAACACACAGGTTAACACTTTACCAACAATGATAATTCATACCACCAATATAACACATTCTCAATTTATAAAGAACTCCAACAACTCAATAAGAAAAATCAATGGTTAATATGAACTGCACCCATATTAGATTTCTTCGCTGTAACCCATACCTTTTGTATCATGATTCTAGATCCAATATGTTCATCTTTATGGTTGCCTTAAATCTGGCAGGCATGTTTTCCATGTTTCCTTCTGTTAATGAAAATATTTAACAAAGGGTTGAGAAGAGCCTTCTTCTTGGTGAGACTAGTCATCACTACAGGAAAACATCCATCTACCTCTTTGGGTAATGAACTACCAATTCAGTGGTCGCATCATCTATTATTTTACTAATACTACCTATTTCCGCTTACCCATAGGATGTCTGGAGATCTAAGTGTTTCACTGCAAAATGTCCACAGAATTCCTTTGCTTGCCATCCTTCTCTGAAACCCCTTTCACAAGTATTTAAAATTAATAAAGAAGCAAGTTCTTTACTACACCCTGCAGGCTTCTCAGTCAATTACCCAGAATTGAAACTTTCAGAAAGCTATGATTTTCTCCTTCCCCCTACCGCCCCCCCCCCAAAAAAAAACCCTTTCATAGCACATTTTTACAGGACATTGTAAAATGTGAAGGTACACAACTGTTTGCCCCCTGGAATCAACTCACTGCTACCCAAAATAAACCTAAAAACTGAACACAGCAGCTGGCAAAGAGATAGAAGCCTCTAACCAGGGGAAAGGAAGCTAAATACACACTGCAGAGAATTACCAGAGAAACAATCTCTGTAACATCTTCTTGCTTTATATCTAGCTCTAACACACACACACACACACTATGGTGGAAATGTTAGGAGAATAACATATATTCTGGTTTCTTCTGGAATCAGATACTGTGGCATTGAATGGTTACATAGGTATAACATTAACAGAAAAAAATGCTATTTTTCTGAGTTTATGTTTAAAGTACACAGCCCATGGGGGAAAAAATCCATTTTCTTTTTACTTATCCTACTAAATTTGAGCGAAATTGCCCTGGAAAGACTTTTATTTCCTTGCTAAGATTGTTTTTAATTAGCATACATTAGTTTTACAAGAGTAATTTATTGTGACATTAATACATACATGTTGGTGGTGGTGGTGGTGGTGGTGGTTGTGGGGCCTGAACTCTGAGCCTGGGTGCTGTCCCTCAGCTCAAGGCTAGCGCTCTACCACTTGAGCCACAGCGCCACTTCCAGCTTTTTTCTTTTTGCCTATGTGGTGCTGAGGAATCGAACCCAGGGCCTTATCCATGCAAGGCAAGCATTGTACCACTAAGCCACCTTCCCAGCCCCTACAATGTACTTTTATTAGATCCATGCCCTCCTCTCTTGTCCTCATCCTTTCTTCCCTTCGAAAACAATTTCAGCTAGTTTCATTGGTCGATTTTTCATAAAGGCAAATAAAATACTTCAACTCTTATCTTCATTCACCTGCTCCCTCCCCATTACTTCCCCCCAAAAAAGAGCCTATTTTACTTTCTTGTCCTTTGGTTTGTTTTTAGTGTGTATTCATTGCACCAACCGGTATTTTATCACTGAATTTCAGATATGCATAATTATAGTTAATCAAAATAACCCTCGGGGCTGCGAAGGTGGTTCAGTGGTAGACCACTTGCCTTGCATGCCTGAGGCCCTGGGTTCAATTCCTCAGCACCACATAAGCAAAAAGAAAAAAGCTGGAAGTGGCACTGTGGCTCAAGTGGTAGAGCGCTAGCCTTGAGCTGAAGAGCTGAGGGACAGCGCCCAGGCCCAGAGTTCAAGCCCCACAACCAGACCCCCCCCCAAAAAAAAAAATAACCCTCATTCCCACTTTCTCTTTCTCCATCCCCAACTGACCAATGGCATTTTTGTGTGTGTGAAAATACTGTACAGAGGGGTTACAATTACATGGGCAAGATAGTGAGTACATTTCTTATCAAGCATTGTAGCCTCCTCCTTTGTTTACCTTTCCCATCCCTTCCCATCCTCCCTCCCCTCCCCCACCCAATCCTCCTCCCCCAAGTTGTAAAGTTCATTTTTGACATGACAACTTGTACTTTTCATTGTTGCAACAGGTCCACCTGTATCCTTATTTAAACGACTTGTTTTTCCCCTTCCCCTCCACAAATTATACCAACATCAAATACAGTGAAAGCAGGGGTTATACTGTCGGGGAGGGACATACAAAGCAACAAAGAAATAATCTTATAATTGGGTTAGAAACAAATGCATGAAAGAAAAAAACATTTAAAATACATATCTTAGGGTTCATTTTCCTAACATCACCTTATCTGACCTTTTCTGCTTGACTCATACATATACTAGATATTGCAAATAAGGGAAATCATGGGACCTATGTTTCTTTGGGCTTGGCTTACTTCACTTAATATAATTTTTTCCAAGTCTTTCCATTTCCTAACAAATGGGGCAATGTCATTCTTTATGATGGAGGCATAGAATTCCATTGTGTATATATACCACATTTTCTTGATCCATTCATCTACTGAGGGGCATCTGGGTTGTTTCCAGATCTTAGCTATGGTAAATAATGCTGCAATAAACATAGTTGTGCTGTTAGCTTTAGTGTGGTCTTGTTTGTAAACATTTGGGTAAATGCCCAAAAGTGGGACTGCTGGTGACCAATGGCTTTCATTGAGATTCCTTATGCCATCTTCCTACATAGTTAACAATGTATTCTAATATTATTCATCTTCCATCATTCTTTCTCCCATTTGGCCCCTTCCCCTCATCTACTGCAATAGTTAGAATAATTTCAGCTGCATAAACAGTCCAATAGTTGGAATAATGTTTTCTATATCTGTATGTATGTGTGTATATATACATGTCCATGAATATAATGTATGATCTTGAGCTCTAGCTTGTACAGATGAGAAAAAACAGGCAATATTTGCTTTTTTAGCTTGGTTTATCTTACTCAACCTGATGATCTCCAGTTATTATTTTTTTTTTTCAGTCGTGGGGCCTGAACAGGCCGGGGTGCTGTCCCTCAGCTCTTCAGCTCAAAGCTAGAGCTCTATCACTTGAGCCACAGCACCACTTCCAGCTTTTTCTGCTTATGTAGTGCTGAGGAATCAAACCCAGGACCTCATGCATGCAAGGCAAGTACTCTACTACTAAGCCACCTTCCCAGTCCTTGATCTCCAGTTCTATCTCATTTTCCAATCTTTCCCTTATGCTCTCATTTTTCGTTATACTTAAGTAATATTCCATGGAATATATGTGCCATATTTTCATCTGTTGGTTGTTGGGTATCTAGGCTGTATCCTCAGTTAAGTTATTGTGAACAGCATTGCAATAAACATGGGCACACAGGTATCTTTTTTTTTTTTTTTTTTGGTTGTTCATGGGGCCTGAACTCTGGGCCTGGGTGCTGTCCCTCAGCTCTGCAGCTCAAGGGGAGCACCTACCACTTGAGTCACCATACCACTTCTGGCTTTTTCTGCTTATGTGGTGCTGAGGAATCGAACCCAGGGCCTCATGCATACAAGGCAAGCACTCTACAACTGAGCCACCTTCCCAGCCCAGGTATCTTCTTTGTACATTGATTTACACTCCTTCAGATATGTCCAAGAGTGGTATGGTGGGCTCATAAGGTAGGTCTATTTCTTTCTTTTTTGTTCATTCTGGGGCTTGAATTCAGGGTGTGGGAGCTGTCCCTGAGCTTTTCTGCTCAAGGCACTCTACAACTTTGAGTCACAGCACCAAGTCCAGTTTTCTGGTGGTTAATTGGAGATAAGAGTTTCACGGCCTCTGGGTTGGGCATCTGGGTTGTTTCCATATCTTAGCTATGGTAAATAATGCTGCAATAAACATAGTCGTGCTGGTAGCTTTAGTGTGGTCTTGTTTGTGATCATTTCGGTAAATGCCCAAAAGTGGGATTGCTGGGTAATAGGGGAGCTCTATGTGGAGTCTTTTGAGGAACCTCCATAAAATGAACCCCAAGATAAGTATTCAAATGTTTTTGCTTTCATGCAATTGTTTCTAACATATTTATAAGATGATTTCTTTGTTGCTTTGTATGTCCCTCCCCCACGGTAAAACCCCTGCTTTCACTGTATTTGATGTCGGTATAATTTGTGGAGGGGAAGGGAAAAAACAAATTGTTTAACTAGGGATACAGGTGGACCCATTGCAACAATGAGATGTACAAGTCGTTATGTCGAAAAACGAACTTTACAACATTAGTGGGGGTGTGGGGAGGATCGGGTACGGGGAGGGAGGGGAGGATGGGAAGGGATGGGAAGGGGAAACAAAGAGGAGGCTACAATGCTTGATAAGAAATGTACTCATTATCTTGCCCATGTAATTGTAACTCCTCTGTACGGTATTCTCACAATAAAAAAAAAAAAAAAGTTTCACGGCCTTTCTGCCTGTGCTGGCTTTGAATAGTGACCCTCAGATCTCAGCCTCCTGAGTAGCTAGGATTACAGGTGCAAAACAGCAGCACCTGGCTACTTTTCATTCTTTGAGGAAGCTCCATAATGATTTCCATAGTGGTTACATTCCCCGGCCAACTGTGTATGAAGGTTCCTTGTTCCTAGCATTTTTTGGTGTTTGTTTTCTTGCTCATAGCCATTCTGACTGGGTTGACATGAATTGGTAACTTTTGATTTTCATTTCCTTTATGCTTCTAAGGATGTTGAACATTTCTTATGCATCTATTATCCATCTGCACTTCTGAGAACTGTTTGCCTACTTATTAAGTGTATTATTTGTTCTTTCACTGTTTAATTTTCTATATTAATCCTTTAGCTATTGAATAGCTAATGATGATTTTCTCTCATTCCGTGGGTTGTCTCTGGTAATTGTTTCCTTTGCTGTGAAGAAAGTTTTTAATGTGATGTAATGACATTTACAGATGCAGTAGAATTTTCAATGACATATTTTAGAGGAACGAGCTATGATTAGTACTAAAATAACAATATGTTTTACTTAAAATGTCACAGAGAAAAAATGATTAAAGGGAAATGTGTAGTAGAATGTCAGAGATTCCAAAAATAGGATTACTCAGCTGGTATTACCTCACACATTGTTCCTCTAGAAAGCTCAGTTTCACACCACTTCTAATATTTTCCCATTTGGATTTACCATCTCCTTTTCAGATCTCTTCAATAGGTAAAAAATAATGCTTTTATTTGTTACAACAGGAGAAAATAATGTATACAGTGTATCTTAGATATGCAGTTGGCTGGGAGTTGCTTGATGTCCAAAAACAATTATTAAATTAAAATATCATGGGTTAGGAGCAATGGGTGACAATGTTGTCAGACACTTTGTATTCATATGCTGTTTTGTAGAATGGAAACTTCTTTGTACAACTACTTAAAGAAAATAATAATTACAATGTTAAAAAATAAAAATATCATGCTGCTATTCTAAATGCAATAGTTAAGGTGGTGACATAGTTCTCATTCAGGTACATTATTGTATCAAATTGTGTTTGGTAGGGTCACAAAATACTGGTTCTAATTAGAGATATACTGTATGATGTCATTTCTCATTTCAGGATAGAGAAAAAAAGTGAATTTTATGAAGCATTGACTATAAACCAGATAGTCTAAGAAGTGTTTTACATGTACTATCATATGAAGTAGAAAGAATATTTTTTTCCTAAAGTACTAGGGAATAAATTCAGGGCCTTAGGCTTTCACTTGATCCATGTCCTTATCCCCTTTGTTTTTAGATTTATATTTTTCTTTTTCTTGTTTTTTATTTGGGGGGGGTCCGGTCGTGGGGCCTGAAGTCTGGGCCTGGGCGCTGTCCCTCAGCTCTTCAGCTCAAGGCTAGCCCTCTGCCACTTGAGCCACAGCGCCACTTCCAGCTTTTTTCTTTTTGCTTATGTGGTGCTGAGGAATTGAACCCAGGGCCTCATGCATGCAAGGCAAGCACTCTACCACTGAGCCACCTTCCCAGCCCCATAGAGTTATATTTTTCAGATAGGATGTTGAGCTAATTTTGCTAGAGCTGGCCACAAACCATTATCTTCTTAGCTGAGCCTCCCAAACTGCTGGGATTACAAGCAAGAGCCCTCCTCCACTGGCCCTATAGTTTACATTCTGAAGAAGAAACAGGCACAAAGAAAGTAAGTAGTTTGACCAAGATCATTTCCAAAAAAGTGATAGAACATGATATGAAGTCAAACTAATTTTAGAGCTTGAACTTAATCACTACACCAGGGAAGGAACTTGATGCTTCTGTTGACGATAGGTCGGGATAGTAAGTAATATAACAGCAACTTTAGCTTTTTTTGTTGTTGTTGTTTAGGTGCTACTCCTGAGGCTTGAATTCGGGGCCTGGACACTGTCTCTGAGCTTTATTTTCTTATTTTTTTATTTTCTTGCCCAAGGCTAGCACTGTACCACTTGCACCACAGCCCCACTTTGGGCTTTTTCTGAGTTTAGTATTGGAGATAAGAGTCTCCTGAACTTTCCTGGCTAGACTGGCTTCGAACTGCAATCCTAATATCTCAGCCTCCTGAGTAGCTAGGATTGCAGGCGTGAGCCACCAGCACATGTTCGTACCTTACTAAATAAATAACTTCCTTTTGGCAATACTGTATTTTTGTTTGTTGATTTTGGTTTTAGTTTTAATTTTTTTTTTCCTTTGGTGGTACTGGAAATTGAACCCAGAACCTCATGTTTGCCAGGCAAGTGCTTTATACTTGAGCTATGGGCCCCAGTTTTACTTGAGGGGGTTACCTGTACTGGGACTTGAACTTGGGGCCTCCCACCATCACTCAACTTTTTCCCTTGCAGCTGGCACTCTGATAGTCTCAGAGGGTTTTCTGCCAGAGCTGGCTTTAAATCTTGATCCTCAGATCTTAGCCTCCTGGGTAGCTAGGACTACAAGTCTGAGCCACCTGTGCTCAGACAATTTTCCTGATTTCAGAATTTCTTTAAATAAATCACTATGAAATAAGAGAACTCTCATTACTTACATTGGACTCTATGAATATTTTCTGTATGTCTATCTCATAAGAGTGATACTCCACACAGGATACTCTTTCCCTTTTTTCTCTCTTTTTGAGATAGATTCTGACTGTGTATTATAGACTAGAATTGAACTCATGGTTCTCCTTTCTCAGATTCCCAAGTACTGACATTACAGGTGTGCACCACTATGCCTGGATTCCATAAATAGTTTCTATGTCTATAAATTACTTTGAGATCTTTAAAAGTGGCCTGATAGTATTGATAGAAAGACTAGGAAGGCAAACAAGAAAGATAATTTTTCTGACATTCTAGAATATTTTAAAATATGAAGCTCAGAAGCTTGATTGAAGGATATGTCAAGAAAGACTGCATGGTATACTAACAAGGAACACCAGACCCAATGCTATTGAGATTAACTTTTATTTTATATTTAACTTAGCACAATTTTCACAGAGCAAATGGCTATAATCCTTTTTTATACAATATTCAATAAAACACAATTCCTACGTGTTCTAAAACACCCAATACTGATATTTCAGAATATTGTTTTATCATTGAAATCCACTCATTCTAATTCTTTGCGTGATGTACTAGTAAAAATCCATTAACAATTTGAGCTGTACCCATACTTCTTTTGAATTGCACACAGATCCTGTTTGTCATCTTCCTGTTTTCAAAATGATCTTTCTTCTCTACACCATGTTCTCAAAGCCCCCCTTGAATAACAATCACAAATCCAGTCCTCATATTTCCTCAACCATATGCCAATTACCTATTTTTTTCATTCTCACTCCAAAAGAAATAAATCTAGCTTCCACATGCCAAATCACTCACTGCTTTTATGCTGTCTCCCTTGATTTAGGGGTGGGCAACAATTATTATTTCTAATATTAGTCATGGTCTTCCAGAGAATAGGAAGGCTATAATTCTTGCTTTACTGCAATTGGTAAATCATGCAAGTGAAAAACAGCAGAAGCCCATAATTTATATCTTCTCTGGGTTCTTAATCTAAGACTCTGACATTTGAATTAGAGTCAGTAATATATGGTTAAAATTAAACCATGAAGCAAGCCTATATAAATTACTATAAAATCTAACTCTAGCACCCGGAAAGGTATAAATTAAAAAACAAGATTGAAATTCTACCTTTTATGCTTTTTAATATACCTTAATACTATAGCATATAACATGCTAAATAGATGTATATTTTGTTTTATTTATATTTCCTGTTAACATAGCTTTGAGCCTTTGATCTAAAGTAAAAGCTAATAATTTTTAGATGGCAAGTGATTCCTCTGAATACACATTTTTCCAGTTAATGAAATTCTAGAAACACTTTCATATGATCAAATCTATCCTCCATTTATTCTAAGCATTGGGGATTACATCCTATTTTCTCTCAGTTGTAATTCAGGTCTCCTTTCTTTCCCATCCTCTTCTTTTCTCACTCTGGTAGCTGTTTTCTAGGAATCATGAAAAAGCTGAAATTGTACAAGATCAAAATACTGTTAATAACTACAAGAATTACCGGCTGGTCTCAGATGAAGCAAGGGGAGGTGGTCCTTGTTTACATGACTTAAAATTAATTATATATGAATGATGGCCTATTGGTGTGGAAGTCAACCTTTTCCCCTTTTTCCTATATCACTGGAGGGCTCTTCATCCATTTCTTTATCCACCCATTTCCTAGCACTACTTAATACTTCTTGCACCTAGTATTAGTTACAAGTAGAAACACCGCTAACAAGGGAAGAACTACAATTTGGTGTGTTTATTTTACAATGCTGGGGATTGAGTCCAGAGCCTGATACATGCTAGAAAAGTCTTCTACCAGTTAGCTTCACTCTCCACCCATCTTTGTGTATGTGTGAGAGTGGGACACACGGAGCAAAGACTTTTACACTCATCATTTTCATTCTATAACATCAGTACAAGATTAAGCCATTACATCCTCACCGAGAAGAGGACAAAACTCAGGCAAAAGAATGATAGAAATGTTCCCAACATTTTCACATCCTATGACAAGCAGAAAAAAGAAATAGAAAAACTGAACAGAGAAGCTCTGCTCACCCTACTTATTGCCGTCTCTCTCTACCTCCCAAACCCAAGGCTCATCTTCATGGGCCCAGTGGTCACAGATGCCTAACCAGCCTACTATTCTCAGTGAGCTTTAAATGGTATCCCCTTATAGTGCTATTTTAAACTTAGCTCTTAAAGGTTATTCACAAGTAGAACATGGCAGCACATGGCTGCAGTCCCAGCACACAGGAGGAGCAAGAGTTTTAGGCAAACCTGGGCTATCCAGTGAGACTCTGTCAAAAAAAATCTGTTATTTACAATAATGTTATACATAAAATCTTAGCTGCAAATGAAAGGATGAAAAAACCTTTCAACTTCCATTTCAGGATTATAAAAGACTAGGTCTCCTGGAAAATCTTCCAGTAAAAAGTATATAGAAATTCTGTGGGAAATTCTGTAGAATTTTTCCCCAGAAGAAGGGGAAATTCCCAGAAGCCAAAAAATTAAGAAGATGAGAACAAAACAGTAATAGGTGCTGAATATGTTTGCACTTGTCAGTAACCAATATTCAAAGAGATATTAGGAAAGAATATCTCAGTATTTATGAAAGTTATAAATTCTAAATTCAAAAAACACAACCCCTAGACAGGTTTTTTAAAGAAATGTATACATAATATATACATATAGATAGGCAATATATGATATCTACAATATATGTCATATATATCATGTATAATATATAGGACATGTTTGTGATTGTGGGATTATTTGAAAGAATTAGAGTGGGAGGAGACAAAAAAATGTTTGAGGGTGGGGCTGGAAAGGTGGCTCAGTGGTAGAGAGCTTGCCTTGCATGCATGAGGCCCTGGGTTCAATTCCTCAGCACCACATAAGCAAAAAGGGAAAAAAAGCCAGAAGTGGCACTGTGGCTCAAGTGGTAGAGCGCTAGCCTTGAGCTGAAGAGCTGAGGGACAGCGCCCAGGCCCAGAGTTCAGGCACCACGACCGGACCCCCCCTCAAAAAAAAAGAATGTTTGAGGGTGATCAGTATCGAAATATGTATTTCTATAAATGAAGATGGTAAGACAAAACCCACTGAAAGCTTGAATAAAGCAGGGAATGTAGATGGAGAAAGTAAGAGTAATGAAGGTATTAATCTGATTGAAGTTCAATGCATGCATTGTAAAATACCATGGTGAAAATCCTTTGAAAAATTAGCATATATTAAAAAATGAAGGGAGGCTGGGAAGGTGGCTCAGTGGTAGAGCGCTTGCCTTGCATGCCTGAGGCCCTGGGTTCGATTCCTCAGCACCACATAAGCAAAAAAGGAAAAAGCCAGAAGTGGCGCTGTGGCTCAAGTGGTAGAGTGCTAGCCTTGAGCTGAAGAGCTGAGGGACAGCACCCAGGCCCAGAGTTCAAGGCCCCACAACCGGACCCCCCCCCAAAAAAAATGAAGGACAGGAATGTAAAACAGGTCCTGTCCTCTATAGGGGTACTAAATGGACAGGGAAGGGAAATAGAGAAAATGAAGGAGGGTGAATATGGTCAAAGTACTTTATGTAGATGTGTGGAACTGGAACAATGGGTCTCATCAAAGTATGCATACATGGACATATCTAAATGAAACTCCCTTGTATAATTTGCTGATGCTAATAAAAATGTTAAATACTGCCAGGTGCCAGTGGCTCATGCCTGTAATCCTAGCTATTCAGAACTCTGAGATCTGAGGACAGCAGATCAAAGTCAGCCCAGGAAGGAAAGTCTGTGAGATGCTTATCTCTGTAGAGAGGATAAATAAATACTCAGAAAAGGCCAGAAGTGGCACTGTGGTTCAAGTGGTAGAGTACTAGCTTTGAGCCAAAGAAGTTCAGGGACAGCACCCAGGGCCTGAGTTCAAACTCCATGACTGGCACAAAAAAGTTAAATAGTCAAGTTCTGTGGTTCAAGTGGTATAGAATTAATTATACTTGGGCAACAAAGCTCAGGGACAGTGCCCAAGCCCTGAATTCAAGCCCCAGAACCAGTACATGTGTGTACACACATGTGCACACACACATACACATATACACACAGAAAATGGGAAAGAGGCAGAAAAGTAATATAAAATAGTGAACATGTATCAGTAAGTATAATAAATGTATAATAACCTCACAATGGAAATATTCAGGCCAGATTAAAAATAAATCCAGTCTATTTTCAGGAGCATGTGCAGATAAATTTTTCTATCACTCTCACTAAATACAACTTAAAACCTCACACATTATTTATAAAACAAACATAAGAAGTTGAGTGGACTGGGAAAGTGGCTTAACGGTAGAATGCTTGCCTAGCATGCATGAAGCCCTGGGTTCAATTCCTCAATACCACATAAACAGAAAAGGCCAGAAGTGGCACTGTGTCTCAAGTGGTAGAGCGCTAGCCTTGAAGCTCAGGGACAGTGCCCAGCCCCTGAGTTCAAGCTCCTGGACTGGCAAAAAAAAAAAAGGTGGAGACAGAGGCAGAGGGTTGAGGAACCTTGGGATCCAATAAATGACAAGATGGTTATTTTAATGGATTTTCTTTTTGACTCAACATGCCAGGCTTGCAGTTGAATTAGCTAGCAGCCCAGAAATAACAACGGACATAGACAAGAAAAATCCTTCGCAAAAGTCTGATCTCTCTAAGCCAAATAGAATTCAAAGCCAAATGCAAAACTGGGCAGGCAGTGGTTCACACCTGCAATCCTAGCTACTTAGGAGCCTGAGATCTGAGGTTGGTAGTTTGGAGCCCTACTCAGGTAGGAAAATTTATGAAACTATTACCTCCAGTTAACTACCTAAAGGAAGTGGAGCTGTGGCTCATGTGGTAAAGCATTAAAGTTCAGCAAAAACAAAAACAAAAAACAAAAACAAAAAACTCAGGGACAGTGCCCAAGTGCTGAGTTCAAGCCCTGGGACTGGCGTGCACGTGCGGGCACACACACACACACACACACACACACACACACACACACACACACACAGAGCCAGGTAATCTCTTGGAATTTCCTGAAACCCATTGGGGCTACTGCTCACTAACACTAGTTTTACCTAGTCTGATCTTTGAATTGGTGATTACTACTTTCTTGGTTCTGTTATAAAACACCCACATTACTGCTTATTGATGTAAGAGTGTCTACCTAGGTGTGACTGCTGCCCCTATGGCTTACCTCTAGAAATTGTTCACTCACAGCCTCTGCTTGGTGTCTACTCATTCCATGCTCACTTGGGAAGTAAGTGTACTCATGCCCAGTAACTTTCCAGAGCCTTCTCCAAGCTCTTAATTATGCCAATCATAGGGGATTATTTTTGTCTTCTAATTCATTATACCATCATGCTATTCTTAATATCTTATCATGTTAGATGCAGTACTTCACAAGAGCTTACCATTTTCCCAGGCTGCATCTGAAGATGTAATAAATTGGTTTTGTTGCTTAAGAATCTCCAAAATTCCCAATCCGTGGGCTTTCTATTGATCTTGCTAGCTATATCCTTTGCCATGCAGAAACTCTGCAATTTCTTGCAATCCCATTTGTCCAACCTTTCTTTGATTTGATGTGTTTCTGGGTCTCTATTAAGAAAATTTCAGCCTGTGCCAAGGAGACCTAGGGTTTCTCCTATTCCATCCTGTAATGTTTCCAGAGTGTCTGCTTGACTCCGAGGTATTTGATCCATTTGGAGTTGATTCTGGTGCAGGGTGATATATCTTCACTAGCCATACAACAGACAAGGGTCTCATATCTAAAATATACCTGGAACTCAAAAAATTAAATCCCCCAACAACAAATCCTCAAAGAAACAACTGCCCAATAAATAAGTGGGTTAAAGACTTAAAGAGAAACTTCTCTGAAGAAGAAAGAATGATGGCCAATAGACACATGAAGAAATGCTCAACCTCCCTAGCCATAAAAGAAATGCAAATCAAAACAACATTGAGATACCACCTCACCCCAGTTAGAATGGCTATAATCAAGAACTCTAATAACAACAGATGCTGGAGGAGATGTGGACAGAAGGGAACCTTACTGCATTGTTGGTGGGAATATAAACTTGTTCAACCACTTTGGAAAAGTTTTTGAGGTTCCTCAAAAGACTCCACATAGAGCTCCCCTATGACCCAGCAATCCCACTTTTGGGCATTTACCCAAATGATCACAAACAAGACCATACTAAAGCTACCAGCACAACTGTGTTTATTGCAGCATTATTTACCATAGCTAAGATATGGAACAAACCCAGATGCCCCTCAGTAGATGAATGGATCAAGAAAATGTGGTATATATACACAATGGAATTCTATGCCTCCATCATAAAGAATGACATTGCCCCATTTGTTAGGAAATGGAAAAACTTGGAAAAATTTATATTAAGTGAAGTAAGCCAGGCCCAAAAAAATATAGGTCCCATGGCTTCCCTTATTTGTAATAACTAGTAGATGTCTGAGACAAACAGAAACTGTCAGACAAGTTGATGTTAGGCAAAATGAACCCCAAGATAAGGATTCAAATGTTTTTTTTTCTTTCTTGCGATTGTTTCCAACATATTTATAAGATGATTTCTTTGTTGCTTTGTATGTACCTCTCCCATGGTATAAGCCCTGCTTTCACTGTATTTGATATTGATATAATTTGTGGAGGGGAAGGGAAAAAATTGTTTAAATAGGGTTGCAGGTGGACCCATTACAACAATGAGATGTACAAGACGTTTTGTTGAAAAACGAACTTTACAACTTTGGCAGGGTGGGGGATGGAGAGAGGAAGGGATGGTATGGGGAAACAAAGGAGGAGGCAACAATGCTTGATAAGAAATGTACTCACTATCTTGCCCAAGTAATTGTAACCCCTCTGCATGGTATTTTCACAATAATTTTTTTTAAATCTCCAAAATTCATCCACTGAGGGGCATCTGGGTTGATTCCCTATCTTAGTTATGGTAAATAATGCTGCAATGAATTTGGTTGTGCTGGTGGTATTACTGAGGGCTGCTTTATGGTCAATTGGATAAATGCCCAGGAGTGGGATTGCTAGGTCACAGGGAAGATCTATGCTTAGTCTTTTGAGGAACTTCCATACTGCTTTCCAGAGTGGTTGAACAAGTTTACTTTCCCACGAATAGTATAGTAGTGTTCCCTTTTGGCCATATCCTTCCAGGATCTGTTATTATTAGTTTTCCTGATAACGGCCATTCTAACTGGGGTGAGGTGAAATCTCAGTGTTGTTTTGATTTGCATTTATTTTATGGCCAGAGATGTTTAATATTTCTTCGTGTGTCTATTGGCCATTCTTATTTCTGCTTTGGAGAAGTCTCTCTTTTAAGTATTTGTCCCACTTATTAATAGAGTTGTTGTTTCTTTGAGGATTTGTGGGGGAGGTTAATTTTTTGAGCTCTAACTGTATTTTAGATATGAGGCCTTTGTCTGATTTATAGCTAGTAAAGATATTTTCCCATTCTGTGAGTTTTCTATATATCTTGATAGCTATGACCTTTGCCATGCAGAAACATCTCAGTTTGATGCAATCCCATTTATCTAGCCTTTCTTTGATTTGTTGTGTTTCTGGATATTTACTTAGGAAGTTTTGACCTGTGCCAAGGAGCCCTAGTGGTATACATACACAATGGAATTCTATGTTTCCATCAGAAAGAATGGCATTGTCATGGAAAGACTTGTAAAAATTATATTAAACAAAATAAGCCAGACCCAAAGAATATAGGCTGCATGGTTTCCCTCATTTGTAATCATTGGAATATGCCTATAAATCCACAAGTCAATTCAATGGATA
This sequence comes from Dipodomys spectabilis, assembly GCF_019054845.1. NCBI lineage: Eukaryota > Metazoa > Chordata > Mammalia > Rodentia > Heteromyidae > Dipodomys > Dipodomys spectabilis. The sequence continues at coordinate 1,518,931 of NW_024871002.1, read as the reverse complement.
GAAAAGACAAATAATTACACTTGGACACAATTTTTATTAATTAAATAGCACTCTAAGCTTGCATACTGAGAACAAAGGAGGATGTTCTTAGGAGAGGTTCACAATGGCTTAATAGCTATGTGCAATATGACCATACAAAATGATGCTTATCAAAATGAACTCCAAAAAATGGAAATAAGAGATTTTTTTAGCTGGGCACTGGTGGCTCAAGCCTGTAACCCTAGCTACTCAGGAGGCTGAGATCTGAGGACAGCAATTCAAAGCCAGCCAGAGCAGGAAAGGCCGTGAAACTCTCATCTCCAATATACCACCACAAAACCGGAAGTGGCTCTGTGCTCAAGTGGTAGAGCACTAGCCTTGAGCTGAAGAGCTGAAGGACAGTGCTCAGGCCCAGAGTTCAAGCCCCATGATCAACAACAAAAAAAAGAAGTTTTTTAATTGTACTGTTTGCAGTTATCTCTCTTTTCTTTCTTTTTCCTCCTTCAGTTTATTCCCTGATGTCACTTTTTCTTTCTGTACCCTTTGTCTTGTATATAAGTTTATCTGATTGGGGGAAAGGAAGCAGAATCACAGAAATGATGAGACAAAGCATGAACCAATTCAACATTGATACTTGCTAGATACTATGTTGGAACTGAACCTTACAACTTGAGGGGCGGGTAGGGAGGAGGGATGGGAAAAGTGGGAGAAAATGAGGGAGAGGTAGCACTGTTCAAAAAGAAATGTACTCATTACCTGACTTATGTAACTGTAACCTTTCTGTATACCACTTTTACAATAAAATTACATCTAAAAAAAGAATCTCCAAAATTTTACTAAAGATAACTTTCTTTTCCTTCCTAGGCATACTTCTCTAAGGGCTATATTTTACTTTTTCTTCCCAGGTGGATAAGATGAAATTCTTCCTTCTTCTCAACATACATTCACTTTCTCCATTGCCTAGAAACTTCATAGAAAAAAGTAATGAGATGAACAAACAAAAGAAGAAACATTGAAAGGTATTTAAAAATATGTAAGTATATATTTTAAAGCCTTACTAAATAGTACTAAATAAGCCTACAAAATACAGTACCAATTTAAATTTCTAATACCAATATTTAAAATGTTATTTCCCAAAGTCTTTGGCCCAACTGTGCCAAATCTTAATATCTCAATCCTTTAAATTGAATTTCTTTTAATTCTAACAAAGTTGCCATTTTTTATAATTTTATTGTTTGGGAGTGGATTTCCTATTCATGATCTTTGTCCATTATTTTACTTGTCCTTTTCAATCTTGCTTTCTCTATATAGTAAGACTATTAACCAAATTTTCCATTTGTCTATTTATGTTATTTACAATATTCTTCACTTTTCCATTTTTTAATGTTTATGAAGTCACTTTCTATTTTCTGATTTCTGTTTTTGTCTTCATGCTCAGAAGTATCTTTTACATGCTGCTAATATAAGCATATAGCTTCATGTCATTCTGTACTTTAATATTTTGGTTTCATTTAAGTGTTTAATTCATTTTCCTTTTAATCCTGGTATTAAATGTATAGTAAGCTTCTTTTTTTGTCTGTTGTAGGGCTTGAACTCAGGGCCTGGGTGCTGTCCCTGAGCTCTTTTGCCCAAGGCTAGTGCTCTACCACTTTGAGTCACTGTACCACTTTCAGTTTTCTGGTAGATTATTGGAGATAAGAGTCTCACAATCTTTCTTGTCTGGGCTGGCTTTGAACTGCGATCCTCAGATCTCAGCCTCCTGAGTAGCTAGGATTACAGGCATGAGCAGCAGCACCTGATTTTTGTCCTAAGTGGTCAGTTGTTATAACATTCTGGTGCCCTTTGTAAAACAGAAAAAATATATATATAGTTCTCCTAATTTTCCAGAACACTATGGTTTCAATGTGGTAATTAAACATGACTACCATAAACCTATTTCCAACATTACACCAACTTTAAGGAACTAAGGAACCTATTTCTAACCAAAATTCAAACTTTTATAGCTATATTCATCTGGACTTAAGCAAATGGTCAGCAGAAAGAGCCCTCCCAAATATATCTTGAGGAAGGAGAACATTTAATAATATTGTCTGCTCTATGTCACATGCTCTGACCATTTCCCAAAGAACAGTCAATGTGGTTCCTTACAATCTCCTAACTAGAGTTTAACTACTTTTAAAGAACTTCCTGTACCTCAACTGTCACAGTACCATCCCTGAGCCTAACCAGAGATATTTATTTCGCAAAGCATAGAAGTGAAAAGGGTATGTTCTCTTTAAGATAGCTTCAAGAAGTTGGGTAAAGCATCAATTATGTTAAAATGGAAACTCCAGCCAGGTGCTGGTGGTTCATGCCTATAATCCTAGCTACACAGGAGGCTGAGATCTGAGGATCACAGTTCAAAGCCAACCCAAGCAGGAAAGTCTGTGAGATTCTTATCTCCAATAAACCACTAGAAAACCAGAAGTGGTGCTGTGGCCCAAGTGGTAGAGCACTTGCCTTAAGCTGAAGAGTTGAGGGACAGTGCCCAAGCCCAGAGTTCAAGCCCCACGACCAACAACAAAAAAAAAAAAAGGAAACCCTCATCAGCTATTAAGGACATCAATCAATTATTGGAGTTTCCCCAGTTTCCCACCTTAATAATCCTACATACAGACCTTATCAAGAAGAAGCAAGACATGTTCTTTTGTCTTAGCTGCCAATGTGCCATCCAGCTTAAGGACAACCCAGAACCTGTAGTGTCTAACATGAAGTATAGCTTTGGCCAAAATTAGCAAACAGGTGGCATGGATCATCACAAAATCAACTGCAACAAATATCACCCAGGTTACTTTGGGAAAGTTTCTATGAGGCATGACCACTTAAAGAGCTTCTGTCTGTCAGCCTTAATAAATCGCAGATGGTCAATAACCAGACATGAGTAACTGCTGCCAGAACAAGACTGAGCTTGCTGCCATCACTGATGGGTTGTATCAGGCTATAACAAAGTTCTGCGGAAGGGAAAGCTCCCAAAATACCCTGTCATCCTGAAGGCCAAATTCTTCAGCAGTATTGCTGAGCAGAAGATTTACAGGTGTTGAAGGGGCTATATATGTCTTAGTAGTCTGAAACCACATAGAAGGAAGTTCATTAAATGCAAATCAATGTTCAAAGGAGAAGGAACAAAGAGGACAAGGAAGAAGAGGAAACGGATTTTACCTAGTCCCTGGCTGTTGCCACACCATGCCAGCCACTGAAATCCCTGTTTTTCTCCTTGCCTATCCTACCCCGACATACTCCTAAGTTATTGAAATCAAACTCTAATTCTATGGAAAGAGCTTTTTAATCACACGTTTCCTTCACAATATATTACCTTACTCTTGCACTGACTTCTTAAGGGAGACTTGGTTGAAGTTAAATACATAGTGCAGAAATAGAAATTACTGTCTTCTAAGTAGAAACATACTACTTCAAAGTCCTCTAAAGTACTTTAAAGTAACTAAGCAAATCAGAAAACTCAGTTTTGAACAAATGAAGAGAGCAGCATTTGTAGAAATAAATAACAAGACAGGTTTCAGTGGCTCATGCCTTGTAATCCTTGCTATTCAGGAGGCTGAAATATGAGGACCACAGTTCAAAGCCAGTCTGGGCAGGAAAGTTAGGGAGACTCTTATCTTCTCTTAACCATCAAAAGGCCCAAATTAAAGGTATAGCTCAATTGGTAGAACACTAGCCTTGAGCAAAATGCTCAAGGCCCAGACAGCACCCAGGCCCTGAGTTCAAGCCCCAGGACCAGCACAAAATAAATAAGTAAATATGCATATTACCTAAAGTGTGATCACTAAGCAGATGCTATATCATACAAGTCAAAAAAACAAAAAACAAGGAATCTCAGGCACTGATCATCCCAAGAGATTTCCTGGTATAAAAACTGTTTCCAGGAGCTGGGAAGGTGGCTCAGCGGTAGACTGCTTGTCTTGCATGCACGAGGCCCTGGGTTCAATTCTGCACACATTAGCAGAAAAAGCCAGAAGTGGTGCCATGGCTCAAGTGGTAGAGTCTTGAGCTGAAGAGCCCAAGCCCAGAGTTCAGGCCCCACAACAAACAGGGGGAAAAAAAGAAAAAAAACTGTTTCCAGCTAGCATCAGATAGAATTACAATAACCCAATATACACAGTGGAAAAGCATTAAGTACAAACTAAGATCCAAAGTATCCCTTTTAGAGATAGAAAGGAAAATGAGATGCTAGATCAGCTACCCATAGGGTTTTCCATTTATTTCATGAGAGAAGCTCCCTCCACACACATAAACAATTCACATCTGCAGCCCCCACAATAATGTGGAGAAAAATATCTCACATATATTCACTCTTGTGAAACACACATCCAGATTAAATATGCATTAATTCCATATATGCTGAGCACTGTTTATGTGCCATGCACCATGTAAGAGAGTGAACTTCCAGCAGTGAATCAGTCCTTGTTCTGGTCCTTACAAAGTTTCTGGTAGAGTGAGTGTAGACAAATTAAACAATTAAGTTGATCACACTCCTAGTATTTAGTAGGCCCAATGGATTCCCTTACTTATTCTTAATTTCTAAAAACCCTTGGGAAATTTTCCTCATTGATAACATGATGCATCTCTTGCCAAAGCTACAGTTTATCTAGCTAGTAGCAAATTCACTAGCCCCAGCAAATTCACTTGGATGTAGCTCAACAGAAGAACACTTTGGTGGCATTCAAGTCTATGGAGTACTATCACTGCCATGGCAAATACACACACACACACACACACACACACACACACACACACACACACACACACACGCACACCTGGTGATAACACATTTATTTCAATGTTTTTTATTCCCACCAAATAAACTTCAAGCTCCTCTGTTAGTATGACAACCAATGTCCTTCACATTTGACTACAACCTCGTCTCCTCTTTTTAAGCTATTGTCACTCTCCTCCATGTTTCTCCTAATGGATACCATATTGGCCCATATTAGACCACTCTCCAAAGACACCATACTCTATTAGGTTCCATGTCAATCTTGTTTCTTTTTTCTTTTTTTTGTCGGTCATGGGGTTTGAACTCTAGGCCTGGGTGATGTCCCTCAGCTCTTCAGCTCAGCACTCTATCGCTTGAGCCACAGTGCCACTTCCAGTTTTCTAACTGGTTTATTGGAGATAAGAGTCTCACAGACTTTTGTGCCTACGCTGGCTTTGAACCCGGGATCCTCAGATCTCAGCCTCCTGAATAGCTAGGATTACAGGCATAAGCCACTGGAGCCAGCTTTGTTCTATTTTTTAATTCCACTGAAATCTCTCTTTAACATACTTAATATAATTATTGTACAATACAAAAATGACCTCCTAATACCCCTCTGGTATAGTCTGGACCTTAAGTGACCCTTAAGGGCCCCAGGGAGGCACTATTGGTAGTTGGTAAAATCTTTCAGAAGTGGGGTCTATTTGGAGGTCTTCAGCCCATTGAGGGTATGCCTTTGAACCGTATAATGGAATTCTGGCTCCTTCCTCTTTCTTTTTTTTCTTCCTTGGCCATGAGGTGAACAGCTTTGCTGTGCCACATACTCCTGCCATGATAGGTTGTCCCCAAACCACTGGCTTAAAAGAAATTTATCTAGCCAGCCATGGACTGGAATTTCCAAAACTGTGGACCCAAAAATATCTTTACTCTTTTAAATTGATCATCTCAAGGACTTGTTATAGTGATAGAAAGCTGACTGACTCTCTTTAAAGCTTGTCAGTCGTTCCACTTTACGTGCAAGATAAAGTTGAAACTTTATAACATGTCAACCAAAGCCATTCACGATCTATCTTCTTCTTCTCTAATATAATTTATTACCATTTTCTGCCTTGTATCTCATATTCTGGCAATTCAAAACATGAATAGTTCCATGCTTGCACTATGTCCTTCCTTATCTCTGCCTCTGGAAGAAATCATCCCTCTCAGAATACCTCAGCTACATCCACTGCTTCATTTGCTTAATTCCTACGTATCCCATAATAATCCAGATACCATGTCCTAGAAATCTTCCTAGGAACTTACTCTTACAGGCTGGGTTATGTATCTCACACCCATCCTCCCATAATGTAGAATGTAAACTTCTGATAGTTTTCAGTTCAGTGTATTATAATTATACTTTTATGTTCAACTGAACATTTTGTTGGTTGCTATCTAAAAGGAGAAACTCTATCATATCTTTCAGTATATTCTCACAGTATAGTTTCACTGAATGATAAAAAGAATAATTCATATTCTGCATGATTTCTTTTTTTGGGGGGGGTCCGGTCGTGGGGCCTTAACTCTGGGCCTGGGCACTGTCCCTCAGCTCAAGGCTAGTGCTCTACCACTTGAGCCACAGCGCCACTTCCAGCTTATGTGGTGCTGAGGAATCGAACCCAGGGCCTCAGGCATGCAAAGCAAGCGCTTTACCACTGAGCCACCTTCCCAGCCCCTTCTGCATGATTTCTAATTGTGACTGCCTGTTGATATGTCAGTGTCCCCCATAAGACTAAGAACCCATACTAGTATAATGCTTTAATATGCATAAGGCTCTCAATAAATACTTGTCAAATGAATGTATATGATATACTTGAAAGCTATTACTTCTACCAGAAACATCTTTTCTCTTTCTTTCCTCGTGAAACATTTTACTTATTTTTTAGAGTTCAAATATCAACAGAATCAGAATTACTTCCTTGTCTGGACTACCACACTCCATTATACCAACTACATTATAGTATAGTTACATTTAAGAACAATCACCACTATTTGTGAATTCCTCAAGATCAAGAACTTTATTTACATTCATTTGCGCACATCTTGTGTCGAGAACATATAAATAGTAATTTGATAATATGAAGACTAGAATAGAGGAGATATGTGTCATGACAAAAGGACAGAGAAAATCAAGAAGAATTTTCAAATAAAAGTATTATGAAGGAAGAGAGCAGAAGAAATAAAATCAAGATGATTCCAAGTTTTGAAGCTGAATGACTAGAATAACTGAGTCATTTGAACCTGAGTAGGAGAAATCAAGAAATAAATGCTAGGTACAGGTTTGGGCAAGTAAGCTAATTACAAGTTTGCATTTGATTCTGGACCTGTTGGATTTAAGGTTCCAGTATGTATTCAGCCAACATTTAAAACCCAGACCTAAATTTAGAGTACAAGAAGAGATGTAAGATTAGCAGTCACTTTTGGTTGAAATGATCAGAAGTAAGAAATAAGAAAAAAATACTTACTATCAACATGCCAGTGTAAAGAAAAAGAAGTACTATATATTTTAAGTCATAAATGTATTTGATGATATGAACGTCTAATTGGAAAAGCAAAACATAAAAACATAAAATCATAGGCAGAAACTGGTGCCAATAGTTCATACCTGTAATCCTACATACTCAGGAGGCTGAGATCTGAGGATTTCGGTTTGAAGACATCCCTGGCAGAATGTTCAAGGTACTGAGTTCAAACCTTAGTAACGAAAAAAAGGGGGGGTTGAGGGAGGACCATGAATAAATAAATATGTACATAAAAAGAAAAGCATTCCATGTTGTTGCAAGATAATGTAGCATCTTAAATAAAGCAATTCTTGGGGCTGGGAAGGTGGCTCAGTGGTAGAGCGCTTGTCTTGCATGCTCGAGGCCCTGGGTTCGATTCCTCAGCACCACATAAGCAAAAAGAAAAAAAAAGCCGGAAGTGGCGCTGTGGCTCAAGTGGTAGAGCGCTAGCCTTGAGCTGAAGAGCTGAGGGACAGTGCCCAGGCCCAGAGTTCAGGCCCCACGACCGGACCCAAAAAAAATAAAAAATAAAAAAAAAAAATAAAGCAATTCTTCCAAAATCAGTGGATAAATCTAATATAATTTTCATCAAAAACATAAAGAATTGTTTAATATAAAGAAATTAGGGGCTGGGAAGGTGGCTCAGTGGTAGAGCACTTGCCTTGCATACATGAGGCCCTCGGTTCAATTCCTCAGCACCACATAAGCAGAAAAGGCTGGAAATGGGGCTGAGGCTCAAGTGGTAGAGCACTAGTTTACAGCTGAAGAGCTGAGGGACAGCACCCAGGCCCAGAGTTCAGGCCCCACGACCGACAAAATAAAGTTAGCCAGGCATTGGTGGTTCATGCCTGTTGAGAGGTTGAGACCTGAGGATCACAGTCTGAACACAGCGCAGGGAAGGAAAATCCATACGACTCTTAACGCCAATTAACCACCAGAAAATCAGATCTTACATGCCCCTCTCTGAGTATGCTGGGATATAAATCTCTTCCACTATCTGTATAATGTTAGAAATGTAAGTCCTTAAATGAAATTTCAATTTAGAGAATCTAAAGGGCCACCTGAAGTTATTGAGGCAAATACATTCTTATAGTGAATGACACATAGAACCTGGTATCCCTAAGTATCCAGCTATCTGCATCAAAAACCACTGAGATGCCTTTCAATGCAATAATAGAAACTCAGAGTAGTGAGGCACCGGTGGCTCACGCCTGTATAACTAGCTACTCAGGAAGCTGAGCTCTGCAGTTTAAACCTAGCCTAGATAGGAAAGTCCATGAGACTTTTATCTCAAATAATTACTCAGAAATTAGAAGTGGAGCTGTGGCTCAAAGTGATAAAGCACTAGCCTTGAGCAAAAGAGCTCAGGGACAGTGTCCAGGCCCTGAGTTCAAGCTCCACAACCAACAAATATTTTTTTTTAAAAAAAAGGTAATGTCAAAATTCAGAAGAAAAATTTATTTACTAAACAAATTTCTATATGAAATTGGACTATCAGCCAAATAACAGAATGAAAACATTTCAAATAAGCTGATCTCATATAACCCCTGGAGCCTAGATCAGAAAAGTATTCTAGCTAGGCACCAGTGGCTCATGTGTTCAATCTAAGCAACTGAGGAGGCTGAGATCTGAGGATCACAATTTAAAGCCACCCTGGGCAGGAAAGTCTGTGAGACTCTTATCTCCAATTAACCATCAAAAAGCTAGACGAAGAGATGTGACTCAAAGTGGTAGAGCCACAGAGTGAAAAAGCTAAGGGACAATGCCCAGGCAGGAAGTCCAAGTTCCAGTTTACCAACACCAAAAAAGAAAGGAAAGAAAGAAAAGCAAGCATTTTAATTTCACTCTCCTCCTCTCTTCAGAAATGCTTTTCTTTCTTTCTTTCTTTCTTTCTTTCTTTCTTTCTTTCTTTCTTTCTTTCTTTCTTTCTTTCTTTCTTTCTTTCTTCCGTCAGTCATGGGGCTTGAACTCTGGGCCTGGGAGCTGTCCCTCAGCTCTTCAGCTCAAGGCAAGCACTCTACTACTTGAGCCACAGTGCCACTTCTGGTTTTCTGGTTAACTGGAGATAAGAGTCTCATGGAGTTTCCTGCCTGGGCTGGCTTTGAACCATAATCCTCAGATCTCAGCCTCCTGAGTAACAGGTGTGAGCCACCAGCACCCAGCTAGAAATGCTTTATTTTGACCTATCCTTGAGAGCTCAGGTTTGATCATGGTAAATTAAAAAATATGTACAGTGTCTGATCATATTTCTGTAAGATGTTCAAAATCTAGTTCACACTGCAATTCTTCCAAACACCCTGACCATTTGGAACCATGCATTTCTCAAGACAAGTGATTTTCTGGGTAGCTGGCTCGCCAAATATTTTTTTTGAACTCTCTATGAACTCAAATGGGACTTCAACTTGCTACGTAGGTCAGGCTGGCTTTCAACTCATAATCTTCCTGCCTCAGCCTCCCAAGTGCTCTGATTACCATCACATCTGGTTGTTAATATGTGAAGTAAAGAAAAATGGAAGAATAGGTTTTTTATTGTTGTTGTTGTTTTTAAAGGCAAGATGAGCTGGATGCTCATGCCTCCAATCCTAGCTACTCAGGAGGCTAAGGTCTGAGGATCAAAGTTCAAAGCCAGCCCAGGCAAACCAATCTGAGATACTCTTATCTCCAAGTAAACGTCTAAAGCCAGAAGTAGATATGTGGCTCAAGTGGTAGAAAATCAAATGAAAATGTGAGTCCCTGAGTTCAAGGCCCAGTACTGGCACAAACACACAAGGCAAAAGGCTCTAGTAGTGAGGGAAGTAACTGAGGAACACACAAGGCACTAAAAATCTTCCATTTCTTAAACTGAATAGTAATCACATGGATATTTAATTTGCTTGTTCTATTTTTATATCATATATACATATATGTTTAAATAGAAACACAAAAGGAACTTTTAAATTAAAATGGATATTAAAATACAATAACATTTTTAATGTAATTCTTCAGTTGAAAATTCCTTCCCTGGCAAAACTTGAAATCAAAAATCCAAAAGTTAACAGATGTGATGACATCAAAATTTAGAACATTTAACAACTGGAAATAGTAGTAAATGCCTATAATCCCATCACTTGGGAAGCTAAGGCAGGACAACTATGAATTTGAGGACAACCTAGGATATATAACAAGAAACTGTCTCAAAAAAAAAAAAAAAACCTTTTGAGAAATCTATATGACAAAAGATACCATTAATAAAATTAAAAGAAAAAGAACAGAATAGAAAAGAAAATTTCCTATGATATGAGAAAAGAATTAAAACTTTAAAGATATGAAGAACTCCTATAAATCAATAAAAAAATCCAAATAAACTATCAGAAAATAACATAAATATAAAGGCCAGGCATAGTGGTGCTCACTTGTAATCCCAAGTACTTGGAAGGTTGAGGCAGGAGGAACATGAGTTTGGGGCCAGCTTGGGAAACAAATCCCAACTTCAAAAAAAGCAAAACAAAAATATGTAAATAGTAAACATGAAAATATATTCATGTAAACATGAATACATATATATATATAAATGAAAATATATTCAAGCTGGCCATTATTTAGGGGAAAACATAAGAAACAAAAATAGAATGTTATTTTATCCATGTCATTAGGAAACAACATAAAAGTATAATTTTATTTATAAAAAACTATAGATGTGTTTAAACAACTGAATAAAATATACGCAAATAAATTGTTCACTTTGGTTATGACTTTAGGAGGAAAATCACTTGAGGAAGATTAACAATTGTAGCACATAACTTCCATATAATTTTAATGTAGCTGAAGATTTCTTATGCCACATAACATAAAAACATTAAGGTTTGCATAGTTAAGGGAGATTTACCCACATAAACATATTTTATAATGTATAATTTAGAATGAATTTGATTGGGACATCTTTAATGAGTAATCCAGATACATTTTGTCCAAACAGCCTATGGATAAAATGAAATCACAATCACAAAATTATATATCTCTGATTCCTCCACCATCTGTTCAGCAGAAGTTATAAATAACCCTTCTTAAGATCTTCTTGAATATTTCCAGAAATAAGTACTAAGAGGCTATCTCTCATGTGTTCTGAAAATGAGTTTGCTTTGCTACCATGTGTTACATGCCATTTTCCTTCAGTAATGATGTCTCCTGTTTCTGTCATCACCAACACTGGCTACTATGTCAACAATGCACATGAAAGCTACATAGACAGATGTCTGAGATAAAAGTCATTACTGCTGTTCTTCAAAAACACTGCTCACAGAGTGGTTGCCATGAACAATGGCAGCACTAATACTTCCTTCTGCTGCAATAATCTCTCTCCTCACCTCTAAAAGACTCATGAATTTTAGCTTCAAAATGTATCATATATTAACTTCTTTCCAAGGCCACTATTAACCATCTTTATTCAATCTATCACCTAATCTTACTATTGAACTATTTAACAAATACTTTATTCAATGGTCTTCCTGTTCCATTCATGTAATAATTCAATGCATTATGGAAATGACTGGCGGCTGAGATCTAAGGATCATGGTCTGAAGCCAGCTAGGAGAAGAAAGTCCATGGAACTTTTATCTCCAATTAACCTCCAAAAATCCAGAAATAGAATTGTGGTTTATGTGGTAGAGTACCAGCCTTAAATTTAAGTCCCAGAACTGGAACCAAAAATAAAATGGAGATATACCTGTTAGGTCTTTCAAGGGAAAAACGGCCTCTTCTCTTGTTTTCTCTTCAGGCAAAACTGCATGTAGACCCCTCCCCCTTTGTTATCTGTGAAAGACCCACACAGCCCTCTCTAGAAATCCCCACCCAGCACCTTTAACCGCAAGTAAGTGGTGCACCTGGGGGCAGCCCCTGGCCGTGAGATCACCTTCTCATCCTCTGAGGTCACTTCCTCATCTGCCCAGGTCATGCCTCCTTTGGACAGTGGGCGGTCCCCCAGTCTCTGAGGTCACTTCAGCATCTGCTGTGGCCACAACTCCTCCTTGCCTTCCCTTATATAATCTCTCTCCACCATTAGTTCGCTCTCTGACCACCCACAACGGGTGCAGGCCAACGTTTTGGTTGCCCAACCTTTACAATACCTTATTATGCTGCTCAGAATCATCTAGTGACTCTCCAACATTCCTTTTTTTTTTTTTTTTTTTTTTTTTTTTTGCCAGTTGTGGAGCCTGAACTCTGGGGCTGGGCACGGTCCCTCAGCTCTTCAGCTCAAGGCTAACGCTCTACCACTAGAGCCACAGTACCACTTCTGGCTTTTTCTGCTTTATGTGGTGCTGAGGAATCGAACCCAGGGCCTCATGCATGCAAGGCAAACGCTCTACCACTGAGCCGCCTTCCCAGCCCTCCAACATTCTTTTTTTTGGGGGGGGGGTCACCCCGGTTGTGGGGCCTGAACTCTGGGCCTGGGCGCTGTCCCTCAGCTCTTCAGCTCAAGGCTAGCGCTCTACCACTTGGGCCACAGCACCAATTCCGGCTTTTTTCTCTTTGCTTATGTGGTGCTGAGGAATCGAACCCAGGGCCTCAGGCATGCAAGGCAAGCGCTCTACCACTGAGCCACCTTCCCATGCCATGGTTTGCTAGGTTGTACAAGATGTGTAGAACTTCTTTTTGTGAGGCTCTCTCTAATCAGCCTGATTTAGCAGTACTTTCTTTTCCATTTCTCAGCCATGCCAAACATTTAAAACTCTGTGCAACAAGTAGCATATTCTATTGTTTTTTTCCATCTCTTCACACTAGACTCCATGATCCAACAGAAAAAAAGACAGTTTACCCTGTTTGTCACTATGTCTTCATTATCTAGACTAGTATGTGGTACATAGCACAGGCTCTCAATAAAATTTGGGGGAATGAAGGGGTCACCACTTCCAACATAGCCAGCAGTATTGACTACTTGTGCAACATAGCCAGCTGTTGACTACTTGTGCATTTATTGTCTTACTGAATTGATAGAGAACACTGTTAGTTCAGCTTTTACTCTCTTACTAGAGTTTTCTAGAACTGAGACTCAGGTTTGACAATTCAGGTATGGCCTCAGGTCTTGCTAAACACATGCTTTTCCTGGCCCTACTCCACCCCTGCCACTTTTGCAGGCATCCCTGGCTCATACTTGTCCATCTGTAGGCTCTCATTCTCTTCAGCAGCAGTTCCCAACCAGAATTACCTGTGGGTAATAATATTCAGTAAATATTAGTGCCTGGCCAGGTCCTTCCCTCATAGATTCAACTTAATTGGTCTTGGATATATCCTAAGCATTGTGATTCCTTAAAGTTCCAAGATGGACAATCACTGCTTTAGAATCCATCCTTACACAGGGGGTTCCACAATTCCTCACATAAATAGATTCATTTCTAGCAGGTTAATTTCAAGTTCTTTTGACACTCCCTTAATTGTGACAAGTAACAAATGTCAAAATATTAAGAGACTACTTTTAAAATAATATTACTATTGAATTTTAAATAATATTATTAACACCAATATTAAAATACTAGTATTTTGACCAAAATCAAGATCCTGAATCTTCATTTTATGATAACGTTTAATTAAGTTGAGGCATTTTTAAGAAATATGCTAAAGAAGGCCACCATGGGCTCATGCCTATTATCCTAGCTATCCAGGAGGCTGAGATTTAAGACTGCAGTTAAAAGACAGCTTGAGTAGAAAAATCGGCAAGACTCCATCTCCAATTAACTGGCAAAATGCCTGGTTAAAGGCATGGCTTAAATGGTAGAGTGGCAGCAGTCATGAGCAAGCAAGCTGAGCAAGAGCACAAGACCCTTAGTTCAAGCCATGGTACTGGTACAAAAGAAGAAAAATAACTAGAAATATATATATATATATATATATATATATATATATATATATATATATGAAGTGTAATATGTGCTTTTTGTCACTAGAGGGCTCTCAGATAAGGTAAGAAGAGAGGAAGGATATTTTCAAACATTCAGACTGTTTCCCAAGTTCATATCATTATAAGTACAAACCCAAGCATTCTGTCTCTAACCCTGTCTGCTTTGCAAATCTCCAGCTTTGTGGTTTCAAAGCATCCTTGTTCATTTCACCAAGATTGTCTATTACTTTACATTTAAGGAAACACAACAATCAAAACATGTTAACTCCCCAATCTAACTTGCCTTAGTGATTTCTGATTCTCTCTGCTATGTTTCTATAATCTGAGAGGTCATACATGATTCCCATGTATGAACTTCCTCCATGCTCCAAGCTGAGTTTACTTCCCAGGTACCTCCCACATTTCCCCTTAGTCCCCATTGCCATGGCCTAAGTGCACACCTACAGGACTTCTCACCTGGATAATTGTACTATCTTTCTAGCTGGTATGTGTGACTCAGTATGGAGTCATCATTTCCTTCCTTTACACTGCCACAAAAGTGAGTTTTTAAAACCAAAATACCTGGCATGATCATGGCAGTTCTGTACATAAAACCCTTTTCCTACTGCTTCTATAATAAATGTATAAAGTGGAAATATCAAACCAGGTGCTGGTAGCTCACAGCTGTAATCCTAGCTACTCAGGAGGTGGAGATCTGAGTATTGTGATTCAAAGCCAGCCCCAGCAGGAAAGTCCATGAACTCTTATCTCCAATTAGCCTCTACAAAGCTAGAAGTGGAGCTGTGGCTCAAGTGGCAGATGAACAGCCTTGGGAAGGACCAGTGCCCAGGAACAGTGTCCAGGCTCTGAGTTCAAGCCCCAGGACCAGCATAAAATAAAATAAAATAAGTACCAACATCTCTTCAGGGTTCTTTATGATCTGGCACCTGAGTAGGAAAATTGCAACAGGCTAGCCTGTTCGACATAGTTAGATCCTGGACAAAGAAAAGATCCTGCTTCCCTTTACTTTCCCAAATACTGGCATATCTTTCCTTCTTTTGCACATGAAGAGCTAAAACTTTTAAACTTTCAGTTTCTCTACTTGCACTGTGCAAGTGCTATTTCCTTGGCTTATAATGCCTTTCCTGCTCTTCTTAACCTGATACTCAACATTCAAGATTCAGCTAAAGAATTTCCTTCTCTTACTAGGCAGCAGTAGTCACCTTTGATGCCATCTGGGCATCATGATTTAAAAACCTCTCCAGCTGTCTTTGATATGTATCCAAAGTTGAGGATCACTGCTATCATATACCTTTAACACTACTGAGTGTTATAACAGGTTTTTTGGTAGTACTTGGCTTTGAACTTAGTGTCTAGTGCTTCATAGGTACTCTATAACTTTGGACCACAGCCTCAGTTCTTTTGCTATAGTTTTTTTTTTCTAATAGGTCTTGCACTTTTAGTCAACAATGGTATCAAACTGCAATCATTCTACCTACACCTCTCAGATAGCTGGAAAACAGTTGAAACCACCATGACAGGCCTGTTTGTTAAAATGAGGTGTTTTTTGTTTTTTGTTTTTTGCTTTTTGCTTAGGCTGGCCTTGAACTGTGATCCTCACAATCTTTGTCTCTCAAGTAGTTAGAATTAAAAGCATGTACCACCATGTCTAGACTTCAAACAATACTCTTCAGCATATCTGCTCTCCCTTCTATAAGGTCTTTTAAGGAAGAAACTGTCCTAACTAGTTTTGCAATCCCAGTACCTGATAATAAATGAATAAGTGAATGAATCCTTCCAGCGAGATAAACCCACAAATTTCCATTCATACTTTTGCCATATCATAACCATATGTAGTTATATTTTGTAAAAATATGATATCTTTTATAAAAATATGGTTCCCTTATAAGACAGAAAATTGTCTTACTCATTTTCACCTAAATATTGCCACCAACAGTATAAAGGATCATATCCATATCACTGACCACCTCAAACTGCTCAAAGATGTGCCTATAATAAACTGTAACATCCTTTAATAATTTATTTATTTATTTATTTATTTTGCCAGTCATGGTGTCTGAACTCTGGGCCTGGACACTGTCCCTCAGCTCTTCAGCTCAAGGCTAGTGCTCTACCACTTGAGCCACAGCACCACTTCCAGCTTTTTCTGCTTATGTGGTGCTGAGGAATCAAACCCAGGGCCTCATGAATGCAAGGCAAGCACTCTACCACTGAGCCACCTTCCCAGCCCCCCTTTAATAATTTATTGTAAAACCACAATAGGTAAGTTAATAAATCTCTCCAGAACCTATTCATTATTTTAATTGGTCCTATGTGCTGAGGGTATATTTACTAGTGACAGGCAGCAACATTCCAGGATCTGGTAGTGGACACAGAGCATAATGAAACCATCTAAAATGTCCTTTTCTAGCTAGAACTCGATCTGGGCACCAAGGACAATTTATCCCCAGAGCAGCTTCCCTACATGGGTTCATTACACCATCACATTCTGATCAACAGCTGCTTAGCTAAAAAGTCCTGAGGACAGCTCAGTCAGCCCAGCTCAAAAAACCTGAAGATATTTCTGGAATCATACGACAGACACTTAAGAGACCATGGAAATAGAGGGCACCTGTTGTTGTCATTCCACAACAAAGAATATACCAGAAAACTTGAGCCCCTATCCTTGATAAGAATGTTTAATCCATTTAGAGGTCTCTGGACATAGAGGCATGGGAAAACCTAACCGGAATTGGATGTGGCACATGTATTCTAACCTGCATCCTTCTTTGGCAGAGCTTTCCCAGCAGAGGCCTTCTCATGTCCTTCACCTCCATGAGCTGGCAGGAAGAAAACTGTCTTGGTTTGTAGGTAGTCAGATCGAGAAAGACAAGATTGAAAAGTAACTGGAAAACATTACCACCCACTTTTGTAGAAACATAGCCTGAGGTGTCAAACACAAGGAAACTAGTGATTGCCTCGGCTAAGCAGGACTTTTAGGGGATTTTAAAAAAATGATTATTCTTAGTCAGGCACTGGTGGCTCACTGCTATAATCCTAGCTACTAAGAAGGCTGAAGTCTAAGGATCACAGTTCACAGCCAATCCAGGCAGATAAATCTGAGAGACATTTTATCTCCATTTAACCACCAAAATGCCAGAAGTGAAGAGTGTCAACCTTAACTCAAAAAACTAAGGAAAGCTAGGCACTGGTGGCTCACATCTGTAATCCTAGCTACTCAGGAGTCTGAGATCTAAGGATCGCAGTTCAAAGACAGACTGAGCATGAAAGCTATGGAACTCTTCAACTGACTACAAAAAAAAAAAGCTGAAAGTGGAGCTGTGCCTCAAGTGGCAGAGCACTAGCCTTGGGCAAAAAAGCTCAAAGCCGGAGCTGGTGGCTCATGCCTGTAATCCTAGCTTCTAGGGAGGCTGAGATGTGAGGATTGTGGTTTAAAGCCAGCCTGTGCAGGAAAGTCCATGAGACTCTTATCCCCAATAAACCACCAGAAAACCGGAAGTGGCGCTGTGGCTCAAGTGGTAGAGAGTTCTCCTTGAGCTGAAGAGCTACCTGAGGGACAGCACCCAGGCCCAGAGTTCAAGCCCTACAATGGACAAAAAAAAAAGTTCAAGACTGTGCCCAGGCCCTGAATTCAATACCCAGAACTGGCGCGCACACACACACACACACACACACACACACACACACATACACACACAACACACACACAATCTAAAGAAAGCATGCAGCCCTGAGTTCTGAGTTCAAGTCCCACAGCACATACACAAAAAAAATGGCAAATGGAGGGCTCAAATGAAGTGTTAGATGCAATGAAATGGACTTGATTCATTATGCATGGGGGGCAGGGAGTCTGTGCACTACCTCTAAGCTTTTTTGCTCAAGGCTAGAGCTCTACCACTTGAGCCACATCTTCGCTTTTGGCTTTTTGGTGGTCAATTGAAAATAAAAGTCTCAGGGACTTTACTGCTAAGGCTGGCTTTGAACCATGATCCTCAGATCTCAGCATCCTAAATAGCTAGGATTACATGCATGAGTCACAGGCACTTCACTAGACCTGATTTTTGTTCTCTATTGACCAACTTCCTCAGTCTACTCCAGAACTCTACAAGCCAAAAATACTGAAAAGAAAATTTGGGAAAAGGTTACTTGCTCACATGTGCATTCATAGCAAATAATGTTCCACTGCACGGGTATTCACTGTTAACAGTGAATAATTCACTGTGACAATAGTCCTTCAATGCCCAATTTACAGCTCTAGTTTTCCAAATGGATCTTCTCTATTTCTATCTTCCCATTCCAGTTTATAATATAGGTTTTAACTTCCTTTTTGATCTCTCCAGGGACAAAGTTCTTTGTTATCTGGCTTTGAACAGACACATTTTTTTAGCTTCACGTTGACTTGACCTCTCCTCACCCAGCTGGCTAGCTTCCCTCTGGCTGCTCCTAAGGTGTCCTGTTTCTCCTTATCTCCTCTCACTGCTTATGACAAAGGGCCCTGTTCCCACACTGCTCCTGGGCCTCTCCCTCAGGAATATAACACCAAAAACCCGCAGCAGTCTCCTTGTAATGCCTCTTTCCACCTTTCTCCCCGGCTCCTGTATATTGTAGACACCATCATGTATTCTGTACCCAGCTATTGCCCATCAGTCTACATGAATTCTTTCTCCTCTCTTTTTCACACACACAGACACACACACACACACACACACACACACACACACACACACACACACTTGAATTTTTTGTTTTGCTACACTTAGGTATGTCCCCTTTTGCCCTGTCAGGCTACACTTCCTTATCTCTCTGCTGTTTAACTTTTCTCCCTATTCAGGATTTAGCAATATACATCTTCAAGGGTTCTCTCACATGCACTCATTGTCATCAAACATTTACAGATATGGAAGCATCTTTGTGTGTGTGCTAGTTCTAGAGCTAGATTTCCATTTCTGGGTGCTGTCCCTTAGCTCTTTCCACTCAAGATTGACACTTTACCACTTGAGCCACAGTTCCACTTCCAGCTTTTTGCTGGTTAATTAGAGCTAAGAGTCTCACAGACTTTCTTGCCCAGGCTGGCTTCCAACCACGATCCTCAGATTTCAGCCTCCTTAGTAGCTAGGATTACAGGCTTGAGCCACCAGCCAGCCCAAGTAGGAAACAATGGAGGTGCATTTTAAATACTTTTTCCTTGGAAAATGCACCCTTGGTTTGGAATCAAAGCTGAAAACAAATTCTCCCATTTCATTTACTACATGGGCCCATAGAACAACCTCCTTTTAACACTGCAAACATCCTCCTCCACTACCATTTCCAACCCTTACTTCATAGTAGAATCCGCTCAGGGTATTACTAGGTAATCACTTCTTAATTTCTAGTCCTATCTCTTGATCTACAGAATGGCTTTTGGTTCTCTAATGAGTATATTCAGAGATCAGTAGGTCCCGTGTTCTTCAGAGCCAGTATGAAACAAGTTTCACATATGTGGCGCTTGACAGGGGAAACTGATTTATTTCAATTATTACCACAATTGAATTCTGTCTACATCTAGCTGTAGATTCAAAAGAAGACTTAGATTCTGATTAAAGAAATAAATGACTCCTTTTGAAATAAAGGTTATGTATGGCTCCTTTGTAATCAATAATTCCTTTTTAGACAATGGTTATGGTTTCTTGAAACACATCAAAGCTCCATATTTCATCTTTTACCCAGTGTTTGACCAATTTTCTGTACTTCACTATCCCAGAAAGTAACTGGTCTCCTCAGGAACTGATGTTAGTAGAAGTAGCTATGCAACTTACATCTAAAGAATAGATATTTTCAGATGGTAAGGGGAAACAAAGGAGGAGGCAACAATGCTTGATAAGAAATGTTCTCATTACCTTGCTCATGTAATTGTAACCCCTCTGTACGGTATTTTCACAATCTTATTAATTAAAAAATGTAAAAAAAACCAGAATAGATATTTTCAGTCATAACAATCAATCAATATGTTACACATAGGCAGGGTAGCAATGGTAGACAGGATGACTGAAGCAGGCAAAGAGATCCTGCAGGGCAATGTAGGTTTTGAATCCTACCCTTAGAACTATCCAGACTGTCCAAGGAAGATAGGAAGACTACCAGAGAAGGTTGATATCCAGAAGATAAGGCTTCAAACAAGAAAAAAATACAACAAAAACAACAAGTAAGGGGATTAGATTTTTAGAGTAGAAAATGACTAAGGAGAGCCTTATCCCCAAAGGACCAAAGTCAAATGTGTCTGGTTCCAGAAATAAAATACTGGAGCTACAAGTCAGAGCTCAAATCAAAAAGCGTAAGCCGGGGTAGCACTCGCCTGTAATCCTAGCTACTCAGGAGGCTGAGATTTGAGGATTGAGTTCAAAGCCAGCTCAGGCAGGAAAGTCCATGAGACTCTCATCTCCAATAAACCACCAGAAAACCAGAAGTGGCGCTGTGGCTCAAGTGGTACAGTTCTAACCTTGAGCTGAAGAGCTGAGGGACAGTGCCCAGGCCCAGAATTCAAGCCTCATGACCGACAAAAAAAAAAAAAAATCAAAAAGCTTAGATGCCCGAGATTAAAAAGTATAACCCAGAAGGACTAAGCCATACTTTTGTCAACATAATATGTAATATACTATCTGGCATAGAGTGAGCCCTTAATCTGTTGTTCAATAAAACAAAGTATAAGGGTCCATGGTGTATTGTCTGTGTCCTAAGTTGTCATTATCTCACAGTAACTGATGTGGGATAATTCTATTTTTGTTGAAGAAGATATGAGTGTTCAAGCAACCACAGTGAAACTAGATAATGACACAAGAAAGTCACTAGATTAGCATTAAGGGAATACTGAGAAGAAGGAAATTAGCCAGGTGTGGTGGTACATGTCATAATTCTAATATAATGTGGACTACCTAGTCTAAAATCAGAAAAAAAGAGAAGGAAACCCTCTTACTTGCAAGGATCAAATATTATGTCAAGTAAAATATAGATCAAGCACAGAAAGACAACTATTGCCCCTTGTTGACTTTTAAAACATCAAACAAAAAACAAGAGAGTAGAATGATGCTTGTCAGGGCTTAGAAGAAGTAAGAAAACAGCTAGAAAATAAGAGGATGTTGGTCAAAGGTACAAAAGTTCAGTTACACAAAAGAATAAGTTCTGGATATCTAGTGAACAATAATAATGTATTATACATTTGACAAATTCTATGAGAGTAGATCTTATCTGTTCTCACCACAACAAAGTGATAAGTATGTGAAGTGATGGATATGTTAATTAACTTGATTTAATCATTTCATAATACATAATTACATCAAAACACTACACCAAACATCATAAATATATACAATCATTATTTCTCAATTATATGTTAATTATGCTTTATAAGTTTACTTAGAATGGAAAAAAAAAAAAAGGATTAGGCCGGGTGCTGGTGACTCACACCTATAAAATCCTAGCTACTCAAGAGGCTGAGATCTGAAGATTGCAGTTCAAAGACAGCCCAGGCAGGAAAGTCCATGAAACTCTTATCGAAAAAGCTCAAGGACAGTGCCCAGGTCCTGAGTTCAAGCCCCATAACTGACAAAAAAAAAAAAAAACAGGTTTACATTGAAACTAAGTCTTAGTTCCAAAAGCAAGTAGGTTCACTGATGGGTAAAGATGTTAAAATAGGAATCAACCAGTCTCTAAGAGTAGCAAGACTTCTAGGGCTCTGGAGAATATTGTGCAAGTAGTGTTGAGCATTGGGGCACAATGTACATTTCTGTATATGAGAAACTAGACAATTCCTTTACATTTTAGATGCATTTTAGTTTATCTTTTCTGAACTATTTTTATCTTCTGTTATATTCCACCCTAATGTTCACCCAATGTTCCATTTAATTACAAGTACACTCAAGGACTTCAGAAAGCAAATATCTCCTGTTGATATATTGTACTTGTTTTTATCATGACCTACTTATATCTATCTGTGTTCTTACCGAGGAGACAGACTTTAGGATTATTTATCCCTCTAGTATTTTTCTAATGGTTCGTAACAAATATTCATAGATTCGTAGCTGAAATAATATCAATTTGTCATCTTACAGTTCTATAAATATGAGAACCAGCTTGGCTAGGATCTCTGCTCAGGGTCTCACAGTGAAAAACAAGGTGTAATCTAAGCTCCATTCTCATCTGAACCTTTGGGTCCTCTTTCAAGCTCATTGAGGTAGTTGGCAGAATTCAATTCCCTGCTGTCATAGAACTGAGGCCCCGATTTCCTTGCAGGATATCAGCTGGAGGCTACTCTCTGATCTAGAGATACCCCACAACCCACAGCCCGTTGCCTCCCACGCAGCTCACAGCAGAGATGTTTGCTTCTTCCTGGCCAGCCACAATACTTCTTTCCGACTTCCTCTGCCCCACAAGCCAGAGCTTTTAAAGAGCTCATATGATTAGGTCAAATCTATCTGCATAATCTCCCTAATCTTAAAGTCAACTGATTTGGGACTTTAATTACATTTGCAAAATCCCTTCACAACATCATTTTATTAGAGTTGGATTAAATAACTGGGAAAAGTTGTGCATACAAGTGGGAATCTTGGAGTAATCTTTGAATTCAGCCTTCCATTCCCCAATCAAGACATAACCATTTAGTTATAGTATACTATAGAAACTGGAAAGAGAGGAGAGAGAAAGAGAGGGGGGGGAGGGAGA
This sequence comes from Dipodomys spectabilis, assembly GCF_019054845.1. Lineage (NCBI taxonomy): Eukaryota > Metazoa > Chordata > Mammalia > Rodentia > Heteromyidae > Dipodomys > Dipodomys spectabilis. The sequence continues at coordinate 1,496,100 of NW_024871002.1, read as the reverse complement.
GAGAGAGAGAGAGAGAGAGAGAGAGAGAGAGAGAGAGAGCAGCCTAGGTAGGAAAACCTGTGAGACATTTATCTCCAATTACCTACCAAAAAGTTAGAAGTGGAGCTGTGGCTCTAGTAGTAGAGCACTAGCCTTGAATGAAAAAGCTCAGGGACAATGTCTAGGCCCAGAGTTCAAGCTCCAGGACCAGTACACGTACAAAAAATGGAATATCAACCTATTACTCTAATTTTTACTTGTTACAATACTATTTAAATAGATACTTCACATATCTACATGAATTGCTACTAGCTATCAAAACTAGAGCAATCTCTGGAGAGATGATAAAAATGTAGTAAAAAACCCCCACAAACTGTGACCCTGAACATTTGAACATGTTAGTTTTCACACTTATAAAGTGAAGATAAAATACTTTTTCCTTCCCTAAAGGGTAAGATTTCAGACCATGGATTCAGATTGCTTTGGCTTTAAATCACTACGTACTGTGAAACTTTGGAAATGTTATTTACTTCTTTAAACCTATGAAATGGGGACAACATGCATATCTTCCTCATATAGGGTATGGATTAACTGAAATAATATATGCAAATGTTGTATCTAGTAAGCACTAATTTAATGATTAACCATTATTTTATTATTAAATGATAATAGATGAACTGTCTCAGAAAGTATGAAGAGTTATTCTAATGGAACATATTATCACATGGTACTCACAGAAAACACCATTCAGCAGGTGCTGTCTATGAATTTTAGATATCTTTTGTATGTACATACATTGTATATTTAGTCTATCGTGTTAATTTACAGTTTAAATTTTCATTCACTGTCTCTAAATACATTCAACATAAACATATCAGCATATAGTCCTATGATAAACAAGGAAAACTAATCATTGTTATAGCCTGAAATGTATCTTCCAAAGTTCATGGGTGATTAGGTCATGAAGTCTCTGCCTACAGGAACTGTTTAATATTATCATGGCATAGGTTAGTTATTGAGAGAGTGAATTTGTAATAAATGCAAATTTAGCTCCTGTCTCCCTCTGTCTTGACTTTCTGCCTTCTACCTGGGTATGATACAGCAAGAAGGCCCTCATCAAATATGGTCCCTTCATCTTGGACTTGTAGATTCTAGAATTGTAGGAAATGAACTGCTAGTCATCACAAATTACCCAGTCTCAGGTATTCTGATTTAGCAGCACAAAACAGACCAAGGCAGGCATCATTAAGTAGATGCATGGACTTAAGTAACCAAAGTTATAATTAGTGAATGTAAAATAAAGAACTGTAGATTTTGGATAAATAAAATAATCTGCTAAATGTTACTAAAAGATTGATTGAGCCCAGTGGTGGTGGTTCATGCCTATACTTCAACCTACTCAGGAGGCTGAGATTTGAGGATTGTAGTTCAAAGCCAGACTCAGCAGGAAAGTCTGTGAAACTCTATTTCTGATTAACCACCACAAAACTGGAAGTGAAGTTGTGGCTCAAAGTAGTAAAGCACTAGTTTTGAGCAAATAAAAGCTCAAGAACAGTGCCCAGGCCATGAGTTCAAGCCCCACAACTGACCACAAAAAGACTGGGTAAATAGTAAGTTTCATGTCCCTTGAAAAAACATTTCTCAAGGAAGTTTATAGAAGGAATTATGCACTGGACAGAAGGCTTGACTAGAGACCTTTAATGTTCCTTTCTTTCCCACCTCCAAATACCATATGGATTTTGAGAGAACATAAACAGTCTACTAACACCCTACTACTCAAGTTATTATTGTTTTCTTTTGTTTGCAGTCATGGGGCTTGAACTCTGGGCCTGGGCGCTATCCCTAACCTCTTCAGCTCAAGGAGAGCACTCTACCGCTTGAGCCACAGTACCACTTCCAGTTTTCTAGTAGTTTATTGGAGCTAAGAGTGTCATGAACTTTCCTGCCGGGGCTGGCTTTGAACCACGATCCTCAGATCTCAGCCTCCTGATTATAGGCATGAGCTACTGGTGCCCAGCCTCAAGTTATTATTGTTGAGTGTGCAATTAAATGTGTATGTTTGCTGATTGAATATTTCTGTATAAATATAAAAATATAAATTTGTTTCTTTTTATTTTATTTTATTTTATTTTATTTGAGAACATACTGTACAGAGGGGTTACAATTACATGGGCAGGATAATGCATACATTTCTTACCAAGCATTGCAGCCTCCTCCTAAAAATATAAATTTGTTTCTATGTAAATGTAAATACCTACCATTATGAAAAACAAAAGTGTGGATTTAGCTTTTCTCCAAGTTTGCCTTTTCCAAAGGCATCTAGTTCTAAGGACTGCTCACCAGTGGCTGGGATTTATGGGTCTGAAGAAAATATTCATCCTTACAAATATCATCTGCTGGGGCTGGGAAGGTGGTAGAGTGGCTCAGTGGTAGAGTGCTCACCTTGCATGCATGAGGCCCTGGGTTCGATTCCTCAGCACCACATAAGCAGAAAAAAAGCCAGACGTGGTGCTGTGGCTCAAGTGGTAGAGCACTAGCCTTGAGCTGAAGAGCTCAGGGACAGAGCTCAGGCCCAGAGTTCAGGCCCCATGACTGACAAAACAAAAACAAAAATCAAATATCTGCTGAGATGTTCCACACAGAAACCACCTATTTTTTTCCTTTCTCTGTGGACCTGCCTATTTGTATAGCCCTTCTCTATCTATTAGTCCCAAAGTAAAACTACTTGTCTCTAGCTCTGGAGAGAGCAGAGTAAAGAAAGAAGATAAGGTCCAGGTTAAGAACAGAAGATGTGGACTGTATTCTCTCATACACAATTGAGTATATTCAATAATAGATTTCAGAGGCAGAAAAGTACCTCTGACTTTAGTAGATACAAAAAACTTTCTGGCATACTCAACTTCAGCTACAAACTGCTGATATCTAGCTCCCAAGAAACTAGAGAATGATATATGAGATGACAAGAAAAGCTAGCTTAAGAATAGCAACATTGTGGGGCTGGGAAGGTGGCTCAGTGGTAGAGTGCTTGCCTAGCATGCATGATGCCCTGGGTTCAATTCCTCAGCACCACATAAGAAGTGGTGCTGTGGCTCCAGTGGTAGAGCACTAGCCTTGAGCTGAAGAGCTAAGGGACAGTGCCCCCGCCCAAAGTTCAGCCCCATGACTGACCAAAAAAAAAAAAAAAAAAGAATAGCAACATTTTGACTCAGAAGGGCTCAGTACCTACAAATTGTCCAGGCCCTCATTATGTATAGCACCAGCAGTGCCTGCTGAACACATCTGGATACCTTCAAATATGGACTGGCCAGACATGGAACAATCTAACATGGAGGGACTGGACCTAGAACAGCAAGTTTGGAGACAAACAACCATTCCTGGCACATTCAAACCAGGAACATGCAGGCCTGGAACAATCTATTTTGTAACTTTGAAGAATCATCTCCACAGCCCTACGTGCAGTTCCAACAAAAACTTTTTCTGTCTGTTATTTGGAGGTCACCTTGGAAACTGCTAGGGAAACACATAAGTATTTTAGTACCTCACAAGCCTTGGACTTATTCCTAAATTACTTTGTGATGTGTGATTATTTAGTTTCTGTTGGGACAGTGACTGAATTCCTGCCCTCCTTGTAGAATTTTTGTTTTATTCTGTTTTACAACTAAGTGTCTCTTACTGAAGATCTCACTGTTCCCGTTGTGTCAATTTGAAGAGTGGAGTAATAATTGGAATCCAGTCAAGGAAGTCTCAATAACTTTATCTACCTCAGACAAGATGTCTCTAGCTACAGATAAGTAGATCTAATACAAGTTTGGAAGCCATAATGATATTGACTTCCACCTCAAATGTAAGAACTGAAAAATACAAAGACATGTAATGAAGAATCATTCCCATTATTGATAATTGAGAGGTTTATTTATTTAAAAAATCAATTGTTTGGGTGAAGGGTCTCCATACATTGTACTTCACTGATTTCCTCATTTGAGATAGTTTAATTACAAAGAAATAAAATACTGATTTTTACACACACATACACACACACACACACACACACACACACACACACACACACACACACGTCACATGACAGCATAACATTGTGGGGAACCACAAAAGAAGTATCCAGTTTAGGTCCCAGAGTGATTTTTCTGAAGCATGAAGTTTATATGTGTATTTCTCTTTATATCAGGCCATAGATGCTCTTTATTGTTTTGGAAAACAAAATTATGTTTAGTCCATATTATTAGATTAGAAGTATATGTCTAACAGTATGCCTTGCTTTATGCTCCACTTTAATCCATTATTTTATACTTGCTTTGGAAATTATCATCACTTAGTCTACTTATGTATCAGGCCAGTAATGAAGGAAATATGACTGTTCAACAGCAGACTATTTGCATTCAAAAATGATCTGTTGGTAGTTTTTTCAAATTTATTGGGCCATTTAATAAATAGTTGAAAAAAATTAATAGTTTTTAATAAATACTACTGGCATTTATTGAACTCTTCCAGAAAATAAAGTATGATATCAACAATTGGCCCATGATTTATAAGCATGCATGACATTACAGGCAAATTTCAGGTCCTAATTTTGTATGTAAATCTGTCAAATATACAATAGGCTATATATTTTCTTTCAATATTTTCTCTTGTGTTTGAAATACAACATAGTCACTAGAAAATTCAACCTTTACACAAAGGTACAAATAAGGCACACGTCTCCTACTATTTTAATCAGCAACCAAAGACTATCACCATCAATCCTTTATGAAAATTCTGCAAGAATTCTCTACATATGTAATTATACACACATAGATAAATGGGTAAATGATTTCCTAACAAGGCAGTGTCCTGTAACATGTGCTTTTATTTAACATATCAGAAGATCTTCCCATGCAAATGAATATAGGGATTTATACATAAGAAGTAATACAAAGCATGTTGCTTCTGTCTGCTAGTTTCCTTTCCTTGGAAAATCACCCATTGTATAATTCATGTAATATGAGTGAGGAAGATTATCAAGGTCCACTCTCCCCACTTAGTATGTGGCAGTAAATCAGTTAACCCAGGTGTGACAAATGAGAGTTCTCTTATGTCCCTAGTTAAATGAGTTTCCTAAGTCTCCTTGAAGCTTAATGTCTAAAAGACAGTTGGAAAATGTCTTACTTCCTTAAGGATTGAATGTTAACACATCCTAATCTGAAGCCCTATTTACTAACTACAAGAAGGAAGCTATTTGCAATAGAAATATTGAGGCTAGATCACATAAAAAAGCAGAGCTAGCAAAAGTTGAGAGAGATGAACTTCAGCAGAGTATTGACCTATCTTGAGCGCAGAGGTAGTCATACCTGAACAAGCTTCATCTTCAGTACTGTCTGTCCTGCTATAAAATAACAAACTCATTCCTCAAAAATCACTGCACTGTGAAAATAAAAGCTGCAGAGCTGCCAGATGGTAGCGGCTCATCACTTTAATCCTAGTTACTCAGGCAGCTGAGATCTGAGGATCTTGGTTCAAAGCCAGACTGGGCAGGAAAGCCCTGAGGCTCTTATCTCCAATAACAACAAGATCAAAAAAAGCCAGGGGGTAGGATGTAGCTCAGTGCCACAGGGCTTGCCTAGCAAGTGCAATATCCTGGGTTCAACCTCCAGTACCAAAAAATAAAAGACAAAATAAATGCAGTTTAGCTGGGCACTAGTGACTCATACCTGTAATCCTAACTATGCAGGCGGCTGAGATCTGAGGATGGCAGTTTGGAGCCAGCCCAGATAGGAAAAACTGTGAGACTCTTATTTCCAATTAACCACCAGAAAGCCAGAAGTAGAACTAAGGCTCAAAGTGGTAGAGTGCTAGCCTTATGCAGAAAAGCTCAGGGACAGCACCCTGGCCCTGAGTTTAGGTCCCATGACTGATCCCCTCCAAAAGAAAGAAAGAAAGGAAGGAAGGAAGGAAGGAAGAAAGAAAGAAAGGAAGGAAATTGCCAGAAGTGGAGCTCTGGCTCAAGTGGTAGAGCACTAGTCTTGAGCACAAATGCTCAGGGACAGAACCGAGGTCTTGAGTTCAAGTTCCAGAACAGGCACCAATAAAAAGCTACAAAGAGCCAGGCACCAGTGGCTCATGCCTGTAATCCTAGCTACTCAAAAGGCTGAGATCTGAGAATCGTGGTTCAAAGCCAGCTCAGGCAGGAAAAGTCCATGAAACTCTTATCTCCAATAAACCACTCAGAAAACCGGAAGTCGAGTGCTTGCCTTGACCTGAAGAGCTGAGGGATAGCACCCAGGCCCAGAGTTCAAGCCCCACGACAGACCAAAAAAAAAAGCTACAAAGAAAAGTTAGGGGCCAATATTGAAAAACTGCATATACAAAACCTAAGAAGCCAATAAAATGGTAGTACAGGTTTACACATGCTTATTAGGTAGAATATACCATAATAAATATGACACAAATGCGTGAAATAAACTTATGGAAGTGGCTGTCAGAAGGGCTGCACTTAGTTACTGTGAAGTGGTGTAAGAAAGTAATTGGAAGGCTGTAATACCAGATATAGCTAGGTCATAGTTCAAATACATAATAAAATGAAATTGTTGGTAAGACTTCTAACATGCATAGGCTTCCATTTTATGGATTTCTATGTGGCTTGATTCAGCTTTCACTTAGTATTTTTGGCTAATGACATTGTGCATAAGAAAATGTAAGACAGAAGGAGGATATTCTTAGGAGCACAAAGGTACAATATCTATGTGCATCTGATCATATAAAATAATATTTAACAAAATGAACTCTAGGAAATGGAAACAAGTTTTTTCTTTGTTGCTGTTTTTATTTTCATTTTGTCTTGTTTGTTCATCTGTCTGTACTTGGGAGTGAGGAGGAACACAGAAATGGAGGAACAAGCCCTGTGCCGGTGGCTCACGCCTGTAATCCTAGCTACTCAGGAGGCTGAGATCTGAGGATCGCAGTTCAAAGCCAGTCTGGGCAGGAAAGTCTGTGAGACTCTTATCTCCAATAAACCACTAGAAAACCGGAAGTGGCGCTGTGGCTCAAGCGGTAGAGTGCTCTCCTTGGGCTGAAGAGCTCAGGGACATCGCCCAAGCCTAGAGTTCAAGCCCCATGACAGACCAAAAAGAAAAAAAGAAAAAAAAGGAGAAACAAAGAGTGAACAAACGCAGCAGTAGTACTCACCAGACATTTCGTTGAAATTGAACTATACAACTTGTGGGTAGGGATGGGAAAGAAAAACAGGGAGCGAACAAGGGAAGGAGTGACATTGTCCAAAAAGAAATATACTCTATCTGACTTATGTAAAGGAAATTCAGCTTAAAAAAAGAAAATGTGTAATTCATCTTATGCTTAAATTATTTTCTATTAATCACAATGAAACAAATGTGATAGAAATCTATATTTGATTTTGTAAGCCAATAAATTCCTTTCTTCTATTTAAGATAATCTGAGGGGGGGGGCCGATAGGAAGGGATGGGAAGGGGAAACAAAGGAGGAGGCAACAATGCTTGATAAGAAATGTACTCATTACCTTGCCCATGTAATTGTAACCTCTATGTACAGTAAGATATCTGAGTTGGCTTTTATGCAAAATACTAAACAGTAACAATTGCATGAATATATAATATTCTTCACATAATATATTTTGAATTTCAAGCTCACTTTTCTGTGTCTCAATACATTTCTAGACTCTACTTTCAGTTTTTCGTTGCTCAGTGATTAAAAATTCTAACATTCATAGAAATTAGCATGAAGAAGGTAAACTAGCCCTGGAGCTGGTGGCTCACACATGTAATCCTAGATACTCAAGAGGCTTGTATCTGAGGATTACAGTTCAAAGCCAGCCCCAGCAGGAAAGTGCATGAGACTCTTATCTCCAATAAACAAACAAAAATTAAGAGGTGGAGCTGTGGCTCAGTGGTAGAGTGCTAGTCTTGAGCAAAAGAAGCTCAGGGAGAGAGCCCAGGTGCTGAATTCAAGCCCCAGGACTGGCACCAAGTAGTAAAGTCCTTTCCTAGCATGTACCTTCCTCAGAACTGAAGGATAAAAAAGGCAGATTGGCTGAAAAAAATCCACCAAGAAAATGTTGAGTATTTACTAATACAACTCTATAGCACAAATGACCTTTCAAGCAGATAATAGAGGGTTAGTTATACAATGTTATTTTGGCCCTGATTGATTTTGGCCACTTTCTGAATGTTTTTCTCATAAATTCTAACATTCCCAAATTCATTAAACCAGTCATAGCAAGTGCAATATCAACATTATTTCTCATATCACCTAACCCTATGTTTCCAAATTAGTTCTTGTTGCAACAATGAGAAGTACAAGTTGTCATGTTGAAAACGAACTTTACAACTTGGGGGGAGGGGGGATTGGGTGGAGGGGGGAGGGAGGATGGGAAGGGATGGGAAGGGTAAACAAAGGAGGAGGCTACAATGCTTAATAAGAAATGTACTCACTATCTTGCCCATGTAATTGTAACCCCCTGTACAGTATTTTCACAATAAAAAAAATAAAAATTGAAGAAAAAAAAGTGATAATGAAAAGCAAAAAAAAAACAAAACCAAAAGTCTACATGAGCTATAATGCACTGAGATCACTGCTATTTTGAGTGACTAGTCTTAGAAGTTGGGGAAAGCTCTTCCCAAGGATACTGACAATTCATATTATTATTGCAAACGAGCAAGATTAACTTGTTCCATATGGCAGCTATGAGTTTTACCTTTTTTTAGATTTGTTACTATGTTAGATAAAGAAATTAGCCAACAATAAAAATTTTCCCTAAAACCATCATCTCCACAGATCTGTGCAATCTTTGTAGTCATTGGGAATGAACCAAGTGCAAAAAGGTTTTATCATTACTTTTACCTATACACTGTGTAGATATAATTTTGTGGCATTATATAACTCGTCGTGAAGCTAATCCAAATCACAATTTAATTTGAGGATATTGTCAGTTCTGAGGGGCCATGGAAAATAGCACCTTATGGACCAAGAATTAGCAAAAGTTTTTGGTAAAGAGTCTAATAGTTAACATACAGACTGTGTTCTGAATACTCAACTCAACCAGGAATATAGTCTATATACCACACATACATAAATAGGCCTGTCTATATGCCAATAAAATATTATTTACAAAAACAGTGTGAGCCAAGTGTCAGAGGCTCAGGCTGTAATCCTAGCTACTCAGGAGGCTGAGATCTGAGGATTACAATTCGAAGCCCATGAGACTCTTAGCTCCAATTACGCATGAAAAAGCTGGAAGTAGAGCTGTAGCTCAAGCGATAGAGAGCCAACATTGAGTGAAAAAGCTAAGGGACAGCACCCCTGGGCAGGCAAAACAGTGTGGCTCATAATTTGTCAACCACTGCTTTGGATCAATAGTTTTCTATTTCTTTGTAATTTGTTGTTTTATGGACCCTTTGGCCAGGCCTTAAGGAAGGGCCAATAGGCCAGACTCTGAAGTGTCCCTGCTTCAAATAGGGAAGTTTTAGATTTTTTAAAAAAGTTTTTTGTTGTTGTTTTGCTAGACCTGAAGTTTGAACTCTGGGTCTGGGCACTGAGCTTCTTTTACTCAAGGCCTAGTGCTCTACCACTTGAGCCAGAGTTCCACATTGGCTTTCTTTTTTGTAATTTATTGGAGAGAAGAGTCTCATGAACTTTCCTGGCTGGGGTGGCTTCTAACCAATTTCCTAAGATCTCAGCCCCCTGGGTAGCTACAATTATAGGCATAAGCCACCAGTGCCCAGACAGTTTGAATTTTTATAAGTGGAATTTTGCATGAAATTGGTTTTACTGAAGGACTCCATTTATCATACTAAGAAAAAGCTTTAAAACTACTGTTTTGACATAAAACGATGTTTTAAAGCTTAAGAACAGATGCCTCAGACTACACACACATCTTTTAATATCTTAATAATGGAGGTACGCATATGTGCTTTGATGATCTCAGCAATTAACTCTGTGTGTGTGTGTGTGCATGTGTGCACACGTGTGTGCACACACTTGCCCGCTTGCTCTGTTCCTGGGGTTTGAACTCAGGATGTTCTAGGCACTGTCCCTGAGTTTTAATTGGATATGAGTCTTATGGATTTTCCTGCACAGACTGGCTTTGGACCATGGTCCTCAGGTCTCAGTCTCTGAGTAGCTAGGATTACAGGCATGAGCCATGGAGCCTGGCTTCAATTAACTTTTTTTTATTTTTAATTTTTTTGGGTCCAGTTGTGGGGCCTGAACTCTAGGCCTGGGTGCTGTCCCTCAGCTCTTCAGCTCAAGGCTAGCCCTCTACCACTTGAGCCACAGCACCACTTCCAGCTTTTTTTTTTTCCTGCTTATGTGGTGCTGAGGTCGAACCCAGGGCCTCACGCATGCAAGGCAAACGCTCTACCACTGAGCCACCTTCCCAGCCCCCTCAATTAACTTTTTTTAATGCCAGTATTGAGACTTGAACTTGGGGACTCTAGCACTCTTAGTTGGCTTTTTTGCTAAAAGTTGGCACTCTACCACTTAAGCATCACCTCCACTTCCTCAGCAATTAACTTTTACATGCAATTATGAAAGAATTTAGGAGGTAGAGGAGGAATCTAACTAGACAATTCCAATAAGTTATCAACTTATATTTCTTTTCCAGTTTTAATTTTTCTAAGTATAATGTATAACACACCTTAAAAGTTCCAAAAGCTGTGACATGGCATATTGAAATAAAGGTCCCAATTAAGACTTAATAGTTGTCTTTATTGCTACTTTCTGAGTTCTTGAAAGAGAGAAACTAAGCTGTCTTCATCTTTTAATTGTCTTCAGCACCTAGAATAGTGTATGGCCCCAAATAATACATAATCACTAAAATGAAACACTAATGTGTACACATAGCATTTAAAAATATGTATGCTTGGGGCTGTGAAGGTGGCTCAGTGGTAGTGTTTGCCTTGCCTGCATGAGGCCCTGGGTTTGATTCCTCAGCACCACATAAGCTGAGGGACAGTGCCCAGGCCCAGAGTTCAGGCCCCACAACCAGCAAAAAAAAAAGTGTGCTTAATATGCACAGGAAACTTTTATTGGCAACACTGGGTTTGAATGGGGGGGAGGCTCTTAAATTTGCTAGGCAAGTGTTCTACCACTGCAACATATCTCTAGTCTCTTTTCACATTGGTTATTTTGAGTTAGGCCTGCACTTTTTCTCTAGGTAGTTGCCTGGACTTTGATTCTCCTATTTTACACTCACCAAAGTTGCTAGGATGACAACTGTCAGCTGCCACACCCCTTCCATTGAGATGGAGACATGTGATTTTTTATTTTTATTTGCCCAAGTTGGCCTAGAACTTCATTCCTTCCAATGTCAGCCTCCCAAGTAGCTGGGATTATAAGTGGGAGCCATCAGCATCTGGCCAAAAAAAACTTTAAAGGAAAATATAAATTCACAATGAGAAAACTACCAAGAAAATAAAGTTACATTATGTCACATAAAATTATATTTTTCACCCCAAACTTCCCACAACATATCTTTCCATAACTCATGAGGGTTATTTTTTGTGGTGAGCATGTTTAAAATCTATTCTTCTAATTACCACGCTTAAAACACATAAAATCTGTTCAAATTACAAAGCTCCAGCCCCTACCCCACAACTGACTTATCAGAAACTCTGGGGATGGAAACCAGTTATTTGTCATTATCATTGAACAGGCCTTCACATGACTATGGTATAGCACACTGCTCTAAGATAAGATTCTTCCTGGAATAGGTGTTCTAAGATACATCCTTTGTTCTTAATATTAATAATTTGAAATTGCTTTATCTGATAAATAAAATTCTTATGTATTCTCATCACATGTATTCATGTACCATTATAGGGGAATCAGAGGCATGAAGGTTAAAGTGATGTGCCCAGATGGTAAAAAGTTTAGCTAATGTTTTGTTTTATATGATCACAAAGAATTTGAGAGATTTGAGGCAAACTCATCAATTACAATCTTTAGCATCTGGGAGGATGGAGGTTTTTCTGAAATTTAGCCACTTCTATACAGGCAATTTACCCTCCAATGCCTGTATCCTATGCTTTTGCATATACTCTTCCCTTTGCCTGTAATGTAATTTTCCATATTTTTACTTTTTGAATTTTGTATTATTATTAAGGTGATGTACAGAAGGGTTAGGACTTCATACATCAGGAAGGATGTACACTTCTTTTTGGGAATGTCACCCTTTCCTTCCCTCTCTCACAGTTTCCCTCTCATTTTCCCTTTTTAAAAAAATCTTCTTTACTCTTACCCTTTTAGTCCTGAAGGTCTTTAAATATTCCCTAAACTAGCACCATTTAGGTGATAACAGTGTAAACTTATTCATAACAAGATGTTGTATTATAATTATTTTCTTGTGTTTGTGTATACTAGTTCAGATGGTCTTTGAGTGAAGGGTTATCTTTAGTAACTGTATACCTCACATCCAGCAATCTACCTGAGAATCTAAAATCTGAATGAGTGAACAAAGAACTAATTTTCTACTACAAACCCCCCCCCCCCCAGAATGTAATAATCATCAGGCTTTGAGAAAGGTTTATACCCTAAGAGTCCACAAATCCCTTAAAAGACTGCAATCAATCTGAAATCGATAAAGGTCTAAAAGACAAATTTTTGTTTTGTTTTTATGGAACTCATTTGACAATCACATTCATCTATCCTAAATTTATTTGGCAATTGTATCTGATATGAATCAAATGAAGTTATGTACCAGAATTTATTTACCTCATATATACAATTATACATTTGGTTTAAAAACTATTAGAAAATTAGATTATGGAATTTTCCCTAACTCCTAATTGTTACAGAATATACAATATGTGGCATTTAAATTTATACAAATCCATCAGACCTCAACAGCCCTTGCCTGAGATTGGTTAAGAAGAGGTTATAGGCTCGCTTATAGGGCAATCCCCTGTTCCCAATCCAATCTTTTTTTTCCTGCCATCTTTAGTAACAGTTGAGGCTCTACAAACAACTCCAAAAGGTTTTATGTGTCATGACTTGGGTGGAAGAAATAAATATGCTTCACATCAATCTAAACGCCAATGTTATTGCTAGTGGCCAATGAATAACCCCATACTTTACAGAAAGAATATGTTGGTGTTTTAAAAAGCACTTCTTTATTGTCATCACTGGACACATAGACAGTGAAAGATTACAATTGAGTTTCTATGTTATCCTTGCAATAGAATCTGCTCTGTAGATATTTACCATTTGGCTGAAGCACAGCTTGGGCAGTATGCAATAACCTGTTACATTAGGCATGGGAAGTGATGGAAATGGGTGGAGAAAAACTAACTGGAGGCCTTATACTGGCTCAGATCCAAGTATAAATCTATCATTACCCTATGGAAGTGGGACACTCCCTAAGTGTATCTCATGGACCCCACCCTCTGGTCTGCTGGATGATATCTAGAAATCTCAATTAAAGATCTTTAATTGAATAGGGCAAGGTTATCCCTGTAACCTTAGGGGTAGTGAAACTGACAATGCCCTAGAGATGGATAGTTCTGGCTTGGATAAGACAGCGTACATACATCCCAAAATGCCCACACCAACGTTTTCTGTCAGCATACCCTCATAAGAAAGCAAAAGCTGCATACTGAAAATCATGTGTCTCAAAATGCCTCTCGAACTGCAGGGTCAGTGGAGTTACTCCAACAGCCCACCGAACCACACCGAAGTCTGTAGCGCGCTCTCAAAACCAAGAGACTCAGCGGCTACTGCGCAGGTTTAGACTCCACCCCTTACAAGACTCATCTCCCTCTCTTGTCGGCTACTTCCGGCCCCCACCAAAAGCGCTCACAGCGCTTGCGCTGTTTTGATAGGCTTCTGGGGCATAAGTAATCAGAGCATTGCCGCTCTAGGACCGCCCCCGCCACCTCTACGCTCCGCCCACGTTTTCCCGGCTCCTCCAGAAATCTCGCGAGGGTAAGGACGCGTCGGTATTTTGCGTTCAACTAGCTCTCTCCCAGCTGCTGCAGTTGCTGCTGTGAGAGAAATAGGAGCTGCTGTCGCCGGCACGCCCGCCCTCCCCCCACTCCGAGGAGCCACCGCCTCTTCTCTCGTGCTTCTTATACACCTATCGCCAGAGCGCCGGCAGCCACAGTCCGTGGACTCACTGCCGCCTCCTCCGGCCGCCGCTCTGCAGGTCATTCCCGCAGCCCGGCAACTGAGCGCGGCCCCCGGTCCCTATCCGGCGCCTCACTCCAAATCTTTTACTCCCTCCTCAGCTTCGCCTGGGACGCAAGCAGTCTCCTGTGTCGCCGGGGTGGAGGACGACGAGGAGGGGACCGGAGAGTTACCCTTCCTCCAGGCGGCGTCGGCCCCCTCACCCGCGGGTGTGTCCTATAAATGGCGTCGGAAAGCGACACGGAGGAATTCTATGATGCCCCTGAAGATGTGCACCTAGGGGGAGGCTACCCCATAGGGTAAGTAACTGAAGCTGTGGCCCCTAAGTCCGGCACCCCCTGCTTTGCCCTGCGTCTTCTCCCAAATACCTCTCCCAAAGCCCACGGTGTCCGCCACCGCTGTTCCTCTCAGGCTCACTGGAGCACTTCAGAACCCGACTTCGAGCTCCTTAAAGCTGGGTGAGTTGGTGGTAGGAGGTTGAACGCACCTTGGGCATCCCGCCCCCTCCCCCAATACCTTTCTCTAGTGAAAAGCATCGAGACCCTTAGATCCCCTTTCCCCGGCTTACCCAGCCTTCCAATGGACAGCTATGTGCCTGAGAGCCAAAGATTCATGTTTGTGGGGTTCAGAGCTTACCTTTCAAACATCCGTTTTGGCCTCAGGGACCGTGGATTGAAGGAGTATTAATCGGAGGAATTACACTTACAGTGTTTTGGTTCTGTTTGACTGCTAACTTACCCATTTCAGTGGTGGTGTAACTATTCCCTATTTACCGTTCACTTTTCCTTGCACAGAAAAAGAGTGGAAGAAGGTTGGATATTTACTTAAGGAAGTCCTCTAGCCAATGTTTTCAAAATCGACAGTTTTACTAAAATAGCCTCTTACTGTGAGCCAAAGGAAATCGCGGGCAAGGTCCTTACCATTAGAATGATGTGGTCTAACCGTAGCCGGACGTAAATGTACACAACTGACTATAGAAGTACAAACAAGTGCTGAGTAATCTGGGGCTTAGGAGGACAGCCTCAGCTTACTGCTCTTTATCTAATTTTGCAACATGTTTTAGTGGTGATTAATATGAGTCATTTGTACTAGGAAGTACAGTAGTTGGAAGTGCTTCGCTTGACCAGGACTCCTAACTTGCTTATCCGCTCCACTTTGCAACTTGGAAAGGTGTTGAAAGCGATTTCACTCAACTTTTCTACTTAGTGTCTGAAATTAGAGACAGAAATATATCCTCATGCCGTAAGACCCTGAGAATTGGTCAAATTTGTGTGTTACTGCATGATTCTGTTCCACTACCTTCGATTCTTTGCTTACTATATGGCAGAAATAGACAGATGCAAATAAAGTTATTTGTACATTCTGGAAGTTCTAAAATCGAAATCAGAAATAAATGTACGTTGGTAAATTACAAATGTACGTTGACATCACCAACCTTCATGTCTCTGATGTGACATTTAGCGGTGGTAAATACCACTCTTGAGATAGCAATGTATTTCATGAAAATTCAACGTCTGGTACAGCGTGATGACCACATACTAGACAGTAAAAAGTGCATTTAGATTTTCACATATTTCAGATTTTGAAATTTGTGTGTGTGTGTGTGTGTTGGATTAGAGAAAGAAAATCAGTTTACAGGATTGTTATTAGTTTAGACTTATATGGATATTGTTGTTTTTGATCTAATAAAATAATTTGAATATAGAAGGATATTTATCTGAGAACCCAGTAAACTCTTTGGCACCTAGCACAGAGAAAATGTTCGAAGATTAATTCCCTTTTCCTGCCTTTCTTGGCATTAGTCAATTTGTTAACTTTATACAGAGCTTTATACTTTGGAAGGACTTGTACAGAACTTGGAGCTCTTATACTTCTCTAAACCAGATGAGTCACTTTGATACCATCAATAATCTTCTCCCTGAGATAATGTAACTTCTCAAACACTTTGAAACTGAGCAAAATCTTTTTTTAAAATTCCCTTGGTACCCAGCTTCCTAATTTTAACACTTACACGACCAAACACTGAGCATGAGTGTGTACAGAGCTCTAGGAATAAAACTACAGGACCAGTTTGGATTATGTCTCTCCACCCAGTAGTATTGAACAGATTTGGAAGAAAATAGACTTCGTGTGGAGAATGGCATCTGAAAACAACTACTGGTATTGAAAGGACTGGAAGGGAGTGAAAGTAGCATTATTTGTATTTCTTCTATTCCTTGTCATTTGCATTATTGTGAGCAGACTGAGCCACACTGACAACCTAGAGATTCTGTGAGAAATTTTGATTTGTGGATACAGATGGCATGACTACGTATTTGGTTACCACAATGTTCCTTAACATGAATTGGAGGGTCACAGTGTACAAACTCTTAAGAGGTTAGCAGACTGAATTTGAGCACTTTAATTAATGTTCCTTGATATTGTATATTTGGAGAATACGCAAATTATATCACCAAATTGTGGTAAATTGAATAGGCAGTTGAGAATTTGTTTTTATTAATCAGTAGAATTTAAATACACTGTCCATTTCCTAAAATTTAATTATTCTTTGTATTGTCCCTCCAATGGTGTCTTCAGCTTTGTCTATCCACTCTTTGAGAGCAACTTTAATAAACTAAAGAACAGTCAAGTTTTTTCTAGAAAGAATTTGAGTCCAATGCAGCCGGCATCTCCACAATGGACCATTTTCTCTTGTGTCACATTTCTTATGCTTTATTTTAATTGATATTTCAAGTTAAGTTTCCTTGTGCTTGTTTTCATTTTTATATATAAGGAACCTCAAGCTCAGGAAAGTTAAGAGATTTCTTAAGAGACACAGCCTTAAGTGGCACAGCTGGGTTTTGAAACTAGCTCCTGAGACTCCGTAGTGCGCATTTTTTTCTGGTGCAACAATAGCTACCCCACACTATGTGGAAGTGGGTGGGGGAGATGGAGGAGTCCAATGGATTCTAAGGTGAAATGTTTTAGGCTCAATCTGTGGAATGGAACCAATGCATATATTTAAAACCAGCAGCCCAAACATTTCCGCTTTCTTGAATAGAAATGACCACTTTCTTATTCAGGAATGTATATTTTTGTTTAATCAGATAGGAATTTTGTATGACCAAAATCTTGTTCAGCTAGAAGGGACATCTAGTAAAAATTTAATAAAATGTTAAAACTGAAGCCTAGAGAGGAAAACTGATTTGTCCATGGTGCCACAGCTAATTAATGGCAGAACTTGTACTAAAACCTAAATCAGTTTCTCAGTCTGGTGGTCTTTCTGCTACTGTGTTTAATACAGCAGGAAAAGGAAGTGGAACTTTGTGATAGTAGAAAAGAGCTCAGGACTGTGAGTCATTTCATTTCCTCATCTTAAATTGAGATTACATTTTTGAGAACCCTACCAAACTGTGTATCAATGTCTGTCATTGTATTGAGATTTAACAGTAGGCTTTTATGGATAAGTTTATGTCATTGGAAAATCTGTGCTGTTTGTATACATACATATATTTTTTCCTTTTGGTTTAACAGTCTTGATGCCTTTTGTAATGGTTCAAGATCTATAGGTTTGAATTATTTACTGTGTAAAATTTCTGCCTACACATTCTAAAGACTGGTACTGAGTATATGTTATAAAAATAAATGTAATGAGCTATGCGACTTGTGGGCAGAGATGGAAAGGAGAAACTGGAGAAAAGCAAAGGAAGGAATAACATTGTCCAAAGAGAAATGTACACATTACCTGAATTGTGAAATGGTAACCTCTCTGTATAACACCTTAATAATAATAAAATTATATTTTAACAATAAGTGTAACATTTCAAACACTCTTACTTTTTTTGGGGGGGGAAGGTCTGGTCGTGGGGCCTGAACTCTGGGTCTGGGCGCTGTCCCTCAGCTCTTCAGCTCAAGGCTAGCACTCTACCACTTGAGCTACAGCGCCACTTCCGGCTTTTTTTCTTTTTTTGCCTATGTGGTGCTGAGGAATCGAACCCAGGGCCTCATGCATGCAAGGCAAGTGCTCTACCACTGAGCCACATTCCCAGCCCCACACTCTTACTTTTGTAATGGTACCCAAAGTATTTTTGAGGCCTTAGAAGATAGAATCATGTGGTGATCATGTAGTCCAGCAGCCCCCACCCCATTTTGTTTTTGTTGGTCATGGAACTTGAACTCAGGGCCTGAGCCCTGTCCCTGCACTCAAGGCTAGCACTCTACTACCACGTTGAGCCACAGTGCCACTTCCAGTTTTCTGATGGTTAATTGGAGAGAAGAGTCTCACAGACTTTCCTGCCTTGACTGACTTTGAACTCCTCAGATCTCAGCCTCCTGAGTATCTAGGATTATAGGTGTGAGCCACCAGCACCTGACCTAGCCCTCCCATTTAACTGAAAGTGAAACCTATGCTCAGAGAGAGGAAATAACATATTGCTCATCAGTTACAGAGTTAGAAATAGAACCCAAGCCTCTTGATTCCTCTATCATTTGATAATGTTGCCATATGACTAGAAGGAAGGAGAATAATACTGGATAGCCCTGCTATAAGCTGTTAACACATTTACTGTTAGCTAAGCTGCTAATATCCTTTACTGACTAACATGACTATGCTTTGCCTGTCAAAGACCTGGACAGTGTTGAGATCCTAACTATTGCTTGCTAATATGCTTTAAGTCAAGAAGAAAAGGTTGCAGAATAGCTTATATAAGAACAGTGGTTATATTATTTTGTTTTACTTTATGAGTGTTAACTGCAGTCAGTCACATTGAGATTGGAGTACTGGCAAAATCTTTTAAGTCATGGAAATTGAGATCAAAGTGTCTGGAAGAATTGTTAGATCTAAAAATCCTCAGAAAGTTGCTTAGCTTTGTTGAAAACTCAGCTTTCATACTTAGGCATAAGAATCATTTGTCCCTGAAGTGAACATTTTTTTAGATCTCACTAAGACTTTTTTTATTATTATTATTACAATTAGAAACTCATGGATAAGCTTGCTTGCTGTGGTATTAATTATTCAAAGCTACCTGATGGATGTATTGCCCTCCTCAGCTTTGTACCCCAGGTTGCTTACATATAAAGTAAACATTTATACAAGATTTTTTAAATATCTTTATTGTAAAGGTGTTGAATGGGGGGGGGGTGTTACAGTTACATAAGTAAGGTAATAAGTACATTTCTTTTCAAATATTGTTACCTCCTCCTTCATTTTCTCCCACTTCTCCCTTCCTAATTCCCTACCCCCCCAATTGTATAGTTCATTTCCAACATAGTGTCTAATGAGTATCATTGTTGCATTAGTTCATCCTTTGTCCTGCTGTGTCTGTGATTCCCTTTCCCTTCCATGGATCAATATACTTATATACAAGACAAAGGGTATGGAAAACTAAAACAGAAAAAAATAGAAATAACTGTATACAGGGCATAATAAGAACCTCTTGTTTCCAATTCTTGGAGTTAATTTTGATATGCTTCATTATATTTGCTCCTGTGCACTTAATAGTTGGGCTATTGTGATCCCTGTTAAGAATATCAGATGCATATTTTAGTTATTACAAATGAGGGAAACCATGTAACCTATTTTTCTTGGGGCCTGGCTTGCTTCGCTTAAATTTTTTCCCAAGTTTTTCCGTTTCCTTACGAATGGGGCAATGTCATTCTTTCTGATGGAGGCATAGAACTCCAGTGTGTGTGTGTGTGTGTGTGTGTGTGTGTGTGTGTGTGTGTGTGTGTGTGTGTGTGTGTGTGTGTGTGTGTGTGTGTGTGTGTGTGTGTGTGTGTGTGTGTGTGTGTGTGTGTGTGTGTGTGTGTGTGTGTGTGTGTGTGTGTATCTTCTTGATCCGTTCATCTACCCAGGGCCATCTGGGTTGGTTCCACATCTTATCTATGGTAAATAATGTTACAATGAACATGGTTGTGCTGGTAGCCTTAGTATGGCTTTATATAAAATTTTTTTGTTTGTTTTTTTGGTTTGGTTTTGAGACAGGATCTCATTATGTAACTCTGGCTGGCCTGGAACCCACCATCTTCCTGCTTTAGCATCCTAAGTGCTTGTATTACAGTTGTGTACCAACATGCCTTGTTCAAGTTTTAGTTTTAAAATATTTGTGTATCACAAATTAGGAAAATTTCCTTTGTAGTTGGATGTTTGTGAGTTGACATTTAATCACAGATTATATTGATTACTGTCAGCTTTGTGTGGATTGATAGAAATATAAGTGCTGTTTAATCACACTCCTAACATTGAAGTGGAGGAAAACCCTATATACTACTTAGTGATTTAAGTTCTAAATTTAGTGATCTGCAACTGTCAATGGGTGACTCATGGAGGTAGGACAGTTGATAGCAGTATGGCAATTTGGGGGCTTAATTTGAATTTATACATTCTTATAAGTTGAAACTGTTCTGTTGTTTTTTTTGTTTGTTTGTTTTTGTTGGTCGTGGGGCTTAAACTCTGGGCTTGGGCACTATCCTTGCGCTTTTCAGCTCAAGGCCAGTGCTCTCCCACTTGAGCCAAAGCGCTACTTCCGGTTTTCTAGTGGTTTATTGGAGATAAGAGTCTCATGGACTTTTCTGCCCAGGCTGGCTTTTAACCGTGATCCTCAGATCTCAGCCTCCTGATAGCTAGAATTACAGGCGTTAGCCACCGGTGCCGGTTGAAAAGTATTCTGTTCTCATGATAACCTACCTCATAAAATAAGATGGATAAAATGCTATTTTTTTTAAAAAGTGTTCAAAAGCATGTGTTCTTATCAGTTCATTGTTATAACTTTGACAAAGTCATAAATTTGCTAAATCTCTTGAGGAGCTGTTTGTTTCCTCCATTTACTCTGACTGCAGCCTTAGTAGTTGCATCCTGGGTTTGTGGTGGTGGTAAGTGGAGAATATGAGGAGATCATACAAGTTGTGGTGATAGAAGCAGAGGAGGTAAAAGTAACCCCATCAGAAAGTGTAGGGTCCAAGTTATGATACTGCTTCCTGGTGCCTAGATAACTGAAATAGTACAAGTCCCACCACTTAGTATTGTTGTAGACATGTACATTCACAGTCTAAGTTAAGTAACTTTTTGTGAAAGAGATTAATAACTTGCAAGAAGTACTTAAAGAAGTATTACTTTAAATGATGAAAAAGTTACAACTATTTTATGATGCCCTATTTGAAATGATAACCTCTAAGTTTCTGTTTTCTATTCAGAGCTAAGCTTATTTTTGTAAACTTTGGATATTATTCAGCTAGCTGGATAAACTTTTAGTTGGTTGCTCTCATTTCCTATTCAGAGTGGAATTCTATTATTTCAAACTGAGCAGTGTTTATGTTAGTCTATCATTTCATGATTCAATTTTGAGAAAAAAGCACTTAACACAAACTGTGGGCCTCATACTCGATAGCAACCCAAGTGATTTTTTTTTCCCCCAGCCTGTATACAATTCATCTTGGTTACTACAGTAGCCAATCTATCAGTTATTCTTGTAGCTTTTTTGCCTTCTCTCTGATATTAGAATTACCATATAATCATGTTCTGTCAAAGGGTTCAGAACTTAACATTTTATTACCAGCTGGAGTTGTGTGGTAGTTTACAATTTGGCATTCCATCAGGGTCAGTTCCTTTTACAACAGTGAAACCTTTCGCCTCTATAAACATTTTAAACATACAGAATTTTAAAAATACGTTTACACAATAATTTCCTCATGCAGATTTTCTTAGTTCCAATGTTAGCCATTGTTTTGAAGGTTGAGTGCATTACAGCCACTGGTCTTCCTTTAATAATAGGAAGTAGAATAAATTTCAAGATCACAGGTGACCACTTAGGAAATATACTTCCACATAGGATTTTCAGACTTAGTAGGAGCACTAATTAGCTGAAGTACCTTGATCAAGTATCTTGATTCACTAGCAACTACCAAATAAATAATCAAGCTTTGAACAAAAGTGTTATCTATACAGTGGAAAGGATGTTTGGCCATTAGATTAATTCATTCTAATTTAAGAAAATTAGGTAGAAATTTAATTGGAAATATTATCTTTTGCATCCTTTGGATGAAAAGAAAAAGACTGAATAATTGTATGGCTCTTTAAGTTTTGTTTGTTTGTTTGTTTGTTTGTTTTGCTCTTTAAGTTTTTGCCGGGCACTGGTGGCTCATGCCTGTAATCCTAGCTATTCAGGAGGCTGAGATCTGAGGATCTCAGTTCAAAGCCAACCTGGGCAGGAAAGTCTGTGAGACTCTTATCTACAATTGACCACCAGCCTTGAGCTGAAGAGCTGAGGGACAGCACCCAGGCCCAGAGTTCAAGCCCCACAACCAGAAAAAAAAAATTTTTGTGTTCACTTGACATACTTTTTTAAAAAAAAATCTCTTTAAAAATCTCAAATGGCGGGCTGGGAAGGTGTCTCAGTGGTAGAGTGTTCACCTTGCGGCCCTAGGTTCAATTCCTTAGCACCACATAAGCAGAAAAAGTCAGAAGTGGCACTGTGGCTCCAGTGGTAGAGCTCTAGTCTTGAGCTGAAGAGCTGAGGGACAGAGCCCAGGCCCAGAGTTCAAGCCCCATGACTGACAAAAAACAAAATAAAAAAACTCAAATGGCAGTGTGTGGAGGTGTGGCTCAAAGTGGTAGAGTGCCAGCCTTAGGAGAAAAAAGCCAAGTGAGATTGTGAGGCCCTGAGTTCCAGCCCCAGTGCCATGCTTTCAAAAATTGACTGTATAAGCTGGGTGCTACTCAAGAAGCTGAGATCTAAGGATCATGGTTTAAGCCAGGTAGGGCAGAAAAGTCCACAAGACTTACCTCCAATTAACTAGTAAAAAGTCAGAAGTAGAGTTGTGGCCCAAGTGAAAAGCCAAGTGAGAATATGAGGCCCTAGTACTAACACACACACTCCTTTGAATTTATGTACCTAAAACATTTAGCTTAAATTTATAATTATGTTTACTTGTTTTGCTTAAACATAATGATATTGAAAAAATATTTAGAATATTTCAGTTGTTTTTTGGTATTCATGCTTGCTAATATTACAAAGTATAAGTTCTAAATATGTACACTTGATCTCTTGGGCTAACTGAATTGGAGATAATTTGTCAATGAATTAAACAGTATTGGCATCATTCTTATGCATAACATAGCCCATTTCTTTTTCTGGGGGGGGGGGAGGGGATTTGGTCATAGGGCCTGAACTCTGGGCCGGGGCGCTATCCCTTAGCTCTTCAGCTCAAGGCTAGCGCTCTACCACTTGAGCCACAGAGCCACTTCTGGCTTTTTCCTTTTTGCTTATGTGGTACTGAGGAATTGAACCCAGGGCCTCAGGCATGCAAGGCAAGCGCTCTACCACTGAGCCACCTTCCCAGCCCCTTCCATTTCTTTTTTATAAATCAAATTTAAATTTAAATATTTAACTGTACATAAAGTTATGTGTATTTATGAGCTGCAATGTGATCATGTTTCAGTACATGCACACCTTGTATAATCTTTAAATCAGGGTCAATTCATCAATCTCATCATATCTTTATGATAAAAATAATCAAAATCCTTTCTCTAGATTAAAAAAATACTATACTGTACCTTATTATCTTTAGCCACCCAATTATGTGCACACCAAACTTGTGGGGGGGGTGTGTATGTGTGTACTTGTACATGCCAGGCCTGGGGCTCTAGCATTTGAACCATAGTTCCACATATGGCCTTTTGGTGGTTAATTGGAGATAAGAGTCTGTCCTGCCTTCGCTGGCTTTGAACTGCAATCCTCAGATCTCAGTCTTCTGAGTAGCTAGGATTATAAGTGTGAGCACTTCTGAGCACCAGTGCCAGGCCACACCAGAAGTTTTTGCTCTCTTGTCTAACTGTGACTACATATTTATTAATCATACTTTTCCCACTCTTCCTTCCCTCTTGTTTGACCAGCCTCTGGTAAGCACCATTCTACTCTCAACTTCTATGAGATCTACTTTTCTTATATTCCACATATGAATGAGATCATGAAATACTGATGGTTCTGTGTCTGCCTTATTTTTACTTAGTCATTTTCATCCATGTTGTCACAAATGACAAATTTTTGTTCTTTTTATAACGGAATAGTATTCCTTTGTGTGTGTGTGGGTGTGTGTATACATGTATATATATATATATACATGTATACACACACCCACACACACACACTGCATTTTAAAATCCATTTATTTGTTGTGGATACTTAGGTTGTTTCTACTTCTTGTCTATTGTGGATAATGCTGCATTAAACATGGGTTTGACTTCATGTCCTTTAGATATATATTTAGTAGTAGGATTACTGCATGTGGATCATATGATAGTTGTATTTTTAAGTTTTGGAGGAACTTCCATCCTGATTTTCATAATGGCTTTACTAGTTTACATTCACACCAATAGTGCATAAGGGTTCCTTCTCCCTCCCTCCCCCCCCCCCAATATCCTCACCAGTGCTTCCTAACTTTAGTTTTTTTGGCAAGTATGACTGGAGAAAAACCAACATTTCTTTGTAGTTCTGGTTTGCAGTTTACTGCTGATAAATGATATTGAATATGTTTTCATATACTTATTGACGATCTGAATGTCTTTTCAGAAACATCAATTTATGTCTGGTGCCTATTTTAATTTTATTTTTGGAGTTTGTGCTATTGAGTTTGTTTTCTTTGTATATTTTGGTTGGTAGCCCTCTGTCAGATGTATAGGTTACAATTATTTGCTTCCATTTTGTACTTTGTTTTTTTAATTTACTGATTGTTGCCTTTGCTGTACAGAAGCTTTCTAAGTTAACATCATCTCAGTTGTTAATTTATTCATTTGTGTTTTTGGAGTCCTATCCAGAAAATCATTGCCTGTACCAATATCCTTTCTTTTTAATGATACTTATGTTTTGAATTTAGGGCCTTGTGCTTGTTTAGTAAGTGCTCTACCACAACTAGCCTCTTCTGGTTATTGTTATTTTTGAAATAGGGTCTTGCTTTATGCCCAGACTTCAGTCCTCCTGTTTATGCTTTCTTTTTGTCACTGGGATGACAGGCACTAGCCACCACACCCAGCCACTGTGCTTTCTCTATAGCACAGTGATGACAAGTACATGCTACCTGTCCTAGCTGTTGGTTGAAATGGAGTTGTGAAAGTTTTTATTCCCAAGTTGGCCTCAAACTGAGATCTCTGATCTATACTTCCTAAGTAGCCAAGATTATATAGACTTGAGCCACTTGCCTGGCTTGGTAAAATTTAATCTTAGGTATTTTTTGAAGGTATTATAAATTTTAAATTTATTTTTCAGATAATTTGCTATTGATACGTAATAGCAGCACCATTGACTTTCATGTTTGTCAGAATTTCGTTTTTTGGATATTAAAAGTATATTCTAAAAGTATCAATCTTTCTATTATTTATTTATCCATTTATTTTTGGTAGTATTAGGGTTTGAACATCAAGCCTTACTCTTCCTAAGCAAGTACTCTACTTCTTGAGCCACATCTCTAGTCCTTTGTGCTTAAGTTTATTTTTTCCAACTATGGTCTTTTGTTTTTTTGCCTGAAGCTGGCCTCAGGTTGTAATCCTACCACTACCACCCAAATGGAGTGGCTGGAATTACAGGCAAGTGCCACGATTAGTAGCTTTTTTTTTTTCCTCCAGTACTGGGGTTTGAATTCAGGGCCTTGTGCTTACTATAACAGTACTCTGATCACTTAAACCATGTCCCCAGCCCTTTTTGCTTTAGTTAGTTTTCAGATAGGCTCTTGTTCTTAACCAGGGCCAGTTTTGGACCACAGTCCTCTTACCTATATTGTCCTCATAGGTGAGATTATAAGTGTATACCACCACACCGGCTTGTTTTTTAAGATAAAGTCTCATTAACATTTTCCTCAGCGTAGCCTTGATATTCAATTCTCATGTCTCTACCTCCCAAGTAGCTGGGATTACAGGCATAATCTACGCATGGCCATGTATCTGTCTAAATTAAAGATGGTTATAATAACTTTGTTAGTTTACGCTTGTTAGTGAAGTGATTTAGCCTTTCTGGCTTGAATTGCTTTTTAAAATCATAATTTATGTAGTTTCACTAGTATATCCTAGTTAAATTCTAATAATGCTAATAATATTAAATTCTAATAATGCTCTCAAGGAGAATTTTAATTGCACAAGTAGACTCAGGAACAGTAACTTTTTTGTTGTTGTTGTTGGTTGTAGGGCTTGAACTCTGGGCCTGGGCTTTGTCCCTGAGCTGTTCAGCTCAAAGCGAGCACTGTACCACTTGAGCCATAGCACTACTTCCAGTTTTCTGGAGATTAATTGGGGGTACAAGTCTCAGGAATCTCCTTGCCCGGGCTGGCTTTGCACTGCGATCTTAGCTAGAGTCCTGAGTAGCTAGGATTACAGGCGTGGGCCACCAACACCTGGCTCAAGGAATAGTCACTTCTACTTTCAACACAAGGCCCTGATCCCTAAATTTTAAAAATTGGGGATATCTATTTTTTAATACAAGGGAACACTGGATACTGGTGACTCATGCCTATAATCCCAGCTACTTTGGAAGCTGAGATCTTAGGATCACAGTTCGAAGCCAGCTGGGACAGAAAAATCCGTGACTCTTATCTCCAATTAACCACTAAAGAGTTGGAAGTAGAGCTGTGGCTCAAGTGGTAGATCCCCTGCTAATGAGTTAGAGCCTAAGGCTCAACATTTAAGTCCCAGTACTGGCACAAAAAAAATCAAGCATATGATTTGTTTTAAAATTATAACAATTTGTTCCATGTATAGGCTATGCCATTATATTTCATTTTTTTCCATATATAGGTTTTTCCATTATAGGTTATTCCAGCACAAAACTCACTGAATCCTGGGCATTCTTAGTAACCACAGATCAAACGTTCCAGAGAACCAATAAATATTATGTGTTGCTGTATTCAGAGTCACTTGTCTGCACAAAGTGCAGATCTGGCATTTTGGTCACTAAATATATTTAAGAGAAGGGGTGGGAGTGTCCTTCCTTGGCATTGCCCTTCAATTGGTAAAAATAGCTGTGGATGAATTTAATATCATACCTTAAACCTTCACTGAAAGTCTTAAATAAAATTAATAGACTGAAGAAATTATCTATTTACTAACAGTACTATTAACAGTATGTTTTTTAAAAACCTCTATTTAATGTTTATCTACCCATGTCAATCTGAAATGGCAGGTTGTTTGAACATTTCCCCCCAGCACAATTCCATTTCTTTTTTTTTTTTTTTTTTTGTCGGTCATGGGGCTTGAACTCTGGGCTTGGGCGCTGTCCCTCAGCTCTTCAGCTCAAGGCGAGTGCTCTACCACTTGAGCTACAGCGCCACTTCCACAATTCCACTTCTTTTACTAACAACTTTCTTCTTCCTAATTTACAAAGATTTCTTTTTTTTTAATTGTTATTATTAAGGAGTTGTACAAAGGGGTTGCAATTCCATAAGTTGGATAATGAGTACGTTTCCTCTCCCCCAACACTAAGAAGCTGCCATGAGAGATGAAGTGTAAAGGGTGGAAACACTGGGAAAGGACTAAGGGAAAATTGAGTTAAGTTGGATATATTTAAGCATTGGATAGGTTTGGTTAGTGTCTCAGTGGAAGTTGGTTACTGGATTAATGAAAGATTGGTAAATAGAATAAATTAGATAGCTTTATAACATTAGTACTTTAATGAGTGAGAACAAGTTGGTTTGTCAGTATTTTGGTCTTTTACCTTAGACTGGTTTTAGGGGTTAAAATAAATGATTTCCTTTTTATTTTATTTATTTTATTTCCTTTTTACTGTTCTGGTTGTGTTCCTGGTCATAGCCTTTGGCTGTTGGTTTTTAGCTTTTGTCTGTAAGAGTGGATGGTATAGGTGGGGCTAGAGTTGGTGTGTACACATTCTCTGCAAATTCTACTTGGGGCCTCTTGGCTCTTTCATATCTTCACCTAGTCATTTCCAAAGTTACCCTACACACTGACAGAAGGCAAGTAAAGGAAAGACCTGATCTTGTCAGTGGTTTGGATTTATAGAACTTTCATAACCCAGGAATATTCTGTTTTCAATAAGCATTAAATATTAATAGTGAATCTTTGGAAAGTGTTGCCATTAACCCCGTACTCATATCAATTCCTTGATGTCAACTTTTTTCCCAGGAATTAATGTGTTTTTAAAAAAAGTATAATGTTACATGCCATAATGCCAAGTAATGCTGGGTATTCATTTCAAAATTCTTTTACACACGTAATCATTTCTGATCATCTTATAAGTGATAGTGCTAGATAATTTTCAAAGAACATTTTTTTTTTGTCCTTCATGGGACTTGAACTCTGGACCTGAGCGCTGTCCCTCAGCTCTTCAGCTCAAGGCAAGTGCTCTACTACATGAGCCACAGCGCCACTTCTGGTTTTCTGATGGTTAATTGGAGATGAGTCTTATGGTCTTTCTTGCCTGGGCTGACTTTGAACTGAGCTTCTCAGATCTCAGCCCCCTGAGTAGGTAGGATTACAGGTGTGAGCCACAGCTGCCCAGCTTCAAATAACATTTATATACACAATCACTTTTTATTATCTTGCAAATGCCGAGAAGTCTGGCCTGTTCCTTCCTTCTTCATTTTCCCCAACACCGACTTATGTTGGATATTATTTTTTTAACATCTACAGATAATCACTTGTGATTATCTTGCAAATAGGCTGGTTATTGACAGCTCTAGGTGGGTAAGGGACTTGTTCCACAGTTATCCAGAGGTGGAACTTCTCTAACTGGTTTGCTTGCTTGCCTTGCTGTATGGAAGATTGAATTCAAAGCCTCATACTTGCTAGGTAGGCCCTCTGCTGCTGACCCACACCCCCAAGTCTAGAACCCCACTACTTTTAAAGGTTTTGAATATAAGAATAAAATTGGGTTCCTCCCTGCTTTTCTTGTTTGTTTTTTTTTAAGGTAAGAAAATTTCTGCTTTCCTCCCTACTTTTCTAAGCTGTAAACATTTTGCAATGTTCTATTTTACATGTGAACCACTAGGATGACAAAAATGGTTCTCCTACTGTTTAAAAACAAAACAGTATTTTTGTTGTTATATTATTTTTTTATTATCTCTAAGTAGTTCCCATTCTATGAAACAGTATATGAATACAAGGCGTCTGACAACATTATCGTTGTCACCCATCAAAAACAGTATTTTAATATCCTTCGTGTTAAGCTTTAAAATAATTGATTGTGCTCCTTGCTTGTCAAAGAGCTGGGATCCCAGACACCACTCACTGCCTTTGTCTTGGTGGAAACTGCTAATTTGGACTTCAATGCCTCGTCAAATTCTCCATTTCTAGATTTTTTTTTGCCAGTCGTAGGGCTTGAACTCAGGGCCTGGGCACTGTTCTTGAGCTTCTTTTGCTCAAGACTAGCACTCTACCTACCATTTGAACCACAGCACCACTTCTGGCCTTTTCTGTTTATGTGGTACTGAGGGATCGAACCCAGGGCTTCATGCATGCTAGGACACCACTCTACCACTAAGCCACATTCCCAGCCCCATTTTTTTCTGTAGTTGTTTTACACATTGCTGCATAGTCAAATCATGATACTATGTTTTTTTTATAACTCTGATTCAAATTTTGGGGAACAAGTCACTAACAAAACGTATTGTCTCTTTCTCACTTTCCCCTTCATGTATGTTTTCTAGTAGTCAAACCAGTTTATGTGTTGGTTATTAAAGTTTTCTACCCAATCAGACCTCTATTGGCTATCAAAGATGCATTCTTGATAACTGGGTAAATGGAAAAATACATGAACAAAAATTAGGTTGCAAATAAGATTGTGTAATCTTCTTTATAATAAGTAGTAAAAGCTTAAGCTTGGCTTGTAGAATGTTTTATGTAGGTAAGCAATCTAGGTAATTGAAGATTTTTCTAGACTAGCAAATCCTTGATACATATTTCATAAAAGGATGTAGGAGTAGAAGTTTAAATACATAAAGCATAAAAATTGAATTTATAAAAGAATGCTTAATATTAAATCATACTAAAACATGCTTGGTTTCCATTACTCATGCTCTTGGGGGAGAACATGAATAATTTAAAAAAATACCAGGATCTCAGATTAGTCATTATAATTTCAAACGTTTTACCAAGGTAATGACAGTAGAGTTTCTTTAGTTGAAAAACAAAACAAATGGTTTGCTTGGAATTTTTTTGTTAAGGAGCAATGAACTCAGAGGAAAAAAAGCAATGAATCTTGGAAGTCTTATATCATCAGTTCACTGATAATACAATTGATCAGTTTATATTTTTTTTAAAAAAAGGAAGGTTATGAATGTTACTTTAGAGTCCTAAGTTTTATTTAGAAGTTTTTAAGATTAGCACTGCATTGGATGTTTGAACTTATACAATCATATTAACCTAATAAAGCATTTGTAATACGGCCTGCAGCCTGACATCTTATATTGTTTACATTTCAAGTAAAAGTAACATATTGAAACGCATGATTTTGTGCAGTTACTATATCTAACAAACAATACTAAGAATTTACAAAGTGATTTAGCTTATTTACATTTGGTATTGACTTTCAAGCAGACTTAAACTTAGTTACCTGTTTCTTTCTTGACTTTACTAGAAATAGCTTTAAATCATTAATACATGTGACTTTTATTCTAACTTAATGAGATAAATTGGGGCATTGCCTCATCCTGGAGTAATTGTCTTAGTACAGTTATTTACTAAAATTTTGCAAAAGTGCAGATTAGAATGCTTTTAGTTTAGAATTTTTTAGTTGGCCAAGGAAAAATGGTTATCAAACAGTTCCTTTAGGAATATAGCATAAAACTATATTATAAAAGATAATTTTTGAAAAAATCATATTGGTTGTCATTTAAACATTGAGTTAAGATTAGCAGTTTACCTTCTATGTAAACAGATTTATATTCCTCCACAAAATTTTCTCTAATTTTACTAAAGGTTATTAACAAATATTGCCATTAAACCTATTTTCAAAAAGTGTAAAGCCTTTGTGCTAAATCATGTCACCATCTTTTTTATTAATATTAATAAAACAATCAGTACATATTTGTAGCTATATTGTACTTGTAGACTTCCATAGTATTTAAAACTTGAAATGGAGCTGGGCACCAGAGGCTCATGCCTGTAATCCTAGCTACTCAGGAGCCAGAGATCTGAGGATCATGGTTCAAAGCCTGCCGGGCAGGAAAGTCCCTGAGACTCCTATTGCCAGTTAACTACCAGAAAACCAGAAGTGGTGTTGTGGCTCTAGTAGTAGAGCGCTAGCCTTGAATTGAAGAGCTCAGGGACCCAGCCCAGGCCCAGAGTTCAAGCCCCATGACCAACCAAAAAAAAACCCCAAAACTTGAAATGACCATTCAGAGGATAATAAAAGTAATAATTTACATCTTGAGTATGTAGTTAGTCTATTAGATGATTGTTTAAGTATATTCTCAGCTTTTTCTTAGTTTTGTTCATAAACCAATATTGGCTTGTATCTCCAGGGATATTTGAGTGATTATTATTTTCTACTGCTTAGTGAAAATATGACAGTTCTTAGGAAAATAACACTTGTTTTTTCTTACCATTCATTCACATTTAAGTGACCAACTTAAAATAAGACGATGCAAATGGGTATGGTACTGTGGGTCTCTAAGGTCAACAGGTTGTTTTTCTCTTAGACACCATTTCATTAGTTTGAGTACTGTTTCTAGGCTGAAGATGCTTCCTGACTTACAGCTTCTAAGTGATTTTCAAAATTTAACAGAAAATAGTAACACATTTTTACATCTGTAGTATACATAACATTAAAATAACATCACTATTTATAAACACATTAGCTCCCAATATGCAATACTGTATACCAAAAGTTTAAAACTACACACTTAAAAAGATTTTAAAAGCAAACAAAATGTTCTGTTCTCTAAAATAAGTGCTTTTAAAATTTATTCAGTCTCTCTCTCTCTCCCTCTCCCCCTTCCTCCCTCCCTCCCTCCGTGTGTGTGTGTGTGTGTGTGTGTGTGTGTGTGTGTGTGTGTGTGTGTGTGTGTGTGTGTGTGTGTGTGTGTGTGTGTGTGTGTGTGTGTGTGTGTGTGTGTGTGTGTGTGTATGTCATCTTGCTCTTCTGTTTTTTCCCTGGCCTCAGTAGGCACAAAAATGGCATGTCGGGGAACCTTCTGGTTCCCTGTGTAAAATTAGCATTTTAGTGTTGGTCTTAGTTTGCTATCAGATCTACTGTTTTAGCTTGTTGGGTTTAGATATCAAAACCCTTTAATTAGCTTCTTAAGACCTTATCTCTGTTCATATTCTGTTCACCTCAAGGACCTCAGAATCCCAGCTCTTTCTCCCTTTATACTGGCAAGTTGTTCTTTGCTGTACTTCTTTCTGTTGCTTGTCACTCTGTACAAGCTCATCTTATTTTTACACTTTTCTTAGTGCAAAGGCACGAGAAGGGGATACAAATCATAAAACAGCAGCAAGCTATAGGGTAGTTCCCTGTTACAAAGTCCTTTATAGTCATCTTCATATCAGAAAAAAAAATGATAATGTTTCCTAAGCAACAGCAATTGGCTTTATTCCAGCTGATTCACTCTGTACTCTTTGCTTCCATGTCATTGCTCCTTTTTACTTTTTTAGGCATCTGTCAAGAATTTTGCAACCTGACTAGAAACTTCTCCAGAGCCAACCACCTTTTTTTTTCTCAGAGCCTAAGAAATTATGAAAGAAAAGACCTTGCTAGTTTTTCTATATTGCCCAATTGTTTTTATTTTTTATCAGATATGAAAACATTGGAAATTGGGACATTAAGAATAAGATTAATATATTTTATTTTTTGTGCTGAAGGAGGTAGCTCTTTGAGTTTCTGGTTTTTTAATTTAATATGAAGCAGATGGTAGATGTAGGTTTAGTCTGCACACTGATTCCTCCCTATTTACAGAAGGCTTACAGATTGTATTTGTTTGTTTTCAGATAGCCTTCAAGTGAAGGGTAGACAAACACAAAGCCCCAAATCAGAGGATCTACATTATAGCTAAATGATTCAGTAACAAGATATGATAGGTTATAAGTTCTGGCTCTTTGAAACCATAGACATTTAATGGTTTGTTTTTGTTTTTGTTTTTTTGGGGGGGTCCGGTCGTGGGGCCTGAACTCGGGGCCTGGGCACTGTCCCTCAGCTCTTCAGCTCAAGGCTAGTGCTCTACCACTTGAGCCACAGTGCCACTTCTGACCTTTTCTTTTTGCTTATGTGGTGCTGAGGAATCGAACCCAGGGCCTCATGCATACAAGGCAAGTGCTCTACCACTGAGCCACCTTCCCAGCCCTTTAATGTTTTTTTTAAAAAACAGTCTGAAGTACATGCCCAGTGATTTTAAGTCCTGATTACCTTAAGGAATGAATGATGAAGATCAGAGTTTAAAATTGGAAAAATGGTGCAGTAATAACATATAGAAAAATCACTCACTCATGCTCTCCAATACCAACTTAAATTCCAACAGTGGTCAGCCATGCCAGTAGCAGATTTCAAAAAGTTAGGTTTTTCACTGAGCTGGGCAAAGTACAACTAGCTTCTATTTGTAGAATCTAATCCATATTGTCTTACTCTCTCTTTTTTTTTTTTGGTTGGTCATAAGGCTTGAACTCTGAGCCTGGGCACTGTCCCTGAGCTCTTCAGCTCCTCTAGTGCTCTACCACTTGAGCCACAGCACCACTTCCAGTTTTCCGGTGGTTAATTGGAGATAAGAGTCTCACAGTTTTTCCTGCTTGGGCTAGCTTTGAGCTGTTATCCTCAAATTTCAGTCTCCTGAGTAGCTAGTATAGATAGGCATGAGCCACCGGCACCTGGCTTTCCATATTGTCTCTTAATACATGTTTGTATCTATTGCTATTCAAATCTAGGAGCTATTAGTACATCAGGATGTGGGAGGATGTTGAGATTATGAATTGACAGAATTGAGAAGCAAATTTTACTTTATATTGCAGCAGGCTCGTCAGTTTTTTGATTGATACAAAAATAGTGTCTGAAACACTTCTAATATTCTACTTTATTATTAAGTAATGAGACTGCTAAAATGACTGTATATGTAGTAACTGAATCCATTTTTAATGACAAGATGATTTTAATGTGTTAAAATTAAACATGAAAATTAATGTTTTATTTTGGAAATGGGGACATTACAAGTAATATGTCTTATTAATTTTAATATGTTTAATTTTAATATTTGCCTAGAAAGTTGTTTGTGTTTTTTTACCTATATAATTTAGCTTCATTTTGAATTGCTCGGAAGGCAAAGTTTTCATCAAAATACTGATATAAATGATAGCTATAAGTCAACTTAGATATCTGGATTGTGTCTCTTAAAGTATCAATTTTTGTTTTTTTTTGGGGGGGGCGGAGACAATCTGAACCAAAATAATGAAACTGTTAATATACCATTCTGCTGCTTGCTGAGAATTAGTTTATAATTGTACATAATACTAATACATAAATATACATATAATTGTACCCATTTTATATATATATATATATATATATACACATGAATATACATATACATATATAATATGTTTCCTTGGCCATATGCACGGAATGTATTCTGTGGAAAAGTGTTTGGCTGAACACATGCACATACAAATCTTTCCCTATTCATCGAATGCTTTTAAATATTGATAGGGATTTTTTTTTTTTTTTTTTTTTTTGCCGGTCATGGGGCCTGAACTCTGGGTCTGGGCGCTGTCCCTCAGCTCTTCAGCTCAAGGCTAGCACTCTACCACTGGAGCCACAGCGCCACTTCCAGCTTTTTCTGTTTATGTAGTGCTGAGGAATCGTACCCAGGGCCTTATGCTTGCAGGCATGCACTCTACTACTGAGCTACCTTCCCAGCCCCTGATAGGGATGTTTATATAATGACACTGACCATGGAACTCTTTTTGTTTTGTCCTTTTATCTCACACCAGCATAATTGACCACCTAATTAATTTGAATATGAAGGAGAGTTGCTAGATAAAAGTTTGGTAGGGCTGGGAAGGTGGCTCAGTGGTAGAGCGCTTGCCTCGCATGCATGAGGCCCTGGGTTCGATTTCCCAGCACCATATAAGCAAAAAGAAAAAAAAGCTGGAAGTGGCGCTGTGGCTCAAGTGGTAGAGCACTAGCCTTGAGCTGAAGAGCTGAGGGACAATGCCCAGGCCTAGAGTTCAGGCCCCACAACCGGACCCAAAAAAAAAAAAAGTTTGGTATACTCAGTTAAATTCTAATTCCAGACAAACATACTAAACATATATTCATTGTTTATCTGGAAATGAAATTTAACTGGACATTGTAGAATCTTAGTTTCAATCTGGCAACCCAAGTTGGGAATGAATGGACACAGACTCAGTTCTTAGATTTAAACACAGCTAATGTGTACAATGACAAGAATAATATACATGTTTGATGAAACTTTTTAAAAATGAAAATATACATAGCTATTTAGCTATTATGATTCTCTGCCAGGGCTATCTTAGGCATATCCTAATTATTAAAAATGAGGGAAACCAGAGAGCTTATGTTTCTTTGGGTCTGGCTTACTTCACATAATATGATTTTTTCCAAGTGTTTCCATTTCCTTACGAAAGGGGCAATGTCATTCTTTCTGATAGAAGCATAAAATTCCACCGGAAATGGCACTGTGGCTCTAGTGGTAGAGTGCTAGCCTTGAGCTGAAGAGCTAAGGGACAGCACCCAGGCCCAGAGTTCAAGCCCCATGACCAACAAAAACAAAAACAAAAAACCATAGATTTTTTTCTTATTGGAAAATTAGACTCAATACAAAGTGCTGTGGCTTACGCCTTTAATCCTAGCTATTTAAAAGGCTGAGATCTCAGTTAACAGAAAAAAGGCTGAGATCTGAGACTCAGGGTTGGGAGCCAGCCTGGGAATTTAAGTCAGTGACACAATCTCCAAATAGCCAACAAAAACCAGAAGTGGAGGTGTAGCTCTAGGGGTAAAATGCTGGCCATGAACAAAAGGCTGAAGGAGTCCAAGAAATCAAAGCAAGAAATTAGTAGATTTTTTTGAATGGTCTCTTGTTAGTTGTAATACATGTAAACTCCTTAGTTTATGAAATGTTCACTTATATAACTTGATCTCTACAGTAACAAGTTTTAGTTTGTGTTTTCATTTAGAAATATTAGTGGTTTAAATATATGTCAAGTTAAAAGAAAGAAGAAAACAGATAGAACATGAATAAAGATCTGATTAACTCACATAACCTAGGTATAAATTTTAGAATTCCTATGGCAGAAAAATCACATAGAGTGCTTTTTTTTTATGAAATTCAAAGAATTAGATTTCCAGCTCTTTTCCATACAAGAAATGCAGTCATCCACATATAACTTTTTTGATCAACAGCTATCTATGAATATGACATATGTTGGTCCTGTAAAATTTTATCTTGGTGAGTGATGTCATAGCTGTCACTTTTTAATGGTCACTCGACAATATTGCCTAAGGAGATATTTCTCAGAATGTGGCCCCATTGTTAATCCACAGAGGCTTGTGTGAAGACAGTTTATAATAACTGCAAGGAAGTAGGAAAAATTGTCATCAGCAACTACCACTTTAGGGCATTAAACTGAAGTGTTTTATACGCACTTATTTAGTGTTTTAAAGCCTTTCTAGTTCTCTGGAGCCTTGTATCATTTTCTACTGTAGAAATAACTGGAAGGCTATTCCAAGAAACCTTTCCAAATATAGCATCTTCTTCCTCTTCTATACACTTGACTGCTCATCTTTTATACTTCCAGGATACCAAATGTTTCTTGTCTCTCAAAGTTTCACATTGAATTGAAATTATGTGTTCATACATTTGTCTCACCTACCAGATTATGATTTCTTTGTGTGCAAAGGTTGGCCTTTCTCATTTTTTTTTACTCTTCATTTCTGGCAGCGCCAAACACACAATAGGCAACCGATAAGGGTTTTTGACTAAACAAAGGGACCTAAGAGCTCAACTAATGTAAATGTGACCCCTTCATTTTACAGTTATTGAAGCAGATTTAGAGAGATTGTACCTTTAGAAATAAAAAAGGAAACCATAGAGGTCATCTCTTCCAACCTTCTGTAATGGCTCATTAAGGTTATTATTCAATTTCTGTTTGAGTACTTTTATCAGAAAAGCAGCTCATTCCTGTTTCTAAATACTAGTTCTAACTAAGCTCATTGGGGTTGAAGAAAAGACCTTGTAATTTCTACTCTTTTTTTTTTTTTTTTTGCTAGTCATGGTGCTTGAACTCAGGGCCTGGGCACTGTCCCTGAGCTTCTTTTTTGCTAAAGGCTACTAGCACTCTACCACTTCAGCCACAGCACCACTTCTGGCCTTTTCTGTTTATATAGTGCTGAGAAATCAAACCCAGGGCTTCATGCATGCTAGGCTAGGCAAGTACTCTACCACTAAGCCACATACCCAACCCTAATTTCTACTTTTAAATGAGTGACGATTGCTACTTTTCTTTATCATTTCTAGATTAGCATCCTTAGTTCGTCATACAATTTCACCTGGTTTTAAAAAGTCACCAAATCTTTTTTTTTTTTTTTTTTGTCGATCGTGGGGCTTGAACTCTGGGCCTGGGCGCCATCCTTGAGCTCTTCATCTCAAGGCCAGTGCTCTGCCACTTGAGCCACAGCTCCACTTCTGGTTTTCTGAGTGGTTTATTGGAGATAAGAGTCTCACGACTTTCCTGCTCAGGCTGGCTTTGAACTGTGATCCTCAGATCTCAGCCTCCTGAGTAGGTGGGATTACAGGCGTGAGCTACTGGTGCCTGGCACCAAATCCATTTCTATCCTTAGAATATGTTGTACTTTACCATCGTTCCTTTTCAAATGTGATACCACAAACAGTGCACAACATTCTTCCATGTTCTCTTAATCACTGAGAAGTTGTGTAGCACCCAACCACTTCCCTTCTACTTGACACATTCTGTTAATTCAGCCAAAGAGCAATTTGTTCCTTTATTGTCACATCACAGTCTTTATTATTTCTGAACCATCAACAGAAATGCCCAGTTATTTATATGGCTTGCTGTTCAGCCATGACTTCCCTGTCAGGCATTTTACATTTGTCCCTCTACATTTCATTCTGTTAAAGTTTGTGCTGGGAGCCAGTGGCTCATGCCTGTAATCCTACCTACTCAGGAAACTGAGATCTGAGAATCGCAGTTCAAAGCCAGACTGAGCATGAAAGCCTATGGGACTCTTCAGTTGACTACCAAAAAAAAAATGCTGAAAGTGGAGCTGTGCCTCAAGTGGCAGAGCACTAGCCTTGCGCAAAAAAAGCTCAAGGCCGGGCACTGGTGGCTCTCACCTATAATCCTAGCTACTCGAGAGTCTGAGATGTAAGGATCGTGATTCAAAGCCAATCCAGGCAGGAAAGTCTGTGAGACTCATATCTCCAGTTAACCACCAGAAAACTGGAAGTGGATCTGTGGCTCAAAGTGGTAAGAGTGTTAGCCTTGAGCAAAAAAGCTCAGGGACAGCGTCCAGGCCCTAAGTTCAAACAGCACAACCAACCAAAAAAAAAAAAGATTTGGTCCACTGTTCTAGTCTATTGAAGTACTTTTTAGTCATTTTTAGCTAGTATACTAATTCTCTGTCCCATTCTCTGGCTTTGTGTCATCTGCAAATTGGGTAGATAAATCATAAATATCCAAGACATTAGTAAGAATGTCAATTAGAATGGAAAATATAAGGCTTTAATTTTGTATATTTTATGTAGGGTATTTCCTGTATATTCTAGGCCAATAACTGTACCAAAAAAAAGAGATTAGGTTAATCTTGCAAGATTAGTGTATGAATACTTTGCTGACCCATACATAGCAAGTGTCTTTTCCCTTGTCTAGGGCTCTTAAACTTAGTTGAGTATTTAAGCAATTTGTGACTGTCATCAAATAAATCTTTCTATAGTTTGTGCTATCTACTTGCTTTGTAGTGCTATTACATTGTTTTCCTTAAGGTAGTCTTCCATCCTTCCTGATTTTTCTTCCATCCTTTCTGATTTTTCAGAAGTTTTGGGTAAGGATTGAGTTGTACAAATTTACACATATACTAAGAAATAATTTAGACAGGAGAGCTGAATAATCAGATACTTTTATTTTATTTCCCTTTCTAGTCAGTCATACTATTAATTATCTTCATTTGAAAAATAAGTGAGGCATCTTTTTACATTGTAATAATGTATACATCTATGTATCCCTAGATAAGGAGTCCTGAACGTTGTTTTTCTTATTCTTGTCTTGAGTATAAATTAAAGAAAAACTTTGTCACTGCTATTTTTTGAAACTACAGCACATTATGAGCAGCAGACTTTCTGATACTTTTCTTTTTTTCTTTTTTCTTTGTCTATCATGGGGCCTTAACTCTGGGCCTGGGTGCTATCACTCAGCTCTTCAGCTCAAGGCTAGTGCTCTACTACTTGAGCCACAGCGCCACTTCTGGCTTTTTCTGCTTATGTGGTGCTGAGGAATCAAACCCAGGGCCTCATGCACACAAGACAAGCACTCTACCACTGAACCACCTTCCCAGCCCTTCTGATACTTTTTTTAAAGGTTTTTATGATTTTCCTTAGATTGTGCTCATTCTATTCCTCAAATCTCCCCTGAATGCTGTCTCCTAAAGTGCTTCTATGATATCATACAATCAACAAAATATACACCATATGGAATTCTACAAAATGAACAACTTAAGAGCGCAAACTCAGGTCTTCATGCATGCCAGACATTGCTGTATATTTACTGTTGTGTTGATTTTTGTTCACATAAAGTAAATGAATACTGTTCTCAACATACTAAATTATAGAGTTGGGTTTAGCAAATTCCAAAGTCCAGTCATATAAGAAAGTTGAAAAAATGGTGTTTTGCTTGCATATTTGCACCTTTTACTGCAATTATATTGCATGCAGTATTGCTATGTCAGATTTTATAAACAATTTGACAGTTTGCTATGTTGCTCGGTGAGCAACTTTTGAATAAATTAGAGGTATTGTCATTTGATCTAAATCCTATTGCCTAATCCTTAGGTTTAGGAGTAGTGACATTATATTTTATTTCATATCTCTGAATGTTATTAAATCAGGTCAGAATTTATAATAAAGATATTTCTTACACTATTCTACAAAATCGTGACAGCAACATTTTAAAGCTTTATAGGTTTTAAATTTTTTTTTTAAATTTAAGTTATTTTTTATTGTGAAAATACCATACAGAGGGGTTACAATTACATGGGCAAGGTAATGAGTACATTTCTTATCAAGCATTGTTGCCTCCTCCTTTGTTTCCCCTTCCCATCCTTGCCATCCTTCCCATCTCCACTCCCCTACCCCCCCCCCAACAAAGTTGTAAAGTTCTTTTTTCGACATAACGACTTGTACATCTCATTGTTGAAATGGGTCCACCTGTATCCCTATTTAAACGGTTTGTTTTTGCCCTTCCCTTCCACAAATTATACCAACATCAAATACAATGAAAGCTGGGGTTATACTTTGGGGAAGGGTATAGGTTTTTTTTTTTTAATGACTATGGTATAGATATTAAAGTACTGAACTCTAGCTGCAAAAGGGAACTTCCTATGATTGAAATGCTAAGTTAGGGATAGGAGACTTTCCTGTGGAAAACAATTTATGACCAGGCAATCCGAACCCATGCTTGTAAGTTACAACTAATTGAGAGGCTATGGCACTGTTTAGCATTTCATCTGTAAGGTATGTGTTTTTCTCCCATAGGATATCAGTATTTAAATAAAGCAGACTTTCTTTTGAAGCTGATTCAGAAATTGTTTGGTTTTGGGGTATTTAAATTTAATAGCACCATAGATAGATACTTGTTTTATTGTTTGTTTGTTTTTTGTCGGTCGTGGGGCCTGAACTCTGGGCCTGGGCATTGTCCCTCAGCTCTTAAGCTCAAGACTAGCGCTCTACCAATTGAGCCACAATGCCACTTCTGGCTTTTTTTGCTTATGTGGTACTGAGGAATTGAACCCAGGGCTTCATGCATGCAGGGCAAGCACTCTACCACTGAGCTACCATCCAGCCCAGTACTTGCTTTTAATATGATACAGAATCAGAAGATTTACTGTTTTCTACATTGGACTGGGTAATGATTTTTAAAAATTTTCTTTTATTGTGTTTAGTTGTACAGAGTAACTGCCATTTAACACAGAAGTTTATGAATACAATGAATCTTGATCAGTGTTACCCCTTCCAACATTCTTACCTATCCCTGCCAACCCACCCCTTCCTTCACTTTATTTTATAGGATATACATTGAATTATTGGCTGTATTCTCATTGACTTCTCCCCCCTTACCCACATCTTAGCCCTTTTAGTTACTGGGTTCCAAATATTTATTTTGTTGAACTTCAACTTTGTGATTGTAAGAAATTACACTATTTTAGCTCTCTCTTGAATCTACTATATTTCAATGTGTATATACTCCCATACCACACAACTTATTTACTTATGTGTTTGTAAACTAATTCTAGCTTCCACATATGAAGAAAAACTTGCAACCTTTGTCTCTCTAGGCCTGACTTACTTAAGATAATTTTTCCAGGTCCTTTCCGTTTATTTGCAAATCTATTTATATTGCAAATACAGTATCATTTGTTCTAACGGATGAGTAAAATTACATTTTGTGTATATTTACCACTTTTTTTTATCCATTTGTCCATTGAGGAGCATCTAGGCTGACTTTTTCAATATATATTTGACTGTAAAACCACATTCAAAAGCAGTGATACTCAACTGGGATTGCATTAATCTGAAAAGCTTCATTATAGCAAAAGTTAAAAAAATTAAGAAACAGCCAGGCACTGGTGGCTCACGCCTGTCATCCTAGCTACTCAAGGGGCTGAGATCTGAGGATCATGGTCCAAAGCCAGCCAGGGCAGGAAAGTCTGTGAGATTCTTATTTCCAATTAACCACCAGGAAACCAGAATTGATGCTGTGGCTCAAGTGGTAGAAAGCTCACCTTGAGCTAAAGAGCTGAGGGACAGTGCCCAGGCCCAGAGTTCAAGTTCCACGACCAACAGAAAAAGAAAAGAAAACAACCTATGGGTTGGGAGAAAATATTTTCAAATTATAAACCTTAGAAGGGGTTAATATCCACAGTATATCAGAACTCAAAAAACTGAATAGCAAGAAAATAAATAACCAAATTTAAAAATGGACAAAAATAATACCTAAAGAGGCATTTCTGTAAAGGAAACATAGAATCAACAGGTATAAGAAAAAAGTGTTCAGCATCATTAATTATTAAGGTAGTTAAAATTAAAATCACAATGAAACATCAACTCCTACCTGTTAGATGGCTGTTATAAAAAAGATAACTATTGCCAGGCACCAGTGGCTCACGCCTGTAATCCTAACTACTCAGGAGGCTGAGATCTGAGGTTCAAAGCCAGCCCAGGCAGGAAAGTCCATGAAACTCTTATCTCCTATTATCCACCAAAAAGACTGAAGTAGATATGTAGCTCAAGTGGTAGAGCACTAACTAACTTTGAGCACAAAAGCTCAGGGACATTGTCTATGCCCAGAATTCAAGCCACTGCCACACACATACAAAAAGATGTAAAGATAAGGGAACTCTTGTACATTGTTGTTAGGAATATAAATTAGTACAGCCATTGTGAAAAACAGTATAGAAGTTCCTCAAAAAAATTACAAATAAAAGTGCTATGAGAACCAGTAATTCCACTTAAGGCTATGTATACTAAGGAAGTAAAAATCAGTTATCTTAAAGAAATACCTGAATTCGGAAGTGACATTGTGTCTCAAAGTGGTAGAGTGTTAACCTTAAGCCAAAAGAACTCAGGGACAGTGCCCAGGTCCAGAGTCCCAGCCCCATGACTGAGAAAAAAAAAGTAAAATATCTGAATTCCTATAGAGCATTATTCATAATAGCCAAGATATGTGATCAGGCTAAATGTTCAAAGGATGAGTGGGTAAAGAATGTGTGTTACATATATACAATGAATATTATTCCAACATAAAAAGAAGAAAATTCGGTTGTTTACATAAACATGGATTAGGGCTGGGAAGGTGGCTCAGTGGTAGAGCGCTTGCCTTGCATGCTTGAGGCCCTGGGTTCGATTCCTCAGCACCACATAAGCAAAAAGAAAAAAGCCGGAAGTGGCGCTGTGGCTCAAGTGGTAGAGCGCTAGCCTTGAGCTGAAGAGCTGAGGGACAGCGCCCAGGCCCAGAGTTCAGGCCCAGGACCGGACCCAAAAAAAAAAAAAACAAAACAAAACATAAACATGGATTAACCTAGAAGGCATTATTTTAAGTGAACTAAGCCAGGCATAGAAAGAGAATGCTTCATGTTCTTATTAATAGGGGGAATCCAGAAATGTTATACTCATAGAAGGAAGAATGATTATGATTACCAGTGGTTGGAGAAAAGGAGAGATATGGCAAGATGTTGGACAAATGTTTACTATATTACTATGTTAGTAATTTATATATATAAATTCATTTTGTCTTTGGTATTTGGTGAGCAAGGAAACTTGCCTCTTTAAAGTTGTATTTTGGGGGGCTGGGAAGGTGGCTCAGTGGTAGAGCACTTGCCTTGCATGCATGAGGCCCTGGGTTCAATTCCTCAGCACCACATAAGCAAAAAAGAAAAAAGCCAGAAGTAGTGCTGTGGCTCAAGTGATAGAGCACTAGCCTTGAGCTGAAGAGCTGAGGGACAGCACCCAAGCCCAGAGTTCAGGCCCCACAACCGGACCCCCCCCCCCCCCAAAAAAAAAAAAGTTGTATTTTTGTTCAGCTTTTTATACATTGTTTAAATAAGTGAGTTGTTTAAATAAAGCTTTGTTAATCAGATACTTAAAAGCATTAAAAAAATTGATTCAAAAGTCCCTATGAGTCAGGTCTGGTGGTATCTAACTGTTATCCTGACACTTAGGAGGCTGAGCCAACAGAATAGCAAGTGTCAGGCCATGCTGGGCAACATGGTAAGATTCTGTGTCAAAGGGAGAAAAAATACCCTGTGTTAAAATTTTTTCAAATTGTAAGTCAACTTTTAAAGCTCTCATTTTTGTTAGGTTTTAGTTCAAATGGGGTACACCACCAAGATATACATGTGTACATATATATTTGCCTATATATAACATTAAGGTTTTCTGAAATATATATAATGTATAAAATAGTAAAAGTTATTTTATATTGACATTTGGGTGGGTCTTTTC
The DNA here is from genome assembly GCF_019054845.1 of Dipodomys spectabilis. NCBI lineage: Eukaryota > Metazoa > Chordata > Mammalia > Rodentia > Heteromyidae > Dipodomys > Dipodomys spectabilis. The sequence goes on along the minus strand of NW_024871002.1, from coordinate 1,451,829 downwards.
TGGAAAAAATTACTGACCTTAATGTCTAAAAAGGAGAAATCTAAAACTGGGCTCCATTGGCTCATGTCTGTAATTCTAACTACTCAGGAGGCTGAGATCTAAGGACTGTGGTTCAAAGCCCACCTTTGCAGAAAATCCATGAGACTCATCTCCAGTTAACACCAAAAATGCTGGAAGTGGAGCTGTGGCTCAAGTGGTAGACTGCTAGCCTTGAGCAGAAAACTCTGGGACAGTACCCAGGCCTTGAATTCAAGACCCAGTACTGGCACAAAAAAGGAGAAATTTAACTTGTACTATTATAGTGTCTTCAGAATATTTCTGTTAGTGTATATTAGTTTATAGAATAGTGTGTTTATATAACATTTTTTACGTATATATAAGGTAACTGAAAAATATTTTTTCAAATAATGGAATGCTTGAAATTGGTAAAAATCAATATACAAAATAATCTAGATAACCTACATAAGTATACTTTCGAATTTAAAATTACTGAATTTTGAGATGTAGTGCTTTTTTAGAAATACTACATAGAAAACAACATAAATCTATAGTAATCATGGAATGGAAAAGATTAGGTTTAGGATTGTGCTGCCTTTGGTCAGAAGGAGAGAAGAGATAGGTGAGACTTAGTTTCTGAGGCTTTGGCTAATTATCAGTGCTAGGTTCCTAAACTGGCTAGTATAGGAATATAATACTTTTATAGTTTCTTTTACAGTCTTTTGTGTGTCTAAAGTATTTTGTTGTAACTTTTTCTTAAATAAATGCAACAGAAAAAGTGATGGAACTGCTTTCTTTTATTTCAAACAACTTTTTTTTCTGAGGTGCTTTAATTATGTTTACCCTCCCATGACACGCCCCATCCACTGGTTCCTTCATTTGTTCCTAGTCCCATGTCTGCAGAATATTTTGTAAATTTTTTTCCAAATACACAAAGCTTGGGCTGGGAAGGTACCTCAGTGGTAGAGCGCTTGCCTTGCATGCCTGAGGCCCTGGGTTCCATTCCTCAGCACCACATAAGCACAAAAGAAAAAAGCCGGAAGTGGCGCTGTGACTCAAGTGGTAGAGCACTAGCCTTGAGCTGAAGAACTGAGGGACAGCGCCCAGGCCCTGAGTTCAGGCCCCACGACCGGACCCAAAAAAAAAAAAACAACCCTAAAATCTCCAAATACACAAAGCTGAACATTCTATATGTTCTATCTATGTGTCTACATATATAATACATCTCTAAGAGAAATTAGAGTATATAAAGTTGAGATTATTATAGTATAAATCATATCTTCACATCTAGACTAATGAAAGTTCTTAAAATTTCCTAAAAAAATCACAAAAACTAACTCCTTGCTTAAGATTTTGCAGCTAGTTGGTGAAGAGCCAAGAATAGAATTGAATTTTTTTGACAGTGCCTCGTCTTTTACATTCCCAAACTTGATCTGAATAGCTGTTTTTTTTTTCTAGGCACATAAACACTCTGAAATGGTAGGATGTTATCTTTACTTTGAAATTAGAGACTGGGTTATACAGAAGGATTGAGTCAGCCAAGGACACTGAAGATTTTAACACATAACATGTATGATGGGCACTTTGTAATGATACTCAAATACAACTGACCATAAAATAGGTATTTAAAAAGCCTCTGAACAATCAAAACTTTGCCACAAAGCCCAAAATAAGATTTCCTGGGTAAGCTTCTATAATTCCTGTTCTTCCATTTATACACAATTGCTTTAAAAAAATCAGTTTTCCCAGTTCAAAACATGCTAACTGCAAAATTTAGAAGGAAAAGAAAGCTTTTAAAAGTAAGCACATAGAGCTGTGTACTAGTGGCTCCCACCTGTAATCCTAGCTACTCAAGAGGCTAAGATCTGAGGATCACAATTCAATGACAGCCCGGCAGTCCATGAGACCCTTATCTCCAATAAACTACCAGAAGTGGTGCTGTGGCTCAAGTGGTAGAACACTTGACTTGAGCTGAAGAGCTGAGGGACAGTGCCCAGGCCCCATGTCCGACCATAAAAAAAAGGCACATAGAGCTGGGATGTAGCTCAGTGGGAATGCACTATCAAGAGCAACATCCTGGGATTGATACCCAGTACCGAAAAAGGAAAGACCAAAAACAAAACAAACAGTTAAAAAAAAAGAAAAATGGGGAGGGGAAGGGGAAGCATAGAAATGGTGGAACAAAGCATAGAAATGGTGGAACCAATTCAGCAATGGATACTCACTAGACACTATGTTGGAAATGAACTATACAGCTTGGGAGGGAGGGAGGTCAAGAGGGAAAAACTGGGAGAAAAATGAGTGAGGGGTGACTCTGTTTAAAAAGAAATGTACTTATTACCTGACAGGTAATTGTAACCCCTCAGTATATCAGCTTTACAATAAAATTTAAGAATAATAAATAAAAGAATAGTAGACACATGGCCAACTGTAAGAAATGACTGCTTGCACTGAGGAAGGAAACAAAGCCTAGATATTCTAACTCTGACAGCCTGACCCTCAGTATGAAAGCAAATAAATTCCTCACACTTTAAGATTCTCAATGGGAAATTGTTATATTCAAATAATCTGAGTACATTTGAGTATACTAATGAAGGAAGAAGAGAAAATTGTTAATCTTTTGTTTATGAAGATATTTTCAAGGGACACATTACTGAAACTGCAAAGCTTACTCTATTCACGTACTTATTTACAAGGTGCTTTTGAAACTGTTTTGAAATAGTTGAAACATGATGGCTATGAGAATGTTGTAACTGATGCTATATAATGAGCACAAAATAAGGGTAATTAGTGCTGCTTCATGAGTAGAACTAACCTGAGTTACTGAAAGTCTTTGAATCCTGACTTGCCTTTGGCAAGTTAGGTACAGTAAGTACCTAATTGACTTGCTACTGCAAGGGAATAAAATACTGAAATAATTCCATATTTAGAATTTCTAGAGAATTGAAGCCTTTTATATGTGTGCTAAACTTATGATAACAGTTTAAAAGCTTACCCAGAAAGAAGACAGTTTTGCAAAGTGGTTGAGAGAGTGGCCTCTAGTGTCTGCCTGCCTGTAGTCAAATTTTGCCCCTATTAGCTGGGCAATTTAAATGTGTCTGACCTCAGTTAGATTTTGTTTAGCTCAGAACCAGAAAAATAAGAAAAGTAACATAACTACCCAATCAAAAGGTTGTGAGTATCAATGAAATTAAAACACATCAGCCTTAGCCTAATTAGGCTTATATTTCATAAATGATGTCCTTTGTTTTATTATTATTTAAAAGATCCCTTTTAGGAAAGTATGTCTTAGAGTGGGAATATTACAGATGATTTATGGCTTCTGGTGGTGAAATGAATTATTCTTTTCTCAACTTGGATGATGCAGACAGATCATTATAGCTAACTTTGCAAATTACAAGGATGCTTTCATTTCTTACTAAGCACTGATAGTCCATGATGGATCGAAACATTATCACATAAGAATTCTAGTCTTACAGAGCACCCTGGTAAAAGACAGTTTTAGGCTTAATATATTGAAGAAGTTATAGTATCTGAAATATTTTGCTACCTATAAGACTATACAGTAACAACTTTATAACATTTAAAGTGTATTTCAGTCATAAAAAGCCTTTGGTAATCTGTTCTTTGCTTGGGGCCATCCATCACCCATTGTAAGCAGGATCATACTTTTCATTGTAAAATCTGGCTTTTTTTTCATGTTCTCTAGTGTTAAATAGACTAGAACTTGCTAAGCGAAATGAACTCCAAACATGGACACAAGAGGTTTTTCTTTGTTGTTTTTGTTCTCAATGTACTACATGATTTATTTTTTCTTTTGTGTTTTTCCCCCTATGGTTTATCCTCTGTTGTCACTGTTTTGATTTTGGTACCCTGAGTACTGTATATACGTTTATCTGAACTAGGGAAGGGAAGGGGAACTACAAAATGGTCAGACAAATGACAAAGGGGGAGCGAATGCAACAGTGATACTCACAAGACAACATGTTGAAAATGATCTGTACAACTTGGGGGAGGTACTCAGGGAGAAGAAAAGAGGGAGAAAAATGAGGGAAGGGGTAACAAGCTAGACAAGAAATGTAATCATTACCTTACTTATGTAACTATTACCCCTCTGTGCATTACCTTGACAATAAAATTTTTTAAAAATAGACCAAAAAAAAAATAGACCAGAGCTTGTCAGGCTATAAAGTACCTTTTTTTTTTTGTTTTTTGGTCAGTCATGAGTCTTGAACTCTGGGCCTTGGCGCTGTCCCTCAGCTCTTCAGCTCAAGGCTAGCACTCTACCATTTGAGCCACAGTGCCACTTCTGGTTTTCTGGTGGTTAATTGGAGGTAAGAATCTCATGAACTTTCCTGCCCGGGCTGGCTTTGTACCCCAGTCCTCAGATCTCAGCTTCCTAAGTAGCTAGGATTACAGGCATGAGCCACTGGCACCCGGTTTAGAGTACCTTTTCTGTGCCCCAAAAGTTTGTCATCAGCTCCCCATTACTAACAGAGTGTCAAAGTACCTTTGAGAAACTTGGGGTGATTTGAAGCTGCAACTACTATAGACTAAGTACTTTCACCAATCCTCACAGCTGCCCTAAGTAGGTTGTTTTACTTCTTTTTCTTTTCTTTTTTTTTTTTTTACTAACAAAGGAAGCCATAGAGACTTAGAGAAACAGAATCATTAAATGGTTCAATCAGATGGGATAAGTAGTAGAAATAATATTCAAGCAGAGCTTGTCTGCTTAAAAGCTGATTTTTATTGCATCTCTTTGTCTCTCAAAAGGAAGTAATTACTCTGCATAATCTGGAATATATCTATGTGTGTCAGCAGTTAGCCAATAATTCAGATCCTGTTAATCAACAGCCAGCAAGTGCTGTTTGTGAAACCAGTTAAACAGTAAATAAATGTGGCTCCCTAGTTTTTATTTTTATGATTTTATTTTGGCCAGCAGCTAAAGAATCTAAGCAGATTTTGGCCAATATAAGGGTCTACCCTTTTCCACTTTTTTTAAACTTATGTTTTCTTGCCTTTGTAGATCCATTACAGGAACACCTTTGCCCCTACCCCTGTTAACATTCAGAATTTGTATCACATACAAGTTTACACCCCTTCAAGGTTTTTGGGGTTTGTTTCTTTTGTTGTTGTTTTGATTATACTTGGACTGTTCTAGACAACTAGAATCTTTTTCTTTTTTCCATATTGGAAGTGCCTCAGTTTCTGTCAACTCGCTATATAAGATTTTGTTATATAACAATGTAAGTTTACCAGAGAAACCAAAGAATTTGTGATATAGAATTTTTATTTCAGAGCTGACTCTAGTAGCACACAACTATAAATCCCATAATTTAGGCTGAGACAGGAGAATACTTGGTTATATCGTAAGATGTCTCCAAAAACAAAAGAAAAAAAAGAGAGGAAGATTTCATTTGTGGAAATTGCCCTTTGTTAACACAAATTTATATTGATTCAACAGTGTGGTTAAATAGGCTCTATTTAGCCAGGTGCTGGTGACTCATGTATGGAATCTTAGCTACTAATCTTAAGGATTGTGATTCAAAGTCAGTCTGGGTAGAAAAATCCAAGAGACTCCATCTCCAAAAATAAACAGCAGAAAGCCAAGCTGGAGGTATAGCTCAAGTGGTAGAGCACCAGCCAAGCAAGCAAAACTGAGGGAGAATAGGGTGTGAGGCCCTGATATCAAATACTGGTATGGACAAAAATAATGCACTGTTTTATGACAGCGTTTTTAGACAGCCTTTAAAAATATGCGAAGTAAAATATTCTGATTCATCTTATCGCTAGTCCTAGTATATAATAGGTATTCTGTAAATGTTTAACAAAATGGTTGATTTTCTATTATTTGAAAATAGTTTTGTATCAAAGTTTTGATAAGATTTAAGAATACCATGCCAAATGTCATCACCCAGTTTGGCATATAAAGAATATATGGTCAACAGTTTCTGCTTTTTAAATTCTGCCCCTAAATATGACTTTGAAGGAAAGCATCTTATCTCTTGTAGCCTATTTCTGTATCTATGAAAGAGATTGTGTGATTAAATGGTCTTGAAGGTAGGTGCCTTTGAACCCAAAGGTGTGTCATCTGTGATCATTGTTTTTTATTTTATTTATTTATTTAAGAACTTGCTGGGCGTTTCTTGCTCACACCTGTAATTCTAGCTGCTCAGTAGGCTGAGATCAGGATTGCAGTTCAAAGTCAGCCCAGGCAGGAAAGTTCATGAGACTCTTATCTCCAATTAACCACCAGAAAGCCAGAAGTGGTGCTGTGGCTCAAAGTGGTAGAGTACTAGCCTTGAGTGAGAAGCTCAGGAACAGCTCTCAGGCCCTGAGTTCAAGCCCCCACAAGTGGAAAAAAATGGCACACTAGTTATTTAGAACTGTTACTACTTAACTCTCAAGTATAAGTAGCAATAAGGTTAATACTCTTCCTTATACTTTGAAGCAGATATCAGAATGTTCCTATTAAAGGGGAAATAATGTTCCTAAATGTTCCTATTTAGGGGGTGGGGAGTATATAATTGATAAAAAGCTAATTTTTGAAATTGCTAAATCTAGAGTAGTGGGCTGGGATGTAGCACAGTGGCAAAGTGCTTGCCTAGCAAGTGCAATGTCCTTGGTTTTGATCCCCAGTACCAAGAAAGAAAAGAAAAAAATCTAGAGTAGTCTATATTTAAGAATAGAGTTTTGCACCAGTAGAAACAAAGTAGAGGAAAACAAAAATGACTATCTTCAAAAGCAATATAAATATTTAGTGCATATGAATAATTACAGCCACACTAGAAATCAAATCAGTGCAACTTAAAAAGGAGACATACTCTTCACTTTTGAGTTCGTAGTAAGTTTAAAATACCCTTTTTGGTCAAGTATTCAAGAGGAATTAGGAGTATTAATTGGGATAGCTATTCCAGACGACCGTTTTAAAGTGTCTCAAAATTTGTGAAAAGTGCATTCTTTTTGACCTGCAGTTCTACATCTAGAGAAATGTAAGGAAATTTATCATGAAGTTGCACAAAATTTTATTAAGAAATCTTGTAAGTTGTCTTCCTAGAAGACAGATACAGTCATCTCTAGGTGTAAAATTATGTATGGATTCTGTTAATTTTCTTCTGTATTTTTGTGTTTTCCATATTTTTACATGCAAACAAACTTTTCAGTCACAATATATATATTTTTTGTTGGTCATGGGGCCTGAACTCTAAACCTGGACACTGTTCCTCAGCTCTTCAGGTTAAAGCTAGCGCTTTACTACTTGAGCCACAGCGCCACTTCCGGCTTTTTCTGCTTATGTGGTGCTGAGGAATGGAACCCAGGGCCTCATGCATGCAAGGTAAGCACTCTACCTCTGAGCCACCTTCCCAGTCCAGTATATATATTTTTAAATGCAGGCTTATCTTTAATAGTGTATAGAAGTATTGTCATTCTTAGTCCTTCCATTCAACAGCTCCTTTCTTTTATTTCTGAACAGGTCTCCAGGAAAAGTTGGTCTTCCATCATTCAAAGTAAGTTGTGCTTTCAGAAATTCTATACACTTTTTATTTACTTTCTTATTTATGTAACGTGTCATTTACTTGCTTTTGCTTTTTTTCTTATTTTTTAACAGTATTGTAATTATACCCTATACTATTCCAGAGGTACCTATCTGAATATTATGCTATATCTATAAATATTTTTTAGATTTCTACTAATTTTTGTTTGATGTAGAACTTTTAGAGTAAGAGAACAATATAATTTATGTAGTCAGGCAAAAATACTAAATAACCAAAACATATTTGTATCTTTTTTATGGGCACATGTATTAACACAGTAACTATAAATAAAAATTCACCCTTACCTTGAATCCAAACAGAGGAATTTGGGCTGGGAAGGTGGCTCGGTGGTAGAGCGCTTGCCCTGCATGCATGAGGCCCTGGGTTCGATTCCTCAGCACCACATAAGCAGAAAATTAAAAAAGCTGGAAGTGGTGCTATGGCTCAAGTGGTAGAGCGCTAGCCTTGAGCTGCAGAACTGAGGGACAGCGCCCAGGCCCAGAGTTCAGGCTCCGCTTCCGGACCAAAACAAACAAACAAACAAAAAACCAGAGGAATTTGTTCTTGACAATACCATTGGAAATCTTTTGGTTTTGTTCTGAGGATCAAACCCAGCGCCTGGCATATATGCAAGGTACATACTCTAATGCTAAGCTATACCCCAAACCTGAGAGTAAGCCATTTAAGTACAAGAACATCATATACTACATACACATGCTTATATATCTTACATTATATACTACATGTATATATGTAAGTATATATAGAGGGAGGGAGGGAGAGAGATATGTTCTTGTATATGGTCTAATTTTTTCAGTTCTAGTATACCCACCCACTATTCTTTTTTGTTGTTGGTCATGGGGCTTGAACTCAGGGCCTAGACACTGACCCTTAGCTTTTTTTATAAGTCTTTTATTATGAAAATACTGTACAGAGGGGTTACAGTTACATGAGCAAGGTAATGAGTACATTTCTTATCAAGCATTGTTGCCTCCTCCTTTGTTTCCCCTACCATTCCTTCCCTCCCACTTCCACAACTTCACTCCCCCTCCCCACCACCCTTAGCTTTTGCACTCAAGGCCAGTACTCTTATCACTTGAGCCGCAGCTCTGCTTCTACCTTTTTGATGATTAATTGAAGATAAGAATCTCAGGGACTTCGTTGCCTGTGCTGGCTTTGAATTTGATCCTCAGGTCTCAGCCTCCTGGGTAGCTAGGATTATAGGTGTGAACTACCAGTGTCCAGCTGCTTACTATTTTACACACATTGGATGCCAATCTGATACAGTGTATTGTATTTATAAGGAATATTCTACAGCAGTAGGAATGAATAAATTAGCTATTCACAATAACATGAATGAGTTTCAACACCAGGGTGTTGAAAGGAGGTAACCATAGAAAAATGTTTACGCTATGGTTGCATTTATATGAAGTTAAAAAAGCATGCCAAATTTAACAATGTATTGTTTAGAAATTGTTTAGTTGTAGACCATTAAAAAGAAGAGCAAGGGCTGGGAAGAGCAAGAGCAAGTAGCTCAGTGGTAGAGTGCTTGCCTCACATGCGTGAGGCCCTGGGTTCAATTCCTCAGCACCACATAAACAGAAAAAGCCGGAAGTGGCGCTGTGGCTCAAGTGGTAGAGCACTAGCCCTGACAAAAATAAATAAAATAAATAAATGAGTAAAACAAGAGCAAAAAAATACTAAACACAAGATATGGGCTGTCAGTGCTCTCTCAGGAGAGGAGTTTGTAATAAAAATGGAGAACCATACAAGAGACTTGAAACCTATGGTAATGTTCTTTTTCTTAAACTAGATGCTTAAAAGACAACACAAGCCAGGTGCCAGTGGCTCACGCCTGTAATCCTAGCTACTCAGGAGGCTGAGATCTGAGGATCTTGGTTCAAAGCCAGCCAGGGCAAGGAAAGTCCATGAGACTCTTATTTCTAATTAACCACTAGAAAACTGGAAGTGGCACTGTGGCTCAAGTGGTAGAGTGCTCACTTTGAGCTTAAGAGCTCAGGGAGAGTACCCAGACCCAGAATTCAGGCCTCACAACTGACACACAAAAAAAAGACAATACAATTTTGTGTTCCCTATACTGTATAAAATCATATTTCCTCATAATTTAATGAAAATAGTTTTAAAAATTAATACATGTACATATAACATTTTCTCAGAGAAAAAGGTATATGGTTCAGAATGTAGCCTTTTTTCCCATTCCATTTCTACCTCCTAGTCTCCATAACTTGGAGACAATTGCTTTTTATGTTTGTAGATTTTAAAAGCCACTTAGCTCTAAGATATTTTTAGGTAACAAGTAGCTGTGGGGAATTTACTTCAGTAATTATAGGTTGATCTTTAACTTGAATAAAATTAGCTAGCAAATTTATATATATAGTAAATAAATATAGAGTTGAATAGTGTTCCTTTTTTACTTTTTTATATGTTATTATAATAAGCTGCAAAGATAGTATAAAGAGAGCTTCTCTATTCTTTACCCACTCTTCCCAATGGTTATATCTTAATTATAATACAGTATTAAAACCAGTGATTTGACAATGTGAGTGTTATCATCACCACAACCAAGATTCAGAACTATCATCACAAAGATCTCCATCTTGTGCTTCCCTTTTAGAGTCATGCCAAACAACCCCCCACATCATCAACAAATTTAGTTTTCATTTCTAATTATTTTTTTCATTTTGTGAATATACTATAAATGAAGTTATACAGTATGTGACCTTTTGAGATTAGATGATAGGATTGAGATTCATCAGATTTGAAGTGTTCAAGTTTGTAGAACACAGTATCCACACAAGAAGGTTGGAGGAAAGCAGACAAGAGAAAATCTTCAGATGGGAGATAGAACTTGTGCTGGTGTTTGAAAGTTTAGAATTTGCCTGGGTAGAGCACAGAGGACAGTTGGGTAAACATTGCATGTTAGGAAACAGCATGAGCCTAGTATTACAGGCTCACACCTATAATCCTAGCTACTTAGGAGGCTGAGATCTAAGGATTGAAGTTTGAATGCAGTCTGGGCAGAAAGGTCTTTGTGAGACTTTTATATCCAGTTAACCACTCAAAAGCCAGAACTGGTGCTGTGGCTCATGTGGTAGAGCCCTAGCCTTGAGTACAAAGAGACTCAGGGACAGAGCCCAGCCCTCAGCTCAAGCTCCACAACTGAGAAAAAAAAGGAAACAGTATGTGTGAAAGTGGAGGATTATTTGGGAGCACTGTGTGAGAGGTATAAAAATTTCAGTGGTAGAATGCTAGAATAGATCAGAGCTAGATTGATGAGCCTTGGATATCGGGTTAAGAAACGTGGCCTCCTAAGGTTTTGGAAAAAAAAAACAACATTAGTTACTTTGTTGTATGTCTTACATAGTTGTGCTAGCCAAGGTTTTTGTTTGTGAGTTGATTTTTGTTTCTCATTTAGTTTTGTTTTGTGGGTTTTTTCTTTCAGTTTTGGTTGTGGGGCTTGAACTCAGGGCCTTGCCGCTGTCCCTTAGCTCTTCAGCTCAAGACTAGCACTCTACCACTTGAGCCACAGCACCCTTCCGGCTTTTTCTGTTTATATAGTGCTGAGGAATTGAACCCAGGGCCTAATGCATGTGAGGCAAGCACTCTACCACTGAGTCACCTTCCCAGCCCATATTTTGTGTTTTTAAATTTATTTATTATCATAAAGGTGATGTACAGAGGGGTTACAGTTGCATAAGTCAGGTAATGAGTACATTTCTTTTTGAACTATGTCATCCCTTCCCTCAGTCCATCCCAGTTTTTTCCTCCTGTCCCCACCTACAAGTTGTATAGTTCATTTTCAACATAGTGTCTAGTGAGTATTGTTGTTGTTTTGAGATAAGGTCTTGCTAAATAGCCTAGACTAGACCAACATATATACATACATACATACATACATACATACAACAAATCAGGAATTAAAGAATGTTTAAATTTCAGTTATATGTGTTAACTAAAGAAAAGCCAGAGCCGGGCATCCATGGCTCATGCCTGTAATCCTAGCTACTCAGGAGGCTGAGATCTGAGGATCATGGTTCAAAGCCAGCCTGGGCAGGAAACTCTGTGAGACTCTTACCTCCAATAAGCCACGCAGAAAAACCGGAATTGGCACTGTGACTCAAGTGGTAGAGCACTCTCCTTGAACTGAAGAGGTGAGGGGCAGCGCCCAGACCCAGAGTTCAAGCCCCATCACCGACAAAAAAAAAAAAAAGAAAGAAAAGCCAGAGCATGATTTTTCAACATTCGTTGCACAGATTATTTCTTGTTGCTAGCACTATTTCAGATACTAGATAGATAAGTGGCAGCCTCTAAAGTCCTGGGAATTCAGGCATGAACTGCCACACCCAATTGGTCACTGTTTTGGGTTTTTGTTTCTCCTCCTTGGGAAATTGAAATTAGCAATGTGGAAGAAAGGGACTTATACATAGAGAAAGCAGTTTAGAGGCAATTGAAATGTTAAACTGTGAAACTCAGTAATGAGAATAGTATTGAAAGGAATGGATGAATACATCAGCTGTTAATATTTCCCTTTTTTAAAATCCTAAACAAAGCAGTAGTGGCAGTCACATTTTTAAATGTTTTAGATGCCATGTTAGTCATTGTTTCCTTCTCATTTACCATTAAAATTAGAACCCAGGGAATGCATGCAAGGCAAGCACTCTACCACTGAGCCACCTTCCCAGCCCCATCTCTGAGCTTTTTCACTCAAAGCTAGCACTGTACCACTTTGAGCCACAGTGCCACTTCTCATTTTCTAGTGGTTAATTGGAGATAGGAGTCTCACGAGTTTTCTTGCCAAGGCTGACTTTGAATTACTATCCTCAAATCTCAGCCTCCTGGGTATCTAGGATTACAGGGGTAAGCCACCATTACCTGGCTTTTACAGTTTTTTAATGTTAAAAAAAGTTGGGCAAGGGGCTGGGAAGGTGGCTCAGTGGTAGAGTGCTTGCCTTGCATGCATGAGGCCCTAGGTTCAATTCCTCAGCACCACATAAGGAGAAAGAGCCAGAAGTGGCTCTGTGGCTCAAGTGGTAGAGTGCTTGCCTTGAGCTGAAGAGCTGAGGGATAGTGCCCAGGCCCAGAGTTCTGGCCCCATGACCAATCAAAAAAAAAAAAAAGATGGGCAAGTTTTTGTATTTAAAGGTAAATATTCTGTTGCAGGAGAAAAATATGAAATTGCTAAATGTCAGCCTTCTTATGCAATCACAATTTCCCAATTGGTATAAAATCTCTGGGTATCTATCAATATAAAGACATGTAAGCCCTTTATGAGACTTCATTAATGCTGTATTTTCTCATTTGTCCTTTTTATTTTCAGGAGAGTTTTAAAGATAAGATGTCATCATTTGATCTGTTTCTTTTCCTTAACAGGAAACCGAGAGCATTGAATATGAAGTTGAAAATGGGTCCCCTATACAAGAATTGAAACAAGATGTATCTAAAAAGGTTGTAAAGATAAAATATCAGTATATTAGTGGGTAACACCTTTGTGTAGCCTATTTAAAACAACATTTTCTATGTTCTTTTATGGCATAGCACCCTGTACATGGTGAATTTCAATAAATATTTCTAGAATATGTCATCTTTATAATAGAAGGCACATCAGGCTTTTAGGAGTCATTTTTATTTTCTAATTGGTTATCTATCCTTGAAACAGCACTTTATAGTATGTTTTATCTTATGCTTTATACTTTTGTTTTATTAGAATGAACTATACTCTTGAGATTGCTATCAGGAGTTACAGGTATTCAAAATCTCATTGCATTGTCTCATTGATGTCTTTTAAGAGTCACAGGTTCCAAAAAGTTCTCCCACTGATAGTGCTTTTGTTGTTGTTTTTGATTGTGGGGCCTGAACTCTGAGCCTGCATCCTGTCCCTCAGTCCTTCAGCTCAAGGCTAGTGCTCTACCACTTGAGCCACAACACCACTTCTGTCTTTTTCTGCTTATGTGGTGCTGAGAAATTGAACCCAGGGCTTCATGCATGTGAGGCAAGCACTCTACCACTGAGCCACTTTTCCAGCCCCCTGATAGTGCTTTTAACACAATTTAAAGAATCAATTCTTTGCTGAAAAAGTAGCTCGGCTGTAGAAGCATCTGCCTAGCAAGCATGAGGCCATCAGTTGAAACCTCAGTACCACCAAAGGGGGAAAAATAATCAATTCTATAAAGCTTCAGAGGTAAATTTACTAGAACTTGAAAGGCTGAGGGTATGACAATGGTAGCACCATAAAATAGAATAAATGAGCGCATGTATAAATGAATGACAATTATGAGATTATTTGTTAAAGACTAGCTCATTGAGGGCTGGGAATGTGGCTCAGTGGTAGAGCGCTTGCCTCGCATGCATGAGCCCCTGGGTTCGAATTCCTCAGCACCACATAAGCAAAAAGAAAAAAGCCAGAAGTGGCGCTGTGGCTCAAGTGGTAGAGCGCTAGCCTTGAGCTGAAGAGCTGAGGGACAGCGCCCAGGCCCAGAGTTCAGGCCCCACGACCGGACCCAAAAAAAAAAAAAAAAAGAGTAGCTCATTGATAGAGTTGTTACTTTGAATGAGTAAGACCCTAGCTTCAATCCCTAACACCTAAAAAACAAACAAAAAAAAGAGTTACAACAGGCCAAAAACTTGAGCGTTGCTCTGCAAGAACTACTTATCTGGTGCAGGTACAGTAAATATGCAGAGATAACTCACATATTTCCTGTATTTCTATTAGCATTCATATAATAAGAGAAGTGCAAAAATGAGAGAGGTTGTTCTTAGAAGGAGAATTAGGGAACACATGATTTCTAGTCTTACTTTGACCCCTCTATTGCATAGACAATTCTGTTATGCACAGTGATTATTATTGCAAACCTTTATACTCACCTTCAGCCTGCTATGCCCACTCACATCTCTCTCACTTTCAGCAGATACACTTTTCTCTGGTAAAATGTAAACATGAAAGGCTAAGAAGCCTCAATCCATTCTTCTAGCATTTCTCTTTTCCATTATCTGCAAGCTTTTTTTTTAATCCCTTACTTCCTTATTACATAATCCATGTTGATAATCCAGTATTCTTCTTTCCCATACAAAGTAGCATGGTTGTACTTAACTGATGCAAAAAATTGGGGTAAAATTCTCCTTTTTGGTAGGGTTGAGCCATGCCTCTGAGCCCATTTTTACACTGTTTTTGTGTGGGTTTTTTTTTTTTTGAGGTAAGCAATTGCCTTATAGCCTGATCTGCCTGAACTGATCCTCCTACTTGTGCTAGGATGACAAGCCCTGCCACTGTGCTTAGCCATTGAATGAGATGGAGTCTCAAGAACTTGAACCTGCTCTTGAACTGTGATACCCTGATCTCTGCTTCCCAAGTAGCTAGCAGCTGGCATTATAGTTTTGAACCCCATGCCCAGCTAAAATTCTTTATATCTTTACCTCCAGTATGTACTTTTGTAAAAGGGAAATAATTCAGCTACTGAATAAAGCCTGTGTGTTGAGTATCATTCATATATATATATGTAATATATGTATATATACATACATACACACACACACACACACACATACATATTAGTACACAGCAGGCCTTTTTCCTTTTTTCTCCAAAATTTTTTTGTTGTTGTTTGCAAGGCTTGGACTCGGAGCGTGGGCACTGTCCCTGACCTCTTTTGCTTAAGGCTAGTGCCCTACCACTTTGAGCAACAACACCACTTCTGGTTTTTGAGTAGTTAATTGGAGATAAAAGAATCTCACAGGGACTTTCCTGCCTCAGCTGACTTTGAACTGTAATCCTCAGATCTCAACATCCTAAGTAGCTAGGATTACATGTGTATACCACCAGCACCAGCTCTTCAAAATTTTTGTTATCTTTCTTCCTAGTTGCTCTTTCCCTTCAGCTTATAAAAACACAGGCTTACTTTTTTTGTCAGTCCTGGGGCTTGAACTCAAGGCCTAGACACTGTCCCTGAGCTTCTTTTTTTATTTTTTTGTTTATTAATAAGTTTTTTTTATTGTGAAAATACCATATAGAGGGGTTACAATTACATGGGCAAGGTAATGAGTACATTTCTTATGAAGCATTGTTGCCTCCTCCTTTGTTTTCCCTGAGCTTCTTTTGTCAAACTTAGTACTTTACCATTTGAGCCACAGCACTACTTCTGGCTTTTTCTGTTTATGTGGTACTGAGGAACTGAACCCAGGGTTTCATGCTTGCTAGGCAAGCACTCTACCCCTAAGCCACATTCCCAGCCCACAAGCTTACTTTTTTGGAGCATATTCCATTCCATTTACAGCCAAGTTTTTTTTAACCAAGTTTTTTTTTCTGGTGCTAAGGATCAAATGCTAGGCAGGTACCAAACTTATAAAAATTACTATTATTATCTTATATATACTGTAACTATTCATATATATATTTCATTGTTATACCTCCAGACATTTACAATGTATTCCAATCAGTCTCACCCCCTCATTAGATGATATCAGATGTCTCCATGTATTCACTTTTTTTGGGGGGGAGGGCCCGGTCGTGGGGCCTGAACTCTGGGCCTAGGCACTGTCCCTCAGCTCTTCAGCTCAAGGCTAGTGCTCTACCACTTGAGCCACAGCGCCACTTCCAGCTTTTTTCTTTTTGCTTATGTGGTGCTGAGGAATCGAACCCAGGGCTTCATGCATGCGAGGCAAGCGCTGTAACACTGAGCCACCTTCCCAGCCCTGTGTTCACTTCTTATTCATTCTTAAACTCTTGTTGTCACTAAGATCCTCAGTGCTCAGTAACCACTGGCAAAAAAATAATAATTTCAAGAGTTAGAAATTGGAAGATAGAAGAAACACCATTGTATGTAATATGCTCAAAAATATATATGAATGCTATTGATAAGTAGTAATATTCAGATCTAATCAGCATGAAATTTTGCTAAGACAGATCAGGTGCATCAGCGACAGATTTCATTAACTACTTCATTAAGTTAATGAAGCTAAGGAATTGAGAAAGTAGAAGTTATCCATGGTTGGGTGTAGGGAAAGGATGAGTACGTTGGGAGATTTCTATGTGTTAGTAATGACGAGATGGGATAAAGAATATATATTTTCTTCTAAATATCAGTAGAAAATACAGATTGCCTGTGTATATTAGATATCAGGCAAGGTAGACTTAGGCCATCAGTTAGAATATGGAAGTATTTGATGTAGTCTGCATCTTCTGGCTTTTTCTAACAAGCGTGAATTCATACATAAACAAGGTAAATTCTTATCCTGATGAATTTTATTTCTCATGGTTTTGTTAACAAAGCAAATAGGTGGTTATTGCTTTAATTTGCCATGCTTATGTCTTTGTATTAATGAGCATTTAGGCTTGTACTCAATTTTACAAGGTTGATGGAACTTTTGAAACTATGTACTAACACCTATTAACTATTGTAGTGTCTGACAGTGTAAATTCTGGAATCTAGACTGTCTAATTTTTATGCCAGCTTCATCACTTACTAGTTGTGTGACCTTGGACAAATCACTTGGCCACTCCGTGCCTTTGTTTCCTCTTTTGTAAAATGATGACAGTAATGATACAATCTTATAAGGTAGTTGCAGAGATTTAAATATATGATGTATTAGCCAGATACAGTGGTTGTTGCCTGCAATTAAGAGGCAGAGATTGAGAGGATCACAGCTTGTAGCCAGTTGAGCAAAAAGTTAGTGAAATTCCATCTCAACAAATAAAGCTGGATGTGGTAGCGCACAGCTGTCATCCCAGATAGGATCACAGTGTGAGGCCAGTATCAGAAAGAAATGTAGGAACTTACCTGAAAAATAACTAGAGCAAAAAAGGTCTGAGAGCATAGATCAAGTGGCAGATATCTTCCTCTCTAGAACTGCAAATACATACATACATGAAATGTTAAGAACACTGCCTGGCACATAGAAAGTACTCTGTCATTAGCTATTGTTATATGTTATAGATACTTCATTTCTTAAAAATTTTTTTAACCTTTCATTAGATAATTGAAAGTATTATTGAAGAGAGTCAGAAAGTACTACAGCTTGAAGGTGACTCTTTGGATTCCAAAGAAAAAGGACTCTCTGATCAAGCTACTGCCAGTCCTACTGGACCTGAGACAGATCTTATTAATATACCTGGACTATTAGCCATAGAACAAGTACTACAGGAAGATTCCAAAAAGGCAGAGAGGCAGAATGTATGTGAAGAAACTGAATTGGAATACAAAAAATGTTCTGCTGTTGACACCTGTGAGAAGACAGGAGATGAAACCACTACTTTAACTGAACTAAGTTCCACTGAGCAGCTTAATGTGCCTGAAATGGAAACAGAAACATTGAACAAGGAAGCAGTGGAAGTCAAAGAAAGTGATGTTCTAGATCCTGCCTCCTCGGACTCTTTATCTACTAAAGATCTTGCTGCTGTGGAAGAAGTAGCTCCTGCCAAACCCCCAAGACACCTGACTCCAGAACCTGATATTGTAGCTAGCACCAAGAAGCCAGTTCCAGCACGCCCACCCCCTCCAACTAATTTCCCACCTCCTAGACCCCCACCTCCATCTCGACCTGCTCCACCACCAAGAAAAAAGAAAAGTGAACTGGAATTTGAGGCTCTGAAAACACCTGATCTGGATGGCAAGTATTAATTTTGAAATAACTCTGTGAGTAGGAGGGATTTGAAGGTAGAAACTCTTTAACTTTCCGCTTCTGTTTCAGTTGATGCCATGTAAAACTACACTGATAGCCAAATTGTATACAGATGTTGTAGTAAATAGACAAAAGTAAAATGTTTCCCATTGCTTTTATTGAACAATTAAACAGACTTCACAACTTTAGATCTGTTACCTTATGAGAAACAGTGTGTCAAGTCGAAAAGAATGTGGGATTTGGAGACTTGAGTGCTGAATTCAAATTCTAATCTAATGTATAAGCTGTGTCATCTTGAAGAAGTTAAATAACATGTTTGATCCATGATGTCTGTATATAAAAAAAACAATAATAATAAAACCACATTCCTCACAGGCTTTTTGTAAGAAACAAAAAAAGATTAAAACATTTTAAGGAATATATAAGCACATATATAAATACTAATTGTTGTTATTGTCATTATTATTACTATTACTATCATTATCATTTCAGTACCTAAAGACAATATTACATCTGATTCTCTCCTAACTACCAACCTGGCTTCAGAGAGTACAGTTAGGGATTCCCAGCCTTCTCTTGATTTGGCAAGTGCTACCAGTGGAGATAAAATAGTTACGGCCCAGGTTAGTGAATTACTGTTATATTTCATATAGGATTTATCAAACTTTCTACAACTTGCTGATTTATTTATTGTTGAACCTTCTTTCTTCTCCTGGCCAAATATTTCCTCATCCCCAAACCTGGCCTTCTGAATTCCCTTGTCTAGCTCTGCTGCTAACTAGCTGGATTAACCAAGTAGGCTATTTCGCATCCATGCCTCAGATGCCCCACTCATAGAATGAAAATGTACTTTTCTTGAGGCTTTCATACAAGGTTGAAATGAGCTAAATTACACCAACTATGTGACAGGTAGTAATATTCAAGAGGATTCTTGCTGGGCACCAGTGGTTCACACCTGTGATCCTAGCTACTCAGGAGGCTGAGACCCAAGAATCACAGTTCAAAGCCAGCCTAGGGAGGAAAGTCTGTGAGACTAATCTCCAATTAATCATCAGAAATGCTGCAAGTGGAGCTGTGGCTTAAGTGGTAGAGTGTTAGCCTTGAGCAAAAAGGAATGCTCAGGGGCTGGGAAGGTGGCTCAGTGGTAGAGTGCTTGCCTTGCATGCATGGGGCCCTGGGTTCGATTCCTCAGTGCCACTTAAGCAGAAAAAGCAGGAAGTGGCTGTGGCTCAAGTGGTAGGGCACTAGCCTTGATCTGAAGAGCTGAGGGACAGCACCCAGGCCCAGAGTTCAGGCCCCACGACCCCCCAAAAAAAGGAATGCTTAGGAACAGTGCCCAGGACCCTGAGTTCAAGCCCAAGGACCAGCAAAAAAAAAGTTTCTTGCTGTGATCTTTTATTTTACTGATATTAGCTACATGCTTCATTTACTTAATCTATATTGGTCAAAATTAAGGGGCTTTAAAAAAAAAGTAACTTCCTTTTCCTAATCATAAAGTGTCTCATATATTAGGTAATGGGATATGAAAAAGACCAGATACATTTTATCACAGACAGATTTTGGACCTCGGGTACTTGTGTAGTAGGTGAGGTGGGATAGGGTACCCAACTGGGGAATATGACAGGATATAGGGTCTTGTTGAAGCCTTGATTCAGAGGTCAATAAGCAGCCTATTTTTAAAGGTGAACATGGGGTTTACTTTTTTAACTAAGAATGTTCTTTATATTCTAAAGCATTGTTTTAAAATGTAGATGAATATACAAACTTTTCTTGTGTGCCCTGGTCCTGGGTGCTGACCTTGCTGAAGGCTAGTGCTCTACCACTTGAGTCACAGCTCCACTTTCCAAACCTTCTTAATGTGAACAAAAAAAGCTTAAGATGTTTACTGGGATTTTATAGAAAAAGAATTTTACAACACCTTCCTTGGAAATAATCATGTATGGCCTGAATTAATTCTAGTACAGAACTGCTTTTCAGCCAAGGTCAAATAGAATACTTATTTTTAAGACTACTAAGGTATTATTTCATGGGCAGCAATAGTTTTGGTATGTAATGGTTTTCAGTATGCTGGGAATAATAAGGGATTAAAATGTAGCATTTCATTTAAATTTTCATTAGGTTCCATTATCAGAATTGTAGAATTCTGTAAAATGGTGTTTGGTAATGAATAATTGAAATTGATGCAAACTACTTTCTATTTATGAAATTATAATTTCAGGAAAATGGAAAAGCACCTGATGGACACACAATAGCAGGTGATGTGATGGGTCCTCAGAGACCTAGATCCAACTCTGGGAGAGAGCTTACTGATGAGGTAGAATATAATTTTTTCATATATAACAATATAAACTGTAACAGTCAAAGTGGGAAGATGAGAAACTTCTGTGGAGATTGATGGTGATGATGGTCTCACAACAATGTGAAATTACTTAATGAGGGGCTGGGAAGGTGGCTCAGTGGTAGAGCGCTTGCCTTGCAATGCATGAGGCCCTGGGTTCGATTCGTCAGCACCACATAAGTAAAAATGAAATTACTTAATGACCCTGAACTACATACTTAAAAATAGTTACTTTTCCTTGTGTAATTTACCACAATCAATACTTTCTTTTACCATTTAGTTTTTAGGTATTTATAGGTTGTAGACTAGTGATTTGATCCAGGTATATAATGTATAATGATAAAATTAAGGTGGGTAGTATTTTAATTTTTCAATCATTTATTATTTTGGTGTGGGGAACTTTGGACTCATCTAGTTATTTTGAAATACATAATAAATTATTGGTAGGCTAAAAGTCATGTTAATGAACAAGAATTGACTATTGGAATTGTATCAAATTAAAAACATTGTTCACAACAATTCTGCAATCTGCAGAATGGGAGAAAAACTTCACAAGCTATTCACTAAAATATTAATATCTAGGATATAGAAAGAGCTCTCAAATTAAACACTAAGAAGAGCCAGTTTAATAGGAACATTAATTAAAGTTATTGACAGAAGAAATTCAAATGTGAAAAAAAATCAATGTGCTCATCATCATTAGCCATAGAGAAAAAAAAAAGTGGGCTGGAAAGGTGACTCAGTGGTAGAGTGCTTGCCTTGTACACATGAGGCCCTGAGTTTGATTCCTCAGTACCACATAAGCAGAAAAAAGCCAGAAGCGGCACTGTGGCTCAAGTTGTAGGGCACTAGCCTTGAGCTCAAGAGCTGAGGGACAGCGCCCAGGCCCATAGTTTAAGCGACCGACGGGGGAAAAAAAAATGAAGATATCTTAGTTTGGGAGTTTTCTTGATATGCTGAATCTTGCATCTCTGACTTAATACACTTTCATACCAGTATATTGTGGGATATATGAATTGAAGGCGAAATCTATACTTTTAAAAAATCGTGTTTTAAAAGAACTTGCTGCCAGGTATTAGTAGCTCATACCTAGCCTCTTAGCAGGCTAAGATCTGGAAGCTCACAGTTCAAAGCCAGCTTGGGCAGAAAAGTCCATGGGACTGTCTCCAACACAACTAGCACAAAGCCATGCTGGAGGTCTTGCTGTAGTTGTAGAGTACCAGCCAACCAAGCAAGTTCACACGTTCTCTAAGTGAACATGAGGCACCCAATTCAAACCTCAGTACTACCAAAAACCCATCATATAAAGAATAAGTATTGATATATGCTATAACATTGATGAACATTGAAATAGCATGCTAAACTGAAATAATGCACTCACAGAAAGCTATAGGCCATATGATTGGATTTATATGAGATTTCAAGAATAGGCAAATCCATAGAGATGGAAAGTAGATTAGTAATTGCCAGGGACCAGGAAGAAAGGGAAATGAGTTGTGTCTGCTAATGGGTAGGAGATTTTCCTTTTCTTTGTAGTAATGGTTTCGCAACTCTCAATATGCTAAAAGCCATTAAATTATATGCTTTAAGTGCATTATATGGCATAAAATTATATCTCAATAATGATGTTACAAATTATTGGGCATAGTTTGTATAGACATTCTACATGTTTTAGGCTTATGTAGATTCAAAAAGATAATTAAATTGTAGGTCATCTTGGTGTTATTTTTCATCATAGGAAATTTTAGCTAGTGTAATGATTAAGAACCTAGACACTGGAGAAGAAATACCTTTAAGTCTTGCTGAAGAGAAACTGCCAACAGGTATTAATCCTCTGACGCTACATATCATGAGAAGGACCAAAGAATATGTAAGGTATGGGCACACTGTTCTTTATCATTTATAGTAGTTCTCAGTGGTGAAAATTTCTGTGTAAAAACTGCTATCGTCCTTAGTTTAGTTACGTTCAGTCTTTTAATCTGAAATGGAAGTAAATCAGGCAATGGGTATATTTTTTTATGTTCTCGGTCACAATTATGCAGTTACTTGGGGAAAAATAGGTTAATTCTGAAATCCCATAGTATTTCATTTCTCTTCTTTTAAAATTATTTTATGACACTATAGACAGTATGAAAACATTGAGACTATAGAGTCATGTGGGAGCCGGGTGCTGGTGACTCACACCTGTAATCCTAGCTACTCAGGAGACTGAGAACTGAGGATCACAGTTCAAAGCCAGCCCGAGCAGGAAAGTCCAGGAAAGTCCGTGAGACTCCTTATCTCCAATTAACCACCAGAAAACCGAAAGTGGCACTGTGGCTCAAGTGATATAATGTGCTCACTTTGAACTGAAGAGCTCAGGAACAGCGCCCAAGCCCAGAGTTCACCCCCAGGACTGAAAAAAAAAATATTCATGTGGGGTGAACAATCTTCTGAAACCGTATTGTAAAGATCATAAATTTTAAGCTGGGCGCTGGTGGCTCAAGCCTGTAATCCTAGCTACTCAGGAGGCTGAGATATGAAGATCACGGTTCAAAGCCAGCCCGGGCAGGAAAGTCTGTGAGAATCTTATCTCCAATAAACCACTAGAAAACTGGAAGTAGCTCTGTGGCTCAAGCAGTAGAGTGCTTACTTTGAGCTGAAGAGCTCAGGGGTAGCACTCAGGCCCAGAGTTCAAGCTCCACAACTGACAAAAAAAGTATAAAATTTGTAAGTATCTACAACATTTTTGTAAATTAAGTAAATGCTTTATAGTGAGATTTTATGGAAATCTAAGAAATAATTTCTTTTTGGTATATATGGTACTGGGGATTGAACCCAGGGCCTCACACATGCTAGGCAAGCACTGTACTATTTGAGCCATGCCTCAGCCCTTTATTTGTGTTGTTTTTTTTGAGATAAGGTCTTGTTAACTTTGTCCAGGTTTACTTCGAATTGGTGAACCACCTACCTCTGCTTCCTGAATAGCTGAGATTACAAGCATGGACCATCATGTCTAACTTAAAAGCCCTTTTATTAAATGTAATACTGACAAGCTGGGAGGAACATATCTACAAGTTAAATTATTGTTCTATGCAACACATTTGTACAGAAAAAATGCCTTGTCTTTAGTAAGTTTTTCAGAAGTTACTAAATTGCTTTCACTTAAATTTTGTACATTTGCATCTTGCTTAATGATTCTAATCTTTAGGCTCTGAAGCTTTTAAATCTCAGTATCATCATTAAGATAAAATGATATAAAACTTATTAACAAAGTATTTTATTCTTATTAGTGGATTATGGAGTAAGTGTAGTAGAAGTGTTTTCTTCTAAAATAATTATGCCTCGTACATCTCATTATTGCAGTGGGTCCACCTGTATTTCTATTTAAACGATTTGTTTTTTCCATTCCCCTCCACAAATTATACCAACATCAAATACAGTGAAAGCAGGGATTATACCGTGGGGGAGGGACATACAAAGCAACAAAGAAATCATCTTATAAATATGTTAGAAACAATCACAAGAAAGAAAAAACATTTGAGTACTCATCTTGGGGTTCATTTCACCTAACATCAACTTATCTGACCTTTTCTGCTTGTCTCAGACATATACTAGTTTTTGCAAATAAGGGAAATCATGGGATCTATGATTCTTTGAGCCTGGCTTACTTCACTTAATATAATTTTTTCCAAGTCTTTCCATTTCCTAACAAATGGGGCAGTGTCATTCTTTCTGATGGAGGCGTAGAATTCCATTGTGTATATATACCACATTTTCTTGATTCATTCATCTACTGAGGGGCATCTGGGTTGGTTCCTTTACAACTTTGGCCAGGTGTGGAGGAAGTGGGGGGTGTGGGGGGTTGGGGAAGTGGGAAATGGGAAGGGATGGGAATGGGAAACAAAGGAGGAGGCAACAATGCTTGATAAGAAATGTACTCACTACCTTGCCCATGTAATTGTAACCCCTCTGTATGGTATTTTCACAATAAAAATAAATAAATAAATAACTATGCCTTCTTATAGTAATGATGCAGCCCAGTCAGATGATGAAGAGAAGTTACAGTCTCAAGCAACAGATACTGATGGTGGACGATTAAAACAGAAAACGTGAGTTGCAGTACATCCTTTTTCTTCTTTTTAATGTACACTTTAAAATTTTTCACCAGACCTGGAGTTTGAACTCAGAGCCTCATGTTTGCTAAGCAGGCCTTTTTCTTCTTTTTAAGTATTTCTTAGAAAAATATGAGAACTCCCAAATAGTTTTAAATCTATGTTCTATCCAGTTTATATGACCACCTACTGCCATTACTCCCAGGCTGCAAACAACATGATTATGAATTCCTTGAAATTGTATTGGTCAGTTTTTTGGGTTTTCTTTTGGGAGGGGGGGGTCCAATCGTGGGGCCTGAACTCTAGGCCTAGGTGCTGTCCCTCAGCTCTTCAGCTCAAGGCTAGCTCTCTACCACTTGAGCCACAGCACCACTTCCGGCTTTTTTTCTTTTTGCTTATGTGGTGCTGGGGAATCGAACCCAGGGCCTCATGCATGCAAGGCAAGCGCTCTACCACTGAGCCACCTTCCCAGCCCCTGGTCAGTTTTAAGGTGTCTCACAAGCATCATTTTTGCATTATTTTTCTAATGAGAGGTACCAGAAGTATTAGTAGAAGGACATGATAGTCCTTCAAGTTATCTTTTCTTTCCCTTCCTTAAGCTTCAATTTTGCAAATTCTATTTATTTTTCTAAACTAACTATATGAGATTCGGACTATTCCATTTAATAGCAAATTTCTTTTCTCGGTTTCAGTAATGTCCACAGTCAATATAACTTGTTTATTTTATCATATATTATCTCAGTTTTCTGATTTACAGTGCAAAACAGGTACATGTTAAGCAACTAAACTTTATGACACAAAATGGTCATGATCATGGTATTATTCTATTTTCCCACTAACATTCAGCACCACAGTAAGCATATGGATTATGCTTCAGAGTACACGGGCCACTAAATTGGCAGTAATGCCATCTAATGTCCACTTGAGAATGATTTTTTCCACGTGTATCAAAAGTACCATTAAGGATTTTAATAAAAATATGTACCCAAAATGCAAGTATATGAGCACTCAGATATCTAAAGCCTGGCTGTGTACCAGTGACAACTATCAGGAACCTGAGAATTAGTAATGATTCAAAAGAGAGATAAATATCAGGAAAGATATCATCACATAGTCCATGCTCTAAAGCTCACTTTCCTAAGAGTCTCTTAGGTATACTAAACACCACTGTATGTGATGGGTATATCATTTTTTAAAATATAGTCATCTAGTACCTGAACTCACAAGAAAAAGGAAACAACAAAAGATAAATTGACATAGAAGATTGTCAGATAATATGCTAGATACAAGACAGATTCAAAAATGTTTAAAAAAAGGAAAAAGAGCCAGGCGCCGGTGGCTCACGCCTGTAACCCTAGCTACTCAAGTGGCTGAGATCTAAGAATTGTAGTTTGAAGCCAGCCCAGGCAGGAAAAAGTCTGTGAGATCTTATCTCCATTTAACCACCCCAAAACGCTAAAAGAGGAGTTCTGGTTCAAGTGGTAGAGCACTAGGCTTGAGCACAAAAGCTCAGGGACAGTGCCCAGGACTGGACTGGACTGGAACACACACTAGTGGCTAATGCCAGTAATCCTAGCTACTCAGGAGACTGAGATCTCAGGATCACAGTTTGAAGCCAGCCTCAGTACAAATGTTTGTGAGACTCTTACCTCTCCACCAAAGAGCCAGAAGTGGCACTATGTCTCAAGTGTTAGAACACTAGCCTTGAGCAAAAATGCTCAGGGACAGCACCAAGGACCAGCACAAAAAGAAGTCATAAGGGCTGGGAAATGTAGCTCCATGGTAGGATACTTGAATAGCAAATACAAGGCCCTGGGTTTATCTCCAGCATCACAAAAGAAGGCATGAAAGCATACATTTTAGAAATAGTCTCATCCAAAATGATTAAGGTACTTTCTGGGCTCTTATGATAGAAGTAAATTTATAGTCATACAGAAAATAAAACTTTAGGGTTGGGAATGTGGCTTAGTGGTAGAGTGCTTGCCTAGCATGCATGAAGCCGTGGGTTCAATTCCTCAGTACCACATAAACAGAAAAAGCTGGAAGTGGCACTGTGATTCAAGTGGTAGAGGCTCAGGGACAGGCCTGGACCCTGAGTTCAAGCCCCAGGACTGGCAATAAAAGAAAAAGAAAAAAGAAAAAATCTTTATGGAGTTGTAGGTAGTTCTTTATATTGTTTTTAGAAATGATTTATTTAGTGATGGTAATGTCACTAAAGTACTTGCCTAGCATGAATGAGGTCTGAAGTTCTATTTTCTCTACTGCAAAAAAAGTGTATTATTACCTGTGTTTTCTGCTTTTTTTCAAGTAATAACAGAAATATGTAAAATAGACAAAAAGTTTGCATAATCTCATCCCCTAGGAGTAATTAGTATAATAATTGGTATATTCTCTGTGAATTTTTTGACAGTGCTAGGAAATAAAACCTAGGCCCTGGTATGGGTTAAGTATGTGCTATACCACAGCCCTACATTTTTTTTTTCCTCACAAAAGTGAGATTTCATTATACCGATAGTGAATAAAATATTCAGAATCTAATATATGATAGACATCTCTTCATTAATCAGTACCAGTGGTAAATAGGTGATAGTCTTCCTATGAACCAGACATAGGAGTTAGGAACTGAGAATACAATAGTTACAAAGACAATAATAGCCCAGATTTGAAGAACTGAAGTTTGCTCATTCGATGTATTGTATTTCATACCACACCTATCAGTTTCTCTGTCGATGGAAACTTATTGTACTTTTTACCTATCATGAACAGTACTTTATTGAATCTTTTTTTTTTTGGCCAGTCATGGGGCCTGAACTTGGGGCCTGGGCACTGTCCCTCAGCTCTACAGCTCAAGGCTAGTGTCTACCGCTTGAGCCACAGCACCGTTTCCTGCTTTTTCTGCTTATGTGGTGCTGAGGAATCAAACCTAGGACCTCATGCATGCAAGGCAAGCGCTCTACCACTGAGCCACCTTCCCAACCCCTTTATTGAATATCTTATATAAAGTTTAGCAAGTTTTATCCTTAATAGCATGGACACCCATGAGAAGGGAAAATTTTACCCTGTGTATTAATGGTTTGGGTTTTATCATGTACTGGGCTTTGGTTTTTTTTTAATCATCTCAATATATGAAATTTGAAATTTAGCTAATTGAAAAAAACAATAAGTCCTATTTATGGAAGCATGCAATTCATACTTGCATTACTTGTAATTGAGAGTGCTTGATGGGAAAACTCAGCCTAATTTTATTACATGTACTCAAAGAAGGTCAAAGGAACCAATTTAAGCAACCAACACATTCTGTAATATAAGCAAATTTTTCATTGAGACAGGGTCTCACTATGTAGCTTATAGCTCAGGCTGGCCTAGAATTCATTATTTTCCTGCCTCATCCACATGAGTGATGGGGTTACACCTGTGTACCCCACCCACCCACCCAGAAGTGACTAACTTCTTTTTCCTTTCTTTTCATTGGTAAAATTTGTTCTTAAGAACAACTCTCAAAATAATTTCACTTCATATTCATGGCCTCATCCCAGACTCTTCAAATCACACTGTTTAGGGATAGGGACCATGATGTATCTGCTTAAACACACCCATCCCACCTCACCTATACTGCTCAATTATTGTTCACCATGGAACGATGAAGCTCAAGAATATCTGATATTGTAAATTTGGAGAAACTGTATATACTTTGCAGAATATTGACTTGCATATGTTATTCCATAAAACAAGGGAATTGGGAACTCATTTTATTTCATAGTTAACCAATCACAACTAATAAGTTTATTTGTGGATTATTGAACTTTAACAAATTGTATTACCAATTTCTTGTGTACTTTTTTTAAGGACTCAACTAAAGAAATTCCTTGGGAAATCAGTAAAGAGAGCAAAGCACCTTGCTGAGGAATATGGGGAACGTGCTATAAATAAAGTTAAAAGTGTAAGAGATGAAGGTCAGTAAAATGAGAACGTTTCAGCTCAATACTTAATTTTCAATCATCTAAATTTATAGATTATAGGAAGCACTCTATTGAATGTAATAAACCTTTATAGCTAACATCCTTAATACTTCAGTAAATCATAAATTACTCTGTCATTTAATTTCTTGTGTTTGAAGGAAGTGAATTTATGTATCTTAAATATGAAATTGTACATGTTGGGGTGGGGAAGATCATTATCTTGCCCATGTAATTGTAACCTCTCTGTACGGTATTTTCACAATTTGAGAAAAAAATTGTACATGTTTTGTGATTTTTGACAACCTAGAAATATTTATTATTCAATAAGTTGTAAATTACTTTTGTAAGGCCATTTAAGTTTTCAGGTTTTCAAAATTAGGTAAAATTTCACAGATCTTAACTTCCTGTGCTTTTACTGTTACTGTATTCATTTTTTTAATTTAACAAATGCTTATATAGTACTTATTCTGCACCAGATATGGTGGTAGGCACTTTACCTATATTAATTCATTTAATCCATATGAAGTAAACACCATCATTTAATTCCCCATTTTATAGGTGAGAAAACTGAGAGGCATAAAAACATGGAGTAACTTGCCTGTTGGATCACACAGATAATAAATAACAAAGCTAGATTTGAACCCAGGCAGTCTAGAACCAGACTCCCTACTTTTAACTAATATGTAATATAATAATAGACAAATAGTTCTTATTTTTAATGAATTCTCTTGGTAAACAGTAGAGATGAAAATATGATAGCTGCTATATCTGTACCAGCTACTAATCATTTATATTACTTTTCTCTTTAGTGTTTCATACTGATCAAGATGATCCTTCATCAAGTGATGATGAAGGAATGCCCTATACAAGACCAGTTAAATTCAAAGCAGCACATGGTTTCAAAGGACCTTATGACTTTGATCAGATCAAAGTGGTACAAGATCTTAGTGGCGAACATATGGTAAACAACCTTTTTGTTGAGAGAAATACTTTAGCCTGTTAAACTGATCTCTATCTATATATGTACTTTTGCTAGCCTAACTAAAAAATTTAAGCCAAGCACCAGTGGCTCTGCCTGTAATCCTAGTTACTTGAGATGCTGAGTCCTGAAGAAGTGTAGTTCAAAGCCAGCCTTGGCAGAAAGGTCTGTGAGATTCCTCTCTCCAATTAACCAGCAAGAAACTGGGCTGGAGGCATAGCTCAGGTAGTAGAGTGCTAGCCATGAGCAACCAAGCTGACCAAGCTCAAAGGTCCTAAGTTCGAGTGCTAGTATCACCACTCACACCAAAAAAAAAAGGTTTTAAAAGGAAGAAGAGTGAATTTATAATTTTAAATAATAAGTAATACAGAGTTGATCTCTAAAGTATTGTTAGAGAAGTGAGGTTTTGAATACATAAACTCTAGACCTCTATCATTAAACAAGATATGGAGAGAAACAAAACCCTAAAGCAATTATTTTAGAGGATGGTCTATCAGTTTACAAAACGTTTAAAATTTCACCCCCCACTCTATTTTAAATAATTTAAACCAATTTTTCAGAAGCTCCATATAATTTTTTTAAGTAAGATACTCAGAACATGGGGAAGGGTAGATATTCATGTTCTCTCTCAGAATTTAAATGTACCACGCTGAGAATGTAGCTCAATGGTGGTAAAATACTTGCCTAGCATGCGTGAGGCTCTAGGCTCCACCCCAGGCACTGCCAAAAGAATAAAATAAAAATATAGACAAAAGTATACACTGATTATAGTTATTTGCTAAAAGTATCAGCATAGGGAAGATGGCAGTACAGCTCAAAACTGTATAAATGATACTGTACACTTGATCAGGGAATTGATGGAGAATTTAATGATAAAGTTAACTTACCTAGAAGGAAGCAAGCAATTATAAACATCACATGAAAGCAGAATTGGAATTTAAATTTTGGTTCCTGCAATCCATACATGAAATATTTGAGTTGATTATTCTACCTTTACTAAGGAATCTGATTAATTATCCTGTAATATTTCTCTCATTATTTATTTATTTTGTAATTATTTTTTGTCAGTCGTGGGGCTTGAATTCAGGGCCTGAGTGCTGTCCCTGAGCTCTTTTGCTCATGGCTAGTACTCTATCACTTTGAGCCACAGCTCCACTTCTGGTTTTTGAGTGATTAATTGAAGATAAAAGTCTCATGGGGACTTTTCTGCTTGGGCTGTCTTTGAACCATGATCCTCAGATGTCAGCCTTCTGAGTAGCTAGGATTACAGTCATGAGCCACTAGCATCCAGCTCTTTATTTATTTATTTGTCTGTTATGGGGCTTGAATTCTGGGCCTGGGTGCTGTCCCTCAGCTCTTCAGCTCAAGGCCTAGCACTCTACCACTTGAGCCACAGCACCACTTCTGGCTTTTTCTGTTTATGTGGTGCTGAGCGATAGAACCCAGGGCCTCATGTATGCAAAGCAAGCACTCTGCCACTGAGCCACCTTCCCAGCCCCAGCTCCTTATTTCCTGTTTAAGTAAAATCTTTTTGTAGTGGGGTCCAAATTCTGAATCTTATTTTTATAGTGCCAGAAACAGAACTCATGGTTTAATGCTTGCTAGGCAAGCACCACCTGAGCCACACCTCCTAGTCCTTTTGCTTTTAGTTTGTTTTTTTAGATATAGGTGTTACCTTTGTCCCAGCTTGCCTCAAACCATAATCTTCCCCCCTCCCCAAAGTAACTGGAACCAAACATGTGAACCACTACATGCAGTTTTGTTTTTCATGTGTGTGCCAGTCCTGGGGCTTGAACTCAGGACCTAGGTGCTGTTCCTGGGCTTTTTTTGCTTAAGGATAGCAGTCTACCAGTTGAGCCACAGCTCTACTTCCAGGTTTTTGATGGTCAATTGAGATTAAGAGACTCATAGAGTTTTCTGCCTAGTCTGCTTCAAACCATGTTCCTCAGATCTCAGCCTCCTCAGTAGCTAGGATTATAGTTATGAGCCACCAGATTCTAGCTCACATGCAGTTTTGTTTTGTTTTGTTTTTGAGATAATGTCTTAATTCTTGTTGAGACTGTCTTTGAAGCACAATCCAGTAGTCCCCAATAGCTGGGATTATAGGTGTGAACCATCATGCCCAAACAGAATGATAAATTTTTACTACAGTTGACTTTTATAGAAATGTTGTTTCAGTAAATGAGTCACTGCTTCTAAGTTGTATAATCTTTTTTATATAAATAGATGTCTTACTATTTATTATAATAGGACTATTATTATTTATTGTAATAGGATTTGGTCTTTCTAATTTAAGAATTGATATTCTTTAATCCTTCATTCTCCCAATATATCCACACACTTCCCCAGTGTTTTCAGTATAATAATGTTGCAGAGCCTTGTTCCGAAGGAGGAAAATAGCTCGGAACTATACCATTTCAGTATTTCTTCTAAGTGCCCAGTAACATAAGGGTCTTGGTTCAGGCAGCTTTATTCTCCTCCATCCTGTTTAGAAGTTGCTAGTGCCATGCAAAGAACTTTCTTTCCCCCTTGATGTTCAGCCCCGGGACTGAAGTTCCAAACTTGGATTTGTGCTTTTCTAATTATGATTACTGGTTACCTTAGGTCTCTTGTTTTTATTCATATGTGACTATGGCTTGAAGTTATGAGTTTAAATTTTGACAAACTATAAATTTCCTATCCTGCCTATCTTCTGAAATTCTTCATTTATGACATAATAGCAACATTGTTCTTCCAGCCATGAGTAGTATTAGTAATGTGAACATTATCTTACTATGTACAGTTCAGAATATTTTTTCCATTTGGTTTAATGTCTTTATACTTTTTAAATAATTTTTTATTGAGATTAAGTGATTACATAAATTTCACGCATTTCACAGTATTGTGGGATGGTGATATTTAGTTAAAGTCACAAACACATTTTAACCTTCACAATGCAAATTGTCATTATCACGGTCTATAAAGTTGGTGAATTCTATGAGCTTTGACAATACAACTATTTCTTCCACATCAGATGATATGTACATTTCTTTCCTTTTGCTTAGTGTAAGTCATTCCCTCTTTCCCTCCCATTCCCTCTCTCCCATCACTGCCCTTGAGTTGCTTAGTTCATTTTCATTGATGTTCAGTGCAGCTGATGGGCCCCTCTGTTGTATATTTTCCTATTTTCTTCTGATTCTGTGCCCTCCTCCTGGCTTCCCTCAGATGTGGACATACACACACACACACACACACACACACACACACACACACACACACACACACACACACACACACACACACACACACACACACACACACACACACACACACACACACACACACACACACACACACACACACACACACACACACACACACACACACACACACACACCCCACATATGTACTCAAGAACATGGAGTCATTTGTTTCTCCAGTCCTGTTTACTATGTCATATTTCCTTGCATTTTGAATTTAACATCCACGTATCAGGGAGACCATGTGCTGTTTGTTTGCTCTTGGCTTACCTCCCTCAAAATGATTTGTTCTAGTTCCATCCATTTCCCTGTAAAGTCATTATTTTGTCCTAATGGTCACATGATATTCCATTGTATATAGGTACCACAATTTTTTGATCCATTCATCTGTAGTGGGGCATCTGGGTTTGTCTCTACACTTTTAAAGTAAAAACTTTAAACCTTGTTTTGTTTTCATAGGGAGCTGTTTGGACCATGAAATTTTCTCACTGTGGCCGATTACTTGCCTCAGCTGGACAAGACAATGTCGTGAGAATATGGGCTTTAAAAAATGCTTTTGACTATTTCAACAATATGCGAATGAAATATAATACTGAAGGTATATTTCATTCATCTAAAAATATGTAAATCTAGAATTTTTGTTAGATTCAATATAAGTTGAGCATCCCTAATCCAAAAAGCCAAAATTACAAATACCCTATAATCTGTAACTTGTCGAACACCAGCAGGATGCTTAGAATGTTTCATATTTTAGAGCATTTTGGATTTTAGAGTTTGATTTTAGGGGCACTCAAGTTGTGAATTTGGTGCAAATACTCCAAAATCTGAAAAAGCACAAAGTCTAATAAGGAATATGCAGCATATATCTGGAAGTCATTTGTTATCATTACTTAGGATAATAGCCAAAATATTGTTGAGTTTTGTGGTATGTGCCTGTAATCTCACCACTTGAGAGGCTGAGGCAAGAGGCCAACCCAAGCTATGTAGCTTTTCCTTCTCTCCAAGAGAAGCCAATTAAAAGTAATGCAAGTGAACAGCAAAATGCCTCTAACCTCAATGCAAAGAGCCACCACAATTAAAAGCTTTTGATTTATCTTTTTTCCAATGTATTCTGTAGCTAATTTCATGAACCACTGAAAATAGTTACTTTGTTTCCCCTCGCAACCTACATTTCTATCCTAGGTTAGAAGGAAATAGCTAATTAAATCAGATAAAGAATGAAAATAATGCATATCCTCTCAATAAATAAATAATGATTGAAAATAATGCATATCCCCTCAATAGATAAATAATGATTAAGGAAACAGCCATACAAAAAGTGAATTAATATTGTCATTATATAAAGAAACACATAATAAACATTAACTGGAAAGGTAAACTTCAAAATATTATATGCATAAACATTGATTGTATCTATGAAAAGTATGTCTCATGGTAAGTTTTGGTGAAACTATACAGAATTGATGTAAGTAGGGATTCCTTATAATTTTTTTTTTTTTTTGTCAGTCGTGGGGCTTGAACTCTGGGCCTGGGCGCTGTCCCTCAGCTCTTCAGCTCAAGGCAAGCGCTCTACCACTTGAGCTACAACGCCACTTCCGGTTTTCTGGTGGTTTATTGGAGATCGGAGTCTCAAGGTCTCTCCTGCCCGGGCTGGCTTTGAACCGCAATCCTCAGATCTCAGCCTCCTGAGTAGCTAGGATTACAGGCGTGAGCCACCAGCGCCCAGCCCTTATAATTATTTATACAATAATTTTCTCCACACATTTTCCCCCTCCCAGTCATCTGGGATGAGGGATGGTAGAGAGGGATGGATTGAGGGATGGTAGAGAGGCCATGGGTGAAAATATAGAATTTAGTCAAGAAGCCAAAGGTCTAGAGACATTCATTAAGCTTGCTAGCTAGGCCCTGTGTTCTTTAGAAAACCCTTGTGAACTGACCCTAGAGGCAACACAGGTGTGAGCACTGACTGTTCCCATTTTCTGTCTATGGCTGGCAGAGAGAAGAAAGACTGTCTATGCTCAAGGTTCTGACCCATGGATATGTGAATGATTAATAGCCTGACATATGAGGGAAAAAAAAAACCTGGTGAATTTATTTGTGCTATGTTGTAATACATAATTGAAGATGATGATGTGTTTGCCAACTAAACTGTGTTTATTGGATCATTTCTTTCCCTGCCTAGAGCAAAGACTATTTCAAGTGGCCCTTGCAACATAACCTCAGCCCAGACCCTCTCTTACTTAACCCTTTCTTGTTCCTCTTGTTACTTGTTACAATAAGTAAGAATGTATTCACTATGAATACTGAGGATTTGATAGCATTTTGCTTACTGGCTTAGAAAGACTTTTATAAATCATTTTATTTAAAAATATTTAAAATGATAAAGATAAATATTTTATGTTTATAAGCTTATTTTTTAGCAAATTTATTTTTCCATACTATTCTATGACTGTTAATTAGGTATTATCACATTATTGTTTCTGAGTGTTTTTGGTGGGTGGGTGTGTATATATATATATACATATATGACTTTATGTATATATGTATGACTTATTATGATTATTATGCTGTTTTTAGGACGTGTATCCCCATCACCTTCTCAGGAAAGTCTAAGTTCATCAAAATCTGATACAGATACAGGGGTATGTTCATTGTTTTATGGTTACTATTATAAAATGTGATGATTTGTTTGCCATAAAATAACTTTTTGTTAATCAGAAATTGGTTGCTTGAAGACACTTAATTAAAATTGAGATGTAGCATTACAAAGAAGTGTTTCTTCTATTAGAATTGATAAATGAAATTAGATATTTAAAGGTTGCCAGAAAGTAAATATTACTCAAGGTAACCAATCCACTCATGTAAATTTAGATAAAACAAAATCCCCTCCTTCATATCCATATTATATACTTTTAAAATAATAATAATGGATGCCATTTTATTGAAGTTTTGCTGACGGCTCCTTATCTCCTCCGAAAAATGTTTTTTCTAATATTGCTTCATTTTATATTTTTAACTCACTTGTCATTCCCTAGCACCTGTCCTATTTGCCATGCTGGATATAGGCCTATATCCTAAACACCATCACTTTTATGTCTTTTATGGAGCATAATATTTGCCCCAGAATGCTTTCTTTGTTCCATTTCTTTCAAGGGCAAAGACCTAGTCATTCTTGAATGTGCAATTGAAATATGTTATCTTCTAATTAGTTTTCTCCAAACTCCATAGGCAAAATAGTTCCTCATCTGTGTTCTAATAGTATATGGTATATACTTTCATACTGCTATTACTTACCTTGTCTTCCGTGTTTGTTTGTTTCTTTGTCTAGTCTTTTGGCTAATTTCAGGCAATGAACTGTACTTTACAGTTTTTCATATTATTGTCATCCTGCCCCATGCTGACCTAGTAGGCCTGCTACTGTACCCTACTAGCAGTTGCTGTGCCCTGATTCCTAGTGTTGCCCTTCTCTTGACATGCTCAGTCTCCCTTTTATCCATTCAAATCCACCTTGTATCTTAGTCCACTTCTTCCCTAAGTCTTCACTAATAGAGTGGTAAAATCTTTAACTATTTTGCTTTAGGGAAAAGGGCTGGCTTTTATTAATTTATCATATAGTTTCCATGCATTAATTATTGTTCAAAACACACTATCTATACCATCTCCTATTATGCTTATTTCAACAATATTATTACAGATTCTTCCCTAAATCTCTCTAATCCCCTCCCAATCCTTTAGTATAATTGAAGTCTTGATTGAATACAGAACCTTTTAAAAGAGGAATATTATAGTTCTTTGACAGAAAAATTAATGATCTTTCCTGAAAAATAACTAAAGCAAAAAGGGTTAGGGGCATGGCTCAAGTGTTAGAGCAAACACTTAAGGCCATGAATTTAGACCCCTAATATTACCATCAAAAGAGAGAGGGGAGGGAAAGAGAGAAAGAGAGACAAGGGAAGGACTGAAGGAAAGGAAGGGAAGGAGAGGGAAAGAGAAAGAAACAAAAAGACAGAAAGAAAAAGAAAGAAAGAAAGAAAAGAAAAGAAATAGGAAGGAAAGAAGGAAGGAAGGAAGGAAGGAAGGAAGGAAGGGAAAACAATTACAGGCATGAGCCACCAGAGCTGCCATTGTTCCATTTTTTTATTACATATACATAAAATACTTTAACCATATTTACCTTCCTTCACCCTCTCATTCTCTCTTCTTCCCACTAGTACCCACACTCAGAACAGGACCTGTTTTACGTTCCTGTCATTCATTTTTAAGTGTATATTCATTCAAAGGGGTTCCACAGTGATGTTTCACACATGCATATACAGTACTTTAGGCAGATTAGCCACTCATCACAAACCTTCCCTTTCCTGACCTCTCCTACCTCATATTATTTTACAGTCCTTAGTGAGTTTCATTTTGTCTTCTTCAGTCACAGATGCATTGTATTTTAGTAGCATTTTCTTTTTCTCCCCTGGCTCTACTCTGACAACTATATTAAAAACAGACCCTAAGAGGATAAGATGTCTTACTCATTTTGATATTCCAAATAACCAAGATAGGTTGAGCATCCCTAATCTGAAATCTGAATGCTCTGAAACATTTGAACACCAACATGACACTACAAGAAGAAAATAACATAGCATAAAACCTTTCTTTATGTGCAAGATTATTTAAAAATATTGTAGGACTGGAAATGTTAGCTCAACTTGTAGAATAAGTACTTATCATGCACAAGGCTCTTGACTTATTCCCTAACAAAAAAATAGATAAAATAATAAAAATCAATAATATATATTTATTATACATATACATATGGTGTTAAAATTGCCCTCATCCTGGAGTCCAACATGGCTTTTTGCTGAATATTTTGGAGATGGAGTCTTATGGACATTTCTTTCCTGCTGGCTTCAAACCATGATCCTCCAGATCTTGCCCTCCCTGAGTATATAGACGTACAGATGTCAGCCATGAGCAACCAGCTAGAATGTACTAGAAGACAGAAGGTATTTAGATGTGGCCTCAAAATACATTTCCATTTAATCCCTTACTATATCCCCACAGAACTTTGTCCATACTCATCTCTGTATGCACCCTTCTGTAAATATTGCAAGGCTTAGCTAGCACACCATTTCTTTTCATGGCACATCCTCTAAAACAGTTGAAGAAGCCAGGCATTGGTGGCTCACGCCTGTAATCCTAGCTACTCAGGAGGCTGAGATTTGAGGATTGTGGTTTGAAGCCAGCAAGGCAAGAAAGTCTGTGAGATTCTTAGCACTGTGTGGCTCAAGTGGTAGATTGCTAGCATTGAGCAGTGCCCAGGACCAACATACATGCATGCATGCATGTATATATACATACATACATACATATATAAACTGAAGGATAGGGCTGGGAAGGTGGCTCAGTGGTAGAGCGCTTGCCTTGCATGCATGAGGCCCTGGGTTCGATTCCTCAGCACCACATAAGCAAAAAGAAAAAAGCCAGAAGTGGCGTTGTGGCTCAAGTGGTAGAGCACTAGCCTTGAGCTGAGGAGCTGAGGGACAGCGCTCAGGCCCAGAGTTCAGGCCCCACGACCAGACCCAAAAAATAAATAAATAAACTGAAGGCTAAATCTGGACAAATTAGCTGATTTACATTCCTGCTTTGTTTCTGATGTTGATAGGTAACTGTCCGTTATTTAAACATCTTTATGCTTCAGTTATGTTCTAATTCCTTCATATTCATAGCATTAATATCTATTTCAAGGAGTTGCTAAAAAACCGTGACACCGTGGCACACGTTACTCAGGACATTATTTTCTACCATTTTCAGTTTGGGTAAAAACCCAACTGAAAATGGCTTGCCCCATGAGATAGCAGATCTAGAACTAAGGTTTTCTCACTCTGTAACTTCAGTAGCTCAATAGTGTCATCTCCTATATCTTTTTGTTTTGTGATTTGTTCTATTCCCCTGGGCTTTTTTCCCCTTATGGTCCTAAGATGGCGGCTACAGTCTTACAGTCTTAAGTGTCACATGAAGAGAACAATGTTTAAAGGCAGGAAAGGAAAGATCCATAGATCCATTAAGGGTGCTCCCTTCCCTCTCTGCTCCCCCCCCCCACAGTCATGGGGCTTGAATTCAGGGCTTAGGAGCTGTCTCTGAGCTCTTTTGCTCAACACTAGCACTGCTTCATTTGAGCCACAGTGCTACTTCCATTTTTTTAGTGGATAATTGGAGATAAAATCTCACAGGGACATTTCTGCCCAGGCTGGCTTCGAGCCACAATATTCAGATCTCAGCCTCCTAAATAGCTAGGATTACACAAGTGAGCCATTAGTGCCCAGTGGGTACTCCTTTTTAAGAATGAAGAAATCACTGTGGAAGTTTCCCCTTTTTTCCCACTCCCATAATTTGTTCCTTATGTCTAGTTCATGAAAATTAAACACATGCCTTGTGCCTAACACCAGCCATCACTCCAAGGGCAATGAGCTAATGTTAGTTGACATCAGTCATGACTCACCCCTATGCTGATCCTATGTCTTCTAAAGGAACAGATGCTCAGAAAAGAACATAGTAGAGCCCCTGTTAGGGAGGGAATTGGATCTCTTCAGGAATAAGCCTGGTTTGTCTAGGAAAAGAGTTGAAAAAGTGACAAGTAGTCAATCAATGCAAAGAGGAGTCTTCTTTTTGGTGGCTCAAGATTTCATTAAGGCTCTGTGGTGGTACATGCCTATCACTTCATTACTATTAGGTAGAAGTAGGAAGATTGCAGGTTCAAGACCAACTTGGGCTGCACAGAGCTCCAGGCCAGTTTGGAAGGCTCTTCTTGAAAAAATATATTTCAGTTAGGCATCATACAAACTGATGAGGGTAACAGGTGAGGTGGACAGTGCCTAAAGCCTTTGGCCAGGCCAGTTTTACATCTTACTTTTAAACTTTGTTTTTATGTCTACCTAGGTATGCAGTGGAACTGACGAAGACCCTGATGACAAAAATGCACCATTTCGGCAGCGGCCCTTCTGCAAATATAAAGGACATACTGCTGATCTCCTTGATCTTTCATGGTCTAAAGTAAGGCATTATTACTTGAATTATATATAAATTAAGTGTACTTTGACTTTGGGATAAAAAGAAATATTTTATTTGTATGATTATCACACTGCTGTTAGGATGTTCACACATCCTCTGTGGAAGTAATCTAAGTTTAACAGAGAGATAGCAGGATGAGTAATGAGCAAAATTTTTATTACCTAACAGCATCTATATAGACCTGTGTGTATATTTGGTACGTATCCTCAGCAAAGTGGATATGACTTCAACTACAAAGGCAAGGCTAATCAATCTACTCAAGCCTGTTCTAGAGCTAATCTACATTCATAAAATTAATTTCTCATTTAGCAATTCATTTTGTGGTGGTGGTTCTCTTGCTGAGCAGGAGTAAGGGGACTGTGCTCACCATGAGCTTCTTTTGTTCAAAGCTGTCACTGTACCACTTGAGCCACAGCCCCACTTCCAGTTCTTTTTTTCCTTTTGGTAATTTAGTAGAGATAAGAGTCTCATGGAGGGGCTGGGAAGGTGGCTCAGTGGTAGAGCACTTGCCTTGCATGCATGAGGCCCTGGGTTTGATTCCTCAGCACCACATAAGCAAAAAGAAAAAAAGCCAGAAG
This sequence comes from Dipodomys spectabilis, assembly GCF_019054845.1. Classification (NCBI taxonomy): domain Eukaryota; kingdom Metazoa; phylum Chordata; class Mammalia; order Rodentia; family Heteromyidae; genus Dipodomys; species Dipodomys spectabilis. The sequence goes on along the minus strand of NW_024871002.1, from coordinate 1,411,419 downwards.
TGGCACTGTGGCTCAAGTGGTAGAGCGCTAGCCTTGAGCTGAAGAGCTGAGGGACAGCACCCAGGCCCAGAGTTCAGGCCCCACGACCGGACTCCCCCTCCCCCCAAAAAAAGAATCTCATGGACTTTCCTACCCAGGCTGGCTTCAAATGGTGATTCTCAGATCTCAGCCTCCTGAGTATCTAAGATTACAGGCATGAGCCACCAGTACTCAGCAATCTTGATCTTTTTGCTCAGGATAACTTCGGCTATTCAAAGTCTTTTTTGCTTCCATGTGAATTTTAGGATTGTTTTTTCATCTCTATAAAGAATAACATTAAAATTTTTGTTTAGAGCTGGACTCTGGTAGCTTTTTCCTGTAATCCTAGTAGCTACTTAGGAGGCTGAGATCTGAGGTTTGCAGTTCAATGCCAGCCTGGCAATAAAGTCCATGAGACTCTTATTTCCAACTAACCTCCAGAATACCAGATGTAGAGCTGTGCCTCAAGGTAGTAGAGTGCTAGCCTTGAGTGAAAGGTCTCAGGAACAGAATTCAAGTCCCATCACTGACAATTTTTGTTGTTGGTGGTGGTGGTGATTATATTGCATGTATAAATTGCTTTTGGTGATATAGCCACTTTCACTGTATTTATTCTGCTGATTCGTGAACATGGGAGGACTTGCCAAGTGTCTTCAATTTCTTTGTCTATTTTTTTGTTCAGTTTTCACTGTGGAGGTTTTTTACTACTTTAAAATTGACTCCTAGGTATTTGTTTTTTGGCAGTTGTAGGGTTTGAACCCAGAGCCTTGCATTTGTTATGCAGATACTCTACCACTTGAGCCAGGCTTCCTGATTTCTTTCTCTGTCTATTCATTGTTGCTGTATACAAAAGCTACTGATTTAGCCAGCCACTGGTGGCTCATACCTGTAATCCTAGCTACTCAGGAGACTGAGATCTGAGGATTGCAGTTCAAAGCCAGCCCAGGCAGGAAAGTTCATGAGACTACAGTTAATCTCCAATTAATCACAAAAAAACCTGAAAGTGGCTCAACATGATAGAGCACTAGTCCTGAACAAAAAAAAGCCCAGGGGAAGTGCCCAGGCCCTGAGTTCAAGCCCCATGACCGACCAAAAAGAAATGCTACTAATTTTTGTATACTGATTTTTTCTATCTTGCTACTTTGCTAATCTGTTTATCACAGCAAAGAGTTTTGTTTTTGTTTTGTTTTTGTTTTTTTGTCAGTTGTAGGACCTGAACTCTGGGCCTGGACACTGCCCCTCAGCTCCTCAGCTCAAAGCTAGTACTCTACCACTTGAGCCACAGTGCCACTTCTGGCTTTTTCTGCTTATGTGGTGCTAAGGAATTGAACCCAGGGCCTTATGCATGCAAGGCAAGCACTCTACCACTGAGCCATCTTCTCAGCAAAGAGTTTTTCAGTGACATTTGTAGGCTCTTTTTCATACAAGATCATATCATGTATAATTAAAGAATAATTTGATTTCTTCTCTATTTGAATCCCTTTACTTTCTTTGTAATGGCAAAACTATTTTTTTTACCTGAAGGACTTCAACTAATTGGATGAGGCCCACTCATATCATTAGATGATTTTCCTTTACTTTAATGAAACTAATATTAGATACTAGCTATATCTTCAAAATTACTTCACAATATCAACTAGATTAGTGTTTAATTAGCTAGCTGGGTACTATAGCCTTAGCCACATCAACACATAAAATTAACCATCAAAATCACCTTCCTATTAGTATTAATATCTTTCCTATCTCTTAACCTTTGTCTGGCCTCTGATCATTTGATGCTATCAGTCTTCCTTGAAATGTTCTTCTTAGTTTTAAAACATTGTATTTTCTTTATTTCCTTTTTGTCTACCTGACCACTTCCTTTTTTTTCCTATATGGAAGAAATAGAAAAAATAACATCACTAGTTGCCTGTAATCTTAACTACTCAGGAGGCTAAAACCTCAAGGTCTTAATTCAAAGCAACACAGGCAGAAAAAGCTGAGAGACCCCCATCTCCAAAATAACAGCAAATCACTGGGCTCAAGGTGTGACAGAAGCGGTGGAGTGCCAGCCAAGAAAATAAGCTGAGCAAATGCCAGACCCTAAGTTAAAACCCCAGTTCCAGTGAGAGGGTGGGCAATTACTGAGAACCTAAGCTTATACACCTACCCTACTGTATATCAAATACTTTGCATTCACTCAAAGAATATGTATTGGCTGGGCGCTGGTGGCTCACACATGTAATCCTAACTACTCAGGAGACTGAGATCTGAGGATCGTGGTTCAAAGCCAGCCTGGGCAGGAAAGTCCATAAGATTCTTACCTCCAATAAACCACTAGAAAACTGGAAGTAGCGCTGTGGCTCAAGCAGTAGAGCACTTGCTTTGAGCTGAAGAGCTGAGGGACAGCGCCTAGGCCCAGAGTTCAAGCCCCACGACCGACCAAAAAAAAAAAAGAATATGTATTGTTCACTTTACTACCTATTTAAAAATATGAACTCTGGAACCAGACACTCAAAGTTCATATGCTACCTACTTTGCATCTTATAGTTGTGGAACCTTGGGCACATTCTTTAATTTTATTGTGCCTCATCGGGGAAATAGACATGATAAAAAAAAAATAGCTTCCAGGGGCTGGAAGAGCACTTGCCTTGCATGCATGAAGCCCTGGGTTCGATTCCTCAGCACCACATAAGCAAAAAGAAAAAAGCCGGAAGTGGCGCTGTGGCTCAAGTGGTAGAGTGCTAGCCTTGAGCTGAAGAGCTGAGGGACAGCGCCCAGGCCCAGAGTTCAGACCCCACGACCAGACCCCCCCCCAAAAAAATAGCTTCCAATTGTAATGCTCTGTACAGTATTTTCACAATAAAAAAAAATTGATAAATGAAAAAAAAATAGCTTCCTAGCAGGGAGCTGGTGGCTCATACCTGTAATCCTAACTACATAACAGACTGAGATCTGAGGATCATGGTTGAGATCTGAGAACCATGGTTCAAAGCAAGTCCTGGCAGGAAAGTCCATGAGATTCTTACCTCCAATAAACTACCCCCAAAGAGCCAGAAGTGGAGCTGTGGCTCAAGTGGTAGAGTACTGACCTTGAGCAAAAAAAAGCTCAAGGACAAGCACCCAGGCCCTGAGTTCAAGCCCCAGTACAAGCAAAAAAAAAAAAAAAACCTTCCTCAGAGTTACTGGACAAGATGAATTGTTCTAGTAAACACATGGCATTTGCCTAGAACACAGTGTTTAAATAATATCACCTATTCATATGCCAGGTAGCAATTTAGATACTGAGGAGACAGAGAAAAGTGAACTTAGTTTACATGTGATCTCTGTTTTTTCCTCAAAAACCAGATGAGGGCAATGATGTTTCTTGATCAGGTTGTAAAGATAGTGAGGTTTGTGCAGGTTAAGTAAGGGACATGCCTAAAGGCATGCAGCTTAAGGAATGGGGGAGCAGAGACCCAAAAGAAGTATTACTTTCTAGCCCATTACTGTGGCATAGGAGCAGATCACCACTCAGAAGCAGGATTACAAAAATAACACGTTTTGGACACATTACAAGAATTTTAAAAATCATAAAATCCTTATAAACTTCCTTTCCTGTCATTCATTACAAATCTCTTGGGAAGTAGAGGAAATAAGTTTTAAAATCTTGCAGGCTACCTACTTGCTGCATTTCTAAGGATTGGTGCCAGTTTGTAACTTGAGTCTGCTTGTTCCCTGATGATAGGAATGCTAGTCTATCAAGAGATAAGTATAGAAACCAGGAGTAAATCATTGGGAAATGCTAATGGTACTTCTTCAGAGTCATTTTATGCCTACTGAAACTAATCTTTCAAAATCCTTCTTTTCTACTTAGTATAATAATAATAATAATGGGCCTTGTAATTTACATACCTTTTCATTTTATTTTTCTAATAATTTTTGTATTTTTAATAGTTCTACTCTGTGACTCACTGGAAATTAACAACAAAAACAGTTCTTTACCAGAATTGGTTTGAGAACCAGGAGTCTAAATGAGTTAAATAGGAATTTGTCCCATACAGAAATGGCCCCCAAGAGCACATCAGTTCTCCAGTTCCATACCCTCAGCAATGGAAAGAAACTTTCTACTGTTCTGGCCCCACATAGAGAGAGCCTTTTTCCTTTCTACATTAAAAAAGAAATTCGTCTTTTTAAAAATTTATTATTATTTGGTCAGTCATGAGGCTTGAACTCAGGGCCTGGGTGCTGTCCTTGAGTTCTTTTGCACAAAGCTAGTACTCTACCACTTTGAGCTACAGCACCATTTCTGGTTTTCTGGTGATTGATTGCAGATAAGAGTCCCATAGACTTCCCGACCAGGCTGCTTCAAACTGCAATCTCACCTTCTTGAGTAGCTAGGATTACAAACATGAGGTATCAGTGCCAGGTATTGATTTTTGTATTGTCATTATAAAGGTAATGTATACAGAGATTAGTTACATAACTCAGGTAAGTGTACCTTTCTTTTTTAATAGTGTCATGTTTTCCCTTGCTCTCTCCCAGTTTTTTCCTCCCATCCACACCCACAAGTTGTAAAGTTCATTTTCAATATTATGTCCAGTAGATAACATTGACACATTTGTTCACCCCCCTCTGTGCCTCCCCTTATACTCCTAAAGACCTATAAACAAACATACAGAGCAAAAAGGAAAGAAAACAAACATAGTAAAATGAAAAAAAAACCCTCTTTCATTTTCTGGAATTTACTTGGATAAATAGCATTTTGTATAATCAGGAGTTCATTTTTTTTCTGTCAGTCGTAGGGGCTGAACTCTGGGCCTGGGCACTGTCCCTCAGCTCTTCAACTCAATGCTAGCGCCCTACCAATTGAGCCACAGTGCCACTTCCAGCTTTTTCTGCCTATGTGGTGCTGAGTAATCGAACCCAGGGCCTCATGCATTCGAGGCAAGCACTCTACCACTGAGCCACCTTCCCAGCCCCCTAAGGCCATCTAGACAACTGAAATGTTGACCTGTTTCACTGAATTCCTATTTAATCCTTTTTGTAAACTTTCTTTTTTTTTTTTTTCCCATCCTAGGGCTTGATATGCTTGGGCAACTTGAGCTCCACTTCCAGCTTTTTGGTGGTTAGTTGGGGATTAAAGTCTCATCAACTTTCCTGTCTGGAATGGCTTCATGAGTAGCTAGGATTACAACCATGAGCCATTGCATCCAGCAAACTCATTTTTTTTCTAAGTGTCACCTGTGTATATTGCTAGATCTTGTTTACAAGATTGTAAGCTCCTTGACAGCAAGGGCCAGATTTGTTTTCCATGTGTATCACAAGCTGTGTTAATATCAGGTTTGCCATTTGCAAACTTGCTTATGACAGGTAACAATTGTTAATTCTTAGAATAACATCCTTGCACTGAAGGTGATCTTTCATTTATAGATGAGCAGACTGGGCAGTGTGACCTAATATTACAACACTAGTTATGAATAGAACTTGGATTTGATTTGAGTGTTATTTTTGTGATTCCAGATATCAGTGCTTAGTTTAAGAAATTGATTCATTTGTTCAGTAACAATTTACTGAGCACTAAAACCTCTTGATAGGAATCAATACATGTTGCACCTTCGATTAATATTTTAGGGATGTAAGTGGGCACCAGTGACTCATGCCTGTAATCCTAGCAACTCAGAAGGCTGAAATCTGAGGATCATGATTTGAAGCCAGCCCTGGCAGGAAAGTCTTTAGACTCTTACCTCCAGTTAACCACCAGAAAACCAGATGTGGAGCTGTGGCTCAAAGAGGTACAGTGCTAGCCTTGAAAGAGAAAGCTCAGGGACAGCACCCAGGCCCTGAGTTCAAGCCCCAAGACAGACAAATTATATATATTAGGGATGTCTTCATATCTCTTTCATATGACTATAGCAAAAACTGAATAAAACCAGTTATCTTGTTGGGTTTTTTTTTTTTATTGTGAAAATACTGTACAGAGGAGTTACAATTACATGGGCAAGATAATGAGTACATTTCTTATCAAGCATTGTAGCCTCCTCCTTTGTTTACCCTTCCCATCAACACCCCCCCCCCCCTTGTTGGGTTTTGAGTTTGGTACTGGGAATTGAACCAGGACCTTGCACATACTGAGCATATAGTTCACCACTGAACTCTATCCTTAGCTTTGAATAAAGCCAGTTTTAATGAATAATGGTCCATATGGTTCTTTTTAAATGTTTTTATTAGTGTATATTAGTTGTGCAAGAAGGGGTGCATAATTCACCCTCTGTCTCTCCCCTTGATCTCCCCTTTCCCTTCTTAAAACAATTTCAACATTCTATTTTCATACATTCTGTTTTCATGCTTTGATCATATTGACCCTCCCTATTTGCCCTCCTCACTCCCATGAGGATCCACCCTTTAACAGAGTCAGTTTCTCATGACTCTTTTTTCAGCAAAGGGATTTCACCATGGTAATTCACATCTTGCATATGGCAAGATTAAACTCATCTATTTCGCTCTCTTTCCTAGTCCCCTCACCTCCCTGTTGTTCAGTAGCTTTTGGTGAAGTTCCTTATACTATCCTCATACATAAACATAATGTATTTTGATGTTATTTATATGGTTTTTAACTAGTAGGAAATTATAATACAAACTATAGATATACCTAAAACTTTTCCAGAAGTTAAGTAGATCTTGAAAGTAAAGGTAATTATTGTTACATTGTCTCAAAGATTATAGTAAGTCTTTCAAATTCCTTTTCTGTGATCCTGGGTATGAAACCCAGAGCCTTTCAAGAACCACTGAACTATACTTGGAGCTCCCAAATTCTACTTTTTTTTTCAGATAGTCTCTATAGCCCACGCTGGCTTAAAATTGCAATCTTCTTGCCTCAGCCTCCCTGAGTGCAACGATTGTAACAGTGGAGCACTGCAGCTGGCTCTCAAAGTCCGTTTTTAATCTTAAAGTATAATACACCTAAAAAGTAGGTGTCTATATACAGTGAGTTTTTTTATTTTTTTTAATTGTGAAAATACTGTACAGAAGGGTTACAATTACATGGGCAAGATGAGTACATTTCTTATCAAGCATTGTAGCCTCCTCCTTTGTTTCCCCTTCCCATCCCTTCCCATCCATCCTCCCCCCCCACCTCCTCCCCCCCACACACCAAAGTTGTAAAGTTGGTTTTCGACATAACGACTTGTACATCTCATTGTTGCAATGGGTCCACCTGTTACAGTGTTTTATATAACAGCATTTACATCTCAATACCAGACCAATGTTTACAGTTAGTCTTTTTATAAAGATTGAAGATTCTTAATTACTTATAGCAACTGACAAGCATCTTGGTATTTCTTCTAAGTATCTGTTCTGCTTAAGTACTAAGCTTAGCAGTGTTACGATTGGAGTCTGGCTCTAAAGCCAGACTACCTGTGCTTGAATCCCAGCTCTTAACACTGACAAGCTGTATACTCTTAGGTAAGTTATTCAATTGCTTCACTGCTTTATTTGTCAAAGTGGATAATAATATGCCTACCTCACAGAGTTGCTGTATAGTCCTAAGAACAGTGTTTACCCAGTGGTGTGTCCTCAAATAATGTCATTATTACCTTGATTTGTTTAGCACCATTAGGCATATCAAAAATACCAGCATCCCCTTTGAGTTTCCTCCTTCAATGTGATTTACAACTCTCCCTCTTAAATACATTATGTTTAGAAGCCACTGAGCCTCTGCCAGGTGAAAGCTTATGGGTGATAAGTTGATCACAATGCCTAAATCAATTACACTAATTTTTCCAGCTTTGAAAGTTCTATGATCTGTTGTGAGAGATTTGACAATTTCTATTCTGTAATTTTCTTGCCTAGGCTGTGACAAACTCACAGTAACACTACATTTCTATGCTTCATTATAAAATAATTTTTCAAGGCATTTTATGTGACAGTTAAAATCCATGTGAGTTAAAGTTCACTAGTGTTATCAGTGTATGAAATACCTGAACTGAAATGACAATCAACTTGAACACATGCCTTACATTCAGAGCTAAGTTTCAGAATGTGTACACTCTAGCAGCTAAGGTACACTTTATTCCTCTGCTGACACCTCCGGCACATTTCTTGTCTTAGATGATAATATTCGTAGTAATTTAAGGACAGGGAGTGTGAAAAGCTCTTACAGTCAATGAATTATGGTATTCAGCTGTTTGAAAAAAAGAGACTTTCCAAGTGAATTGGCTAGTCTTTTGTTCTTTCTGCATATAACAACAACAACACTGTTGAGGTTTGTAAAACTATAAACTTCACTTTTATTGTATGTATTTTTTCATATGGTAATAAGTAATCAATATCATTTTCTCCATAGAATTACTTTCTGCTTTCTTCTTCGATGGATAAAACAGTCAGATTATGGCACATTTCTAGAAGAGAATGCCTTTGCTGTTTCCAGCACATAGATTTTGTCACTGCCATAGCTTTTCATCCAAGAGTAAGTAATTATTTATACACTTGTCATACTAAAAGGAAGACAAAGGAGCTTGGTTTCTCCAGGGGTCAGTTGGACTACAGGAAAAAAATATTAATAGCCACATAGTTAAGATCAACCTATATTACTGTCGGATTTCATGTTAAACTGGGAGAAGAAATAATTTCTTATACAACGGAGAATACTCTAAATATAGTAAGTCATCCCAAGGATGTGTATGGTATAACTGAAGTATCCTATTAGAGAGAGATAAAGGAATAAGAGGAAAACAGCAGTGTGTCATAGTAGCACACACCAATCCCAAGAAGACTAAGACAGGAAGATCATGGGGTTCGAGGCCAGACTTGGCTACATAATAAGACACTGTCTCAAAAAAAGACTCATGCCAATAGTGCTAGCTACTCAGGAGGCTGAGGTCTGAGGTTTGGAGCCATCCCAGGAAAGAAAAATCACAAGTTGGTGCTAACTTCACTAGCCCATTAAAATAAGTAGAGGACTGGAGCTGACCCTAAGCTGAACTCACCTCCCCTCATCCCCTCCTTTCTTCCCAATCACATTCTCTTCTCTATTTAATGCCCATTGTCTTGTAAATGCAACATTACAGTCTTATTCCCATTTCTTCCTGTTTTCCTTGAAGTTGGAAGACAACATTGTTCCCCCTGAGTATAGTTTCTTCCCTATGCAATGTTCTAATATAGAAAGTAATAATTCTAAACCCATAGAAGATTTGGTTAAGAACTTCTAAAAATTAAAAATGTCTGGTTTAGGGGCTGGGAAGGTGGCTCAGTCATACAGTGCTTGTCTTGCATGCATGAGGCCCTGGGTTCGATTCCTCAGCACCACATAAGCAGAAAAAGCTAGAAGTGGAGCTGTGACTCAAGTGGTAGTGTGCTTGCCTTGAGCTGAAGAGCTGAGGGACAGCACCCAGGCCCCATGACTGACCAAAAAAAATATGTCTGGTTTAAGGTGTCTCTTCAGTCATTCAGTAAGGTTCCCATATATATATCGTGGGGCCTGACAAATACAATTTTAGCATTTCCAATAGATAATGTATTTGCCCTGATGTGATAAAATAAAATCTTTCTCTCCTGCCATTTTTTTAGGATGACAGGTATTTTCTAAGTGGGTCATTGGATGGAAAGCTCCGCCTTTGGAACATACCTGACAAGAAAGTAGCTTTGTGGAATGAAGTAGATGGCCAGACAAAATTGATCACAGCTGCAAATTTCTGTCAGAATGGCAAATATGCAGTAATTGGGACCTATGATGGTAGATGTATCTTCTATGACACAGAGGTAAATGATTATCTTGAGTATTAATAGAATAATTTTGCAGTTTGGACAAGTTGTTTATCTCCTGTGTTTTTTTTAACTACCTTATAGTTAAATTAGGGAAAATGATATACCTAGCTGAAAACTGGATTAGATAATCTGGAATATTTCTCTTCTGATATTTTTATGATTTTATTTTAGCATTTGAAATACCATACACAAATACATGTCCGATCTACTAGAGGGCGCAACAAGGTTGGAAGAAAAATTACTGGCATAGAACCTTTACCTGGAGAAAATAAGGTACTTACGTTATTCAAACCATCTCTCTCCACATTCTGTATAGATTTTTCAAGGTTAGTTTAAATATTGGAACAAAGAATATATTCTCTTTTTATAGAGTGCTGTCTTTCCTAGTCTTGACATTTATTGGCTTTGTATGTGTGTAACATCTTTGCTTGATTATCATTTAATTTAGATGAAACATTAATATTTTAACTTTTCCTTTGTACTTTCAGATATTGGTAACCTCAAATGACTCCAGAATCAGACTGTATGACCTCAGAGACTTGTCACTGTCCATGAAGTATAAGGGTTATGTTAATAGCAGCAGCCAGATCAAAGCAAGTTTCAGGTAAATTGGCATTGAGAAATTCCCAAAAGAAAACACTCTTAAACTTCTTCTGTTTTCCCATTAATCTATGTCTTATGTTTATATAGGGTGTAACTAAGATCTCATGGTATTATCATACAATACTTACCTTGTCTACCTATATGATGGATAACAGTGAAAAAAGCAAAACCTACAAAATTAAGTGTTGGCCTGAAGTCACAGTTGCAAAACTAGGTTTAGAAGACTCAACTTCATTATTTTTGCTTTTGTACCTTTTTTTTTTTTGGTGCCAGTCCTGGGGCCTAAATTCAGGGCCTGGATGCTGTCCCTGAATTTTTGTGCATAAAGCTAACCCTCTACTACTTGAGCATCAACTCCATTTCCAGCTTTTTAATGGTTAATTGGAGATAAGAGTCTTACAGACTTCCTGCCTGGGCTGGCTTTCAACCATCCTCAGATCTAGTCTCCTGAGTAGCTAGGATTACAGGTGTGAGCCAAAACACCCAGCTTTTGGTACTTTTATATAAGCTTTTAAGAGGGGGCTTGCCCACTTTTGTGTTGTTGTTGTGGCTGTTGCTGCTGTTGTTGTTATTGTTTAGGTCTAGAAGCCAACAAAGCATTTTATCAGTCTAAAGCAAAAATGCTCTATCTTTACAATTGTACCTGTCATCATTATTTGAACATTTAATTGGGGATTTATAGGCTCTTTTGGAGTAGGATTTCTTGCCTGCTTGCATCTTTTGCTTATTATTCCTGTCTCAGCTCTTTTCTTAGTTCTTTTTTTCCTCCTTCAGTTACCTAATAATTCAATTGGTAAACTACTTCTCTGACCCCTTAAGTTATTGTTTCTTCTACTGTGAGTTAGCATCACAGTAAGGAGAGCCTTGATGAAAATGCTGTGGAGCTGGATGTGGTTCAGTGGCAGAGCATGCTTGCCAACATTCATGAGATGCTGGGTTCTATCCCTACCCTCAATACATAAATAATGTATCCACACAATTACCCTGGTTGTCCCAAGAGACAGTACAGTCAGTATAACAAGGCTGGAATGACTACAGAAGCATGGCCCTACTCGTCAGATCTTAATGACGTTTAGTTTAATTTTCAACATGTCCTCCCTCAGGTGTTGTTTTAGGAGAGAAGGTTGTGTATGTGTTAACAAGCCAGTCCAGTGTTGTTTTAGGAGAGGAGAGGAGAGGAGAAGAACGGGAGAGAGGAGGGGGAGGGAGGGAGGGAGGGAGGGAGAGAGAAGGAGAGAGATTGAGAGTGTACAAGCCAATGCATATTTTTTTTCAGTCATGGGGCTTGAACTCAGTGCTTGGATATTGTCCCTAAGCTTGTGTGCTCAAGGCTAGTACTCTTCCACTTGAGCCACACCTCCATTTCTGGCTTTTTGCCAGTTCATTAGAGATAAGAGTCTCACAGATATTTCCTGCCTGAGCTGGTTCAGATCTCAGCTCTGAGATCTCAGCTCAGCTCAGCCCTCAGATTTCCATCTCCTGAGTAGCTAGAATTATAACTGTGAGCCACCAGTGCCCAGCTTGTTTTAGGAATTTTGGATTAGGATGCACCTTTACAAGGAAACCTAAAAATGTTTTTCTTCTTTTTACCTGTCTTTTCCAAATGTAGCCATGATTTCACTTACCTCGTTAGTGGTTCAGAAGATAAATATGTTTATATCTGGAGTACTTACCATGACTTAAGCAAGTTTACTTCAGTCAGAAGAGATCGAAATGACTTCTGGGAAGGTATTAAAGGTAAGTGCCTACTTAATATGTATCTTATAAGTGAATAAAGTGGAATTCTAATACAATCAATTTGTATAGGCATTATTTTGAAGGAAGTTTGATGATTATAGTTAACTTTGCTTTATATTTGGATTAACTATAACAATGAAGAATTTACCCTGGCCTAAGATTTGAGTAGTCATGCAATCATATAACCCTTTTTTACTTTCTTTTTATTTTTTACTTTCTACTTTTATTGGTGTATATTAATTGTACTATTAAATGGTCTATTATGACATTTTCATGATAAATGGATACAATGTACTCTAATTATATTCACCCCTTCATTGCTCTGTTTTATCTCCTCTTCCTTTTCCTTCAACCTCTCAAGTACTACTCCCTCTATTTTTATAACCTTGCTTTTGGCTTTAGCTTGTTTTCTCCCTACTAACTTCCACAAATGAAAGAAAACATGTGATACTTATCTTTGTAAAAACTGGCTTATTTCACTTACCATGATGATCTCCAGTTCTACCCACTTTTCAGTAAATGACAATTTCATTCCTCTTTACGACTTAATAATATTCCATTCTATATATATGACCCATTTTTGTTTACCCATTCATCCTTTGATGGACTGATCCTGTAATTTGGCTATTATGAATATTACCGTGATAAATATAGGTGGGCAGTTATCACTATAATAAGTTGAATTTAATTCTTTTGGGTTATATTCACAGAAGTGATACAACAAAATCATATAGGAATTCTAATTTTAATCTTTTATGGTATCTTCATATGGATTTTAATAATGGCTGGAACCCATTTCAATTCCTGCCACCACTGAATAAGAGTGTCACCCCCACCCCATCCTTGCCAACATTTTTTCTTATTTGTTTTCTTGTTGATAGTCATTTTGACCTGGTTAAGGATAGTCTCCATGTAGTTCCACTCTGTACTTCCCTAATGGCTTAAGGATGTTGAATATGTTTTTCATTTGTTTATTGGCCATTTGTACTTCTTTTGAAAACTGTTTTCTTCATTTGCTAAATCACTGATTAGATGTTTGTTGGTGGTGGTGGTCCTAGGGCTTGAATTCATTGTCTAGGCACTGTCCCTGAGCCCTTTTGCTCAAGGCTAGCAGTTTGAGCCACAGCGCCGCTTCCAGTTTTTGAGTAGTTAACTGGAGATGAGATTCTCACAGGGACTTTTCTGCCCGGATTGTCTTCGAACCATAGTCCTCAGATCTCAGCCCCTGAGCATCTAGGATCATAGGCATGAACCACTGGCACCCCACTTATTTGATGTTTCACTTTTTGCGTTCTTTATATATTATGGATAATCCCCTGTCAAAGATTTTTCTCCAATTCTGTAGACTGTCTCTTCAACTGTGGTTTCTTTTGCTGTGAGGAAGCTTTTTAATTTGATACAGTTCTATTTGTCATGGATTATAGAACCTGTATATGATATTTTTTAAGATAATACTTCTGGGTTTTAAGATTATCTTAGTTACTTCTGATGGCTTATGCATATTTTTGGTAGTTTTAAAGGATAGTTTATATATGATCCTTTTTGTCTTGATAATATCAAACTTATCACCTATCATGAAATAATTTTTCACCAGCACATAATGCAGTTGTTACATCAGCCATCTTTGCTCCAAACCCAAGTTTGATGTTGTCTTTGGATATGCAGTCTGAAAAATCAGAAGGAAATGATAAAAGTGAAGATGCTGAAATTTTGGAGACTACATCCACTGGTAGGTACCTGTATTTTATTTGTCCTTTTTTTTGTCTTTAGAGAAATGCAAACAAGACATACAAAACCTACTATGTGTCTTTTGTACTAGACCGTAATCTCTAGGAGGACAAAGGCTTTACATGGGATGGCACTGGAGTTTCAACTCTGTGTCTCATTTATTTTACAGTAGTGTCTAGAACAGTCATTGCCTATATATAGTGGGTGCTTTCATAAACACTTGTTGGCTGATTAAATTCAGATGAAAGCAAGGTTCTTTCCTATTTCCCACAAATTTGCAGCTTCCCAAGATACTTTGCTAGTAACTAGCCTATAATTTCTTGCCCTCTGTCATATGATTTGACAACGAGTAGTAAGTCTAACTAGAAAATTAGAAAGTAACCCAAGCACCAGAGGCTCACATCTATAATACTAGCTCCCTAAGAGGCTGAGTGAGACCTGGAGGATCACAATTTGAGGCCAGCCTGCATAGAAAAGTCCAGGAGACTCTACTTCCAGTTAACTCACAAAAGAACTTGGCAGGAAATGTGGCTCAGTGGTAGAACACCAGTCATGACCAAGCAATTTTGAGGCCCTGGGTATTATGCCAATCTAGCAAGCTATATGTTGACTCCCACTGCTTTAGATATATGCCCCAGAGTGATATAACAGGGTCACATTGTTCTACTAAGGATAAACTCTTAAACTCAGAGTGTGGGATTATAAAACACATCCAATTACCCTCTTTACCGCTGACATATTAGGCAGTTTGATCCTGTTTTCCACCTAGGTAAAATGGTGGTGGTAATCTATTTCCAGCATTAAAGGTAACATATGCAAAGTGCATAGCAAAGCACTTGGCACCTAACCAACGTTATCATTATCAGCCTTCATTATAATTGACTTTTACAAAGCATTTCACACATGACATTTTTTTTCTTCTCCCACATCCTAACCTCCTTGTTACTGCTCCTACTGCACAGCATGACTTTAAGATATACCAGAAGCGTGGTAAGGAATGTTCAAGGCTAAGAATATATTTTTAGCATATCTAAATGAAACCATTTTACTTGACTCATACTGTACCCAACTTGGCAACTAGTTTAGATTATCTTCTTCCTTATGAATAGGTGTTTCCTACGTTTATAGTTTTTACCTATGTGTATCTGAGTCAGTTAACACAGAATGTTGATGTGTTACATGATGTGTTACACAAGTTACAGATGTAAGAGGCAAGCATTTTTTTTGCCATTCACTGTAACTACATAGATACATGGCGGTTTCAATGTGTCTGTGATACAGTAAGCAAAGCCTTTCTGCCAACTTCATTAGCAACAGAGTTGCCCAGCTGATCCCACTCACCCAGAATTCCAGTCCCACAGGTGAATAAAATGGTAGCCTGTTGCAATGAAATGGAAACATTAGATGACTTAAAGAACTAGGCTACCCAGAAGTAAATCCAAGCATCCAGCTCCAAGGACCTGTGAGATCTTCAAGGCAAGAAACAGTTAACTAAGATAAGTGGAAATGAACTTCAGCGATAGGTAAGGTACAGGAAGGATGGAAAGGTTCTGGAGCAAGCCAGAAAAGTTAGGAGTAGGGTGATAAGCTTATGGTAATTGTGGCAGCAGGCTGCATATTCCTTTAAAATCAATTAATAACCTTTTTCTATGCTTTTAAGGTATTGGGAAGACAGATAACACAGAAGTTCTTCTCTCTGCTGACTTCACTGGAGCAATCAAAGTGTTTATTAACAAAAGGAAAAATATATCTTAATTTGAAATTACATTTAAAAATAAACATATCAGTAAGTTTCTGTATGTATCAGAACTGAAAAAAAAAGTATGTAGTGTTTCAGGCTAACATCCTTTTTTAACTTTTATTGAAAGTCGTTCAAATATAATATATTTTTGAAAGGCAGTGTTAGTGATCTAGGAAGCCATAGACTAAGACTAGATGAGAATGTGGCTAGATTAACATTGCCAAGCTTTACGCTTTATTTTTTGTTATGTTTGTGTTTTGTTATATAATTATGAACATGCACAAGTTTCTGCATGAAAAGATATTAATATATTAATCACATGTGCGTGCCTTTTGGTTTCATGCACTAAATCTAACAAAGTTAAATTATTTTAGTGGCTCTTTTGGCCTCTTACTGGGGGATAGTCTTGTTTCTAGCTTAAACAATTTCTTTTGCACAACAAAATTTCATTTTTAAGAAAAGTGATATCTTTTGACTGTTATTGTTTTGAAAAATGTTATATAGATTTTCAGTAGGTCAATAACCATGTATAAATGGTTTTTATAAATTTCTCAATTTGGGGACAAGATTTTTTTTGTGGTCTAAATTGTGGACTTGAGATTCTTTTCTTTGTAAGTGTATATATACATATAAATATATAATTTTTTTCTTTGCCACACTGGAGCACAATGTTTCTATGTAAAGAATTCTTTTCATTCTTTATCCATGAGCACCAGGCTTTGCTCACTTAAAAAATAAGCCACATTAAGGAGTGAGTCTTCTTTTTTACAATAATGTAAAAATGAACTGTTTACATTTTTTTAAAGCATTGTAGTTTTTAAAAAATTCAGCTGTTTTGTTTTATGTTGTTGAATTTGAAAGCCTTTGTAAATATAAGTATAATGTACCAATGAAATAACATATAGGGCAGTGGAGCCCTGATTATGTTGTTGATGGTTGGCATATGTTCCTGAAAATTAAATATGTATTATTAAAACTTGGTCAACACCACTTGTTGAATATGACTTATTTTCAGATGACCAGTAAATCTAGGAATGTAAGAAAAACAATTATTTTTAGCAAGCAGAAGACCAGATTTAGACTCCAAAATTATATTAGTATCATGCCTTTAAAACATTAAAAAAAAAAGTATTTCTAAGGTGCATACCACTCAGACTTCATCTATATGCTCACATAGATGCTCTTGGAAAATTAGAGGTATTTTTGTTTTGATAAGACTGGGGTTTGAACCCAAGGCTTCTAACAATAAGCAAGCACTCTACCACTTGAGCCACTCTACCAGCTCTTTTTTGCTTTAATTTTTAGGTAGAGTCTCATATTTTTGCCCAGGTAAGCCTCAGACCACCATTCTATCTATGTATGATCTCCTATGTAACTGGGAAGATAGGCATGTGTTACCACACTCAGCTTATTTGGTGAGATGGAGGTTTTGTTTATTGCCCAGGCCTGCCTTGAACCATGATTCTCCCAATCTCTACTCCCAAGTAGCTAGAGTTATAGCAATGAGCCACTGTGCCCATCCTTGATTGTGTTGGTGGGGAGGCCCACAGAATTTCATTTATATCCTAGGCTGGCCTAGAACTTGTAATCCTCCTGCCTCAGTGCTGGGATTACAAACAGGGATTGTAATTGGGATTACAATCCTCCTGAGTGTTGGGATTACAAGTAGGAACCACCACACCCAGCCCATATGTTCTTTACTTCATTTGTTTTCAGTATTTATGGGAAAAGCGGAGAGGCCACTGTCATATTCTTGTTAATATAGCATGATTTTTGAGGGTCCCAGGCTTTCTAGTCAATTGCATATTCTTTGCCTTAATTTTACTCCTGTACTACCTTTCTTCTCTTTAACAGTGCTAAGCTTTCTGCCTCTCTTTCTATTCTTTCTTCTTTCCTTTTACTTTCCATCTCTCTTGGTTGACTTTGATTCTCTTACTCTCTTATCCTCTTAACATATGACACTGGCATTCTAACCAGTTACAGATTCTTTAGTGTCAAAGTCTGGGTAGCAGTGAGATTGGCACAGTGAATTCTGGTTGGTTGGTTTTTTTGTTTGTTGTTGAGATTTGCAAGGGACCAAGGGGAAACGTGTTATTGGGGTGGGAGTTGTTTTGAGACTTCTCTGTAGCCCAGGTTGACTTCAGACTTGCAGCCTACTGCATCAGCCTCCTGAATGCTAGGAATACAGCTAGGATTACAGGTGTATGCCATTGCATCTGGATTAGTGTTTCTGTTTCAAACTTGTTGTCTTCAGCACTCTGAGGCCACTTGCCTTTTGCTGACTTCTGCCTGAGCACTTGTAGCCTGCTGTGCTGCTGAACTGCAGATAACCAGAGGATTGCTATACAAGTATTTCCTGATAGATAATGTATGGTTCCTTTAACAAAAGACAAAAAAGTTAGCTTTGAGTTTAAGAGCGTAATACTGACACTTGTTTTCACCATATAAATACACTAGAAAGTTGCAAGTCAGAGGGAGTTACAAAGGGAACATCCTCAAGATGCATTGAAACAAGTGAAGGCCGGGCTCCAATGGCTCATGCCAGTAATCCTAGCTACTCAGGAGGCTGAGATCTGAGGATCATAGTCCAAAGCCAGCAGAGGCAGGAAAGTCACTGAAACTCTTTTTTTTTTTTTTTTTGCTGGTCATGGGACCTGAACTCTGGGCCTGGGTGCTGTCCCTCAGCTCTTCAGCTCAAGGCTAGCGCTCTACCACTTGAGCAACAGCGCCACTTCCAGCTTTTTCTGCTTATGTGTACTAAGGAATCGAACCCAGGGCTTCATGCATGCAAGGCAAGCACTCTACCACTGAGCCACCTTCCCAGCCCTGCCCCCCCCCCAGACTCTTATCTCCACTTAACCACCAGAAACCAGAAGTGGTGATGTGGATCAAGTGGTAGAGCACTCACCTTGAGCTGAAGAGCTCAGGGGCAGTGCCCAGGCCCAGAGTTCAAGCGCATGACTGACAAAATAAATAAATAAATGAAAACAAAAACAAGTGAATCCAAGAACCAGTGGCTCATGCCTATACATCCTAGCTACTCAGGAGGCTGAGATCTGAGGATTCAGTTCAAAGCCAGACCAGGCAAGAAAGCCCATGAATCTCTTATCACCAATAAAAAATACCAAAAATAAAAAAGCCAGAAATGGAGCTGTGATTCAAATGGTAGAGAACTAGTCGTGAGCAAAAGAAGCTCAGGGACAGTGCCCAAGCCCTGAGTTCATGCCCAGACATGCACACATACACACACACATACATACACACACACACAAATCCACACATACATAGATACACACACACGCACACATACATACACACAAAAGTGAACATTACTCCCCCATTCCCTCATGAATGAGTGTTAGAGCTACTCTGTAATGTTGTATCCTAGCAGAAAGCATGGATGCTTGAGAGTTAGATTTGGGTTCCTTCTGTTAGCACATTTGTTTGGCAAGTTATTTATCCAACATTCTCATTTCCTTATCTGTCATATGGGAATACCTAATTACAATGGAAAGATTTGCTGAGAAATTATGGCTATACTCAAACTAGAGGCCTAGCTAGTGAGTGTACTCAACAAATACACATTTCTCATTGCTCTTCTCAAACTCCTGCACTCCATCCAATCCATCTAAGACAACAAAAGGATAATATGTGGAAGCATCTCTAGATGCAGGGATTTATTTCATGGACACATCACATCCTACCCTAACTCAAAACAATTTTTTAAACTCACTATCTAATATCACTTATCACTTGTTCATTAAAAAAAAATTCAGCCGGGCACCAGTGGCTTATGCCTGTAATCCTAGCCACTCAGGAGGCTGAGATCTGAGGATCGCAGTTCAAAGCCAGTCCAGGCAGAAAAGTCTATGAGATTCATCTCCGATAAACTACTCTGTAAAAGCCAGAAGTGGCACTGTGGCTAAAGTGGTAGAGTGGTAGCCTTGAGAAAAAGGAGCTCAGGGACAGTACCCAGGCCCTGAGTTCAAGCTCCAGGACTAATAATAATAATAATACTTTGAAATTTTTGTTATCTTTATTTTTGTGCCAGTACAGGGGCTTGAACTCAAGGCCTGGGCACTATCCCTGAGCCTGTCTTGCTCAAGGCTTAGTGCTCTACCATCAAGCCACAGCTCTACTACTGGCTTTTTTTGATGGCTGGGCTGACTTCACACCATGATGCCTAGATTTCTACCCTGAGTGTCTGGATTATAGCTGTGAGCTGCCAGTACCCATCTTAAAAAAAAAAATATCTTTAAGTAGTTGTATGAAGGGGTTTCAGTTCAGTTCATCATATGAGTACAGTACATCTTAATCTTACCCCTTGCAGCATTCTTCCCCATAAAAGACAACTTGTTTTGCCAGGCATTGGTGTCTCACGCCTGTAATCCTAGCTACTCAGGAGGCTGAGATCTGAGGATGGAGGTTCAAAGCCAGTCTAGGCAGGAAAGTCCGTGATACACTCATCTCCAGTTAACTACCAAAAAGCCAAAAGTGAAACAATAGCTCAAGTGATAGAGCACTGGCCTTAAACACAAAAGCTCAGGGACAGGGCCCAGAGCCAGAGTTCAAGCCCCAGGAATGGCCAAAAAAAAAGAACTCAATTTAATAGTGAAGTACAAAAGTAGCAACTAACCATCTATAAAAGTGAATAAGTACAGCTTTTGAAAATAATCATATTCTTTTATTTCTCAATTTCTTCTTTCATAAAAATCTCACTATGAATTTTCTGGGGAAAGATGAGAACCACTATGCTAGATGAACAAGGTCAGCATTTCATTCATTGCTCTTTGAAGAGTCATACTGAACCTTTTCCTCTATCTTTTTTTTACCTTAATTAAGATGAAAAATATCAATGACAACCTAATTTAGCATGCCGTTTGTCACTGGTCTTCCAACTACAACCAGGTAATAGTTCTTTTCTTTTTTGATGCCAGTCTTGGGGCTTGAACTCAGGGCTTAGGTACTGTCCATGAACTTTTATGCTCATGGATAGTGCTCTACCACTTTGAGTCACAGCTCCACTTCCAGCTTCTTTTGGTGGTTAATTGGAGTTAAGAGTTTTGCAGACTTTCCTGCCCTGGCTAGCTTTGAACCATGATCCTCAGATGTCAACCTCTTTAGTAGCTAGGACTATAGACATGAGCCACTGGCACCCAGCTGGCAATAGCTATTTATTCTTTGAAGTATATGTTAAACATGAACATCCATCCCTCAAATTTCATTTCCAGTTTATTATTTTGAGAGTCAGATACCCCACTGAAGTAAAAAAAAAAATCAAAACATGTTTAATTGCCTTAGCTATTAGAAGACTAGGTAAATATGTTTGGGATTGAATGCTTCATAGGTTTCAAAGGAAAAACCTAACAGTCACACTATTTTCTAGGTTCCTGCTTTATTTGTTCATTAAACAGATTGTACTGGACATCTACCTCGTACAGAAAAATTCTGGTCCTAGAGAAGAACAAGGCAGAATCCCTATTCCAGAGAGCTCACAGTCTGATGGAGAAGATGGCTACCAAAACAAATAAGAGGCTTGGAACTCTATTGTGACTATGGCCCTAGATACATCTTCTTAGTCCTTTTTATTCTGCCTTTCCTAGCAACTCAGGGAAGCCACTCAGCTCTCAGGCCATTTGTTGTTAGTCTAATATAAGCAGCAAGGATAATATTAGATATAGAAGATCCGATGAGTAAGCTATAGAATAACATTTTTCTGGGTCTCTTTCTTTCTCTCTTTCTCCTCTCTCTGTTTCTCCCTCCCCCCTCTCTCTCTCCTCTCTCCTCTCTCCTCTCCTCTCTCTCCTCTCTCTCCTCTCTCTCCCAGTTGAGAATCAGTATCTTATTTCCTGAAAAACCACTTTAACTTCTTCTGTTTCGAGGTATATGGATAGCAGACCTCATTCTCCCAACTGCAGCTGCCTTTTTGTTCCCATTAGTTCTTTTTTTAAAGCATTTTTAATTGTAAAAATAGTGTACAGAGGGTTACAGTTACATGAGCAAGGTAATGAGTACATTTCCTATCAAGCATTGTTATCTCCTTTATTTTTCCCCTACCATCCCTTCCCTCCCACCTCCATGACTACACCCCCCCCAAATTGTAAAGTTTGTTTTTCAACATAGTGTCTTGTACATCTCATTGTTACAATGGGTCAACCTGTATCCCTATTTAAGCATTTTGTTTTTTCCCTTCCCCTCCCCCAATTAGAGAAGTGTATATACAAGATGCAGGGCACCGACATCAAATGCAGTGAAAACGGGCTATACCATGGGGGAGGAATATACAAAGAAGCAAAAAAAATCACATGGTACATTATAAATACATTAGAAACAATAGCAAGAAAGAAAAAACCACTAGTTCTTATTGTTTTATTGCTCTTTTTGTTTTATTTTCTACGTTTGGGTCATCTAGTTTCCTAAGAAACCGAGGCTTCCCTGTTTGTCACAGCTACTTTTCTTCAATAGATAAATACACAGGAAATTCATTCATGTTGATTCAATAGAGCCAGAATTAGTGTGTAGAAACTAGGGAAGACATTAGTAATAACTAGAATATATCTATAATATTCTTAACAGAGGATCTCAATAACCCAATTGTGGGGGCTGGGAAGGTGGCTCAGTGGTAGAGTGCTTGCCTTGCATGCATGAGGCCCTGGGTTCGATTCCTCAGCACCATATATGCAGAAAAAGCCGGAAGTGGCGCTGTGGCTCAAGTGGTAGAGCGCTAGCCTTGAGCTGAAGAGCTGAGGGACAGCGCCCAGGCCTAGAGTTCAGGCCCCATGACCAACAACAACAACAAAAATTATATGTGTGTGTGTGTTTGTGTGTGTGTGTGTGTGTGTGTGTGTGTGTGTGTGTACACAGCACCTTCCTTCCACCCTGCCCAAGTATTGTGAAACAGGGAAGGGTAAGGATGGGGTGATAGGGGTGGTTGGAGTATATGCTTGGGGAACAAGAGGCATTGAGTCTAGTTAGACAAAGGCCAGATAAAGAGAGCCCCACAACAAGCCAAGGGTGTGGAAACCACTGGCTGATTATTCTGTGGTCTTAAATACATAGTACGTAAAGGGTGGAAGAGGAGCTGACACTGTCATAATGGTGATTGTCTCCACACAGCTGTAATTGCTATTAGTAGTACAGTGACATTTGACAGGCAGTAAGGAAAGACAGGCAACATGAGTCTGAACATTGATTTAAGATAGATGATTAGGACTTGAACTTTGGCTCATTTTGAGGGTCCTATAGGCCTGAACAAGCTCCTTAACTGTCCTGCACCTTGGTTCCCAGGCCCCATGACGAACAAAAAAAAATTACTTAAGCACATAGGACCATATGTAACGAAGCGTGTCAACATGAACACCAAGAAATGGAAACGAGGTTCTTATTATATCCTGTATGTAGTTAGGTGTTCTTTGGTTTTTTGTTTGTTTGTTTTTTCATTTCTCATAATTTTCTGTACCTTGTGTCTTATATATAAGTTTATTCGATCTGTGGAAGGGAAAGGGAATCACAGAAACAGCAGGACAAAAGATGAATTAATGTAACATAGGTACTCACTTGGAAATGAACTCTACAACATGGAGGGAGGGCAATAGGAAAGGTTAAGTGAGAAAATGAGAGTCGGAGTAACAGTGTTTAAAAGCAAATGTACTCATTACCTTACTAATGTAACTGTATCCCCTGCTCATCACCTTTTCAATAAATAGAGAGAGAGAGAGAAACTAGGGAAGAGACTCACCACAAAGGCCAACTAAATCAAGCCTCCTTCTGAAGGGTGGTCCAGGCAAATTGATTTTGCTTGTACAGTCTTGTACTCTGCATTGCATTGCTTTCTTTTTGGCATCACTTTTGATCTACAGAAACTATGGAGTTCTCACACAGTGCTTGCCCAGCATGTGTGACAGGCCCCAGCTTCAATTTTCAGCACCATAGGAAAAAAAAAAAAAAAGGAAGAAAAGCCAGGCCCTGGTGGCTCATGCTATTAATCCAAGATACTCAGGAGGATTTGAGGATCACAGGGCGAAGTTAGCCCTAAGAGTTAAGTCCATGAGACTCTATCTCCAGTAAACTCAGACAAAGCTAAAAGTGGCACTGTAGCTCAAGTGGTAAATACAGCCCTAGCCTTGAGCCAAAGAAGCTCCGGGACAGCACCCAGGTCTTGAGTTCAAGCTCCAGTCTCTCTCTGTCTCTCTCTGTCTCTCTCTCTCTCACACACACACATACACACACATATCTCCGAGGAAAAAGCTGGCATGATGACTTATACCAATCATCCCAGATACAGTGGAAAACATAAAACAGATCCATAGTAGTCCTGGCATAATTCGGGACAAAAAGCAACAAAAGGTCCTTTTTTGACACTAATGCATGAGAATTGAAGTGTTTTCCTATACCTGTTTATATGAACAACAATGCTTTTATGTTGCTGGGTATATTTCCTTCATCAAGACAGTCTTCTGCAAAGTAAGTGTGGGATAAAGTGAAGGAGAAAGTAATACTTAGGCCTAATAAGGCTCTCGGTATGGCAAAAAGTGACAAACTCCAAAGTTGGGGGCAGGACCGGGCACTGATGGCTCACACCTGTAATCCTAGCTACTCATGAGTCTGAGATCTGAGGATCATAGTTAAAGCCAGCCCAGGCAGAAACGTCTGTGAGACAAGTCTTATCTCCAATGAACCACCAGAAAAGTAGAAGTGGAGCTATGGCTCAAAGTGGTAGAGTGCTTGCCTTGAGTAAAAGAGCTCAGGGACAACACCCAGGCCCTGAGTTCAAGTCCCATGACCAACAAAAATAAAATTAAATAATAAAGTTGGGGGCAGTGGGTGCAAAAGCCTGAAGAAGTAGTACACAAACAATGGGAGCAAAAAGTGGGGAGAAGTCTTATAACCCATTGGTTATGTCTACTTGAAAAGCAGAAGAAAATCATTGCTTGTGATTGTGCATTTTTATGGGTTGACTTCACCCATACACAGTAGTTGGGTCAATCACAGAGTCTTCCCAGGATGAGGTAGTCAACAAATGTTCAATCTAAATTGAGTCTAATGCACAAGATGAAAAAGATTAGAGTACTTGAAGAGAGACTGGAAACAACTTTTGACTTCATTGACTCAATGTTTGCCTTCAGATGTGCATTCACTAAATCAAAGGAATAAGCCATTAGAGGCTAGGTTCAGTCAGCAAGCCTTTCATGCCACTCCATTGGGGAAAGATTTTATTTTAAGCTTACAAATACAAACAATACATGAAAGCATTTCATCTCATGTATTAGTGTCAAGAACAGGACATTTTGTTTTTCCTTTTTCAAGGTCCACTCACTGATGTCTCAAATAGTGGGCACATTGTGGCTCATGCTTTTAGCATGAGGCACAGATGTAGCAGGGAGATGTGGGTGGCAAGAGGAGGATGTCAAACCTGGGGTCATCCTGAGTCATGATCTCTGGGAAAGAGAGACGAGAATACTTTCAACAGCTTTTCTAGAGAATTGTTTTACACCCTTAAGTTTAAGAATCCTTGAGCTAAGTTTAAGAATCCTCAAGCTGCTAATTCATTTGGATAAAAACCAAGAGACAGTAAGATTATGGATTGCCCAAGGCCAACATACATATGCTAATAAATGTTACAGTAGTGATTTTAGTGGAACACCTTAAAAAAATCCAGAGTTGCCCTGGAAGGTGGCTCAGTGGTAGAGCGCTTGCCTTGCATGCCTGAAGCCCTGGGTTCGATTCCTCAGCACCACATAAGCAAAAAGAAAAAAGCCGGAAGTGGCGCTGTGGCTCAAGTGGTAGAGCACTAGCCTTGAGCTGAAGAAGAGCTGAGGGACAGCGCCCAGGCCCAGAGTTCAGGCCCCATGACTGGACCCAAAAAAAAAATCTAGAGTTATAATCTGTAGCATTTGCCAATTTCCAAGGTGTACATAATCCATCCATGGCTAATTTTAAGCTACTAATGTAACATTATTACCTAATATGGTACACAGGAGCACACTTAATAGAGTACTTCTACCATACAAAAGTAGAAAATGTAAAAATGTCTATATTATGTATCATAACAGCCAAAAAAAAAAAGAAATGATGAGGTTTGGTGATTTTTCATAGTGTAATCTAAATTTTAATTATGACTTTAAGAAACAGCTTACAGCCGGGTGCTGAGAAAATGAGTGACTCCAATAATGGGCTAGCTTATTCTTTTGCCAGCCAAGTGGTTCATTCATTGCTTTCAATGAAATTGAAAGAGGATCTAATAGCCACCTAGTCATTAAGAAGTAAGTTTTAGAATAAAAACATTTTTATAAAACTTTGAAAACATTCAAGTAAATCAAGACTATTGTGGTGACAAAACCTTCTTTCTCATCTGTTTACGTTTGTGACTAAGGCTTCTATGTTTTATCTATTTAAAAAGGAAAAAAGGGAAGAAAGAAAGAAAGAAAAAATCTCCTGGCAATAAGGCATAGTGTTCCACAGAAACAAAACCTAATTAAAATGAGCCCAGATACTTCATGTAGAGCTGATTTCCAATAAAAATTACTTCTTGTTTTTTAGTATTGGTACTGTGGTTTGAACTCAGGACCTCATATTCTTGCTCACAGGAAATTAAAAAACTTTTCAGCCAGACACTGGTGGTTCACGTCTGTAATTGTAGCTACTCAGAAGGCTGAGATCTGAGAGTCTATGACTCAATGCCACCCTGGGCAGGAAAGTCTGAGACTCTTATCTCCAATTAACCACCAGAAAACCGGAAGTGGAGCTGTGGCTCAAAATGGTAGAGTGCTAGCCTTGAGCTGAAGAGCTCGGGGACAGTGCTGAGGCCCTGAGTTCAACCTCATGACTGACCAAAAAAAAAAATTGAAATTTAATTGATGCTTCTCTACATACTGCATTAGGATAAAAATCTGTAGCAAAGGGGTCTGTGCCTTTTAAGTTCAAAGGACAGGGAATCATGTATAGTTTTCAACTATTAAAAGGGAGTGTGAGGGTTGGGAAGGTGACTCCGTGGTAGAGTGCTTGCCTTGCATGCATGAGGCCCTGAGTTTGATTCCTCCATACCACATATGCAGAAAAAAGCAGGAAATAGTGCTGTGGCTCAACTGGTAGAGCACTCGCCTTGAGCTGAAGAGCTGAGGAACAACACCCCAGGCCCAGAGTTCAAGCCCCACAACCGACAAAAAAGGGAGAGGCGAGTGTGAGCTGGACAATGGTAGCTCACGCCAGCAATCCTAGCTACTCAGGATACTGAGATCTGAGGATCACGGTTCAAAGCCATCCCGGGCAGGAATGTCTGTGAGATTAATC
Organism: Dipodomys spectabilis; assembly: GCF_019054845.1. Lineage (NCBI taxonomy): Eukaryota > Metazoa > Chordata > Mammalia > Rodentia > Heteromyidae > Dipodomys > Dipodomys spectabilis. The sequence continues at coordinate 1,384,580 of NW_024871002.1, read as the reverse complement.
ACTAGAAAACTAGAAGTGGCGCTGTGGCTCAAGTGGTAGAGTGCTTGCCTTAAGTTGAAGAGCTGAGGGACAGAGCCTATACCCAGAATTTAAGACCCATGACTGTCAAAAAAAATGGAGTGTGAGCTGGGAATGTGGCTTAGTGGTAGAGTGCTTGTCTAGCGTGTATGAAGCCCCGAGTTCAATTCCTCGGTACCACATAAACAGAAAAGGCTGGAAGTGAAGCTGTGGCTCTAGTAGTAGAGTGCTAGCCTTGAGCAAAAGCAGCTCAGGGAGAGTGCTCAGGCCCTGAGTTCAAGATCCAGGACTGGCAAAAATCAAAGAGAATATATGTAGTGAAAGAAGTAGATTGGAGCATGATATACACATATGTGCCGTACTTGCACCTGTCAGTCCAGTGCCAGGGACTGGGAGTGTCCTGTGACCTTGCCCCCTGATCTGACTCTATTTAGGCCCAGACCAGCTCAGGCGCCATTACACCAAGCCACGTTTCTCTGTGTCTGTGTCCTATCTCCTGGCTCTTCTCCAGTCACCACTAGCTCTCCATTGGAACTGAATTGGTTTGTTGGTATTGTTTTTGTTCTTTTTTTCCTCTCCAGCCTTCATGCCTCAGTTTCCTAACATGTTAAGTGTATTTGCTGGCTGCTGGTCTTTGAGACAGGAGTCTACCCTGCATTCTCCAGCCTTTTAATATAGACTCCAAGATTGGACCTCTCAAAATATGGCTTCTCTATTCTCTCACCTTAAAAAATGGTAGTTGTCAAATTTGAACAGTATGAGTCTTGTGGTAGATGAAATATGTCTCAATAAAATTGTTATTAAAGAACAACAACCTCACTATCCTAATAATATTCTAAAAATAATGTCGATTTCTTCTAAAGTATTTACAAAAATTCCAGAATTGCATCCTTTCTGATATTTCATTTATCTTGTCAAAATTTACATATTTGTCTTTAAACATGTCAGAAAAGGCTTAATGTGGTGCTTACATATCATGCAAAAGGCCTTGGGTCCCCTACCCAGCACCACCACTACACACAAAAAATCAATGTGTATGGCCAAGCACTGGTGGCTTACACCTGTAATCCTAGCTACTCAGGAGGCTGAGGTCTGGGATTCATGATTTGAAGCCAGCAGAGGCAGGAAAGTCCATAAACTACTCAGAAAAAGCCAAAAGTAACACTGTGGCTTAAGTGGTAGACCACTAGCATTGAGCACAAAGAGGCTCAGGAACAGTGCCCAGGACCAGAGTTCAAGCCCCAGGACTGGCAAAAAAGAAAAAAATCAGTGTATCAGAAGTTATTTTGAGGAACAGATGTTGAAAGCCACTGGGGAGGCCTGGGAAAAGGGGACCTGGGCCTAGTCACAGATGAGTTTTCTTTTGAGCATGGGCATTGTGAGCAATGGGCTGTGGACTATGGTGGAAGAATGGAAGGATAGAATGTAAGCCATGGATAACAACAGAGGCTAAGTGACCAGTTAGAAGAAAGTGGTAGTAATCCAGGCAACAAATGATGATGTCCTTGAACAGAGCGGTGGCAATTGAAGGATAGTTCCCAGAATTCTTCGGAAGGTGAAATAATGAGCATGAAAGGGATGAAGCTGGTATCACTGTTGTTAAAGACAAATCCTATAAAACAATGTAATGGCTTAAGTTGCTAAAACAATGATCAATCAAGGAAAACATAGCTTCTGGGTACATTTTCATGCTAATAGTAGAGTAGTATGCCATTTGGAAGGTCATCCTTACCAATATAAAGGATCCTCAAATCTACCCAGTCCTATGATCAGATGAAAAGGATGTTTAAGTGTTTTAAATAAACTAACATAGGCTACTTAGAAGTATCATTTCTAAATTTACAACAACAGTCTATGTATTATAGACCTATAATCATATCTCCCTATAACTCCATCCCATATTCATTCAGAATTACAAAAAAATTACTTTGAAGTCACAAAACTGTCACTTGGATCAAGACTATCTCCCTCCATTTCCATTTCTTTTTTCTTTCCTTTTTTTTTTTTTTTTTGTCGGTTGTGGGGCTTGAACTCTGGGCCTGGACTCTGTCCCTCAGCTCTTCAGCTCAAGGTTAGCTAGCGCTCTACCACTTGAGCCATGGCACCACTTCTGGATTTTTCTGCTTATGTGGTGCTGAGGAATCGATTTGTTTTTTGTTTGGTTTTGGGTTTTGGTTTTTTTTTGCTGGTTGTGGGGCCTGAACTCAGGGCCTGGGTGCTGTCCCTCAGCTCTTCAGCTCAAGGCTAGCGCTCTACCACTTGAGCCACAGCCCCACTTCCAGCCTTTTCTGCTTATGTGGTGCTGAGGAATCGAACCCAGGGCCTCATAGATGCAAGACTCTACCACTGAGCCACCTTCCATTTCCATTTCCATTTCCATTTCTGTGGATAAAAATTGTTCAGTACTTAATTTTTCTTTCACCAATTTTTAAAATAAATTGGGAATAGGATGGAGTTATAGCATGGGGGGTGTTATTCCTGAAAATAAACTTCTGAGAATATATGTAATATATAAATGAAATACTAAAAAGTTCAAAACCAATTCTGCATACAAATATGTTTTTCATAGAAAAGTTTTCAAGAATGATGGTTTAAACTGATGAGACATTTCAGGGAACAGACTGTGCTCTGGGTCTGCCATTAACTTTATGACATTGGGCAGGTGCTTTCATTCTCTTGGCATCACTTATGTATCTGCAAAATAAGGAATTGGACACAAAGATGTTTCAAATGTTTCCAGCTGTAACTGTGCTGATCTCACCACCTAATTCACCTACTTGTTTTTACCCCTTGCTATTTGAAGGCCTTGGGATTATTTCAGTTCACTTCCACTAGAGGGTGACCAGGGAAAGAAGATGAGCCTTGTACTACTGGCAGTCTATTCTGACCAAAAGCAAACAAAAGAAGGAGGAGGAGAAGGAGGGGAAGGAGGAGGAGGACTGGGGGAGGGGAGGCGGTGGTGGAATCTGTATTCCGTGAACAAAAATTAAATTGAAGTTTGTGTTTGTTCCATTTGTTTTAAATTTGTCTTAAATGACTTTATTTTATACAAAGAAAATATGAGCTGGGTGTTTTACATAATTTTTCTTTTAGTCAATATAAAGATATCAGTTATATATATTCCCAGTCCAGACTTTTCATCTTCAACTAAAACATTCACTCTTTACTTAAACTAGTCTTTTTTTTTTTGGGGGGGGGTCCGGTCGTGGGGCCTGAACGCTGTCCCTCAGCTCTTCAGCTCAAGGCTAGCGCTCTACCATTAGAGCCACAGCGCCATTTCCGGCTCTTTTTCTTTTTGCTTATGCGGTGCTGAGGAATCGAACCCAGGGCCTCATGCATGCAAGGCAAGCACTCTACCACTTAAACTAGTCTTAAAGCCCAACTCTTTCCCATTATCTTGTGTGTGTGTGTGTGTGTGTGTGTCTGTGTGTGTGTCCTGGGGCTTGAACTCAGGACCTAGATGCTGCCCTGAACTTCTGTACTCAAGGCTAGCACACTACCACTGGGCCACGGCTCCACTCTGTCTTTTGGGGGTAGGGGATAGTTTATAGGAGATAAAAGTCTCACAGACTTTTCTGCCTGGGCTGGCTTTGACCCATGATCCTTAAATCTCAGCCTCTTGAGTAGCTAGGATTACAGGTATGAGCCACTGGCACCCAGCTTCCCATTATGTTACTAGAATTTAAAATTGAGGATTTTGATCAGAAAATGCCATCGATTCTTAACTGATGACAATGGAAAATTCTAGCTCTCTGTCCAACTTTCTAACCAACTTTGTTTCTAACTACTCTCCAATGTTATGCTGCTCCCAGAGATACAGCTTCCCATAAAAATTTGTCAAGCATAGCCTTGGCGTTTGCAGGACTTGCCCAGCTGTGGATTGAGAAGAAGCACTATAAGCTGAGATCTTTTGAACTCAGGGCCTAGTTACTGTCTCTAAGCTTTTGTACTCAAGGCTAGCACTTACCACAGCACTACTTCTGGCTTTTTGGACTATCCTGCCGGGGCTGGCTTTGAACTATGATCCTCAAATCTCAACTTCTGAGTAGTTATGATTGCAGGCATCAGCCATCAGTGCCCAACTAACTTACCCACTTTCATTGAGACAAGCCATACCTCACGGTGAAGCTTAGGCTGTCCTCAAACTCCAAATCCTCTTGCCTCAGCCTCCCAGTTGCTGGGATTATGAGTGTGGCATTCTTTGATGTAACTTTTGAATAAATAGGAACTATCAGAAAGACTATAAATTCTGCCTCCCCTTCAAAGCTTCAGGGAACAATCAACCTTTCCTCACAGAACAAAGGTAGGGAAGTTTCCACTTTGCACGCTGATGATTAGATTAACTGTCAGAAAATGCCCAGGCCATAAAGCATCTTGGAAATAAAAGCATTAAGAACTTGGAAAATTGTTTAAATTTTTGGTTACCTAATTGTTTATTGAGTTCCTGAGGCTTGAACTCAAGGCGTTCTACTCTACCACATGAGCTACATCTCTGTCTCTATCTTTTTTTTTCCTGGTTTTTTAATTTTTTAGATAGGGTCTCATTGCCTAGGTTGGTATTAAACTGTGATCTTTCTATCTTGGCCTCCTGTAGCTCAAATTTCAGGCTTGTACCCCTTTGCCTCCCTTATTGGAACCTTTGATATAATTGAAGACAGAATTTTTTATTATTATATTTTAAGTAGTTGTACAAAGAAATTCCCATTCTACAAAACAGTATGAGTATATGGTGTGAAGACAGAATTTTTTTGTTATCCAATTTTTTTATTGTGAAAATACTGTACAGAGGGGTTATACAAGATCCAACACCCCTTTATGATGAAGGTTCTGGAAAACCTAGGAATCCATGGAACATTCCTCAGTACAATAAAGGCTGTATATGACAAACCTACAGCCAGCATTGTACTTAATGGTGAAAAACTAAAGCCATTTCCTCTTAACTCAGAATTTTTAAATGTAGGTGTTCTTTGACTGTTGGATCCTGGCAAGGAGAAAATGGTTTTCCCAAAGGAGAAAAACATGTCATTAGAAATGAAAATATGGCCCATCAGCTGCATGGGACATAGATGAAAAAGAATGAAGTAACCCAAAGACAGCGATGGGAAGGGAGGAATGAGAGGGAAAGAAGGAACAGCCTACACTAAGCAAAAGGAAAGAAATGTAATCATCACCTGATGTGAAAGAAATAATTATATTGTCAAAGCTCATAGAATTCACAAACTTTATGGACCATGATAATGACAATTTGCCTTGTGAAGGTTAAAATGTGTTTGTGACTTTAACTAAGTATCACTATTCCACAATACTGTGAAATTTATGTAATCACCTAATCTCAGTTTAAAAAAAAAGAAAAGTGAGAGAAGGGATGGGTTAGGAGCTATGGGTGACAATGTTGTCAGACACCTTGTATTCATATACTGTTTTGTAGAATGTGAACTTTGTACAGCTACTTAAAGATAATAATAATAATAAATCAGAAGTACAGACATGTAAAAAATAAAATATTAATTTCATATAGACAAAAAAGAAATGAAAATATGATAAGACCTTTTTTTGGGGATCATGAGGTTAAAAAAATGGGATACCATTGTAAGGTAGAAACTGAAAAATAGACCAAACAACAACACAGAGAACTCACATGTTGTTCATAGTGCTTAATGCTGGCTCTACTTTAAAGAGGAAATAAAAAGAACTAATGAGAAAAGCATGTTTGCCCAACAAAAGTAAGAGGTTATCTGTGCTCTGTGTGGGTACAGTGTCTGTTTGGCTAACTACTTGATCCCAGCCCCTATCCTAATGCTTGCCATAGAGTAGGTACTTCGGAGATTTTTGTTGTTGTTGTTGGTCATGGGGCTTGAAGTCAGGGCTTGAGAACTGTCCCTGGGCTCTTTTGCTCAAGGCTACCACTCTACCACTTTGGACCACAGTGCCACTTCTAGTTTTCTGGTAGTTAATTGGAGATAAGAATCTCAAGGCTTTTCTTGCCCCAACTGGCTTCTAAACATGATCCTCAGATCTCAGCCTCCTGAGTAGGTAAAATTATAGGTCTGAGCCATTGGTGCCCAGCTGCTTAGGAGATATTTGTTTTTTCTTTTTCTTTTTTGTTTTCTTTTTGTTAGTCATGGGGCTTGAACTCTGGGCCTGGGCACTGTCCCTGAGCTCTTCAGCTCAGGGCAAGCGCTCTACCACTTGAGCCACAGTACCACTTCCGGTTTTCTGGTGGTTAATTGGAGATAAGAGTCTCACAGACTTTCCTGCCCTGGCCTTGAACTATCCTCAGATCTCAGCCTCCTGAGTAGCTAGAGCCACTGGCGCCCAGCTCTTAGAGACAGTTCTAATGGATAAACTGTCTCCATGTTTCTGTTAGTGTTATATCAATCATCTCTGTGGGGCCTTAGAGTCTTTTATAGTTCAATCAGAAACTTACTGCAGTACAGTCATTTTGGAGAACAGGAATCATCAGTAGGATTTGACAGAAATTATTCTCAAAGGACAAAAACTTTTTTATGTCAATTTTTTTTTTTTTTTGGATCCGGTCATGGGGCCTGAACTCTGGGCCTGGGCGCTGTCCCTCAGCTCTTCAGCTCAAGGCTAGCAGACTACGACTTGAGCCACAGCACCACTTGCGACTTTTTTTCTTTTTGATTGTGGGGTGCTGAGGAATCGAACCCAGGGCCTCATGCATGCAAGGCAAGCACTCTACCACTGAGCCACCTTCCCAACGCCTGGACTCTGTTTTAAAAAAGTTTTTGTGGGGCTGGGAAGGTGGCTCAGTGGTAGAGTGCTTGCCTTGCATGCATGAGGCCCTGGGTTCGATTCCTCAGCACCACATAAGCAGAAAAACCAGAAGTGGTGCTGTGGCTCAAGTGGTAGAGCGCTAGCTTTGAGCTGAAGAGCTGAGGGAAAGCGCCCAGGGCCAGAGTTCAGGCCCCACAACTGGCAAAAAAAAAAAAAATTAAAGCTGAAAGAAGAGCTGTGGTGCAAGTGGTACAGCTCTAGCCTTGAGCAAAAGATTAGGAACAGTGCCCAAGACCTGAGTTCAAACCCGAGGACCAGCACAAAAATAAAGACAATCTGCAAGAGAAACCTACAAACTAAAATGTTAGGTTTTTTTACTCTGTAATCATAGACTGTATCTAGAAAGCTCTGCTGAGAAAGATCTGTCTGATGATACTTGATTTATGTCAACATCAAGTAAAGTGGAATAAAAACATACTACTCAATCTTGCACAAAAACTTCAGGACAGAAACCAAGTGGGCAGAGGAGAAAACTCATTACAGAAGTTTTGAGGGAGGAAAAAAATCCTCATTGCTCATTTACTTAGTCATGTTGAACAAATCCTGAGGAGTTAAATAAAATAAAGCTTTTCCTCAGCTAACCCCCTAAAGGCTCCCTGAGCAGCAAGAAAGAGATGGCCTATGGACTAATTGTTCAGATACAGGGAGAAATTAAATGCCTCCATTAGGGAGAAACAAAGGTATACTCTTATATACTGGCTTCATTTTTCCATAGAAGTATTCCAAAGACAGGCATAGAAGTGCTATGAACAAACTTTTATTGAAATCTTTGGTTTCATTTTTTACATCCACTCAAAACTTGCTTTTTGCCCTGTATGATATAGTATTTTTCTACTTTGTGTGTGTGTGTGTGTGTTTGTTTGTGTGTGTGTGTGTGTGTGTGTGTGTGTGTGTGTGTGTGTGTGTGTGAGTGGGTGTGTGTGGTGTTATGGATTAAACCCAGGTTCTTATTTATATTAGTCCTATGCTCTACCACTGAATTACTTGGACCCCAAGTTTGTTTCAATATGAAATTACTCAATATCCACCAGGAGCCAGTCACTCATGCCTATAATACTCGCTATCAGGAGGCTGAGATCTGAGGATTGCAGTTTGAATCCAGCCCGGACAGGAAGACATACCCTGTTGCTTACATAGGGTCCCTTCCGCTTTCCTATTGCATCTATTCTTCACCAAACTGACTTATCTCTGACCTGTAGGAGTTTTTAATCAGTGTGCTGAAACTCTTAACCACATTAATGGATTTGGTTCAGCTTGGATGGGTGCTGGGCATTGCTACTATTTTTTTGAGAGAGGTTCTAGGAGAGATGTGAAGGGATCTTTAAAAAGTGGAAATGAAAAATCTAGAATCAACAAGAGTGAAGAGTGACATTGCCCCTAAAGGCCTTGGGCATTTCTTTTCTTTTCTTTTTATTTCTGTCAGTCATGGGGCTTGAACTTTGGGCCTGGATGTTGTCCCTGAGCTCTTCAGCTCAAGGCTAGCACTCTACCACTTGAGCCACAGCACCACTTCTGGTTTTCTGGTGGTTAATTGGAGATAAGAGTCTCATTGACTTTCCCATCCAGTCTGGTTTTAAACTGTGATCCTCAGATATCAGCCTCCTTAGTAACTAGGATTACAGGTGTGAGCCACCAGCGGCCGGTGGACTTGGACATTTCTTCAGAAACGTTATGAATAGTATAGAAATGAACAAAGTGTGTGTGTGTGTGTGTGTGTGTGTGTGTGTGTTCTATATTCTGACCCTTACAACAGCCAAATTTGAGAACTCTTCCTAAAACCTATGCTTCTAGAATTTCCATCCCTAAAGAAATCACCCAGGTTTTCCCAATAGAAATCATTGGTGTGGTATAGGCTATCCAAAAGAATTGGGGGAGAGGCTTTTGTGTATAACTACAAAAAGAAGAATTCTTTTTCATGAAATAACACGCTGGACAAAAAGCAGTGAAAAATAAATTGATGACCCAGAGCAACTTCATTTTTCTTGTGTGTGTGTGTGTGTGTTGTAGGGCCTGACTGAACTCAAGACCTGGGCACTGTCCCTGAGCTCTTTTTGCTCAAGGCTAGTGCTCTACCACTTTGAGCCACAGCTCCACTTCTGGTTTTTGAGTGGTTAACTGAAGATAAGAGTCTCTCAGGGACTTTTCTGCCCAATCCTCAGATTGGGTAGCCTCCTGCGTAGCTAGGATGAGTAGCTAGGATGACAGGTGTGAACCATCAGTGTTCAGCACTGCCGTATTTTTTTTCTAGCCTTATCTCTGACTTTATTGCCATAATAGAGATTGCACTTCATATGTAAGTTTTTAGCTGGATTTTATCACTTAATATTATAGCATATCCTCATGTTCTCTAATGATTCTGTTTAGTAACTACACAGTGTCCCCAAATCTAGATGCAACAGAATTTACTCAACCATTCACTTAATGTCAGAAATTAAATTGTTGTCATTTTTTCAGTTTTCCACAGTAAAACTTGCATGATTATTTGTGTTTATAAAATTTTATTCACATTATAAAATGCATATTTAGGTAAGTGTGTTATAATGAGGACCCAAAGGATTTGCATATTTCAAGGCTCTTGATACATCCTAGGTATCAACCAAAGTTCTTGGTAACAAGTAACAGAATCTGAGTGACAGCCAGAAGTAGGTGGCTCATGTCTATAATCCTAGCTATTCAGGACAATGAGATCTGAGGATTGCAGTTCCAAGCCACCTTGGTGCTGTGGCTCAAATTGTAGAGCACTAACCTGGAGCAAAAGGAGCTCAGGGACAGCACCCAAGGCCAGAATTCAAGCCCCAGGATGGACAAAAAAAATTGTAAGAATGATTTTTAGAAGAAATATGGGCAGGAAAAGATAAAGAAGTAACAGAGTAGTACATATGATCAAAGAATATTATGTGCACGATGGAAATTCCCAAAAAAATCCCCACAATATCTAAGTAATATGTACTAATAAAAATATAGACAAGGGCTAGGAAGGTGGCTCAGTGGTAGAGTGCTTGCCTTGGGTTCGATTCCTCAGTGAGGCCTTGGGTTCAATTCCTCAGCATCACATAAACAGAAAAAGCTGGAAGTAGCACTGTGGCTGAAGTGGTAGAGGTGCTAGCCTTGAGCTGAAGAGCTGAGGGACAGCGCCCAGGCTCAGAGTTCAGGCCCCATGACCGACAAAAAAAATAGAGAGAGAGAGAGAGAGAGAGAGAGAGAGGGAGAGAGAGAGAGAGAGAGAGAGAGAGAGAGAGAGAGAGAGAGAAGCTGGGCTCTGGTGGCTCACGCCTGTAATCCTAGCTACTCAGGAGGCTGAGATCTGAGGACAGAGGTTCAAAGCCAGCCTGGGCAGGAATGTCCATGAGACGCTTATCTCCAATTAACTACTAGAAAACTGGAAGTTGTGCTATGGCTTAAAGTGGTAGAGCACTAGCCTTGAGCAAAAGAGCTCAAGGAGAGCACCCAGGCCTGAGTTAAAGCCCCATGACGAGACACACACACACATACACACACACATATGTATGTATAAACACATATACCTATGAAATAATATATTCTCTTCTTAATTAAATCTCACATATTATAAATAAAGCTTAACCTAATACTGTTCATTTCACTCATGATAATTATAGAATTCATTCATCTCTAATGCTTTCTTCTAGTCATGGAAAGCATTTGATTGCTTTTAATTTTTCCTTTTGTGCCCCATTAGCTTAGCTGTCTGCATCTTTTCCCTTCCATGGCCCAAAATAGAATGACAAAACAAAGCTCATTGCATTACCCTTATGTGAACAGGCTCTGCCTTTCTATGCCTGGATTGTTTCAAAAAGGGAGAAAAATGTTCTCCATGCAATTTACTGATTCTGTCATTTGGAATCTTGGTCAGTGGGAAATCCTAATTTGTCTCATATACTCAGAGTTATCTTCCCACTTTCATAGTCTTTCCGGGCATTTTTTTCTTTATTTTTTTTTAAAGAAAAAGTCTTAGCTAGGAGAGGGTGGCTCATGCCTGTAATCCTAGCTATTCAGGAGGCTGAGATCCGAGGATCAGAGTTCAAAGCCACTTGGGGCAGGAAAGTCCAGGAGACTCTTACCTCCAATTAACCATCAGAAAACCAGAAGTGGTGCTGTGGCTCAAGTGGTAGAGTGCTATCCTTGAGCTGAAGAGCTCAGGGACAGCACCCAGGCCGAGTTCAGGCCCCACAACCAACAACAAAAAAGAAAGAAGAAAGAAAAAGAAAAGAAAGGAAAAAGAGAGAGAGAAACAGAAAGAAAGAAAGAAAGAAAGAAAGAAAGAAAGAAAGAAAGAAAGAAAGAAAGAAAGAAAGAAAGAAAGAAAGAAAGAAAGGAAGGAAGGAAGGAAGGAAGGAAGGAAGGAAGGAAGGAAGGAGGGAGGGAAAGAAAGAAAAGAAAAGAAAGAAAGGAAAAGAAAGAAAGAAAAATAGTCTTGCTGTATTGCCCAGAATGGCCTCAAATGCCTGGGCTTATCTGATGATCCTTCTTCCTTAACCTTATAGATAGCTAAGACTACAGTCACATGCCACAATGTCTGACTTCCAAAAGTTTTTTTTTTTTTTAAGGCAGTATCTATGTTACAATCTATAAATTCTCTGAGTAGGATTGTGGCCTTCAAATACTATGCCTTTATTTACTAGATTTCCCTGCCTCAGTTCACACATCTGTAAATTAACATAACAAAACATCTATGCCATAGAATTGTTAGAATATTTAAATGGAATACTTGTAGAGCAGTTGAGTAATTGAATACTACATAGTGCATTAAGCATTGTACATGTAAACATTATTCAACCACATAGTTGATTAGAACTCATAACCCAATGCAACAATGGGAAGGCAAGGCTCTATACAGTTTGGAAAATACGGGGGAAAAAAATCTTCCTTCATTCCCAGCTTACAGTACTTTGTTACATAGGTACTAATGTAATAAAGAACTCAGAACATTCACTACCCATAATTCAATGTGTTGTAGTAGTTTTCAATGAGAAGTTCACATCTTAAATATCTATTAGTGGGCAAAAGGTATGGGCCAAATTGGCAATAAAGATTTACCATCCAGCTGGCATTGCTGGCTCATGCCTGTAATCTTAGCTACTCCAGAGGCTGGATCTGATGATCATGGTTCAAAGCCAGCCCAGGCAGGAAAATCCATGAGACTCTTACCTCCAATTAACCACTCAAAAACTGGTAGTGGATCTGTGGCTTAAAGTGGTAGAGCACTAGCCTGGAGCGAAAAAGGTCAGGGACAGTGCATAGGCCTTGAGTTCAAGCCCCATAACTGCCCCTCCCCCTAAAAAATGATTTACCATTCCAACATAGAAATGGCACTCTGGGGACTGAGGCATGGTTTGTATAGTAGAGCACTTGTCTAGAAAGTATAAGGCCCTGAGTTCAAAACACAGTACCACCAAAATTAAATTATATATGCCTTTAGAAAACTAAACTGTAACCTAGGAATATCTGAATATCCATTTCAGATATTTGTCAGTATCCTCACTGTTCCATATGTTTGTGTGTACATATCCAACACAACTGTGAACATTGTCTTCTGAATTTGTTTTAACACTATTTGAAGTGTTGCAGATACCAATACTTGGTAATAAGCATGTCTGTAATATGAAAATATTTGTATCTGAGTAACAAATCAGTGCCCTCTTCAGTAATTAGAATTATGGGTGTGAGTCACCAGAAATGATTTTTTAATGAAAATTAATATATTGCTGAGTGTGGGGGCACAGGTCTATAATCCTAGCATTTAGAAGACTGAAGCAGAAGCATCAGAAGCTCCAAGACAACCTGGGCTACATAGTCAGACCCTTTCTCAAAAAACAAACAAACAAAAAAATCAACCAAAGAATGCTGGGCATGCATCCTGCTTGTAATCTAGTCTACTCAGGAGACAAGAGATTGAAAGGATCATAATTCGAAGCCAACTTATGCAAAAAGCTACAGAGATCCCATGAGAACAAAAGCTGGGTGTGATAGTACAAACTTAAAATTTTAGCTATGCTGAAGTCACAGGTAGGAAGATCATAATCTAAGGCCAACCCCAGGCAAAAAGTAGAAGATACAATCTGACGAAAAATAAAGGCAAACAAGGGTTGGATGTATGGCTCAATTGATAGAGTGCAAGCCTAACCACACAAGGCACAATTCAAACCCCAGTACCACAAAAAATGTGTGTGTGTGTGTGTGTGTGTGAGAGAGAGAGAGAGAGAGAGAGAGAGAGAGAGAGAGAGAGAGAGAGAGAGAGAGATCTTTATTTGTTGATCTGGGCACCAGTGGTTCATGCCTGTAATCCTAGCTACTCAGGAGGCTCAAAGCTACTCAAAGCCAACCAGGGCAGGAAAGTCAGTGAGACTCTTAGTTCCAATAAAAGTAGCCCTGTGGCTCAAGTGGTAGAGTGCTAGCCTTGAGTACAAAGAGGCTCAGGGACAGCGCCTGGGACCTAAATTCAATCCCTAGAACTGGCAGAAAAAAAAAAGTTAAATAAAGTTTTTTCCAAAGACATATATAGTATTTTCTTTATATGCTAAATTTGTAAGTCTTATTTATATTTTTAGATACTTACAATTTTTTTTAACCATAATATACTTTCTCCCCTATGTCTGTTTCTTCATTGATAGAAGACTTAGACATTATTCACCTTGCTATTATTTCAGCTAAACAAATGGTAAATCTTCACATTTGTTCCCTGTCAACAAGATGATGCTGTCTCCTTTTCTTTTCTTTCTGTTTTTGATGGTCTTGGGGCTTGAACTCAGGGCCTGGGGCTCTGTCCCTGAGCTCTTACACTCACGGCTACCACTCTACCACTTTGAGCCACAGCTCCACATCTCATTTTTTGAGTGGTTAATTGGACATAAGAGTCTCACAGGGGCTTTTCTGCCTGGTCTAGCTCTGAACCTCAATCCTCAGATCTCAGCCTCCTTAGTAGCTAGGATTATAGGCATGAGCCACCTGCTCTGGGTCCTGTCTCCTTTTTTTTTTTTTTTACACTGTCCTCTTTCTTAAAGATTACAATCTGGCTGGGTGCCAGTGGCTCATGCCTGTAATCCTAGCTACTCAGGAGGCTGAAACCTGAGGATCACAGTTCAAAGCTAGCCCAAGCAGGAAAGTTCGTGAAACTTTTTTTGAGCCATAGCGCCACTTCCAGCTTTTTCTGCTTATGTGGTGCTGAGGAATTGAACCCAGGGTCTCATGCATGCAAGGCAAGCACTCTACCACTGAGCCACCTTCATAGCCCTGTGAGACTTTTGTCTCCAATAAACTACCAGAAAACTGGAAGTGGTGCTATAGCTCAGGTGGTAGAGAGCTAGCCTTGAGCTGAAGAGCTGAGAGACAGTGCCCAGGCCCAGAGTTCAAGCCCCACGACTGACAAAAAAAAAAAAAAAGATTACAATCTGTTGCTCTTGAAAGTATTTGAGTCACAGAAGAGAGACTTTTTCCCAAGTTAATTATCAGCACTTATGCTGGACAGAGATTCAATCCCCTCAGTGCTAGCTGTCATAGATTAAGTGATTCATGCAGTGGCTACTATTATAGACAGCCTAGGGCCAGGTGTTTCAGCTGGGGATTGAGGTAAATGAGAATAGTAGTCATAGCCAGTGCTGAGCTCCCTATATCTAATAAAAGGGACTAGAAACTTCTTCTCATACAAGATATCTGTGTAGAGAGGTATGTCATAGAGAAGACTGTCAAGTATTAGAAAATGTCCTTTGGTTCTCCCACAAACACCTTAAAACTTAACATATCCAAAATTAACTCTTGTCCTTTAGAGAACAAAAAATTTCTCTGTGATTCCCTTTTCTAATCTTTTCCATATCTGTAAATGGCATGACTTATCCAATTGGTGTTTTAAATACTAAGTCTTAGAGTTGTCATTCAATCTATCCATTCCTCAACAAACTTTGTAAGTGTTACATATAAATATGAGGATATTTCAGAATGTGGTAGTTTATTGTAACAGCTTAGAATAGGATGGTACATAAGTAATTCTTTTATAATTATCTCCTGATCTTCCTTCCATAATTGAACCCCTAAAATTCATCTCCACATCAAGTTGGGTTATATTAATCTTAAGCTTAAAACACTCCAACGACTTTTCTTTTTCTTTTTAGAAACTGAGGGTAAAGCTAGCTAGTGTATAGGCTATCATCTGGATTAAAAGTGTGGTGCCATGTCTTGACATGGATGTGTGAACGGAAAGGCATATTTGTGAGGTGATGAAAAAGTAAGCCCAGCTGGAAAGAAGTCAGAAGTGATATTTGAAATATCTTTGGAAGTTGAGTAAAGGTATTTTTGCTTTATTTTCTAAACAATAGGGAACCTATGAGGACAGAAAGATATGTTGAAATAGTCTTTGGAAAAGACTTGACTATTGGCAGTGTCAGCCGTGTGACAGGGTGGATGGAGAGAAAGGAACGGATATTGTACATTGTACAGAAAGAACCAAATCATTCCAGAAGTGTGAGACTACTTCAACACTAGAAAATCATTTAACATAAAATAGATTAATATTAACTATATAGAATAAAATATATTAAAATATATGATAGATTAATATTAAATATAGAAAGTAAGAGATTAGGGAGAAAAATAGGTGATTATATCAACAGATTTAGGAAAAAGGTACCAGATAAAATTCATCAGTCACTCATAGTTAAAGAAAAAAAAAAACAGATGCTGGTGGCTCACGCCTGTAATCCTAGCTACTCAGGAGGCTGAGATCTGGGACCTCAGTTCAAAGCCAGCCCTGGCAGGAAAGTCTGTGAAACTCATCTCCAATTAACCACCAAAAAATGGAATGTGGTTCTGTGGCTTGCAGCGGTAGAGTGCTAGACTTGAGCAAAAGAACTCAGGGACAGTGCCCAGGCCCTGAGTTCACCCCATGACTGACAAATAAAAACCAAGTTTGGAAGACAAAGGACCATCCTCAGGTTGATCCTGGCTATCTACCAAAAGTTACAGCAGGGCTGAGGGTATGGCTGAAGCTATAGAATGCCTATCTAAAAAGCATGAGGCCTTGAGTTCAGAGAAACACCTTCACTGATGTACTGTATCCCTATTTTTTTTTTTTAGCACTTTCTGGAGATTCTAGCCAATACAATAAGAAACTAAAGTATAAGAATTGAAAAGTAAGAGGAAACAAAACAGTTATTACATGTAGATCACATGCTTGTCTACTTAGAATGACCAGGATAATTAGATAATCCACAACCTATTATGTCACATAGAGAATGCAGCAAGAATACAGGATACAATATCCTATTAAACATTCAATAGGACCAAACACCAATGACTCATACTTGTAATCCAAGCTATTCAGGAAGCTGAGGTATGAGATATCAGGGTTCCATGGCAGCCCAGGCAGGAAAGTCTCTGAGACTTTCCTGGAGACTTTTTTGTTGTTGTTATTGGTCTTGGGGCCTGAACTCTGGACCTGGGCGCTGTCCCTCAGCTCGTCAGCTCAAGGCTAGCAATCTACCACTTGAGCTACAGCACTGCTTCTGAGTTTCTAGTGGTTTATTTTGGAGACAAGAGTCTCATCAACTTTCCTGCCTGGGATAGCTTTGAACCGTGATCCTCAGGTTTCAGCCTCTTGAGTAGCTATGATTATAGGCTTGAGCCACTGGTGCCTGGCCTGGAGACTTTATTAACCACAAGAAAGCCAGAATTGGACCTGTGGCTCAAGTGGTAGTATGCTAGCTTTGAGTACAAAAGCTTAGGGATAGTGCCCAGTCCCTGGGTTCAAACCCAAGGACAGGCATAAAAAAATTCAATAAGGTTCTATGTACTTCTGATGACTAATTAAAAATAAAATATAAAACAAGATCTTAGTCACAATAGACAAAAACTATTAAATAACTAGCTTTTGTTAAATATGCTTAAAAGATGTGTAAAATCTTTATGTTCAGAGTTTTAAGATGATGTAACTAAGGAAACATGCAGCATGTTTAGTAGTGGAAAAATTCAGTATAATAAACAGATCAATTTCTTCCCAATTGACATAGGAATTAATACAACCCAACCAAAATTCCTAGAGCTCTTTTGTGTAATTTCATAAACTGATCTTCCAACTCACATGAAGAACAATTTGGGAATATTTTCCTTATCAGATATGAGTTTGGGGGGGCAGTAATGGGATTTGAACTCAAGAACTTGTACTTTCTAAGCAGGTGCTTTATCCCTTGACGCATGTCCCCAGACCTGTGATTTTTCTCATATGAAGGCACTGCATTGAAGACATGATTGTATTAGCACAGAGATAAATATTCTATGGAGTAGAAAAAAAAAGCCAGGGGCTGGGAAGGTGGCTCAGTGGTAGAGCGCTTGCCTTGCATGCCTGAGGCCCTGGGTTCGATTCCTCAGCACCACATAAGCAAAAAGAAAAAAAGCCGGAAGTGGCGCTGTGGCTCAAGTGGTAGAGCGCTAGCCTTGAGCTGAAGAGCTGAGGGACAGTGCCCAGGCCCAGAGTTCAGGCCCCACAACCAGACCCCCCCCCAAAAAAAAAAAGAAAGAAAGAAAGAAAAAAAGCCAAAACAGACTTACTACATATGGAAACATATAACAAAGGTCACTTCACAGATAAGAGGAGAAACACTTAGTTTTATAAATTGAAGGAGTTGATAAGAAGATCTCACTGCCACACACTGAACATATGCATCCCAGGTTAATGAAACACTTGAATATGGAAACAGAACACCAATACTTTTAGAAGAAGGTCTGGTAAGTATTCCTGAAGGTAGGCAAAAATGGGAGATGGGAAATTTTTATAGATTTGCTTGTGCAGGAGGGTACTTTGAAAAACAATTGCTCAATTTATGGATGAGGTAGGAAAGGGCAAGTAAGCAAATCCAGAGAAACTTACATATTTGTACAAGGGAACCATAAGAATGTTCATCTGGCTGGGCGCCGGTGGCTCACGCCTGTAATCCTAGCTACTCAGGAGGCTGAAATCTGAGGGTTGTGATTCAAAGCCATTCCAGGGAAGGAAAGTCTGTGAGACTCAACTTCAATAAACCACCAGAAAAATCAGAAGTGACGCCGTGGCTCAAGTGGTAGAGCACTAGCCTTGAGCTGAAGAGCTGAAGGACAGCACCCAGGCCCAGAGTTTAAGCCCTACCACTGACCAGAAAAAAAAATTCATCTGACTATCATCTATGACCAGAAAAAAATTAAAATAAACCTACAAGTTGTTCAGAATTTTGGTAAGTGAATTGTATTCATACAAGAATATACTGTATTGAAGTTCAAAGGAATGAACTAGATGTACATAAATTAACATGGAGAACACTCAAAATCATTATGATGGCAAGGAGGTGATAGGTAAGAGGTGAAGCACCTGCTTGGCATGCTCAAGGCTTAGGAGTCAATTCCCTGAACAGCAGAAAAAAATGATGAATTATAATAATAAATTCTAGAATGATATGCATAACAAACTATGTAAAAATGTAAATGTACAAACAATAATTTTAATGTACAATTATATATACATAGTACAGTCCTGAGGCTTGAACTCAGGGCCTGGGTACTGTCCCTGAGCTTTTTTACTCAAGTATAATGCTCTAACACTTTGAGCCACAGTTCCAATTTTGACTTTTTGGTGATTAATTGGACATAAGAGTCTCAAAGAGAGGCTAGAAAGGTGGCTCAGTGGTAAAGCGCTTGCCTTGCATGCATGAGGCCCTGGGTTTGATTCCTCAGCACCACATAAGCAGAAAAAAAGTGGTAGAGTGCTATCCTTGAGCAAAAAATGCTCAGGGACCATTCCCAGGCCCTGAGTTCAAGCCCTAGGATTGGCAAAAAAGCAAAAGAGTAAAGAATAGGATTGAGTGTGCAGGAAAGTCCCTGAGACTCTTATGTCCAATTAATCACCAGAAAATCAGAAGTGGCACTGTGGCTCCAAGTGGTAAAGTACTAGCTTTGAGGGAGAGAGCTCAAGGACAGTGCCCACGCCCCAAGTTCAAACCACATGACTACCACCAACAACTGAGGAAATGTACAGAGGGGACTTCAAATGCATTAATAATATTTTATTGCTTGAAAATTTTGGTAGCTCGTGTGACCAAAATATTAAAAGTCATAAAATGAATGGAGGTGAATTAGGAATTTATTCTCTGTCCTTTTCTATGCTTGAAATATTTCATAAATTCAAACCACTTGAAAGTAAGAGCAGGTGACTGATAAAATGTGGAAGGAGTCAGAGATGACTCACATTTTGTATCTGGTGGGGATGTCAGTGCTACAAAAAGCCAGCCAATGAACCTTACTTCGAAGAAAAGTGAGCTGCCTTTCACATATGATAAGCTTAAGGAAACAATAGAACATCAGCCTGAAGGATGTGCTCACACAAGAGAATGTGTGAAGCTGGAGGTTGGGACAGGAAATGAGCTTGCAAAGATAAAGTGGCAAAGGACTTTTGTCTGGAGCGGCCAACATTTCATACATGCCAGGAGGCAAACCATGAACGTGTTGAACAGAAAAGAAACTAAAATGGAAAGGAGGAGGAACAGTAACAGGCCAAGTCATGAAGATGGAGAGAAGATTGCTGAATACGGTGATGACCCTCAGATGAGAACATTTTCTGAACAATTTGTAGAGGCCTCATGAATGGCAGCCCAGGAACAGCGAGGAACAGCCACTGGGACTCAGTGTTAGCTATCCATTGCAGAAGATAGACAAGAAAGGGCTGGGAAGGTGGCTCAGTGGTAGAGCGCTTGCCTTGCATGCCTGAGGCCCTGGGTTCAATTCCTCAGCACCACATAAGCAAAAAGAAAAAAGCTGGAAGTGGCACTGTGGCTCAAGTGGTAGAGCGCTAGCCTTGAGCTTAAGAGCTGAGGGACAGCGCCCAGGCCCAGAGTTCAGGCCCCCCCCCCCCCCGCCAAAAAAAAGAAGATAGACAAGAAAGGCAGGGGAACAACTCTATAGTGTTTGTGGATAAATATATATGCAATCAAAGTGTAAAGAAAATCTCTATGTACAAGAATACACATTCAAACATGTACTTGTGTATGAACTTGTATATATTTGTGTACAGAGATAGTGGAATTTTAATAATTCACAGTAGTGATTAGCAAACTCTTATAGTGAGTAAATATATAAGTATAGTCACAAGTATGACACATATTTAATGAGGTATGTATTATTATATCTGTGGAAGTGTTTAGTCTATTCAAAGAAGACTAGCCAGGTGCTGAAGTCTCACCACTATAATCCTTGCAACTCAGGAGGATGGGATCTGAGGAATATGTCATTCTAAGCCTATCAAGAGCATGAGGTGCCAGGCACTGGTGGCTCATGCCTGTAATCCTGGCTACTTAGGAGCCTGAGATCTGAGGATTGCAATTTAATGTTAGCTTGGGCAAGAAAGTCTCTGAGACTCTATCTCCAATTAATAAACCACCAGAAAACGTGAAGTGATGCTGTGGTTCAAAGTGACAGAGCACTAGCCTTGAGTGCAAAAGCAGGCCCTGAGTTCAAGCTCCACGACTGAAAAAAAAAAAAAAAAAGCATGAGGTGTTGCATTCAAGCCCTATTACTGGCACAAAATAAGTAACTGTGTGAGGAAAGAATTTACCATTTAGATGACCCCAGCCATAAACTTCGCAAATGGCTCCCATTTTAAGACTGCAGGAGAAGACAGCCTCAGGAAGCTCTTTGCCTGGAGTATGAGGACAAGAAGTAAAACAAACAGGTTAACAGCAACAACAAAATAGACTAACAAATCTGCAGCCATTTCAAGATAAATATGAAACCAATGTCAATAGCTATTAAAGATTAGATTGAGAAGGAACAAGGAAACAGAAAAAAATTCCCTAACCACCAATAGCAAAGCAACATGATATGGAGAGATGTGGGCTCTCTAACATTTACAAATCAGATCATACAGCTGTAAAATGTCCCCACATCTGGAGGAAAGTCAGACATCTAGGTAAAGGACCAATGATTTGGGGTGGTTGCCAAAGAAAATAAGACATATGAGGCCCTGTTGGCTCAAGCCTGAAGTTCTAGCTACTCAAGAGGCTGAGATCTGAGGAGCATAATTCAAAGCCAGCTCTGATAAGAAATTCCACAAGACTCTTAGCTCCAGTTAACCACCAAAAGGCTAGAAATGGATGTGTGGCTCAAGTGGTAGATAGCTAGCATTGAGAAAAAAAAATCTCAGAGACAGCACCCAGTCATCGAGTTTAAGCCCCAGAACTGGCAAAAGAAAACTAAAACAAGCCGGGCGCTGGTGGCTCACGCCTGTAATTCTAGCTACTTAGGAGGCTGAGATCTGAGGATCTTGGTTCAAAGCCAGCTGGGGCAGGAAAGTCCATGATACTCTTATCTCCAATAAAACCACTAGAAAACCAGAAGTGGTGCTGTGGCTCAAGCAGTAGAGGGCTCGCCTTGAGCTGAACAGCGCAGGGACAGTGCCCAGGCCCAGAGTTCAAGCCCCACGACCAACAAAAAAAGAAAAAAGAAAACTAAAACAGACACAACAGCATTTTCCACAGGTACTTCTGCCCCTTTATTTTGTGGGCTGGAAATGGAACCAAGGACCTTCTGCATTCTAGATAAGTGCTACAGCTGAGCTAAGGCATCAATGGACACTCTTAAAATTATGTATGGTTGGAATTCCAACGTTAGCTGAAGATATAATACTTGTTTTAATTAGACTAAGCAATGGATTTGGCAAACAAATAGCCCCCAAATTGCTTATAATTTGAATTATCTGCTTTAAAAGTTTTATGACATATCAAAATACTTATGGTAACATATTTAAGAGGCCATTATTTTTTTGGTAGTACTAGAGTTTAAACTCAGGGTCTCTTGCTTTTATTCTGGCACTCTGCTGCTTGAGCTATACAGCTGTTTTACACTCTTGTTTTTGAAATGGGGTCTGGATTCCCACCTGCATGTACCTCAGCTGCCATCCACCTACTTAGGCTTTCTGTAGTTACTGAGATTACAGGAGACATGGACCATCATGTTTAGTTTCTCTCCTTGTAGATGGAGCCTCATGAACGTTTCTGCCCAGGCTGGCTTTGAACTGAGATCCTTCCAATTGCAGCTTCCCAACTAGCTAGGCATGAGCTTGTATCATACATAAGCCAGTATCAGGTTCTAAGTTGAATTATTGTTAGTTTATTAAGAGAAAGTAATATTAAGTTCAGATATATTTATTTATTTGTTTGTTTGTTTTGAGCCAGTCCTGAGGCTTGAACTCAGAGCCTGGGTACTATCCTTGAGCTTTTTTGCTCAAGGCCGACATTCTACCACATTCTACCACATTCAGCTCTGCTTCTATATTTTTAGTGATTAATTGGAGGTAAAAGTCTCATAGACTTTCCCGGTAGGACTGGCTTCAAACCATGATCTTCAGATCTCAGCTTCCTGAGTAACTAGGATTACAGGCATGAGCCACTTGTACAAGGTTTAGATATTTTATATTTTCACGTTTTGCTACAAAGGAAGACAAGAAGTAAGGTTTCCAAATGAGAACAGTGCTTTTTAAAAAAATGTCTTCTTGGGCTGGGAAGGTGGCTCAGTGGTAGAGCGCTTGCCTTGCATGCATGAGGCCCTGGGTTCGATTCCTCAGCACCACATAAGCAAAAAGAAAAAAGCCGGAAGTGGCTCTGTGGCTCAAGTGATAGAGCACTAGTCTTGAGCTGAAGAACTGAGGGACAGCGCCCAGACCCAGAGTTCAGGCCCCACAACCAGACCCCCCCCCCAAAAAAAATGTCTTCTCAGCTCATAGTTTCCTGTTTTCTTAATATAATGAGCTGAATGGGAGTTTTGTATCATGCAAGTGCTCCAACAACTGTGTATCAAGCACCTACCACCTGCCAAGCACTGTGGTAGGTGCCATAGATACAATGACGAACACAATTGAGGAAAAGCTCTGCTCACACATAGTTTCATATTGTACTTGGGAGAGCCAAATATACGCACTATATAAGCCATATGTGTTATGGGGGAGAGGACAGATCAGGAAAGAGAAATCTTTGAAGCCTTGGAGGTAGACATGGGTTTCAGAGTGTCCAGGGAGGGTTTTGCTGAGGTGGTCTTTAAGCACAGGCTACAAAAGAGAGGAGAGTGGGAGGCACAGGACTATCTGGGGTGACAGCATTCCAGAGGGGACAGTACGTACAAATTCCTCGAGGCCAGAACATGCTGGGCGTTATTTAGGAAGAAGCAAAGAGACTGGGTGGCCTGATCTGAGTGGATCAGAGAGAGAACACACAGAAGAGCACAGACAGAGGTCGCCAAAGGTGGGGTGTGGAACCCCTATAAGGAGTTGGACGTTTGCTGAGGAGACAGTGGAAAGTTCTGAGCAGACGGCTGTGACCTAACTTTCATTTTAAGAGAATCGCTTGGCTGCTGTGTTGTAAACACACAGAAGGGGCCAAGGCTGCAAGTAAGGACACCGATGAGGAGACTAGAACATTGTCATTAAAAGACAGTCATCATCTCAGTAAGACTGATGACGCCTTGGACCCTGATGTTCTTGGATGTGGTGAGAGCTGGTCTTATATTTTTAAAGGCACAAGGATTTATTAATGAACTGAATACAGGATATGAAAGAGGAATATAGCAAAGCTCTGAAAATATCTGGGGTCTAAACAACAAAAACACTAAGTTACTATTAACTGAGATATGGAAGTGTCTAAAAGGGTTGTTAGCGGAAAGGAAGCAACTTTGTTTTGGACACAGTAAGTTTGAAGTATCAACGTCTGCAGTCCAGGGGAGAGATCTGGGTTGGAGAAATACATTTTAGAAGTTGTCAGCATTTGAAAATCTGATATAGTAGTTTTTGGGTTTTTGTTTTGTTTTGTTTGGCTATGGAGCTTGAACTCAGGGCTTGAGTGGTGTTCCTAAGCTCTTTGGCTCAAGGCTAGCACTCTACCACTTTGAGCCAGTGCTCTACCTCTGGTTTTCTGGTGGTTAACTGGAGAGTAGAGTCTCACCGACTTTCCTGCATGGGCTGGCTTTGAACCACAATCCTCAGATGGCAGCCTCCTGAGTAGCTAGCATCTCAGGTGTTAGTTACCCGTGCCCATAGAGCACCTTTATAATCTTTCATGGTTTCTGTGAATCACAGATCAGGAAGACCTTGGCTGGGCATTTCTAGCTGAGCATCATGTGTGCCTATGGGCAGATGGTGATTGGAGCTGGACTTCCTAAGGGTACTCAAGCAGCAAGGGGCTGGCCGGCAATTTTTTCCTTCTCTTTAAGTAGTCCCTGAGTCTTTCCAGATGGGCTAGACTTTTTAGGTTTCCTCACTGCATGGTGGCCTCAAAATGCATGTGGCAGGCAGCTCAGGGCTCCAAACAATGTCCAAAAGAGTCAGGTAAGTACTATATTACTATTCATGATCTAGAATCAGGCATTACATTGTGTCATTCCAGTTTTATCACAAGGCCACCCAGACTCAAAAGGACACAACATAGATTCCTGCCTCTTCCAGCAATACTAGTGTCCTGGGTGTGCTATAGTGCAGTCCCTTGATTTCAACTGAGTTTCATACTTGTCTAGATTCTATCCTGCTGCTGCCTTAACATTCTTAATCTATTTTGAAAAAAAAAAGAGATAAAGGATATGTATTCTTTGGAGACTATACAGTTCTCTACAGTTTCAATTTTGTCATTATAAAAGCCTCAACAACATTGAAAAATGAGCATGGCTTCCTGATTGCTTCTGTTTTATCTCCTTCACATGACCATGGATCCATTCTCACTGGAAATACATCCCGCACTTTGTACTGAGCAGCACATATGTGATGGCCACTGCTCTAGAAAGAGAGTAGGCAGAGCCAGGCACCGGTGGTTCATGCCTGTAATCCTAGCTACTCAGGAGGCTGAGATCTGAAGATCACAGTTCAAAGCCAGCCTGGGCAGGAAAGTCCTTGAGACTCTTATCTCCAATAAACCACTCAGAAAACCAGAAGTGGTGCTGTGGCTCAAGTGGTAGAGTGCTAGCCTTGAGCTGAAGAGCTGAGGGACAGCGCCCAGGCACAGAATTCAAGCTCCACAAATGACAGAAAGTGTGTGTGTGTGTGTGTGTGTGTGTGTGTGTGTGTGTGTGTGTGAGAGAGAGAGAGAGAGAGAGAGAGAGAGAGAAGGCAGGAACCACAATTTTCCATGGAGTGCATGAAATATGGCTCATGCAACTAAAGAACAAAATGTATGGGGCTGGGAAGGTGGCTCAGTGGTAGAGTGCTTGCCTTGAATGCATGAGGCCCTGGGTTCGATTCCTCAACACCACATAAGAAAAAAGCCGGAAGTGGCACTGTGGCTCAAGTGGTAGAGCACTAGCCTTGAGCTGAAGAGCTGAGGGACAGCGCCCAGGCCCACAGTTCAGGCCCCATGACCGGACTCAAAACAAAACAAAACAAAAAAAATGTATAGCTTTATTTACAGTAGTAAATAAAGTAGCTTTATTTACATCTAGTAAACATAAAAACTGTAGCAAATCCCAGCTTCTAGTAGCTCATGCCTGTGTGCCTGTAATCCTAGCTACTCAGGAGACTGAGATCTGAGGATCACAGTTCAAAAAGCCTGGGGAAGGAAATATCTATAATATTCTTATCTCCAGTGAACCACCAGAAAACTGTCGTGCTGTGACTTAAAGTGGTAGAGTGCTAGTCTTGAGCAAAAGAGCTCAGGGACAGTGCCTAGGCATTAAGGTCAAGCCCTATGACTGGCAAAACAAAAACAAACAACACAAACAACAAAAAAACTCACAAACAACTATAACCAAGTGTGGTGGTATGTACACGTGCCAGGGCTTGAAATCAGGGACTGGGTGTTGTTACCTACTTTTTTCATTCAAGGTTGATACCTACCACTTGAACCACAGCTCCATTTCTGGCTTTTTGGTGGTTAACTGGAGATAAGTCTCACAGACATTCCTGCCTGGACTGGCTTCAAACCATGATCTTCAGATCTCAGCCTCCTTGGTATCTAGGACTACAGGCATGAACTGCAGCAACTGACTCTATTTTAACAGATGGAGACAATTCCTTAGTTTGAGTGAATCATGTACATCCATTTATTCATTCATACACTGGCACAATGATCACCCTCATACAGGCATCTTAGTTCAACAGGTGAGAGGTTTTATTTGGGGTTGATTTAGTCAAGAGAAATTTCTAGGTGAAAGGGCTGAATATTTGATAATTCTATCATTGGTTCAATTAGAAGAGTATTGATGTGGCAGGCAAAGTTGAGATTTTAAAAATCCAACAGATGTAGAAAACAAATAATTCAGTAAAATGTCCTCTTGTAGGCTGACAAATTGCCCCTACAACTTCACTTCTCTATGTGAGTATAGTCATGTACAGATCTCAATCATGCCTCCCCATCCAGCTCAAATAAAAAACCCACTCCTTCCATGGCTTATAATCAGACAAGATCTTTCCTTCCTTTATACCTGGAATATGACCCTTAACACATACTACCTTGCATTATATAGTATCTTGCAGACTTGTTTGCTTCCTAGTAGGAAGGGACGGTGTCTTTAATCTATCCTATATTCTACCTCAGTGTGAAGCACCATACTTGATGTTTATATAATTAGACAGAAGTCTTAAAGCAGAAAAAAGTAAAGCTCACACTCACAGGAACAAGCATGGAGCCTGCACAATAGCCAGATGGTGTTTGTGTACCATCAGTGTGACATATGCTTTTCATGGCTCACAAGGCTCTGCAGAAACTGCTACTTCTCAAACTCCATGTCTTCCTTCCAGACGTCAGTCTCATGGGACTTTTATTCTTATCTGTGTACACACTAAATCTTGTTTCCATTCTAGGCTGGCTATCCATGGCATTCCTGCTGTGCTTTACCTGCACTACTTTAAAACCAACAACAACAAAAAGATTCAGCTCAAAGCCAGAAGCCAGTGGCTTATGTATGTAATCATAGCTATTAGGAAAATTAGACTTTGGGAAGGAGGATTGTAGTGGGAGGCTAGCCTAGGCAGAAAAGTTCACAAGACCCTTGTGGGAGGGGAGGCATGCGTGTACACACGCGAGTCCTGGGACTTGAGCTTAGGGCCTGGGCACTGTTCCCGAGCTTCTTTTTGTTGTTGTTGTTGGTCATGGGGCTTGAACTTAGGGCCTGGGTGCTGTCCTTGAGTTCTTTCAGAAAAGGCTAGTGCTACCACTTTGAACCACAGCTCCACTTCCAATTTTTCTGGTGGTTAATTGGAGATAAGAGCCTCACAGGGCTGGGAAGGTGGTTCAGTGGTAGAGTGCTTGCTTTGCATGCATGAGGCCCTGGGTTCCATTCCTTAGCAGCACATAAGCAGGAAAAAAAAAGCCGGAAGTGGCGCTGTGGCTCAAGTGGTAGCGTGCTAGCCTTGAGCTGAAGAGCTGAGCGACAGCGCCCAGGCCCAGAGTTCAGGCCCCACAACTGGACCCCACCCCCCAAAAAAAAGAGTCTCGCAGACTTTCCTGCCAGAGCTGGTTTTGAACTGTGATCCTCAAATCTCAGCCTCCTGAGTAGCTAGGATTATACATATAAACCACTGGTGTCTGGCCACCATGGGATTTTTTTTTTTTTTTGTCAGTTGTAGGGCTTCAACTCAGGGCCTGGGCTCTGTTCCTTAGGTCTTTTTAATTCAAGGCTACAGCTTCACTTCTGGTTTTCTGGTGGTTAATTGTAGATAAAAGTCTCACAGACTTTACTGTTGGGCTGGGGCTGGCTTTGAACAGCAATCCTCAGATCTCAGCCTCCTGAGTAGTTAGGATTACAGGTGTTAGCCACCAGCACCCAGCTTCCCATTTCTTTTTATCAACATGGAAAAACCTTCCCAGGATTAAGCTCCATCTGCAGTTCGGCATCTTTTCCCTAAATATTGTGCCCCTGCGTTGTACTTAAAGCAGCAAAACTGGTTTTTTTATTATTATTATTGTGAAAATACCGTACATTTCTTATCAAGCATTGTTGCTTCCTCCTTTATTTCCCCTTCCCATCCCTTCCCATCTCTGCCCCCCCCCCCCATCCTCCCACTCCAGCCAAAGTTGTAAAGTTCGGATTTCAACATAATGACTTGTACATCTCATTGTTGCAATGGGTCCACCTGTATCCCTATTTAAATGATTTGTTTTTTCCCTTCCCCTCCACAAATTATACCAACATCAAATACAATGAAAGCAGAATCAACTCCAAATGGATCAAAGACCTCAGAGTCAAAGCAGACACTCTGGAAACATTACAGGATGGAATAGGAGAAACTCTAGGTCTCCTTGGCACAGGCTGAAATTTTGTTAATACAGACCCAGAAACACAACAAATCAAAGAAAGGTTGGACAAATGGGATTGCATGAAATTGCAGAGCATCTGCATGGCAAAGGACATAACTAGCAAGATCAATAGAAAGCCCACGGATTGGGAGAAGAGCTACACTAGCCATACAACGGACAAGGGTCTCATATCTAAAATAAACCTGAAACTCAAAAAAATTAAATCCCCCAACAACAAATCTGGGTTCTATTAGCAAGAAAAAGTGTTATGGCTATTCTGGAGATCACTAAAATTACCACACAGGCATCTGGGAACAGAGGACATGAATTTGTGCTGATCTACTTGTATGCAACAATGAACACATTAGACACACACACAGTGCAAAGCCATTTGTGACGCCATACCTCTGTTTTAGAGGACATGTAGTCCCAGGCACTGTAGGACCTTCCATCTGTGCTTTATCAGGAGTAATGTGCTAGCTACAGGATAAGCTTGCTGCTAAGAGACTTGGTCCTGTATGGGTCCACAGAAACCATCAAGCAGGCCCTTGTTTCCATAACAACATCTCCTAGGTAGGTATGACTGTTTGCCCTTTGAAGTTGGGAGAAGTGGAGAAAATGCCATATGGGCAGGGGTAGGAACTCTTTCAGAAGGGCTGCTCAGTTCATCAGAGTATGGAGCATTTTCAAATTCTCAACTAATGAGGTCACCAGATAGACAACTGTGAGGCTTGTGAAGCCTTTCATTTTGTACTTAGGGTTTGACAGGGTGGCTGGTAGTTACAGATTTCCAACTTTATTTCTTAAGCATGCATTTTACACACTTAGTCCCATGTTGTTTGATTTTTGGAAAAACAGTTTCTTGGAAGTTGAAGAAGATAAAGAAAAGAGTATGAAACAGAGAGGGAGAAGGCATGGCAGGACACACATGAAAAGCTTGAAGATTGCGAAGTACTCCAAAGACCAGGCCGTGATGGTCCCCGTGGCAGGGTACCCCATTCAGGCTCTACTACCCACCTCTCCCCCCAATCTGGGCACTGGAGCCACCAGGATAAGTCACTCTCCCAGACATATTGCCTTACTAGGGTCATCCAAGAGACAAGAAAACTGTGTGGGTGGTTGGGGGACCTTAGGCGATCTTCCTTGCCCAGAAAACCTGCTCTACCTCCATCCACAGTGTCAACTATGATCCAACCCAACAGAACATGCAATGGGCCGCTGCTCCAGGCTGTTTCCCACCTCCTGGCTGCCTGGGCCCTGGGGGATTGCTCGGTGGAGGCCTTGAGACTCTGCCAACCCTCTGATGGGGCTCTAGAACCTCTGCACTGGGAGAGGACGCTTTGGGTAGGGCACGCCTAAAGGTCTCAGAGACATTTCATTATCACCCCCCTCCCCGCCCCCAACCCTTCCTCCCTCCCTCCCTCCACACTTGAAAAACACAGAAAGGAGCACCCTCCTTTCGCCTCCCGGATGAGGCTGCACCACCAACATCAACTGCGGGCGGAGCTCGAGTGGTTGCCACTTCCCCTCCTTCTTCCCTCGTGACCCTCGCCCCCACCACCACCAGTTCGGCCTCTCCTTCCAGACACACCCTCTTTCTTAAGCTAGCGAGCCGGGCTGTCCAGAGGAGGGAGCTGCCGCAACCCGCTTGTGGGGCAAGAAGCGGCTCGAGCAAAGCCAGGAGCGTGCAAAGGAGGGGCGGGGGGCGGAGCCGCAGGCGGGGGGCGGAGCCTTGGGGGCCGCTTAGCCGCGGGGCTGCGATGTGGCCGGCCAGCCGGCGGGTAAACACCGTAAGCAGCTGCGCTCGCGGTCGCAGTCGCCCCGACCCGGGGCATTGAGTGCGTCTGTCCGTCTGTCCGATTGCCCACGGGGACCTGACCTCTGTCGTTACCATGGCCGAAGTGCGCAAATTCACCAAACGACTCAGCAAGCCCGGTACAGCCGCTGAGCTCCGGCAGAGCGTGTCGGAGGCCGTAAGGAGTTCCGTGGTGCTGGTGAGTGACCTAAGGATCGGGGGACACGCTCGGGCTGGGAGCCACGCGGTGGCTTCCCGCGCGCGGGGCCC
Organism: Dipodomys spectabilis; assembly: GCF_019054845.1. Classification (NCBI taxonomy): domain Eukaryota; kingdom Metazoa; phylum Chordata; class Mammalia; order Rodentia; family Heteromyidae; genus Dipodomys; species Dipodomys spectabilis. The sequence goes on along the minus strand of NW_024871002.1, from coordinate 1,354,463 downwards.
TGGGCAGGGAGCGAGGCTAGGGCGTCCGCCCCGTGCGCTGTGAGCTCTCTTTCTTCGCTCCAGTAAGTTTTGCATTGGCGGTTCCGTACCGGGGTCCGAATCCCAGCAGCGCCCGCTGACAGCGCGTAGGAACCGGCGTGCGCCCGGCTGGAAGCTGGCGGTGAAGAGCGGGCTTCCACCCTGGGCGGGGGCAAGGGTAGAAGCTCCGGAGCGCACCTCGCGCCGCCCTGGACCTGCCACAAAGAGCTGGGAACAAAATCCCCATCCTCTCCTCCCGGCACCTGAGACGGCCGAGGCGGAAGGATGCGAAGATCCCTTGGCACATCCACACCCGCGTGCGCAAACACAGATACACGGTGAATACACACATGCACACACACACACACACACACACACACACACACACACACACACACACACAAAAAGAACCCCACCCAGAAAGCCCGGGGCGCCCAAGCTTTGGCGGGCGGTGAGAACAGAGGAAGCACAACGACTTCCTCCTGCTACTGGAGAGAAGAGAGGGTGGTAATGAGTGGTGAAAAGGGGTGTTACTACCACCACGGAGCTCGGGATTTGTGAACAACGAGGTTCTGGCTCAGTATCTGACCGCGAGGTGGCTAGCTTCGGGGGGCGAGGGTGTCCCTAGAGAGTCAGTAGAGAAGAGATTGGGGGAAATCAGGGCGTGCCGCTCCAAGGATGAAGGACCTGGATGCACACGGCTCGACGCTGGAGGTGCCTACTAGGCGCCAAGGCTGGGGGATGGGATTGAAGACCGCGCTGACCCCCTGGGAGCCCTCCCAGGGCACCCTCAGCCTCCTTCTGATTGCCTGAATCGCCTGACTCTAGAGGGAACACGAGGTGCTAACGGGCTCTTGCCCCTTCTTTTATTTGCAAGCGCGTATTGCCAATTATCTGGACTAGTGAACAAACCCTGAATAAGCCTTGGGACCAGTTAATTAGCGTGTCGTTTTGTTACTTGTTCAGGGAGGGGGGGGGGATTTTTGTTTTGTTTTGTTTTTCTCTCCACTTCCTCTGTTCTTCATGGTGTCATTTGCTGTATTTAAATCCCACCATTTGAAAAGAATTTTTGTTAAGACATATTGTCCTGGGGAGAGACCTTCACAGCTATTCCTTGTAATTTTTCTGTTGATCTTGTAGAATCAGCAATAAAACCAACATTAAAGGGAGGCCACAGGCCTGATCCCAACCGTGGAAAAGTTGACATTTAGTAGGAGTGCTGGAGGAGGATCAAAGGTAAAATATGTACCTTTGAGATAAAAATCTGATCCCTAATAGCTACAACTGTGCAAAGCCAAGTGACTTTAAAGAAATCTCTTTATCACGGATGGACCCTTGAAAGTTTAATCCTGCTGTTTAGTGAAGCTAAGCCCAGACCTTTAATGTTGTTTTAATGGATTTGGCTTATTGTAGATTTCACTCTGATTTTGAACAGAGGACCTGTTGAAATTAGATAGGAGCCTTGCTTGTCATCACAGCCAGTTTAAGAGAAGGAAACCAAGCTGTGTGCATGCCATTTATACTCAGCTCTCATTTTTGGTGATTAATAACAAGTGATTCAATCTGCTTAGCACACGGAACACTTTCCTAAATGGGAAGAAAGCCTTTCTTGGGCAGAAGTTGCTAGCCCTCTAGTACAATCCCATGAAGGAGTGGACAGATGACAGCCAGTGAATAAATGGAGCACAGCAAACCTCCACTGGGATTTGCCCAACATTTGACCTGTCACCCCCGGCAGCAAAAAGTCAACATGCTTTCCCAGATTTGGGGGTTTAAAAAAAAATTCAAGAATGATGTCCAGCACAGGTGCAATGGCTCTTTCCTTAGCCACAGATTATGTGGTAAAGCTGGAAAAACTGTTAGTGGGAGGAGACTCTCTTCAATGTTACAAGCTAGTGGACAGTTTCCTTATCAGCCTCACTAACCTGGGACCAAGACCACTAATTTGTAACATTTCTACCAAACAATGCAGAAGCCTGCCATTTATTCATTATTCTAGTATGTGATCCGCATGGACATTTTGAGAGTGAAACAAACAGATTGGAGTAATTTAAATCTATATCTGTTGGGTCCCTGCTCTGTGCAAGACTGGCTGCTAGATGCCTTATAATTATAAAAGGAATGAAGATAACATGTCTTCATTTGTTTTCATGTATTTTATTGGGGTTGGCCCAGTATGTGTTTGTTCATTGAACATCTTCAGTAATGCTATTTGCAAGCAGTTCAGTCAATTAGGAAATAAGGAAACAGCCATAAATGTTGTCTATCCTCTTAAATCCATCCAGAGCCAGCCCCTCTCTCTCCTGCTGTCCCCCCTTCCCCCTCCTTGATTTTCTAACACAAAGAGCTATTAACTAGAATTAGTAAAGCCATGGATGGCTGGAGAGCAAGATGACAGTGTTGCAGCTGCCACCATAACTTCTGGTTCTTCTCTGATTTAAGTCTCAAGTGTTTATGAAGGGACAGCTGAAGTAGGATTTACACTTGCTGCTGTAAACCTGAGATAGTAATATTAGAGCTTCAACATGAGTAAGGGTCATTATCACAGCAGGTCAAGCCTTCCTCCACTGTAACTCCATAGAACTTGGAAAGCCTACCAAGCTGAACAAATACACAGTATTTCCTGTTTAGGTTTTTTCTTTTTATACAATTGCACCCTTGTTGGCATGTTGGAAACATCATTCAATTTTGCTCACTGCTCAAAAAATTCAGAAGGCCTGGGCTATATATAGCATGCCATTGTGTATTCTAGCCCTCATTCAGTTATTAGTACTTCCACGAATCTATTAACAACATAATGAAGCAGACAGAGGAGGAGAGACTGTTTCATTGCTGTGTGTTCCTGTAAGTTCAGCATTTTTATGAAGGGCAATTTTAACCTAGGGAAAGGGATAATTACAGAATCTCTATTGACTTGGATTTCTCAAGAGGAATGGGGAGGGGCAGCATTATAACCTGAGTGTATATTTGGTCAGTAGAGAAACATACATACAGACACACTGTACATACAGACACACTTAAAATGTACAGTGTTAATGTGTCCTGTTACACTTCAGGATATAGTTCTTTGTGCCTCAAGGGAAACAAAGGCATCTGATAAACCCACTGTATTCTGGCCCCTTCAAGTAAGTGTTTAGCTTTTGCAGCCAATAATCAGGAAAGAGTTTCTAGATATTACCATTTGTAGCCCCTTGAGGCAGGGTATAATGCATGCAGGTTTTCTAGCTGGCATTGGGGGATTTTTAGATAATGACCTTATGAAGGAGCCCTTCAGAGCTAAGGAAGGCTGAAAAGGGTCTGCAGCTAGCTGTTGACTTCTTCCACTGGCCACTCACAACTACCTTAACACAGAATGTTCATTATGCTGTCATGTAGGGAAGCACTTCAAATACAGCTGCTCTGCTCCCCTCCTCCTCCTTCCTAGGGGAATTTGTGAGAAATACTGACTATAGAACAAAATCCACAATTCCATTTATAAGGAGGTGAGAACGTCTACTGTGGAGTAAGCCATTTGCTACTTGGGCTATCCTTCCTCTACTGTTGAGCCTCACCCCCAGCCCAACTTGGTCTTTTTTTTTTTTTTTGCCAGTCCTGAGGCTTGACCTCTAGATCAGAGCTTCTTTTTTGGTCAAGGCCAGCACTAGAACCACACCACCACTTGCAACTTTTTCTGAGTAGTTTATTGGAGACGAGTCTCATGGACTTTCCTGCCTGGGCTGGCTTCCAACCTCAATCCTCAGATCTCAGTCTCCTGAGTAGCTAGGATTACAGGTGTAAGACACCTATGCTCAGCCCAACTTGGGCTTTTTGATTAAGACTTTCCATTTGAAATGCCTTAATTTAGCACTCAATGACCTGACACTGAGGAAAATTAGCCAGAGTGCTGGCACTCTGAACATAAACTTTTTTTTTTTTGTCGGTTGTGCTGTTTGAACTCAGGGCCTGGACACTGTCCCTGAGCTTTTTTGCTAAAGGCTAGCACTCTTACCACTTTGAGCCACAGTTCCACTTCCAGTTTTCTGGTGATTAAGTGGAGATAAGAATCTCAAAGACTTTCCTGCCTGGGCTGACTTTCAACTGCAATCCTTAGATCTCAGCCTCCTGAGTAACTAGGATTACAGGCATGAGCCATCAGCACCCAGCAGAACATAAACTTTTGTCTCATTATTCCCATTGGCCTCTCTAGATTGGAAGGGCCCTGAATAAGCTACCCCATGAGAATCTGTTCAAGAGACCTGATGCCCTTTGCTGTGAAAGCAGAAGGGCCTTCTCACTGAAGCCTCATTTACTCAGGCAGTCAAGAGTAGAATTTGTTTTCTTTTTTTCTTTCTTTCTTTTTTTTTTTTTTTTTGGGTCCGGTCGTGGGGCCTGAACTCTGGGCCTGGGGGCTGTCCCTCAGCTATTCAGCTCAAGGCTAGCGCTCTACCACTTGAGCCACAGCGCCACTTCCGGCTTTTTTCTTTTTGCTTATGTGGTGCTGAGGAATAGAACCCAGGGCCTCAGGCATGCAAGGCAAGCACTCTACCACTGAGCCACCTTCCCAGCCCTAGAATTTGTTTTCTAACACTGAAGTATGAGAAAGCTTCCCTGGATTGAATTTTTTGTATTCTAATCAGTATGCCTTTTTAAAACCCAAATTGCTTTATTAATAAGTGCATATGTATTATGGAAAGCTCGAAAAATGCAAAGAACCAAATCACCACCTTATTACTGAGAAGGAATTCTAATATCTTAATGTATGTATTCCAAGATCCTTCCTGTTTCTCCCTCTGTGTGTGTATGTACACACAAAAGTATACTAACTGAAATATATACAAACTTTAAGTTTTAAAATCGGTTTACTTTTTGCCTGTCCTGGGGCTTGAACCCAAGGCCTGGGTGCTGTCCTTGAGCTAGCTGGCTTGCTTGCTTTATTTATTTATTTATTGCTCAAGGCTAGCACTCTTCCTCTTGAGGAGGAAAGGTCTGTTTGCAGCTATCAATTTATTTTTTATTTTCTTATCAGTATCTATGGACATATCTTTATGTCAGAAAATATAAATTTGCATAATTATGCTTAATAAGATTGTCAGCAGTTCCATTATAGGCTTAATATAGGGAAATCCTCCTTTAGTGTTGTATGTTTTGATAGTTTCTAGTTTATGCTATTATAAACACGAGCTATTTAATTCCTTAGCTACTGGCCACATGTGACTATTTACCTCTAAAAATAACTAAATTGCATCTGATCAAGTTCATCTGGTCAATAGCCACATGTGGCTTAGTGGCTATCATATTAAATAGTGCAGATCTAGAGCATTTCTGTCAACATATAAAATTCTCTGGGAAAGCACTAGTCTAACCATCAGTTGAAGGAATATCTTTAAGAAAACATTTTTTTTTGTCAGTTGTGGGGCTTGAACTCTGGGCCTGGGTCCCTCAGGTCTTCAGCTCAAGGCTAGCACTCTACCACTTGAGCCACAGGGCCACTTCTGGTTTTCTGGTGGTTTATTGGAGATGTCTCAGGACATTCCTCCCTGGACTGGCTTTGAACTACGATCCTCAGATCTCAGTCTCCTGAGTAGCTAGGATTACAGGTGTGAACCACCAGTGCCCAGCTGAGAAAACATTTTCAAACTTGCTAGATTGTCCCTTTTACTGTTGAAAATTCCTGATGGACCTGGACAAATGATGTTAAGTGAAGTAAGTCAAGCTCAGAGAGACAAAGGACACATATTTTCTCTCCTATGTGGATGTTAGATCTAAATTATATATAGTTATATGCACATATACATAAATATATTAACTAAAGTATGGTATATGCAGTGGACTATTTCAACTCCTCTGAACAACTCACAGCTTAACAAAATGAATACCAGGAAGCTAGAACATATTTTTTAAGGGGGGTCAAGAGAGGAATGCACACAATTGGAGAGCGGAAGGGTGGTGGATGCAGTCATAATACTCAATGTACATATGGGAAAATGGAACTAGGTAAATTGAGAGGATGGGTGGGGTTGTGAGAGATGGGGAGAATAATGAAAGGGGTGACACTGATCAAGATGCATTGTACTAAAACCTGACATTTAATTGAAACCCCTGTGTACAGTTACTTGAGGATAGTAATTTTTTTAAATGGTGTATTTGAAATGAAGTTTTACTGTGAAAAAAAAAGAAAGAAAACAAAATTCTTCTTAGGGCTGGGAGTGATGTAGATCATAGAATACCAGCCTATCATGTATGAGGCCCTGGGTTGATTTCTCTTAACATACCATTAAAGTGTTCTGCAGAAAGTTGTTTAAAGGACTCCTGGATAAAGCAGGAGAGTATGAGGGTATTTATTTCTCTTCTCTCATTCCAACACTGGTTAAATATTTTTTGTTAGCTTTTTTTTGGTTAATTTTTTAACCTTTGTAATCTGACAGGACATAAAATGGTACAGCGCTGTTCTCTTTTATTACTATTGAAGCTGAACAGTTTTTCATGTGTCAATCGACTATTCATATTTCTTCTCTTGAAAACCAGTGAACTTTCTTAGACTCATTTCCTTGTTTCGATTCTTGCAATAACGGTCTCCACCCCTGACGATTCTGTTTTGCTAACTTAGGGGTGGAGCCAGGCATCTATATTCTTAAAAACCAGCTCTAGTGATTGTGATTTACACAAAACCAATGAGCTAGATCACGTCTCTACTCATGGCTGGAATGTCCACTAGACACATCTCTTACAAATATCTTTTAAGAGGGCTGCATTTGAAAACATTGTTGAGCTGAAATTTACTGTCTTGTCTGTAAGTTTCCCCATGGGCTGAGTCTAGCTCTACTGTTTGGAGACACATAGACAGTTTGCTTCCTCTTTTCACATGACAACCTCTCTAATATTTAGACACAGTCACCGTATTCATTCTTCACAAGGCCAAAGAGCCCTTATTGCTGTCCTTCATTCTTCATGTAACTTGTTTTAAGATTCTTTACATCATGGTCATCCTGTTTGGGCTCTTTCCCAGGTTTTGAGTGTCTTACTCAAAATGTCAGAGGCAAGGTACAAGCTCAAAGGTTAGGTCTGGCCTTAGATCCCACGTCAGTTATCTCCTTGGGTTGAACCTAGGCAACTAACCTGGTCTCATTTTCCTTACCTGTGAAATGATACAACTATTACTGCCTCCTTTGTGGAATTGTGGGAAGTAAAGAAGGTAGCACGTGAAAAGTGTCTGATGTTTAAACAGTTCATAAAGGTTAAAAAAATGACAAGAGTAGAAAAAAACCAGCATTCTGGAAGGCTCTACTCCAGAATGTTTCTTAATATTTTAAACATGAGCCAAGAAGTGAGAGACTCTTCATCTTTATTCCAGAGCTTCATGCATATGCACTAGAAGTGTATTGTGGTACATACCCACAAGGACAATAATGTGTGTGATGTTTTCAGTGTTGGAAGAGAGCTCAGAGTCCAGGAAACTAGTTAAAATATATTGTCCAGGGAAGAGATAAGGAGGCTTTAATTGAGGCGGTGAGAATGGAGATGGAGGGGAAAGATGTGAGATCTTTCATTGATGAAATCAATAGGATTTGGTGATTCTTGAAGGGGCAGAGATGGAAAAGAAGGAGGAGTAAAGAAGAGGAGGTGGAAATGATTTTGAGGCTTAGCAGCTCTGTTAAACAGGAGGGAATGTGTTTGGTGATAAGAGAAGGGAAAAGAAAATGAACAACTGTCTATTTGAAAGAGTTGTTAGGGCCAAGCCAGGTTCCAAGTGGGCAAAGAACATTGGAGGGGAGGGCTAAGCATGTAAGGCTCGGTTTTGGCAGAAGGCTAAGGTTCTTGAGGGCAGCAAGAAAAAGTGTTTCAAATGAGATCAGGAAGGGGAGGAAGGGCCAGGAAAGAGTCATGGCTGCTGGGTGGAAGGAGCTCAGATTGTAGGCAAGATTAACTGTTAGAAGAGGTTGGCACCTTTGGGGGTGATTAGGAAGTGGGAGGCATGGAATGCAGGAATAATCTGGAAGCTGGCCCTACACTTCCAGTTACAATGGGAAGGTACTTTCCCCCTCCAGCAGATCTTGCTCTGCCTGTTGCCCTAGTGGAGTGTGAGGCTGGGGGGCTGACTGGAGAGGCCAATGAAACAGTCCCTGCCCTTAAGGGAGTCACAAGGCAGAAAGGATGATTAGGTAAATGCAAGAACTGATATAGAGAAGATAGAAGGCAGATAGGATAGGAGAGTTTCTGCTCTTCACTTGGTCAGTTACATCATCCCCACCTCCCCTTCTTTGTGATTCTTCCTGGTATTAACAAGGTTAAGCTAATGTATAGTAACAAACAGTGTTAACCTCTATAGATTTATATTTATTTGATGACAACCTCCTCCTCTCCCCAGTTTATGGGACAGGGGAGAGCTAATGGTAAGAAGTTCATACAGTAAAGAGTGGTTGCTAACTTCCAAATTTCCACGCTCTCCTTCAGAAAATACCCTTGCTTTTGTTGTTGTTGTTGTTATCACTCAGTGTGGAGGAATATTTTGCCCACACTATTTTGCCTTTTTCTGAGATATAGAAGAAATGTCAGCAAGGCATGTTGAAAATTTATTAGTTTGATTTTTGAAAAAAAGGGCAAGCCAGAAACCAGGGAAGGAGATGGAGCTTGAATGGTTTCTGGTTTCTGTAGATCCTAAGAATACATTTCACATTAGGATTTAGATCTCTCAGATTCCTGCAGCTTGTCAGGAGTTCAGAGGAGTCTTGGGTAACATTGGTCTGTCATTTCTATCAGCCTACAGCCAAATGCCTTTTTGATTCCTCGCAGAGCCCCACCCAGGAGGCTCCCAGAACACTAACTCAGTAGGGTAAAGGGACAGTGTCAGCTGCCATTGCCTTTAAGCACATACTTATTAGGACCCAGTGGTTAAGAACATGGGCTCTGGAAGCCACATTTTAGCACACTGGCTTACTAGGTGGCTGATATTTGGCCAGTTCGACCTTCCTGGGTCTTAGTGATCACTCATGGGCAGGAAAGTCTGTGAGACTCTTCAGCAAAAATCAGAAGTGGAACTGTGCTTCGAATGATAAAGCACTAGCCTTGAGCAAAAAAGCTGAGGGACCATACCAAGGCCCTAAGTTTAAGCCCCAGGAATGGTACCAAACGAATCATTTTTGGTAGTATTAGGGTGAGATCATGGCCTTGTACTTGCTAGACTGGCACTTCACCACTTGAGCCATACCTCCAGCCCTTTAAAAATCTACTGGAAGCATGAGTTCTTGTGGAAATATGTAAAGCTTAAATAACACCTAAGAAATTAATGTCTTTTTTTTTTTGCTGTACAAGAGATCAGACCTACAGACTCACACTTGCTAAGTATGTGCTCTACCACTGAGCACCCATAGATCTAACATTTTTTCACTTGAACTCTTCTGGTTTTGCACTATCTGGATAGATTCTACTGAAGTGGTGTGTGTACAGGTTCTAGCAAAGTTTGGAAATCCAGCTACATGTGCTTTCCCTTTTGTCTGTGTACCACCTTGCACAATCATGCCCAAATTTGCTTTTAATGATTTCCATTGATTCTTTTCCACTTTATTTTCGTTGTGTATAGAGTTTATCCTTCATGTCTTTCTTGACAGTTTATGTTGAATTGTATATATTTCAAGCTTCTGAGCAGTGTTAGAAGGTATTCTGCTGCTTCAGTTTTCCCATAATATGGCTTTCATTAATGACTTGAAGATATATATAATATTATAAAATATATATTATCTATATATAATCTATATTATCTATATTTATATCTAAACACACGTATATATGTGTATATATATACATATATATACATATATATGTATGTATGTATGTATGTATGTTTTTCCTGGTCCTGTGGAATGAATTCTGGGCCTGGGTGCTATTCCTGAGATTTTGTGCTGTTGACTTGAAGATATTTTACTGGATGAGGTTGAAGTAAGAAATCAAATGCTTTTACAACTAAGATAGAAAGTATTTCAAGTGTCACAGTGAAGCGTGTCAAAAGGATGTGGGATTTATTTGAATGAAATGTGATTTTTTTCTTTTTGTGCCAGTCCTTGGTGCAGTCCCTGAGCTTCTGTGGTCAAGACTAGAATGCTACTATTTTGAGCCATGATTCTACTTCTGGCTTTTTTTTTTTTTTTGCGGGGTGGGGGGTAGTTACTTGGAGATAAGATTCTCATGGGTTTTTCTGCAGAGGTTGGCTTTGAACCATAGTCCTTAGATCTCAGCCTCCTGAGTAGCTAGGATTATAGGCAGGAGCCATCAGTGCATGGCCAGAGTGAGATGTTTTTAAATGATAACAAGACTTGTGTTTTCATAGCTCCTATCTTAAGAGAAGTAAAAACATGCTGTTAAACTGTGATCTCATGTCAGTGCATCACTGGTAAACACATACCACATTGTCATCACCCCTTTCTGTAAAAGAATAAATGGAGTACAGTCTTCCAGCAAGGCAGGCCATAGGCCATACATACCTGCTAAGTGACAGCACAGGTATTGAATGCCAGGTGTCTTGATTCCTTCAGAGTAATCACATAAGAGACCACTAGGGAGTACCAGGTTCCACAAGAAATCAGGTAGAGGGAAAGTTGGTTTTCCTGTGTGGTTTTGGTGATAAACTATGGGAAATAGTATTTATTTTTAAACAAATATAGTCATCTTTAGTGGAAAGTAGAAAATAAGGACAACCAAATAAGAAAAAAAAACAATGTTGATACTGAGAAAAGTGAGCAAGATTATTATAGATTTTTTTCTCTTCCCAAATTGAGTTTAAGGATTTTGAGAACTATTTGCACTACCATGATCTTGCCTTTTATGCTATTTGAATAACGGATTGCAAAAATCTCTAGCACTTTGGCTTTGCAGAGCTACCTGGGATCATTTTCATAGAACTGCTTTTGTAGTATTTTAAAAAATAGGTTAGCTCTGTCCAAAAAGTTATATATATATATATATATATAAATATAAATATATATATATATATATATATATCCCTTTTATATTAGCAGTTTAGATTTCCCACTTGAGAGATGGCTAGCTTTACACCTTTCGGGGCCTGCTGTCACAGTGTTCACATGTGAATAGAAGTGTTGTTTAGCCTGGGCAGGATATTTTCATAGGTTAACAAGTTTCCAATGCTTCAGTGCACTGAATGGTTTCCTGGGGACCTGAAGGAGGGAACAACATCTTCTAAGAGTCTACCTTACCACCAAGAAATGACTTACATTCAAGAAGGCACTGAATGAACTGTTGCATAAATGGAACTAAATCATTATTTAAAAGCTCACAGGGGCCAAATTTGTGTCCAGCGGAGTGTTTATGATATGCTCTATTACTTGTGAAGCAAAGAAGGCTCTCCCTGTTAACTTGACCCTGGGGATACCTGCTCCTTCACTACTGGTGACTAATGTGACTGCTTGAAGAAGGAATTGTTCTCTATCCCTTCCAGTCTGGAAGAATTCTCACCGAGAGCTAAAGAGAATTCTCTAAGGCCCTTTGCTTCTATCTGTACTAACAAACCCACCTATCTCTTTCCCTTTCTCCCTCCCTCTCTCTCTCCCCTCCTTCCCCATCTCCCCCTCTCTCTTTCCTTCTCTCCCATCTCTCCCCCTGCCTCCCTCCCTGGCACTCCCTGGCTCCCTTGGGTACTTGCTCTCTGGCTCTGTCCTTCCTGTCCTTCCCTTCCTCTCTCTCTCCCCCCCACCCTCTCCAGTTGTTATCAGGAGCTGCTGTGATGTCCAATGGAAGCTCAGCACTGCCTTGGATTAGAATCAGTTACATCCCTGCCCCTATGTTCCTGCCCTATCCATATCTATGCCCTGTTTTCGTTTTCCAGATAAAAAACTAAATGAATTTTGGTTTTATTGCTGACCTTCCTGAAAAGGGTTGCCTTCCCCTCAGCATGACCTTATAACAGCTTGAGGTCAACACAGTGGATTTTGGACTAAATGAGTATATCTGTTTAGAGACCGCAGAGGAGGCACACTGCCCTTTTGAGTAACGGTGTTGAGGACTGGATCCATCCTGTATTTGTTTCCTATTGTTTGTGTAGCAAATTGTCACAAACTTAGTGTCTTTCAAAGTACATCTTGATTATAGTTCTAAAAGTCAAATGTTTAACATCGAGTTTACTGGGCTCAAGGCTGAAGTCTCTCTAGAAGCCCTAATAGAAAACCCATTACTTTTCCTCCTTTTCTGACTTCTCTACGATACCAGCATTCCTTGGCTCATGGTCCCTGCTTCCATCTTGAGCTGGCAATGGCTTGCTGATCCCTCTCTCTTGTTATATTACTAACTCTGCTTCTATCCTCACATCCCTTTCTCTGAATCCGACTACTCCCTCTTTCATTTATAAGAAAATTTTCTTTTGTTTTTGTGGTGCTAGGAATTGAACTCAGGTTTGCTCACATACTAAGAAAGTGACCTGATATAACAGCCACTTTATTCAAAGAACCCTTAAGATACTAGTCATCATAATTGGGATAATATCTTCATCTCAATTTTTTTTAGTGGTTATGGGTCTTGAACTCTGAGCCTGGGCTCTGTCCCTGAGCTCTTCAGCTCAAAGCTAGTGCTCTACCACTTGAGCCATAGCACCACTTCCAGTTTTCTGGTGGTTAATTGGAGATAAGAGACTTAGACTTTCCTGCCCGGTCTGGCTTTCAACTGTGATCCTCAGATCCCAGCCTCCTGAGTAGCTAGGATTATAGGCGTGAGCCTAGGCGTGAGTCCTAAGGCTTAAACTCCTATGCTCCAGTCTAGTGCTCTGCTACTTGAGCCACAGTTCAAGTTTCTGGCATTTTGGTGGTTAATTGAAGATAATAGTCTCACATACTTTACTGCCCAGGCTGGCTTTGGACTGCGATCCTCATATCTCAGCCTCCCTGAGTGGCTAGAATTATAGGTATGAGCCACCAGTGCTCGGTTTAGGGAATAATATTTGAGCCTGCCACAGGAGGAACATCACCAGTGTTTGAGCAACAATGGGATCCTGGTGGTCAGATGGTTTCCCAACATGGATCCTGACATTATGTTGAAGCAAGGACAGGGATCTGACAGACTGGCAAACTGTGCGCCAGGTGCAGAAGTCTTCAGAGTTCCAGTGAGGAAACACAATCCCCTTTGGAGAATTTTGGCTGAAAGAAAGCTAGACAGGTTTGCAGTCTGCCATTTCAATTTGGATGTTTTCTTAAATTCTTCATAATTAAAATTTTTCCCTACTGAGGGCTCCCTAAGTCTGGAGATCTTATAGTGAGCACTACTTTCAGACTTAAAGTGTTTCAGGATAAAAGCTGGCCAGACACATCACAGGCACCTAGCCAGCTTAAACCTATGGAATTTTCCACCCTCTGCTAAATAAAAGAGTGAAGAGGTAGGGGTGTGTTGGGATGTGTGTGTGTGTGTTGGGATGTGTGTGTGTGTGTGTGTGTGTGTGTGTGTGTGTGTCTGTATAGGTGTGTATGGACGAGTGTTCCAAAGAGACAGAGATGGTTTCATGCCACCAAAAATAACTGTGGCTGACAAGTCTCAAGATGTCTCTCAAATGTCCTCTGTAAGAGATGCTTCCCCCAAGCTGACGATCAGGTTAGAGGAGGCACAGCCCTCCTGCATTTTCAAGGTAATCACAGGACCCCTTCCCAGAAATAGTGGAGAAAACACATGGTTGGAGAAGGCAGAGGGGAAGACTGGAAAATCTCTCTGTCTTCCTTCCTGTTGGCTTCATGATAATTTCAGTTGAGAGATAAAATGAAACTTCCTGTCTTCACCAAGTACAGGCACTGCCATCTTAAGAGAGCTGCATTATACTGTAAAGGCTGATCATTTTTGCACCAGCCCTCTTCATGCTGCCTGGTATAATATCCAAGATGTGCTGATGGCACTAAGCCTCACTGCCCTAAAGAAGCACTTTAACATAGACATCCATTGCATTTTCTCTTTTCATATGAATTCCAATTGGCCACAGCCTTATTTCTCTCAGGCCCAACCCATCTTTTTACTAGCTATAAACACATTGAAAGGCATTATGTAAATGGCTGAAACAAAAAAATCTGTAGAGGGCCTGGGAGGTGGCTCAGTGGTAGAGTGCTTGCCTTGCATGCCTAAGGCCCTGGGTTCGATTCCTCAGCATCACATAAGCAAAAATAAAAAGAGCCGGAAGTGGAGCTGTGGCTCAAGTGGTAGAGCGCTAGCCTTGAGCTGAAGAGCTGAAGGACAGCGCCCAGGCCCAGAGTTCAGGCCCCATGACTGGACCAAAAAAAAAAATCTGTAGATACAAAACATGTATCAACTATCTTCACTTTCTCCTATCCCATTACTGTTCAAGAGGAAAATAGCTCCAATTCTCCTTATAAGCTAACTCAAAAATTCTGATGTTTTTAATGGAATTATATTAGATTTTTCTCTGTTTGTATAGAGAGTAATGTAGTAATTTTTAAGGATGAGAGAAGATTAACTTTAGGTTAAGGCTTGTTTAGAAATCCATACTTGTTTTCTCTAAATTATGGGTTCTTTTCCTTTACTCTGGCTTATTTTGTTTTGTTTAGCTGATTTAGTAATCTCTGCTTCGTGTTGTTTCTTTTTTTTCTGCTGGCCCTCAGATAAAGTCTGTAGCTTATGAGTAGCATGCTTTTTAACACAGTGGGCCTGAATCCCTGAGCCTGCTCCACAGCAGAAGAACTAGAAAGCAATGTCTTGGAGTGTGAACTACAGGGAGAGGAAGGTATGTTGAGCTGAGGTAGATAGCTCCGTTGGCTGAAGAAAAAGATATTTTCATTCAGATCACGCTAAAAATTCCAAGGGAAATGCTTTACAAAGTGTTGCTTGAATAGAAAGAGAATCTGTTTCCACTGGCTTCTTTATGTACTGGGGCTTGCACTCACAACCTTGAGCTCTCACTTGATTATAACCTTGAGCTCTTACTCGATTTGCTTGCTCATGGCTGACACTCTACCCCCTCCCAGTCATGACTCCAGCCTAGCATTTTGCTAACTAACTTGCTGATGGAGTCTTTCAGACTTTTCTGCCTGGGCTGGGTTTGAACCTCTATTCTTCAGTGTCAGCTTCCTGAGTAGCTAGGATTACAGGCATGAGGTACTGGTACCCTGCTCAGTGACATGTTTTTTAATTATTAAATAGTTGTACAGAGGTTACAATTCCATATGTCAGATTATGAGCACAGTGCATTTTGATCAATATCATCCCTTCCATCATTCTCTCTCATCATTCCCCGCTTCCATCCCTGCCTCCAAGTTCAATTTTTTACATAATGTAAATTGAATACAATGACTGCCTTTGCTCACCCTTCCTCCCTCCATTTGTTTCTCTCCTTTTGCCCTGACCCCTCCAACATTATTTTTGGGTGTGGGTCCTGGGGCTTGAACTCAGGGTCTGAGCTTCTTTTGCTAAAGGCTAGCATTCTACCACTTGAGCCACAGCTCTCGTTGCAGGTTTTTTTGTTGTTGTTGTTGTTTTTGGTACTTTGTGAGAGAAAAATCTCATGGACTTTCCTGCCCCAGGTTGGCTTCCCATAACCATCCTCAGAACTCAGCCTCCTGAGTAGCTAGGATTACAAGTGACCAGTAGCTCCCCTGACTTCTTTTTAATGGATTAAATCTATTTAGGGCAAGGTAGTTGGGATTGTTAAAGAAGGCAACACAAGGGCTTCAGGTGAGAGAACTGAATGATTTTTGCATTACAATAGACCAAGAGACAAAAGATCAGAATATTAACAATATTTAATGAGAGTAGCAGTATATTTTTACACCCAGACAGCCATTAACCCCTTAACCATTATACTAGGTCAATTGAATGGCATTGTCTGAGAGCAAGGAGTGAGGAGACATTTATTCAGGTCCAGAGGCAGTACACATTGTCAACCTTTATAATTCAAGGTCTCAATTCCATTGGTTAAGGAATGTAGAGGATTGTAGTTGTAGAACCAATTGAAGGTGTGGGATTGGTGGTAGAACACTTGGCTGTTCAAATTCTAGTACCACTACACAAAAAAATTACACCTTTAGCTGAGTGCTGTGACTTACACCTATAATCCTACCTATTCAAGAGGCTGAGATCTGAGGATCATGGTTCAGAGACAGCCCAGGCAGGAAAGTCCGTGAGATTCTTTTTTTTTTAATTTTTTTTTTTGTTTCTTGTTTTCTTTTTTTTTTTGGGTCCGGTAGTGGGGCCTGAACTCTGGGCCTGGGCGCTGTCCCTCAGCTCTTCAGCTGAAGGCTAGCATGCTACCACTTGAGCCACAGCGCCACTTCTGGCTTTTTTCTTTTTGCTTATGTGGTGCTGAGGAATCGAACCCAGGGCCTTGAGCATGCAAGGCAAGCGCTCTACCACTGAGCCACCTTCCCAGCCTGTCCGTGAGATTCTTATCTCCAATTAAGCACCAAAACTCCAGAAGTAGAGTTGTGAGCTCAAGTGATAGAGTGCTAGCCTTGAACAAAAAAGCTCAGGGACAACACCCTGAGTTCAAAGCTCCAAAATATGTGATATATATATATATATATCTTTAAAAATAGAATTTAAAAAGCATTTATATATAGTTCCCTACTGCATGTTTTTGTTGGAACTCAATTTTTCAGCTTTCACAGAGAGCAGACCACCAGACACCTCTAAAGGTCAGATTTCTTTTGAGAGCCAAGGTTGGAAAGATTCAGATACCAGACCTGTGTACCCTTTATTCCCTCCTTCATTCTAGCCTCTCTTGTATGAAGGAAACAGTAGCTCACTCTAAGTCCAGATCCATATTTCTCAGGGTAAGAATCCTTGCTAGAGAGGAATATTAGGAAATGGAGGCTGCATCTTCTCTGAGCATCCTCCTCTGGGGCTGGTTTTCTCTTACAGATTCCTCTCCCTTCCAAGCCTCTTCCCTCCCTCCTTTCCTTCCTTCCTTCCTTCCTTCCTTCCTTCCTTTCTTCCTTCCTTCCTTCCTTCCTTCCTCTCCCTCCTTCCTCTCCCTCCTTCCTCTCCCTCCTTCCTTCTTTCTTTCTCTCTCTCTTTCTTTCTTTCTTTTTTTAATTTTTATTTTTTTATTGTGAAAATACTGTACAGAGGGGTTACAATTACATGGGCAAGATAATGAGTACATTTCTTATCAAGCATTGTAGCCTCCTCCTTTGTTTCCCCTTCCCATCCTCCCCCTACCCCCCCACCCAATCTCTCCCCCTCTCTTTCTCTGTCTTCCCCCTCTCTCTTTCTCTCTTTCATTCTTTCTTTTTCTGGTTGGTTGTGGAGCTTGAACTTTGGGCCTGAGCCTGTCCCTGAACTCTTGATCAAGGCTAGCGCTCTACCACTTTGAACCACAGAACCACTCTGTTTTCTGGTGTTTATGGTGATAAACAGTCTCATGCACTTTCCTGCCCAGGCTGTTTCTGAACTGTGATTCTCAGGTCTCAGCCTCCTGAGTAGCTAGGATTACAGGAATGAGCCACCGACACCTGGCTCAAAGCCAATTTCTTTCACTTTATACCTTGTACCACCCCCTAACTGCTCTCTAAATGCATGTGTGTGCACATGTGTGAATTCCTGGTGGTACTGGGGCTTGAACTTGGGACCTTACATTTACACTGGCTTTTTCAAGTGCAATGGTCTACCAAGCAAGCCATGCTTCCAGTCCAGCTTTTTTCTGGTTATTGGAGATGGAGTCTTGCAGACTTTTCTGTGTGCGTTGGCTTGGAACCCCTATACTCAGATGTCAGCCCCCTTAATAGCTAAGATTACAGGCATACATTTCAGAGCAACTAAGTGTGTCTCTGGAGAAGCAGGAGCATCCTTCCAGCTATTAGTAGGTTTGAGTTGAGTGGATACGCCACACCTTCATGTTTCTTGCTCCCTTCCTGGAGAAGTAATTTGGATGGTTTTTTTTTTCCCTGTGTGTCCTTTGGGTTTTAACATATTAGAGGCAAAGTAATCATCTTGAAATAGAAACTATAAAATTCTGCTACCTCTTGGGAGGGTAGGAGAAATAAAAACATTTCCAAGCCCATAAAAATACCAACTCCATTTGCACTAGTTTCATATTGCCATAAATAAGCACCCAGATTTCCTACAGACGCCTATGTGTCCACTAGTGAAGTCCATCCTACCTTTCAATTGGCTTTTTCCCACTACATCCTTGCCGCGCTGAGCCAAGCCTATTTCTTAGGTATACTCTTACAATTTCTCACCTTCCTACCTGTGTGAATGCTGTCTTATCCTGGAATGCCCTCGTGGCCCCTTTCCCACTATGGGGAACCTCTCTCCTGCAGCGCTTAGGTCAAATGGCCATCTTCTCCATGACGGCCTTGTTTAGAATGTATTGCTGCTTCTGAAGGCTCATGATCTACTACTCATCCTGTTGGTTTCCCATGGCAGCCATGACAAACTGCCACCAACTAGGTGACTTCAAATAGCAAACTGAAAGTTCTCCAGAAAGCTAAAATCAGAATTACTGAACGATATTCCCTCAAGATACTTTAGGAAACAACCCATTGCTTCCCTCATTCAGCTTTGGGAGTGATTAACATTCTTTGGCTTGTGGCTAAACCACTCTAGTCTCTGCCTTTGTGATCCTGTTTTCTTTTTATCTTTTTATCTCTGACCCACGTCAAATCTCCCTCTCTTCCTTCTATAACAAGAAAGACCCATGCGAATGGAGGTATGACTCAAGTGATAGAATACCAGCCTTGCGCAAAAAAAGTTGAGTGAGACCATAAGGCCCAGAGTCCAAGCCTCAGTTACAATATACACACATACACAGAGGACCCTTACAATAGGATTTAGGGCTCACCTCAATAAAGCACGATGAATTCCTCATCTCAAGATGTTTAATCACATCTGCAAAGACCCTTTTTTACCATGAGGTAACACTTGCAGGTTTCAGGGATTAGGATGGGAATGTGTCTTTGGGCTTGTGTGGGGTGGGGTGGGGATAGTCTGCCTGGCTAGTTCTTCTGTTTTAAAGAGGATTGGTTTCCTGCCACATCATAATTGTAGATGTTGACAGCCTCTCTCTTCCATTAGAATGTTAATGTCTAAAGGTGCCAGCAGGAGAGTAGAAGAAGCGAATGCTTAGTAGTCAGAGTGCCAGAAGGGCCCAGTCATTCCACTGACAATTTGTGTTACCATTAGTAACTTTTGGGGACTTCATTGAACTCATTTGTAAAAGAAAACTAATAGCATTGACTTTGAGATTTGGCTCAGTTGTTTATTGTAGCAGCAGAAAAGAAAAAAAAAAAAACCTAAGTGTTTCAAAAGGTAAGGGTTGGCCGGGCACTGGTAGCTCACTTCTGTAATCCTAGCTACTCAGGAGGCTGAGCTCTGAGGATCACGGTTCAAAGCTAGCCTGGGCAGGAAACTATGTGAGACTCCTATCTTCAATAAACCACCAGAAAACCGGAGGTAGCACTGTGGCTCAAGTGATAGAGTGCTTGCTTTGAGCTTAAGAGCTGAGGGACAGCGCTCAGGCCCAGAGTTCAAGCCCCACGACTGACAAAAAAAAAAAGTTAAGGATTGGGCGTCCATATACTAGAACATTATTAGTCATTAAAATGACGTTTTGCTATATAATTGACATAGGAAAAAGTTTGTTATGAAACAGCATACGAAGTATGATCCTATTTCTGTACAATAATGTGTGTAGGTAATACATATGAACTTAATTATATATTCACTTTTGTTCCTCAGTTTCCTATCTATAAAATGGAAATAATGACAACTCAGAGTAATGTAAGGATTAAAATAATTCTATAGAGCCCTTAGAACAATACATACCACATAGGAAGCACTGAATAAATATAGCTTCTGTAGTATTATTGTATTAAAAGAAGACAGGGGGGTTGTATGTTTATGATTTATGTGTATATAGTATGTATGTGTATGTAATATGAAGAGTGTATGCTTTTGAATGGATGGTACAACCAAGACATTTTATTTTTCATGTTTTCTGTTGCTAAATGTTTGTTAGTTGATTTGTGTATTGTTCATATATTATTTCCTTTGCTGCTATCGAGACTTGATGCTCATAGCTGATACTTTATCACCTGAGCCACACTTCCAGCCAATATTTTTGCTGGTTAATTGGAAATGAAGTCTCTCATACATTTCTACCTGGGCTGGCTTTGAACCATGATCCTCAGATTTTAATATCCTGAGTGGCTAGGATTTATAGGCCTGAGCCACCGGTGCCTACCTTGAACACAGTTACTTTTTTTATTTTATTTTTTTGTGAAAATACTGTACAGAGGGGTTACAATTACATGGGCAAGATAATGAGTACATTTCTTATCAAGCATTGTAGCCTCCTCCCTTCCCATCCCTTCCCATCCTCCCCACCCCCTAACATAACTACTTGATAAATTGCAAAAGTAAAGACAAGAAGAGCCAGGCATTGGTGGTCCATGCCTTAGTCTTAGCTACTCAGGAGGCTTTGATCTCAGATCAAAGGCAGCCTGGGTAGGAAAGTCCATGAGACTCTTACCTCTAACCACCAAAAAGCTAGATATGGAGCTGTGGCTCAAGTGGTAGAGTGCTAGCCTTGAGCGCAAAAGCTCTGAGGTAAGGCCAAGCCCTGAGTTCAAACCCTAGGACTGGCATACACACACACACACACACAACAAGAATTGTACTTACCTTTTTTTTTTTTTTTTTTGCCAGTCCTGGACTTGAGCTCAGGGCCTGGGCACTGTCCCTGAGCTTCTTTTTGCTCAAAGCTAGCTCTCTACTACTTGAGCAACAGCACCACTTCTGCCTTTTTTTTGAGTAGTTTATTGGAAATAATAGTCTCACAGACTTTCTTGCCTGGGCTGACTTTTAATCATGAGCCTCGGATCTCAGGTTCCTGAGTAGCTAAGGATTACAGGTGTGAGCCACCAGTGCCTGGTTTGTAGTTAATATTTAGAGTTTACTCCCCCGCCCCCCCTCTCTCTTTCACACACACACACACACACACACACACACACACACACACACACACACACACACACACACAGGGGCAATACATACCATGTTTATAGTATTTTGCTATTTTTTGTTTGTTTGTTTTTGTTGGTTGTGGGACTTGAACTCTGGGCCTAGGTGCTGTCCCTGAGCTATTCAGCTCAAGGCGAGTGCCTCCACCACTTGAGCCACAGTGCCACTTCCAGTTTTCTGGTGGTTAATTGGAGATAAGTATCTCATGGACTTTCCTGCCCAGGCTGGCTTTGAACTGCTATCCTCAGATCTCAGCCTCCTGAGTAGCTAGGATTACAGGCATGAGCTACCAGCAACCGGTGTTTTGTTTTGTTTTGTTTTTACTATTTTTCTTTTTTTTTGGGTCCAGTCATGGGGCCTGAACTCTGGGCCTGGGGGCTGTCCCTCAGCTCTTCAGCTCAAGGCTAGCGCTCTACCACTTGAGTCATAGCGCCACTTCCGGCTTTTTTTTTCTGCTTATGTGGTGCTGAGGAATTGAACCCAGGGCCTCATGCGTGCAAGGCAAGCGCTCTGCCACTGAGCCACCTTCCCAGCCCCTGTTTTTACTATTTTTATTGATAGTTTCTCCTATAATCCTGAAGACTGTTGTACAGTGCTTTCTAAAATTTCAAGTTCCTTGTTTAATCAATAAAGTTAAGATTCTTAGAAATTATAGACTGCAGTTTCTATTTCCATTTAATTCCTTTCTGCTTATATATTCTCTGAATTTTGATCATAACATTTTTTTCCATTGTTCTTTTTTGGTGGTACTGACATTTGCTTGCTATTCAGGTGCTCTACCACTTGAGCCACTGCCCCAGCCCTTTTTACTTTAGTTTTATTTTCCAAATACGGGTTTTCATTTTTGTCCTGGGCATCTTGGATGATGATCTTCCTGTTTATGCTTCCAAGTAGCTGGGGTTACAGGTGATGTACCAACAGGCCCAGCTTACTGGCTGAGATGGGGGCTTCATGCACTTTTTATCATGCTGCACTCAGACTATTATCCTCCTGATCTCTGCCTCTTGAGTAGCTAGGATTACAAGCATGAGCTACCACAGTAGTCTTTTCCTCTTTTCTTTTTGAACTGTCTGCCTCCCAAGTGCCTCCTAATATTTTCTTTTCTTTTAAAAATATTTTTTATTATCTTTAAGTAGTTGTACAAAGAAGTTGCCATTCAATAAAGCAGTTTATGAATACAATGCATCTTGATCAATGTCACCCCTTTCAACATTCTAACCCATTCCTTTCAACCATTCCCTCACTTTTCTTAATTTTGTAGGATATACATTGAATTTTTTGCTGCATTCTCCTCCCTTTTTCTCTTCATTCTTATTATCTATAGAGTGAAATATTGACACATTTTTATATGTATAAACTCACACAATGTATATATATATATATGTATATACTTGTATATTATATATCTATAAATTCTACATGTATCTATATACATGTTATATTTATATACCAGTATCATGTTATATTTATATTTTGATGAGGTAGATGTGTACCCTGACTTCTTGGAAATGTAAATTAAGATAGCTCCTATTTTTCTTACATGCTAATGTGTCTCAGATTGCAGACACCAGAATCATCCTTCTTTGCTGTTAGTAAAATTAATCACTAAAGAGACTTGCATTTCAAGTGAAGCTAATTTATAGACTATATGCACTAATATGATAGGGGTTTCTGATTGTTGTTTTCCTGCTCTTGAACATGCTGTGTCTTTGTTCTTTTATTTTTTATTTATTTTATTATTTTTGTCAGTTGTGGGACTTGAACTCTGGGCCTGGGCGCTGTCCCTCAGCTCTTCAGCTGAAGGCGAGCACTCTACCATTTGAGCCACAGTGCCACTTCTGGTTTTCTGGTGGTTTATTGAAGATAAGAGTCTCACAGACTTTTCCTTTGAACTGTGACCCTCAGATCTCAGCCTCCTGAGGAGCTAGGATTGCAGGTGTGAGCCACTGGCGCCTGACTTGTTCTTTTATTTTATTTTGTTTTGTTTTTTATTTTTTGTCGGTCGTGGGGCTTGAACTCTGGGCCTGAGCGCTGCCCCTCAGCTCTTCAGCTCAAAGCAAGCACTCTACCACTTGAGCTACAGTGCCACTTCCTGTTCTTTTATTTTAAATACTCTTTTAGGATTCTTGTGGCCTTAGAAACAAGAGATTGGGAGAGCAACTGCTGAGTTAGGAGCATTGCAATGTCAGGTCGTGCCTCTGACATTTTAAGACAATTAGATTATGGTGCACTCTCTGCCAAGCAGGTTTCATTTTCTCTCTGTACTTGGGTGCCTTTTTTTTTTTTCTGTTAGCAGTCCATCTTTGAGTTCATTTCTCCCTTCTTGGTTCTATTTTTCCATCTTCTCCCCACTGCACTGTGTCCCTCTTTTTTCATTCACTCACCAATGATTACAATATAAAATTAACAGATAAAATAAATTTTTATTTAAGCTGAGTTTTGAATATTTCTTTATAAAAAAAAGAGGGCTGGGAGGGCTGAATAGTTAGAACACAAGTGCGGAGGTAGTGATTAGTTAGGACAGTGAGAGCATACTGGATCACTTACTGATGGGTACATTTCCTTGCGTGTCCATAGAACAAACATGACCAAGAGTGAACCCTGTCATACACTATGGGCTTTGGGGCATTTTGGAAACAAGATCTTACTATGTAACTCAGACTGGCCTCAAACTTAACGATGCTCCTGCCTCAGCCTCCAGGTGCTGGGATTGCAGGAGTGTACAGCCACATCCAGCCACCCAACATGGGTTTATGGGTTTCATACATGCTCCACTATTTTTCCCAGTCCTGGGGCTTGAACTTGGGGCCTGGGCACTGTCACTGAGCTTCTTTTGCTCAAGGCTAGCACTCTACCACTTGAGCCACAGCGCTACTTCCACATTTTTCTGTCTATGTGGTACTAAGTAATCTAACCCAGGGCTTCATACATGCTAGGCAGGCACTTTACCACTAATCCACATTCCTAGCCCTACATGCTCCAATTTGATGCCAGTTGTTGATAAAGGAAGGAGAATTGAACTCTGCTTTCTGTTCAGTTTTGCTCCAAAATGACAATTGCCCTAAAATAGTCTATTAAAAGACGCATGAAATGTTTTCTCTTTGGATGAAATGAACTAAATATAATGCTTTTGTCTTTATGTGAGTCTCTACTTTTTCTGCTGTTGAGTCCTAAGAGTTGAAAAAAACTGCATTTGTCCCATTGATGGTAGCTTAGAAGATTACATTCTCTTACTGACTTGTTCAGGATAATTATGAAGACCAGCAAATATGAATTGAATACTTTGAAGGCTGTGGATGAAAGGTGCTAGGTAAAAGCCAAACAATTTTATTGTATGAGTCAGAAATTTTGTATGAGTCAGAAATTTTAAGGTCTATTCTTCTCTGTGTGACCCTGGAGGCACTGCCCCCATGAAATAGGTATGTGAGTCACCCAAATCTAGGAGCAGAGGGACCTGCAAATCAAACTCAGACTTTGGAACAACTATGTCTGCTCTTTGTAGCCCATTAAAACCAAATTGGGGGAAATCAGATCATTTAGCATGCACTGAAGGAGTCCTATTTTTTAATAAGCTTTATTGGAATTCTTTGACAAAGAACAGAATCCTTTTGTAAGGCAAAATGACCACCCACTAATTTCTACTGCTTGTAGATAGGCTTTTGTAAGGTAGGATTTAAGTTCTTATAACACAGGGACGCCCTTCTGCTATTTAAAATCAGAAACTTTTGGTGCCTGGGGGAGAAGGCCCACTCTGGGAAGTTGCCTAAACGCCTTCAACCCTGAACCATTTAATCACTTCTTTTCTTATTTTTGTTGGTCATAGGGCTTGAACTCTGGGCCTAGGCACTATCCCTGAGCTCAAGGTGAGTGCTCTACCACTTGAGCCACAGTGCCACTTCTGTTTTCTGGTAGTTAGTTGCAGATAAGAGTCTCACAGACTTTCCTGCCCAGGCTGGCCTTGAAAAACCCCGATCCTTAGATCTCAGCCTCCTGAGTAGCTAGGATTACAGGCGTGAACTACCGGAGCCGGCTTAGTCATTTATTTTCTAGGTGTTAAATCTTTCAGGTGCCCTTGGTTTCTGAAAGCATATAACTCATTCTTTCATTGAATTCTAAAAGAATTCCAAGGGCCAGGAAACTTGAGAAACGGACTTAAGCTGGTGTTTTTAAACATCAGTACTGGAAGCCTTAAATATTAGGCAGCATATAGAAATGGGTTAAAAGTAGATGATTGGAGCCATTATATTAACATATAGCTGAAAGGGGAGTTCACACTGGCAGTCCTTTCTAGAATATTCCTTGAGGAAATTCATTTTTTTTTTTTTTTTACCAATTATGAGGCTTGAACTCAGGGCCTGGGTGCTGTCCCTGAGACTTTTTGTGCTCAAGGCTAGTGCTCTACTATTTACTTCTGGCTTTATCTGAGTAGTTTATTGGAGATATGAGTCTCACGAACTTTTCTGCCCAGGCTGGCTTCGAATGCTGATTCTCAGATCTCAGCCTCCTGAGTAGCTAGGATTACAGGCCTGAGCCACTGACACCCAGCTACCTTGGGGAAATTCTTTTTTTTTTGGTCCGGTCGTGAGGCCTGAACTCTGGGCCTGGGCGCTGTCCCTCAGCTCTTCAGCTCAAGGCTAGCACTCTACCACTTGAGCCACAGTGCCACTTCCAGCTTTTTTCTTATGTGGTGCTGAGGAATCGAACCCAGGGCCTCTGGCATGCAAGGCAAGCACTCTACCACTGAGCCACCTTCCCAGCCCC